>NC_140035.1:19158649-20413649 GCF_963513975.1 Fringilla coelebs | reverse complement strand
GTACAAAGGCCACAAGCTTTCCTGAGCGTGGCTTAGAGCTGCTTTGGGCTTTGTTTTTATGCAGTTCCTGAACTGTTGCTGTTTCTTCTTTGAACAGTCTCCTATATACTGCCAGGTTCCCTGATCAGAATGCAGAATGTTCTCTGCCCACAATGCTTAAACTGCTGAGCAACCTTGCACATACCTTTGGTTTGTGAAAAAAAAAATTTGCTTAATAGCTTCTAGTAGACTATTTATTGAAAGATGGTGGTTAAGCCTTGCAATTTCAGCCCAACCTACAAATGGTATATGAAGGACCACCTCCGTAGCATGCAGGAGATCACCTCCACATGCTCTTGATAAGGCCTACATATTGAAAATATGAAACATTTGTTGCTCTTACAGTGAAACTACATTAAAATTTTACTCAAAATGGTGTTACCAAGGTATGTAGGACTGCTAATGGCAGACCTTGGTGAAATTCCACTGCCCCTGCAATGTTTGAAGACAGAAGAAGGTCTGAACGATGTTGTCTCTGTTTTAGAAAGACTGTTATATCAAGAATAAGATTTTATTTTATTGTAAAATCATGATTAAGGCTGATTTGAAACTGTATCATGGATTTTAGATCAAGCTGTGAAATGTCGTAACATAGATGTTAGATCAACCTTGTGATTCCAAGTTAAGCCAGAGTCAATTGGGATGTCTGGGAGAATGTATAAATTTCATCATAGACTTGAGTAATAAACCAGTGCAGCATTTTTTTTCCCAAGGAGCTAAGTATTTAGACTTCTAAATAACTGTTACACAATTTGCTGCCAGGTGCCAACAACAGTTGCCAGGTAATTGGTAACTACCAGTACTCTTCCGTGCTCTTCTATTAATTTTGTGTGAGCTTTATACATATAGAAGGAACTGCAATCGAAAATAAACAGTCGTCCAAATCCTGTCTTTGACTGATAAATAGGTTGAAGCCGGTGCTTTTATTTGGACGAACAAACGAGGGAACTGAAGGTAGGGAATACTGCTTTCTAAGCTGCGGTTACTACTGCCTGGGGCTACCAATGATGAGCAAGTCTTGGAGAGCTGCAGTGACTTCCCGCCCGGGGAGCGTGCGAGGGAGCCCAGCGGGGTCAGCCCCGTTCCTGCGCGGACCCGTCAGGGTGTCCAGGACGCGCAGGGCGCCGCGGGTCCCCCCGCCGGGGCGCGGGCAGCAGCTGCGCGGGGTGACCGGGCGGCACCTCGGCTGGGGATCCTCCTGTGCTCTCATACCTACCTGCTCGGGAGCGGCTAATACCAACTCGATTTTTGAAAAGAAGAGGGAAAAAAAGAAATGTTTGGCAGTGTTGTTACTTCAGCTGTTCGAGCCTCGGTCGCGGCAGCTGTCGCCACTTTTCCCTCCCGGGAACCTCGCTGCTTTGCGGCGAAGCCGGGGCTGGCGCTCTCCGCGCCGCGCTGGCCGCCCGGGCTTTGAAAGTAGCGCGCAGCATCACAGCAGCTTGATGCTCGCGTTTCTCCAGCGTCCCTCGGCCCACCGGCTCCAGCTCCCCCGGCGGAGGCACCGGTGAGCGCTCCGCACCCACGGACGCTGCCCCGCGCCGGCTCGCCTCGCCGACATGGTATCACCCGAAACCCGTATCCCTCTATGGCGTGGTATATCCCGGCGCGGGAGGCGCTTCCCTCGGGCCGGTCGCGCCCGCCGCCCCCAGCCCGTCTCTTCCGTGGCGCTGAGAGAGGAGCAGGGGCGCGCCCGCCGCTCCCTCTCTTTGTGTGCGAGCGAGGCAGGGAGCGCGCGCGGGCGGGCCCGAGACACAGCGCGGAGGAGGGCGCGGAGCAGCGTGAGGCCAGGGAGCGGCGCGGGCGGGCAGGCGGCGGTTCTGAGCGCGCCGCGGGGGCGGGAGGAAGGTGGAGTGAGGAGCGCGGGGCGGCGGCGGCGGCGGCGGCGGCGGCAGGGCGGGGGGGTGGGAGGGAAAGAGAGAGAGAGAGAGAGGAAAGGCGGGTGGCTGTGGCGGCGGATAATGATGGCGTGGTGTGTGCGGCCGCTGGGCGGCTGGGAACGCTGAGGGGAAGGAGGCGGCAGGACCCCCGCCCCCAGGTAGGCTGGCTCGGAAAGTTTGGGGCGAGGTATCGGGGCAGCTCCGCCGCGCGCCCCGCAGGCCCCGCGGCGCAGAAGCGCCACCACGGGGAAGCCCCAACTTGGGGCCGAAACTTGTGGCTTCCCCCGTTCCGGGCGGCGCGGGGAGCCCGGGCCCCTCCGTCCTGCCCCGCCGCGGTGCGTTCGCGGTCCGGCCCGGGCCCGGCCTCCCCCGGGCGACAGGAAGGGCTGGCGCTGCCCTCCCCCGCCGCCGCCCGACCCGGCCTGGCCTGGCCCAGCCCGGGACGGCCCTTAGCGGAGGGGCGGCAGCCGGAGGTTGCGGGGGGGCCGCCCGCCGCCGCATCCCCCGCCAGAGCCGTCAGGTCGGTGCCCAGGGAGCAGCTGGGTCCGCGCGTCCCGGCCGACACAATGGGCTTTATTCCGCAGAGAGGTCTTGGGCTGCGATTCCCAACCCGAGTTTCGGATTCGTGTCACACGCCGGCGAGGCCCCGAGTTAATGGAAACTCTCTGTCTCTCTGCAGATGGCTTTCCGGATACCGCGATCCGCGCTGGGGATAACTCCCGATGTGGCCATTCACGCGCTTTGATTTCTTTCTCTCCACGTAGCGTCCCCTTCGTTCCATTTCAATGCGAGCAGGGAGGCTGACTGAGTGAAAGGTTGCTTTTGGGATCTTCTGTGAGATATACACTGCCTGGTGTTGGAGAGTGGAAGCTTTGTGCTAGAGAATCGTTCTTCCCATTCTTCTTAAGGAGTGGAGGGAGCTTTCTCTTCAACAATGATGAAAACCGAAGGCAAGGGGGAGAGGACTTTAAGAAGTGCTTCTCCACACCGAAATGCTTACAAATCTGATTTCCATGCTATCAAATGCTCTTTTGATGGTGTAAACAATCCTGACAATGCTTCCAACAAAACAGGCTTGCATCAAAAGCTGAGCACCTCTTCCAATGGAGGGGGAAGTGACCCACACAGTCGAGGCAGAGCTGCCACTTACGGCAACAGAGTACACAAGATCAAAAGTATGTTTCTGCAGATGGGAAGCTCTTCCTCTTGTGAAAGCAATCCACCTGCTGAGACTAAACTGATCAGCCGGGCCACAGCAGCGGAGTATGGATCTTCTCCAGGTAGTCCATCTTTTCTCATTGTCCAAAAAAACAATCTTCTTAATACAAGTACCAGCCCCAGTGGCAGTCCTGTGGATTCATTGTCCATGTCTTCTGCTGCTGACAAAGTCATCCGTAGCAGCGATGAGGCAGACTTGGACAAAGTAGCCCTGGCAGAAAAATTTTCAGAGACCAGGAAGCTCTTCGAGAGAAATATAAAACAACGGAGCTCAGTGGACAGATATTCCCCCAGCAAATGTGAAAGAAGTGAAGATAAGAGGAGACATGGTTCAGCTTCTGATTGCAGCAGTGTGGTGGACCACTTCAGTTTTAGTACAGAAGCAAGTCCTCCAGTTACACTAGAGAAAGTTGAAAATCAAAGTAATGAGGAGTTGAAGCAGCAGCATGCTAATAGTGGTTCCAAATCTTCCTTCCTGAATGCAGGGCCCATTTCTAGGAGGCTGGAAAGCTTTCTTGGTGACAGTGATACTGAAGAATCCAAAGAAACTTCCAAAAATGATAGTTCTCCAAATCAGGACCCTTTGAGAGGCCAGCAGACTTTGAATTCATCTGCTATTGCTGAAGGATGTCTGGAGAAAGGTGCATTCCCCAAAGTGCCTGAGATGTGCAGAGATGAGCCGAGCAAGGCACTGGGTAAAGACAAAAGAGACCAAGTAGAACTTGAGAGAAGCCTGTGGAATATGGGCACTATGCCTGCTCAGGAGGCTCAGCAGATATCAGATAGTGTTTGCTCCTGGGCTTCTCCCACAGAAGTGACTTGCACAGAGCTGGTTGCACAAGATGAAACCTCAGGGCATGAAAAAAAAGGTTTGGAGGAAGATCACGTTGATCAAGAGAATCAGAAGCTTGCATGTGATGTACAGGAAGGGAAGAGAAGTGACTATGCCTTGGAAGTGGTAGAAGAGTTTACGGATGGCAGCAAGACCAGTTGGGAAGAAGAAAGAGATGGGATGTCTGTAAGAGATGCTCCAGTTCCACAAGTACAGGATGTTCTAGAGCAGGAAGAGAATATTGAAGAAGAGGAGCAAGCGTTAGAAAAGCAAAGCGAGGACTTCAGTGATTTTGGAATAGAGAATGCAGGTTTTGATGATGACAGGGACACAGAGCCAGAAAACCAAGAGCCTGAAGGCAAAGAAATTTTGGAGGGAGAGGAGGACTATATGTATGACAGCGAATATGAGGAGTTTCCTGGACTTTCTGAAGAGGAAGATCCAGTGCCAGACCGAAAAGTCAAGTTCTCAACAGCTCCTATCAAAGTAAGTATATTTGAGATTCCTTTTTTCTTTTTAAATTGTTTTGCCGTCAAAAATATCAGGAAATAAATTTTGTGGGTTTTGTGTTTTTTTAAAGTTCTAAAACCATTTAAGAAATGTACCTTTATAGCTTTTTTTCAACACTAAGTATAGGAGAAAGTGCCACTTCAGAAAATTTATTAGTTAGTCACAAGTGTTTTCTTAATTACAGCTGCTTCATAGGATAGTGTAGAGAAATGCATGAGATTTTACTTGCTGGACTTTTTCAGGAGCAGATATATTTTAGGAGCAGATACAAACACCTTGACCTTTAATACTTTAATTTTTTTTTAATTGAAGCATTGCATTAGGAATGATTATTTTCAGTTTTCCTTTTCCACAAAAGTTTCAAAAAAATCCAAACAATCCCCCCCCTGAAAATTTTCATATTCAACTTCAGACTTGTTTATGCAATTCACTATAAGAAAATATCAAATGACTCGTTCTTGTATTTTAAGATTCTAGAATTCTCTCCAATAATAACCATATATATGTTGTTTGGTTCTAATGCTGATAGATGAATAAGTCGTAGGAGTGTTAACATGATTATTTTGGAGTTATGAAGTTGCAGAAGTGAAAGTTGGAGGGCAGATTGCCTAATGAGGAGTAGTGTAAGTTCTAACTTAAATTAAAAAGATTTATGTGTCTGATCTTCCCCCACCAAAAATACCCACAAAATAAGTTGCTCCACAACTTAAACTGTGTTTACCCATAGTCTCTTGCAGACTTGAATTATTGTAGTCTTTGTTAAACTTTGGAAGGAGAATTGGGAGACATTGACAGGGATGGAATGGGGGACTATACAGACTTTCTTCAGCATGCTTCTCTTCTACTATCACGTGACTGAAAGAAATAATTTTTAATAAACAGCTTTTACACTTTGTTGTTAGAGACTTATTTTACTGATCAGAGGGAGGTAAAAATTCTGTTGACTCTTGAACTGCCCACAGCAAAGAACTGTGATTTCCCAGTTCGCTAACACACACCAGTGCTGTACCCCAGAAGATGTTTTGATTGTGGCAAAAAAATTTGGCAAAATGTGAGTTTTGTTGCGTGTGGGTTTTTTAATAGTCTCTCCATAGACAAACTGACTTTATATGGCTTTCTTCTAGTTGATGTTGCTTTAGTGGTGACCTGGAGCAGTGAAGGGGAGAGTGCTGCTATTGAAAACTGCATAATGAGTCTGGTTAGGGCTGGGAGAGAGCCAGAGGGGCATCAGTCCATTTCTACATGCATTTGTGCACTCAGTATCTGAGCAAAGTGCCGTGTAGAGTCTACTGTAAATGTGTTAAGTGACTTCCTGCTGTAGGCAGGGTTTTACTGATCATTGCTGATATCCTACTGGAGCAGTGGCCGTTAACAGACTTTTGCCTTCTTTGCTGTGTCTATGCCAGACAGTTGAAAGCCCTAGTAGAAATCTCAGTGCCAACTGTAATGGTAGCTCTTGTGTAGACAAAACTCAGGTTTTGCTAACAAGCACTGTTCAATTATAGCTCCTTCTCTGAAAGCTACAGGAAGCAACCTGTCCCAGGTTACCATTTACACAATCAAGAGATGAATGGTTAGAAGCAACTGGTCGTGGTTTCCTATGAAAAATAACATAGTTCTTGCCATAATGCCCCACTTGGATTGGTAGAATAAACTGTACTTAATAGCAATAGGGTTATTGAGATACTTTTTAAGGCACTTAAATTGAAACTTGTGATACTTGCCTTCCTTTATCCCCTTTCAGTGAAACTTGACTGTATCTTTCCTACATTTGGTATAGAGATCTCTTTCTGCATGTCATTTTCAATAGGTTTTCCCTCTTTGTTCCTTTTGCCTAAGCAGTGATTTATGTTCCAATGTCTGCTTTTTTGCTTCATGTTTTCTATGATAATTAGTGGAAATAAGTCCTGGTTAAATGGTTTTTGGTATTTGTATTCTATAAAATAAAGAATTGCAACTTCTTTATGCCTACGCAGAACTTTCTTTAGTTCTGTATTTTTAATATCTCAATAACCTTTTAGAAAATCCCTGTTTTAGCTCACAGAAGGAAATCTCTCCATCTTTCTTCATAGATTTGGTGCATCATTAATTGGAAGAGAAAAAAAATCTCAGTGGTAGCTAAAAGATTATTCCTGTTCCCTACCACAGCTTAGAGCAATGCCATAGTGAGAAATGTATCCTAGTTGCTTCTTTTTTCAGCTTTATTTACACTAACACGTTTGACTAAAATGTGAATGCCATTTTCAGACATTTGTAGCCCCTGGAGAAGGTCTGTGATTCTTCTTCACACAGATGTTCCTGAGAGAGGCCAGGCTGCCCTTGCATTCTTGCTGCTTTCATTCTGAATCTCTAGTGATGACAAAGAAACCATCTGTTTCTCTTGCAGTTGCTGTTTAGCAGGTATCTGGTAGAGTTGAAGAAATCAAAATGTTCAGAATGTATTGGGCAAGAAAAAGCACATTCTCAGATCTGCAGTATTCTGCAGTGAGGGAGCTTTGACCGTTGCATTTGAAATACGCAGAAGGGAGGTTGGATATGTCTGTCAGTAATGGATAGAACTTGAGGCACCTTAAAAATAGCATTTATACTGCTGCAACAAAGAGAACTTGATTAATATTTCTGTTTCAAAGCTTCTAGTCAGTTGTAATATTGGCTAGGTCTTTGGGTAAAAGAAGGAGACTGTGGAGCTCCCAGGGGTAGCTAACACTGTTAGCACTGCATCTGACCTGTGCTGGAGGTCCGTAATTGTTGACATCTGTAGCAGGGCTTGGGAACATAATTTGATCTGATAATTTCAGGAAAGATGGAACATAGTTACACAAATACTCTGTTATTTTGTGTTGCCCTGTGCCTGTGAAAGCAAGCACAGATGAGACTTTTGAAAAGAAGTGTTTAAATTCCATAGAAACTGTTGATAAACGACATATGGGATTTTTTACTTGCTGTGGGTGACCAAATTCTCCAAGTCCTGCTGCTGTTTGATCTTTCCGGACCCTGGGGAACATTTTATCTTGGTTCTTGTTTTCCTGGAGTAGTTTAGAGAGTGATACAACACAGTTATTAGCAGAACTTTGCAGCCTGGGTTTGTGTTATGGTACATGAGCAGTTTTTACTCTCTTGTTGCCACACATGAAGCCAGTAAGGAATATAAAGCACGCTCTGCAGTCCAAGGTATTTGCAAGGGAACTGAATTTGCCTTTGTCTTGAAGTTTTTTGAGTAAACTGTGTAAACAATTAGCATTACACACAAGGCAAATAACATCAGGTAATTCTTCTGTCATCCCTTTATATTTCATTTTGCCTTTGTAATTTAGATGTTAACTTGCTGTCAGTTATGATATTACCTTGAAAGGCTTTCATTAACATGAATGTACTGACTGAGTGCTGTTTGATGTTTGTAATTTTGAAACTGTTTGGAAAACAAATGCTTGTTTTCAAATTGATTTCTTGAGATGTTTTCACCTCTGACTGTGTCAAACTTTGTCCTCCAAACCTTTAATAGCGCAGTGACTAACTTCTGCAATGATTTATGATCCTTAGAAATTCTGTAGCTCAGGCAAGCTGAAAAGATAGTACAGCTGCTGCTGCTTCTGTTTGCTTCTGTTTACTTATCAGTGTTATCTAGTTTATGTTGCATGGGAGTGTCTGTTCCCAGCTTTATTTGAATAGTAATATATTTTGAGCTGGTTTAGTCAAGAAAACAGTTTAAAAAAGTAAACAGAACAAACCCCAAACCTTCATAAAGGCATTACTTTTATATTTGTCACAGCTGATGATAAATTTGTTTCATAAGGAAACTGAAAGCAGTTTCACAGTTTGTGTGTTGTCCTAACCAGTCTAGTTTCAGCTGCTTCTGAGAGAATATGGGAATCCTTCATAGTATTGCCATTTGTCTTGCCCATCACAGTAAAGCTGTTGCATGTATAGCTGGGCACAAATGGTGGTGGTGTTCAGCCTTTCCTATTCTTCAACGTTTTTCATACAAAACTGCTTACTGTGGAAGTTAATGAAGTACTAAATGAAGATAACCCTTGAATTAGATTTTGACAGCATACCTGCAAAAGCTTTTAGAAGATGCACGTTTAGGGGATGTACAAATTTTCTAGGGGAATGTGTAGACTCGTGTTTTAACACAATGTTGGAGCATAGTGCTTCAGCTTCATACAGCCTCTGATTTTTGAACCATTCACTTGTGTACTGACAATGTCATACACAACAAGGGGCACAAAATACACTGCCTGGCTGAAGGTACCCAGACCCTGGAGTTTCTTCAGGAATTAGAGAATTTGTGGCTGGTCAATTGTCAGCCATTGCTCAAGCACTTCTGTAAGGTACTTCTGTGGCATTAAGAAACAAGTATGTGGGTGAGGGTTGATGAAGGAAAATAGAGATATGATTTGAGAACAGATTTAAACAGAATTGACTTATATGTGGGAATTAATTTTTTTTTCTTGATAGAAATAATGTGTTTTTCCATATTTCTTTGGGATCTTTTCCAATGACAATTTGCTTCTTTAAAGTCATAGATTTTAATTGTTTTGAAGCTCTGTTCATCAACATTACGACATTTGTAATGTAACATCAATACAACTTCTCTTCATATTTTTGTCTCAGTCTCTCCATGGTGCTTTTCAGTGACTTTTCACAAAAAATAATTCTGTTTTGTTCTGTCTGCATCTGAGAGTATGGCATTTCTGCAACTGAACAGTGTGAGAGATTAAAAATATGGATAATAACTGGAGGAAGAAAGTATATATTTTCACACATATTTGAAATTTTTTGTTGTTTTGGGGTTTTTTTGAGAAAAGATAATCTTTAAACCTTTATTGAAAGTTCAGTTTTCATACAAGTAATATGTTTCTTAAGTTAAATGTTTATTAAGCCTAAATGCATTTAATTCTTCTTATAGGTTTACCTGTGTTACAAAGTTCTGTGTTGAATCTTTCTGGTGCCTTTTTGGTCCTTGTTTTTTGATGCTATGATGCTTGTTCAGCTGTCTGGAAAAAAGCTCTTTCAACTCAAGCTGTCTTTGGTTTTTTTTTTTTAATCATACATCTTCTGATTTCATTTTTAGTAAATGTTTGATATATAAGTTTTACAATAGTAGGTTGATTTGGCATTTCAGGAGTCTTTGGATGAGAGTCCTGTGCCAGGACATGAGGCTGTAGATCAGAGATCTGAATTGGAACAGAAAAAATAAAGAATTTCTTTTTTTATCCTGGCTCACTGCTGGAGCAGCTTGACTCTACATTAGTATCTCAGTGTATTTCTAACTGAATTATTCTGCAGATGCAGTTAGACAATATACCAACTGACCTGCTTAATGTATTTGATTATGCTAGAAAACTATAGAAAAATAAGAGAATGTTGAGGTTATGGAGATTGGGTGAGGTTATCACCTGCTTGTCCTCACTCTCCTTTTCAGTCCTCCAGCTTCGAACTTCTAGCAATTTCACCTGGATTTATTAGGAAGGAGAGAGGGGTTTTAAAAAGTACTTTTAAAGTACTGATTGGTTTGTGGAAAATTAGCACTTGTATCAGAGGTGTATATTCATGGCCTCACTGATGACAGGGCTGCAGCTTCAGTTTAAGTTACTTGTTCTTTTTGGCTTAATGCTAGCTGATCACTATGTATTCCCAGCCTGAGCATTTCCAGCCCTCACTGTCTTTTACTTTGTCAGAACAGCTGTGGGGAACAGGAGGGAGAAAAGGAGGTAAATATGAGGCACTTAAGGGTTTCATGGGAGATGATTAGAAGAAACACTGAGGAGGTGGTGGGGGTCAGCAAAGATAAGCAAATTTATAGGAGACAAGTTCAGTAGCTCAACAGTTGAACTGCTGGAAGATTCGGGGTCTTTTGATGATGATTAGTGTTGTTAGTATGTGAGAATACATATCCTAGCCAGGTAAAAAATGAATCAGAAGTAGCTGAAACTTTTCTGCAGTTTACCTCTGGAGGGATGGAAAAATAAATTATCTCCTTTCCATATAATTCTAACAAAAAGAAAAGTGAGCACTAAGAATGACATCAGTAAAAAGATACTTGCCTGCATTATCTGAGTACATATTTTGTAATCTTTAGATCATGAGGATTGTGCAGGGGTTTTTACAGGGTTCTTACATTTTTATTTAGTAGGACAGTATTATGCAATATGTCAAATATCTTATTTTAGATGTTTTCTTTCATCACCCTCTAATGTGACTTGGCACAGTGAATTGACCCTTCTTTTTAGACCTGGGGTATTGATCATTGCTAATGACAGATTAATGCAGATTAGTTAATTGAGTTGATCTTGTACCCCCTGATGACAGGGTTATTTTGTTGTTTCCTCTTTAAGGTCTTTGGAATACAGGTGGACTATTTTTGTGTTCACTGTTATTCTTTTCAAGTTCCCCATAGTGATTTGCTTGCTGTTTAAATTTGTTCAGGCCAAGATTTTTGTTCTGCTGAATACTAAATAGATACATGTGTATCCATGTGGATCACCAGGGGTAAACTGTTGGTACCAAGACACCTGTGAAGTTTACAGAGGTTCGTAATTGAATCACCCTCTTTATACACAATTATAGCTTTCAGAAGCTAAATTTTTTTTTAATTTTTGGTGCTCCCTTTTATGTGATATTTTGAGTAGTTTTTCTTCTTCTGGTCATATGCTACTTATTTTGGAGCCTTTCAGTCTCTGTGTCAGTCAGAAAGCATTGCCACCTCAACTTGAGTTGCTGGAGGAATACAGCCAGGTCACAGCAGAGCTCTTCTGCATATGGCGATCACGGATTGTCTCTGAACTTCTCTGAATATCTGAAATGAAATAAAATCAGTGCTCTGAATCTGAATGGGTGCTTTTCTTTGTCTTCAATATTTCTTCCACACGAATTTAAAAATTAAATACCTGAAAGTGAATGTTTCTCCTTCTCAAGTAGTTAGCATGACCTGTCTGAAATACATACCATATTGTCTGTCTTATTCTTCAGCAGGCTACAGTGTTTAAGCTCCTGCAGTGAAAAACAGAACTGAAGAATAAATTTTACTGGTTTTATTGAGGATAAAGTAGAGAATGAGACTGGTAAAAAACTGGTTTATTTATGATAACTTTGTCCATATGAAATTGTTTATATTGTAGTTGTGAAGCAAGACTGTACTTTTGTCTTTATGTAAACTGACTTGGTTGGGATTTTTGATTAAGTCATACCAAGCTGCAATACCAAGGACATGTGTGCAGAGCCTGCCTGTCTACCTGGTTAGTAACAGAAATTTCTATCTTGAGTGTAATTGTTTATAATATCAACCTTTAACTGTTGCCAGCCTTTCTGAAAACTTTTTGAAGAGTAATGGTGTGAGTATTTAAAAAGTCAAATCAAACCCAGTATTTCTCTTTGCTGCTTCTATGATTATATAGTCTGAATTGAGTTAGATCAGATATAGGCAATTTTTACTTAAAATATACAAAGTAGTGCTAATAAAATACTAACCATGTAACTTTTGGAAGTAGAAGGAAGAATAGGATAGCAGCAAGATGTCTGCTTGAACAGAAGAGGGAGATGGTGAGAGTAAACTGTAAAGTGTACATTAGGCTTCAGTCCTACTTCAGTGCTGCTATTTCAAATGATTATTCATGGGCACTTCACATTTTGCCAGGCATCACAAAGGCCTCAGTTTGGAAAGCTGAAACTGTTTGCTATTGGATAATTTTCCCTGAGTTATAACTTGTGTTTTGAATGTTTGGCTTTATGGAGTGTCAGTAAACAGGCACATTCGAAGTGAGGGCAGGTGAGCCAAGGGCTGTCTGTGGTCCTGGCTGGGTGTGCTCCAGGGCCTCTCTCAGATGTTCAGTGTTGCTGTAACTGCCTGTGCAGGTGTTGTGAGGCTTCCCAGCAAATACTACAGGATTATATGAGAACTTTAAAGTGATGTGGATGTTGCTTCCATTCTAATTAGTTGGAAGCCCTTCCGGGCAGTTCCTGATTTCCTAATCTTACTGGTAATTACTTTTGTAATGTTCTGCTTTTCATTAGGCACAAACAAATCTATACACTAGAAATGAATGTTGCAGTGGAGGACTTTGAACTGTGTTAAGTCTGTAGCACTTTCATGCAAGCATATGGTAAATTAGTGTTTGCCCTCTAACTAATTAATATTCTTCTAAAAGTAACATATTTAAGTAGACATTCTTCTGTGCTGTGAAGAGTTTGAAACATGTGAAGGTTATTGTTGTTCTTCTGTGATAATGCTATTTTCTGTGTTAGCACTAAGATGATATAAGAAATTTTTAGTTCTATAATAGTTACAGGAACTGAACAGTAGGATCTTTTAGACAGGTGTGTTGGTGTTTTTTGAGTGCTGGTCTTGTCTTGAGGATGTCTAGATAAGCAGCTTCATAAAAGATACGAAACCAAGTTTTGTATTCAAAAAGTGATTAATTTTTCTGGTGTGACGAATGATAAATATATATGCTGTTTGAGCACTAAGTATGCTTTAAAATTTACAATTAAGTGTCTTAACAATTTAATTCAAATAATTCCTAAAAATTCAGCCTTCTGTCAGAACTTTTTTAAAATCAAATTAATTGTATTCATTCTAAAGGAAAAAGGTTTTAAGTTAAAAAAAAAAAAACCTTTTCAGATTGCATTTTTTTGCTTGACAGCCTCCAAAAGTTATTAATGCTAGGGTGCTAGGGTAACCTCCTGGATATATAACAAGCTATGGTAAAAGGCTTGTGAAATTCACATGGTTTCCACAGTAAAATTCATGTGTTTCCCCTGCATTGAGCCAATAACTTGTGTTTGCTAAAGTATATCTTTTAAAAATACCACTTGCGGTACTAATAATTTTTAAATCTCTAGCTAGCAGTGGTTTCTGAATAGTAAGATTAGAATTTCTTTTGTCTGTAATGCATTTGATTCAGTGACTAAACCCTGCCAGACACAGTGCAGGGATGAACATGTTTAGCTTTCTCATCAGTCTTCTAAACTGTGAACTTACATTATTTATTATCCACATTTAAATGTTACTTTTGCTACTTGGCAAGAACAACTTGCTGACCAGTTCTGTATTTTCTGTATTAATATCAACATTTTTTCTCTCTCATAAAAGATGAACACAATGTTATGATTCCACATGGACACAATAAAAATTTCTGTATTCTACTCTTGACCCTTCAGTCGTAGTTTTTGTAATGTGCTTTTGCTTTTCTTTCTGTTTTTGCACTGTTTGGCTTCTGGTTATAAGTTTTACTTTTCTTTCTGTTCTTTGTAAATTAATGTTTTTCCTCAAAATTATTTTTTCTGAAGATTGTAGAGGGGTTTGTTGCTCTTACTATTTGGAAATAGGGCTACCTTCTTTTAATTGTGAGGTTATGATTTTTAGAGTATTACCCAAATGTTCTCATACAGTTGTCAACTGTCACTTTAAGGCAAAAGTATGAATTTTTTCTCTTGGTGAATTACTTAGAATTACTTAGAATAGGCTTTTCTTAGAAAGGTAGTATGCATAAATATTAGGATTCTTCATTTGCGTAGATATGTTTATGACATTATTTTATTAGTAGCAATTATAACATCACTGGAATTTAAGGAACAACTAGTTTTCAATTCTATTATCCACTCCTGGTGGATGAACCATTCCTATAATTGATTTTGTATAAAAATGAGCAAATTCCATGAGAGTCTAAAATACAATTCTGTTACTATTAAGTTGGAAAACTAATAAATCATTTTTAGAAGTTCCAGAGATATTTTAATGCTGGTGCCCAAGGCTTGCAGTGAACATAATGCTGTTGTTACGGTGCAATTTTGATTCCCCAAATTTCTAGCACTTCATAGTGTTGTGCAAGAGCCACAGTTGTCCCTGTGGTTCATTCTTCCCTGAAGAATGTCATTCTTCAGTAGATGGTAACTACTGGCATCATCTTCTGCTCTGTTAGACCACTGAGTTGTAAAGAACTAAGAAAATACAGTGTCACTGTATCCAAAATGAACTATTGCCCTTCTCCACATTTTGCTCAACCATTTGATAGTTAAGATATCTTTTTTATATTCTAGTCATACTGTTAATACTAGATAATATGTATATGAATTTATACTTTTTTTCATGCCTTGGTATTTGATTTGCCCTCAAGAACTCAGTTATTCTCAATAACAAGTTATCATTTGTCCACACGTGAACTTCCTTTTTATTGTTAGTTTAAAATTCAACTTATCATAATTTGACTATGTTTTTGGAGATGCTGCTTTTTCTGTTGGGATGAAAAATAAACAAACTAGGCCAGTCTTGTTCCAAAGGGTGAATAATGCTTCATGAAATGCTTCTGCTGCATATCCTATTTAGTGATTTGGGAGCTGAGGGGGGTGATTAATTTAAAGAACTTGGCCACCTTTTTTCTGCTAGTGGTAGAGTAAGACCATTTAGATGGTTTTCTTTGTCTGTTTTGCAGATTTTTTTTGTAAAGTTCATGGAAGACATACTGTAAGTGTGACCCTGTTGTTTTTTCTGTGTCCAGTTGTTGCCTACTGGTATCTGTGTGAAAGTCACAAGGAGTTTATGTATTGGCCTTAATGCAAGACTTAGGAATAACAGCTTCTAAGGAAGGTTCTCTCATTGTGGAAGACAGAAGATTTGTGAGAGTGGGTTTCTTCCTTCCCTTTCAGCCAAGTGGATCTAATCTTGCTTGCTTACTGGACTGACTGTATGGCCATGCCACGTTTCTGGAATAGATGTTTTGCAGGGTTTGGGAAGAGTTTGTGAAACTGATCTCAAGTTGTAGTCTGAAGGTGATGCAGTAGGCTCCTTGGGAAATACTGAATTATATTGGCTGCATTTTGATAATCTGTTTCAATGACGATTGTTCGGTGTCCGAAGCTACTGCTTTGCAGAGCTAAAGCTATGTACTAGTCAGTGTAAATTCAGAGGGAAAATGTAAATTACAGTTAATGCTGTGGTATTTCTATGATTACCTGTTGGGTGGTCTCAGCAGAAAATACAACAGTTGCAAAAATATAGCAAAGCAGTGTAAATGAACTTTGTGTCAGGGCTGCATGTTCTTGATTAGGGAGATGGCTGCTGCAGCAGCACTGAGTGTTTTTTGCCTTACAATGATGCTGGATAAAACACTCAGTGCCTGCCAAACATTTAGCAGATAAACCTTATTTTTAAAGATAAATGGGGGTGTGATATTTTTACTTTTTTTTCCAAACTTCTTAATTTAAATACAGTTAACGAACGTGCTGATATGTAAGATTAACCCTGTTACATATAGTCTATTCTTCCTTTCCAGATTTCTGTCTTAATTTGTGTTGTTTGTTTTTCTTTTATTTTTAACAATTCAGAAACTCAGCTGGAGTGAATACTAAAAATAGTAATGTATGTAGCAAGGCATTTCCTTTTCCTGGGAAACTGCGCGATTCCCTTGCAAAATCAGAAAACTACATCTGTTTGAAACACTGCAATTGGCAGATGGTGTGGGGGGAGGGAAGAAGAGAGGAAGGATTTGGTGGAATGTAGTCCTAATGAAAAAAGTCACACGATATCAAAGAGGAGCTGACTGATTTCTTTTAACTATTTGGTGCATTTGCAAGATAAAATGTGTTTAGGTGATTGTTTTGAAACTTAAAATGTTACTTTTGTGCAAGCTGGAAACTGTGTGACAGCAGCAGTATTTATTACATTGGTGGTTGTTTAGAAAATGAGATCTCTGAAAGTACCACTTTAATTTCCTTACAGATTGTCTTTCAATTATATGATGTTTGAAAGGAGGTGAGAAGACATTAAAAAAAGTTTTCTGTTACATTTCATAGGTGTTCAGTACTTACTCAAATGAAGACTATGATAGACGTAATGAAGAAGTTGACCCTGTGGCAGCCTCAGCTGAGTATGAACTTGAGAAAAGGGTGGAAAAAATGGAAGTGTTTCCTGTGGAAATTGAAAAAGGTGCAAATCAAATCTTGAACATTTGCAAGAGATACTGTGGGAGCAAAAGATAAAACCATGGCTGTATATTCCTGGAATTTAGGTCTTGAATTTTTGAATGTGTGTCTAGGGTTGGATTTGTGGCAGGTTCTGGTCTAGTGAATTTAGTGAGTGTTAAGTGCAGATTGTCATACTGAATTGAAGGTAGGAAGGCTACAGGGCAAAAAGCCTTTAAGTAGTATCTACATATAAAATATATTGTATTTTTTTCTCTTTTTAAAAGTGAATTTCTATTATCTTTTGTGTAGAAAGACTTGGAATGCTTTGAAACACCTCAGTTCTGCTAACTGTTCCATCATATGTCATGCAGCTAATGTTAGATTTTTGAATCCCTTAGGTGACAGGGGTCTGGGCATCAGTATCATTGGAATGGGAGTTGGTGCTGATCAGGGACTGGAAAAACTAGGTATTTTTGTAAAAACAATAACAGATGGTGGAGCTGCTCAGAGGGATGGACGGTGAGTTTTTTGTTGAATTGATTATGCTTTTTACAAATTTCCAACTGAGCCCAGTTGATTTCATTAGATATGCTGAATACTGTGAATAAAAATACAAAAGCTGAATGCAGCTGAGTGATTATTTCATTCCTGCTTTATGTTAAATTTTAAAAAATGAGTTTTTTATTACAGGACATTTTTGCTAAGTGTCTGTAGATCTACTTACAACATATATGAGAAAATTTCAATATGAGCTCATGTGTAGAAGTACCACAAAATCATCTTGACACTCCAGAACACCAGTCACAGTGTAAATAATATAAAAAACATCGAGTCAGACACTGTGTAAATTTGAATTAGTGATTTGCATAGTGACAGAGGATGAGGAGTCTATTTTTAAGCAATGAATTTCAATGGAATCAGAATTTATCATTGTAAATACTGGTGAGTTTTAAGTGATATTTGTCATGTCAAAAATGTTTCAAGCCAAAATACTGTTGTTTAAATGATAGCTAAGCATTTATTTATTTTGCAGAATTCAAGTAAATGATCAGATTGTTGAGGTTGATGGCATAAGTCTAGTGGGAGTTACTCAGTTCTTTGCAGCCACTGTTCTAAAGAACACCAAAGGCACCGTGAGGTATGTATGTTTTCTCTGGAATAATAGTTTCTTTTTGTGATTTTTCATTCATGGAGAATACAAAACCACAGTATGAAAATTTTACAAAGATATTGTGGAAGGCAGTGGTGTAGCAAACTTAATTTCTTAAGCATGTCCTAAATTTTTTTGCTTCAAGATAATCTGTTTTTTTTTCTGTAGGTTCCTGATTGGGAGAGAGAAGCCAGGGGCTGAGAGTGAAGTAGCCCGTCTCATTAGTGAGACCTTGGAGCAAGAGAGATGTCTGTATGAGCAGCACTATGTTCATGATGATACAGAGCAGGTAAAATATTGTTCATGCTCTGCTAATGGGCTAAATGGTGGGGTTTAATCCAACTGAGGCAAAAAAAGTATAACACAGGCAACTTGTCAAAAACAGGAAAATAAGCGCTTCGTACACTACTGTTGTTAAGGCACATGGGTATGGCTTTATCACTAATCCAAAGGACACTTTTAATTGTCATCTGTATGTGACAATTTTGTGCATGTCTTTCTTAGCTCTCTTTTGTGGAACTTTGATGAAGGTGTTTGCACGTTATCTTTAGCAATTACCATAGGTATAAGAAATTAGAAAGGAATACTAACTAGTCAAGAATTTTGCAGCTGGATTCCTTGATTGTGTGCTTTGGTTATTGCTACTATCTTAATGCAAAAGTGTATGTGTGTGTTACAGAATGTTGTGATTTTCTCATTTTGTCAGGATGATGACTATGATGATGAGGAGGAGGATACATACGAGTCACATTTACATGGAAAATCTGTAGAAGTTTTTGATCTTCCTGAAAATGAAGATTTTGGTTTACTACTGGATATGGATTCAGCAGAGTCTCTTCTTAAATTTAAAGAGGTGTTGTAGCAGTTTCTTAAATATTCTTTGTGATGCAATGGAGAACATCTGAACCTTGTAGGATTTGGATATAATCTCCTTCATGTTCCCTCTCTTGCTTTGGGTTTTTTTTTTCCCCAGTGTCACCAAAAAATATCTCTGGTAAATGTCCATTGAAATGTAGGTCTTCTGTAATTTTTTATATCCTATTTCCCTATGCATATTTACATTAAACAATCTTTTGATTTAAATTAAATTTAAAAAGCCCTTGGAAACAGGCGATAGAATCCAGCCCTAGCTCTGTCCTTGTTGTCTGAGTATTGCATTAGATAGGATGCTTCTTTTAGTTCTCCTGTGGCCCACTGGCTTGTGCTTGTGTTTGCTGCCCATTAGAATGGCTTTAGCTGCAGAGAGCATGGGGGTTGTGCAGATATGTCTTTTTGAATGGTCTCAAGTCGTTGTGAGATGTTTTTCAGGAAGACGAGAAATACATGTCTAATTTCTTGGTTTAGTCTCTGCAGTCTTCTGAGATATCTGTGTACATAAAAGACTTGATTCTGTAGATAGAAATATTTTTGGCTTGGAGAGTATTTTTATGGTGTGTTTTTTAGAAGGAATGGATGAATGGATTTGTAAACCCAATAGGGCATTTCAGACTCTGAATCACAACTTAACATAATTGGAAATAGTGCGGTTCTCTTTTCCCAGGGTTTTTATAAATGAGCATATTTGCTTTATTCAGGGCTGTGGGATTTAGTCAGAGACTTAAATGGTACAGACTTTGGCATTTAGGAGTCCAGGCTTCTCTGGTAGATTTAAGTCCTGTCATTTTCACTCTGGGACAAGAAAAATATACTGCAAAGAAACTGCTTTATCAGATGCTATTTGCTGCTACATCAGCTTATTTTTGTGTTGGTATTGGGTTGGTATTTTGCAGATCTCCTAAGTTTGTTCTCTTGATAACATTGCCAATGTCATTGAGGATGTAGAAATTGCAGGCTGCTGATCTCTAGAGAACTTTCACAATTTTTCTAGGTTTGGAAGCATTGCAGCAAGCTAAAGCTTCCTAAGTGCTCTATTTACCTGAGATACAATTATAATCTCATGTAGAATCATTACTGTGTTGTTACTAATGTAATCTAAATGAAAAATAGTCATGGATTCACCAGTTTTAATTTGGGATTGGTGCAATGTGCCTTGACAAAAAGAAAATCCCTGCAGGGTTGCAGATGGAAAGAGAGATACAAGGAACAATTAATACTTGTTAAAAAAAATCTTTACATTTGGCTTAAGTGTAGTCTTTTTGATTTCTAATAATCAAAGAAGATTTGTAGTGTAAAAATACATGGCTTAATTTGAAAATAAAGCAAACACATTTATTTTTAAGTGCTGATTGTAAAAATATTTTATACTGTTAAGTTTTTCCTTTATTCTGTGTCCCAGTTGTCATCTTAAGTGCATTGCTGCCTTTTCATTACCCTGGCACATTGAAACCTTATTGTAATCATTTCAGCTTAATGTATATACAAAAATGGGAGATTTTTAGGGTGATTATGTGCTGGAAACTTGTTTGAAGCTTGAGTAATTTTAATTTTTTTTAAAATAAAACTCATGATGGCTTCTCCTGTAATTGACAAATAATTATGTTGACTTTATGCCACCCTAACAGTGGTTTGGGGAAAAAGGGAATCATGCAGAAATACTTAAAAATAACATTTTCAAATGTAATTTTGAGTGTGCTCATGCAGTTTTTTTCATCTGTTCCAGCTACAATTAAAACATGCAGTAACAATAGCCGAAGTGAATCAACTGAAGGAGAAAGTAAGTTTTCAAAGAATATAATTATTGGTAGGGTTTTTTGTTGGGTGGCTTGTTTTGGGTTTTTTTTTGTTTTGTTGTTATGGCTACTGATTTTACCAGGAATAGGCTGAATGCAAAAGGCAGCAATCAGTTTATGCCTCAGGTGCTCTCTATGCTGGACAGACATTTCTAAGCTGAAGAGCTATGCTCAAATTAAAAATAAAATTTAAAAAAAAGAAACCAAAAAAATAAAGCTCCAGAAGTCACTCTAAAACAAGTAAAAAAGGCCTCAAGTCTCCACTTTAAAATGAACACTTCAGTATTACTGCTTAGAGTATCTGAATACTGTGGAGAGCTGTATGAAGCAGCTCATAAACAAATATGAGAACATTATCAGTGGATTGAACTTGTCTTATTTGAGAATAGATTTTGCCAGACAATGGTTTGTAGCTGAATTTCTGTTACCAGAAAGTTATTTCTGTTATCCTCTTTCCTGCCTCAAATTTCTGACCTGATCTGGGCAGAGCTTTTTCCAGTAGTTTTGTTTTTAGCTGAAGATTGGTTCAATGCCTCTGCTTATTCTGAGAAAATGTTTCTTGTTCTTTTTTGCTGTTTTTCCACTGATGCAAATTTATACATGGCTTTTTTTCTGAAAATACTGTGTATGAGCAAGCAGCTCTTTTTATTCCATTGCCCTTCTGTTTTGCCTTGCTCAGAAATGCGTATCCTAGGACAACTTGCAGCACATTGCTGGGAACAGGTAGCAAGTGTAGAGGGCATAGTAGTTGTGTATTGCATAGTAGTTGCAAGAATTTTCAGTAGCAGTATCTATTGGGATATTTCATGCACTCTGTAATTTTTGAGGCAAGACAGACAAAGCTACTTATGACAGTTCACTTTTTGATTTCTGACAGTGTTCCTCCTTTTCCTGGTATTCTTGGTATGTGGCCCAACTGGATTGCACAAAAGCTGTTAAAAATGTTGGTGTCAGTACAACTTACGACCTTGTTTTTAAATTCAAGAAATTCTTGGTCCTTTCAACATCCATGCTCCTTTGGCAGGTGATCTTTACTGGCTTCAAAAGCAGTGATTTATTTCCTCAGTGGAAGTGGTGTCCCCATAGAAGGAGGCATGGATAAACTAAGCTGTATCTTGCCTGTTCAGTCCTCCAAGGCCTGGAGAGATTCACATGTTAACATTGTCGTGTGTAATGTGGCTGATGTCAGGCTGAAGGAGTGGCATCCCTTTACTGAGGGAATATTTGGTGGTTTTGGACATTAGCTCAAGAAAAGGAAACCCTGTGCATGCCATCATTGATTAGGAAAACCAGTGTCATATAAAGTTACCAGGAAAGATCAGCTGGTCATGTTGTCTTTATTCAAAAAGCTGTTGGTAACAAAGTAGTGGGACAGAGAGCTTATCTTACTCAGGTTAAGATTCTTTATCTGCAGTTGCTTTTGAAGGTATTCAAAGTAGGCCTCTCCAGAGATACTAAGATCTGGTGAGATCTTGAACAATATAAGCTAATAATATAAGTCATGGTCATTTAATCTGTCTAGAAAGATGCAATACCAATGAGGAAGCAGTAAAAGACTCTTGTGTTTCAGTTCTAAACTTGGTTAGATTAGCAAGAGTTGGAAGAGTTGATGTGATTACTTTAAAAGTTGTGTCCTGTTTTTGTATTACTGATAAGTATGTAATTATTATTAGCTATTCTCTACTTAAACATGTATCAACAACTGGTTTTTATTTCATCTTTTAGTTTAGATTAATTCATTAAGTATTAATCTTTTCAGTTAAAAGTTGTTGAAGCAGAAAAAAATGAATGGAAATTTAATCGAGCCCAACTACAGCAAAACTTGGATGAAAGCAAAGAGAAAATTAAAAAGTTAGAGACCTACTGGTTAGAGGCACAAAATTTATGCAAAACAGTAAATGAGCGTCTTAAAGAGACTCAAGAACAATGTGATGCCCTTGAAAAGAAATACAACAAGGCCAAGAAATTGCTTAAAGACTACCAACAAAAGTAAGTACCCCAAAATACCAGGTCTCTATTTATTGCTTGTATGGTGTGTACAACTTGGGGAAAGCTGTCAGCAATACCTAGGGGAATAGGATTTGCTTAACATACTTTCTTTTCATTTATTAGAGTACAGGGAAGAAATGGGCTACTAATGCTGAATTATTCCATTACATCACCAGCTTCTGGAAGGGCACTCTGAAAATCTTGCTGCTGATTTTGATTTATAGCTAAGGAAAAATTCTTTAATATTTCAATGACAACTTTTTAAAAAAAACTTAGTTTAAAAGCTGTAATGCATCTATACTTTTTTGGAAGGACTACTTGAAATTTGATAAGAGGTGTTAGGCAATACTTTTACTCTTTGTCAAAAACCCTCAGTTTGGCTGACTTCAATGTTCCAGATAGAGTAGGCATCAAAGGATATTTCATAATAGCCAGATACATGTGATTTAGTCTGTTGTTATATCTTGTAGGAGGAGTAAAAAGAATTTTGAGAGAAATTGAAAGTTAGGGGATTGTCAGAGACATATTTTCTGGAAAATCTTTTCATTAAGATCTTTTTTCCTCAGAAGCTGGGAAACTTCAGCTTCTCTAGGTTTTGCTACTTTGGAATGTGATTTAGAGAATTGTTTACTCAGCTTGTGAAATTTTTTTTACTTGATGACCAATGACAGCCCCTTGTGTCGAGGTTGTGAGCAGTCACAAGATTTTATTATCATTCTATTCTTTTCTTTGCTAGCTTTCTGATGAAATATTTTCTTCTGTTCTTTAGTATAGTTTAATGTATCATTTTCTTTTAATATAATATATATCATAAAATAATAAATCAGCCTTCTGAAACATAGAGTCAAGATTCTCATCTCTTCCCTCATGCTGGGACCCCTGTGTACACCACCACAGGGAATATGTATCTACACCACTAAAATGGCAGCATGAAAACAGTATCTTCAATCTGTTAAAGGATTTGGATTTTTCAGTAGAAGTACTATTGTTTATTAGATACATCTGTGGGGAACTCCATCACCGTTATGTGGTAGTGTCTAATTGTTCTATGATCTTTCCTCTTAGCTAAAGAGGAGGTAATTGCAAAATATTTGTAGATGTGTCCCGATAACACAGAACACAGCTGTTGCTTTTGGTAGTTGCTGTAAGCGGATGATACTCTTGTTCCAAATTTCTCCACTTGCTACTTACTTTTAAAGGCAATTTATTATGATCTTTTGCTCTGTAGTCCACATCCGGAAATGTTACTTTTCACAGTGCGTTTTTGTGCTGTTTGGTGAGCTTTTTAAAGGTTTCCTTTCCCCTCTCCTCCCAAGCTTATCCACATGGAAGTTCAAAAGTACGTGAAGATGACTGCTAACATGCTACTTTCCATGCTACTTTCCTCGCTGTTTAGCCAATTCCCATTACTCATTTGAATGTCCCTGAAGCTTTTGCATCTGTTGTAGATGTTTTATGCTTATTTTCTGGTTTTGTATGTCATTCCATATGATGCAGGCAAAAACAGCTTTTATTTTTGCTTACTTCTTTGTAGTTATTGTTTCTTTTTTGTAAAATCCAGCCATTGCAATTGCTGTAGGATGAACCAAGTAGAAACTTGAAGTGCAATTTAATTTCCTGCAAAGAATTTTGCCATAGCTTTTGGAAGGAAAATATACTGTGTGTGCATGTATCTTTGTGGAAGAGAGTAAGATGTAATGATTGGAGTTGTGCATGTGTTTCAGGCTTAAATGCATATGCAACTTGCCACTTTTAAAATGAGAGATGGTTGTAACTTTGCAGAAAAAGTGTTGCCATGCATCCTTTTTCTGTCCAGAGGAAGTCACAATCATCTGTACTTTCTTTTGAAGACAGTTGAAGCATACAAATAAATACGTCATTTTATGACATTATAAGATTAATGAATCAGTTATACCTTGCAGACTGATTTTTGTCACCATTCACTAATGGAATGCTTTTTAGTAAATTCAATTGTGCATATTTCTATTTAACATCTTTTTCTACATTTCTGTATATTACTACTTCATAGACATGTATATATTTCTTTCACCAGAGAAATAGAGTTTATGAAGAAAGAAGAAGATCATTCAAAGCTACTTGAAGAGAGAGACCAGAAATATGCAGAACAACTGAAAATATATCAGGAAAAAGTAAAGCAGTATTATATTTTGAAATAAACTTCTGCATTCTTGGAGACTTGTATCTCACTTCTGAATTTTAATTCTTGCAGATTTCAGAGCTTGAAAATAAATTGAAAGCATATGAGAAAACGCCTTATGTGTTTGAAGGTGGCAGTTTATTGGATGATGGCTGTCAAAGTCCAGACCAATCTCATGAACAGTCAAAGATAAAAGAAGACAATGAAAAAGAAACCAAATCAATAGAAGAAAGAATAAATTCTTTAGATGTGCTGGTTTCTGGTAAGTAGATTGTAGTATTTTTTATTTGCACTTAAGGAAAATTAGGAGGAGTTATATGTATAGTGTTTTTTTTGTTGTTAAGAGAAGTGAAGTGTTTGCTGTTTCCTGCTAACTGGGTAAATGTTTTAGCGGAGTCAGTGTGGATACTTACGTTCCTCCAGCATTTTCAGTATAGTTGTAATGTATTTCTTAAGTGTTGTGGAAAAGAGGTGGATGGAGAGACAACTGTTTTTGCTGTTCTTCAGATTCTCTGTTAGTGAAACTACTAGTGGGACTAAAACACTGAGATATGTCAGTTAAAATCCCATTTATTTCAAGCTGTAATTTATGGTAAACTTGCTATGATTTTTTTCTCATAATTTTATGCTCAGAATGTTATGAAGTATCAGATGGAGGTTCAAATGAGAAAGAACTTACCAAATATTTTAAAAATTTCATACTTCATAAAGAGTTTCTATCCTAAAGGATGTTGGGAAAGCACATCTGGGGCACAAATTTTCATCTGTTTGAGAACAGAATTCAGTTTTCAATCCATAAGAATATATTCTGTTGGATTTATTACTTATTCTGTATTTATTACTTTTTTAATTGAAGAAGTTGAGTAAAAGTGTATTTCAGATTAAATAGCAATTGATATTTCAATGTATAAAATAATGTAGTATAATATAAAAAATACTTTCATACAGTAATGGTTAATAGGTAGAATAACTCTGACTATTTTTCTGGACAGTGGGTTACTGAACTTGCCTACCAGTTTTTGCTGGGGTTTTTATTTGCTTTTTTGAAAAGCATGTTTTTGTTGCAGATTTTGATGCTTTTGTTGGGGATACTCCCAGATTAGACACCAGTGCCCACAAAGCAAAAGCTCAGCTTGCTTTGAAAGTGAAACGCCAGCCACCTTCTCGGTCAAAGCTGAAAGAATCTCTTGGGGGTGGACAACAGACTGCAAGTCTGCAGGTATTGACACTGGTACTGACACTGACGATTGTGTGCTCTGGATACTGACCATGTGTTGAGTTTTATCTGTATTTGCAATTGTAAGTAAGTGTTCTCCACGCTTTATTCAGGCTGTGCCAAAGCATCCTAGTTTTATGCTGCATCAAATGAAAAAACCTTTTAGGGTTCATGACATACATGGGAACTTTGGCGTGTTTTTGTGGCACAGTTAATTTGAGGTTAGCAAAGAACTATGTGAGCTTGCTACTTCTGCTTGCTGAAAGATTTTGATACAATGATATGTTGTGAAATATACTAATTTATCTTCTTGTGCCTTCATCTGGAACAAGTTAGTTACCAAATTTCTTCAAAAACTAAAGAGTTCTGAAATGCTTCATTATTCCATAAGTCATCATTTGAGTTCACAAGAAGTGTGCCAGTAAAATGTTCTCATGTTTCTGGAAGACAGCTGAAGAATTGAGGTATAGATAGGAGGAGGACGCTGAACTAATTCATTGAGATGAAAACTGGCTGCATTGAATTGGAATGGCTGACATGTACCAGAATATTTCTGATTTGGCTAGAAAAAGTTTACTTGGGATGTGCAGAAAGGTGTGTATTGAGGTGGGTAACAGCCTCTACAATCAGATTCAGATGGTATCCACAAGTATGTAAGTTCAGAAAATTTCCTGAGCTGAGGAAATTTGCTTAGGATATCCTTCCACCCTGGTAAAAAGAACAGCCAATAAATGAGTATATGTCATGTTTATCAAAAAATAACTTTCAAATTTATTGAAGGATGAAGATTCAGAAGACCATGTTCTCAACAGAGAATCTTTCACCATGTACCTAACTAAGACCTTAGAAACAGGTGAAAAATTACCTCTCTCGTGCCTGGATGACGCAGATCGAAAGAGCGAAAAGCCTGAGAAAAGAGAAAGCGTAGAAAGTCCTCTAGGGTCAAGTCCTTCTGTTTCCACACACTCTTCTCCAGTACACAAACCAAATAACGAAAATAGCACAACCACCACTCGTTCACCTCCTCCTGAAGGGATGACTCCAAATTCTCCTCAAGGGTATCTCAAGAATGTTAAGCAAAAAGAAGCAAAAGGGAAAGGGAAAGAAGCCAAGGGTAAGACTTGCGGGTTTATTATTATTTTAATTCTTAAGGATTGAAGTTTTGCAAATTTTAGATGTAATCAGTAAAGGTCCTAATACATTTTTGCAAAACTAGCCTCATAAGTGGCAAGGTATTGGAGAGTAAGTCTGATGGATTTCCTGATTCCCAGAAAAATTCGTTGTTGGCTTTGTGCTTCCAGATATTATGCAGTGTTTAAACAGGGTAGAGATTCTGAGAATTGTGGGAATTACAGCATTACTCATCATGCCCTCCTAGGATATTTGTCACTAGAAGAAGGTTAAAGGTATTATAATCAGCCTAGTCACTACTAGTCATTATTCGGTAGGAACAGTTGGCATTTTTCTTACGAATAATTGAAAATGAATCTAATATAATCTTTTAAATGTTTGATATTTTCTGTAATCAGCTAGTACAAATGTATAAAGACAGATGACTTGCTGTCTTTGACCTACAGTTCAGACAAAACCATTCTTTTAATACCCTGAAACAGGATTTGTTTTATACTGTCCTTATTTTGTATGTGTCTATAAAGACTCAAACAAAAATAGTCTAAAACAAACCCCACTTATTAAGACGCATATCTAATATATCTGTGATTTTGCTTTCTTTTTTACAGTTTTTTTTTGTCACGGCAGAAGCATTGTAAACTTTTTTTTTTGTAAATTGGTCATGGAATTGCTAATTAATGCTGTACATAAGGATTGGTATTGGGAGCTTTGCTCTTTGTGAACAAAATGACACTAAATGCTGTTTCTGCTAGATTGTTGCTTTCTAATTGTATTTAAAGGTTTGCCTATTATTTTGTTGAATTAATCCTTTCTATTACCGTTTCTTCCATTCATTTATCAGTCTGTATTTTAACCTACTGTGCCATGGTTAAGAAATTACTTCTTTCCTTAAAATACTGCCTCTGGAAATAGAAGTGGAAACAAATGTCAGTATTAAAAGCAATTCTTCTGGTTTTGTATTCAAATTGATAGGAAAAAGAACCAGATCAACTGTAGTTATCATTTATTGGATGTTATATATTTAGAAAGAGTGATTAACTAATTAGCTAAAGTTCTAATGTTCATCAGAAACTACTGATTAGATATGCAAAAAAAAAAGAGGAAAACTCCTGACTATCCTGACTGTCGGGTATGTCAGCTTTGAGATGATCCTTCCTGAAATATATAATGGTTATCTGCTGATTATCTGACCTCAGTTTTGTGTACTAAACAGGATTTTTGGTTTTTATGGTCCTTGAAGGAGTCTGTGTATATCATGTCAGGAGTTGTTTTGAAGGTAGAGCTTAAAATTTACTTTGTTTCTCAAAATGTGAACTGCATCTCTTTCACAGGTAGCTAAGTTAGGAAACACCTGATTTGTAGCACAAAATGTATTTCAGTTATTTTTTAAAAATCTAGTAGCCTGAGAATTTAAAAGTACGTACATTTAGGACTTGCAGTAATCTCTCACAGTCCAATGAGAAGAGGTCGTGTGGTTCTTGTCGCTTAATTTTGCATAATAATTGAGAAGCTGGTATTGAACATGCTTTCTTTGGCAAAAAAAAACGGGTCCTAAGAGGTTGTATTCCAGTTTTGAAAATAAGAGCTTTGGAGGAGCTTCAAAGTCCCAGCTGTTTCTTCAGAATAGCCACAGTTTGCATGCCATTTCCAGTAAACTCAGCTCATCAGGAGCTGCCTGCTCTCCTGGTACTGACCATCATTTTGGTTAAGCACACTTTCTGGAGCTGGCAGCTTGTGCACGTAGCCCATGTGTGTAGCAGCTGGCCTGGACTAGTTACTGACCTAAAATAATACTAAAGGAGCATCTGTAACACTTCAAGAGTAAAAAAGAAATACTAAATGCTATATCTTACACTGCTTGTGTCGATGTATGTTTTGAAGTTGACGTGTTGCAAAACAAAGAGGTACTTTTTTCTAAACCTGTCATAAACTAACTTTTGTTTGTAATTCATTAGAGCAAAATACTGTGGTAATTTTTACCTTTCTGCAGACTATATAGAATTACTCTTTATCAAAAGGAATACTTTTGAGTAGTTGTCAGCAACTGCTATGTTGCCATTTTTCAATGGCTGGTACAACTAGAATGATGAGAAGATGCCACAGAAAATAACTTAGGCTGGCTGATATGGCTATAGTATTTTCAGTTATTATCTGTGTGTGGGAATGGGAGTTTTAACACTGACACTCAGGTCTTAGTATCTGACTTACAAGCTTCATCATTAGTAGCTGAAAATTGCAGGTATTTTTACAACAACATTTTTATTTTTCACCTCTCTATAAAAAACAGAAGAAAGGAAAAATGAAGACAGGACAGCAGAAACAAATGAAGGAATTCCATCAGGAAAGTCCAAAAGGAGATTTCCAGATTTTGGGTGAGATTTTACATGTGTTCCTTTGGAAATAAGTGTTGTTCTGGGTTATTTTTGAGAATATTATGTTATCTAAGTAAAACAATGTTGAGGAGTCTAGTAATGCTACTTCATAACACTTTTGAAGATGGGGTAAAGCTTGTTGAAGCCAGCTAACCTTAAAGACCTAGACTGGTGCTGTAATACATGCATCATAGTGTATAACATAAAAATTCGCTGATTTCACACACTGATAATGTAGTTAGTGACTTTGCCCAAATTGCTGTGCTTTTCTTAGGAGCATTAATATAGCAGTAAAACTGTGGTTTTCCTCCTGGTTATATCCACTATATGCTAGGCTTCTTTAGGCATTTTCTGTATTTATTTTGGTTAGCTGTGGCTCTGAAAGGGTACTCTCATGATTCTTAAATAGAATATGAGTGCCAGAAATTTTAAAATTGCTTGCATAATCTGCAAAATTATGCTTTGTGTGACAATATAAATGTGGTTTTTTGTAACTGTTGAAGTCAATATGAAAACTAACTTGCTGCTTTAGAGAAATGTAAATTTAAGTGCTTTATGAAATTTCTGTTTTTTCACTTCAGTGGATTGCGGAAATCTGGGGGCAAGGGTAAGAAGCAAGAAAAAGAAAATCTAAGAGGTTCTCTGGATAGCAGGTAGTTCTTTTGTTAGTTTATACATATATGCTGCATGCCTAAAATTTGTAACCTAAGGACTTCTTTAAAACTGTCAATAATGTTTGATCTTAAAATACATTATTGTATAACAGTGGCAAAATTCTGTGAAGATTTAATGTTACAGAGATGAGCTTCTAATCTCACAGAAGAGAGTAGAGGAGACAACCTTAAAACTATATTTTGCTTAGGAAGATGAATGTTGAGTAAATTAAGTTAGCAATTACTTGAAATTATTAAATTGTGTGAAATACTGCAAAAATTTGGGTTGTTATATAACTCATTATTTTGCATGGATATTTAAAGGCAAGTATCAATTGTGCTGTGAAACTGGTAAAAATAAGTGGTGTGGTTTGAGTTTGTTCTTGTTTTTAGTAAGGTCGTTGTGTATTTGAGGGGTGGGATGTGGTTTTTTGCTGTTATTTAAACTGAATTTCATCTACTTGTCTCAGAGGTTCCCGAGAACTTTTGGATGACTCTGGCAACACTCTATCTGCATCAGATTCAGATTCTCCTGCTCCTACTTGCATGCCTTTCTCTTGGTTTGGAGACAGCCACAAAGAGCCTCAGGTTTCGAGCAGCAGTCTGCAGGTTACTCAGAGTGGGCAGGATGGTTGTGAGCATGCTCAAGACAAGAACAGAAGCAAGGTAAAGATGACTGATTTATGCTTTGAATGTTTAAGTGTTGCACTTTGATGAAGTAAAAATATCAGTGGTTAGTATGTGGAAGCCTAATGACTTAGTCCTTTACCACATCACCTCTGCAAACATTGCTGGAGAAGTTTGAGGTACTACAGCTCTTACAAGCAGGAATTGTGTGTGTGTTCCTGTTCCCTCCTTCAGTTGAAGCATCAATAGAGGCTATTCAGGCTGAAGTAGCATCTAAGGAAGAATCACAGGACATGTTTTTTCACTGGCTGGTAATGCTAAAAGTAATGCTAGTTTCAGGAAAGCATAGTTTTAGAGGTCTAATCTATTTTCCTGACAAGTTAATGGAGGAATTGTGCATAAATAGAGGTCAGCTGTCCAAACAGTTGGCCAGCCAGTTCTTACTGTACTGGAATGTAGGATTGGAGTACCAGACTGGTGGAGGAAGATAGTATTCTACTTTTCATTAACACATACAATATTAAAAGCCAAGAAACACATCTACAGAACACTGTCTCCCAGGCTTTGGAGTAGCTAATAATCTAATAATTTAGAGCCTTTTAACCAGATCTTGAGAGTGAGGCTACACAGTTCTGTCTATAACCATCGTTACCATCTTAACAGTTTAAACTATTTGAAAGAAACTGCTTTAGAAACTAAAAGGTGTCATGTGTGTGCTGTCTGAATATTGGGTAAAACCTTTTTCAATTTAACACTGTTCCCGGCAATTTTACTGACTGTGTTCTTGTTTCCTTTGGATTTTTTCAAATTGAAAATTACAGTTATTTGAGTAAGGTAGTTTATTCTTGAGATTCACAATTTTTCTTCAGTTTGAATGGCTTAAATACCCTTTCATGTATTGGTTTTCTTCTATGCTGTTAGAAAGAAATTAGTTGTATATATGGAAGAGAAACTTGCCAGGTTGTTGTCCATGAAGTCCCTGATATTTTGCAGAGATTGCAGATAAGTTTGCTTTCCATGTTTCCAGATAGTGATTGCACTAAGACCCTGTTGTAATACCTTTTTTAAATACTTTGTTTCACTAGTGTCAGTCCCTGTGATAGTAGTAAATTGTAGTAAATCCGTATTTTTTAAAAAGTACAGAAAGTGGTTTTAGAACTATACAATCCTTATTATAAAACAGGGACTTAATAAGAGTAGGATTTTTTTTAATCTCTGAAGTAGAACAGTACTTCACAAAATGCTGCCCAGTGTCCATCAGTCTTGTGTGTTTACAGCTTCTGCATTGGTTGCTTCTCTTGGAGCCTGCACTGACCAAAAGATGTTTCTGTAAATAACCCAAGAATTAGGAAGGTATATGCATATACTTGGATACAATTTTGATTAAATAGGAATGGTCTCTTAATGGGCCAGTCTCTTGATAGACTGTAGTTGCTCTCCTAATAGGCTGTAGCAAAGCTATGAAAAGGTGTATAGATAAGCAGTCACTGGGTTTGTCTTTCAAAGTCATTGATTCACAGGAATCCATTGGTCCTCTCTTCATTGCTCCTTTCTATCTGATTTGAATAATTTTTGTAAGCATAGTAAAAGTCCCACTGCTGCATTTCTACTATAAGCACCAATAATGTGCTTAAGCAGCTCCTAAAGTTTTCAAATACCTACCATATGCACCTACTTTTGGCAATCAAAAAGTTATATATGTTACCAGATTGAATGCTCTCTTCCTTTCCACATTGTTCTGAAGTAATAGTCTTTTCTTCTAACTGAACTATACTTCCCAAGATGATTACTGCTTCAACCTTCCAGCTGGTTTCTTGCCTACTGGTTTGGGGTTTTTTGTTTCCTTCTTATGCTCCAGTATGTAATTGTTGTTTGCTGCTCTCTTCCTTAGTTCCAGTTGCAAACTAGCAGCTGGAAGATTATGTAAGTCTCCAGCTATATTCGTGCTTTGTAAAATGGTAGAAAGCTGATCCCATTGAAGAGAACAGATTCTCAGACATTCATTAATCATAAAATCATACTTTTCCTCTCCAAAGTCAGGCTGTTTTCACTTTGTGATGGTTGAGGTCTTTTGTAAACATGGTAATGTGGCAGTGGTTGCTGCTTCAAATGAATAACTAATTATTGTAGATCTGAACTTAGGGTTGATAATTACATTTGTACAGTAACAAGGCTTTGGCTTGTTCTGCTGTGAAAAGACATTAAAACTGGCAAAGAAATGTACTTGACCACTCAGAAGTGAGTCTTGTTACTAAAACAATATGAAAGCAAGGAACAAAGTCATCTTCCCAGAATTCAAGGGAAGAATACTCCTTTTTGTTGATATTAACTCAAAATTTATAAATAAAGCAATATATCATAAATATAGCAATAGCATTTATTCCTTTTATGTTTGTAGTATCCCATGTGATCATGTGACAGCATTTCTTAAATAGGAGGTAAAAGTAAAAAGCCTAAAATAAGAACTTTGTCATGTATAAAATACCTGTGGAACCAAGTCCTTTGCATTGTGTATAATTTTTGTAGCTGTGTTTTAGCATTGATGATGCAAGGAATATAATTACATTCCTTATTACCTGGTTTCTGGTTTTGCAGAATTTGCCTCTGAAAGTTACTAGACTTGAAATGTTTTTACTTTCTTAAAATGGTTTGTTCTGAAGTTAGTTTTAAACTTACAGTTTGACAAAGTAGTGAGTCAACTTCTTGATCCTTGTGAAAACAAAAACACAGAAACTAAAATCCTGTTTGCTTGCAGACAGTCTTAAATTAGTCCCTTGATGTAAATCTGTCCCTTTCTCTGATACAATACACGCACATACATAGTTGTTTTTCCAGAGTACTGCTTAGCTTCTGTATGCGTGTATGCAGTCTTTCGTTTTCAGTGCAAGGAAGAACAGCGTGGTATAAACTATATCCTCGTACCTTAAATGATAGGAAGCATAGCTATAAAACCTCTTCTGTCCAAATTCTATGCTACTCAAGAGTCAAAAATCTTTGCAACTGTCTCTAAATGCTTAAAAGGAAATTATTCCTATAAATTGATTAGGAGCAAGGGGAGGAGAAAACATTACAACTGTCACTCAGATGCTTTACTTTTGGCTATGTTTTTGTTATTGTGTCTTTTTGTTTCTTTTTTCTGAGTTGTTCTTGATTTTCTCTGTAAAAGTAGAAAGAGTGAACTGAGGATGGCTAAAAGAAAATTCTTTATATAGATTTTCAGTTTGGGTTGAAGTTAATTTGAGAATAAGAATAACAGAGGTAGCAGGAAAACTCAAGTTGTGGGGGTTTTATGTTTGTTGTGTTGTGGTGGTGATGGCATTTTTCTTGAGCTTTGGTGTGGTGTTTTTCAGGCTGAAAATGTGTATCAATAATTTAGAGTATAAGGGAGTGCACTTACAAAACAAAAATAGAATAACCTGGAAAACTGAGAGTTCAGGTGAAATTGAAATCAGAACACAAATACAGAAGTGCTAAATGAAGGTAACTGCAATAATGAAGTTCTCTTATACAAGCATAACTAGAAAAGAAAAATATCCTTAAATCAGCTTAATTTAAGATCTCAGGTTATTTATGCACATAGGGATGTGGTATGGCATCCTTACAAAGTGTAATTAGTTGATTAGAGACTTAGAGAACATTAGGGAAAATACTGGTAAATAATTACTTATTGTTTGTAGGCAGCAAAGAGTAGTGCTGGGGCATAAATTTTAAAAAGGCAAAAGTAAGAGGCATGTTTTAGGCAGAATTATTTTTCACTCACGCAAAATATTTTCAAGGTCACAATCTGTGTTGGATATGGAGGGAATCAACAGAATGCTACCTTCTGAAACACATTCATAGTGTTTGTGGAGGTTTCAGTTTAATGAAAGTTCATCATGAATAAGTCCAACAAATGCATTTTAAATTGCTTCTCCCGCAGTGTGGTATGCTTGCTGAAAAAGTAACTGATGCACTTCCTTGTGTATTCTAACACCATTTCAGGTTATGGCTGATTCTCTGCACAAGTTGCTCTTATTGGGGATATTGCTTTAAATTTGTTACTGCATTTCTGAATTCAGAAGTTTAATAAAAAACAAGTCAGATTCTTGATATAGTTAGTACATTTCATATGTGTTCTAAAGATAACTGAGTCATACTATTTTTTTTTAACCAAAAATCAGAATTACTAGAATGTCACCTAATGACCTGCTTTTCCAAGAAGTGAGTTAATAAAACATTATTTCCACTTGTTTGCAGAGTAGAATTGTCATAGATGATACATACCATAGCAAGCCAAGTTGTGAACTTTCAGGGTTAGTGACAGAACCAAATCTGTCAGGTCGTTCACACACTTTAACCTTCTCTTCAAATGAGGTGAGTTTCAAAGTGTGTATATGTGTGTTGTTGATGTTGTTGTTCACACTACAGCATGTTTAATAGAAACAGATGTGTGTAATGTGAAACTAGATGGCTGTTCCATACTTGAATGTTGAAGAGCACTATAAAGAAGCTGTTAAATGAACTAAGGACATGCACTAGTGGATGACAGATCAGTCTGTGTGCTCTGAGCCTAGTTAGATGATAAAAATTGGAATGAACTCACTGATCAAATAGAAGATTTTTGTTTTAAATATAATGCTGTTCTGTTCCACTAATTTAAAGCAACTTCCTGGGTGAATGAAAACTGCAACATTTTTGACCTCGCCTTCACATCTTGTGCAGGTTTGTTTTACGATAAAATTTCATATCAATATAAACAAAGGAAAAAAGGAAAAAAGTCAGAAAATATGGTGGTTCTTATATATAGGTAGAAATTAGACACCTGAAAGTGTGTTCATTCCCCTGCAGAACTAATTCCTTTGGCTACAGCTGAAACCCAAAGTCCACGCTTTGGTAGTATTCTGAGATACGTCTCTTTTGGTGTTTGACTGACGGACATCTTCATAAATTAAATCCTTTAGTTTAGGAAAACTAAAAATATTAAAAACAGAACATCGTTATCCTGTGTAAAATGAATTAGAGGGCTTGCCAGACTGGTGGTTCATGAATGTGATGGGATTTTTATTAGCTGTCTTAAGTCAGTCATTGGTAAAGACTGACCCAGAAATATGTAGAAAGTCAGCACAGTCTTGCAAACAGTGTTATAAATTCACTGACATAAAAATCTGAGGTGTCAAAAATCATATAACTAGTTTACAGGTTGTAGTAGTGGATTAAGTTTTTGCAGGTTTTTTTTTTGAGATATTAGTCTTAGATCTAATGAAAACCAGAGAACTCCAGTTAATAATCTATCTTTGCAAGTACTCCCTGCAGTTTTTTGAATGGAATACTTAGTGAATGGAATATGTGTTTCTAAAACTTTCAAGGAATATTAATTGTAAGGCTTTATTAAAGATGTCTTCTTGAATATTGTTTTTTGATCAGTATTACAAACTTTCAGTAAACTTTGGATTCTAAAACTAAAATGAAAGCAATTTATGACTAATTGTCCATGTGTAAACTGATGATTCAAGCCTCTTTTTATTATAGATGAGTTCCAGTGTTCTGTCTAGTTCATATGTCTCTTACTGTCCTGGTTTTACATGACCAGTGAAAGCTGTTTGTATCTTTTCAGTAATTACATTGAGTATCAAGGGTCTACTCTGAGGAAAACAAGGAACAAACTCTGAACTGTTTTCTCATTTGGAAAGCAGTATTTGTGAAGAAAAATACATAGTTTTGTTCTTGGAGGTTTTTTTTAAAGTTCGTAGTCTAGGTCTGGGAAAAGTAATCAATCTTAGAGCAGTTTAGGGTATTTCAAATCACAGAATTGATGAGGTTGGAAAAGACCTCTGAGATCATCAAGTCCAGCCTAGGACTGGACTTTAACACCACCTAGTCAATTAGACCCATGGTACTGAGTGCCATGTTCAGTCTTTCCTTAAACACCTCCAGGGACAGTGACTCCACCACCTCCTTGGGCAGTCCATTCCAATGTTTAATCACCCTTGCTGTGAAGAAAGTCTTCCTGATGTTCAACCTGAATCTTACCTGGCTAGCTGAAGACTGTCCTCTTGTCACTGGGTTTCTGGGAGAGGAGGCTGACCCCCCCAACTGGGCTACACCCTCCTTCCAGTGAGTTGTAGAGAGTGACAAGGTCCCCTTGAGTATCCTCCAGGCTAAATACCCATAGCTCCTTCTGCTGCTCCTCATGGAATTTGTGCTCCACAACCTTCATCAGCTTCACTGCCCCTCTCTGGACCTGTTCCAGCACCTCAATGTCCTTTCTGAACTGAGAGGCCCAGAGCTGGACACAGGACTCGAGGTGTGACCTCACCAGTGTGGAGTACATGACAATCACTGTCCTGGTCCTGCTGGTCACACTATTCCTGATACAGGCCAGGATTGCCCCGGGCTTTCTTGGCCACCTGGGCACACACCTGGCTCATGTTCAGCTGCTGTCTACCAGCACCCCCAAGCCCTTTCCCCTGGGCCACTTTCCAGCCACTCTGCCCCCAGCCCGTAGCACTGCATGAGGCTGTTGTGGCCCATTTGTAGGACCCAGCAGCTGGTCATGTTGAACTCATGTTCTTGGTCTGGCCCATCCATCCAGCTTGTCCAGGTCCCTCCGCAGGGCTTTCCTACCCTCCAGCAGATCGACATTCTCACCTAACTTGGTGTTGTCCACAAATTTACTCAATCCCTTCATTCAAATCACTAATAAAGATACTGAACAGGATCCGTGACTTAAGCTCTTACTAATTTCTGCCTGATGGTTGTTGTCCAGATGGGTTCAGAAGTAGGAGGAGGAGTCATGCTAGCCAGTGAACTCCAGCTTTCAGAGGAGTGGGCTGTTGCACACTGCCTTATAAATCCTGGAGTTTTTGGGAAACTGGAGATGGAAACACCTCGTAGAGACCTAGCTAGGGACAGCACTGAGGAGTCTGCCTCTGCTGGCCAGGTGCTCACAGGCAGTTGGTTAGAGTTCAGTTGTTCATAGCCAGCTAGTTCATCAGAGGCACTTCACTCACAGATGGTTAGCAAGCTAGCTGGGTAATCCTTCTAATGTTCCTAATATGTTAAATGGTGTGATGGCAGTGGTGTTTTCTTGGGCTTTGTATTTTTATCTCGAGCCTTTATTTGCTTTCTGAGTCACATGCATTTTTATGCAGGAGAACATGGCTTTCTCATGCTTCCATACCTTAGAAGTAGTTTTAGTTGTGCTTTCTGAATTTGCAGCTGATCTCTTTCTTGTTTGTGTAGTGGCTGTTTTGGGGACTCTTAACTTCGGTGTACAAACACAGCTTGGCATGTTCCTTCTGCCTCTGAATGGACATTTGAGAAAAAAAATGATGCAGAGGTATTATTTAATGACCAGTAAGCCTTATTCAAAAATTGGTGGTTTTCATCTTACCCTTCTACAGTTTTCATTTTCCTGTATTCTGAAAAATAGCCACAGGTGCTTCCCCTAGTGTAGTAGTGAAAAATTCAAATTTTATAGTATTAAATATCTGTGAGGAGATGATGTCTGTGTTTTAACACAGATTCAGATGTTGCTACAACTTCTGGTTTTAGGGTTCTGTCTTTACCAAAATAAAGTAAAAGGAGTTTGTTAGCAATTGATGATGCTGAAGCTGCAATTCATAGCTAAACCTGGAGACTCCTCCGTAGTGCAGTCTGTTAGATCCTCTAATCTGTGCTGCTTGGACAAATTGGTTTAGAGAGCCCTCAAGATTCTGTCAGGGGACAACAATTCTCTGACAAAATGAAAGAATCACAGTCTTTCTTTTTTGGACAAGAATACATCTTCAGGTACTTTCACTCTGAAATTACAGAAGGGAAGTTCTTTGTATGGCTTGCAAAGATTCAGCAAATCTAGAGTGAGTTCTAACTGGAATAAAATGCTTCACACATTTTTTCATGTAAAGGAGATGTCTAGATACATGCACACTTCCACCTCAAATGATAAAAGTACATAGATACATTAAAAAATATGTATGGGACAGCAATATATTTTAATATTTCTTGTGGCTGTGAGACCACGCCTGAGACACAGGTCCAACTTAAAATGCAAAATGTTTCCCCTTTTTTATGTACTATTCATGAAGACTTGTTAGTATGAGACAAAGTTGCCAATATATTTTTTTATCGCAATATCAGGTTGGGGAGTACTGTATGTAAAATTTTTTAAAATAAATGTGCATTTTTAATTCCCCTGCTAATTCATCCAACTAATCTTCTCTGTACGAAGCATCTCTCACTTGATAGCTTGGATAGAAGACTCAGTTGTCTTGATACAGATGCTGTATAGAGCACTTCAAGCCAATCCTTTTCTAGAGCCCTTTGCTGTTATTTTATGCAAATTGCTATTCTCCTTCCACACATCAGTAAGGCGGATGCGTTCGCACTTGTTATATCTACATAAGCATTTTGATTTGGATTAGGGGTTCATTTTTGAAATAAATATTCTGATTGTTCCCACTTGCCGTACTTTGATTTATCTCAGAAATCAAATCAGATGTGCTCCAACAGTGTTCCTGCTACATTCCAGCTGCTAGTGGCCATTGAGTCTTTGTGATCAGACTCGGGCTATTTGGAAGGGAAAATCCTTTGAAATGCTTATAGTGTGGATTTTCAGACCTCAGCACAAACTGTTCAGCTCTACAAACTCATTCCTATTTTTATGCATTGCCTCTTAATGTAGCCACTGTCCCTTTTTTCACAGAGCAGGGAAAACAAAGCCATTTTGAATTACATGTAGTCCTTCACTACACTGGAAATTTGATAATTCTGTGTTTTCCCTCATACTTGTCTTCCACATTGCATGCTCAGATCCATTGTGTTGTATGATCAGATCATGTGACAGGCCTACATCTTACTGTCTTTGACTTGTAATCACCATAATAATTTTGTTACATCAATCAACTCTCCCAAATATTCCATCAAATAAGCTGGACTTTGTGAGATCCCTTTGGCTGGCAGCTGTAGTTGTTCACCTGTGACTTAACATGGTCATCTCTCAAATCTGTAACTAGAAAACTCCTTTTTTTCATGTTTTCTGTTTACAAATGTGTGTAAGACTTGCTGAAAAAGGGGAGCATATTTTCTGCTGTTTGCAAATATCTTGGATGAGAAGTCTGCAAGTCTAATGCAGCCTGTACTCAGTCATGAGCTGGTGAGAGATGATTCTGGATAGTTAATAATAACTTCAGTTGACTGATGTTAGTACCACACTGGAATTTCTTCTCTGCATACACTGAGCTCTGTTGCGTAGCTTTTCTTTTGTGATGAAGCAACAGTGCTTCAGGACAAACAGCAGTACCTTTTCCCCTCGCAAGCAAAATGAAATTGAAGCCAGGTGCCTCAAAAGCTCTGTGAGCTGGCAAAGTGTCTTTTCAGTGGAAGTCTACAAGCTGCTATGTTTCTGAAATGGTCATCTTCTATTTGGGCAGTCCTTATAAAATGTCAACGTAATAGCATTAGTTCAAAGAACAAAGAGTCTTCTCTTGACAAATGTACAAAACGTAATCAAACTGTACCTAGAACACTCACCAGATTTACTGGCTACTAGAATTGGTTTTATTCTGGATTTCCATCACTTAACTATAAATAGAGTTGAAGTGCTTGATAATTCTTCATGCTGTGTAAGATAGAGCTACCTTAACCAACTAACTGAGGAAGTGTGTTCATTGTTTGGATAGGTCCAATTTACCATTTATGTTCTCTGTTTCTGACCTTGTGTTGTATGTTGAAGTGTCTTGTTTATAGTAAATTAGGCAAACTGATCCCAAGAACTTCACTTTTGGAGTAGAGCATGTGTAAAAATGCACTTTGTTAACCAAACTCAACTGACAACTGGAATTCAGCATACAGTCAAGTAAAATATTGCTTATGGTGACTTTTCTCAATTGGGTAGGCATTGGATGATGATTTTACAACAACAGGAAAGCAAAATCAATGGCACAGTAGACCTATTTCTGAATGGACCACCCAACAAGTATGCCACTGGTTAATGGGAATGAACATGGAACAGTACATCACAGAGTTCACAGCTATGAATGTAGATGGACAGCAGCTGATGCAGCTCGACAGTGAGAAGTTGAAGGTATGTGTACATCCTGGGATTGATTTGTAACTGTATAGGTTTCACTGCTTATTTAGACACATTTTTAACCTGCAAAGTCCAATTTCCTGGTTCTATGGCTTTTTAAGGGATAGAGTTATTTGCTCTTGTTATTTTATTTTGAGTTGCTTTTGAAATACTTGGAGGCTGTATAGTTAGGTGGTAATTAGTAATTGATTGTAGAATTAAAGGCTGTTTATAGCCAGAAAAATAACAAATATTGCTTCCTTGAGGAAATGAAAGGAAACAGTTGTCACCAATCTCAACTAAGGTCATACCAAAACAAGTTCTGGCCAATTGAAATAGAATTGAGGGATCTAGTTTTAGAAATCCGTTTCTTCAACATTTCCTCTTCAGATGGGAAGGCTGAAATCCTATCTGGTGACATTTTAAATGTTTCAAGTTTTCACTCCTGCTGGAAATACATATTCTGAATCTTTTGAGCCTTTTCTTACCATTTTGCACCTGGAAGCTGTATGTATCCCTTATAGTTCTGGTAAATTTCTGCAGTTTTTCTTTCTTGTTAGATTATGGAACTGCATTATGGACAGGCAAGATGTGCAGCTAGAAGAGGTTCATTGGTCTGCTCTGGCCTAAGGCAAATTATTATTAATGATCAATAGCAGAATTTGAGGGGCTTAGGAGGGAAAAAAGGTGTTCTAACATCGGTCTCCAATATATGCCTGCATTTTAAATAGAAATGCAACACTAAATGTCCTGTATTTTATTATTTCGTGGGCACAGAGAAAATACCAGTGCCTGGCCTGTCAATGACCGTCTCCAGCTGTGGAGCCTTGCGCGCTGAATGCCAAAGCTCCGTGCGCGCCTGGTGCTGTTCGGGCTGACGGAATCGCGTGCTGCCACCTGCCGCTCGCAAGTGGAAGTGTGCCGTCCACTTCTGAGCCGCTTCTTACTAATGCACCTTAAAATCCTTCAAATTAAAGAGTTGTTACCGAGTAAAAATTCCTCGTGTATAAAAAGAGATAGAAAAATATCTAGACGCCAATACAAAAGATGTTATTTTCTGGGAATTCTTAGGGGTTTACATGTTTGTAAAATGCAACACAAAATGGTTATTTCACAACTGAAGAGCTAGGCTTGGTTTTCCTACCTTCCTTGTTACCCAGATGATTATTTGCAGAGTTTTTGTGGCCCTGAATCTTTATTTTTCAAATAAACAGACTATCTTGTCGAAAAGTGAGTAACACTTTCTTATATTGTTAATGCACAAGCACTGTTAACAGTGCTGTTGAAAAAAATTACTGATGAGGTTTTGTTTTGTTTTCCTCTTCCAAAGGCTTTGGGAGTTTCCAGTCAAAATGACCGATCAACAATAAAGAAAAAAATTAAGGATATTAGAAAAACACAGGAAAAACTGGAAAAGCAGAAGGAAAAGGTTCAAAAGAAGGAGAAAGAAGTTCGCAAGACTGGCAGAGTTGTAGCCACTCTTGAATCAAGCTGCTAAAATGACCATTTTATTTTAGTGCAGACTTGCCTAATCTTGAGGAAGTTCAGCAGATTTGTATATAATTGTACAATTGAGGTAGGAGGGAAAGTGCAACAGTTCAACGTGGTAGGTGGTTTTTTACTTTTTAATTGTGGTCCCTCCCCATTACAGCCCAATAAAATGAAATAATGTTTTCAGTATTTTTATTTCTAGTTGACTCTGCCTGTACTAATGGACAATAATTTAACTTTCTGCCTTAAGTAATATTTCTGCTTCTAAGGTGTCATATGCCCTTTTCATTAAATTGATGTTTGTGAAAAGTAGAATACTGTATTAAAAATCATTCCAGTATTAGTCAACTAGCATTTAATAGAGTTCAAGGTGATAGAGGGACAATAGAAAAATCCTGCCAACAAATTCAGTCTGTGACAGTCTGTTTATCTGTTGCCACTAAAGATGTATAGTTAAAATTAAGTTTAAGAAATGGTAATGTCAAATTAATTTAAAAAGAAAGCATGTATTTCAAATTTAGGATTATTTTAATTCTTTTACTTCCAGAACTTCATTCAAAGTTCACTTTAGTAGCACATCATTTTTGAATTCTATGTGTTGCAATTTACTGAGAAAATAACAAGAAATACTAAGTAGTTTTCACAAACTACTTATCCTAAGCATAATACTAAGTTTTCTGTACACTACCCGTAGGGTGTTGGGACAAGGTTTAAGCCTATAAATAAGATCCTTTTTAACCTATTTTTCCTAAATAATACATAGTTTTATAGATTTATGCTATGAATAAGATCAATTTGCAATACATGTATTTCTCTTTTCTACATGAGACAAGATTTCTTGTGGACCAAATTTATATATTTGCTAATTTTAAACAATACTGTTTTTCAGACTTAAAATACTGAGGGAAGAATTGTAGGAAAAATTATCACTGATGCCCTGGGTTTCTGCCTTGTATTTAAATGTTCAGTTGTAGACTACAGATTATTTCTCTTTAAAGGAGGATTTGATTCTTGAAATAGCTTAGAACATGACTTGGTGTTTTGTATATTTACATACTATTTTCTAGACATACTACAAGAGCACTTCCTTAATTTAGATTATTCCAGAAACATAGACTAGATTAAATATCAGTTCCACCCTAGAATGGACTAGAACAAAACTTACATAGTTTGTTTATGTGGACCAAGTTCTCCTTTAAATCTATGGACTGTTTTTCATTTTAATTAAATGAATGAACTTCACTGTTGGTGTTTCACATTTATTTTTTTTTTTTTTTTGTATAAATGTCTTAAGAATTTCAGCAAAAGGACTGTGTGGAAATGCTTCTGCACACTAAGCATTTCCAAAATAAAGTTTGAAAGTCTTGGTAATAAATACTTTTTAAAAGAGATTATATTTCAGTTTTATGCATTCTTTGGTCAAGATTTAACCTATTGACTTTGTTTACAGTAGCTTTGAGTTGTATGCCAAACTTACAGACCTTGAACCAAAGAGGAATGCTGCTCTACTGATGAAAGAGAAAGAAATGAGAAGTATGGAATCACCAAATGCTCCGAATCTCCCACATAAAACCACCATTTAATTAATTCAGTCAAGAAAGTTGAGTGTTTTCCCAGCCAGAACACAGAATATTGCTAGAACCCCATATTACCTTTTTCCTTTAAGCCTACTGTTGCACCCTGGGAGGAGTTTTCTGAAGGAGACTAGTGGAAATGATGTTTTCAGAGGTTTCCCTGTGTGCAGAGCTGTTACAGGTAAGGAGCTCCGGGCCACAGCAGGATGATAAACTCCCCTGGCACGCGAGCATGAGAACACTGATTATCACAGCCCACACTGCTTAACATCTGGCAGATGTTGAACGAGAAGGCTGGATGCACTGAACAAGCTCAGCACCAAGCTACACAGTCAGCCAACAAAGTTTCGTTTTCACAATAGTTTTAATGAATAAATGCAGCAATTCTTTCAAAAAATTAACACAAACCAAGATTAACTTTACAGTGCAAGACTGAGCTAATTTGCATACAAAACTATTAATCTCAGCATTTTGATAGTATACTACTTTTCTGTAGTGATTCACTTCAGCTTAACCAGTCTGCTTGCAATGACTTCAGTATAGTAATGAAAATACTAAACACAAAAGTTGTCTTGTGCACTTCTATCTAAAGTAAAAGTTATCAAAGATCAAATTTTTAACTATGATTAAATATTGTAAATCAAACCATGGTGCATTTGTGTTTTCACCACAATCCTTTGGGGTTGCAGGCGAAGAGATAACTACAAATATTATACAGCAAGTTGCTCTGGTAATCAGAATTCAATTGGTAGTTAGCTGAGAACATGAAAGAGACTTATTACAGTAATATCTAAAATACTTAATAGACTTTGTAGAAAACAAACTGTTAGCTTTTCTTCAGAAATACCACTTGTAGTTGTCCAACGTTACTAAAATCAGTTGAGTTAGTTAAAAGATTTAAAGGCTAGAATGCTCAGCTTCAGACCTGATTTTTTCAAAGCCCTTGCTGTAACTTTCAGCTGTAGTTTAGCGAAAGCAATAGCTGCAAGTGTCTACCTCTGGCCATTTGTACAGGCCCCATTTTACACTATGTGGCATTTCTCACATCCTATTGCAGGGCCAAAGAAGAGAACAGCTCTCAGTTCTCCTCACTTGTAGCCCTGCAGATTGAAAAGTGTGCCAGTTAGCAACTTGCATCCTTGTAAGGAAGAATAGGGGCCTTAAGGTGCCCACAAGCTTGAGTGGAATAGGTACCCTACTGATCTGACACACTTAGGCACAAATAAGACACAATAATCCTCCCTCAGACTGTCAGTTTAACTGTATACAGCCCAGTCTGTAATGCACTTCTATTAAAGTTATCTATATTAGCTTAACCAGGCTATGAAACCATTTTGTTGTTTCGCAGAACTTGGCTAGGGAGGCAGCAGGTGAATCTTGCACAGCTACAACTAGAGTAGCATGACTTCAATTTCCAACATCCTACCTATCCCCTTCACTTGTGGTATCTCACCGTCTGCTCTGCACAGAGATAGTAAACTAGCAAAAGCTAGGCTTATTGTTTCTGAGATGGATTATGCATGTCTGCTGCAGAACAAAACCCACAGAATTACATGCAGTTTAATTACCTGAGAAAAGGATTGGTTCCCAAGGGCTTAAACTGCATCACTCCAAAAATGCTCAGGAATGCCAGGGATTGAGGTGCAACACAGATGTGTATGATTTGAACAAAGCTCGTACAGTAGGCATTAAGCTGAATTCTTAAATGGAAGGACTCTGTATCTGAGTCCTTCCCCTCTCTGTCTTCTCCTGTATGTTCTGATTTGTCTTTGATTAACATATTCTGGTTATCATGTTTATGTTCTAGTGTGACTTCCAGTTAACTACAAAAATGAGGCCAGAAGCGTATCACAAATAAAAAAGGTATTTTCAAAAACTGTTATTCCACTTACTCTTCCTTACTCCTGAGAAGGCAGTTTATACTGTCAAAGTAATAGAGATGCCCTATTACAGACAAATTTTAAGAATCTGTTTATTAAAATAGTTTCATTTACAGCTGTATCTGACATACCCAAATCTGAGATCTTACAAAGGCGAGAATGTTCATACTGCGTTTTGGTATGACCTACAGAAATACAGGCAAATGCAAGACTAACATTTCTCTACTGTACACAAGCCAATGCTATTTTTTAATTCACAATGATCAGGGCAAGGTAAGTTTTTCACATCTATTATATATTCACATTACAACCAAAGAAATAGAACTGATGCCACATACCTGAGATACATTATACCAGTAGTAGCCGTTAAAAACAACTTTTAAAAATTTTTATCCCTACAGAGGTGTGATTTCTACAGCTGAAAATACCACCTTGATGTAGGCAGTGTATATAGGCAACATATCTAACTTTGCAAAATTAAGCTTCAGCATGCTTAAGATAAAAGAAAAAGCCATACACTTGCAAAGGTATAGCAATGAGCTCAGTATTTCTTACACAAGCTTTTCATTTATCTGTTGAATTGTATACTGGAAGCATGTTCCAGTGAGTTTTTTTAATAGTTTTTCTAATAAAATTATTTTTTAATAATACAAATTAATGCCAGATCTGATAGCTGTGGCATTGATCCCTATAAAAACCAAAATATTGTTCCTTTGACTTAGCTCTGAAAGCAGTCATAAATAGAAGGTGAAGCAAATGAAATAAGACCTTTTTTAATAAGTGTATGTTTGGTGGTTTTGGTGGCTGTTGGTTTTCTCATTTTAGAAAAGCCTCATTATACTCAAATTTAAAATTACTTTTACATATCAGAAGTGGCTCAAAATCATAAATCAGGTCTTCTAAATTCCCTTTACAGACAAACCTACTTAGGAGCTCCTGAGGAAAAAGCTACATACTCCGAAAAGTGGTCATGTCCTTTGGCTCACTGCTTGGCACACACCAGTCATCGGCTTCATGGTTTGCTTTATAATGTTTCCAGGCTGCTTTGTTGTATACAGGGAGTCTTTCAATTGATTCTGTTGATAAGGCCTGTAAGGAGAAAAGGCTCTAGCTGATGATTCTTTTTAATTGAAGTTATCATAACAGAACAAGGAGTTCCATTAGCAGTTCAGATTAGAGCTGCTGATAAATGTAAAATTAGAGTAGAGTGTTACATCATACCTTGATGTAAATAACTGCATCTGTCCCATAGCCTTCTAAGGAATACAGTTTCAGGTCTCCTTGGAAGTATTGTGCATACAGACGTGATATGGGTAAGCCATAACCAAATCCAGCCTGATCAGGAGAAAAAGTATACTTCCATTAATTGCATTAATCAGTGGCATTTTCTGTTTAAACTTATTAGGTAAAATAGACAAACTAAGCATGATGTTTGACAGTAACAGGAGTTCAGCTGTTAATTATTATGCCCTCCCCCAAGCTATTACATACCCCAAAACCAGAAGAATGCATGAATGATTGTGATTATGAGAAAACTGTTTGATTCGTTTGTCAGACAGGGCTGGTCAGTAACACTTCTTGCATTATGGTAGCTTTTTGAGGAGATGCCATTAGAGAAAACTCTGCTGTGTGTCTGCATCATGCTTCATGGAGCTACTAATCTTAAGTACTCAGAGTTCTTAAGTCAAATACACATCATGATCATCATATATATAAAAAAGTTTCAAGACACAAGATCTGTGACTTTGCAGCTTATACTGAAATTCTACCAAGCCCTGGCTACAGTAGTGGGACAGAACCCTGAAGTGTTAAGTGTGAGTTTTTTGTTTAAATACTAAATATTTTGTTTAAATACTTTTTTTTTTTTTTACATTTTAGAGGTAATCTCTCAATGAGCGTACACAACACTCCTTTGTAAAGATCTCATGTTTAGTAACTTGCAGAGTCATCTACATGCAGAACTACATATATTTTTAAATGATGCATAGCAGGAGAATAAATACAGGAAAGCTGTTCAGAGATTCTAATTTCTGAGAGCTTAGGCTTTATTTCTTGTGCATTTATTACATGCACATGAAACTCAGAGTGGCTTCTTCATATGCCCTCTCACATCTGTGTACCTTCATCCTTGCTGGGGGTTGGTACAATTGACTACACAACACAAATGAACTATGGCCTTGATCTAAAGTCACTGCTATAATTATTCTTCCTTTCATTCAGTGGCTACAAATATAATTCTGAATCCTGCTCTCACTGCAGTATGTGCAGCATAGCTATGTATTCTGCTTGAGGTGGCTGATCTTTAGATTTAGTAGAGAAAAAGAGAATCTTGAACAAATTTAAATAATTTTTGGTATTTTATGCCATTTTTCAGTTGTATTTTGAAAAATAATTAAGCTTGAATTAAGTAAAATTCAAATATTACTCAATGTAATATTTATAAAATCAGCATTTCATAGCTTTAGCTAAATGGTTTTTGTGACAATCAGACCCATCCAGGATACCATGGTAAAAAGTCTTGCATACCAAAGGTGTAGCTCGTGATGTCTCAACACGAGGACGTGGTGCTGTTGAATACATATAGTTGAACAGTCTGTCAATTTTCCTCATAGGAACGCCGCCACCACGGTCACTCATCTGGAACAAGAAGGAGCATTTAGCTTTATATCCCTGAATACATTTTTATAAAGGACAGCTTCTCTCAAACAAGAAGCCAGAAAAAATTACGGTAAAGTATTATTTGAAGGTGTCCCTAGTAAGTTACAGATTTTCTTTAATTCTCACATTCAACAATGACCAAAGAGAGATGAATCCTTCCCTTTCATCCTTTATCCAAACCATTAAATAAAATACTGCCATAAGAAGCATTCATAATCTCTTGGAGAAAAGGAAATTCTGCTTGAATTGTGCATTGCTTTTATCTTGTTCATCACACACTTTTGTCTGAAGTCACTATCTATACCTTTTAGCAAATGCTAGGTTCTCTGTGTATTTTATCTTTATTCCTCAAGAATACTGCCATTTAAATATAAATTTACTAAAACCTATTACTTGAAGGAGTAAGTCAAAGGAGTTGTTTTACTATAGTTTAGTTAGACCTATGAAAAATGCAGTGCTTGCAGCTGGTCTTTGAAATCAAAGATGGATATTGTACAGAAAAAAGAATAAGCTGCAAACTGTACTTCAGGAGGTTTGTTTTGTGTGGAATATACAATATATATTTCCCTTTCTTCAGTTGTTTCACACCTGTATAGCTCTGTCATTGTCACTTAGAAAATGTTGATGTTACAATTGTATAAAGGCGCTACTTCACTTTTAGTCATGGTTGCTTCTAAGCTAGGCAAGACACAAACAAGTACAGGATGCTATTGCAGAGCCCTCAGTGTGACCAGCCTCTTCATGAGGCAGTCTGTGAAATCCCATAAGGGTTTTTTTACTTACATACATCATCACATACAATCTATGGATGGAACCAGATCAGCAGCTCAAGTTACTAATATGCTGCTCATGACAGGAAAAGAAAACCCTAATCAAAATAACGTTCAGAATAGTAAAAAAAAATGAGTACCTTCACAGTTAAATCCTCATTTCCCAACGTGATGTGTACATGAATTGCAGGGTAAATGCATCGATCAGCATGATGTTCCATGGTGGCTCTCATTGCATTCTGTAATTTCCAAGTAAAACTTAAATCTATACACTTTGTATGTTAACTTAAAATATCATTTAGTAGTTATTTTTATCATGTACCAAAGAATCAGAACAAATGTATATTGTTTTAGAATGGGTTTTTTATATTCCTTTCAGTTTATTCAGTTTCAGTATATATTTAGTTTATTAGAATACTGAGACTTCAGATATTTAATTTTTTTAAAGGAAACGTGAATAGTTTAATGTACAGCATTTGTGTTCTAGAATTCTTTATAATGCACATAGTACATGCAATATGACACGCAGTCCAAGAAAAGTCTACGACTAAACTGCCAGAGAAAAGGTCTGTAGGACGTGTTACGTATTGACCAGATTTGAAAATACACACTTTACGGGATATCTTTATGGGATATGTGTATTTGAAAATACACAATATATGGGATATCTTACTTGCTTCATTAACTAATGTCTTCATACATTTTAAGATTTAAGCTGTCTATTCAGAAGGTGTTCAGTGGCTGTGCTAAAGATATACATCTTCCAAAGCTGTTCATTTTCTGTGCAGTTATTGTTTCTCTAATAGTACAGGGTAGCTGTGTAGCTGCAGTCAAATGGCAAGAAGTTTGCACTTGCAAAAACACGCTGTGATCTAGAATCAGTTTGAAAAGTCAAAGCAATGCAATCTCAGTAAACAAAGATGTATGAAAGAATTGTGTCATTAATGGTAAGTGCACAGACCTTGAAAAGCTCAAAAACCATGTGATAGAGATGTGATGGCACGTACACAACTTGCATAGGCTGTCCTGGTGATTTAGCTGGAAAGAAGAGAGTCTAAATAACTAAATAGCAAATGAGATGTCTTTTATTCATTCCCACAGTAATTCAAAATGTGAATTTGTATTGTTAAATTTAAAGAAGGAAAATTTGAACAGAAATCTTTTGAAAAATTGTATGTTAATCAAAAGTCATAATCAAGATTTTCAAATTTTGCTTGCTGCTTTAGAAACTAATCTTAAAACCCACTACAGGGGAACAGAGGGTTTTGTATAAATCTTTGACGTGTCGCAAGAAATGCAGAGAGGGTGAGATGCAGTTATGTCAGGTGAAGAAACAGAAAATCTTAGTGAGGGAAGGAGCCTGCTAAAATTTGTTATATCAACAGCTGTAGAATCAAAAACTTCTATTCATGTCAGTTTTCTGATTAAAGGGAGGAATGGGGAAAGCATTCTGCCAGATTTACAAAAAAAACAGTAGATACAGAGAACACATGAACTATGTGAAAAGCAGAACATTTCACCACCAGCTCATTTAGAAGTCATTATGATGTTCAAGAGCATGTCCACATTCACTTACAATTCAACTCTTCAAGGATAAGTTCTGGAGAGCTCATGTAATATAAATCACAAAGTCTCTTAGCATTTTCATAGCCATCTATAATAAAAAACACAGGTAGTTACATTTCCCCTCCCACTTTTTTTTTTCTCCTTTAGGATATGCCAAAAAAGTTTTTTTGGAAGTACTGTGCACTGTCAGTGAGATTTGCACTTTTCAGAAAAACTGCATTTATAGGAAAAAGAAACAAAATTGTATTTCACGACAAATAAAACTTCTGCTCCTGGTAGGCAAGATCAAAACAATATATGCATATCAGGATGTGTATTTACTCTTAGTATAGACTCTCATGTAAGTTTTCAGGATTCTTATGATCTGAATTTACCTCTAATAACTTCAACAACATTGCAGTTAGGATCAATGCTTCCAATATGTTTTGGATGAGCTGGATTAATTTTCCCACCAAACAGTAAAGCTGCCAAAAAAGAAAACATCATTTAATATCCAGTGTAACTTTATAATTTTAGTTTGTGTCTTCCATTTTGATAAATAAAAATATATAGGCAATCTATAATTTCAGTCCTCACCATACTGAAAAGCCTACTATTAATAAATATTTTAGGAATTTGTATGAAGAATGAGTTATAAATGGCAAGGCAAATAGTATACTCCTAAGTGGCACCTTAGTACTTACTAAGCACTTAAATATTAAAGGAAAATACAGTTGACATGGTAGAGATATCATTTCCCCTCCTTTCGACACCTACAGTGTTGATTAAGGAGCATTCTGATTGAAATGCGACTCATGTAGAAGCGGTCTAAAAAATACTGCACGTTCTGTGAGGTCACTGGATCAATGCCAAAGCTTTCCTTGTATTCTATTACTCCTTGAGCCATTGTAGGAATTACATCATTGTGGCGATTCCGGATTTTTATCACAGTATCTGTAAAACTAAAATGAATTCATTGTTACTATTTCAATTTCAAGGGAATTTAATCCCCCAGCAAACAGAGCCTGTCTACAAAAATGAAGACTTACAAAAATATCAAATCTGCCTACTGCAGTAAGAAGGCAGGTCAGTCTTTACAGCACGTTTCAGGTGACTAGCATTGAAACAATCAGTAATCCACTATTTTGACTGTTTATAAAATTATTGCTTATTTATTATCTTGATTCTGCCAAGAATCGATATTTTAAATAAAGATATCAAGATAGAATGATCTTGATATCTGCCAAGAGAAAAAGAGAAAACTGTGCCAACTGTTTTCACGCAGAACAACCCATGCCTGTCAAATGGCAGTTCTGGGCAGCCAGCACAGACCAGAGCATTCTACAGAATGACATTATGCTGAAGTGCTTAATTTCCTGTTTTAATGTACCCTCCTTTTAGGGACAGGGGATGACATTGATGCAATTCTTCTGTAAAGATTTGAGATAGGAAATTTTTTTTCAGCTATTGTTTTTTTACAAGTTCTCCAATACAATATTAAGAAGATATATGTGACAGCAAAGCCTTACCTTTGTATAGCCCCTGAATCTTCTGAGCTTTTGTCCTTAAAGTCAAGAATCTCCTGAAGACTTTGGACGTACCTTTCAAAGAAACAGAGAGGATAAAGATCAATTCTAATATACCTCCCCAGATAACTCTGGTTAGCAATTTGTGGTCTTCCAATGTTGCGTGTTTCCAAATCATTCCACCTGTCTCCCTGTGACTTTTGTTAGATTCCTCTGAATCCATTTATGATGTTTTCTTCCAAAATTTCCAGAGCAATGCATTCCACAATTTAATTAGAATGCATAAAATATCATCTTTGTGTTTTAAACGCAGTAGGCGATCACTTATTTGCAGCCCCTGCATGTTCCTGTTAGTAGAAAAATCTTTCCATTTGTGTATGATTTAAGTATTTCTGCCATCCCTTTTCTTAGACATGTATTTTCCAAGCTGAAGAATTCTATTTGGTTTCTCCTCACGTAGAAATTGTTCCAACCCTCTGATTATCCCTCTTGGTCTTTTCTGTTCAGGATGGAGCTGCATGCAATTCAGGGGAATAATGGGCTAACACAGTGGTACAATTATATTCCTACCCATTGGTTATTTAGTTCCTAATACTGTTTTCCTTCTTGCCATCAACTGACATATGCAGAAAAATATTCCCAGTAGCATCAACATTTCTTTTTCCATTGTAAGGAAGCAAGCACACAGGAGAGGAGGTTCTTCCCTGTGTTCTACTTTGCATTTGCCCAAATGGAATTAATTTCCCATTTGATCAGTGTCATCTAGTATCATGAGAATGTAAGCATTTGTGTTTCAGAAGTAATTCATTAAGCTATCCTCATTGATAGCTCTTTTCATATTCAGTCATCTAGTCAATCCCACTTACTGGCAGATTTTGGCAGATGACTTTAAAAGCCTTTACAGAAATCCTTGTGCCTTTAGCAGTTGCCAAGCAATCTCTTTGTTTGGCTTTCATCTTTAAAAAGTTTATGCCTAAGTTCCTTACTTGGAAGTAAACTTTACTTTTCAAATAATGTATTTTTTACTTTAATACCTTCATGTTCTATCTGTTGTTTTATGTTTTGGCTTTGGGAGTTTCCTATTGCTTTTTCTTCATATTTTCTATACCTTTACTCTCAGTCTGCAATAACCTGTCTTGTAAATCGTTTCTGCATATTTTGCAAATATTTTGTGCCTTAGTTTGCTTCTATTGTTTTCTTCAACTAGCTTCTTCACTAGATAAGTTCCCTCTTCTGGTGGATTTTTGCTCAAAAAAAAAAAAATTTGATTCTTCATCCATGAGTGTGTGAAATACTCAATGATTTTTTAATTCCCTTGGGGTTCTCTAATTGCTCCTAAATGCTTTTTTCCCCCACATCTGTAAATTTAGTTTCTGATCACACTGGTATGTTTAGCATCTCAGTATTAATACATGATGCTCACATAACAAACCTATGAATGTCCTTTCCGTAGAAGAGAGTGACTTCCTCTAACCTGTGTATATGCAGAAGGTCACCCTTCCAGGAATGGAATGTCACTGTTCTTACCAGCTCTGCACCAGCTGAACTGAAGGTGTTCTTAGGAGGTTGTCTGGAAGCAAGCTTATTTCCTTCATTATGTTTGCCAATCTCACCGGCAACTCTTGTCGCAGAAACATAAATGAAGTCTTTTCACAAGCATTTTCAGATCCTAAGACCAATATAACATCAGAATGAAGTCAATACTATGGCAGAGAACTGTACAAACTTACTTTCTTGCATAAGAGGCCTACACCTTGATTTCAAAGCAGACTCCACCAGGCTGGTAAGCCAGTGTTTTTTTCATGGCAGCAGCCCACTTGTATTTCAAAATTTATGGCGTACTGAAATCTTCCTGCTGCAGTAATGAGAATCTTCAAAATATGAACAGAAACTAATGCAACAGTTACAGACCTACACTGTTCACCTTTAAATATGGCTTCTATCCCTATATATTGTTCATTTTATCTGCAGCAAACTCTAACCAGCACTGATCAAACAATGTCATTCTGAGTGTGTCAGACAAGCAAATGAAACCAGCACAAGAAACTATTTATGAGAAGGACGCTTGAGAAAGTATCATAGTCCCATACACCCTGCTTTTCATTACTGATCTTAGTGAATTATCATAACGCATCCTCAAACACTTCCAGAAAATAAATTCTGTAATAGAGATCTCATTTTCAACTAAATCTGTTATAGTTTAAATTCAGTCTTACAGGAACAGAAGTCAGGTGAACAAATTCACATGAATAGTGAGAAAGACATGAAAGTAGGACAGCTACTCTGCTTAGCCATTAGGATACTAATACATTTAAAGTTTTACATTTTTAAAAGCTAGAAGTGAAAACACTGCCTCTTTCGATAACTGACCTGTCCTTTTGTAAGAACAAGTGTCATCTGTGGGGGTGGCAACTCAATGTGGTTATTAAAACCAAGACCTGCTTGTACTCCCACAGAGCTTGTTTTCCTAGGTGAGAAAAGAGCATGCAGCGTGGGGGAGAGACTAAGAAATGCTGTACTTCATTCTAGACTTCTTTCTAGACTTAAAGACTGTCATGTAAACAGCATCTGAACTTCCTAACCTGCCCATCTGCTGCCGTGAAGTGTATACTTCAGGTCTGGCATTTCACAACATGTATCTCCTACAAATTAACTCCTGGGTTACTGCTCAGTTCACTTCTTCCATTTGGCAAGTTGGGGAAGAAGATTAAAGGAAGGAGTGAGGAAAGAAAAAAGGAAGCTGGGACTGCCTTAAACATGAAAAATCACCACATTGAAATAGAGCAGTTTACTTTAAAGCATGCAGACTCAGACACATAATAAACTACACTGATGAAAGAATGTCAGTCAATAAAAAAAGTGAATAATTTACAAGAAATTCCTCCACAATGGCACTCACCAGCATTATGCACTGTCTACATATGACTTCTGCCTAGAAACCTTTCATTCTTCTCCCTAGTCAGATTGCACAGGCATGACTGTTACTGCCCTTTCCCTTTTCTTGGGTAAAATTCCAAGAACAAATCAGATTGGAGGTATTAAACTGTAAATATAATCATTAAATGCCTCATATACTCAAAAAAATTACATTTCAAATAGCTTTTGTATCTGAAGGCCTAATCTTTGCAGTCTTGGGTCAAATATGGAAGGCAGTATAGAGCAGGCAAATTGAACAGGCAAATGACTCTCTTCCCATGTGCAGCTACAGTCTGTATCCAGGCAAAGAATGGGTAAAGCTCCTACAGAAAATACTCTGGTTTTATAATCCAAGACCAGACCTGAATTTGCTTACAGAATATTTCATTTTTTTTACTTAGCTTTACCAGATTTTATTATTTCCTCTTTGACTGTTCTCACTCTTTCATAAGGAGGAAAAAAATACCCTTAATGAAAACACCATCAGATTATAATGACTACAGAATGTCTTACACAGAAATACTGTCTCGGTCTAGCAGTCTTTTTTATTTCCATTACTAGTTTTTACTCTCTGTAAAGGATCTGTAAAGATTAAATCTATAAGGATTAAATCCCTAAGCAAAAGAGAGGAAAAAAATATTGTAGAAGTTTTCGAGATTATTTTTACCTTCTGTTCAGGTACTAAGAGCAAAAAAGTAGCCTATCATTTGACACAAGAAAATAGCTTGCCTTGAAAATAAACATTGATTTTATTGTAAGCGTTTTATCAGTAGTGGTAAAATAATACTGGTTAAAGCAAACTCTGAATTGCAAGCTTTTTTGCTTAAAAGTAAAGCAGCAACAGAACATATGGTGGGATTCCTGTAGGAATCTGGAGTTTTAAATGTCAGATACATTTCACTGCCACAAGTGAAACACTGACTAGATGGATGAAATGATAGCAGATAATGGTGAGAAAATCTTCTTTGTAAGTCTTCCTGCTTATACAAAGTTTGGGATTCTAGCATTAGTTTCCACTTAGGTTTTACTTGCAAAACTATAAAAAGCCATGAAACTATTAACTAGTTAAATATGTAACATGTAAACATGTATGCACACCAAAGTGCCTTGGGTACAGAAACAGAAAGTACTACAGAATGGCTCCAACCTCAGGCCTTGAAAAGGTGTCTCAGTGTGACTTACACAACCTTTCTCTATGTGGTCTTTGCTTTGAAGCAGAATAGAACAATTCCTGTGATCCCTTTTGTTTCCAAGCTGACAGTCAAACCTGGAAGCATTAGAAATGGTTTTGGCACTGAGCGTAAGATTGAGTATCTTGTTACTGATTTACTCAGTTTCAAGACTAGATTCCAAACCCTCCAGGATGGCTCACAGTGTCTGCATCCTGTTCCTTTTCTCACACACCTTTTAAAACGGCAACATTTGGCTAGGCTATTTCTGTAGGGCACAGGCCAAGTGACTGAGCAGTGATGACTGCTCCAGCCCCTCGGTGCCAGCTGAGGCTAAAGGCTTCACGTGTTTGGAAGATGCCTTTAAAAGGCTGCATGCTGCTCAGCAAAAGGCTTAACCAGTCTCACCTGTCTGAGTCACTGCTCTAACCTACCAGTTGTCACAGCTGTTCCCATCCTCTCCCCAACACTGCGGGTTCTGCAGAAAAACACCCAACTAGCCTGGCGGTGCCAAAAACTGGAGTTTTCAACTATGCTTCAACCTTGCCATAGTCGCGGTCTCCGGGAATGAGCCAACCGGGCTCCCCTGTCCCAGAAGGAAGCACAGCCCTTTTCTGCCTTAAAGCACAGCATTAACAGATCAGCAACAGCCGGGCAGCGCTGACGGGGTGAGGGGTCGTGGCCGTCCCGCTCCTCACAGGCACCTGTGGGAGGAGGGGCAGCGGTCGAGGGCGGCTCGCCGGGGACTCACCGAAGTCCAGAAATTGCTTCATGGAGAGCGGCGAGGGAGAGAAGCGTGAGTAGAAGTCCACCTGCTGCGGGATGTTGCCCGGGGCAGCGCCGCGCAGAAGGGCGCGCAGCAGCCTCATGGTGCAGCTCTGTCCCCTCAGCTCAGCCCGGCCCGGCCGCCATTTCCCGCCGCGCCGCTCCCCCGGCCCCTGCCCAGGCCGCGGCCGCCTCCGCCGCGCCGCCGGGAGGAGGTGCCCGAGGGGGGTGGGTGTCTCCGCCCGGCCCGGCCCGCAGCGGCGCGGGGCGGGGGAGAGGGCGGCCCTCAGGGAGTGGGGCGGGGGTGCCCGGAGCTGTGCGGCGGCGCCTGAGGCGGACGCTCAGCTGTCCCCGGCGCCTCGAGGGCCCGACGGGAGGAGGCGACGCTCGTTTCGTGGAGGAGCCCGGCCACGCACAGGTACGCGACGTTACGGGTGCCGGTGCCGCCGCCTGCCCGGTGAAGGGCTGCGGGTGCGTCTTGCCCACAGGCGGGGGAGCCGTCAGGGCTGTGGGTGTGGGGGCCGGGACCGCGACCGCAGGGGCCGCGGCGGGGCCGAGAGATGCCCGTGCACCAGCGGCTCTTGCTTGGCATTGCGGTGCCCGGGATCTCGGCCGTGTGGGCTTAGCGCACCCGGGGCTCCCCCTCGCCCTGGGATGGAGCCGTGGCGGGCGGCGGGGACGCGGCTCCTGGTGTGAGTGAGCCGCGGGCCCTGAACGGGAACTGTAGAAACTCACAGAAGGGCCGGCGGGGGGAGCAGAGCCTCACTCGAGGCCATCGGCCGGGCTTAAACACCTCTTAAACAGCTGTGTGAATTCTCATTATAGCGCCTGTGTCTGCCCCAGGGTGGGCTGGGTTTTTTTTCAGTTACCAGAAAAAAGATAATCAAACAAAAATCACAGAGGAAGAATAGGGCTTCTGACTTTACAGAGGCACTCCTGATCGGTCAGCAGTAAGTACAGTATGTGTCTGTATTGATAGAAAAGCACTTGGACTGTGTGTCACAGTGAATCACTTTGCTGCCTGTTAAAGTGCAACATGCGAGGTACCAAACTGTGTATTGAATGGTTCATTCTGGTAGAAATATCTAGAATACTAACAAAAAAAGGCCATCAGTAGTGGTTATAAGTATTTCTGATAAAATTACTGCAGTATAGATGTTGAAAACATTTTTGACACTAGGCTCTCATCTCCATCAGATAGATCTATTGGCACAGATAAATTTTGATACCTGGTAGCTTGAGCTAGGTGCCTCAAAAGAGGGACCCCAGACAAAGAAATTCCTGGGCAATTATTATTACATTCTAAACTGTAATAATAATTTTATTATCATTATTAACTCTATTATGCTATTATTAATAACTCTATTATGCTATTGATCCACTCAACAGTGTGGATCAATAGCATAATAGAGTCTGGGCCCTTCTTAACCTTCATTGCTTTGCTGTTTTGTTACCAAGTGTTTGCCACGTGGTCATCTTCACATCCTCTTAGGTCTGTTTCTGTGGTAATTTCAGTCAGTTCTGTAGTCCATATTATAATGTGGTTGCTCCAGCTAGTAATTTTTTAGTAATATTTAAATTACAGTTTGCCTAGTCTAACTGTTAATAATGTTTAGGCTGTTAGTTCCAGGTTTCACTGTGATCCATCTTTGACTAATGCAATATAGCCATATAGCTCAGCTTGCTGTAACAATTCTAGCTACTTATGCCAAGCAAGCACTTAGCTACTTTCAAATAATATTAATTTTTCAGTAATTCTACCTTTGTTTTGTTAAGCATATCTGCTTTAATAATTTAGTATTTGATACTTAAATTTAACCTCGTGCCCTAGCAGAGTTTGAAGGCAAGATTCACTCTGTTAGTTACTGCATAGGCCATAATTCACACACAGGCACAGAGGTGTGTATATCTATAGCCCTGTAGAAAGTTACTATGACAAGTTCCCCTTGAGTTCAGTGGAATGCATCAAATCCATTTACATTTCTCAGCAGGCAAGAATTGCTCCTCGAGGGCAATGGATGGGGGGATGGTCTTTCCTGTATGGCAGGCTTGAGGGTTCATGAGCTCCAGGTGGTGTCCCCCCTGGAGAGGTGCTGGTCACAGCCTGCTGGGGTGTGGGAGAGTTCAAAGGGATCTCTTGGTGCTGCTCTTCATTGGGCCAGAAGATGCTTGGCTTTAGTCAAAAATATATTTCCATCCTACCATAAACCAAGTTTTAAAGTACTGGAAATTTTGGGGGAGAAAAGTCCAGTAACAATGGTGCAGTTTCATTAGCCCTGCAGCTGAGGGAGGTAACTCCTGAAATCATAGAGCAGGCCTGAGGAGGCGTGGGAGGGAATGCACCATCACAGTCGCCCCATGTCTGAAGTCAGTTCAGGTGCTCCACAGAGTGACAGTGTGATCACCTCTTGCTTAGCTGCCTGTATACAGGTTAATGCTATGTTCCGGTTGTAATTGAAGAGAAATTTTTGGTTACCTAATTATTATGGTTTTGTTAAATGTTAATAATATGTATCAAGAAAGGCCTCTTCAACAGTGCCATCCATCAAGTTATTCTCCACACTACACCATACTGAAATACTGTTCAATTATCCTAATTTACCTTTTGCATTTCAGTGGGCAAGGTGCCCTCATGACCTTCCCTTATAATTACTGTTAACAGTAGACTTTACCCACAGTGAAGAAACATATGTAGTATGGAAGGTGCTATAGTTACCATATTGATTAAAATAAAGACGTGAGGGTCTCCAGCCTGTGGGAACTTGCTGATGTGTGAATCAAATTTGATTCATGCTGGCAATGGTTGCTCCTGCGGGAAGGATAAGCAATCTTTTGATGGCTAACCTGATCTCCAGTGGAGATGTTCTGGTATCATTCCCAGTGCCATTCCTGAAAAGAGAGAACAACAATATCAACAGTGGATGATGCCCTGCATTCATTTGCTTTTTCTATTGTGGATATTAGTATTCGCCCCATAAATTTATTAAATCAATTTTTCAATATTGTTTGATTTCCTGTAAACAAACCTGGTACCTGTGACTTGTCTATGACATGATACTGGGGGTGGATATCCTATGGCATCCACTAGAGCAGTTCTGATATAGCAATCACATGAATCCCTGCTTTGTTGGATTCCTCCCGTTTAGGGTTGTCTTTTTCCTTTTTAATGTCGCATAGAAATACGGAAGACATTTGATTCTGTCAGGCTCCAGATGCAGCTTCCTGGTGCAGTTTCCTGAACTGCACCAATAGTATGTGAGAATGAAGCAGGATTAGACTGCTTTTTTCATCTGGTTTGTAATCCAACCATACCTTAATCTTTATGCTGCAAACTGAATGGCTTATTCTGCTCTGGCCAGTGAGTGGTGGCTAATTGGGCAAACAGACAGCTTGTCCGTCTCTGCAAGACTTGTACAAATACAGCTTGTCAGCAGGTTTTGCTCATTGCTGCTTGTAGGCCACTCCTGGAACACCAAGGAGTAGCTCATGCTGCTCAAGGTTGTAATAGTTTGGAACCTGTACTTGAGAATTGCTGTGCTCGAAACCATATTATGATGGCCTCTCAGCTGTGAGCCAGCACTAGTTTAACGCAGTGCCTACAAGCAGTACACGAATCTTTGTAAACTGTTGCAGTTTCTTATGATGGCTCTGGATTGGCTTCACCTTTTATATGTATATATTACTGTGTTGTTGTTTGGTGTTTCAGCTTTACAGACATGCTTTAAAAACTGGCCTTCTGCCTAATCTTATCTTTGGACAGCAGTCCCCAGACACAAGATGTGGCAAAGGCTGCCAGAGGTTAAATAAATCATTGTGCGCTGTAAGCTAGGGACCATACACAGTCACGTAAACAAAGAGCACTTTTCTCAGAAAAAGTTGTGCAGGATGAGCAGTCACAGAAGTAAATGTGGATAAAAGAATGGTGGATAATTCTCTAAATGCTGTTTTCAGATAAGAACCGCTCTATTTACCTAATGGTGTTTCCTCATCTTGTTTAAACAACTGATCAGATCCTGATCCATGTAAACATGTTCTGTTAGAATATTGGAGAAAATTTTGAATATTCTTTCTCTCCTAAAACCTGTTTCTCTCATTGATGATTTCCTAGGAGCTTGCTCTGATGTGATCCAGTGTGACACTGGCCAGAGCTCTAATGTACTAATTTCTGTAAATTCTTATGCAAACCAAAAAGGAGAAATGTATTATTTTTGTTATTTTGCATTTTTCCTTCTCATATTCATGCTTATTGGTGTTGTCGAAATTCTGATACATCTGGATCAATAATTTAAATGGGACAGAACAATTCAGACCGCAGAACTGAAAACACAATGTTTAGTTGAATTTCAATTTTATTTATTTTTTAAGTTCTAATATTGCATGGTGTTACATAGAATTTTTTGTTTGTTAAGGTGTTATTGGAAGTCAACAATTCTTGGGTGTTGCATGTACTAGTGCTTTTTTCCTTTTCCTTAAGGAAGCTCTTAATCTGAGCTGCTCCAAAGTAGGTGCAGCTCAGGTTAAGAAAAAAGCTTAAATTGCCAGGTATGAGTATCCGTATAATATTTCTTTCTTCTCTTTCAGTGGTTTATATGCTTGGCTGCAATGCCTACACAGTCACCTGGCCCATCTAGCCAGTTTGTGTACTTAACCTGCACAAATTGTTTGTTGTTGTTAGGTTTGTCTTCATCCTTAGGTTTTTGTCAGTAAGTTGAGCTTTTGCTATGCTAGACAAATTCTTCAGGTAACATTGGTTTGTGTGGCTTTGGTCTCTTTTTTGTGAGGAGCTATGACCCTTATGGGGCTCTTCCAATTTGAGATACTCTTGCGATTCTATGGATGTCTTTTGGATACAGGAAAAATATACTACACAGCTATTGAAGTTAAGCATTAATATTTCTGGGGAACAGGAACAGCAAAGTATTTTGTGGACACTGCGGACAACTCTCAGCAGCTGTCAGAGTTGGACTGCTGGTCAGGTAGATCTGTGGTCAGGTCCAGGATGGCTGTTTTCATGTTTTTCCTCCTTGCTAAGCTGGAGTTGCTCAGAGTGCCCTGTAAGCAGTGATGCACTTCTCAGCTCTGTATGGGGGTACTCTGTTGGACCCCTCCACTTCAAGAAACCAAGCATTATCCTGCTAACATTTCTTTTAATCAACTTATCAATTGAATTATTTCATATGTTCCTAGCAAATGTATTTGACTTCTCTGTCCCTTCCTTCCCTATCCCACCAAAACACTGGGATTGAGGGATAGAATACATAGTTAGCATTGTGTATCAGGGATGAGGGGGATTTATTTTGGTCTGTGGCAGCACAGACACCTCCTTTTGCAAAAATTTATTCTGTTTTCTGGGATATTTGAGGCAGGTAGGGCCCTGAAAAGGTGCTGCTTGCAAACCAACATTTTGCAGAACTAGAAAAGGAAGGGGTCTTTCTTGCAATATGAAAAATGCAAACTGCAGGTCCCCAACCCCTTCATAATGACAATGTCACACCTTGGCTGGAGTTTAAGGCCCGTTACAACAGCAGTCTTTTGGGATAAGGAGTTTTGCAGTGTTAAGGCTCACAAGGTTAGGACTCAGTAAGGTTTATGAGCCTGTAAAAGGTGTATAGTATGAATTATGACTCTGGGGCCTGGAAAGATAGACATTGAAAGGTATCTGAGGATTGGAATAAAAAAAAATAAAGCAACTGGTTACACAATCCCTAGAGGGAAGCACACCCCACTCTTCCTGTGCCACGCAGCCGTGCTGTCTGGTGAGGCAGCTGAAGCATGTCCAAGCGTGTCCACAGGCCACTGCTGGCTCAGAGCACTGGCTGCAGTTGCCTGGTTGTTTCATCACAGCTTGGTCTCCTGGCCTCTGAAACCAACTGCTGACACACTTGCTTTGTGCTGGGAGAAGCTACTGCAGCTGTTGAACATGAGCAGCTCGCTGGTTCTGTGCAGTCTGTGAAGACACACTGCAGCCGTGATGAACAACATTGCAACAAGGGTGCTTTATGGGGATTGGTGGTTCAGTGCCCCTTTCTGAATTTCCTTTTACCTCATGTGTTGATTCTTGATTTGTGTCCAGCTGAGCACCCTGTTGCCTCTCTTTTTCCACATACAACTCTTATGGACAGGTGGCTACTGGAACTGAGCTGTGGTCGTCCCTTAAATTGAAAGGTATATTCTCTTATAAGGTGTCTGCTGTGCTGCAACAGTTAAACATATGGGAAGGTACTGCAGTTTACCAACACACTATTTCTGTACCTTGGACAATACAGAGTGTGTACATTTTCATATAGATATAAAACACACACTATATATAGTGACCGTTAAGTTTTATATTTCACATATATACACATATTTTGTACACATACACTATTAGGAGTGCTGTACCACAGTATGTATTGTATAGACTACATCTAGTACTATTATGTGTATGGTACATATGAGCATACATATAAAACCAAATGTAATAGATTTGTTCGAAACTTACTATGATCAGCTACCTAATGTTCTGCCAGTTGATGTTTTGTCTTCTTGTAGACAAATGTTTGTGGCCATCATGCAAAGGAGAGTAATTGCTTAAAAAGAGCAGGTTGAGTTCTTGTCTTTGAGATGCTCTGAAGGGTCTAGCGGCATTTTCTGGGTCTAGTTCTGGAAGCTTCTTGGCCTCAACAACGAGGAGTGGCCTAGCATATATCCAGCTAACCTTTTTCTTTGGGCTTTGTTGCATCAAAAGGCCTTTCAGCAACAATGAGTAAAAGCATCCAGTGGGGGCTAATATCTTTAAGAGGTGGAGCTACATTTTGTCTGTTGGGTTTGGTGGGATTTTTTCCCTGCATAATTCTGGCTTTTCCATAGGGCTTGTTTGGTGGACTTGAAACTGCCCTGCAATTGTGTTGTATCAAATTTCCACTGCTAAATAAATACAAATAGATAAGCAAAGTCCTTGACCAATCTGGGGGATGTAACCATCTCCACTACTTACTCAAATACTCATCTGGCACTATTTAAGATTTTTAGGAGGTTGCTCGCATGGAAGGGCTCTGGGGCAGCATGACTGCAGGCATGAGTGAGGAGAGAGGAGCCGTGTTCAACTGGGAGCTGGCACGTGATGCTCTCACTCCGACCCCTGCTGGCAATGGCAGCAAGCAGCAGAGAGCCTGCGAGCCTGAGATTGTGCCTTATCTCCTGCTGCTCCTTATCTGCCCCTTGCATGGAGCAGGGCAGCAAGAGCTACAGCAATGCTGAGAGAGAGCTTGTTAAAGCCTGCCACTTCCAGCCTCTTCTTCTAGGGAACTTAGCTGTGGCCACCTCAGTTATGTATGATAAAATTACCAAGACCATCTTTAATTTAAAAAAATTTATTTCGCATGTCTATACAAATATCCACAGGCAATGTCTAATCATGGAATGATGTAGCATTTTTAGCTGGTATAACAAAAGTTTGAAATAAAAAAATACCAGTGACATAACTTATTTTTCAAGAACTTTAACACTGCTAAGACATTCATGTTCTTAGATGAGGGCCACAATCTGATTTTATACTCAGGGGTATTTCTCAAGCCTCTTAGCCCCTGATTAGCCTGGCTTCTGATGCTGCTGAGCCTTTAAGCAAATAAGCTAAGATTCTAAAATATATTAATACATAATTATGTATTAATATCTTTAGATCTAAAGTTATTAATGCATAATTATTATGTAAGCATTCATAAAGTCAGGGTCATAACACACTGAGATTATCCAGTTTAATAGACTCGTCTTAGTTAACACTAAAGGTAACTTTTTAGGTGACCACGCCTTCCAAGAAGGTACATTCAAAGTTAGCAGTAAAAATAAGATGTTTGACAACTGCCCTCCTAGCAGGTTTTTACCCTATGAGGGGAAAAAGTACCAAGAGGTTTTTGCATAGTTCATAGTACAAGCAATTAACATGCATACTTTTTGAGCAGAATTTTGTTCCAAATGGAATACACAACTGTGAACTAAATCTTTGTTCTTAAATAGTACCAAGGCTTTAGAATATGGGTAAAAAAGTAAACTCTTAAAATCATTTTCTCAGTTGTGTTACAATAACCAGATTACTAATAACATGGTTCTACTTTTATCAACATTCAGGTATTCAGGATGATTCAGTAGTCTCAACGTGGATCAGCTCAGATCCTGACAGTTAAGGTAAGTAAGGCATATATAGCCTCCAAGTGCTATACAACAGTTGCAGTAGTCAAGGCCTTTTGCTGGCCAGAAAGTCCTTATGAAGCTGGAAAGAGGTTTCCAAAGGACTTTTCACTTTCTTGTAGTGAGTATAAAACGGTATCTAAAACATTACTTCACTTTGGTGTCCAAATTGTTAAACAGTCCACAGTAATATACAAATCATGTTACAGGACCTGATGTTATAAGCATCAGGAAAAGAAAGCACCCATACACATCATTTGTATAAATATTTACATTTTAGAAAGCATTGGCACCTTCAGTGATTTATTAAAATGCAGTGAAAGCCTCAGGTCTCATAATTTGAAGTTCAAACACAGAAACACAAAAACCAGAACAGTGGATTTAAAAATTCAGTAGTCTTCGGCCTACCGGTTAATCAAAGACAATGATTTATAATAAAAATAAATACAAAAATGACTAAAATATATATATATACAGAAAGTACACCTAATATTCAACCCTCTTTAAAAAAAAACCAAAAAAACTGTGTATATTTTTTGTGAGCAAGAATCAGACAATCTGATCTTAAAAAAAAAAAAAAACAAAATCAAGCAACATGACCCATTGCACGTGTAATTTAAGATGATGCTTTTTGTTAAGCCCTAACTACTGCAGCAGGTTATGACTAAAGCAGACTTGCAGGTCTTCAGTTATACTTGAAAGAAGTGTGATAAGGCCACTGTGTGTTTATAAAGCACTGCGCATTGAGGGAACAATGGAGAACTAATCTTGACCTTAATCATGCATGCCTTAAATAACTAGGAAGAAAGGATCACAGGAGGATTGGGTCTGCTGTAGTGGTTTTGCTTATTTTGCAGAAAAGACCCCATTTCAGCATAATATTATCTGAAGTGTGGGTTAGATTTAAGGGGGATGAAGAGGCAGTGTGGAAATTAAATAAGGCAAATGAAGTCTGTTGAAGCCATTTTAACTGTGCAAATGAAAGCCTCAATATAATTAGTAATATCTACAATCAAATGGTGAATGTATATAGTGTTCACAGGTCTGACTCTATCAGTATTCCATGAATGAAAACCTTAACCTCTTTCTGAACTTTGTGGATAAACAATATTTTTGCCTAAGAATAACTTTCATTTTCATTCCATTTGGTGAACCACTGTTTTGTCTCAAGGTCTTGGCTTTTCCCATCTTTGATCTGTCGCTCCTCTTTTCGAATTCTTACAGCGTGATAGCGGGGGACACTGTCTTCGTACCTGGAACGCCGGAAGAACCCGCACTGCGCAGAGAAGGAAAACAACACTTTAGGTGTGAAGTTGCTGCCAGAGTACTAATGTAGAGGCAGTAAATTCTTCCTTCACACAAATAGGCAGGTAAGAAAATTGAAAACGAAAGTATGTAGGCCAAACATGTAGCATATTTAGCTGTAAAAATGTGAGCCAAGAGGTCTGCATTAGCTGTTCAGCAGCAGTTAAAGGGCATGCTCTCACTATCCATGGTAATCAAATACCTTAAAAAGATTCCCTCCAGTACAAAGCTGTTCCTTCATCTAATGAGGACATTTTACTGCTACACACAGGAAAGCTGCTTCTCCTGAATCAAAGGGTAGGTATGTACTTCAGTGTCCTCCTGTATGATGATATGATTTACCCTTAAGAACCTACAGAAAGATTTCCAGAACATTCAAAAAAAGTTATCCTAAGGGCCTTGGTTTTCAAAGCACCATTTGCACTTCAGTCACCTGAACTAATTACACATATGCTGTATTAGAAACCTGAGTCTTGCCTGCCACGGGAAGTTGGCGTGGGTGAAACCTATAACAGCTTATTTGTGCGCTGCAGTTTTTTTATTCAAAGCCGCTATAAAAACTGATTTTGAATACTGAGGCATGGACTAAAATTAATTTCCAAAACAAAAGGGAGATATGGCCACAATATACAAAGATAATGATTGGTACACACTCAGCTTTACATCTTTATGGATCACTGATCATCCTTATGGATCAAGATTCAGGTTAAGAGACATTGTGCAATCCAGCTGTCATTAGATACTGCTGGGGGTAAGAACCAGTGAGCAAGCTGGTTAAAATGTTAAAGTAAGCAAGCTTTTTTTCATAGTATTAAAGGTGCTGGATTTTTTAGTTCTGTTTGGTCAATGGTTTGGGGGTTTCTTATATTAACTTAGAACTGAATTTTAAAAAATTAGAGTGAGCAAAGACCAAATCGTTAGCCATTTCATAGTTTCATTAAACACTGTTTTGAAATAATTAATAAAGAATTCCTCCCCACTCCCTCATCCCAAGCACAGTTTATGGATACAACCTACATGCACATAGTATCTTAAGTGGAATAAAGGTTGCTGGAAGCATAAAATAATCATGCATCTTGTAACTTCAGCAAAGTTTGTTCCTAGACAAGTATACCTTGGAACTCAAGTAAAACAGGTGTTTCCACAGTAATAAATTGTCATTATGAAAACCCTTCTCCGATGTAAGCAACATGTACAGCATGCACTAAAGGTTAGTAAAGCAAATTATGTATTGTTGCTGCAGTCTTATCTTTGCATCTTAACACTACAGTGTTGATTCCCATCTTGCAAGCTTAAAGACTTACTTGTAATGATAAAGCAAAAATTAAAAAAATAAATACTCAAGCCCATTGCAACAGATCACCATGTTTTTTAAAAAATAAATAAGAAGCATTTTAGACCAGGGTACACCTCTGTGTGTTCACATGCACCAAAAGCTGAAAATCTATCAACAGAAGGAGCAAGCAAGTATGATAGCTTGAAATCCAAAAGTTAATAAAACGTATGCAGAAAAAGCTTCACAGTTAGCCACTGCAACCATAGCATGTGCCACAGCTAAAAATTAAAAAATATCATCAGTTACCAATTACAGAAGTAGATCAGTACTATGCATCAGAAGTAAGTCTCTCTTTATCAGATGGCTGAGCATGGATCTCAGCCTTGTGATATGTGGCATCGTAATGATCTTTCTTATTTCTCTTGAAGAAACCACACTACAAGGAAGCAAGGTATTTAGTCATTTTTTGTGGACTGAAAGAAGTCAAACCTACTAAAACTGACTTAAGTCTGTCAACTGTCTTCCCATTATCCCTTCACAGGCCAAAGAAACAAAAATAAAAAAGTCATCACAAGAACTCAGCTGTTTCTAGATCTGAGAACTTTTTGGGCTTGATCTATACAATAACAGAATAAAATAACCTGAGTTATTAACAGAGTAACCTAAGAATATTATATCAGAGGCATTTTGATAAATTTGTAGAGAATGTGTTTGGGGTTTTTTTAAGAAAAGCTACAATAAAGTATGTCCATAGCAAGTGAAGGTAGCTGTGAAGAGCAGAAACAAGCCTATACAGAAACCTGTTTGTGGACTAGTGCATGGGACAGACAAAACCACAGGGTGTAGAAGAAAACCAGTTACTGCTTTGGCCCCTTCAATACAACCTTTTGTCTTAAACCAATGACATATCTGTCAGTATACATTTCAGTACGATGTTCGTCCTTCATAGAACAGCACACTCTCTTGTCATCAAAATCAGCATTTCTCATTGTGTGTGCATGTTTGTGTTTTCATGCACAGTAAAACACTAGTAGATTTCTCACCTCCTTTTCCTTAATAACCTTCTGCTATCCAATAACAGCGAATACAACTAACGTATAAAAACTAAGAATGAAAGGATTGCTCTGTTATACTTGGGACCACAAATGGCATTTTTACAAAGGTCATTAGAAAAAAGATGCTTATTTTTTCTTTTCCAAATAGTTAACCATTTGTTATACGTCTTTATTTCTTTAAGGTTTCTAATATAAAAAAGTAATAATAAAAAATTCACTAGCACACATGGCTATGTATTAATACTGTGCTTTTGGTTATTTTCATCTACTATCAGTTTAATGGTATTTCTGATGTTATGAGAACAGCACCCTACTAAAACATTTCTAAATAGCTCACATGAAGTTTTACACCTAACTGCAGAGGCTCCCAATGGCTCTATCAATCTGTATCAAACTATGGCCTCTGAAGATTTGTCTCAAGTTTCATCTGGAGCTCAAAATACTTCCTTTTGAGTATGTGAAAACAGAAAAATTATGTAACAAGTCTGCCCATACAACCATTTTAATTCCAAGGGTTGCAAAACTGAGAAGCTGATAATGATTTGTGCAGTTTTGCCCTATTTTGAGTCCTAAATACTTAATTAGCTTGCTATCTTGTCAGTTATAGACCAGAAAATAAAAAATAACCAGATAAATAGAAGCTCACCTTCCATAGTAAGAATACCAACAGTGCAAGCATGAGTATTCCAGCAAGGATAGCCACTGCAATGATCCACCACGGAACTCCTGTATAAAGGGCTACTGGTTTGGCAGGAAATACAGTAACACGCACCTATGGGACAGAAAATGTGCAGGTGGAAGGAGTATTTTAGGAGGTACATGTTTAAATAGAAAGCTGCAATTTATATAGTCTTACCTCTCCTCTAACAAGATGTCTTCTACAAAATGCTTTTAAAGAAAAAGTTCCCACTGGTATCATTTGAATATGGTAATGAATTTTTTCAACCCCATTAAAAGGTAAAAATTATCAATAATTGAAAACACAGTCAGAAAGTTAAACTTCTAGCTAGTTTTGTTTTAAATTTGTTTCATTCCTGGTCTTTGGAGATAAGGTAGAACAACCACAACCATAACATGTGGTTAGCATTGAACACTGAACATACCTGAGCAACTTCATTTGTGAGTTTAACATTCTTAGCTGCAGCAGGAACACTGATAGAAGCCCTAACAAGAATGTCAAGGTAATTCATTTTTGAGTATTCCTGTTCCAAAATAAAACATGAATATTAGACACAGAATGGGAAAGAACTCTGACCTTTCAAGAAGGGCAGGTAAGAGGACTTACCTCTAAGAAAGTACTGTTCCACAGCCTGGAACGCAGCACAATAGATGCCTTGCTGTCTAAACCCTTCAGGGGACACTTTATATCCACACAACGTGCATTCACATTGCAGCTCTGCAATTACAGATTTCTACATATGAATATCATGTAGAGAGATCATGTCTTCACAGATTGTTTAAACCTCACCCCAAGATTAAAAATTGGATTATATGCATCATACCCACATGTAAGAACCACTATCTGTTTGTACTGATAGCAATGGAAAAATACGATGAAGATGTTATTACTTGCTTATTTTAAGGTAAGTAACTATGCAGATATTCTTTGCTAGTTCTTCCTCACAGTAGATGATCTAAATGTTCAAATTTAAAAAGCATTGATATTTGGATATAAGATAAAAAGAACGGAAATAGAGAATTTCTTTCACTCTGCCAAACTCAGAAAAGCCCTCTTTCGAGTGCCAAGGGAGGTATCTGACAAGAATACAGCTGTTGCAATATCCTTACCAAGGTCTTGTATTTTCTTTCTGAGAATAAGGAAAACGCCTGGCTGTCTGTAATCTGCTTCTCTGCAACTTCACGCTTCCTTCTTGAGTTATGGGATTCCTACAAGGAAAAAAAAAAGTAAAAAAACTAAAAAGCAGTTTATCATAAGAATCTTTTAATTCATACAAGCAGAGAAACTAGAGCTCAGGGTTTTCTTCTTCCAAAATCAGCACATGACTGATAGCATTATATATCCCTACTTACCTACATTTACTGCTAAGAATAAATACCAAGAAAGGCCGACAGCCAACCAACTATTTTCTTTAATAGGACAAGGGGAGGTTTAGATTTATAAAGCTTTCAATGCTATTTCCATTTTTACTCCTAGACGAAGGGTACTGATGGTACTCTGTTAAAACAGAGTAAGAATGTGCTAGGGTCAGTAGATGCAGGTTTTTTTAACTGTATACTAATTACACTCACTTCAAGTTATATTAACTAATACAATGATCTAACAAAAAAAGGTTTATGTGCATGCAGTTTTGATGGTGGAAATTAAAAACTCCTCCCATATAATCTTAAGATTATATGAAGAAGAAAAAAAATGCAGCTTGAGTTTTCAGAAGATTTTGCTAGACAGGCACAATCCAGGCTTATGAAAATTGTTTTTTATTATATTTATTGTAAATAAATAATTTAAGTTCAAGCCCCTTGTCTTCAGAAAAAGAACATGGAATGCCCTTAGGCTAGGAAGATATTTAGTTATTTCTTGTTTTTTGACTAAGAACTCAGATGTTTTTATTGATGAGCAGTTTTCAAAAACACTGATGAAATTTGTTAAACAATCAGCAGTTTAATCCCGTATAAGAGGCTATGACAGCAGTGCCCATTGCAAAAACAGTCATGTCATAGCATCTATCCTTCAGCACATCAGCCTCATTAGCTGTTATGAGGTCTCCTGATAGGCTTATTCACTGATACACTGGTCATGTATAGTGCTTGTGAGCTGCTTAAGATAAAAAGTAATTCCTCCTGGAGAGATGCTCTCAAGCCTCACTCTCACTTGCTGTGGGGCGCTTCCGTGTTGCACCAATTCACCGACAGAAGACAGGGTAACATACCGCAACACGCAAACTGTTGATTTCATTCTCAGGTTGACAGGAGACTTTTTCCAAGCCTTTGGAGTCTATTTTCATCAAATAAAGCAGCCATTTGCCATTACTAATTTCTTTTGGCCACTGGATGTCCAGAGAAGCAGTGCCAAATGTTTTCAGTGGTCTGCCCAAGTTAGTTACCTGTTAAAACAAGCCTTCTTTAAACTGTGAGATACTTTTCATCAGAGGGATTTTCTTCCTGAAAGCATTATTGATTTGGACAAGCTTTAAGCATGCAGCTAACAGGAAAGTTAGATCAGATGAAAGGCAGTCAAGATAGTACAAAGACAAAGCATATACCAAAACTAGCATATATGGGGAGCAAGTAAATACATAGGATTAGAATTCCCTAACACAAACTTTTAGTTTTTGATTTTTAGAAATTAATCTTAATGGGAAATGACAACTCAGATTTATAGTTAACAAATCAGTTGCGTAACTGAGGCAAACTCCAAATTTCTGATAACTGACACAGAGAACAAGCTCTTGGCTCTTTTAAATCTGAAAGTTTTTTTCCCAACCTCTTTTTTTTACTTTATTAGCTTTACTGATCATGCTAGCAAGTTTTAAATCAGATATTTTAACTGCTGCTGCTATAATACATGGACCAGGTAAAGAAAGAAGTAAAAGACTGACAGAGATGGACTTTAATTTCTCTTAGTCTCCTCCTTGCTGTATTATGCAGAAGACCAAGACAGCAGAATAAGCTCACACATTCAGAGGGGCTCTCGCAGCACCTCCTTGCGCTGGCTCTGTGCTCAGCCCGCTCTTGCTGCCTGTGTGCACCAGCCAAGCCTGGGCAAGCCCCAGGCACGTTCTGCTTTAACTTTTTTCCCTCCCTGCAGAGGCTTTTATGCTGTACAACTGAATGTGCATGAACTGCTCCCAAAAAAAAAGCGTGCAGGCAGCCTCAGGCTAGTTCCTCAGAATACGATCATAAAATATCAACACCTAAAGAAGCATTAGCCCACAGTCAAACTGCATGTTCTGAACAGGAAGTGAGGATTTTGGGACAAAGAAAGCAAATTTCATTATAGCAACTTTTTAAAGTATTCATATCATAAAAGCAAGAAGCTGTGCATTTGATTAAAAGCAGTTGTTGTCATCAGTCTAAATTACTCACTCTGAATTCATACTCTATGAGGTTTCCAATATCATCTTCAGATTTCATTGCACTCTCACCAATGATGTTACCTCCAAAATATACCTGAGAAGGCTTAGCAACTCTGTTCAGGTGGGGGTGGGAAAGGAGAATAATCAGATTTTAATGAGTCTGAAGCACAACTGTCCCCAGACCCCCCAATCTGTCATGCTATCAGCACTTACCCAGTGAGTGATAAAAGCAATTCAAGAACCACTTTGGCACTGGCTGTAATTGGAGTCAAATTAACTTGAGTGCTTGTTCTACAATGAAAAGGAAACAATGGTGTTTATTTTACAAATTTAGTGGGTTTCTCTCTACTATTAAATTACTTCTGTGAATCAAACAAATAAATTCAAAATGTTTACAACTGTTTATCAAAGCTAAGTGCAGGTGCATGCACATGAAGAAAACTTACGTTTCCAGCTTCAGGTTAATGTCTAGGTCTGTTGTATCAACATTAACCTTAGTGGTACTTAAGATCAGATAAAAGGTTACCTAAACAAGAAAAAAGATAATGAAATACATGAGCTCTTTATAAGATATATTGATAAAAGAAATTTTATAGAACATTTCAGTATTAAGTTCTAGAGTTAAAAAGAGAGATCCAAATCAAATTTCCTGTTGCAACACACAGGACCTTTGGATGATTGCAGTCAGTCAGAATGAGATCTTACAACCAGAGTAAAGCAAGTGCAACTTACATTAGAATTTCTTTTGAAAGGATTTCCAAGTTCACACTCTGCTTGAGAACCATTTTGGTTAGCACCACACGTTAGCTGTTTCTCCTGATTAAACAGAACACATTTACAAGTAAAAATATGCTGGAAGTATTTTAAATTTTTCAGTATTTTTTCTCTTAAAAATACTTACAGGATAACCCCTCATCTCTCTGAATGCGGAGTATGTCAGACTGTCTGGAAAAGTTGCAATTAGTTTAGCTTCATATGCATCTTCACCATCTTTTTGTGGATTTTTTACATCAGATGGATTGTTTGTCACGGTTATTTCCAGGGCAATATCTTTCTGGTCTTTCAGAACAAGCACTGGCATGCCGTTTTCACTACAGAAACAGAATGTACAGGGTTCTGTGCATAAGGAAAACAAATGTGTATGCAAGTTTTCTTCTTATGATTGTTTATCCAAATACAATTTCCTCATATTGGGGGAGAATTACAGTAAAACTATGAACATGCATAGTCATAGTTTTTTTCCCCCACACCAGTATTTCATCTGACAGTAGCCAGCAGTGAAGAGGAAGAACAGGATGATAAATCCCTCAAGTAATCAGGAGTTTGTAGTATTTCTGAACCAGGACTTGCATCTGACTCATGTAGTGATGAATTTTCTCCAAATCAATCTAGTGACCTGCTTTATACTTGTAAAGCATACATGGGTTTGGCTTCCAAGTGTGGCACTTGCTGCTAAAAATGTCTCACTGCTGGCAGTAAAATAAACGTTCGTTTGTTTGTTTTATCCCTGCTCTAATTTCACTGGCCCCCCAGGAAGAAGGGATGCAGCAGGGTGCTGGGGCATGCGTTAAAATTAAATCATCACCGCATTTCTATATAACGACTTCTCTTGGGCTATGAGACCATACTCTATCAAGTTTTCAGTTAAGTTTCATCTGCAAAATAATTAACAGTGACACACATAAACTACTGCAAGGCTGGTTCAGAATATCATTTCTCCAGGTATTAAATTGGCTTGGTTTTTTTTCTTTTAGCCCACCTCTGCACCATTGTGACCACTTAGTCTCCATTCAACTCTGAACCACTTTTCTTCTCAAGCTTTTCCCCTCTGCCCCCATTTCTCACCCTGACAAATTGATATTATGCCAAGGGCTGTGTTTGCCAGACACAGAAAAAAAGCTGCTCTCTTTCTCAAAATCCTCTCCTAGAAGTTCTTTTAAGGACTTGTTAATAATTTGAACTTTAGAAGTGCATTAATTGAGACTTACAGTGGTAAATAAGTAAATCTGTCTTCATTTCCCTCTCTCGTACAAAATCGGTACTGAAGCTTAAGGTTGCTGTGACATTCATTGTCTTCTCCACATCCTTCTTTTAAGAATTCCACCTAAATAAAACCAAACCATTTTTACTGCCTGACACACAATAGTAGCTTAAAATCAGATTCCTGAAGCACATTGAATAAAGCATCTACATGGAACTCACAAGGCATCTTCCTGGACAGAGTTTATATTTTAACCTGACTTAATTCTTGCCTGTTGAGTTTTGCTTTGTGATACAGCCCTTGATGGTGGTAGTTTAGAACTTCAAATGTGACTAAAAAGCAAGAGTTGGATAATTCTAAATGAGATGTACCCTTATAATGAGAAAATACATCTTTAAGAGAGATATTCCCTCCCTTCTATGTCACTGCAGCAGTCATTGCTCAAATGCCATTTCAGCATCCTAAGAGTGGAAGATTTAAGAGTGTACATTAAATTTACTGGGGAGAGGGAAGAAACCAAGGAGCTATACCCTCTTCACTTTCATTGCAGAAGAACATGGTACATAGTTCATAACGCGTCGTAACATATTCAGAACAAAATATAAAATAATTATCCAATAGTTACATGTCCAGTGCCACCCCAGTTATTTCCTTTGTTACATGTCCAATGCCACCCCAGTTATTTCCTTTGGACATAATTTAGTTTTCTACAGTTTTTAAAACTAAGTTATTTGTAGAAGAACAGGTTTTTGTGAGTATGTGATATCAAAGGCTTACTTTTGTGGTCTCTGTTTCAGATTCATTTGAATTTAGAATTGGTGTAAGATCTGGAAGTGCACTCTCTTTTCTCTTGGATGGTGACTCCAGGCCAGCAATTTTAACACTGACTGATATTGGAATGGGACGTAGCTTATCTTTAATTTTTTCCTGTTAAAATATTTTAAATTGCATCATTAGTGTACAGTGCAGAGAAAAAAGCAACACAAAGATGAGCTGTACTGTATATAAATTCAGCATTTTCTAAACATGCAGGAACACAAAGAGCCCAGCACTATTTTCCTTTTTTTTCCTCTAGTTTCCCAGTCTGACAATTCATCTCACCATGAAGAATTCCTATGAACCACGGACAGTGATTCAGGCAGGTGAAATTCACACAGCTGTCGTAAAATAACACACTGGAACAGGTTTGAGTAATGTGGTCTAGTAAAAGGTGTCCCAGCCCCTGGCATTAGGGTCCCTTTCAACCCAAACCATTCTATGATTCTATTCTATTAATAAATTAAAGTTCTTTAATCTGGTGTGTTCAAAAGCAGCCTTGGAGGCTGACTCATTCCTGCTGAGCCATGGAGAGGCAATCTGTTTAGCCTCTGGAGCAATACCATCTCTAGGCACCACTACAGCAGCCAAGTCAAGAGAGCGCACACATACCAAGCTCTCTTGCCCTGCCCATTTGTCCACTCCAAAACCCATGGGTTAAAATTCTTTTCCTAAACAGTCACATTATAAAATTCTGTAACAATTATTTCTGTTGGAACCAGCTCTCCATTTTTGGCACTTAGTCGCTCTCTATTTTTCTAAATTAGTTCAGCTCTACTGACCTCCAGAGTGTGCTGCAGTGGCTACAGTTTTCATCCATACTTTGCAAGGCAACAGGAGGAAGCAGCATGTGTGCAAGAATAGTAAACTATGGTGGGTTTCTATTTTTGAAGTTTTATATTGCTTATGGCTTCAAAATTATATACAAAATTATATTAAAAGGTTCCTTCCATAAGGCTGCCAAAAGAAGAACATTCTTTTGTTTTAAGTGGATCTAAATGAAAGATAAATAAAACACTCTCCCTTACCTGCAGTATAAGCTTTGTAGTCACACACTCCCATGAGTTCTGTCCCCTGAGGGTTGTACTTGCAGTGAACTGATCAGAGGAGTGGTCAATGAAGCGCACCCTGGAGGGCAGGCCCAGCTGCCGCCTCTCGTTTTCCACTTCAAACGTGTAATTGATCTCTATGTGAAAAAATACAGTAGATCACTATAAAAAAAACAATCATTGCCATTTTAAAAAGAAGTTTAATTTCACAAGATAAGATCTTCAGCATTATTCTAGAAGACTGTTCCAGATAGTGCTGGGCCTTCACAAACTGTTTTCAGTCATTTAAAAGGAAATTTTCTCCATGTCAGTTTTGTCCTGCCACAGTTGAGGGCCAGGTACCCCGTGTGTGAATTTAAAGAAAATTTCTAAACCAAATCCTATTATTCCCTAAGTAAATCGTTCCCTTGGGCATGCGGGGCTGGCTGGGGGAGCTGTAATTGCTGTATGGAGCCAGCAGAGGGCTGAGCTACCCGTTGTAAATGCTCCAACTGCGCTATAGGGGATTCCTGTTGGGTCCCAAATGGCACCTGAGAGCCAGCAGGATTCTGAGGACAAGATACACTGGTAATTTTAACACTGAAAGCAGAAGTGTGACTAGAGCTGTCCAGTTGTGTGCTGAGGCATGTTTTCCTAGATCTGAACTTGGTGCATCTTTTAATGATTGCTTCACCGAGCTAATTCAGTGCTGCAGAGATGGAAAGAGCACTGAGTGTGCCAAGGCACTGAGAGCTGCTTCAAACACTTCACCTGCTAAAGGACCAGCACTCATTTGGGCACAGCCTTCGGATTTTAAAATTAACAGAGAAACCCAAGACAACACAGGAGAAAAAGGGTCATTGAACTAAAGTTCCTCTCATTCCCTTTCAAAATCCTACACAGTTCTCTAAGAGGTAGTAACAGCCACATTGTAACAAGTGCTTTACATCTTTATGGCATAGTCTTCTCCTATTAATGCAGACTTTTTTATTTCAGTTAATGATTTCCACAAAACCATTTTCATGTGTACAGGATAGGTTCATAGAGTAAGCCTCCAATAAGAAGTAATGCTCACTAAGGATGTGTAAAATTTGCTTAAAAAAGGTTTAGCATTCTCTAAAGCAGCACTAACCTAGAGAGACAAAATGGTTTGGGTCTGCATAGAAGCCATTTGCTCACTGGCAGTTTTATTACTTAGAAAGCTTTAGTCTGTCATCCACAGAATAGCTTAACACACCAGCAGGACTCTAAATAGAGACTGTGCAACAGCTGAGCTTAGCACTGAGTCACATTTTAAATTTGTCAGTCACTGTCTGAGATGACTCACTATAATTTGAGTAATATGTTTCCATGATGAACTCTAAAAAAAAAAAACCAAAAACAAACCATGTGACAGATCAAAAATATTTATCTTCAGAACTTACTTATTCTTGGATTTAAATCTCTGGGGTTTGCAGTATATTTAAAACATGCTTTCACATCCATCCTGTAAAAAGTGCCAAGAAATTAGTATTAACTTCAATAGAATGAAAAGTTTCAACTGATCAGTCTCATGACTGTGGTATTTACTGCTTATTAGACTGAATTATAAAGCAAGAAAAAATGGTTAATAAGCAATTAAGCATTTGCTCTTATGTGTCTACCCAAGACAAAGCTGATCAAGCCAAGATACTTGTGGTAAAAGTCTGAAGAGGCAAGGTGACATTAATTTTCAAAAATGAACATTATGAGAAGGCCATATTCCACACCTTGTTTTTGCACAGGAGCCTGAAGAAATTCAGGAAGTCAAAATGAACATATGCAGATAGATCTGCTTAATCTGCATGACTCTCATATCCCTTAAATGTGATCACTGAATGAATTTTGACAGTAGAAAGCTCAACAGACCAAGGCTTCTGATTGAGTAATTTATTTTTTCATTTACCTGATTTCACCATGGTCCTCAGGGCTCTTCTTCTTTAGATCAATTCTATCAGGCTGTACTGTAATGTTTCTTCTAATGCTTATCACAGGCCGAGATCTTGGGGGAAAAACGGGGAATAAAAAGATGTAAAGAAGTCATTTCTGTTGTTGAGATTAATGAAATAAATGTGAATATCAGATTCCCTCCACGCCTGCATTGATTTGTAACAAAGACACTCCAAGAAACAGATTTTGGCTTTGACACTGGTTGGAAAAAAACCTGAAAACTATTAAAAGCTAAACAAAGGTCACTGAGAACAACTACAGATCCTGAGTGGGAAGCAGGCTACACTAATGTGATGTTGTAAGTTGTCTTTCTATACACTTAAGAAACACAGAACGTTCAGTGGTGGTTTCTACCACCAGCAGAAATTCAGCCCCTGCAAACAACTATAGGTACTACAGTTCATTATGGTTCATGCTCACAAGAGCTTTAATATGGAGCCTGGTGGCTGTGGGAAATGCTATTTCCTTCTTCCTCTGCATGTAGGCTGTAACCATACTTCTGCCTGACAACTTGCCTTTTTTTTTTTTCTGGAAGGGAGAAGACATTTCACATGAACAAACGAATGAGGTGATCCTGTTCTCATTAAAGCATCAAAATGTTTAAAACAGCTGGTAAGCCACCTGCTCCACTTAACTGGGCCACTCCTTTCACTCTCTGTCACCATAAGAGGATTTTGTTCTCACCTTGGTAAAAGTTTTTGTCCTGCCTTTATCAGCAAAAGATTAAAGCTTCTTTTGAGTAAGCAGAATGCTAAATAATCTGACCAACTTCTCTACCACCAACTCTGTTCTCTTCCACAAGGCATGTGAGCTGCTTTTCTTGGGTGCTGTTCCAGTGTATTTAAGAACATTACTATTATGTGCACAGATACTATACACCTTAGAGATGGGAGCATAAATTGTAGGAAGGGCTGTTCTGCCTGAAGAGTAAAGTTGTTTGCCCCAAAGCCCTGGTGTAATTAATTAAGGTTCCATATATAATACCTGTACACGTTTACAGAATCTGACAGGGAACCAACAGCAACATCAGGGTAGGAATTTTTATCCAGGTCCATATTTCCAGCAATAGAGTAACCAAAGAAATTGGTGTTTGTTTTTTCACCATCAAGAATCTAAAAAGCAAACAGTTTGAGGGGAATTCAGGCATGTAAAAGTGATAAAGGTAAAATAAGTAACAACTAAACATAACAATCTTACAGCCAGAGACAAAAGAGGGAAAGAGATAGAATGAAGTAGGACCTGTGAAATAGGACCTTTGTGTTCAGTTCAGCTGAAGGATACTGAAGTGCCAGGATGATTTGCTCTTCTTCCAAGAAATTACTTGGCAATAGCAGTGAGTACCAGAAATTACTGATCTGCCAAGAGCTTAGTTCATCTTTATTTACAGTATTTAAGGACTATAAACACTTGAAACAGAAGAAGTATTCAAGCAGTATAAAGTATTCAAGCAGTATTCTAGGGAGTATAATGAAGTTCCATTCCCACCCTGCAAATTGGACAGTGACCCTCAAAACAAAACAACAAAACAAAAACAAAACAAACAAAAAAAAACAAAAACAAAAAAAAAACACAACAACAACAACAAAAAAAACCAACAACCGAACATTTTTAAGAAGGGAGTGAAACAGTAGCAATGAAAGAGAAAAGAAAGAAACTAATTGTTTACAAAGCACCAGATTTATTTTTTTTAAAACCCAGAATTTATTTATCTATACATCTTTTTCCTTCTGCACATATTATTGATGCCAGTGGATGGCCTGAGAAATAAAAATATGTATTAATATCAAGAATTCCTAATCTTTCCTATCAGCAGTGCAATTTTTGAAGGGCCCTGCAACTTTCCTGCATAACCAACACCTTAGTAATAGCAATGGAAAGGAAGATAGATAATAGCCCTGTCATTCCTTTAATTTTGCTCAAGAATAATTATATAGTAAAGGTTATTTCATTACCTGTGCTGGTTTCGTATTTATTCCATTCTCGGATCCATGATAAATGTATACTTTGCCAAAACCATCATATGGAGCCCCTACTGCAATATCTGGTGAAAATAAATTGCAACATCTGAAATCATTCTTGCTCTTTCTGCAGCATGCAATCAAAGGCCGCATATTGCAAGTCTGGCATTGGCCAAACAATCTCACACATTTTTAGTGTCACTGTTTTACATTTACCTGGATATCCGTCCTGATTAATGTCCCCGACATTTTCTACTGCAAGTCCAAACATGGAGTCAGTGGTTCCGTTTAAGCGAAGAGGCTTCACCCCTGCCCATTTGCCTTGGCGGTTCATGTAGATGTACACGGCACCCCCGATATCCCCACTTCTGTCAAAGTACTGCGGGGCCCCAACAACGATGTCCTGCCAGCTTAGAATGAAAAGGGGGAAAAAAAGGCAATGCTTTTGTAGAAGAACTCTGAAGAATAACTGCTAAGACTGTGAGCTCAACATCAGCTGCCCAGAGAGCTGCTGAACAAAGATTATAATGTGCATTAAACTGGTTGGGCAACAAGAGCCCCGCTGACACTGCAAGCTGGTTTATTCCCTTGACAGCATACAAGGAACTATGGTCTTCTTGGGGTATGAGTCTGGTTTCTTGTTTCTTGATTTACAATAATTGTTTATATAAAACTCTTCATTAGAAAGGTAGACTCCATCCTGATTGATTCTCAAGACGCTCACCATTTCCTCCAGGAAAACATGGAAGATGGGCTTTGTCATTCCTTATATTTCTAATGTGAAAAACCAAAGCAGACATAAACAAGATCACTATACCAGCAGCAGGAGTTAATCACAGCCATACCCATCACTGTTGAGGTCCACAACAGCAACATCATAGCCAAAAGAGGAGGCCAGTCCTTCTCCTTCAAACATGTGCTCCAGGGAAAGTGCTCTCTGATTTTTTTCTTTTTTTAGTAAAACAACTGCTCCGCTGTGGTTTGCTCTTGGGGCACCAGATACAAAAGTCATCTCATCTTGGGAGACAATTCCTTTACCAGAGTCCAAAGAGAAACCTTTAACAGAGAAAGACGTAAAGTATAAATTAAATAAGTAACAGCTTGCATCTTAATATGAAAAAATAAACGTTTCCCCAGCTATATTAAAGTGGTATATGGAATACAAGTTTTGTCTAAAACACAGTGAGCTGTGGCTGGGAATTCTCCATTTCTGTTTGCACTGGTGGATGCGTATTTTACAATCCCACAAACGCTGCTCCATACATTACAGTTAGTATTTCCCCACAAAACACAGTACTTCATTGCTTACTTGGACCTGCTTTTCACAGACACCAACCACAGGATACATACAGCTTAGACACAATTACAGCTTTACCACTTGAATATAGCTTGAGTACTTCACCTCTGGCAAAATTATCAGAAAACCTCCTAAGTACAGTCAGTGTCGTTCTATTACAAACATGCAAATTGTTCTGCACAAGCATTCTCATATGAACGATGTATGCAGTATTTGAGAATCAGCTTACACAGTAATGGTGAAATGGGCAATTTTAAGTTAATGCAGCCCAAAAATTACATGTTGAAATTAATTTAGTCTTACAGTACATTTTAAAATATGAAAAACCAAATTAAAAGACTATACTGCATATACCAATATAGGTATGAAGGCCAAAGTAGAAAAATGCTCACTTTGCAAGGAAGGAAGATACCAGCCAGATGGGAGTCTCCCTCTAAAACACTTCACCACTACTATGGAAATTCTCAGTTACAGCAATTCACAATGAGACAGTTCCAAAAAAACTGAGGGAGTCCCAGCTGTGGGAAAGATGAGAAGGTTCGGAGAAATGCATGACAAATCAGCATTTCTCTCAAGCCTTGTTACTTTGCCGTCTCCCCTTTATCTGAATCTCTGTTTTTTTCATGCTTTACTTACAATATATTTGATATGAGAGGGGATAGAGGGGAGAGGATCATGACAAAGGTCTGGAAATTATGTCTGACCAGATGCTGCCACCTCAAGTGGTCACAAACCTAAGTAGCTATTCATCATTACATCCACTGACTTGTCCACCTGTATGCTGGGAGGCAATGTTTTGTACACAAACTGATCTGGATGAGTATCAGATACAGCTGTCAAAAATAGAAGACCTATAAATATGAGTGAAAGATTGAAGAGAAAAAAAATAGTAGTTAAGCAAAGCACCTATAACCACATTTGCTTACGGTCTAAACACACAGAACAGTAATGTCTGGGATGAGCTGGCTTGCCTAGAAGTGGTTCTAAATATTACAAATCAAGGCAGCATTTACATTTAGGAGATAATGCATTGGTTATGCAACTGGAAAAAGATTATATGACTGTTCACAGCAAAAGGCATTGGCCTCCACAGCACTCAATTCTTATTCCACCAGAGGATGCTATCAGCTTGTCTAATGTAAGCTCTTAGGATGATTTTTCTAGTTACCTTTACACCCAGTAATTACTGCTGATATTTAACAGAAGTTTATGTTCTCTTTCTCCTAACATATATGTAGCTCTTTGTTTTCTCTCTTCTTGACTTGCTTTTTTACTTTTTACATTAGCAATGCCCTTCCCATCTATTCAGCTTTCCATCACTCACACAGAAATTCCAGGCTCAGGTTACCAAAATTCTAATTGTTGCATATGCCAAAAGCAGTGGATCAACACACCACAGAAATCTCCACTGGAACAGAAGGATTCTTTACACTTAATGCCTAATCAAAAATGCAGCATAGCGTTTTCAGTGTATCTATCTCCCTTGTGTACAGAAAGGTCACTGGCCTAAGGACATATATCTGCTTTCCTGACTGAACAAAGAGCAAGAGATTCACCTCCTGCAACACACACATGAGTAAAATATAAACAGTACTTATATTATGGCATTTTAAAGGTCTGTTAAAAGCCACTTGAGTTTTAAAAACATAAAGGATAGAAGAATTGCACTTACGTACCAAGAGAGACAATCTACAGCCTTAACAGTTACATCCAGAAACTCAAATTTTGATAAACTTTCTGATACTACATATCAGAGACTGTGCAACTAAGGACTACAGACCCATTATTGTACTGACCCATCACAGTGATTATAATCACTCCTGGAGATTCCATAGGCCCTTGGCACAGCTCTTGAATCTCACATTACAACAGCAGCTCTTCTAGGTACCTCAGCAGTATCATCTTACACTTAAAACTGGCCCATAAATGTGCAGGGAGGCTGTGAATTATCCCAAAGAGCTGACACGTTACAGGGTCCACAATGGAACATCTGCTCCCGTTTCAGATCATCGCACCAGGCTGGGATCCCAAATGTTTAAGAGACCTAAAGAGATTTACCACATGTACTTAATCCTACCTAAGTAACTGTTAGCTGGAACAGGAACTAGATTCTTATCCTGGCGGCTCTCATCACCAACTTCGTAAGGCCCATCATCAAAGATACCCAGATCATAAAATGTCTGATTCTTTTGCTCTGCACGAACCACCCCTGAAAAAATGAAATGATAAAATAAAAGCAAACACATGATAAGTGAAAAAAATAACAAATAAATGTTCCCAACTTATATAAATATGATGAATGACACAGTGACTGCTGTTAAAATGGGACAAACACAGAATAGTGCACTGGGTTAGTGTTTTGTTCTGTGTGCCAGAAGTTCATGCTGCTCTACAAAGAGGCCATATGATGATCTGGAAAACATGGGATACTAAGGAAATTCTCAAAAAAAAACATTGAACTGGTTTGGTCATAAACTACCATGATCCTGCATTTCTTAGCCTTATAAAGCTTCTCTTAAAAAGGAGGTAAGTATGCAGGAATTTTTAAAAAATTACATTTCATTATGACAAACACCAGCATTATACTTAGAAACACTATTTAAGAAGAAAAAAGCTATTGCTCAATAAAAAGCGTGCTTCCCTTTTATCAATTGGCATAATTAAGGTTTTGGCAAGCACAAACATGTTTTTCCATTACACAGAAGAGTACTCTTAGGACTGTACTAGCACTTCTCTGCAATTAAAGTAAAATGGTGTCTGCACTCAGTATGCTGTTTCAGGTCAGTCAGATTTTGTTGACAGATACATGGAAGATTAAGTTTTCACTAAAGTACACCTTGTGCCAGAGCTTAACACACTGATTTTGCACGGTTCATACACCAGGCACAGGTGTACGAGGTGGAAAAATGCAGTGCTTGGAGGATCAGATGTTCTCAAGAGGAAAGTATTTACAGCTGTTGGTGTAATGAAGTGTGATGGGAAAAATCACTTCTAGAGACTGAACGGGGCATTTAGATGCTTTTGAATATAAACTAACAAAGAATATCCAGGGTTTTTCCCCCTTATGTTTTGGAGAATCTCCTAGATGACACAGAATACTTGGCTCTTAGATTATCCACAAAATTTTACATGGACATGCATGGATTTACGTGCAGTATTGCTGTTACCTTCCTGCAACCCTTCAATATTTATTTTGGAATGTACTGGTTTTCACAAACTTCACAAAGAATAAAGAAGAGAATATTGCAGAATAAACAGAGTTCAGCAGCTAACGTTTGCTCAAATGCAGAAAAAGAGCTGGTCAAGTAACTCCTACAAATTCAGTAGTTTGTTCCTGTATGGAAGTGTCCAAGTAAGCCTCAAACCCACCGTAAGATTAAGACTAATAAAGGGAAAATTTGCTGTACATATGTGTGAAGTTCCATTATTCATAAATACACACAAGATATTTAAAGAAATTTCAGTAAATGTTGATACAGAAGCATAGCATTTTGTAAAAACAGGGTAAAATCATTACATCCCTATCATCTCCTCTCCCCTTAAAAACCGATTAAAACTCTGGATGCAACCTTTGAGAGCAATCTCAGAGGAAATGGGAAGGGTAGGCAGGGAGGAAGCCAAGTCATACCTTTCCAGTTGTAAGTGCCTGGGGCACCAAACACAATATAATGATAGTCTCTAGTAAAAGTAGCAGCAACACCTTGCTGACAGGAACCAAACTTCTCATGGCCTCTTAAACGACCATCACAAAAACTCCATACTCCATTATCCATATCATCCTTAATAGTGAGGTCCTGGCTCAGCACATAGCACCTTCCAATGATATCCCGGGTTTCCTGCACTGTGTTTACATACTGCCTTTTCTCATAGCGATGTGCACACGTCTGCAAGACAGAAAGAGAGTGTGTGATGTGTCTGTGTGTCGTACACAGGTCACCACAGAAGGCAGGGCTCATCTAGCAGTCCCTCCTGCTACCAACGCTGCAAGGCACCCTGCAGACACACCGAAGTGCAGAATGCAATGTTTCCTACAGGCAACACATGGGAAAGCTTGGGCACCTACAGATACAAGGCAAAGCAGTCTGCTTTATGGTCAGGGAAGGCCACAGGGTTAAATCCATAAAGCCCTTCCTGATACTAAATCCCTCTCTTTCAAGAAGTAAGGAAAAACCACCTTCTCTCAAAGAAAGAAGTGGCTGTTTCCCAACAGCTCTCAAAGGACTGACACACCTGTGCAGGACACAAGAAGCTGGTTTAACTACCATCTACTCAAGACTATTCAGAACTTGCCCCTTACAGAAAAGTGCCACTAAGCAGAGGCTGAAAGCTTTTCCATTGGAGGGGAGGGAAGTTGCTCCTACTTCATCTGTTGGATGTTCCACTTACAGGGTAAATGTCACTGGGGCAGAGCTGAAGCACTAAACACATCCTCTTCCTTATCCTTTCAGACTATCCCCTGGAAAAAGAACTCTCATCAAGTATTTAACAGAAAGCACGAACAGCCACTGGCTGAGCAGTGTAACCACCAAACCATTGTAAAAAAAAGTGATGAAATGCCTTTGCCAGCAGTGTTTCCAGAAGACTCAGATGTAGCAGGTTGTCTGAAGAACACAAGCAAAGTTTGTCTCAGCTGACAAAACGTTTCTATGGTTCCTATCAAGGCCTAAATGTTATGCAAACACCCAGCTGCTCCATATTAGAGCACTGCAGTACTGCCCTGCTGCAGTGACCGCCAGGCTGCTCACACATCATCTGAAAAGTAAATCCCCCCACTTATCATGAAAAGACAAGATAGCATTAGTTGATGACCGATTATTCAGTGAACAGGACGTTTCCACGTGTTCCTTCCCACTTTGGGTTCTGAGGCAGACCAAAGCTAGTTATTACTGCCTCTAAATGCTTAAATAACCAGATTCACATCCTGAAGTCACCTCCCCCCAGGTTTGGAAGCAGTGACATTAACTTCCAATTAGATGAGGAAGCTTCACTGCACATCTGTTCTATGATGTATCTGGTATCCTGCAGCAACATTAGAGGTTTTTATTTAACTGAGAATGTTACTTTTTAAACTCTTTCTCTCATAACTCCCAAAAAACTTTTCTGTTTAATATAAAATAAAAAGTATCAATGTACAGTATAAAATAAAGAATAGCAAGTAGTCTTACTGCAGTGCAATCTAGTGCAGTGCAATGACCACATTAATTCACAGGAGCTACTCAGTGGAAGTCCCTGATAAAAGCTGAAGTGAGGCTCATCATCTTGGAAAATAGGCTGGTGATAACCTGCTACTTTTACAGCCTTATACATTATTCTTCCCTATTTCTGCAGCTAGTAGTATTTAAAAGAAAAAATGTGTATATGACCAAAAGAAAAGTGTACCCCTTGAAAATAAACTGTCTATACTAGATTTTTAAAAAGGTTATAAAGAGAGGGTAACTCATAGAAAAATAATTTAAAGCTCTTACAACCTCAAATGCCTTATTTTGCTAAGGAGACATTTAAGTCCTTACCTACAAGAAATCAAAGGAGTAAACTTAGGCAAAGCTACTTTTCAGCAAGCTGCACAGAAACACAGGCCACTCAGAACATGTACTTGTAGACCCTAGACGTTTTTGTAAGTTAGTCCTTTAGCACTTACCACCACATTTCCTCCTGGCCCCTGACTCTGGACAGTTACACCCATCCATTGGTCTTCTTTACTCTCCATCTTTGGGTCAGCTGCAAAGTATCATAAAACAGCTTGAAATATTAGCATTTCACTACATTTTCTTTTTTCTGGGTTTTTTTTTTTTTGTGTGTGTTTTTTTTTTGTTTGTTTGTTTGTTTTTGGTTTTTTGGTTCATTGGTTTTGATTTTTTTTGTTTGTTTGTCCTTCAAGCCCACGTCAGGGGAGACTCTTCATTCAGAACTTCATACAGATAGTCTGCAGGTGGCAGTGTCTGTACATGTTATCACTAACAGCATCCATTTTATTAAACTTCTAGCCTTCATGTTCCATCAATTTACAGAACAGTAAGAATCTATGAAGATTTAAGCATCTCGTAGTAACTCAGCAATTAAGCTACAACTTATTGTGATGCAAAAAGTAGTTATGTATAAATCCCTAGAAGAAACTGTCTGATACACTGCCTCAGGAAAGGACACCAAACAAGAACAATCAGTCAGCTGTTGCAATTCAAAACAAAAGCACTGAAAAACTTACTCTCCTCATCAAATTTGACACGCAGACAATTTGTATTTGGAGATGCAATGTCACAGCTGTACAGCCCTCCTGTTCTGTTGGCTTGTTGGGCTGGAAAGGCCTTTTCCCGAGGAGCTCCAACCAGCAGTCTGCAGGGAAAACAAAATTATTTAAAGGAATATGTAGAAGGAATATTAGAAAAGAGAAAGGCAACAGAATCAGGAAGTGTTTTCACCATGTTGCTAGAGGTTTGACATGTCAACATTTGAAAGTGGATGAAAAACTACACCACAAGACTGCTCTTTGAAAAAGAGAAAATGGGGGGGAAGGAGAGAAGCTGTATAGCAGTAATGCAGATTACAATTATTAGACCTGCAAGCCAGTACCTGTATTGTTATTCCTGTTATTTTTGTAATATTCACTGAGAGTGGTTGATAAAAAGTAGATGTCTAGCAGTTTTGGGAAAATCATCTTTTTATCAGGGCATCAAGTGGGGTACTTTTTGCCTTACTAGAAAAATGTACTATTTAAAAGGTATATTAAAAAATCAAAATTCTATTATAAAAACCAGATTACTTAATGTCAAAATAAAAAGTGTGCACAAACTACAGAAGTATGACATGAACCATGCATCAGTGTGAATTTCAGCATGACTGCAGTAATACAAATGAATCAGCTCATATACTGAGCTGTGCTACGTGCCCAACAGAGTCCTTCCAGATAGAGGACACATTCCAGTCATTACTCTGTGGCTACTTACTCAGCTGGGATTTAATAAAAGAATTTTAATCAAGTTTGAGCTCATTATGCCAAAACCAGGTTAGCTTTTTCTGCAGCTGTGCATGTTTCATTTTATCTTACTCATTGGCAAGCAAAACCTCTTTCTGCAGGTCAGAGGTAGGGGTAGAGTGAGGGGATGCTCTTCCAGCTATCACCATCTCCTTATATTGGTAGATGAAACACAGAGGCTTAAAACCTAGGAACTTTTCCTCTGCAAATGAAGAGTGACAAAAACATATTCTTAATTTCTCTTCACCCATGCTCACAGTATGATTCATTTTATTCACTGGGACTTCTCCCTGAAGGTCTGTGGACATGGTCTACTGTAATTACTTTCAATTAGGTTTGAATGTCCAAAATCATGTTCCAGAATGCATGTTCAGATAACAAAATTACGCCCCAATGTCAAGAATGCAGAGTGGGAGATGAAAACCCAAGACACTCCAAGACGCAGACAATTTTACCGATTTTTCTATCCCCGTGGTAGGTTTGCCTTGTTACTCTACAGAAAACAGAAGCTCAGCCATACAGTATACTAAACATAAGCATCTCTGAGCATCAGTTCCTGTCAGACTTAGCTTTTTATTATCTGAGTTATGATGACTTAGTATCTAATGTTTACCATGAGTCCAACGTCACAGAAAAGCAGACAATTGCTATTCCTCATGTAAATTACAGAAACAGATGATTCTAACTGTTAACTTGAATCCTGATTTTCCCCACACATCTTGTTCAATACATTCTATAACCTAACTGGGTTTTTCCCTGGGCCAATCAGACTGCACAGGTGTTAATCTACAGAAATGTACCATAATAAACCATTAATATAATTTAAAATAAGCATCTATCAAGTGACAGTGTTGGGAGAAAAAAAAATGTGAATTCTCTCATACCATGGCATAAAACTACAATGTTTTTCAGATCTAGTTATAATTAAAACATGTGTCTTCCAATTTCAAACTGAAATTCTGATTTTTAACCAAATGAATCAATCCAGTTGCTCTATCGATTAGAATTATTTTCATTATTGATTTCTCTTAATTACTTATTGAAGATACATGATAATATCTGAAGTCCCACTGCCAATTATGAGCACCTGCTGACGTACAGGAACAGATTTACTCCCTTACAGCCCCAAATTCATAGCCAAATCTAAAATAATCCCCTAAGATTAGAGCTCCAGGGTTGGTGTATAATGTTTTAACTAAGTGCCCTTACTGAGAGGCAGGCTCAGGTGGGTGCTGCACAGACACCCTGGCTGTACCTGTGTGTGCAAGGGCAGCTACAACACAGCTCTCAAGGCAGGGACCAACAGAGCACCACATCCCTCCATGGAGCCCTAGGGCACAGCTACACCCACCCTACCCCACTGCAGTGTTACATTACACCCCAACGCAACAGCTGAGGCAAGAAAAGCTCCATTTCACCACTTATGCCAAGTACTACTCAAGTCTCAGAAAAGGTATCACAACATCTTACTGACTTTATCTGCATCTGGAGCAGACCTTTAGATAAGTGTGTGTAGAAAACATGCTTCATAAACCCACATATCTCCAAGAAGCAGAAGAAAGTGAGAACTCACTGCCCACATTCAGGCAGGCACTATATAACTACAGGTCCGACTCCAGATGCACAAACTGGAGTCGGACCTCTCTATGAACTGTAGGTCTGGTTGCATTTAGAAGAACCAGTCAGATTCTGGAGCAGCATGATTTATTGAATGCAACATACAACGTTCCTCTGGACTGAGGGTGAGAATGCATTAACTGCAGAGTAACTACATATAGCACTAACAGTGCCATTGCAATCACAAACTTAATATCCCAGGTCAACACTCAGCACAGCTTACCAAAGCACAAGGCTTACCAAACAGTGTTCCTACTGGCAAGGGGCAGGGGGGGCAAGGAGGACAAACCTGTCCGTCTGTCCCTGCAATTTCGCTCCAATTCTCCTCCCCCGCTGGATGCGGAAGGGGGGTACTTTTATATCTTGTTCACTGTTACCGTGCTAAGTGTGTGGGTGGGACTGCAGTCAAATCTTCCGTTCTTTGGGGGCATATTTGCAGAATATGTCTTGGTAGGACATGTACTCGGTTAGCACAAAACATTTCTGGGTATCAGGCAGAAGAACAAGACCACGTGGCCTACGCCTCACCTGACATTCCCACCCCCAAGGCCACAGAACACAAACCACAAGCCCTCCACAGCCAATTTCCACACTCGCACCTAGAGGCACCGCGGCATATTGAGCTTTGCATTTTCTTCACTACTTTATGCTTTTAACAATCAGTATTCAGCAAGAACACTTAGGTGAACACTGAGAAGAAAGGGTGTAACTTTATTTAATCAGATATGGCCCAAAAGAGTCATTAAAATCCAGAGTAAAATACACGAGCTTTCCATTTCAACACATACGACAGAATATTAAGCAGTAAGGTGCAGATTTTAAAACCCTCCCTGCTTTAATTGGTAATTCTTGAAATGTTTAGTAGGTAGCTGTGGCTCCCTCTCAGCTAATGAAAACAACAGTGAGAACTGGGAGTGGTTTCTGCTCACAATTATCTGAACTCCCTCCAATACTGCTCATGAAAAGGAAAGTCAAAGTTAAGATGAGAAAACCATACCAAAAGAAATCCAGAAATCATCCAGCCTCCTGGAAGTATTCCCTCACGCCACAGCAAAATTCTTTTCTTTACTTACAGCCTGGAACTGTCCAAGGGTAACATGATTTTCACAACATACTTCAGAGAAGAAAAATTATCACCAATTCATTACAGTTCTATTTTGGAAAAAACTCTCAAAAGAAATCAAGTAAAAGGAGGAAGAAGAACTTCAATGTTTTTTTAGAGTAAATATCCTGTTCATCAAAGTAAAAGGCTTCCACTGCGTAAATTACATTTTGATTTAAACAAATACAAAATATACCACAGTCTGCACCGAACTCAGATTCTCTACTATATCCCAAAGTTTTCTTCATTCCTTAAATTCTTTTCTTTTCCATGGTGTCCTTCTACCCAAACAAGGCACCACATCTTTGCCAGCCTTTCTTTAAAACTAAAAGCAAACACATCTGTAGTGCCTGCTCTGAGCCCCAATCATAATAGCTGGAGTAGAAATCATGGAAGTGTTTCCTGGGTAAGAAACCATTAACCACTTCCACATATAGGTGAACTAAAGCAGTCACTGGTCTAAGTAATTTCCAATTCTGCAGGCTCCACTGAGCACAAGTTTCAAATTGAATATTGCTGTTCTCAGGCAACAATGCTGCCACTGCAGACTTTGCACTTCATTATGTTTTCAGAAAGACTCCACAAGGGGGGCAAATTTAGAAACTGACAAAGCTAAATGCCATGAAATGGCTCACCCTTGACTGGACAGTTAGACTCCTAGATCCTTTCTCTCTCCCAGTTCCAGTGCCCTCTTGGAAAAGAGTTTCACTAGATTAAGCTAAATTAAACTAGAGCAAATAGCTCTAATTCAATTTAAATTTTACTACAAAATCACCAGCCACAAGTCATCTATCAAATGTTTAAAACCTCCAGGCAGAGGCCCCTGATCACAATGTGGGCATCTGCAGCCCTCGACCTGAGCTGTATTTTCACTCCTCTGCAATGATTTGGTCTCACCTGTTCTTAAAATTAAGAAATACAGCAGATGGATGCATTTAACCACCACAATATTTCAACATAACTGCAGTTGGTCAGTGGGACAGCCACTGTGTGTGAATATTGGTGGCCCCACCCCTGCTTCATGCTTGGATTTGCCATTCCACAACAGAAAAAGGTCTCAGGACAAGAGCACCACAGACTAATTAGCACAGAGAGATTGTCCCTTCACACACTCGGGCTGCTAATGGGAACTGGAGCTGAACCATGGGCTCCTCCAAAAAAAACACCCTCCCCAGCAAAATACAACCAGTAACTGTGTCAGCAGGGAGCTTACCTGTGATGCTTTTTACAGACACCCCCATCATGGTCAGAATGTTATTAACAGCTATTTTAAGTGGCTGAATATTCTCCTGATCTGCTACTCCACAGCTACACTTTGGAACTAACAGTGCAAAGCTGTGGCCAAGTACATCATTAATGTATTCTGTTGCCTGGAGGCTTGGCACTGAAAGGATTGCAATTTTCATTTTATTTCTTCAGCCTTTTTTAGGAAACAGATTATGACAGAAGCTAGAAAAAGAAGCCAAAAGCTGCACAAGGACTAGGGCAAGTTAATACAAAGCAAAACTGGAACTACAAAGATACCTGTTGTTCTGGAAAGGCCACTTATTATTGACTTTCTGAAAGTCACATGGAAAAATAAACACTTTCCCATCACAGTCCAGAGCCCAGCCTGTCTGGATTTGAAACAGGTTTTGCAGATCTCATTTCCACTGGTACAAAGCATTTTTCTTAGAAGAAATGGTACAGTCCGCCCCAAGTTTGTGTTTCAAAATCCAGTTTTCCATTTCAGGCACCACTCTCTGGCTTTAATCAACAGATACCTCATAGATATTGTCAAATAGCAAGTGCAACTTGCATACATACAGGTTTCATTTCTCCCTTACAATCTATAAATTTTTCAGATTTAAAAGGAAGAGCACCTGTGCCAGGAACAGACCTGACTACAAACCGGTAGTGTAAAATATGTATAGGAGAGTTTTATAATTAATCTATGATAAACCGACAGGAGAAATAATGTTAAAGAGATTTTCACTCAGGTTTTCTAACATGGCAGTGCCTGGCACTGCATGAAATCTTCTTAAAACAACATGTGGTTTAACTCAAAAGTGACAAGCGCAGCATTTCCAGAAACTAACTTGGGAGCCAAAGTGGCACTTCTAGCTCAGCCCCTGCCTAGAGTCACCTTGTCTGCACTGGGAGGACTGAACTACAGGAGTCCCACCACAGCCAGCTGGGCACAACCCAGCTACTCTCCTCTGCAAATGCACTAAGCTGGAGGTCCCAACAGCAGTAGGACAAGCAGGCAAGAACAGCTGCAGCACAGCAGCCGGGGTGACCCAGCAGTCCCCAGCTCTCTACAAGCAGAGGGAGTGCAGTGTCCAACCCCACTGTCCCACCACCGCAGTCCTGCCCTGCTGCCAGCATCCCCCAGAGCAGGGCCCTCCCCGGCCATCGCCTGGCCCGGCGCCGCCCCCGCCCTGCGGCAGAACGCGCCCTGCAGAAGCTGCTGCTGAATCAAGTCTGTGCTGGGATCAGTGTCTTGTGGACATGGCTCACTCTACAGGCTTAAGTAAACAAGTGCATAACAGAAATTAGGAATTACTGTCTCCTGCACTTGGGCTGCTGGCCATTCATGCCATAGAAAATCCCAGAATTCATTTAAACTTCTTCACATTTGCAAGACTTGTCTTTGTATTCCCACGAAATGTGCCATCTATATAAAAAGTTCATGAAAAATTAAAGAAGTATCACATCATATATTAGGTGTATGTTTTAGAAAACAAACAAGAAAGCAATAAAAATATGGAAACAGTTGCTCACTTTTTTTTTTTGGGGGGGGGGGGGAACCTGAAAGCAGTGCACCTAGTCAGTATTCGAAGACACTACTTTTTTGAGCAGTAACAACCTTAAAAGGCATATACTGTTCATTCAATGTGCCAAAAGCCATTTTAAAAAATTATAGTAGTGCTAATTCAGCACAAAACAAATATTTGGGTTGAAATGTCATTCTTCTATTTCCTTCACAGAATAAAGTACATCAGCTTCATTTATCACCATAATTAAACTCTTAAAAGGCATGAAAGAAGTACAGCAAGAAGGGTGGACATTTTACTGTAGAATCAATGGGCAATATAACACACTCCAGTAACTAATACAGTCCTGCAGAACTTGAAGAGCAACTGCTCCCCACGCTAACCCAAGCCATAGTTCCTTCACTCATACATCTAATTTATGAGATTGCCCCCACTCCTCCTTTCCCAGACTTACCACCATCTCCCTCTGAATTGTAGGGAGAATACCAAGACAGGTAGAAACCTCCTACACAAGATACACAACCACATAAATTCTGCCTGATTCAAGGTCTGAACAGAAGTTCATCACATTTAGCTACAACATACCAAGCAGCACCCCACGGGGAAGGAAGCTCACCTACACCACACCAACACTGGCACCCCTGAGCTGAGCTGCGCCCTGCCCAGCTGCCAACCTAAGCCTGTGGACTACAGAGGAGTACGCTGTGGGAGCAGGCTAAAGAGCTCTGCATATGCAGAAGAAGCGTGGACCTTCCTGATATAAGAGCTTCAGAGAATGAGTACAGGAACAGCCATCGAACACAGACTTCAACAGCCGGAAGGCACTTGCAGGCTAAAGCACAGTTCTAAGTACTCCTTCAGTCTCAGAGCCATTATAGCCCTGGGCTAAATGCCTATAATTGGATCCACAGTTTGAGTAAGACTTTTCTTCAGGCCATGAGCTTAATGACAAAAGCAGATGTGTCACTGGGTACATGACGCATTATGCCCCCACACCTTCAAATTAACTGAAAACACAGGCACTCAAGTCACTTGAAAGAACATCACTCCAATAAGGTATTTTCCTAGGAGAAACAGGTCATAGCCTGTGCAGCTGGGATGGTCAAAGAGCCCTTTTTTTTATATTCCATGCAGATACTCAACCACTGATCAAACAGTTCAACAGAACTAAATGATACATTCACAAGAAACTGCTCTTTATACATATCTGTGGAAGAAGAAACCATTATATTTTACTATATAAATAGGAATGTTCAAACTGAGAATTTCGACCAGCTTTAAAAACTTAAGAACAAGACTTTTGCAAAAAAACTTATGTTTGAGACTACGCCAAGAAACCCACTCCATTCTCCTACTCCATGTATTGCTACTCCTCCACATACACACATACCTCATTTTATACGCATCCCCTCATACATACTTTTTTTTTTTTGCCACTCCCTACATTCTCACTTGAGCAGAATCTAGAATTAGTTTTTTAACACCCTATGTTCCTGTAAGCTGCAAGTTGTACACATACTATTGCAGCTATTTCTAGGACTACATCTGATCTGACAACAGAAGTTTTCTTCCACTATATGCAGGAACACAGCTTGGCTGGGAAGAGAAGAAACTTACATATTCAGCAATATTCAGGGACCACACCACATAATTATCAAACATTTCTCTAGCAGAAAAATAAATTGAGTGGATAAAAATATTACAGGGACTTGCAAAATTACACCCTATTTGTAGTAGCAGCTACAGGAGTTGGCTGCATAAGAAAAAAAATATACCAATTTTATTTTAGCATCTTTGGCCAAGAAAACATGGTTTTCACACTACACAAACATGGAGAATTAAAATGGATTTTCACACACTCTGCTAGACATCACTAACATCTAAGAGCCATCAGACTAAACCACTATGCAGCGTCTGCTGCACTGATGACAAAGTGCAAGGCTAACAAATCTTTATCGTTTCCTTAGCAGAGTATTGTGAAAGGAGCAGTAAGTAAAAGACACAAAAAATTCAACCTCACATGATGATAGTGTCCTTGCTATCTGCAACAGCTGCTTGCCACTTTTGACCACTTCCAGGATAAACATGCATTTCCTTCAGACCTTTGACCCACGCCATGTGCTGCTGAACAAACAACCCCAGGCAATACAGGAGTGAGTTGTCTCCAGCATGTTTGCATTCTGCGTTATTTAAAGATATATTTTATACCTACTTTTGAGGAAGGTGACAATGACAGATGAATCATGTAGAGACTAAGCACATACAGCTCAATTTCCAAAAAAATATCATCTTCACTAAAAAGGAAGTAACATTCAGTCTAAGAAATTCTGCCATTCCTCTGGACACTAGCTATCAGCAAACTCAACAATGCTGATCATTCCTATCTGCTGCTCTCTATTTCTCAGATGATCTCCAAAGACCTTGAAAATAGAAAACAAATGCAAGGAATACAGCCTAAAAGTAGCCTAGAAACTTGCTAGCTGGCAGTGAAATCCAGTGCAGGATCTGTCCATGTTACCCTGGAGGGACTAGAGTACATTTTTATGCTGTAGATGGCACCTTGACAGGGCCCATCCTATAAAACCCTACTTCTTTTCTCCTTGATTCAGCAGACCTTCTCCCTTCCTAACAGTCTAAGCATCCTCACACGCATTAGCTCAACTCCTTGAAGGCAATCTACATTAGGGAATTACGTATTTTAGAGCAGTTCTGTAAAAGGAAACAAGAAAAACAGCCACTGCTCCAGCAAAAATGATCAATGCATACTAGTAAATCCTCCAAAAATCACAATGCAAGAAGCAGCACCTTTTGCCTTTCACTGTTATTTTGGTACAAAAATCTGTCTCAGGTACTTCACAGCAGAACACATACAGTCTGTTCTTTAAGCTAAACCAACATAACTGCACTTTTCCAAAGTAACTGCTGTGGAATTCTCAAAATAATCTCAGAAAATATGATACAATACATTAAACCCAAGGGAAGTGCATTTTAACAAGAATACAATACATTTGATGCTAGAGCTGCAAAAGTAGCTTTATTATCTATGGTATCATTCATTTATTTATAACATACAGAATGATTCCCTTAAAAATTGAAGTAAAACCTTTTTTTCCATGTTCGTGTTTGTTTTCTAAGCTACATTCTTCTCCCATTACTTACAATGCAGTAACTTGGTTATGTATATTGCAATCAAAAATATTTAGTGCCAATAAAGGAATTATTCAATGTTTTCCAGACTATTCTGCATAGTTCTTTCATCAAATATTCCTGCACTGTTACCTACCCTTGCTAAATATCACAATAAGGTGTTCATTTTCCAGCTCATGTTTCACAGTACAGACCACCATCTGCTCATTCAGTAATATGGATTTTTACTTACTTGCTCCTAAACTGACATTTGCCCAATAGCCTTATCTCAGTCTTGTCCTTTCCACAGAATATGACCTCAAAATGTGGCATTTTTACAGTTACTGGCAGAATGACTCATCTAGACCCAGGCTGGTTCTGAAACATTTAAACAATAGCTGATTTTAAATGCAGTTCTTTCAAAATGAATGTGCTATCTCCAATGAGAATTTACCTGAATGCATTCCTTACAAAACTTACAGTTGCTCTGGCACATGCAGGTGGAATTTAACAGAGGAAAAAGAAATGGCCCATGCTGACTGATGAACAATTTACTGCTGCAACATGCCAGGCAACCCAATATGCTAATTTCATTTATTTGGTGGAGAAATCATACAGTAACAAATTAGATCAGTAATTATTCTTCTTTGCTTGTTAGGCCTTATGAAAAAAAGATTTATGAGAAGCCAACCTACCTGTCTGCCCTCTGTCACCAATAACCAAGAACATAACTCAAAATCAGTACTGGGAAAAAAAGCCAGCCTTCTGCAGTTTACTCCTTCTGTAAAAACTACACACCCTTTATGCAACATAAATTTGTCTCACTTTTTTCACCCATGGTATTAGTAAAATGGATCTTTCTTGAAAATCTGTCCCTTACCACAACAAGAAAACTCTTCAACTATTCCTCCTTCCCAACCTCATTTGATCCTGACCTTTGCCACAGGACATCCATCTTGAACACAAACTCCTCTACTATCACTAAGAAAGCAAATAAGCATACTCAGCAGGTTATCCAAGAATAGTTTGCATAGACAAAACCAGAGAGACACTCAAGAAAAGAAAATACAAGGAGCAGTGACACAGTAAAATCACAGCCTAAGAAAAAAGGAAATTTATTATAAATCCTTTCTTTTTTAATTGACAGAAGCACTAACCAGGACCATCACTATTACAGGTTTAAACCTGAAGGTGCCAACATGCGTTGGTTTTAATTCAGTTCACCCAAAGTCTGAATTACACTACACCACCTCTGCATACAGAAATTGTCATTTTTCACTGCAGACCAGCATCATCCAGCTCTTTGTTGCTGGAGCAAAGTGTCTCTGAGCCCAAGCCCCCAGAGAACACAAAAGTACTGGCTAAATGCCACAGAGGATGCACTGCAGCAGCACAGCAATGCCAGCAGACCTGCTGACTAAGGCAACTTTGGCTGTATTGATATAAAAGCTCACAGTAGAGACGTGCAGTGTCAGCAAAACCTGTGACAAGTAAATTTTTCAGTAAGACACTGCAATTTTTAGGTTTTATGGCCAGTAATGGTCAGTGCAGTATTGACATAAAGTGCCTATCCACAGCTTTCCAGCTGATGGGAGAATCCTGACTGTTAGTAACTACAGTAGCTTCCCTTTTTGCCTTACAGAATAACAAGAAGCCTACCTGAATTCAGCTCCATACTTCTACTGAAAATATTATCAGAATTACTTGCAAGTAGATCTTTGTGGGTCCCTTGCAAGGCAGGATAATTTGTGATTCCATCATTCTAAACCACAAATAAAAACTGGCTAATGGGTATTAGGTTCACACTTGGACTGACCTTAAGGGTCTTTTCCAACCCATGTAATTCTAGGATTCTATGACAGTAATATACAAATTTAGATATTCTTGATGTTTTGTGTTTTAATTCAAGATGCTTAAATCATTGTGAATTACAACCAAACTGGAATGGACTTGCTGGACATCTTACATGGAGTATGCGTACATACATCTCTACATATTCTAAAAAATTACATATATGTGACTACATGCACTACATATACAGTGAGTAGCTAGTAATTACATTTTTATTCTAACAGTAATATATTTATAACATACAGTAGCTAATAAATCCATCATCAGTGTAGTCCCCATCTAGAGATGCTGGATATACTCACATTTTCATCACAGGACTACTTACATTTTAACCATGTTTCTCCTATAGCTATTCCCCCAGTCTCAGACCCCTCTAAGTTACAAACCTTCTTCCAGTCTGCAGATGAAATGTGCTGCTGTTGTGCCCCCACTCCCCTGCAAAACCAGAACTCCCTTTCATCATACTGATAGGTTAAAAACAGAACAAACTTACACAGGGCAATAAGCCCAGCTCCTTTAGAGCTCCATCGGCTGCCCGATTCACCGTGCTTGACAATGAATCAGAAGCAAACACAAAAATCCAGGGAGACCGCCTTGGTACCTCCAACATTCATGTTCCTCAGTGCACACAAAGCTTCTATCCAGGTGTCTTTCACACCCACATAGCATTAGCAGTCCATTTTCAGTCACCATAAACTAAAGCTTTTCTCCTCTCCATCTGACAAACTTTCCAACTCTTCTAACCTGAAGATACTCAAAACCAAAATCTTGTCACTAGTCCACAGCTTTATACTCAGTACCATTTACAACTAATGTCAAAGCAATTGAACAGTCATCTGTTCATAATGCTGAAAGTTAAGTAATTCATTAGCAAACATGGCATTTGTAGCTAACACTAATAAATTAATCTGCCATTCAAAGCTCATATGAAATCCACTGTATTCTGTGACTAAGAAAAAGAGATGGTCAAAAGCAAATACCATGTTAATCAAAGGCTATTTCAGCTGTACCTTTATTTGTCACACTTCCAAGACATTCTCCACCCTCATCTTTACAGAGGATATTGTAATGATTAACACTGAACAATCCTGTGTAAGGAAGAGGGAAACATTTCACTTAACAAATGCTTAAGTGAGGTAAGAGAAAAATTACACAATTTCATTTGTTTTACCAAGCCTTGTTCCAAGCTATTAGTCCTTAAATACATTCCATGTATTTTATCTTCCCTCATTTTCTTGTTTTTCCGAAGATGGGCTGATCTTGCGCATGTCTATGACAACCTGTTAGAATCTTGTAAAACTGGAGGGGTAGAAGGGTGCTCAAACTGACAGGTTTCTTTGCAATAAGGATCCCTGCCAGATGAGATTCCAAGTATCACTTTTAATTATGCTTCAGTATGAATCGGGTTTTTGTATTTTTGGCAACTACTTAACAGTGTTCACACTCTAAATGTAACTGAGTTTTGAAATTAGCATCCATCCAAGAAGAAAGGGTAAAATAAATACTTCTATCTGATTAAGAGATAGCTGTACATAAATCCACTTTTGCAGCAGAGGTAAGACAGACCAAAATGCATCTGGGAATGCAGAGGCATTGCACCCCAGAGTCCTGCTGTTGCAGGTAACAGACAGAATGAAGGGACTAGACATAATTGTTTCTCAGCAGCAGACCTCAGTTCCCAAAACTTTCTACCTTCCCCAAGTATCTGGACAGCAGATACCATTTGTTCCATCTATGAAGAATCAATCAATTTAGAAAATGCATGAGGTTTCCATGGAAAAGACCACATAAATCCTTTGGCATTAGCTCAACCTAGCTCATTTTTATCCAATATAGAAATGCAGCCTAATGTGGAACGCTTCTCTTCAAGACTCCCCACCAAACCTCTTGCTTCAGAAGACAGAGCTCACACAAAGTGAGCTAAACACAGCTTAGCCCGTAAGAGTTCAGCATATTTAATGTCTTGTTCTCTTAAAGCCACACACTGCTACTCTTACAGACACAAAAATGATGTTCAAAGTGACTACAACACGCCTGTTTGACATAAAAGGTTTCATTCCAAACATACTACCCAGCAGCTACCCAGGGTAGCATTCCAATTCCTTATGCTAAAACTCATGGATTTGAAAAATGGCCAAGATACCTCACACTCAGAAACGCATGTCACCATAAAACGCAGTTTGTCTAGTCTGGTTTTGTCTCTAACAGAGACCCTTGCTTCTCATGAAAGCCTGGATTCAGAAAGCCATGTCAAGGCAGATAGCATCTGGCTCTGCTCTCTCCCCACACTGGATTGCCTGAGGAAGCACTTACTAGACATACAATACAGAACTTTCATGCCAATAATCTCCGAGGCATTTCAGCCAAACAGTACATACCAGCTTGAATACTGTGACTGTCCTTGTGTTTCTGCTGTTTCTTTCTTCTCAGTAATTGGCTGTCTGCATATTCCTGCACACTCATTCTGCCAGGACTGACAATACAACAGGAGACTAACAAGCTTCAGGCACTGCTTTCTTGGTAGTAGTAAAATGAGACCTATGCAAGTGTAATCCGGTCAAGAATTAAGACAAAGGCCTCTGGAAAGGAGCTCACAGATTTGCATTTCATTCCTCAGGATGCTATGGGTCATTTTATCTGCTAGATAGAAAGATGAAACATGGGTGCATGTGATTTATACTCCTCCACACACTGTAATTTTTATGAAATCACACAAGAATGCAAGTGTGAGCAAAATGAGCCCACAGGATTTTTCAATTTACCACCTAACTTTACGAAGAATATTATTTCTTTCCAGCTTCCTCCTCCTGTTAACTCTATATGAATAATGAGCGTATCTTGCCTTGAATTAAAACTAAATATTTGAAGAGGGGGCATTTACTTAACAACAATACCTTATGCTCATACTCCATCCGGCACTACTGGGTGGGGTCCAGCACTGCTCCACTTTGGACACAAGGCAGCAAGGATGCTGAAGATGTACACAGGGCCTTATTTTGCCTTCGTAATTTCCCAAAAGAAGTTTCATGCACATACTACTAGCCCCGACTTATTTTTCCAAACTTCTTTGTATGGCCTCTCACCTGCACTCCTGGGCAGGGTCTGTCTTGGACAGCAGACCCTGAGTTACCCGGGTATACCCAGGGAGGACAGACCCGAGGCGCTGGGCAGGCTCGGGCGGCGCAGATCACCGCTGCCCCGGGCTGCAGCCTGCCGCCGCGGCCGGCGCAGGAGAGCGCTGCGGCGGGAAGGGCTCTCAGCGGCGGCTGCGGCTCGCTTCTCCTTTCCAGCCCCGGCTCCCCACAGGCCCCGGGGCGGCCCCTCGCTCCGCCGCACGTCCCCGCCGCTCGGCGCTGCCCCGGCTCCGCAGCGCCCCGCGGCAGGTGCCGCCCCATCCCTCCGAGGGCCCCCCGGCGGCCCGGCCCCGCTCCCGCCGCCGGCCGGACACCCCGCGAGGGCTGGCGACCCCGGCCCGCCGCCAGGGGAAGTTTCCCGGCGGTGGAAGGTAGGAGGGTCCCGGCAGGCGGCCCGGGACGGGGCTGGACGGGGCGCGATGCACTTACAGCCGTTTCTCCTGCGGCTGCAGCTGCCGGTGCATGGCCAGGGAGAAGCCGAAGAGGCTGCCCGTCTCCCCGCTCCAGCTGATCACGTTGTCCGTGTCCAGGTTGAAGGCGCCGGCCAGCCCCGGCAGGAGGGGCAGGTAGAGGACTAGCAGGGCCGCCATCTGCTCTCGCCCGGCACGGGAACCTGCTGCCAGCGCCATCGCCGCTCCCCGCGCCGAGCGCGCCCGTCGTGCCCCGCCGGCTCCGCGCCGGGCCCGCCCCGCCCCGCCCTCCGTGGGTGCCCGGCCCCCGGCACGGCACGAAATGTCCCCGGGCTGGGCCCCTTCCCCTGGGAGGGGCAGCCGAGGGCGTCGCCCCGCCCGTGAGTCGCCCACCACCTCCCGGGGGCCCCAGGAGGCTGACGGCCTGCCGCGCCCCCGGTCTCGGATGTCTTTGCCCTTCGCGACATAAAATAAAGGCGTACCGAGGGGCGGGTCGCGGCCGCAGGTGAGGACAGGGCCGTAGCCCGCGCGCACCGTTGGGGAAAAGGGCAGAGAGCTCCCATGGCGGGGGGCGGGATGTGTTTGAGACATCAAACCGCGTCCCTCGGCGGGGCTGGCTGCTACTCAGCGGCATCAGGTCGGTCCAGGCACCGACCAGGGGCATAACACATTGCCCAAGTGTGCTAAGGCTGATACAGAACTATGGACAGCATGGCCCCCCTATTTAGTCTGTATTCCCCAAACAACATATGCAAGAGAAGAAAAAAAAAAAAAAAAAAAAGAGGAGGAAAAAAAAGTATCGCTCTTTTCCAGACTATTCACACTATTCACAGACCACATGAGAACAGAGACTGAAGACTACCTGAATCTCCTCCTCCAACATTTCTTATCTTTGAACACATCTGAAAATTTCTTACTCCTGCCTTTTAATTGTTCAAAAACAGTATGTGGATTTGGATCCCAGGTCATTTTCTCTTATGCTTCCACCCGTAACTCCAAAAGGTTATTTGCCAGCATACCTTATCAACTTAACCCACTCCAGGGAAAGAAAGAGGTTTTGGTTTTTGAACAGAATCTTGGTTTAGTGCTCTGGATTAGGGGAGCAGTTGCAAATTTTTAAAATCTCACAAATTGCAAGCAGCATAATGTCATAGATGGATAATGAGATTATTTGCTCTTGCAATTAAAAGATAACTATTGTGTGAATATTAAGAAAAGCTTTAGTGATGTATAGTTATGTTATTGCAGTTTAGATGTCCTCTGTTCTCCCCATAGGTCCCTTTTCCCCCCCTGTATTGTTGCCATCAGACAGCCTGGGTTGTCTAGGACAGGTAAAAAGAAGGCTGCACTTGTGCCCCTTGTATGGGGCAGTTGGGGATGGAAAAGCTTGTTGCTTAGGGGGTGCGGCATGGCAACACCTGACCTCCAATCAAGTTAAAAGAAAGCAGTTTCCACCGATAAATGGCAAAGAAGAGCTGACTGACAGACTTTGGGAGGGGCCAGGGTTAGCTGATGCAACCCGCAGGGGTATAAAAGACTGAGCATCCATCTTGACGATGAAGCAGCCACGTGGTGTGCATGAGGGGCAGTTCTCAGCACTGCAGCTTTTCCCTTATGTAGTCCTTTGTTTTTTGTTAAGGTTTAATAAACCTTTTTAAATTTTCAAAGTGAGCAGTTGTTTCTCACAATAACAATACCCAGTTGTTCTTTTCTACTGATTTCCAGGGTACAAAGAGAAAAGCTAAGATTCCAGAGAAACTGAGAAAAGAGCAGTTGAGACAGAGCACTCAAACATGTTGATACTCCAAATAACTCTTCTGAAACAATACTCTGCTCCCACGGAGTTAATCCAAGCTACTTTTTCTAGAGTAATTATTCTAGGATAGCTCCGTGTATAGACAAGTCTTTGGCTCTAGTCCAAAACACCCTTGATCGAAAGAGGGGAAGAAAACGCACCAGAAATGTGTTTCTAATGTGGAACCAAAATATTTTGTTAAATTAGGCTCCCAGATATTTATTGCTAATAGAATCCTTCCCTGCTTGCTCCTCCCTGCTGAACTTCAAAGTCTTAATCCAGTGTTCAATCACTGCCACAGCAGAAAACTGTATTGACATAAATACTGCCCTAGTTTCACTAAAGGACCTCTAAGAGGGAAGGGTCCCAGACTAATTACAAGCTATTTTACTACAATCCACGTATTTCACAGTAATTAGTAAAGATTTGAAAACAACTTCTTTAAAACGGTGTTGACATCTGTACCAAAGTCTTAGCAGTTTGCCTTTTGAGACAATCAAAACTTGCGTGCTTCTAATACTCTTACAGTAACTATAGTTACTTTTGAAGTAATGCTTGTACTCAACAACTTGCAAGAAGTCACAGAAATACTTTCATCCAGAGCTTCCTGAATGATACTGGCACATTAGGTTTATCTGACTTCTCCCCCTCCCTCTAACCAGCACTGCCTGAGCATGTTGTACCTGTTTGTTCATATCCGCAGAGATTGCTGAGGGGAGACAGAATTTTCTCATCTCCAGATGTAGTAACAAGCATTCCAAGACACAGTAATATTAATACTTGTCTCAAGACACCACAGCAAGAACAACAAAAATAGAGTGTATACAGGGTGGAGCAAAACTGCACACGAACAGCTTAGAATTACCTTGGATGGTCTCTCATCATTTCGTACTATTTTCATTTGCTCTAGATGAGGAGAGAGGAAAAAAAAGGTTTTATAAATATGTCAGTTTCCTTCCTTTGCTCTTCCTCCAAAACAAACATACTGTGAGTTATCTGTAGCTAACACATACTTCAGGAATTCCTCTTCTGTACAATCCTGGTATAAAGAGGGACCATATGAAGATTAGGTATGATGGCCAATTAAACATGAGCACTCTGTTATGCATAATAACAGCGATTCTAAGAAATGCAATGGCCAGATGAAAGCAGTTTCTCTTTTTTGTAACAAGCTCTCTGCTCTTGCTGAGTTTTCAAGCTGTCTGCTTATTAATGGTATGTTGATACTCAGCTGAAGGGCTACAAGGTGTTTGCATGTTGTGTCTACACAATGAGCAAGCCTCAATGTGTAGGCACACGTATTACTGCCAGCATTACTTTCCTCCTCTATACAACCATTTAGCTAATTACAAAGCAAAAAAATTCATTTCTGGAAAATAAAAGAGGTGGAATGCAGAAGCTACAACTTGGCAAGACATACTAAGGGTTTCCCTTGAAGAAAGGCAAGGCACAATGTTTTACATTTCTAAAATTCTATCCTTTGTATCAACAATATACTACACAAAGAAATACACAATTTGTGGATGTTCAGCTGTGCACCTTTAATGTAGCACATCAAATGGTCTTGAAAAGACAAAATATGTAAACATCCCCATCTCATTTCCTTTTAAAGAATTGCTTGATTTCATAATTTCTTAATTTATGTAATTCCAGATGAAAAAAATTGATACCACCAAAAAGGTTTGTTTTGGTTCACTATACAAGTTCCAAAGATACAGCACTGTTTCAATTCAGAAATATAAACTAGGTTTAAGTGTTAGTAGCCTGAATGATTGGATGGTTTCTCCTGAACACAATATGCATACCATTTCTAGAACTGCATGTTCTAGAAAAAATATTTACAGTCATTGAACAGATGCATCTTAAGACCTACAAGAAACACCTGCATTTTTATGCAGCCAGGTTATCAGACTATCTTTGCCAGTATGTCCTCATTTATGTTCTTGGTTCCGTAACAATCATTAGAAATAGCAAACAGCAGTATAGGAGATAAAGGGGCTTAGAATGGTAAGTAAAATAAACTGCTCAACACTATGCAAGAGCATAGCAAGAGCTCTAAACAATCTAAATCCAGAGCATTAAAATAGATACATTTACACACTTGGTATTCTGACTTACACAAATATAACACTGATTGTATTTATGTCATTTATAACTGGATGAGGAATGTCTCAGTCTCTCTCTCTTTACTATCTTTTCAGAAAGGTTACCAAAATGCAGCTTTTTAAACTATTTTCTCTATTTAAACTACAGTTCCAAATGAAGATGTTACTATATTCCTATAACTTTGTTTTTTCTCTTTGATGTCTAAAACAACAAGATGATACTCTGCCATCCTTTGCTTGCTTGTAATGTCAAATATTTTACCTTGGTAGACATAGTATTACACAAATAAAAATATGAGCCAAAAGAAATATTTCAGTCCAGACCTGGAATTTTAGTGAACACTGAGACCAGTGTATACAGCAGTTCTTTCAGTCTTTTACATCTAGAGAATGTTTTTCCACGCAAGTTGTCAGGTACATTCCTTAAGTAGTTTTAAAATGACGAGAACTGTTTGGAGAGTAAACATCAATGTAAACATACATGGAGGCACTTTATGAGTGTAGCTGGGCAGAGGTCAGAGAAACACTGGTGACAAGTGGGAATCAAGCAGCCATAGTTTGGATTTCTATTGAAGGAATTAAAGATACTCCTTCAAAATTACTTATAACTAAGGCAAAAAATGGCAGTGGTTTGAATGTATGCCTGTGTTTTAATTCACTAGTAACATATACGACTATGTAAGATTTGCCCCATTCTGTGGTTCTCTCTGAGAGACATTTATATCCCCAAAGCTCTTACATTACCACAGCTGAAACTTGTATCACTGACTGCATCCATCCCAGACCCATCTATACCATTCATGCTTTCCTTCATCTGCCATATGTCCTGCACATGAAACCTTGTGTCTCTTGGAGAACTTTTCACCAGTGTAGAGAGACATAACCTGATATCAGATGCAAACTTTTGTGCAGTTCTAGCCAACTCTCCCTCAATGTGCATCTTCCAACTAATCTGCACCAAAGCAGCCAACAATGGCATATAAGGAAGCAGAGGAGATCTAAAAGATTAAGGTATTTCTTGGGTAGGTGTTGGCAGGGAGTGAAGAGAGAAGGTTTACAAGCAAGTTATTCACAGGATCTCCCTGGAGATTTTCCCCAGAAACTTTGAAAGCAAGACACACCTCCACAGGACATATTTTAACCCCATCAAGAGCCAGAAAGGATTATTGTTCAGAACACTTTCACTCTCCTAGCTCACAGAGACCTTACTAAAGAGTCTTTGGCCATCACCCAGAACACAATTCCACACAACCTTGATAGCACTTACCTCCAAGAACTGCACTGAGTGCTGGTGCTGGACAGGACCTGGCCCTGGGGCAGAACCTGCAAGGCATAAGATAGGAACTCCAGTCACTCAAGGCCTCTGGTCTCTAGGTCACAATCTAGCTTATTGTAACAGCACAGCTGAGACCCTGAGCGCCTCTGGCAGCAAACTAGTGGAAGCAGCTGCTTGGTCATTTCCACACTTGTTACACCTGTTCTCCCATCAGGTCCTGGATCAGACCCAGCTTTGAGGCCAGCCAGCTGGCTGTTTGGCTTCCATGGGGGAGGTAAACCTCCCTCAGATTGCACAGAGGCTTCCAGTGATTCACAAGAACCATGCAAAGAAATCCAACTTCTTTTTTTTTTCTAATAGATTTAATTTTTTCTATAGCCACTGTCTTTATAAATTCTACCATTTTGGTACTACAGCCAGCTCATTTGCATGTGCCAACTAAGCTGTCTGCCACTGATTCAACAGGACCTGTGGTCAAGACATGTTTAAATGTGGTTTTCAGACAGCTGCAGACCAAGCTAGCAAGGACTGCTTCTCTGGTTAAGGTATAAAGCAATCTCAGAAAGATACTTCCTCTACTTCCTTTACTTTTTCTTTGCTAATAGAAAACGTCTTCTTTTTTCTTTTTCTTTTTTTTTTTTAACAAAAATAAATCTAACAAATATATTGACATTTCTCTTTAGATTAACATCCTGATTTCTGAAAAACAAACAGGACAAGACAGACTAGAGCACCACAGTAATCTTTTTCTAGTTATTTTGGATCACCAGCAGTCAAAACTATTTCTTTTCTGGAGAATTTATTGTTTTAATTAATCATAGTCTTTTAAATCAATTCATAATGAGTAAATTCAATCTTTTGTTATATTAAGTCTCACTTGCTAACACACTCACCAACAATGATGAAAATGTTAATTATGCAAAGGCTGTTAAAAATTTCTAAATGAAGTCTTTAAAGGCCCAGTCTGCTCAGGATCTGAGCTACTCACTGAAGGAAAAGCAGGTTGTTCTCGCTCCCTGTTTTGCCTGGATATGAAGAGCAGTTATGTGGAGCCTGATACACACTGCAGTTCTCATAAGCTCCCTGCTGAGCAATGAAACCTTTCATTCTGGAGTTTCATGAAAGATTCATAAAATATTCTTCTACCCTCATGCCCATCTACCTGTACCATTTTATATGAAAAAACTATCAGATACCTTTAACTTTCTCATTTAGTCAAACAAATTAAGAAAGTCAACAAAATAAGACAATCTGTTATCCAAGGAAGAATTTTTTTAAATACTCCTTTTTTATCCAACCTTGAACCATTTATAGCTATCAAAGGAAAAGGACTGAGGATTGTCTGCATTTGCAGTATTTTCCAATTACCTGCTTCTGTTTAATTATTAAACAACTACATTAGGCTCAACAGGAAGAATTTTTTTTCAGAATAAGACTGCTCACACATGAGTTAATCAGAAACAATTTCATATTTAAGCAAGCACTATGGAAGTATTCAGACAAAAAAAAAATTAGTTCCTTTGCAATTCCGATTTTATTCAATGAAAATATTCATTGCATGATGCTACCATGACCAGGCAGGCTTAGTGAGTGAACTGCAAATCTAATCAATTTGGCAAAGGGTTTTATGGAAGCTGCTGTGCTGGCTTCGCTGACTTCAAGTGATTTTTTTTCCTTTGCTCATTTGTTGCAAACAGCTAAAATTTAGGTCAAGGAAGAAAAGGTCATTCATTAATTATGGAAGTGCAAATTTTTATACCGTATTGGAAAGGTTTCAAAAGCAGTTTTGAATTTTGTATTCATTAGGTATTCTGTTTTCTCATTATTTTCCCCCATCTTTCTATATATCTAAATTTCAAGCACCTTCATATGAAAAGGTAAAATAATTGTGCCTTGTAGGCAATGAAAATTTAATGCATTGAGTTTTAAACAATTATTTCAGTAACATTATGAATTGGTAAAATATTTATTGCACAAACACATTTCCTCATTTCTGTACACTGCAACTGCTCTAGTGTTCATTTTCAGACCATTACTTCATTGGTCATACTCTCCAACTTAATTCTGTCAAGGGTAATTTTTTTTCCAGGAGTTCTAAAAGGTTTTGAACTTTCATATAGTAATCATATTTATATAAGCCCAGTCTCATTTTATGTGATAAGAGGAATTATTCTAAAATATGCATTATAACAACTATTTTTTTTTTTCAACTGCAGTCATCAGTCCCTGTGTGGGTGTGCTGGGAGTGCTCTGCCTTGTTTGTTTACATGTCTTTCACACCAGAAATCTCAAAGACAACACCCCAAACCTATCCAAGCTCATTCCACACATCTGGGAACATAAACAAGTGAGGAAAGTAAAATGATACAGTCCAGGAGAGATGCTCTCAGTTTTCACTAGGGCTGTACCTTTCCTATCATTTCCTGCATGACACATATAGATTGCTTTCTTTACTTGTGGGTGTGTATTTTTAGGACACAGCAGATAAATACGATGTTTTCTAGCATACAAACACGTAAAGTGAATTTATGGCCACACAGAATGAAGTACATGCATCAGTTCCTGTTATTTAGCTTCTTATAAAGTCAGTCAGGATCTCCAGGGATCAAGGTCCACTTTTAAGCAATTGAGCAACCTAATTGGCAGGTAGATCAAGCACATGATAATTTGCTTATTGACTGCAAATAAAGGTACACTTACCCATTTTACTGTGGAACTGTTCTTAACATTAATAAAATAAAAAGCAGGTATTCTACAGTAATGATGTGTGTTCCACACAGAGCATAAAGTAATATCTCAAAGCATTTCCATTCTTCCCCTGTGACATACAGCATTACTGCAATCTCCATTTCCAAGTGGAAAAGACTGACGATTAATTTAAGGGCAACAGAGCGCTGCAGTATCATAGAGGGAAGCTGCAGCAGAACCCACAGCCACAGCTGGTTTCTGAATTTTTTTTTGGACATGGGTTCATTCAGACCACTGTATTTATTGATAGTTTCTAATTTATATAACCCAATTTGTATTTAGAATTGTATTATTGATCTCTACAGCAGAGTGGAAACGAGATATGCAAATAAATTGTACACTGTGTGAAAAGGGACTTTCTACTTCAAACTCCCCTGCTCTGCTATTGTTATATAATCAGATATGAATTAACATTTTATAGTCACCTTATTCATGATTTTATAAACTTCTGTCATATCCCACTTGAATAATCAGGTCTTACCCAGAAGCCTCATTGTCCGATTCCTATATCAAATAGATATAATTTTAAGCACTTTTTAACAGTTTTTAAACAGTTTGGGCATTCTTTGTTCCTTTACATTATGCCTCTTGAGACAGAATAGTCAGGATACCACAAAACATGCAAAGACATGATTTAGAGCAGTAGCATAATTATACACCCGGCTTCATATGGTATTCCATTTGTAATTCCTTATTTTTGAATTTCCTAATTCCCTTTCTGATTGCTACTGACCATTGAGAGGATGGTGGATTTACCATAGAGGGACCAAGATCCTCAGTGGAACAAGTTAGTACAAAGTCAACTTTTTAATTGAAGCAACTTTCTTTGTACAATATGAACCTTAGTCTTGCTATTTTATTTCTCAGTCATTTATATAAAAACTTTTCTTTTGAATCAGCTTTAATTTTGACTTACAAAAATGTACAGAGGCTGTAAAGATTAGGTCCCTAATGCTCACATCCCTTCTTAGGTTTTCAAACATGGCAAATGGCATAAATTCCCCTGGGATTTATCTCTGGGAGAAATATTAATTCCTCATATTTTCTTCAGTCATCTCTTAATCTACAAAAGGATCTTCTCTTCATTGCATACCAGTTTAAGTTCTTGAGGACTCAAGGCAACTTGAAAAATCCAAGGTGATCGTGACAACTGACTCATCTTTTTATCTACAGGGTCGTTGCCTGCTTGAAAGAATTCCAAGAGGCATGATGTCCCTTTGCAAATTCCGTATTTTCCACGTTTCCACTAATACTGCTCCCATTACAAATCCTATTCTGTTCCTGGATTAAAAGTCAGTTTACTTTCTGTGGTTTCTCCCAAACACCCTATTTCAAACTTTCTCAAATGTACTCCCCTTTACTCCTCTGGTACGATAAACAACAGTTAAAATTCCACTTGGGGGAGTTCAGAAATTTCATAAATGCTCTCATTCAAATCTTAAGGAGAGTAGTAAATCCATATAAAACTCACAATTAAGAAAATACTGTATCAACTGATGAAGTACTGAGGAAATAGGATGAACACACACTGATTCTGTATTTCCATGCTCATAATTATGCAATTATATATGTTAGAACACGTGTAATTGCCAAAGCAGAGCCCAAAAAAAAGGCAGGCTACTATCTGTTGCTTATCCCCAGTCTTATCAAGCTGTGATCTCAGGAACTGAAGGAGCAGCATGAACCCAGAAGTCATGTCTGTCTGCCCTTCTGAAGGTTACGAGTACTTCCTCCTCCCTTTGCCCCTCAAGTTCCCAGCAGGCTCAAAGTCTCCTCAGTATAAATGCTGCCAAATCCATCTACTCTTTCCAAGCAGGCTGCTAGTAGCAACTGACTCATTGTTACAATTCAACTGGCAGCATGAAAATCCTTTCAGAGAGCAAGAATCCAATAAAGTCTCTAGTTTTCTTGGGCTCATGCTCGTCTTCCAACAATGGCATTAGTAAAAGGGAGTCATTTTTCAAGCAACACTAATTTTCTGAATTCTCCATGGTTTCTTATGCCGTATTCTACTGTCATCTTGTTTATATTTCATGACAACAATCTGGACTGTCCCCTGCACGCTTACTTGGTTTTTTCTTATTCACATAGCGACTCAGAACAAAAGCACTTCTCAAATATTTTATAAGAAGACCTGTCTCTTTCATGTTAAAGAAGCTGCTGACTACAATAAGCCAACACCTAAATATTTGTGTGCCCTGTCTCCACATGCCTTCATTAGAGAGACATAACCTTAGGTGTTATTCATATGAATGCACATTCATGGATATGAAATTCTTGGCAGTTCCATATTACCCTACTGATAAACTGTGTAGATGATTGTTGTCTCCTGGCTGAGCAATAACCTTCCAATGGATCAGCCTCTGTCACCAAGAGGGAGAGGGATTCTCAGCACACGCTGTTAATCTCTACATTAGCAGGTAGCACTCTATGCTATTTCTGAGACTAGGCAGGTATTTTCCTTGCACCAAAAGGGATGGCACTTAACCCCTGAAGTTCCAGTGTGTTGTTATCCAGTAGTCAACAGACTTCTCATTCTAATCATTCTAATCCATACTATGCAGCATAGCATTTAATCTAATCCATTACAATTTGAAACCACATCCAATAAAGGAATTTGTATTTTAAGCAGCACAGCTCCACTTATTTGCAACTTACCGCTCTTCTATACCCTGCATATTTAACCCTCTTAAACGTCATAGCATTCAAAAATACATTATGCAGAATGAAAATTCATTAGTTAAAGGTATAAAAATATATAAAGACTTTATTTTAAAATCTATGGCTAAGAAAGTAGTTTTTAACTGTAGAAAACCTGAAGATTTTCCACAAATTACTAGTGGAAATAAGAGTGGATCTAAATAGAGAGGATGCTTCTATGTTCCTAAAGAATAGCAAGAAAGATTAGTTTGGACAGGGACAACAGAAACTACTACTTTTAAAAGTTTGGGGTTTTTTACTAGTTGCTTCAAAGTTTTTATTTTCCTGAGAGCTGCAGTTCTAGAACTTCTAAAAAATATGACCGCCTTTCTTGAAAGAAAACATACAACGTAAAACCTAAAACAGGTTTCTAAAAAACTTGTTCCAATATTTCATTGATCAAAATCATAAAGGGCACATTTGGCAAGAATGAAATTCTGGCAGTGACAGGACTATAGTTATAGGGTTTTGAATCATTAGCTAGGTTTCCCTCTTACTCCTATTCCCTCCCTTCTTTCCTTTTTCTCTTAACAAAGCAGTAACTGGTATGATTCTTGTTAAAAAACATAGTATCTTGAATATTTTACTTTTTTCTAGCAATTTTGTCATTTAGCTTGAAAAATGAGAGGACAGTTGGAAAGAGACAAACAGTTTATTGATATTTAAGCCCTACTCTTGGAGATGCACATATGCTGACTTTATTACAGAAGTACTTCTAATAATTGTAAAGGAAGCAATCATTGAAATATAATTAGACATATGAATAAATACATCGAAAACTGAAGGCCTAGTCATCTTCTAAATATAGGAATTTAGTCATTTTCTTATTTAAACAAACATGTTCAAAATGAAACCTTCAGACCTCTCAGACAAGGCCTGTGGATGCCTGACAATGCCTGACTTCTGGACCACATGGTCCAAAACAGCCCTTTCAGACAAATAGAATGATGTGATGAATTACACAGATGCAGTCTCAACTCCTTCACAGTGTCCATCATATCTTTTGAGTGGTACTCCTACTGACACAGAAGATACTCACTTGTGTCTCCCTATCCTCTCCCTGCTCTTTCCCAGAACATCAGAGTCTGGTGGGAAGATATGCAAAGCAGGTGCTCAGTGTCACTACATGTGGCTACCTCAGCTAGCACGACACTACCACTCTGTTGCCACCTTTTCTGGCTCTTGTGTAATTGCCACGTCTGTAACTATGGGACACAGCCTTTGGGGATAAGCAGGTAAACAGAAATTCGGATTTTAAAACATTTCAGTTGGGACTTTGGTTTATACTAGTAACTTTCTTTTGCTCAGCCACATGTGGCGCAAAATATTTATCTTTATTTATCTTCATTTCCTTAATACCCATTGCTACTCTTTAGATATGAGTGAGGTTCAGAATGAGCTCCTCTGAACAGAGCAGAGTGCTGGCCCTTTGATATTTGAACTATGCAGGGTCCTTTTCAGAACAGGAAAGTGCAGGAACCATATATGCTTATCACCTAAAGATGAAAGGGGCCCTGGTTCCCTACTGCTCAGTTGCAACTGCAAATCCTTATGCCTCAGAAACTGCAGAATAAAATTATTTCATAACAATTATTATTCCAAACAGGCATTACAATGAAACCTCCTCTAATAGTAACCTGTTAGTGATGGCCCATTATTTTAGGATTCCAACAGCTGCCTACTCTTATCAATTGTAGAACAATTATTTGATCAGAACCCAGTTCATCCTTCTGCCTCTCTGATTTAACCTTACTGAATTCTGTTATCTCACTGGGTTTGGATTTACAGTAGTACAATATTTTTGCATTTTCGTCATCTGATCTCTAGAATAGTGTCGGAATGATTGTCCTTTGGTTTCCACAACTTCATTTGAAAGTCACATTAGTGCATTTGAAGACCTTTCAAAAAGAACTGTATTGCCATTATACAAAAAACCCCACAAAACTTCTATTGTGAAAAGTAGGTTATCTTGGGTTATTGTTTCTTTACTTTTCTGTCCTGGTAACACAGAAATACTGTGGGCATCCCAAATGCCACTGTAAAATAAGAACTGAATTTTTCAGAAATTCCATCTCATCCTCGCTTTTAGTTTAAGAAGCATCATTTTATCTGCAGCTAGAATCAGAGCTGTAATAAATAAAACCTTTTTATAATACTGAGAGGCACAAATTAGAACTAAAGTTTTCACATGACATAAAACTGAATCGCAAAGTATAAAGCAGCAGTATAAAACACCTGCTGCTTTGTTCCAATGCCAGCACAAGACTTTGGGGCTGTTGGCACCACGGCTGTTCACCACATACCCCAAGTACTGGAAGGCAGGAGGAGAGCATTGGGACAGAAACCAGTTCGAATGCTTTGTTTTCATGGTCTGCGAAGGGGTGGGGACAGGGGATAAAGGAAAAGGAGAGTGGTACAGACAAGACTGAGCAGCCTTGATGCCTGGAAAGTGAAAACCAAGTAAGAATTCTCATTTCTCAAATCCCATCCTCATTGCTAAGTGCCCTCTTTGTGGCTAAGAGGTGACAGCAGTCTATTCTGAGCAGAGGAACTGCTTCCAGCTACACCATCTAGGGAGGGGGAACTCACAGGAATTGGGTGCTCCACCCAGGACCCCACAGTTGCTGCGCTGACAGCTGATAAAAGCTCCCAGGCAATCCCTACTGACCCTGGGCTGCAAGGCTGAACTGTGCTGCACTATTTGACAGCTATTTATAAATACAAGAGTGAAACCAAATGCCTCTGCTCTGACTTCTTTAAAAGGCCAAACTCAGCCTTCAAACTGGTCTATTTCTAGCCATCCATTCAATCCCTGATTCCAGTACAGGTGTTACCCCATCCAGGCATACAATTCCTGCTGACTTGGCAAGGCCCATGTTACAGCCATAGCAAGATGCAAAATTAGGCAGAATGAGGATTTGACAAAATGAATTTTCTTGCTGTTCAAGTCTTCCTGTTTCATATAAAATAAATTGTACTTGCACAGGAGTGCCTCACCCTCTAACCCCTTAGGTTTTTGCATCTTTGTCCTCCAGTCACAATATTACTTCATATTTGATATTGTGATCCCCCTTTCTGCATTGGAGAAGTCCTGAGCAGTTGACTTACAAAAAGCCTCCTTCCTAAGTTTGCACAGAGCATCTCTGAGGCCAAGAAGGGTTTGCATGAATACAGCAGTGTAGCTGTGAGAACATGCACATAACCACAGTCATCACACTACACATGCACTAAACATGCCTCTAACCCAAGGGCCCTTGTAAACCAACAGACAAACAATCAAACCCCTCAGCTTAGTAATGATTTAGAGGAAAATTGTTTTTAAAACAGAACAACAACATTCTAAAAACATTCCCTATTTTCTGAAGCATAAGTGGAGTTTCAAGTCTCCTCATAAAACTGCAATAAATATTCTTCATTATTTTGCCACTTTATTAGTAGCTATTTTGAGGACTGAATTACATGGAATATTCCACATATAATGTTATTGGTAGCATTATTAATTTTATAAAGCTCCAGTACTGTCCGTTTTCACATGGAGTTATCGGTTGCAAATGAAACACCGTAGTATTACCTGGATGTAGAAGAATCATGATTCTGTCTGATGCAAGAGAAACTTGTAAAAAGCTTTAGAGGGCAAATAATCAGTCTCTGTAACAGCTTTCCTCTTTAGAGTTTTGGACTTGGCTTGTTTCCTTTCAAGTGCCGAAAACTCTAGAGGGAAAATAGTTGTTTCCTGCATACCAAAATGCTTTGCCATTTACCCAAAAAAGCTGCCTGAAATAGTTGCTGATATTTTTTTCTCTACCTCTGTGTAAATATATAAAAAAAAAAAAGATTGGTCTGTCTTCTCCATCCTCTTATTCACCTTTGATATGGATCAATGCCCTTGCAGCTGCCAGTGCTCCCCTGGGCAGCAGAGGACATGTTCTGAATTTCCAATTCCCATTCCAGCGGCAAAGTCTGTCTTTCCTCCCACTACTGCATTTAGCAGAGCATGTTTATGGCTGCTTCTGGGAGAGATTAGTAGCCTTTTTAAGGAGTGGCATGAGCCACAAGGACAAAAATGCCCCTGGCAGGAAACTGGTGGTGTAGGAATTCTGTCACAGGATTGCCAATATAGTATCAAGGAGTGATGCAACGAGGACATTCAAGAAATTTCTCAGCAAAGTGGGTCAAGTTATCTTTTCTCAGAAATCACTGATTTCCCAGAGTAGTGCATTAGCAAGTATGACTGGGTTTTGTAGAGATCCAGAACGCAATAAACATCAGCAAAAGTTTTTCTGAACTGCCAAGAGTATCTTCTAGACAACCTGTCCTCACAGAGGTGGGAGCAGCTGCCTCTCCTCATGTCAGCTCTACACTTTACCGCATCCTCTTTGTCTTCACTGCTGGTTTTCACTGTAAATACTAGGTGTGTTCACCCACTTAGACACCTTTGCTAGCACCACGGGACAACGCAGATACAGCTCTTGGAGTTTCATGGAAAACCCTGAAGAAAATGCAGCAGAAATGGAATAACCAAGTACCTCCTGATTCCAGGATACAATATGAAGCCCCCACATGCCATTCTTCCACAAACCTTGGATAACACATAATGTATTATGGTTTTTATTCCTCTGATCTTTCTCTATGGTCTCATTCTATGCAATGCTTAACCAGCTTCGCCCAGCCCTCTTCCTAAATAAAACAGAATTAGAGCCACAGCACCTGGCTGCTGCCAGATCACGCAAGCATGCAAGTTCTTGGCAGATTTTGGAGTCTAGCTGGTGGCTTTAGGAACACAGAAAGGAATTATAATAATTCTATAAATTGAGATTTTCCAACAGCTACTGGAAACTGCTGGCCAGCATCTTGGGACAAGGACAAAGCAGAATTTCTTGTGGTGGCCACATAGAGTGCCATTAGGGAACCTCGGGTGACTTCAGCACATTAATGCTGATAATGAGCTTGCGGCAGTGCAGACAATCACACATGGATGAGCATTCAATTACTCACCCTGTGGTTAACACGCAGTGAAAGCAAAGACTACAGCCATGCAGGCCTCCACAGCTTTCATTTCATAAAGCACCATTGAATCTCTATCAAATAATGACAGCTTTGTCCCAAAGGGCTGGGGCTGAGCAGGGGGTGGCCCATCTTGTTTTGCAGAGCCCTCAGAAAATCAGTTCAGGCCCTCACCCACTGATACAGGGGCACTACCTACTACCACTTGAAGTGCTGACTTCAAGATGAAATATTCCAACTTCATTCCCTGCCTCAAATACCCTCCCAGCCTTACAGAACAGATACAGTTTTGTAGTTCAGCAGTCTCAGAAACAAAGAGATCTCCCTTTAAGTTCTGAAATATATATTTTGATTTCTTTCTTAAAGACCTAGTTGAGGAATTGATCTTTTTTATCACAGATGTGAAACATTAAGTGTAGTTGATGTGGAAAAATTTTGTAATGGAACAAAATTATTTCTAGCACTCTTGCCACAACCTGTGAAGCTGTATTCAAAAATCAATTCAATGAGACTCATGACGCTAAACATACCATCAGCAACAGCTTTGCTTTCTTGTGAAGATGTGTCCTCAGAAAAAATGTGCCTAAATAGGCAGATACGTTTGTTGGAGATTTTCTTTGAGACTGAAGCAGGGAAAGAGTTTAATTACCACTGAAAACAAGGTAACCTTAAAGTCAAAGTTAGATCCTCAAACAATCAGGCATGTTATAAAATGTACTTTTTTAATCTGTCTGCATATTTAAGCACCTGTAAATATTGAAGACATACCATTCCTGCAGTGTTACTGTACTATATGCGTTCACTCTTTTCTTAAATAAATAAATTCTTACTCTAACAAAACCATTTATCTGATGATTGTGTCCTCACCAAAATGCTGATAAAAACTAGGAGTTAAAATGCTACTAACTAGGAAATCAGATTATTATTTTAAAAACAGCATTAAACAGAATCTTTTCACTGCTTTAGGAGTAGATTATTTTTTAATCTTAAGGGAGCATTTTCTAACATTATATTTTAAAAAACCCCCAAACCATAACAAATCAAACAAACTAACAAGAAAAAAAAAAAAGGCAGTCCACAGATATTTCTCCTGGGGTCATTCTTTTAGAGTTGGTGCAAGCCATCTTTAAAATTCTCTAATCTTTGCCATAAAAAGTATTTGGGGAGCTAGCAGAACTGACACTCCCAATTCACTTTAACTTCTGGGCACAGCTTCTGCTCTTAAACTGTACAGTAAATACAAAGTGAAAACCATTCTCATTTGGTAAATACAGGTATGCTGCACTTGTCCCACTGTAGAAGTGAACCCAGTCACAACACAGAACAGTGATATTTAGAACAAAATTCTGTCCTTCAAGGCTATTTTGCGACTCGCAAAAATGCAGATACTCAGACCAGCCTCTGTGTAACTATTTCAGTGCAGTATTTGAAAGGGGGGAAATGGTAGATGACAGAAAAAAATTAACATTTCCAGCTTCTTTTCCCAGTCAGTTTTGTAACCAAACCAATTTAAGATGAAAGCTTTCAAAGTGTTAAGTTTTTCATAAAAAGCTTACTGCCAAACCTGCCCAACTCAGCCACTGGAGCTACATGGGAACAAGTGTGGATGGAGATTTATCTACACTTAAACTCTCTAGGGCACCATCTGCATTGAAGATTTTCTAGCAATATACACCCAATACAGTGACAACAAATCTGCTTTATTCTCCTTTGACTAAAGTCTCTCTCCAGATGACATAAATTGGTCCTACTGAAGATGAATTGTGAGTGCTCGCATGCATGCTCATGTTGTGAGAAGAAGAAAGCTTGGACATATTGTAGAAAGGATGTGGACCATCTGACTTGGGTGCTACCAAGCAGAACCTGCCCATGAGTTTCTAAATTTTTAAACTTTAAAATAAAGAGAAAAATGAACACTGCAACATCAATTATCATTGGAAAGTAAGATAGTTGCTATGTCCAGTTTTAGAAATCAGTAATGTAAACCATAAACAGAGAACATAACAAAATTTCTAGAGAAAAACTACACTAAGCTTCAGTTCTCTAACTGAACATAGGTACTGTTTTTAAAGACAGAAAGGTGCCTGTTCCCCAGCTTGAAACAGGATCCTATTCTTTTAATGATGGAAACAGTGTTGTGGCTACTATTATAAATAAAGAAACAGAAAAAAATAAAAGAAAAATAAGAAAACAAAAAATAGTCTTCAGCTATGCAGTTAAAATCTAAGTTCCTCAGGTTTTGCTGATTTTCTGACTGGCACCATCTCCACATTTGCAATGTCATATAGAATACCAAAAACAAATGCAAATGGGACAGAGGAGTCATGCATGAAATTCTAAACTAGAATCAGCAGATTCCACCACACACCCATCCCTGTTGCCTGCCCCAATTCAACGTGAAAAGAAAAAAAAAATAATTATGCATTTGCATAAATATATTTTGTATTTGCTGATTAATTTTTCACAGCTTTGCAAATACTTTAAGTAATGATATTGTCACAACGTCTGTACAACAAATTTATGCCTAAACGGATAAAAAACCCTACGTGCCTGTGAAGGACCCAGCAGCAACCATTCAGGGAATGGATTCCTTGGAACTGAGCATTCATAATCCAGTGCCTACTGTGCATTCACTCCCTTCAATGACTATGGTAATTAGGTTGTCTCATGTTATTGTGACTTACAATCTATCTATGGGGACACTGCAGGGGAGCTCTGGGTCTTAAATCTACTAATTTCACATTTAGAAAGACTCGGGCATTACAACAATGCTGAATTGATATGCAGAACATTCAGATAATTTTAAACACTTGAATCATTGTCCTCACATGTAAAAAGATCAGGGCTTCCCTCAAGCACACATTGTGCAAATTCACTGGGTGTGTCACAGCACACTGAAATGATGTTTGCTGAAATGCAACTGGGCCATGGAAGTGGTAGTCGATTTAGTGAAAAATAAGGAGCCTTGGGCACAATGACCTTTATAAACTACACACAAAATTTAAGCTGAGATTTACAGCAAACTTTTCTGGTCAGTTTTTGTTATGCTGATAATAAACCATCATAAATGGTTAGTTCCTTGCATAAATTACAAACTTCTCAGGCAATGTTGCTCAACCATCTAGCTTCTGGCTTTAGTAATACATATTACTTGATCCAATCCTAACAACAGGTCAGACAAAGCTACAGTCTAGTAGTACCATCATGTTAAATAGTTCCTCAGTGCCTAAGTATTGGCACTCCTAGATGATTAATAATATGACCTCACTTTACTCATTCATTGTAGACAAATGGGTAATCATACAGAAATTTTGCAAACAAGTTTCCACTTTAGACCAAGGCATCAACCCAGATCATGCAAACAACCTAGTATCTAAATCTGTATGAGAGTTTGGGAATCCTCTTATCATCTCCTGGACTCAAATCTAACTCAACTGCCAGACAGGTCATGACAAGCAAATATTCTCTACAAATTTCTGGACATTGACAGATGAGCTGTGAGTGTCTTGCAGCAGCTGCTCTTTTAGAACATTGCTAACCCTACCTTCCCAGCCCTTCACCAGCAGCTTAAGCAAGTGCAGGAATCTGGGAAGGAGAGAAGGAAGGCAGAAATACACATTTCCCTTCAGCCCTGACAGAGAATGCAAAGAAAGAGGAGGGCAGACACCTTAGAGTGAAAAATGTCAAACTGCCTCGTAAGATTTGACAGGTCTTCCACAACTTTTATTAATGCAATAAATTCATTTTTGGGAGGGTCAAAAAAATTCAAATCACAGCCGCAGTGAATGCTTAAAATTACACCCTATGAGTTAGATAGAATACAAAGTATGTACAGGTTCTCCACTGAGAAAACTGAATGTATTTATCTTTTTTAATTGAATCTAGCCATATAAAATGATCCTGGTAAGTAGATTAGAAATCTTATGTACTGGGGCCTCATGTGGTTTGTCTTTAATATTTGTGCATTCAATTACTGTTTTTAAAAGGCAGGGATTATTCAGTGCAATCCTAATGCTATATTTATTCAGGATTTAGGCCTATTTTAAGATTAGGCTTGATTTAATTGTACCAAACTATCAGCAATGTTGGAGTCAGACTACCATAACTCATTATCACATATCTGCCTGGTACCTGCATTGTGCAAATCTGTGAAGAAGAATAAGAGAATACTTCCTCTTGCTACTGCTGGAATAAAATTAGAGGATGTCTGGGAAGTCTGAAAAGCAGTTTTATCTAGATGCTCAAGTAAAATACTTGGTTTTGAATGAAAAAAGATGAAACATGAAAGCTGTTCTAATAAAAATATGTACAACAGAGGTAATTTACATCTCCCTAGATAACTCACAGGAAAAAGTTAATTGTAGTAGCAAAAAGGCATTGCAAGAATCCACATTCGGAAGAGATGAATAGTCAGTCATTCCCATCTTTTCCTTACAAGACATTCACTGGCATCTCTACTAGACCTGCAGAAGGATAGTGCTTAAGGCATCTCAGCAGACATGAACCAGACTCTGCCTAGACCAAGGACAGAGAACAGCCCTCTCCTCACCATATAACATCATCCTTCACTTCATCAGCAGTTCCCTCACAACAGCAGTTGTGTCTGATTTCCTCCTCTCAGCTTTTGCAAAACAAGGAGGCAACTTTGAGACTAAAGGAAATAGCTCAGTTCCATTAGACTGTCACTATTTCTGCATTCATACCTTACATATCACAGCAAATTGCAACTATACGCCTTCTCTCTAAGTCACTTGTTATCAACTTCTTTGTTTAACTATGAGCTATGTAAGCATAAGTATGGACATCTATTTACCTTATTTCTAGGCTGTTTCTTCCTCACTGACATTGCAATTCCTAGGGAGACTCCCACCACAGTTTTGAGAAAAGCCTTCTTAAGCATCATGTTACAGATCTTGCAGAAATCCTAGCCTTGACTTTGTTTTAGGTGTAAAGTACTGCAGAAGTTCAATACAGCCATATGTGGTTCCAACTCTGGAGATACACAGATGATATTATTTATCTAATGAAGATGAAATGTTACCTTAATTAAGGTAAGAAGAGATTAAAACAGTAGCTGCCAGGATAAGAAAAAATGCAATTCCTAGGAAAATATTTGCTTTCATCAGTCAGTAAAACAGCAGTGTAAATCTGCAGTATATTTGTCATGGGGGAAAAAAATAAGTAGTAAGATAGTTACCAAGAGTCTGGTTGGTTTTCCTACATTGCAAAAGGATTATTGCTTGCAAAATCAATGTTTGGCATAGATAAGAGCAGGAAATTAACAAGAGTCACCACAATTTTCAATGCAAGACAATATAAGCTTTCATAATGTAGAATAAAAGCCTTAGTCATTTTTTAAAAAAGGAAAAAGGTATCCATAAACATATAGGTATAGGCATTCTGGACTTCTCTATCAGAGGTGAGTAATGAAGCAAGATAGCCAGGATCAGACCTTACTTCTGACAACTATACTACTATTATGCATCAATTTACATCAATTTCAGAAAACACCACACTCCAAGCTTCCAATTTAGACTGACTTTTTCTTTATAATTTTTTTCCTGACTAAATGCATCCTATACTTGCAATTAAGTTCTATGACAGAACAGAAGCAAGCTGGCATTCTTTAATTTACAGCATACAGACAGCACTACGCAGAGTACCTTCAAAATAAGAAGACATAATACATCCTTTTGTCTCATAATATAAAATGTCAAGGAATTTCTCTGTTTAATTACATAAATATGGCATTTTCAACAAATGTTTGTAATATAGAATGTAAATGTTTCTGTTATTATTTGGTTAGAAAAAATAAATAAAAATTATTTGGAGGTGGTAATTTCTACCTTACAGAGAAAAGATGATGCCAGAGTCCAGAAACTCCATTATAAAGTGGCTGTTATCAAAAACGAAGTATTGTAAAAATACAGAGAACTCAAATGGTTTCTGATTTTGAAACAGAAAATCTGTCTGAAATTCTAGTCAGAGACTGAAGTGGGAATTCTGCCTTTGGGATTTATCTTATACACAAAATAAATGTTTACTGTGGAATAGTTCTATAAGGTATACATGAGTCATTTTTAACCACAGTATTTTCTAGATAAACACAACTGCTGTATTTATAATGAAAATTCATTCAGTTACGTAGATAGTTCAGTTCATAAAACATCTGACAGAATGGAAAAGGTATTTGACAAGTCCTAACTGGTATTTTTTCTTTAATCTTTCAGGTGCTTTTTGGTTGTGAAAGAAAAAGCAATGAAAAGTATACACAGAAAGAAAAATCTGGTTGAAAATAAAATCTATACCCTGAAACGCTGGGTGCAGTTGCAGGGATCAATGAGCAAAATTAGGTAGAAAAAAGCCTGGTTACTCTGATGATCAAACCCCCATGTAGACTGGGCACAGTAGTGTTTACTTTCCTACAAATTACCAAATTACTAATCTCTCTCTCTTGTTTGACACAACAGAGGGTCAAATCACACAGGTGTTCATTTCCATGTGTTTCTCATATATTGTCCTTAGCTAATTATTCATTCACCTCATTTGGTGAGGCTCTAGGAGTCGGAGCAAAACACTCCTGATCCCCTGAGCTTTTTTAAGAATCTACCCCATATTTCCCTCTTTACATACCCTTGTATGTAAACAATATCACAGGTTTCCAAGAGGACAAAATCTTGCGCAGAAGCAGTCACCACCTGAGTCTCTCTGGATTCAAATGGAGCACTAAGGAATACAGAAACAAGGAAGAAAAACACAAATTTGAATGTGCTCTTATAATTTTAAAATAACTGGATTTTTAAGGATCATTTTGAAGGAAAAGTGGGCAGCTAACATGTCAAGACAAAGAATGGAGTTGCTGCTAATGACCCTATCTTCTACTGCTTAGTAAGCTAATTATATTAAAGAAAACCAGAGCAGAGGAAATTAGAGGGCATGTTGATGTTTCTATTCCTTCCAAATCAAAACACTAGTCAGAGTGATAGGAAAGCCCCTTCAGGTTACAGACTCTGAGAAAGTTCTTGTATATAGCTTTGGCAAAGCCAAACAAACATGCTAAGTATACTTGGGTTTTAATAGCCAAAGGCTATCCCTACTGTGGCTGTGCCCTTATGCTTTACATGTGCTCAATAAAGCAGAAATCCACCTTTCATGTCAGACCCCAAAAGAATATTACAGCTTAAAGCAGAATTGATGAACAGAAATTATCTCCTGGAGCCAAACGTGTTTGATAATCTTGGAATGGGTAATAAAATTCTTCTGCAATCTTTTGCATGAGCTTCCAATAAGTCTTTTGCAAGGAAGTATTTTCGGAATTTGTATCACAAAGCTACTGGTTAGTTTCCAGTAAAAAGCTATTTTCAAGTTCCTATTCCCAAAGCATGACAACTGGAGCTTCATAAGAATTATGTCAACTCTGCTGAAATAGCCATGGACTCACAGGCATGCCCAGCAGCTCCAAGCAGCTGACACAGCTACTGCTAAACACCCGCCCTCCCGCACAGGGACAGCGGGGCTCCTCAAAAGCTGGATAGTGTAACATGTACAGACAGTGCACACCTGCCCGTCCCTACTTGTATCCCATTCTTGAGGTGTGAGCATGAAACCGCCCTTCTAACAGAAAAAAAAAAAATTCTATTATTTTGCTAAACTCTGATATAAAGGATGGAAAATAATCCAGACAAGGTATTAATTTTTATTTAGAAAATATTTAAATTAGAAAAGCTTCACCCATTTGGGATGGAGGAAAAACAAGTGGCCTTTTCAGCCCCAGCTTAGTGGCATGATCCAACCTATTCCTACCAACCTATTAATCCCTTTTTTTTACTGTGCTTCAGAAAAATCTACATCCTGATGGTGTAAGTATCCTGAAGACACAGACTCTATAGGATGCAGTGATCTGACAAGAAATCCTTACTCATTCAAGGCTATGCATGCCTGCCGCAGCTAATACAATATCACAGCAAATAATTTAATTACACAAAGATCAAAAAATTCAGAGTGACAGCTCCCAGACTCATGCATAGTGCTTATCTCGGGCATAAAATCAGCATCAAGAACTATATGTGCAACAAGATTTGTTGCTGCAGACCTGTATATCTGAACACAGCACTAGCACAGCGGCACTCTGCTGACCTCACAGACTTGTAAGGTATAGAACACGCAACAGAAACATCTCGATTTCTTGACACAAGCAGAAAAGCAGAGAACAGCATTTCAGCTGCTGTAAGTTGCCTTCAGTAGCAGCAGGCCAGCTGGAACACCATCCACACTTCCCTCAGGTTTGCCACACCAGGAGACTCCCTCCTGCCCCTCCTCAGATCTGCTGGGACTATCCAATTCCTCCATGTACTCAAGTGAACTCAGTGCAGCCTGGTGAGCAAGCTGTGCAGAATTTTTAAATTACAACTCCCACATCCAAGTTTGCCAAAATCAGGGACCTACATTTAAGAGTGAATAAAGTATCACCAAAAAAAAAAAAAAAGGGGGAAAAAAGCGCAGGGGGGGACAGGTTTAATTACTGTAAGTTAATTCTTACAGGTGTTTTGCTTGAAGGTGCTAGTAACACAGCACTTCATCAAACAGCTACTCCCCAAAATCATCTGCTGCTTACTGAAATGCTGCTTACTGTGTAGCTGCTTACTGAAATGCTGCTTCCCTTCCCCCAATCCCACAATCCTTTCTCAGCTCATGAGAGCTCTATTTGCAATGCTACACAAAAGGATTAGTTGTTTCAACTTTTCTGCTTTCCTCTTTCCAAACAGCTTCAGTCATGTCTCTTTTGAGTGACCTCAACAGTATTTTACTCAACACTCTAGCCACCTTTTTTTCAGGATGGGGGATGAGGGGTGGGGGGGGGGGGGGGGGGTGAAGGGTTAAGGGGGGGAGCCTAGGAGAGGGAAGGAAATAACCAAGCAATTTGGTTTGACATAAGTACAAAATCAAATCAGAATAGCAAAAATACATATTCGTTTTAAATGCTGCTTTTGTTGTCCTGCATCTCTGAAACCAAACAAGCATTTTCTGCACTTTAACCTCTACATAAGCACGACAGGAAAGCATGCATTAAGTAAGCTAGAAAACAACAGGTTTTAACACCATTACTCTTCTCCTCGGTTTACCAGTGCTATATTCTGTGATCTCAGACAAACCATTGAGCTTGTACTTCAGCCTTCTTAACTGTAAAACAGGTAAAATGCATGCTAAAGTATCTGAGAATATTTTAAAAGTTTTGAAATTGAAAGTGACTTTGAAAAGATTGGCTCTAATACCAACTATTATTTTCATAGAATACAGACTGCACTGCTAAGGGAAAAAATATCCGGACTGCATATTCACTTTTAGAACAGTGGCTTCTGTATATGTGCTAGAGGACTTTCAAAGGAAATGTCATATTTGTAAAATACATGTGTCACTACCATATTTAATAGAAAGTCATCCCATGTCTTTTGGTGCCATGAGTCTTTGGAGCCTTGGCATAAAAGCATTTGGTTTTGTACTAGGCTATAATCACTCTGCGGGAGCTGTCAGGATTTATCACATGAAAAGTCCAAGTGCACTAAAAAAAAAAAAAAAAAAAAAAAAAAGAGTGGTTGCCCAAAGAGGGTTTGGTACTTTAGAGACATTAGAATCTATTTTGTTAATAACACCTATTTCTGCACTTGGTCTTTGTGACTCAGTGTGATCATATTGAAGTATTGCCCATTCTCTCCAAGAGGCTTTTGTTGTGGCACTTCAAGGGCAGATCCTCAAACAACAGTAAGTGTTCAGGAGCAGCCAAATCAGAGAGGCTCAGGTGCTAGGAGCCGCATCAAACCCCAAAGCCACTGTGAGGATTTACTCACAGCGCATCAGTGTCTAGTTGGATATTTTGTGCACAGCCTGATTCAGTACCAAGTTGAAAGCATCAAATCATGTAGTGTCCCAGGCTCGGAAGAACTGTTAACTGACAACAGGGTTTTTCACTATGAGGTTGTCAGAGATACCAGCAAAAGACATCTGAGAAGTGTTCACTGATCCATGCAGTTCACAGGGATGAGGCCACATGCAAAGGTGTTTGCATGTGAGGAACCAGCATAGCTTAGTAACTAATCTTTCTGAACATTTTTATCAGAACAAGACCTCTCTCAATGACTGTTTTGAAATCTGCACAGCCCTATTTCAAAAAAAGAATAAAGATATATCCTTTAATGTGCTCTATACAATTTCTTTTAGATGTCAAGAAACATAGGCTCTTGAGTGATAAATTACTTTCTTGAGGAATAATTAAACCATCCTTTAGAGAAAAACTTGTGAGATTGCTTCTTTAAAATAGAAGCCTTCTGTTTTACAAAAGGCTTTAGGCTCAGCAGTCTTTCAGTAGGAATTTATACATATAGAAGGAAAACTCAAAACAAAACAACACACTAACAGTCATAGAGAAGAGCAAGGTTTCTGTCCTCTGAAACTACAAGAACTACTAAATACAACACCATTATGCAAGTTGTATGTAGAACTACAATCCTACTAAGTGCATCAATAGCAAAGACTGTCAACACACTACTGAAAATGTTTCAAAACAAATTACAGTATCGGTATATCACATTCAGCTTCCATTGCCGCTTATACATTTGCCTTGAAGTTAGAGACCCAGAAACAAGGAGCTTAACAAGAAAAAATATTCAACTAAGAAGGTTAAGTGAAGAACACATAAATAAAGGCAATGTCCTGAAACAGCTGAAGCATAAAAAGCAAAAACCCAAACAAGGCTGGTTTTAAGTACAGTTCAAAACTGTTGAAGTCTGTCTAAAGCGGCAAAAGATGGACGGATTTCTGGGGGAGGAGAGGACAGAAATCACACACTTCCATTGAACTGTTTCAAACTAAGGGCATTATACATTTTTCTAAGCTGTAGTCTTAGATTACAGGACTCTGTCATTGAACCCATGGAAAATCCATGCTGTCATGTTACAATTATTGGTTTTCTATTTTACCATTAGCAAGAATTCACAGTGACATCAAACTGAGACCAGAGTTTTGTTACAAAGAAGATACATTGCTGTGAGAAACAAAAGATGGTGAGTGCAGATCTTCCATGACACACATGGCAGATCATAATATTAGAAGTTAGCAAGAGAGCAAGAAAGACAGTCAAGCACTGGTCTTTTGTCAGGGCAGTCTCAAACAAGAGGTGAAATATTAATCCCCCTGAAAGACAAGTGAGATTTTTACCACTTATTTCTTGGTTTCTTAGAACTAATAGTATCTTCTCTGTCTAGTAAAAAAAAATTGAAAAAAAAAAAAAAGAAAATAAAAAATCTATATAACCAGTCCCTATCATATAAAAAGCTGGTTTATAGCACTCTAGTATGCTTCATATTCTTTTACAATGTTACAGTTCTGAAACAGTGCAAAACCTGAAGAGCCAGATTCAAGAGAATGTATTTTTCCAGAGGTATTAATTTTGATTAAAATAATATCTACTACTCTCCTGCATTAAAAGATTTCAGCTATGCAGCTTTCAGAGTCAACTTTCATTTCTTTTTATGTTAAAACACTTTTCCTTTTGAGCTAGCTATATATTTCCCTTTCTTTCAGCTATCAGTGCGTTAGCCCAAGGTTAACTGACAGCCTTGGACCATCAGCCCATTGAAATGAAGGAGCTCCTTGCAGAACACAAATGAAATCCATAGATGGTAAAGATGCACCAATCAGATGAAGCTAAATGTGGGCATACTACAAATATCAATACCTTGGCAGCACTGCTGCCATATAGTTACGCTTTTGTTTAAAACAATTTTGTCAAGTTTGTTTCAAAGCTAATAGCCTTTTTGGTACAACATCTGCTTCTCTAGAGCCCTAAGGTCAGAAACACCTTGCAAGGTGGCTTGAAGAAGAGTGAAGTAGGACACCACAGTCTACTATCTATCTTATGAGTCAAAAACTATGGGAGGGTTTGTATTCACGTCTGAGCTTTGTGACAATTTGCAATTTTCTGCATTCTCAGATAACAACAGCAAGAACAGCAAAAACAGTCCTTCACAAGAAAACCTTTTTCAAAGTTGTTCTGCTTTCTCCATGCCCCACCAGTCCCTGGAGAAAAAAAAAAAAAAAAGAAAGATAAAAAAAAAAAAAGGGAGTGTGGCTGTGTAAGAGTTTTAAAAGAACCTTAATTCAAATTTCAGTTCAAAGATTTGGATCACTGCTTGTCACTCTCTCAACTATTCTTTGGTTTTAAATCCTTAAATATTTTAAAATAAATCCACTTAGCCACTTATCTCTACTGAAAAGGTGTGAGTAACTTGTTCCACAGTTTGTGAAACAGACTGTGCTGTAAGCAAAGGGCTGCACATCCTGCTATTTATCTCAAGGTTATGCTGAGCGTCACCATCAAACAAGTGATTTGGCCCACATTTAGTTGCATATTATTTCCCAGTGTGGTACTGAGAGTTTACTAACAGCATTAGAGGAGCAGAGCAAAGAAGCCTTAACAGAAGCACTGTATTGTCCTAGTCCACCAGTTGAGGAAATTTGAACTTTCCCCTACAATAGCAATTAATGACACTACATTTTCAATAAAATTGACAAAGCACCTCCACTCCCTAGAGGACCAGATCCAGGATGATAATTTCTGGGTTTTGTTTGCCTCCTCCCACCCCTGCCTTTATTCCTGCTTTTGAATGGGAGAGTAGATGGGATGGTGAGAAAAAATATTACTAACTTCCCACTTGGCTTGGTTTCCAGCTTCAGCAATGAAAAATCACCAACTTTTTGACGTTCATGCAAACATTAACATAGAACTGTTACATGATTAAGATTTCAAGCAACAAAACACATGCAAAATGCAACTTCATGGAAAGAAATCGAAAATTTGTATCTAAAGCAAGTCCTGGCCCTGCTAAACCAAAAAGCAGCTGGTGGAGTGATTTATGGGTCTATGCGAGTTGTAGCTTGGTAATGAGCTGTGCTGGAGGATGACAGCTGAGCAGTGAGTTATCTGAGCTGGAAAAGAGAAAGCTGAACTATAGATAAAGTTTTTTATCAGAAAAAGCTGGCTGGTTGGCATTTTTGTCCTTGATTGTCCTTGATTGATTGTCCCTGGCAAGCTGTTGATCATGACTTTTAAAGTACACTCAAGCTAAAATACTTCCATAAACAATAATATATTTTGAAGGCAGTTTTCACCTAATTAAAAAGAAAAAAAAAAAGAAAAAAAAAAAAACCACAACCAAACCAAACAAAAACCCCAAGAACAAATACAGGGGCTTTACCAAATTATAAGAAAGAAAAGTGAATTACACCTTACACCTTAGAAGAAACCACAGTCTTTAGGAAGGTCATTAAAATTGCTCTTAATGCCTTTTATTTCCCATGGGTTTATTTTTAAGCTCATTTTAAAGTGTGTTTTTGAAACCAATAACATATACTGGTATAGTGATACTTAACAGAATTTTCTCCAGTTGGTATCAGACAGCACTAGGAATGCAGCTTTACTGTTGGGTGATTTTGTCCTCCTCAATTATTCTCAATGTGCCTGGTAATATGCTTAATAGTGTACACTGAATGTGCACAGTCCCTCCTCCCTGGACTCAGCTAGCAGCCCATCATCTTCTCGAACTACTTTCCCCACTGCCATTGTACCAAGCAAATGATTCTGTGCACTTCCAGTGAGAAGTCAGAAAACTGAACTCAGAATACAATACTTTAAGCAGCAGTTTCAATTAATTACTCTTTCCTTACCTGACTTGTCTACCTCAGAGCATGCAGGAGTAGTGGGTGTGTACATAGGTACAAGACAAAATGCATGATACAGGCTTGAGCCCAACTGAAGCTTTTTACACAAATGCACTCCAAGACTTGCCAGACACTTGAAATAGATCATGTGTTAGTAAATCCACTGACATCTAGGACCAGTCAAGTTTTCAGGTGTAAATTTCAGGTGAGTGACAGTTAAGAAGTGTCCTGATGAAGTATCTCAGTTATTCAGCAAGCATGCAGGACACATGGCTATCACATGAAGTTTAGTCTAGTAGTCTCATAGGTTAATTTTAAGGAAGTTCAGATCACAAAATAGGTAAGGTCCACAGGCTTGCTTCATGACTCAGACTGCAATCACAGAAAAAAACCAAGAAGCAAGTCATAATAGCAAACTGACTTAGCCCTGAGAAAGCTCAAGAGTGCTGAGGATACTGAAATAGAGAATTGCATGACAGTACTCCTGTCTATTATGGTTTCTTGCAATAACCACAGACAAAAGACTTTGCAAATGTTTCAGGCTCCATGCTATCTGTCACCAAAGGGCTGCAGGGTAAAGCACAACAACTGAGAGGTGAAGGGCACAAGGAGGCAGGAACCTAGGGGGAAGGTGTTCCGCAGTCATGAAACATGAAGATCCACCCCTTTAAGCAGTGATGAAACAACACAGGATTCAAAACATTCTTCTGAAAGATCAGTCATCAAACATAGGAAAACAAGCAAGAGCAGGCAGTATAAAACAGACCCAGCAATGCTCTGGTCTGTCACACATCTCTCAAAAAGTGCTTTATGAGGGCTTTGATCAAAAAGAAGCCTCCTAAATGTACAGGTTTTTATGCCAACCTTGTGAGTTGAAATCCTGAGACACCCACTCCAAACACCAGCAATTCACAGTGCTTTATGTATAGGCAACTAAAGAGACACAAAAATCTTGCAGGACTTCTATATTTCCCAGATATGAAGCGTATAAACTCCTAAAATAATTACAAAGGACCTGAGCTACAGTCTAATTTTCAGAAGCATGTTAAAAAAAACCCAACTAAATACAATTTGCTTAATGTTACTAACCACCACATAATTTCATTTATGCAACACTGATTCATCGCGGTCGTAATTTTTTTACAAAGATCAAAGGAAAAAAGAGACTGCAGTCTTATTACCAAAAGAACTATGCTTCTGCCTGAAAAGATCTATCATTTAGCACCATCCTACAGAATAACTGATTTTTATCTTTTTGTTTTCATTGCTCCTTGCATGCAGAGTACAGGATTTACAAGATCACTCCTTGTTTGCAGTGAGCTAAAGCAGAACATACAACACATTCAAAAATTGAAGCATGTCCTTTTTCCTTCCGTGGACATACATATACAAAACTCTCAATGGGAGAAACATGCACCCTATTGTTACCTATAGAAAGAACTGTAAAAAATTATTGTTAACAGAGGTAAAATTGCAAAGGTAACACCTGCTCAAAAAAGACCATTCAGGAGATTTACTGCTTCAGAAATCTGTGATGGAAGTAAGTTAAGATAGATAATGGCTAGTCATGGGATGTATGAAAAAGTGACTGATTATACATGGCTCCAAACCACTGGTTTTCATTACTGACATAAATCAAGGATAGGCAGTAGTTTAGCAAGTCTTAAAAGACAATAAAAAACACCAGTAAAAAAAAATGGCAGTCAGATTTAGCAGAGAATGTTGTGTCCAGAAATACCAGATGCCTTTATAAAAATAAAGTATGTTTTGCTAAGCAATGTCTGAAAAGTTTTTGCAGCCAAATGGAGCTTGATCTTTAACAGCTGAGCAACAGAGGTCCTTATTATTTAATTAAACACTAATTTTAGCTGACATTTATTTAAAAACCTAAAATGAAGTGATTTTGCTGCAAGGCAAGTAGGTGAAATGGAAAGGATATATTCATATAAGGCTAGGAGTGATGAATGAAACAATGATTTTAGCATAAAAAGAATCTGCTGCTAAACAAGAAGTTACTGTGAAACATTAATCCAGACTAGCTGATTTTAAAAAATGGCCTTTTGATTTGAAAATAATTTCTGCACTACACTTATGGAAGGACATTTTGCTCTTGTTTCCATTTGTGGTCACTACTACTCATGTCCATGAGGACAGTGTCCCTCCATCAGGCATTAGCACATCTACCAGTAATTCTTAGATAATGGCTGAAAAAAAATCTGATTTGATTTGGCAGATATGCCGTGGACTTTTCAATTACTCCTTTTATTTATACACTGTCCCATTCTCTATTAAAAATACTGCAACATTCCAAGAAATCACGTGCTCTTCATACAAACACAGAAATAATTTTGCAGATAATGGGACTAAGTAGATGCCTTTGAAGCCAACAAGCCTATTTCCTCAAGCACAAACACCATTATTTTTAATGCCCAGGCAAAACCTCAAACTAAGTGCCTGATTTTCCTGAAATCCCTCGTGCTGCAGCTGAACCCATCCTTCACCTTTGTCTCTGAGCACCAGCCATCTGGCTGGTGCATGAGGAAGAAACCAGCCAAGGTAAGCTTGTGGAGGGCAAGTGGGTGCCTGAAGTCTGCAAAGTACCACTGGACCCCTGACTGGAGAAAAGGTGTCCCCTGATGAAAGACCTGCAAGAGCACATGCCAGTGGCCATGCACAGCCACTTTGGGGAGCGTTCCTCCAACTTCCCACCACACAAACAGGGAAGACAGACCCTCAGACATTTGCCAGGCAATGAAGCTCCCTCATCCATCAGGTCTCCACGTCGCCATTTTCCCACCCCCCCCCCGTTGCAGAGGGGAGACACACCAGTTTTTTGGGTGCTCCATGGAGCAGCCAGGTCTGCACAACTGCAAACATGCAAAATTGGCAAAATTTCATTTGGAAACAAACCAAAGAGAAACTCTGTGGATTATCCAAAACAATACCAGATAGAAACTGGTGTGCATTTTGGAGTCTTTAAAGAGCATAATTTCATTAAGCATGCAAGACCTAATAAGCACAAAAAGGAAATAACCAGCCGCTGTCATAACAGGAAACATACCAAAGTCCTGCCTAAATTGGAGCTGGCTGGGAAGTAAGCCATTGTCAGGAACCCATTTCAAACACTGATATTGCTGATTACCTTGAGCAAGCATGGCATAATGGCCAAAAAAAACCCAAACCAAGGAGACTGGTTTCTTTATTTTGTGGGAAGCAGATCAGAAACAATCTAAACCTTAAACATGCATATCCTAAAATATGCCACTGTTTCACTAAAGTGGACAGAAATAGTAATATTTCAAGTTAAAGGATGGTTAGAAATAAATATAAACACCAAATGCACATCTCTCTTAGTGCACCTGACTGGGGATACACATACCTTGCTGAGAGCATTGTAGTGTAATTCACACAGGGTACATAATTTTCACTTCTTTTATCAAAGAAGTTTTCTGTCAAACTACTACATGCAAATTTACTACTAAAATTGCTTTGATGTTTGGGAACTTTCTTTTTACTTTTTTTTTTTTTTTTTTTATGTCTGGATGATGAACAAGGGATCATTTTACTGCCAGTTAGTATACTCCTCAACAATTTATGAATGCTACTGGACTTGGGTTGGTCCTATCTATAGGTTTGTTCTTCATAATTTTCTAAGTGGCACTAGCATTATTCATCTGCACCGAACATGTGCAGTTCCAGAAAAGCACTTTTCAAAAGGTTACTAATCCTGCTAATGTAGTTTCAGTTCCCTGATCCCAGCCATCCTGGAAATTCATGTGTATCACAGCACACAGCTCCATCCGCCTTTGAGATGAAATTGGGATATCTGCCCGCACCAATCTGGAACGGACTTACTTCCCTTCAATGGCGTGACATGGCTGAGAGGCTAAAAAAAACTCCCAACTGCAACAAATCTGAGGCTTCCCCTAAAGGAAAGGTAGTTAAAGGCATAGGTAGCACAATACTAATGAGATACTTGCTAAACCTCCTCTCTCATTTACCTTATAATAGCCTGTCTCATGGCCCTTTCTTCATATTGTGACCATATATCTTCATGCTAGAGAAATCCATTCGTATTAATTTAAGTTAAAAATACGGACACAAAAACCACAAACATATCTGAACAAATAAAAGCATAACACTATGGATATTTCCCAGTATGAGTCAGTGTGGAATTGGGAATTTCTAAGTAGAGACAAAGCAGCAAAAAGAACATGTCACTAGAGAGTTGATGTTGCTCCCTGGTAGTCAGCAGTAAGGATGTCTTTTACCATTTAGAAATCATGCCAGTTCCATTATTTGGATCCGAAAACTTGCTGTGCAGACTACAGGGCAAGCAGGGAAATCTAGAGGTAGATACTTACTTCTTTCATGTTCCCTTTGTGAAATAGCAAGGCTTGGTGTATCAAAGCTTCATACAGAAGGCTCATTATGTAAGTGACAACTATAATATTAAACTGAATAGAATGATAATATAATTCAAGAAATCTAATTGCTACTCTGCAGGAAATTCATTTTCTAACAATACAAAGCAAAAGCTGTCTCAATCACTAAAAAAAATCCCCCCCTTATAATTTTCTTTCATTTTCAATTTTATAAAAATGGCCTTAACTCCTCCTAGAGACATCAGCACTTAACTAGTCAATCAATCACCAGAATCAATCACCACACCTGCTGTCTCCATTGTAATTCCTTAAAGGAAAACATAAGTACAGGAAAACATGTACTGACTAGAATCCACCAGAGGCAAATTAAAGAAAGAAAACAAAACCAAAAGAGTATTCTAATTACTAAAACGAAATACCTTTTGAAAACTGTAAATGAAAATTATTCCATCAGAAGAGAAAGAAAAGTTGCAAAATTTACAAATATAATGTATTAATTTGGTGAAAAATTAAAATAATTTGAATGTAATATTTATCTGAAAATAAAACCCCAGCTCTCAATAACTCTATGTTCATTATTGTCAAAATACCTTGCCAAGGTAACCACTATTATTATTCTTATCTTATAGATGGCAAAACTGCAAAGACCTCAGCAGTATCAGAAATCTTCAAATTAGTAGCAAAGCTGGGAAAGTAAGTCATATCTATCATCTCTAGTGCAGAGTTTTGATTTTAGACTTGATCATTGAAACAGTACAGAACAAAGACCAATTTCTCAATATTCTATAATAACATTAAGCATTGAATATAGACCCATATTCCCATATTCAATATTCTACTATTCTCACCTCTTAACAGAGAAAAATCATCTAAGACAAGGAAGGGAAGTATAGGAGTATTACATAAATTTTCTACCAGTGTGACCTTTCCAGATCTCAACCACAAATGAAAAAAATCATTACAATCATTAATTAACTGTGTTCCTGTCTTCATCTGTAGGTTTAATACTTCTTATAGATATGTCACCATGGACCAGATTCATCTGAGAAATGTGATGATTAACACACAAATCCCTGACAATATGTGGTGAGTTTCTATTTATTTATGGTAATAAGGCAGAAATTTTCTATGCACATGCACCAGTAATTCTCCCAGTACCTCTGGCAGGAGTCAAGAGTCTGCATCCCACAGCAGCATATCTCCAAATGATTTAAACAGAACTTACAAGCGGAAATGGTGTTCTATACAGGTGGAATAAAAGCTACCACAGCAAAGAAGGCAGCACATCATTTTAGCTTTGCAGGATATGCTTGTGAAACAACACCCAAAACAATCTTTGTTTTAGAGCTCACTGTGTGACATAACTGCGTAACTCAAGTTTCGATCTGCAATCTTTTGCTAGCAGGATCTATCCAGCTCTGTGAGACAGTCTGCACAAGGGACTGGGACTCAGTGTGCCAGCAGCAGCAGCCAGGGACGGAGTGTCCCAATTTGCAGCGGGTTGAGCATGGCAGGATCCCACAGGGACTGTTGTGCAGGTCTCCCCACAAGCTCCCCAATGGCAGGGATTGATGCAGCCATTATCCAATATCATGTGAGAGCAGCAATGGACTTTTCGACCTCAATGGGCTGCATGGCACCTCATCTTTATTTCATTATCACAGCAGACGACTGCGAAAAAACAGCATGCACAGCACTTTTAAAGTCAATGGCACCTCAGTTTATGAGTCAACTCAGATATATGCTTTTACAATCTCTAAGCCTGCTTCTTCTTGAAGGAAATTGTTTGTATAACCACATACAAAATAATCTTTTTAAAGTGTACCATGGTTTTTTCCATATCCTCACAACAAAAACTACATTTCCCATTAAAAATCCCAAATTGCATATTACAATATCATGCATGCTTTACTGCAAAGTCAATACAATGGTACAAGAAAGGAACAACTCTGTTGCATAAAAAAAACAGTATCTAAATAACCCAGAAAACATTTCTTTCCCCAGCATCAGTTTTCTAAGAGCAAGACACTGCAATTTTTTTTTCATTTCGGCATTTTAATACAGTGAAGTATTTTGAGATAAATTTAGTACTTCAGAATATCTACATTTTCATTGCATTTTCCTCTTTGGGGTTTTCAGTAGGACAAAAAAATTACACTGGTCTGGTGACATGACATGTTATATGTCAAATCTTTTTAAAGCAGAGTTTTGGTGACTTTACCGAACTACTTTCTACCTTGCCATAAACATCGCAGCAACTACAATGTAGGTGCTATCTGCAGATGGGTAATATGAAGGGTAATTAATACAATTCTTCAGAAATAAGAAACTAGATAGGTAGATCCAACACCAGACTCCATTTCCCTATGACTCCTCCATCTCTAACTAGGAGTGAGACTGAAGAGCTGCACATACCATTCACTAGAAATGAACGGGTTATGGGAGTGTGTCAATTCCGCTGGAGGATGCACAAAGTTAGTCGAATTTAGACAAGTTTTCTTTTCATGCCAGTGAATGCTCTTTTTCAAAAAACAAAACCATGTGTCACTTCCTGATCCTGCTGCTGGGCAGGGTATCCTGCTACAGGGTGGAGCATTAAATTGTTCAAGAAAAACGCTGGCTGGCAGCCAGTGGAAATTTCATGTGCTATAGATCACGCTTCTATTCTACTATGATTCATCTGCTTCAGGAGCCACTGGTGATGGGTATATGTGGCATGTGCCACAGAATATATTTTCTACTACAGTAAAATTTGCCTACAGAATATTTCGTTCTTTCTAATGTGCTTAGTCTAGACTTATCTAGAGACAATAGGAGGTTCTAGTAGCCTACAGCTATTTCAAGGGCAGTTATGGAGTTAATCTCTTAAATTAGTAACCAATAGTGTAACATGGGAAAACAAACTGCAACTGGAAATTGAGGCTTGGGAGATTCAGGCTGGATATTTGTGGGAAAATATCTCCAGCAAGGAGCCACCCTGGAAAACCTAGAATAGGTTAAATTGTCATCTTTGGAGGTTTTCAGAATACACTTAGACAAAACTACAGCCGACCTAGTGATTATTCTGCCTTGAGAGGGATATTGGTCTAAATATCCTTTCTAGCCAATACCCTATGACTCCACAATTTTATGTATCCTCAATCAGCGTTTCTGATTAGTCTGAGTCTCCAACATGAATAAGAAAGTCATTTCTGTCTTGAATTGTGTCAAAAATCCAGATATTTTTAAACACCTACAAGTGGCTATGAGTCATTGCATTGTGCATCACAACATAATATAAATACAAAATCAATAAATATATTTAAATATTTACATAATATTATATATACAAATACATATAAAATCAGAGCCTCAGGTGGTAATTTTCAAGGTTTCAAAAACTTTTAACCAGATAAATCAAAATAAATGAGGTGTTGAAATAAAAATGACAGGCAACCCTTTGTCCATGTAGCATAATGGAAAAAGACATGAGCTTCTACAAGCATCAGCCTGAATCTGTGGAATTAATTTCCTTCAACCAACCTTGGAGTCAACCTTGTCACCTTTTGCTTCAGATTACAAGCTGGATTCTTCTCAGATTCCCTAACATATTCATGTATTTAAAGACGAAAAATTGCCCTCAAACCTAAACTGTCCCTTACAAATTTTTCACATTGATGAGAAAGCACAAGAACAGAAAGAGTGTCAGTAGTACACAAAAGAAGGTACTGTGATATTGTAATAATTAACATAATATTAGCATAGGTTTTCCATAGATATAATACTGGGTTTTATTTTTCTTTTTTATTCAAAATTACGCTTTTATTACACATTTACTCACTCTCCAAGGCTAAGTGAGAAGATGGGGTAGAAGCCCAACTATTGTACACCTTGTTTTGGATTTATGTGCATATGCAACTTCATATTCTTTTAAACCCAGTAATCTTATAACTATCTGTCATTGAATGTGCTTTCTGTTGCTGAATGAACTTTCTTTAAATGCATGAAGACAGGCACACTGCTGTTCTGACTGAAGTCAACAGAAGTTACCAATGGATTTAATTTGAAGTCGGATTAGGACTTCTGTGAAAAGCTTATATATAGAGAACCATGTACTGTAAAAATGTAATCCTTTAGGGAAAAAAGTCATTTATAAAAGCCTTCCTGTGAAGAAAAAAAACGCACACTATAGACTTAGGTAATCATTTAACAAGCTCGACAGCTGAAAGTAAATAATTCTTGGGCAAAGTTTCTAGGATGAAAGGTTTGACCTGCGCTTGAATCTAAAAGAAGCAAGCTGATTGACCTTATGATACTGTGGTTTTATTTCAGGAGCTGCCTTCCTCCCCACACCCCCCTCCCCCAAGCTTTCTTCTGAATTGCATGAATATTTCATGACTAACTGTGCATACCATGGCAGACAAAGAGCTAATAGATTAGTAATTTGACCTGCTATTTATTTGAGGTGCCCCAAACATGTAAGAAGGGAGACTCTGATTTTTCTTTAGAACAATCATGAAACAATATGGTTGATTCTAGAAACTTTACTTTAGCCGAGATAATTGGAGTGGGTGGAAGAGGCAAAGGGTATAGTAAGAATTCACATCTGGGAATGAAAGGAAATCAGTACACGATACAGTCAGACATGATAGAACACTCCAGCTCAATCACTGCAGTAAAACACCAAACTTCACTGCATTACCTAGAAACCTTGTTTATACTGCTTCTGCTTTACTTTAGCAAAGGATTAAAAAGACCCAAGCCAAACAAAAAACCCACACCATAAACATGGAAAGAATTTATACTGTAGAAGAGTAAAAGAGCTCTTCAAATGTCAATTTTTCTTTTCCTAATTATGAATATCAGTAAAAATTGGTGGAAAAATCTCTTAAATTACATTCAAGAGTTACCTGTAAAGACATTCTTGGAAATCCTGTCTTAAGATCAATTATGATTGAGGGATCTTGCTAGTGAAAAGCATAAAGCTTTTAGACAAAGCAGTCTTTTGGATAACTACCTAAACATAAAATGGAGATTTCATTATTCCCTTTGTCTTCTGCCCTCTGAACAACAATCACTAAAAAAGACAAGTAAAGTACTTGATTTACATGGAAGGAAAACATTTAGCTATTAAGCCATTTTATGCATTAAAAAGGTACACTAATTCATACACGTAGAGTCTGAAGTAGAAGACAGCATTTAACTGAGCCAAAAATTATTCTTAAAAAATCCAAACCCAAATGGCATCACTCCACTGTATAGCCAACATCAAAATATAAAAATTCTTCCACAAGTTCAGATGATTAAAAATTACCAAAAAAGTAGCTAGAAAATGCTGCACCACAGCATTTAGAGACACACACGTGCATCAGCACAGATGCTAGGTTGATCAGGCAATTTCTAGCCTTAGGTAGCTATTTTCTGTTCAAAGTGACAGGCTCTGAGGTTATGATAGCTGCACTTCAGCCTGTTAGTTTCTTGACTGCTGCATGCTCTGATTGTTAGTTGTAGTATTTCATTTGAGTTAGGGATGTCAGGCACTCACATTCAAAATATACGCAACTGTGGATCAAGTGTGCATAAAGACCAAAGTTTTGAATTTGGTGAATCTAATTTGCTCCTACTTTCAGGGAATTTATACAGTTTATTTTCTAGACATTGTTGAGGAGGGAAAAAAAAAGAAAACGATAATATTTGCCACCTTCAAGTAATTCTTCCACAAAATCATTGACCAATTCCTGGTCTGGAAGCCATCTACAGATGGAAGACTCCTTCTCCCCTGTCACTTCTGTCCATTTTGAGCTTCTTTTGCAAAGGGATAGTTGCACATTTGCTGAAAACATTTTTGGTAACCTGTGCAATGAAAGCTTTTTATTATCATCCAATGTAGCAGAAGTAATCTCTGAAGTCTTTAATCTTAAACTGGAAACGTGGCTTCACAGATACAGCTACTGAGGAGGTGAACAGGTTAAGAGCAGGAATGAAATCTACCCTGAAAAGGAATTGCATTACTAGACTTTACTCTCCAGCACTTCTATTAGCCCACAAGAAAGCAGCTGAAGGTAGTCATGGTAAATAAAAATTCTGACACAGTTTGGCTGGTATTTAAATTGTAGCTAAATAAAGAAAAAAAGGCAGCTAAAGCTTAAAGGATCTAGGTATCTCAAACCACTCTGGTTACTACAGGAAAACACTGAGTTCAAGCAGTGCAGAAGGAAGCACAAGGTCCTGAAACTTTTTTCAAATGTCTATGGGAAGTAAATGGTCAAAGTCTGAGAGAAGAGGTGTCAGAGCAGGGATTGTGCTGACTCTATGTGGGAATTAATGAATTTTTTTTCTGTCTCTTGCTCTACTTATTTCCTGAAGATGGTCAAGTCATTTCACCTCTTCTCATTTTGCTCTGTAAAACTGGTATTATACCCTCTCTGGTGCATTTTAAAGGCACAGCAGAGTGAAAGCTGGAAGGAAGGAAGCCAAGGAAAGAAAGAAGTCAGACTGACCCACTCAGCAGATATGTAAGATAGGGGAAGGTAAACCTATTTATTCCTATGCAAGACTGGTGTGATCCTGTGGCTGGCTGGAGCACAAGCAGGCAGTTCACAGGCACTAACATGCTGGATGCCTCACCAAACCCATCTGAAATTACAATGCTGCTATGATTCATTAACACCCCCAAACACCATACAAAATAGCTAGGCAGAGTAATAATGAAAACATTAAAAAAAAAATTCAAACTGTCACAAAACCAATCTACTGCATCTCAGATGAAAAGAGAGGTGATTTTTCTCTCTCTGGGCATTAGAGTCTTTATTCAAAACAATCCTGAAGCAAATTGTCTCCCTGGACAGAGCAAAATGACAGTATGGTGGCTCATCTTTAAGAAAAACTAGATGTCTGGCTCAAAAACAGACTAGCCACTCTTTTCCATGGCTAATGCCAAAAGCATGATATCTCAGCAGCCCTTGGTGCTCAGTGTGCTCTGGGTGGTTCCCATATATCAAGCAGTTCACCTTTTCCTAGTGTCATATCACATTTGATTATCAATCCTTTCCTTCTTGCAAAAACTACTGGCTTCCACAGTTTCTGTAAGGAAAGATCTGAGTAAACAACAAGTTGCTTTTTAACCCCAAGGTCTGTCTTGAGCCTCTCTTTCGAGTTGTAATATTTGGCACTTCATCCCTCAAGTGATTTACCAATATCTCTTCCATACCTGCTGAATGGTCTTGACTAGAGGTATACATAATTAAGTAGACTCAGTTTATAGCTGTTAAAAAAATATTGAAACCTGTGTCCATCCAAGTTTTCAGTGCTTCTCAAAAAACCCAAACAGATCAGCTATTCAAATTTAGAGTGCACCACTTCACTAAGCAATTCTCACAAAAACCCAGGACAGCAACAGGTTTGTGCTACAGCAAGTCACAAGTTTCTACATTGTCTCAACAGATTTAAGCTGCAACTCAAATCTCTACTGACAAGAGAATTATTTCATTATATAAATGAATCTACATCAGATTATAGCAGTGGTAGTCATAATAGTAGCACCATGATAAATAGTAATTAATCCAAATATTTCCACAGTCCCCTTCAGCTGTCAGCCCTAAAGCATTCTATAGATTAAAGTAGTAACCCCATCCTTGGCAGGAAAGAAAACAGAGGTTCTGCAGTGTAACAGCATTTGTTCAAGAAGGAGCAGTTGTAGATCTCAGACCCACTTGTCCTGTCACTTCCCTGTTACTCCCTAACTTTCTTATTTTCTCTAATGGGTCATTATACACACCCTACAATTTGGAGGTTTGATGGTGCTTTTGGCTTTAGTAGCTTCAAAGGGTTCAAAAGATCTGTCATGTACCAGAGAGGCATTTAATATCTCAGACCTCAAGACTAGCTGAAGTCTAACTCCTGCTGTTGAGAGGATTTTATAGAGGTGTGTGGTAAGTCAGCCACATATTAAAGTACAAGGTCTGCTCTTTGGTTCTTAGCTGTTGAGTAGTAAATAAAAATTAATGTGTAATGGCACAATACCTTCCTTGGGCATGCTTCCAATTCCTGCTACAAAGAGCCTGGAAAACTGCTAAGAGCAGCTCAAGTAAAGAGAGTGAGGGGAGTACTCCAGCAGAGTGACCCAACCATGTTCTTGCCTTTGATCACTCTCACTTCTCTTGTCCTGAAAATGTGATTGCATCAACTTGCCTTTTATCTTCTTCTATTTAATCTGCACTAATGTGTCTTCAACATAGCTGAAACAAAATCATAGTCTACATGTGGATTCTAGATCACCTTGAAATACCACACTAACATTGATTTCTAAAAGGAGAACTTGATAATAAAGGCAGGCAGCAACAAAAAGATACAAGAGACATTTTCCAAGAAACTAACAAATTCTGTAACTCAGATTCAGTGCAGAGATTTACCAGAAGGCTGAAGGTCCCCTAGTCTCCATCCCTTATCTCCTACTTGTCCTATATCCAAGCAGTAGTATTACTCATGTTATTAACACTGGATTTAATTTACTTCCTGGTAAGAGAGAGCAGTGTATAGCAGCACAACAGAGGAACAGGAGGAAGGAACAGCACAGCGGCTAAAAAGAAACACTGAAATATTTTATGTGGCTGTAACACAAAAACCGCAACTCTTCTTTCAGAGCACCCGTACTTCAGGCAGCACCTTTTACTTCCACCATGCAACTCCCACAGGGAAGGGAAGGGGTGATGAGGACGTACAGCAGTGCAAATAAATAAGTCCATGCCATTTGTATCAATCTGGAGGGAGGCAAAGCCGCAGTTTGACTCAGACATGCAAAGAAAGTTTTACATTGTTGAGATTTTTCTTGGGGTTGTGAAGCATTGACAAAAATAACCTACCCGGCCTTGCTCCCGAGCTCAAGAACTCTGCAGACAGCTTTTGTACTCTGGCAAAGGCAAAACTATCCAACAGGCCGAGCTGCACAGGAAGATAAAGATAACATAGATAAAAACCGCAGTGTTTCGTAAATCTTGACCTCGCAGTACAAGTGCATAACAACACATGCAAGCTTGTATCTACATAGTTACAAAAAATCCTCAGATAAAATATTTCACTACATATATTTCTCTCCCTGCACGTGGCAGACATGAACTGGACCACTTAATTAACTACTGCAGGATGATCAGACACAGCAATGATGAACACACAGTAGGAGTCTAAACAACAGAAGAGACAACTTCAGCAAGTTGGTATATTTCATAGCACTGAGAACGGCATTCTTTTACACAAATAGCAATGTTCAAGGTTTTAAACAGCTGACATTCACTTTACTAGTATTAGGAGACATGGCATTTTCCCAGAAATCAAAATTCATATTTTCCACATTTATTCCCACTCAGAGTTGCAGTCTGAAAATATCAAACTTTCAAGCAGTACAATCATGAACCTTTTTCTGAGTTGGAAAGAAACCCGAAGATCACTGAGTTCCAACCCCACTTTCCATGTACAGGGACAGAAACTAGACCAGGTTGCTTAAAGCCCCATTCAACCTAGCCTTGAAAATTTCCAGGGATGGGGCAGCCACAACTTCTCTGGGCAAACAGTTCCAGTGCCTCACCACCCTCACAGTAAAGAATTTATTCCTAATACCTAGCTCTAAATCTACCCTCTTTCAGTTTGAAATAATTTCCCCTTGTCCTGTCACTACATGCTCTTCTAAAAAAGTCCCTCTCCAGCTTTCTTGTAAGCCCCTAAGGTATCCCCAGAGCCTTCTCTTCCCCAGGCTGAAAACACCAACTCTCTCAGTCTTCATAGCAGAAGTGCTCTAGTCCTCTGATCATCTTCATGGCCTTCCTCTGGACTTGCCCCAGCAGGTCCATGTCCTTCATATGTTGGGGTCCTCAGAGCTGCCCACAGTACTCCAGGAGCAATCTCACAAGAGCAGAACAGTGAGAGAATCACCTCCCTTGATGTGTTGCTCACGCAGCCCAGGACATGGTTAGCTTTTGGGGCTACAAGCATACATTGCCTGCTCATGTTGAGTTTCTTGTCAACCAACACACTCAAGTACTTCTCCCCAAGTCTATTCTTACTCCATTCTTCTCCCAGCCTATGTTTGTGTTTGGGATTGCTCCAACTCAGGTGCAGGACTTTACACTTGGCCTTGTTGAATTTCATGAGGGTCACACAGTCCCACCCCTCAAGCCTGTCAAAGTCTCTCTGGATGGTATCCCTTCTGTCCAGTGTGTCAACTGCACCACACAGCTTGGTGTCATCAGCAAACCTGCTGAGGGTGCACTCAAGCCCACTGTCCATGTCACTAATGGAGATGTTAAATCGCAACACCAACCCCTAATGAACACCAGTCGTCACTGACTCCACTTGGACATCGAGCTGTTGACCACAATTCATTGAGCACAATCATCCAGCCAATTTCTTATCCACGGACTGATGCCTCTGCAGTTTAGAGACAAGGATGTCTTGCAGGACAGTGTCAAATGTTTTGCAAAGTTCAGATTAATGACATCAGTCTCATCTCTCTTATCCAAGGACACTGTTACCTCACTGTAGAAGGCTACCAAATTTGTCAGGCGTGACTTGCCCTTAGTGAAGGCACGTTACCTGTCACCAATCACCCCCTTATTTTCCATGTGCCTTAGCACATGAAAATCTGCTCCATGATCTTAGTGGGCAATGAAGAAAGGCTTTCTATCCTGCAGTCCCCATTCTCTTCTTTTTTTTTCCCTTTTTAAAAATGAAGGTTATGTATCCCTATTTCCATTACATTTTTTAAAACATCTAGCAAAAGCAGAAAAGGACAAGACTGAAATTTTATTTCCTGCACATTTACTATATCATTACATTTGTGATATAGAAATGCAGCCTTAGCATTCAGTAGAGGTACTTAGTGTCAAGGAAAGGATTATAAAGACATGTCTGAGCATGTATCATACCCTTGTTTCTTCTAAAAAGTCACAGCATCTTTATGACCCTGTTTCAGAAGGGCATCCTCAATCTTCTTTGGTAATTCCCTACCCTACATTCAAAACATCTATTTCCCCTGAGGACAGCCTGATTCTGAGTTTGGAGAACATAATGAAATCATTACAGTCAGTGCAGTACCTACACTTGCGTCAGAAATTCACTGCCTTTTAAATGCATACAATGTCAGTTAGAACTCCTGTACCTGAAAGGTGGAGATGAAATATATACTGATGCTCAAGAACAAAGCACCTCATTAGCTCTCTGAGCACAGTGCACTGCAGCTTGTCATTATCCAATGCATTCCTTGCAAGCCACTGGGTGGGGGATATGACAATCCCTTAGGCTGCATTGCAGAGAAATATTATCAACATTCAAGAAGTACCAGAAACAGAATATTGCCCAAAACTATTTGTCATCGGCATCTCCTTTAGTATGAAAGATGGAGGGGAAATGGAACAAACAACAAAAACAACAGCAACAACACAAACAAAAAACCAACCCACTGGTGAAGTGTAGGAATATTGCCCTTGAGTTAATTTAATTTATTGATAAAAGCCATTTATAAGATATCTCTCTGTGTCATCTAGGGCCACAACCCAATAGAGGATATATCCTAGGATGAGTCAAGCATCAACATGTTGCAATGGGAATTTCTTGGTGTTAATGGGGAGTTCAAAAAAACATAAAGAGAAAAGGTAAGTTATTAATCTAGTTTCTGAATCATTTCAATATTAATTTTTTCAACTGTAACTGTTCTAAAAATGGTTACATTTTACCTGCTGTACAAGACAGATTTCTGAAACAAGACCCACAGACTTTTACTATAGATGCAAAGTGATAATGATAACTACAGGCAACAAACAGGACAATCCCTCATGCTGCAGTGGTAACAGGAGTTCTTGCAGATGAGCTGAGAGTAGATTCAGGAAATAGACATTCAGGGACTAAAGCTATTAACTTGACTCCAGAGAGTCCTCTGGCTGTGTATTGCAGACTGACTCCTCCTCTAGACCTATCTGCTGCTATGAACTCAGACACTCTCTGCAGGAGTCCTCCTAAATGTAGCATTTCACTCTCCAAAAATCTGGAAATCTACAGAGCTATTTCGCTGTTTTGCCCCAGAGTTGGCAGTTAGAGGAATCTACCAGCACTGCAACAAAACGTTAAGTCGAGTATTTTTGTCACAGGAACTGAGGACTTCCTGAGTAACCTTGAATAAACTACATTCTCCTGTCCCGCAGCTGTCATGCAGGACAGCACATTGTCCACTTACAAGGTTGCTGAATGGCACTAGTGCTCCCAATACCAAGATACTGACAGCCCCGCATGGCCAAGCATAAACATCATGGGAGCACCACAGAAAAGCCTAGTCCTATGTGTACACACAGTTCTTAAGTGTTGTAGTAGGTTGACCTCAGCTGGATGCCAGGCACCCACCAATGCATTTCTATCACTCCCCTCTGCAACTGGATAGGGGAGAGAAAATATAATCAAGGGGTTGAGATGAGGTCTGGAGAGAGCTCACTCACCAAATGTCATCATGGAAAAAACAGACTCAAACTGGGGAATTTATTACTAACAAAATCAGAGCAGGGTAGTGAGTAGTGAAATAAACTTTAAAACCACTGTCCCTCATCCCTTTCTCCTTCCCGAGCTCTACCTCCTCCCTTCCAGCAGCATAGGTAGACAGGGAATGCGCAATATGGTCAGTTCATCACACATTGTTTCTGCCGCTGCTCAGGGAAAGGAGTGCTTCCCCTGCTCCAGCATAGGGTCCCTATCATGGGAGATAGTTCTGTATGAACTTCTGCAATGTGAGTCCATCCCACAGGCAACATCCTCCAAAAACTGCTCCAGTGTGGGTCCCTATTCCATGGGGTGCAGGCCTTCAAGAACAGCCAGGGCTCCAGCACTGGTCCTCCAAAAGGTCACAAGTGCTACCAAGAAACCAGCTCCAGTGTGGGCTCCTCTCTCCATGGGTCTGCAAGTCCTTGTGAGAAGCCTGCTCCAGCATGGGTTTTCCCACAGGTTCACAGCCCTTTCTTGGGCACCCACCTGCTCTGGCATGGGGCTCTTCTACAGGCTGCAGGTGGATCTCTGCATCTCTGAGGATCTCCATGGGCTGCAGGGGCACAGCTATTTCACCATAGTGTGCATCACTGGCTGCAGATGAATTTTGTCTCTGGCACCTGGAGCACCTCCTGCCCCTCCTTTTCCACTGACCCTGGTGTCTGCAGAGCTGTTCCTCTCACATATTCTCACTCTGCTCTTCTCTGGCCTCAATTACATCTGTGCAATAACTCTTTTTTTCCTTCTTAAAAATGTTATCACAGAGGCCTTACTGTCATTCCTGACTGCTGCGGCCATGGCCAGTGGCAGGTCCATCCTGGAGCCAGCTGGCGTTGGCTCTGTCAGAGACGGGGGAAGCTTCTACCAGCTTCTCCATGAAGCCACCCCAGCTATCAAAACCAAATACAATTTTATTTGGCCACACAAACCAAATACAATTGTAAACTACCATTCTTTCAAATACTGGCATTTATCAGTCCAGTCTCACTCTTGTCTATTTATTCTGTCACTTTCTGCTGTGCTCCAGAGGCTTCTGTATATAATCAAGTCATAAACATGTTTTACTTTGGTTTAAATTTTGTTTAATAATAATTTCCTGAGTAGCTTGAAACAAAACTAATTACACACACAGAGACAGGTACACAAAAAGAAACACCCGCTAACTCTACTTTTTTTTTTTTTTTTTTTTTTTTTTAAGGACTCTTCAGTTACTAAATGTAAGTAAAATTTCAAAAGAAACCCAAGCATGACAAGGTACAGAAACTGTGCCTCTCTGGCACAAGAACACCCACCTTTGACATAGATCTTCTATCCACAGAAGAGCAATTTTCCCTCATGCAATGTATTTGTGAAATCCTCAGGTATCTTAAAGTTCTGGAAGCTGAGGGAAAAGAACAAGCTAGAGTGAAAGAAGTGACCCACATATCCATAACGTGTTTCGCGGCAAGTCAAGCAGATACAAAAAACAACCATGTCCTGCTTCCTGAGAGCCTTGCCCACACATTGAGCCCCCAAGCTGGCAAGGAGGGCCTGCAGCCCAGCATAGCAAGTACACAAGGCTGAGGATGACCTGCCTTAGGGCTGGATGCTACTGGCAGGACAGACTTACAGGCAAGCTTGTCAGGAGGCAATTCATTCTCCTAAAGTTTGAACCATTCCCAACACAGAAGAAAAAGGATGGTTACAGGACAATTTTTTCAAACATGCATCAAAGTTCTTCCTTCTCTCTGCTTTTTAGGTCTAACAGGTCAGTCAGTCTCTCTCCTGAGCATTGTAAATCACTTGCTCATTGCTGGTTGAAGTTAATACCATTTCGATAGTTATCTGTGACCTCAAGATTTCTCCCCTTGTTCTTTCATGACATTAGGGGCACAGGAAGAGGATTTCCTAACATTGAGCCAGAAAAACAGAAACTGAAGCCAAACAGAAAATCAAACAGTGATCTCCCTTCCCCTGCCCATATTTTGCATTTTCATTCTTTAATTAGAGTAAGGAAAGCCAAAATGACCTTTTCCTTCTTTTAGTTGCTTATGTGTTTGTTTCCGACAGAAGAAATTTGTCCTTCCTGCAGGAGAACCAACTCCACTCTTCTATAAATAAAATCCACTTGTGTAAATGGAAGCTTGTTGGAGAAGTTTCAGCACAACTAATTTTACAAATTAAAGACTAGGAGAGCCAGAAGTAAAATTTGATTTGGTCTCACAAAAGTATTGAGGAGAAAAGACATTTATTTGGTTATGTTTTCAAAAACATTTATGAAATGTGAAGCTACCACTTCTTTTACATGAAGCACATTAGTTGACCAGCATAGGGTTAAACCTATCAGAAATCTAGCAAAGCAGAGTAAAGATAAATTTCCTGAAGTGCACAGTAAGACACTCTTAACCAAACATTGTTCTTTCTTACATAAATGCTCACATACAAAAATGTATCACCTATTGCTGTGCTATGTAAGCAGGTTTCAACATTGAAAAGCCTGGTCACAGATGCCTGGGTTAGAGAAGAGAAAGAGCACAGACGGCTCTTGTCAGCACTATAGAAGAGTTTAGCAGAAGACCTGAGAAGACAGAGAAGCTACTAAGGATGAACTGAACATAGTGACAGCCCTTTCATACAATTTCTGAATAGGATAATTCACAATGCAGTTTACAAGTCCACACAAGTTCTTGAATTTCATATGAATGCTTAGTATCTTACTATTTAAACTGTGTAGTCCTGATTTTAAAATTGGACTTTGCATTTCCCAAGGAAAAAAAAAGAATTATTAATTTCCAATAGCAACTGTGCACACAAAAAATGTATACACCTATGACTGTCTCTTTCTGCTTTGTATGAAGGACTTGATGTGTGAAATGCGACTACCCCACGCTCTGCTAAAAATGGCACAAACTAGACAATGGAAATTGTACATTAAGGAAAGTGGGGAAAAAATCAGTGTCAGAACACACAAAATAGATATTCACAGTGAAACAAAAAGAAAATTAATGTCCCTCAGTCTGTGGACTGATTATAGGTTTGCCATGGTTGTTTTTTTCCCTTGGGAGATTATGTCTCTCAGGAGGTGACATCCACTTAAGGGACAATGAACCACTATTTATATAAATGTCCATCACTGAAACTCTCTAAACAATTGTAAATATTGACCAGCATGCAGCCGATTAGTTTTGGCCTCACTGTCACTGGCATATATCGTGGATAGCTATTGCAGAATAGCAGCTCTCTTACATTCATACTTGACACATCACTGTTGAATGTGACATTTCCACCAACAACAAAAGAAGCATTTAATAGTAACTTTGTTTCCCTAACAGAAACATATGCCTTCCTAATAACATAAAGCCAAAAGACAAAACTAATATATTTTTTTACATTATACTAGGCACTACCTATGTAAATAGTACAATCCCATGGTAACAAACAGTTCCTCTCCACAAGGAATATCTCCAATAGATTCCAAAACACAAAGCTTTGTTCTACTATAACCATTTAAATGTGGCCTACAATGCACAGAATCATTTTCCTCAGTTGCAAGAGCTACTTCAATGTGGCGTTTGTTTTTATTAATACAAGTCCTTATATTCAAATGCAAAGCAACTACAATATTTTCAAATTTAAGAAACTGTCTGATGTCAACTCTTGAAGCAGGGCAAGACAGCACTGAGTTAGGAGCATCCTACTGCTGCCTCTGAGGCAAAGACCACAAAATTTGCAATCTCCTCACGTTCACAGCTCTCCTTTTGAAACCATAACTTTACAAGCCTGGAACAAACAAATATTTGTAAGACTCACTGCAAGACATGCATTGTCATAAGACAGGCAGGAGAGCAGTATTTGGAACAGAACCCAGCAGAATAACTAATAGCCAATTTTCAGAAACATCGAGTAGGTACTGTTTCTTTTCCATACAGTTTTGGATGCTCTATACCTGACCATGAGAGGAACTCAAAAAACAAAAGCAGACAATGACTCTCTCTTTCTCCCTCTTGGCTACACTCTTTTTGGATCTAGTAGTTCTAGCATTATACTCTTAATTAGCATGATATTCAAATTCCCACCTGAGATCTAAAGGAATGAAGAAATGTGTGTGTGTGTGTGTGTGTATGTTTGAACTAGTGTAAAACAGAAGGATGTAGCAGCAGGAAGCTGATAATCAAAACTTTTTTCTTCCTCAATGCATTTTAGTTTGTTCAAAATAAAAGACCTTATTTTGAACACATTTCAGAGATGTAAATCCCTGCTTTATTCATTGCTTTGCTGCACTCTTTTAAGTGCTCCAGCAGGGGAGGAGGAAAGTTGGTGGGAAGCAGAATAATTAGGCACGCACTTTGTAATTGTTAGGAGCATTGAGCACAAAGGCAATGCTAAGAGAAGCTGCCTGAAGCTTTCTTGGCTGCAGGAAGTGGCGTTACCAAGGTAATCACTTTCAAACTGTCCAGCAAGACTGCTGAGGAACTTTGTACTGAGAGGGATGTGTTGGCCAAAGCATACTTCCTGTAAAAGAGAACACAGGCATCCACTGATAATTTGTAGGACTTCCATGTTTTGTCTTACATATGTGTTTCTAGCTTGCTGGAAGTTGAAAAGCTGAGCTCATTGTGAACATTTAAGATCTTCCCTATCACATCCTGAATCCTGCAGTTGATTTGAAAATCAGATGGGGGTAAAGGAAAGCAATTTGACAATTACTGAGAGGCTAATCAAATTAGATACAGAGAGGTCGGGTATGGTTTATATATACATTTTCAGGGATTAAAGTGCAAGGATCCATTCTTCTCCCACATTGCAGATAAATATATTTGCAGTACTTCACAAGCCCCTTGTAGCACCTCATTTGGTGCCACTGCTGTGTTTGCTGCAGGAATGCAGCCCTTCACTCAGCTGTGATGTGACATGAATTTGAGACTGACAGCTACTGCACTTGAGATCCATACAGAGGCTGTGCTTTTAATTCTGGAGATCCACAGTGAAGCATCCTGCTCTTCACCAAGATAGCAGCTGTTACACTAATCTGAGGCCTCTGTGCTAATTGTGGCATGAACCAGCCACAGTAGAGCTAGCTCCTATCCCACACTTTCTAGGTGTTAGATTATTCTGCAACAGAAAGTGGACAAAATCACACAGAGATGGAAGGAGGTGACATGAAAGGAAGGGTGACAGCAACAACAAAAGGGCAGATGTAGATTTCCAATCAGTGGTAGAAGAGGCCTGGTGTTGCAGCAGTGGCCCTCTGCTTTTCACATGGTTGCATGGCACAACCCCTGTCTGCTGGAGGACAGGCAACTGAACACAGCAAGGGGGACTCCAGAGCCTAGAAATTACTCAGCTGCTCCAGCATCCTGATCACGCACCTTCCTTGGAAGGAGCAGGAAGGGTTTTCAGTATACAGTGTTAAAGTTTCTCCTCTCTTTGCTGTGTTTTCCACTTTTACATAACTATCACACTCATCCCAAGGTATAAAAACAAATTAAAAAATGGAGAGAAAAGATGCAGTCTGATTTTAGACACTATTTAGATTTGTTCATTTTATGTGAGTCAAGTCATGCCACAAAATTGTCTGGGAGCCACTTAAAAGTTTTTCAGTTCATTAACAAAACTTTCAAAGATCCTATTTGCACTGGACCTGTGGATACAGTTTTACATAACGTGGAAGGACCTCTGATACTTCTCCTTCCTAATGCCCTGTATTCAAAGCTGGAAGTAACTCCCTATGTACATGTTTTTAACTGTATTTCTATGCTCAAGCTGCACAGTACACTGGTCAGCTCCTCAGAATTTTCTCATCTTAACCAAATGTGAGCCCACCATGAAAGGAAGGAAGCATATTTTGAGCAATAAAGCCTTTGTTAAAGACATAAAAGCTGCCATAACCTCTTTCTTCACAAATTTATACAGCTGTTAATTTAGCATCTCCAGTAATCTTAGCTGCCACTATATCAAGGGATACTATGATACTTCCAGTATTTTTTCCCTATCAGTTCTTTAAAAGTTTACATTTAAAAAAAATTAAAATCATTAAAATGTAATCAAGTAGTAAAGATTTTTAAAAGCCACTTGAATGTGTTCCCTCCCCACCTCCAGAATTCTTTGTAATTTTGGGGGGTTGAGGGTGGTGGTGGTGTGCTTTTTGCAGGAATGAGTATTCAGCACAGGGTTTTTTTTCATATTAAAGGGTCTACGTCTTTCTGCAAGCACAGCAGAGACAAGCCTGTAAACTGTAAGCAGTCTTCATTCCTTATTGACATCTTTCTTGAAAAACTGTAACCTTTAACCTTGCAACATTATTTCTCAGGAAGCTGATTAACTGAAAAGTCTGTTTTGGTCAATGGCAATTATAGCTGCAGACCTCATGGTAACCTTTAGTGTGTATATTCTGCCTTGCAAACAATGCCAATTAAATGGTTGACCGTCATTCCTTAAGTTCATCTAAAATTACATTATCTTAGAAGATAAAACACTGTCAATGCAATTTACGTCTCTTCAAACTGCTATGCCAACAAAAATTTATTTCTTACGGGTCAAAAAGGGTTAAAATAAGCAAAGCAATCTAAAACTTAATTTGTAAAATACCTTTAAAATAGAGGAAACACAGGTTTATGCCATGGGGTGATTTGGGGTTTTTTCCTTCCTTACATAGCGCGATTGTTTGGATTACAGTATTGGGGGGTTTTCTGTTCTTGTGGGGGCTTGGTGGACATAGTTTGTTTGTTTTTAGCTACCTGCTATTTATATCTTCTTCTGTGAATCTTTTCTGAACGTCTCTCTTCCCCTGTTGCTCATGTTAAGCTAAATCTCTCTCAGGTTCAGAAAAGAACTGATCTTTCAAATACACAGGATAAACAGTGTTTCAGGCCATTTAATGTTCCTGTATTTTGTCATTGGCGTTGTTAAATATATTAAAAACATTTTACCAAAAACTTATTTGAATATTTGTGCCAGAGACAAATTGAAGAACTTGTTTATGCAAAGACATTGCTAAAGAATGACCCAAGGTATCACATCAAAAGTCCCAGTTTACTGACCTCTGCCTCTACATGTGGGAAAGCCTAGAAAGTTTGCATCTGCTTTGGTCTTCCCTATTAGCTTTACATCAGTGAAGTAGTGGAGGTAGATAATATATTTATTCCAATTTCTATTTCTAATAGCATTTTTTCTTTTTGTTTCTAACAGGAAATCAAAGAGAAGAATACAGGTTTTTTTACAGTTTCACTTTACACTAATTTCAAATTTCAATACCAATTTGAATACCAATTTCAAATTTCTCACTGAAAGTATTTGTTCTTTACTGTTTAATAGCATTATTCTTTAAAGGTAAAGCAGATTTTAGATAGTTTGTGGTTAATTTTGTTAGGCCCTGCTCAACTGTTAGAGAGACTTTAAAACCATAACATTTCTACTCTATTCCCCACTATGCACAAAGAGATAGAGTCTCTTACAAAAAAACCCCAAACTTGTAAATCAAAACATGAGTCAGAGCAAAGTGAGAAATATTGCATTGCACAGCCCCTTTTTCAGAACCTCATAACAAATATTAAGCACATTTGCCAGTCTCATATGGATTTTCTGTTGCTTTCAGTTAAACTTTTTTTTCTGGTGGCCTTATTTAAAAAAAAAAAAAAAAAAAACCACCACAAAAAACACTTTCCTCATCTCTGTCCAGTAATGCCCTTCGCTTAGTTGTTTCAAATTAGGATAATTACACAGCATGACTTTAGTCAGCCTAGAGCAGCTTCCATCCAGAATACCTTTATTCATATTTTTTACCTCCACTCAATACTATAATTTTATGTTTTAAGAATTTTAAAGCCTATTCAGTAGCACAATATCACATCATTAAATTTATGATAACATTCAAAACCAGTGTGAAACATCAAAAATATTTTAAAAGCAAATACAACCTAACCAAATGAGACTAATAAGTATTTGGCCACACAACACTGTCAGCCAAATGTGAACATGATTACGAGCATGAAGACATCTTTTCTATTGTTGGAAAAAAGCACCTAATTGTTTTAAATTTGAGGGTTTTTAAAGTTTCTTCTTAACCCTCGTCCTCCCCCAAAACCATCTTCAATGCTGCAGCACCTTTATTTATCATTAACATAGAACACAGTACTATCAAGTAAATCTCTAAAACTTCCTGAAGTGCAGAGATGACAAGACACTACATATACCACTTGTCTTTTGTTTATTTGTTTGAAGGAAAGACCAGACATGGACTCTACACTGGATGTATAGAGTAGTTCATCACCAAATAACACTTTAACCCTATAACAATCCATCTATTTCTATAGCTTTCATCTCTCTGCTAGAAGATTCTACTAACAGAGTCTTTGCTTTGCTATATGCTGTTTTGACCAGGAAATTTGTGGGCAAACATAGGCAATTATAGCACTTTTAAAGACAAGACTTTTGTTTTCCATCATATGGTGATTTCCAAACACTTGCTGAGCTTGACTGTGAAAGATGCAGTCATATTTAAAGTGCTATAAGTATCAATAATACAGCCTTTCCACTGTGAAACTATTTGAGTTGCATCATTAACCACTATAAACTACTGATATCAATGTTCTGTGGAATTCGATGCTTTTAAATATTACAGTCCTGTGTAGTTTGAAATACATCACTGCATGGCACATTCATGACAACAAAGCACTTCTCACCCAGGTTATGTCAATCACCAGTATGTTTAGTCCTGATCACACATATATATGTGATTAATCATGCCTTTCAACTTCCAACATAAAACAAATTATCGTGAAATCAACTGCATTTATATTTCACATAATACTTAATCTTACATATATTTCAGTAGAACTACCATGAATAAATATGCAATCATAAGAATCTCTTGTTTATAACCAACCACACCTTTGAGGGAACAATTTCCCATACATTTACACAGATATTCCCAAGGTGTTGGTACTAATATCCTAACACTGCTGAGAAAACCTGACATCAAAAACATAATCTCCCAGATAGCAACACCACTTTTATGACCACAGCAATAATGATCACCATAAGCCACGTTATCATTATGAAGTCCCAGTCAAGAGCAGACTAATAAGTGCCATCCCCAGAGCAGGGGCTGGGATGGGGGCAGGAGTCCCAGAGCTTCTGCAGTGACCACCATTTTTGCCTGTCTTCAGCACAACTCTGTCAAGCACAGGACAGATTCCCTGATTCAAGCTACTCAATAGGAACTGCAACATTCACTGTGCTGACTTAGAAACTGGTACTTTGGCACAAACAAAGGAACATCACAGAGTGAAAATACATGTTGTGTTGGAGTGATCAACAAGCCCCTGAACCACAGCTGTAACAACAGAGTGGCCATCACTTTGGAAGTCCTCACAGATTTTGGTTCCCTCCCAGGTCTTCAGAGTTTGTATGTTTATTAGGAGGTTACCCTTTCATTCTCTTCCTTAATATTACCTTGTGATCACCAATATACTTTTCTATAAAATAGGTTTACCTGGTTAAAATAAATAAAGAATAACAAAGTGCTTTGGCACCACAAAGAGCAGCTAAAAGGAGAAGCTACAGCAGCATAACTAAAATGGAAAGTATATTTCCTCAAAAATATGCAGGCCAAAATTTTTACTCCTTCATTCAAGTAAAAATATAGCATACATTAAGAAATAAAAAACCAGAAGAATCCACTAAAAACATTGAAGAAAATACATTCACAATCAAAAAACAAAACAAAACAGAAAAAAAGCAAATGCTAAAAACTATATTTATTGTATTTTTTTCCATCTTTCCTTTGGCAGTATCTCAATAAAGAGTTGGCGAAAAATTGGAAATATTTCATATCACTTCATGTCTAGATAAATATTTTCTTCTATGAAAAGTGAAATGCACATGCAGCAATTGTCTGAAATCACTGCAACTACAACAGTGATTACTCCTCATTAAAACCAGAGCAGGAGCTTCAGAGGTACTTAGAGGCTCTTACTTTAGATGGCCCCATCATATGGGACCATCTGACCATAAGGTTCTCAAGCTGAAAAATCTGGAAGCTTTCTAAGTGCACATTAGTCAACAAGGGACAAAACATCACATCTTGGTTACTACTAAAATAACACTGTTCCATGAGCTACGGGAAACATGATGCCTGGTTTCCTATAGACTGTCCTAGATTTTTTAACCCACTTATCCCCAAGCATTCTGATCAGCCAGACATTGACATATGGGTCATGATGCTTCCACAGCTCCATGTGTGCCGGCTGTCCGGCCGGTGCAGGATGTGCACGCTCATTGACCAGCTGGCTGATGCCCAGCAGAGGTGACTGGGAACCAGGATGTAGCTGCTTTTTCTCAGCAGGGAGCACTAATCAAGATGTTCTCTTTTACCCAGCTAGTGATTTTTGTGAAATTTCTAGGAATCTAAATATATTTCAGACATCTCATTCCCTTGTTAAATTTTGCAGCCAACAGGTTTGAGAGTTATGGTGAACTAAAAGGAAGAAAGAGAAACACAGTGTCTGATAGCCAAACACACACGTTTCTTTGCCTTTGAAAACCTGGCAGCAAACATACCATCAATGTTCCCCACCTACCTCTAGCTAATTTTAACTTATTTTTCCTCTAGTACATGTTTTGCTTTCATTACTCTCCCATAAATGCTACCTCATCCTTACTAAATGTTGCACTACTACTGTCTTGAAATCCTTCTCCCTCTGCTTGGAAGGTATTTCTGTTTCCAGTTCAACCAGGCTTGACAAGTAAATAGCAACCAGACAGCAGAAACACATTAAAAACATACAGTTAACAGAACAACGGTAATATACTTTACATTTAAATGTTCTAAATAAAAGGATTTATACATACAAGATCTATACATATTTCCAAGCAATGTACAGAGAAATACCCATTCACCGTGCCAATATTTAGTGACAAATTCTGCACCTACTTCTGTGTTTGATATCCTGCCACATCCTGAACCACTCATATGGCCACAACTCTAGCACTGCAGTATTACTTGCACTCAACAGCACTAGCACAGGAACAACCTTGTGCCCAGTTACCACATGTTTTGGGGGAAAAGTTGTCAAGATTTCAAGTTCAGTATGGCACAGGACTGCCTCAACACAGCCTGCCAGTACTGGAAGCTTCTTTCTAGCCCTCATCCATCAAGACGCAGTTTATATATACTTTTAGAAGTAAACACCCTAGAATTTAAGGCCGTAAGATAAGACTGTAAAAAACACACTCTCAGATTCATGCCTACTACGCAGCTGGTGTTTCCATAATATAAAATGTTTTTAAGATTTCCAGCAAATGCAGCCAAGCATACATTTCCAGGATCATACAAATAAGGATTATTCTGTAGAGCTAAAAATAAGCAGAATGAGGACTGACATAGAAAAAATTATTTTTTGTTCAAATGTATAGTGTAACTGAATGCAACTGCTAGACTGTCTCTAACAACCTCAACAATGGCAATAAAACTAAAAGTGCAGTGTATATGTATAAGTGAGATGTTGTAGCAACAGCAGATTTGCATGGTATTGTCTATAGAAATACTATGACCAAGCCACTTTAAAAAGACTGCAGAATGTCTAGATGATTATTTTTAAATTACTAGGTCCAAACTGTCTTCATAACCCCACTACTCCCAAACCCTCATGTATAAATGACCCAATTCTCTCACCTCAGAGGAGGAAGAGAGTATTCCCAGCCATTACTTCTGTAAAGCCTGGACTGGGGTTATGACAGTTCCACAAAAACATCAGCTCAGTGCTTGACTATCAGCAGAAACCCATACAGTTATTAACAACAGAACAGTGAACAAAAGAAAACAATATTATGCTGCTGAATAAAAACATGATTTTCCAGGCCATGAGTACAGTTAAGACTACTCCCATTATTTAATCAAGTGAAAGGTTCAAGGAAGAACAGAATATGGGTCAGCTGGGCAGGTTATTTTTGTTTGAATATTTTGTTTGAATATTGTTTGAATTATTTTGTTTTACTATTTTGGGGTTTTTTGTTGTTGTTGTTGTTTGTTTGGACAGGTTATGATTCATCAGTCTAGGAAAGTGATGGCCTCAAGAGCAAAAAAAGGGAAAAGAGTAAGGAGAGGATAGAAAATGTTCTTCATGGTCTCTTCTGATATGAGAGATAGGGTCTAGAAAATGAAGCCATCAGGGGCCAGCTCAGAACCAACATGCACAGCACTTCCTTACAGAGCTGGTCAAACTGTGCCAATCTGAACCAGCCATGCCACCATAACACCATTCAGCCCCACTTCCCTCTGGCCCGGCTTTATCATTCACTATAAACAAAGGCTGATGTGGAGTGGATTAGCAAGACAATTCTTTACAATACAATTCAAATTCATCAAAGTTATTTTACTGGTTTACACAAGAAGTTTTGTATAAACTCCATGACCTGTTGCAGAAATAGAGTGCAGCTGCCTCATCCTTGCAGCTGTAGATTGTTTATTTTCTATTATAAAATTGCATGGAGGCAAAATCTTAAAGCCATACTCAGCTTGTCACTATCCTAAAGCAAGCGCCATAACCTATATGCCATAACCCATTCTATATATATTTGATCAATCCTCATTCTCATGAGGCAAAAATATTACCAGACACAGCAGGAAGACCCCGAGAAAACACATGCCAAGAAACCTGTGCCCTAAACTCATAAATTGAAATGACTTAAGCCTTGACAACCTATAGAGAACCTTTTGAGAAATGCAGAGCGTGGCAGGTGCAGTCAGCGCTTGTATGGGAGGAGTTCCAGTTCTCTGTGCCACCATCTGGGCAAGGCTGCACTTCTGCTACACCATACTCATTACTCACTGTGATGACAATCATAGCAGCTGTGATGTCTGCACAATATCCAGGCCAAAAAAAAAAAAAAAAAAAGGCTATTATTTCTATTATTTCAGTAAGTCATTAGAATTTTATCAGCTTTAAGGGATGTATATGACTTTGAAAAATGAATCAGCTGTTAAACTCAGAACTCCTCTGACAAGTTACAATGTCAGCTATGCAACTGACATCTTTGGAACGTAAAATAAAATTTCATGCTGGAGCATTTAATATTCAGTGGAAGCAGACTACTGCTGTCTCTTCCAATAACAATTTAAGCGGATGCAACATGATAGTCTTCATAGGAAATAAGATCTTGGCTTTGAAATTAGAAGTCAGTTGTGAACATCGCGTTTTGAATGCAGGAGGTTGACTTTTATCAAGACTGATAAGAAAGCTGTTTGTCTATAGAGAAATGCAATGCAGTAGGATGTTGGATTTCAGACTTCACTGCAGGTGACGTGCAAGTTCACATTGGCTGAGAGAAAAAGAAAAGCTTTGTCCCCAAGATCTGCTAAATCCACAAAAAGTATTTCTACTTCCTAAAGCATTTCTAACACTATCAGTACTAATCACTAGCTATAAGAAAAGCACCTGCATTTCCCCTTGCCAATACCATACTACCTCCTAAGCACACACACAGGATGCTACAGGACAATTTGTCCACTTGGTCTTGCAATATTAGGAAGAAATGGTCCAGGTCTGAAAAATCCGTTTCTGGCAACAGGCTATGTGTAAGGGAAATCAATCCTACCCTCCCCAGCTACTGGAACCAAATACTGCTGCTTTTTCTTAAGTCAGTATTTCTCTTCCTTGTTTCTCCTCAAGCAATTACCATGTAAGGTTGACAAGCCTCAAATGCTAATCTAAGGACAAAGATACAGTTTGTGTCCAGAAGAGGTACAAGAAGATACAGAAACAAAGTGTGCTTGTGCTACCATGGTGCAAATGGACATCCAGCAACATATACTGTGCCCAAAGCTTCCAAGTAAGAAAAGACATTTTCATGAGGCTGTTTCAAGGGGTTCAACTCACACACACCAGCAATGATCAGAAGAGGATTGATAATGTTTCAGCAACGCTATAACAGCCAACAGCCCATACTGTCACAGACCTGTAAGCCATCTGTTCCGATACAGACGTGTCCTGCCCAGATGTCCTTGCTGCTTGCAAGTGCTGTACTGTTTCCACCACCTGTCAATATGGGAAGTTCTCCTGAACTAATTTGAAGAGAGAATTTCATAACCTGTGGATGGTATTAACACTATGTATACATCACTCCTGTCCCTTCTGTTTCTAGCAGGGCAGAAAGTTCTCTATGAACAAGTGAACCACCTCATGTGGATCGCCCTCCTACATTTCATTGTATCAGGAGTTACTAAAGGAAAATCATAAAAGTAGCTTAGAACAATTATTCCAGCCCACTTCAATATTGTCCTCAGTTAAGTTCTTACATCAATAGAAGTGACATACTACAGAGACATTTTAGCTATTGAAAAGTGTGGATCTTACCTTCCATCTTAACCCACTCACAGAACACGAACTTTAAATCTTCATCCAACTCTGGAGTCCCAGCAGCAAGGAGGATGTGGACCTTCCGTGATTCTGCTGGAGCAAGTCCAGACAAGGCCACAAAAATGAGAGGGCTGGAGCACCCCTTCTATGAAGACAGGCTGAGAGAGTTGGGGTTGTTCAGCCTAGAGAAGTCTCTGATGGTACATTCTAGCAGCCTTCCTGCACCTACAACAAAGGTACAAAGAGATCTACAATAAAGCTGAAGAGGAACTTTGGACAAGGGGATGTAGTGACAGGACAAAGAGCAGTGGCTTTAAACTTGAAAGTAGGTATATACTAGACATGAGAAATAAATTCTTCACTGTAGTGAGGCACTGAAACAAGTTGCCCAGAGAAGTTGTGGCTGCCCCACCCTAGAAAGTGTTTAAGGCCATGTTGGATGGTGCTTTCAGTAACCTGGTCTAGTAAAAGGTGTCCCTGCCCATGGCAAGTGGGGCTGCAATCTGAGGTGATTCTCTTTGCATACTTATTAGGCTATAAAACTCAAATTACATTATTGGAGCACTTCTCCATAACACTCCCTTATTTAGTATTTGATCATTCAGAATTTATTTTTATCCTCTATACTAAGTATATAGGTGATGCCCCTGTAACTCATCCCATGTAAACCACTGACTCCAAGTTACAAAAGAGAATTTAAATCTGGTATTTTGTAAACATGCTTCACTTTGCACTTAACATACATTCTTTTAACATAACTTCTTCAGATGCAAATTTTCAACTCTTTAAAAAAATTAAATTACATTATATGGAACAAATGCAAGACAGATTCAGAAAAACAGTTCCCCTAAAATTTATGGACATAAATTTTGAGAGACACAAATCAAACATCAATCCAAAAGCTTGAAATTTGGTGAAGCTAAAAGTATCTGAAAAGTGATCATTTACACACAAATGTGAGACAACCTTACTATCAAGGAACACCACCATCTCTATTACCTATACTCAGTGCATAGAGAGAACTCCTATATTTTGCGCTCTCTGAAGACTCGAGAGAACTGAAGTTCTCGTGCTTGATGACCAAAAGCAGACACACAAAATCCAAGCACATGACATAACGAACATTAGTTAACATATCTTTATAATACTTGTTTTAAAGAAAAAATTACCTACAAAATTCTTTTGAGAGCTAAAAAGTTTGATTGTTCTTGACCAGAAATGTAGGTACATTTGACTTTACTTTCCAAAAAAAAAGTAATTTTAATTTTTAAAATAATTAAATTTTAATTTAAGATACTTCATTGCTAAGAATTCGTGTCCTATAATAATCTGTTTCAAGAAGTATATTTGCAAACACAAAATTGTGCCTAGTCCACATTTCATTCTCATAATAATGACATTATGGCAATGTCTAACATAAAGCTGAAAGCAAACAAATTCTCCTTAGGCCAATGGGGAGAGGATAAATAATTCTTAATCCTTTTAATACACTGAGGTTGATAAAGTGTTAGCTAAGATATTTTGAGTCAAGTCAGTTTAATTTTAAAGAAGCCCTCCAAAATATGGTTAGTTTTTCCTAAGCTGAACTTTCCTGTTTCATTTCCACTTCATCCTACTATATTCAAGCCAAATGTGAAGCTTTAAAAACTCTTACTGATATTGGAACACTTTCCCACTTACAAATCTGTTCTTTGCAGAGTCATTGTGATAAGAGGACAAAGCTACCACTGAGGCAGCCAGAAGTAACAGCGTCACAAGGGAAAGAAAAGAACACCCCAAGGCTCTGTAAAAGCAGCCCAAGAGTTTCTATTCATACAAGAAGTTGAACCAATGGCAAAATACTGTTTTTCTGAAATGTTCATTTACATAAATAGTAATACAATTTAGATATAGGTCTACAGTCTGAGTAATTGGTGGGATAAGCACAGAAAGAGAGACTAGGAATGTGTGCTTACACAGTGTACCAGGTCCAAAGAACATTTCCTTGCCAGAACAGCATCCACCATGCCTAGGAAGCTGATTCATCCTGACTTATGTGAGTCAGGTTCCCATTACAAAGGCATCATGAATCACTCTAGGTCATACTCAAAATGCACACATAGCACAGGAAAAACGTTCTTATGCCATGAGCAAAGGAAGTACTTTCAGCATGCAGTCACTATTACATTTCTATTTTTTAAAAAGGCCAAAAATAAAAAAAAGAGAACAAAGAAAAAATTTCAAACAAGCTCAGCAATTCCTACTCTTGCATCAAGAAAAGCTAATAATGTAATATTTCTCACTAAAAAACAAAAAGAGTCCTCTGCAAAGTGGGTAGTTAGCCACTGAGCCTAACTGTAGTGGCTCAATGACTCCAGCATTTGCTCAAATGAGACTACAGTCCCAGCCAAACAGTGCCATGGACACTTTTCATTAGTTTCCAAAAGGCATACTTTCTGTTTCTACTGGACTCATTTAAATATGACAGCACCACTTCCTGGCTACATTAAGGTAAAAGAAACAGGTATTAACAGGCTATCAATATACCAATGCCTTAAAAGTGCAAAACAAAGCCTTATATCAAGTAGTACCAATTTTATAACGCTCACATCCATCAAAAGAACTCAACAATTTTGTATGTTATATCCTATCTTAAGGTCCATACTGTCATTTGATTGTCCCATTAAGATATTTTGGCTATGCTAACCAGCAAGAAAGACCAATGTTCTGAAGGATATACTTCCAATTATCCAAGATCGGAAGAAACAAATTGCACAACACATCATCTTTAGTAAAAAAAATAAGCTCTCATTTCATCTCAGGACACACTCCTGCTCTCCTAAGTTTTTACTGCATTCACCCAGCATATCACCTTCTCACCTTGCACTGGTCTCCTAGCCTAAGTGCCTAACTATAGGATGAGATGAGTCCGGACAGAGAGACAAAAGCCAAAGTGCAGAGGTTGTGCTTGTAGACTTCCTGAACATACTACAAGTAGAAACATAAGGAAAACCATAGCTCTTGCTCACAGTGTTGCAGAGCAGCAACCTACACCAGCAAATGACATTTTCATCCCTCTAGACTATCTTCCCTTCTGAAACAAGGAAGTCAGCTCCATGTGGGGTATTCCAAACAGTCTCCTCAGCAACTACCCCAAGGTGATCCAGGACTTGGAGGTGTTACCACAGCAGGCAGAAATCAGATCTGTTTAGACAGATGACAGCAGACTATTGCTTCCCAGGCTGTAGATGCACCTGGACCCTCACTGCAGAGCAGCAGCACTATGCAATGCAGAAAAGGCAAACTGGTAGGTACAGCAGTACTGCTATTCTCAAACTAGGAAGGCTGTTATTTGAGAAGAGAAAGAAGAAGTATGACTCAGAAACTAATAAAAACCACAGAGAAGTTTGACTGTGGCTGAAGTGTAAATGAGAGAAAAAAAAATTAAAAATATTTCTTAAACATATTTTGCTGCTGAAAAGCTAGGTTTGGCAGAAGAGCTGCAACTACTTTGTGACAGTACTGTTCTCCTCCTTGTGAATTATTTTTGAAACTACATACTAGTGCCAGATAATGTTGCACCAAGAGAATTATGTTTCCTTACAGTGTGCCTGCTCCTCCTTCAAGACATTCTCACTTGGGCTTACCATGCCAGGAGATAGCAGCAGCTGTCTCCCTCCTCTGTAAAGCAGGCCAAAAGACTTTGTGACACCAGAGTGTGAAGGGGCAGCTAGCAGGTGCTAAGATCCCCACAAATGGATGGGCTTCCTTACCCAAATTGTTAAGGTGCAAGGTGCAGCTTGTAGTAAGGCAAGGGTTCTACATCCTAGCTTTCAGATAGTGGGCACTAGCCCCCCAGGTGCTCAGACAGCTTAGAACAGTTAGAAAACACTGAAGAAGTTAGTAAGACTTTTCCCTATAAACTTCCCAATAACTGCTCACATGTCTTCAGAATACTCCCCTTCTGAATCAAAACACAGGGCAATGAGACAACCTGTGCTTTAAGACTTCCTCTAAGAATATGACCGCCATTTTCTTCTTGGGACCACACAGTAAGTACAAATGGAAATTTTATCTAACCTCAAAAAATTTTTTGTTTAAGTCTCTTAATTAATAAGAATGTTCTTCTGGAACTATTGTTAGGAGTTTAGAGTATCAAAGCTAAGTCAGGCACTCCATTTTTTCAGGAATAAATGCAAATGTCTCTGTAATGAGAAACATTTTTGTAAAAACAGATCAAAACATGTGCAAACATCCCAGTTCCTATAAGAGTATGGCACACCTGAAGAAATACTCTGTTTCTATGAGTCTACTGATAAAGGGACTGTAATGGTTAGGAGTACAGGTCCTTTAGGGTTCTTCTCCCTAATGGGTGAAATAATTGTCCCATTATTCTATCACTGTGAAACAGAGATATTAATAGCTGGCATTCTTATGCCTGAGCATCACTACTGTAGAATATATCTTACACACAGGACATGGTATTATCCCTAATAATGCTTATTCTCACCAATAAGTAGCTCATTTATGACTATCCTGGGTCAGTTGTCCCTTAAACCTTGTGTAGAGAGAATCTTTTGGAGTGAAGTAAAATTGTTGATGTGCTCCAACAGCTGCTTATCATAGCTATGCACAGAAGGCTATTTTTTTGATGGCATGCAGAGCTGAGGTCAGTCTTTCCCCAGTCCCTGAAATCTCTCCCTATAGTACCAGAAGTAAAACTTGCCTCTCTTCATCCAAAGATGACCAAGGGATATGATAGTATTCTGTATATGAGAAGCTGTATAGGAAATGTCTGACTGGTCTCTGAAAAATTATTTCACTTACTTCTACTAATTTTCATCAGGTGGCAGAATTTTTCATGTAAAGACCAGTTAAATTTCTACGTTTTTAAGCTTCCATGGTATTGTGCAACAACATTATAAATGCCTTCAAAAAGTGATTACACGTTTTTGAAGGGTAAATTGATCAATAGCTAGTAAAACATAGCAGTTCATGTAGAGCATTTCACTCTGGGATTTCTTCCAGCTGCTGGTTGATTCAGACCGGAGAAAACAGAAGGGGTGTTCTGTAATTCCCTTACTTTGTCTTTACATGCCTCCTCCATTCCACTACTAGCAGTTGCTGGAGAAAGCACCTATGTGCTTCCTATGTAAGCCTTTTCAGCCCATGACCATTCCCATATTAGTGTTCAGCCTTCCTTTCAGCATGTTCACTTTGCAGCATCGATGGAAACTTACAGCTGTTCACACCTCTATTTCTAATTGCTTCTTAAAGGTTTTCTAAATCTCATTATCCTGTATCCAAACAGCATATAAGAGAAACACCCTTTAAGAGCAATTTTAAAAGCCTTCAGGGCCTTTAGCATGAAGAAAAACAACACTAAATTGTTGACCAAGATAGCCAGTATTTCCTTACTAATAGCTGTACCAAGAAACACAGGTATAATGACCACATTTAATCTGACATTTCTGAAATAACTCTATCCTGGTAATAAAATAAGGCATGACACCCCCTGGCCTACTTCCCCTTCAGCAGCTAAGCACAGCACCTGCACTCTTCAACTACAACAGAACCAAAAACTGCATTGAGTGCTTGGGCCATGCATCAGCTCAGAATGTAGAACCCAGACTCCAACCCAGGTAGTGAGATGGAGATGGCTGCCAGTGGCTTGGGCACTCTGCAGCAGCTGGACCTCGACACAGGACACCATGCAACAAGTGTACAAGTAGCACCAGGCCGCACCTCATAAACATGCAACACAAAACAAACTGGGGAAAAAGGATCCAAAGATGGCATGTGCAGGAATGAGTACTTTTAACCTTTATCAAGCAGGGTCACACTTACGGATAGCAGGCATGGTGAAAAGACATAGAAGACAGAGCTGCCTACAAACATCAGCCTGGCACTTCTCTCAATCCTGAGCTTGCTGAGTCATGAAAACTGCATTCAAAATAAAAAGTGAGGAACAAAAATTGAGCTTCTCAGGGTAAGAGAATGTTTGATAGTTCCCCCAGGCTGGTCCCCAAAAGTCTCCTCCTGTCAGCACCCCTAATTCATCTTTTAGAATCAATCAGATTAAGTGGCTGCAAATGTCAGCCTGGTAGGCTACTTCTAAATGACCTTAGTTTCCATACCAGAATGGTTCTAGTTCCTCCATTAAGCTAAAAAAATCTCAGTTGTACTGGGGAACATGGTGATACTCCAGCTGACACCAGACTGGATCATCCTCAGTCTGAACTGACAAATGGTCAAGCATCAGAAAAAGGAAGCGTCCACCACATCTAGCTTTTGAAGACATAAGCAAAGAAAAGGGAAGCATTTTTTCTCAGACCTTGTCTAACTCAGCTGCAAAACGGATAATCATGGCCTTAGCCACAAAAATCATACTTACATAATGCCGGTTTCTACCAGTATTCACTGTTGTTTAGTAGGATGAATCCTGTTCTATCACTACTAAATGTAGTTGAGTTAAATATTATTTACTTTTTAGTTATTAAAAGAAAAACAAACAAACAAAACTCACAAAATGTGAAGAGGTGCTTTATATTATCATAAATTAAAGGTCTTTCACTTATGATTCAGAGAGTGGGTACTGGGAAATGCAATTAATTTTAACACTGAAGGTTAGAATAATGTGCTTGTGCCATAAACACATCTATATTTAAGCAAGTACAGGTAAACAAGAATTTCTAACATTATCTGTCATATATTAATATGTAACATTAAATGTTAGATATCATAGTAAAGGGGTTGGACTGAGTTTACATCATGTGGAGAGTTAAGAAGTACTTTCTTTCCTCTTTCCAAACTACTCTCTCCCTTTTCTTCCAAGAGTAAATAGACATAAAATCCAACTCTTAACCAGCTGGTGGTCTATTGTTATTTTTCCTACATTAGTTTCCACCTTAGGTTGTGCAGCAGCTTCATTTCAGTCTCAAACTCTGCTTTGTTACTGGTCAGCAACACTGTTCTTTTAATGATTAACTGAATAAATTAGCACCAGAGTCACAGCTGAACATTGTAGAACAAGATCCTATCACAATGGCTATATTTTAAACTATGAAAGTAAACAGTTACTCGCAGCTGTGGTGAACAATGGTTAAGAGATAAAAGTGCATGTAGTGTTTTCCTCTTAAATTGAAAAAGAACAAAACCCAAAACTTAAGAAGCTTTAAACAGCTTTGCTACTTAAAAAGCAGTCTTCCAGGGAAGAGGCAGTAAGAGATTAAAGCATACCTAAAAATCCACATAACAACTCTAAGGATAATAATCTGCTAATACACACTCCAGTTTCTTAAGGGTACCTTGATACACACATTCATTGACATAAGAGTCCAAATAAGACCAGCCTGCACCAAAACAAGATTCGCCAAGCAGCTTTTGCAAACAGAATAAATATACCTGGCTACCTAACACAAAACCTTTGAAACTACAAAAAAAAAAAAAAAAAAAAAAAAAAAAAAAAAAAACCCTAGGCAATGCAGCTTTGCAAATATGCTCAAGTAACTGTATTCATCAATAAGCTATTTACTGATGACCTACACTTCCTTGTGTCTGTCCTGTACAATGCAACCACAGCCCCTGATTCCTAGCTGTCAGGATAATGCAGTTTATAAAAAACTTAATTACTCCAAAGGAAGCAGACTTTTCTTGGACGTCTTGTCTTTCCTTTGATCATGGTACAGAGCTGAAAGCTGAATATTCAACTAGAATTCTGTCAGTCAATTTAGCTCCACATACATCCCAAGTAGCTTTCCACTGAAGGGCTGGATACTCAAACTATCCAGCAGAAGTTACCACTTGGCAGCCAACTCCCGCCTTCACACTCACATGGTGGGCACCTCCCAGCTCCTCCACAGCCTCCTTGCAATCCAAAACACGCTGCTGGGAGTACACAGCCTGGCAGAGATATTCAGCCTAGGTGAGACAGTTTGGCAGCTAGAGGCACTACATGCTAATTCAATGCCTTTTTCTCTCCTCCTCATGAATAGCTCCAGGATGCTGCACCTTCTGTCCTCACCAATAATGTTGTATCACTGGAGCAAAAAGGTGGTAGCCTCTCTCTGAACTGGTATCATTGCTGCATACTCGACTCTATCATTTGATATGCTTCACACACTGTTCTGTGATCTGCAACAATTCTGAGTGCAAGCTAATTTACACCTTCAGTATAATGGCTTTTGTATCTTCTGCAATGCTGGAATATATTACATGCAGCTGAAAGAGAAGTCCAGCAAGTCGCAGTCTGCCATCACCTCGTTAAAAGAACAAAAAACAGTAAAGAGAAATAGATCATTTGCATTTTTACATAGCTGGTTTTGTTTCCAGTCCTTCCTGAGCCCATGACAGTGTCCTCTGCTGTTAACTACTTCTCTCCTGCATACCTCTGGAAACAACCCAGAAAAAGGTACATATACCAGAAACACAAGAGATGCAGCATTTCAGTTATAGAAAAATGTTTCTGAGTATTAAAATGTCTTCCCTGTTTAGAAAGAGTTTGCACTTGCCCTACTAAAAGAAAAATCCATCTTAAGTTTTGTCACTCCAGAGACACAAAGTGCATAGAGTGGGATTTAGGAGCTAGTGTTGAAATCTTCAAATCAACCCTTACAGCTCAAACCCACATTTCCAAGTCAGAAGGACCACAGTGCGGGGGAAAAAGGCCAATTCTCCCTTTTCCTCCATTTCAAAAACATTGCAACACATTTCTCAAAACTAAGTCCTATGCCTCAAGCCACACAACTGTCTCACTTTGCTTCCTGAACACACCTTAAGATTTACGTAACTCCGTGCATGCCAGCTGCACACAGAAATGCACTACTTAAGGGCACCAAGACTGTCATTTCACTATTAAGCCACTCTGCTGTATGCACAGTTTACCACAAGTACATTTATGCCAACACATGAAGGGGTCAGTACAGCAGACAGAAAGAGCAACCAGGACAGCCAGACCACCTCACTCAGACACAGTGCTAGGTTCTGCCGGGTCAATGTGACCATGAATCTGAGGTGTTTGTGTGCAAGGACGAGCTTCATCTCATATAATTTGACTTCCTTTATGGATTTATTAACACTTTCTCAATATGCCTGACCATGGGTCCTGGGGAGAGTTTAGAGGTGAAAATGTGACTGCAGACAGAAAATGTGACTGCAGCCAAGCTGTGAGAGACTTCAAGTGCCCCTGAGTCTTGTACTCAGGCATACAAGACACATGACATGAAGTGGAAATAAGCCACACAAGGCCAGAGAAGTAGATGGGCTATTTAAGGGCGAGCAGCAGTGTGAGAGTGTTGCAGTGATATCATAGTTTGTCTCAGGTATCCCGATCCTTCCCAGGTGCCAATCACTTCTCCATTCCCCCACCCTGACCCCTGCTGAGTGCTGTCTGTCAGTCCTGACATTCCAGAAGGGCATGGAGTGATTGGCAGAGTTCAAAAGATGCCTGGCATCCCTGGGGGCCATCGGCCCACCCAGGTGCCCTTTCACCTGAGACCTGCCCACCCTGCACCTGGTTGGTGGGATCCCTACCCCCTCCCTCCTCCTCTCCCCGGGGTTAAAAGAGCCAGCAACCACACAGTTCAAGAGGTTCTGTTAGAGCTGTTACAGGATTCAGAATCTTGTGGGTCGGAATAAAACTTTGGATCAAAACCCTCTAACAGAACCTGATTCCTTTTCCTTCACCTCACCTTCAAGCATCTCCAGCAGAGGTAAACCAGAGTTCTGCGTGTCTGGACTTGTCTCTAGTGCCCAGCTGCAGCATCCAGCTTAGCCAGAGGTGTCTCTGAGGTGAAAACACCACAGTTGCCGCCTTTTGGTCAAGCAGCAGAGGCTAGTCAAGCCCGGACACATCCCATCCGGCTATATTGGTAATTATTCCAATATGAGAGTAAGCAGCAGTGATGCTGGAAGGGTTAGTCTCACTAGAGACAGCTCAAGCTGAGCACGTGGGCTGTGTCCTGGGCCCACTTGCCTTTCCCTCCCTCACCCCACCTTGCACAGGAATGCTCAGCACTAATCATTACTAATTCAAAGGACAGGGATGACTTTACAGTTGCTTAGGCAGATTTGCCCTTTGCAGCACAAACACAGGACTAAGATGTCTGGGGGATCACAGCCAGCTTCAGGATATGGGGAGTGTCTTTGCACCACTAAGCAGTGGAAAACTAAAAAGAAAGAGAAACACTACCTCTAGTGTCTCCATAGTCCAAATCCCCACCCACACAGCAGACTAGCTGGGCTCAGTAACTCAAGTTTCTGGGTTTTAAGAGCAACAGGCATACTTCTTCCTGCAAAGGGAACATCCTGCCTGCTCTTGATTTCCAGGGCCCAAACTTGCTTTACTTGTTCTGAATGGCACAGGCAAGGCACGCTGACTGCAGTTTTACATACTGAGTCCTACTGAGGCTGTCTATACCATGACAAACTTTTAAAAATGTACACATATAAAACTATTCCCAAACGCTAAACATATCAGATTTTTACCATATTCAGCTCCATCTGCCTCCTCTATTCCTGAAAAAAAACTGGCAGTCTCTGCAACAGAGCAGCAGTTTCCACAAGAAATTTGACCCCACTGGCCTAGCTATTTATTTCTGCAAACTCACACTGATCAAACCTAGTGTAGTCAAGGATAAGCACATAGAGTTGCACAGCAACGCTGCAGAAAGATGAGCCAAATTCACAGGGCTGTGGGTTCCTAACTTTGTTTAAGAACATTAATTTTTTAATGCGACGTTGTCAGGTACTGATGTCCTGCTTAAGTGATAGTGCTCAAATAACAACAACATGAAACAAATAGTTTCATTCTTCAGAATGAGCACAGCAAGAAACAGTATGTAAATTAAGTTCTCCAACTGACAATGGTAAGTCACTAATCCAGCTCTTTGAACCCAAAAAGAGAGCTGAAGCTAATTAAAACATATCTCCAATTACTGGATTCTATTAGAGGTCTACATTTACCAGGAATCTCAGTGATAGCTGACTCTGGACTGGTCATCTGTCATATTCCAGGAAGATTGTCAGTAATTTCCTGGTAAATACACTCTGCCTATTGACTGTGCAGGCAGATATCACATTTTAACAGGAAGCCTCACTATGCTGTCATGCTCTTTTTTTAATACTGGAAAAGTGTATAATTGCTAAATAGAAAAATATTTGGTAGTGTGTGATTTCAAAGAAAGCCAGCTTTTTCATTTTTTTTTCTTTTTCTATTTAAATAGTAATATGTCTTATACCATCCCCCAATTACAATGCGACTCCATAACTTTCCTGTTGTTATTAATGCTTACACTAGTCCCAAGATTCCTTCTAATTAGAGTTCATTACACCTTTTGTCAGTTTTGTTTGCTAAGTACTTCGGTAGCTAGACTAAGTGTCAGATAGTGGCCAAGAAAGATAATATAATAGTTTATTTTGGGTTTTATGCTTAAAAATGAAAAATAAAAATATTCAAAGTCACCGGACTGAACTGGCTGAAATTTCATTACACAGCACTTCCAGCCTACAACATTTCAGTACTTGGCTCCACAGTTACATCTTTGTTTACAGCAAAGATATCCTGGGATTCTCCTCCATAACCCCATGTGAGTCCAGGTGCTGGTATGTGGGACAAGACAGAGCCTGCCAGTGGTTAAGCCTGAAAGGCAAGATTGAGCTTGAATGAGTCTGCCTTGGAGTCAGCCCCAACATGCTCCAAGACTCTGTGAACAAGGAACACACAGCTCCTGTTTCCATGATTCTGTGCTTCATCTACTACTCCTGGATAGGCTCTCTGAGTAACACAAGGGCAGTAGGAGGGACAGATGGACGGCACATCCAAACTAGATACAGATGAGGAGGAAGATGAAGAGATGCTCCAACACCAACGAGATGTCTGTACTTCAGTCAGAGCTGGCAAGTAGCTCAAAAACTGTGCTCTGGAAACAATTAGCTTACTAGACCTATGGTTCAGATGGTCAGTGGTGGTGGACTAGAATAAAAGCAAAGCTAGGAAAAAATTGGGCATTTCCATACAAGTAGGAAAGGGCAACATGTTAGCAAATATGTAAAAGGGTAGCTTTGGGTAATCAGGCAATACAGGTATTTCCAAGTTCTTTTCTTTCACAGCTTCAGGAAAGGGGCTAGAGTTCCCACGTTGACCCTACTCCACAAATCAGAACAATCACAAAGACACTGGGGAAGCCATGGTGTTTACAATCTCTGTATTGTATTCCAAATCTACAGTCATGCTCCTGAATGGTCAATGATACCCTGAAACGGCCAAGAATCTGGCCCATGAAAATCAACAGGGAAAGTTGTCATGCATGGCAACCCAAGAAACCACTAAAGAAACTACTATGTAACTCACCCAAATATCAACAGAAAATGTTTCCTAAAAATTAAACAGGGGAACACTTCTTAAGAAATACATACATCCAGGGTTTCCTGCCCTGCCCCAGAGGACATGCTTCTCCCTGAGATATGCGTAATTTCAAATTAGCCAAGTCTCTAATTAATCTGCTGTGCACAATTCATCAACTCTGGTGTTTTTCGAGGCATAATTATTGGGAGTTAACAGCAAGGGTGGCTGAGTTTCATTGCATTATACTTCAGCATTGCTGGCCCCAGGTTTTGGTAGTGTCATGCTGCTGCTCCTTATTGTCTTCCAAGAGCTTTGCTCCCCAATGGTCCTGGCTTGACAAACAGCCCCTTCCTCTCCATCTAATGTGTCACAGTAGAGCTCAGATTATCATTCCTTCATCTTGTTCTGAGGTGCAACTTCCCTCCTGAAAAAAAAGCTCCGTTTAAACAAGAACAATTATACCTTAATCACATAATAAAGTCTGTTTGAGATTCATATACATTTTACAATGTAGATGGTTGCATTCTTGCAACATAAGCCACTTCTCAGTCTTCTGTGCTGCATCCATATGTGGGATGTTCAGTACAACAGCCTCATTGTAATCACACAACTTTGGCCTTGTGTTGGAAAAAAATGAAGAGAGCTTCCAGAATTGCAGAAAGATCAAAGGTTGAAGCTAGGCATTAATGACCTAATAGGCAGAGGTCTAAAAGTCAGCAAACCCCCTAACCCTTGAGCACAGCTCTAAATTCACTTGCTGTTGTTTTCAGTTTACTGCAGCTTCTTTGTTTCTTCTCAGCTCTCATTCCACATTTTTGTAGATTATAGATTCCTTATTTTCTTAAAGTGTAAAAATTAGGATCCTAGAATTTTATTTCTTCTCACTTGTTGCTCTTTGTAGTCATGCAGTGACTTCATCTGAGGCTTCCAAAATAAAATCTGGAACTGGTGTTACAGACAACAGCTGGGGTTGACAGACACTACTACCAGCACCTCAGTCAGCCTTGAAAGCAAGCTTATTGATTGCTGAGTACTGCTTATCAGCTTCAACAGTTACTGACTGACTGGCAGTAACAAAATAAATAAAAAACAAATCAACAAAGTCTTAGCATCCAAAGAAAGAAACAAATGCCCTCAAAAGTCTCCTGTGCAGTTAAACTGAAGTGTTCATAGAACACATAAATATACAAATAATAAATATAGTAAATATACATACTACCACTATCTAAGTTGTAGAGGAAATAGGAAGCTATTATTTTCTGCTGCAGAGCTTTCTCTGTAATACTAATATGCTAGCATTCCTTGCCTAAGATAAAAGGTGTTAATGCTCATTGATAATAAGAACTGTGGGTTTTTTACCTGAAAATAAAGTTGTCATGGTGTCTAATTGTTCTCAGGGTAGCACTAGAGTGTTTGAATGACCTGTAAGTTCCCTTAACTCTCCAGACTATTTTGTAAAACAGACTCCTGATTTTCCAGACAAAATAAAGTGGTTTGGAGAAATTACTGCTTTTAAGTTTTTATAGCTGAAGTCATTAATTATTTTCTTGCAGGCTTTAAGGCAAGACACTGGTTTTCCTATGCAGACACATATCACAATCTCTTTGATTCCATTGCAATAACTAAGGTGTATTTGAAGTAAACCTATCATTGAAAGGCACAAGAAAAAGAGGGAAACTGCTATACACCTATATAATAGAGAAGAAGCTACTTAATTTTAAAAAAGAGACTTCTTTTGAATTAAAATATTTGTTTAAACTGTCACCTTCCAATCTTGATCAAGCACATTTCAGAGGTATAAATCCAAGTAATCTGGAAACTGCTTAAACATACCAAGTAAGAAGGATAAAACTACTTTATTAGCTCTCAGATAGCTAAGTAAAAACAAGTTTAGAAAATTTCTACTCACTGTGGCTTGTGCTCAGTCAAAACTGGCAGTAGCTAAATAGAGCACGTATTAGTGAAAGTACTCAGGCTCAACAACTAAAACAATATTACACCAAGGAACACAAGGAAGAAGTTAAACACACAGCCATCCACTCACACACATCATCTCTTTGATGACTTAGCCAGTGCTTAGCACATTATTTATGACAAATAGAGTATAATCTTGATGCATAATGGCGTAGTCTGTTATTTCTCTAAGTCTTCTCCTTTCACAAGTTTTACACAACCATGAAGCAGTATTGTGGAAAGCATGCTGGCAGCAATACAAAGATCTCACTGATGTGAAAGGCAAAGCCTTTGTTATAAGCTGGGTGGTCAGACTGCCAAGTAATGCTGTTTGCTAATGCTATGCATCACTAAACACTGTTCCTCTGTGTGTGATCTTTAATGTTAATACATTGTTTGACGGAGCAATATGTAATAATAATAGAATATTTTAATGAAGTAATCCATAAATTGATAGGTATGCTCTATCCTAATAAAGATATGTAATGTGTAATCTCTACTGAAACATAATTCCCAGTTTATGATATTCAATGGTAGAGATAGGAAACAAGTAGAACTGCTAGAACCTATCAAATTGAAACAATTTTCAAATCAGCTAGGGTCCAGATCTTTGCTTGGCAACACATTGGTAGACATCATACTAGAGATCTGTGACTGCCTTGCTCTTGCTTTAATTTTACTGTACCTAAGAAGAGGTCACAGCATTATGAAGCTACTGGAGATCAGCCAGAAATCATAGAAGGGTTTGGGTTGGAAGGATACTTCAAGACCATCTAGTTCCAACCCCTCTGCCACAGGCAGGGACACATTCCACTAGAGCAGTTTTCTTCACCTCCTTTCACCCACCCCTTAATGTCCCCACAGTGCACAAGTCCCATTGGCTTTGCCACACTTGTCCCCACAGGTTCCATTTACTGCCAGGGTGGACACCAGAGCAGTGGGCCCCATTGAGTAACAGGGATCATAGTGCAGAGCTGTCCTTGGCAACTTTTGGATGGGAGTCTCCTCCCTGGCTCCTGCCCCATCTATGCATTCACCCAGGCCATAGGCAGCATGACAAGGAGATGAGCCCTAGTAGCATGGGATGCCAGCACCTGTGGCTGCACCCAGCTCACAAATTCCCTACCCTAACTCCAGAACTGCTTCAGCACCAAAAAAAATGCTTTTTGCCCAAAAGAATGCTGCAAATGACACAGAGACAACAACAAGACCTTCCCAAATTCTGTATTTAACATATTGTATAAAAGAAAAAGCTATAGACCTTTATGCTCTTCTGAGGAGGATTTTCTAAAGTCTTGTTCTCACAGATGTGGTACCAGAACTTTGGAAACAACCCAAGAAATTAAAAGTTTTTCAAGCTCAGGTGAAGTACTAATTCGGAAACAAGCCATGAGAAGGAGGAATTTAAAGCAACATTTATGAATCTACAGTGCAGCCAACTGGGCACATTTAGAAAGCACCAATCTATTAACCATCTTGTTACAATAGTATGAAGTTTGTTTAAGAGAAGGGACAAACCAAAGCAGTAAGTTTTTCCAAACTTACAAAAAGAAGAGTTTGCTCTTCAGGTTTTCCTGGAAGTCTGAATGGCCACATGCATGTGAAAAACACCGTTGTGAACGCATCTGTCTGTACCAAGAGTACTAAGACTCACCGCATAGACTTTCAGGCACAACAGGCTACCAGCAAAACGTAATTGTTCCTCATCTCAAACACTATCTGACTTAAAAACACATTTTGTGATTTTAAGAGGTGCTGAAAACCTAAGGCAACTGGATATAGTTAATGTAGCTATAAAGAATTCCTCAGGAAAGCATCAGCTTCCATGTAACAGCACGGTCTTAGCAAAATATGAAGTCCAAGCCTTAACACAGAGCTCCTTATGCTTTATACTTTTTAGAGAATTATAGAATGGTTTGGGTTGGAAGGGACCTTAAAGATGATCTAGTCCCAACACCTCTGCTGTGGACAGGGACACTTTCCACCAGACCAGACTGTGCTAAGTCCTGTCCACCCTGGCCTTGAACACTTGCAGGAGTGGGGCACATATCCTTGTGCAGTATCAGCTACAGTCTGATCCATCACATACTGTACATTCAGAGTTTTGGGACACATATACTATTCAGAAGCCAGGGTGTAAGTTTTACTACTGTCGCTGTTCCCTGCACCAGCTTCCTACTTGGATGCATTTATTGTGCAGAACACCTCCCTTCTGCTTAAATTAAACAATATCTAAAGTCATCTACCCTAAGAGCCCAAAAACATTACTTCTACTTTCATCCCTTAATTTGATGCCACCAATGTTGTTCAGACAATTCCTAATTCCTTAGATAAGTATGTCACTTCACTTTCTTGGTCAAAAAGCAGACCTCCTGGAGCAAGCCTTTAAAAGTGGACAGAAAACTATCTTTCTGAATAAATTCTCATTCTAATTTCAGTAACCAAACTACACTCACATGTAATGAGTAACTGTTACTTCAGAAAAATCAAGTCTTGTCCACATCCAATCTTTGGAAGTTAAAAGAGAACTCAGACCTAAAGTAAGCAAACCAAGCAAAGCAATTTCTTTTTTCCCATTCTCCCTCCATCAGACTGAATGTTAATTGGTTGCCCTGACAAATAAGCACTGGAAATATAAAAACAAATGCTAAAACGTACAACATATAAAATAGCATATTTAAGACGTGTATCGAGCTTTGTACCACAGGATAAATGGCCTGTCAGGATGCATCAGCATGGAACAGTGGGGACACCCTGTGGCCACTTCGATTCTTTACATGTTAATATTCACCTTCTTAATCCATTTTTCAACTACTTTTGCAAATTACATGCAAAGTCACATAAGGACTGAGTCACAAGAGCACCTGAAGGCAATAGAATTTACTTAGTTAACTTCCCACCTACCACTTTATCTCTGCAGTTGCTTTGCTCTCTCCGCTTTCAAGATCTTTTCTTCTTAGATCTTTTCTTTAGCTTCCAAGCTGAAAATAAAAAAAAAATTAAGCAGCTTGAGCTCCTTACGTGACAACACTAACCCCCGAGAGACATGCATACAGGTAAAAAGCAACATTCTAATTTAATTTATTTAGATTTACAGCAGCGTTCATAAAAGGCATGTACTTCTCAGATCTAGGCATTCTGCCAACAGGAAAAATACTATGAGATGAATACATGTGCAAATCACCTGCCGATATCCTAAGTGAAGCAACCCCAAGAAAACAAAAGGCCAGTAACTCTTATGAACCTGAACACAGTTCCTTTCACCCCTTTCCTTCCAAGGAGGAGCAGTTTCAAGATAGATATGTGTGCAGATTATGAGATTGAGCACTCCTCACAGACAATTCACTGCCTAAAACTCCTGCTGTTTCCATATTTAAACAACAGACTTCAGCTACACAGCCTGAAGAAAAGGTCTCCCAGCCAGTTCATGGGACAGCTGTGACTTCAGTCAATTTCATAGCAACACACTCATTTCTGATCACATTTACTTCACCACTTAAAAAAAAAATAATAACTTCAAAGGCAATTATTTTTTAAGGTTTGTATGTTCATATTTTCTCACTACTGGAAAGAAGAAGATTTTCTTTTAAATTTCCAATTTTGAGCAATTAAATCATTTCTACTTGTCCGAAGTATTTTGCAGCTGTATAATCCATTCACAAGATTTGTTCTTGTACATATCTTCTTTAAAGAAAAACACACATCTCATCCTTCCAAGCAAGATATTCATGTTTTCCATCCGGAACAGACTTTATTATTGCCAGTCATAGGAGGTGTCAGCTCAAACAAGATCCTGCAGAAGAAAGCACACTCCACACCTCAGACAGTTCACTGGCACTACTAATCAAAATTCATCCAGTACACTGAGGTGATGTAGCATTTCTGAGCTCCAAACACCACTGTCCACTAAATTGAATCCTTAAAATAATCACATTTAAGCTAACACCAAAGCAGTCTAGGTTATTCTCAGTGCTGAAATTTGCTTAAACTGCACTTAGACTACACAGGTAAAGGTTGTACAGACATTACAGTCAAGGAAAAATAAAACGTTCTCTACTACCTGTGCAAAACAAGAGCTCAAAATGATACAACTGATCAATTCAGCTTAAATCTGCTCCCACAAAATACGCCTCTCAGCTTCTCTCACACTTGCCATCTACAGCAATATTAGAAATTATCTAATGATTCATCTTGAAAGCATTTTTCATGCATGCACTTACTAAAAGCTTTTGTTTCATCTAAATATTCACACACAAAACACTTTTGACAAAGATTTTCCTATTGGCTGAACCTGAGTGTGCTCAAATTCACTATAAAGTGGGCTCACAAGCACTGCCCTGTACCACTTGCCTAGCCTCTGGCCAGTTAACATTCCCACAAAACAGTACTGAAACGATTCGTTTCTAGCTATTCTACCAATCTCATTCTATTAAGGAAAAAAAAAACACACCATGAAAAAGCCCATAGTTTTTGGGTTTTGTTAGTAGTATTACTTTTGTTACATCTGGTAAAGAAAAAAAAACTGGAAGCCCCAGAGATGATCAGAACACATCCAAGGGCCCTACTGCAGAACAAGGTAGAATTTCAGTCTTAAAGGAGGCAAGAGGGACTGTTTGGGCATGCTCTGCTTTATTCCCAAAACCCACAAGGATTGCTGCTCTACTGCCTTCACATTCTGCACACAGACCTTCCTTCCCACACCAAGCATCTGCAGCAATTATTAGAACCAAGAATGTGCTGATATTAGACATTCACCCCAATGCATCAGGCTGTGCACTTCCTCAACGCTGTACAAGGAAACAAGTGAGAAACACCTGTGCTAAATAACACCAGCCTAATCCACTATTAAAAGTCACAGTTTGTGCTACAGTCTGCTAAGATTTCTGCTGAAGAAAGGTGCTGAGCTGCCAGTGAATCATCACTGAGAAAGATAATCTGAGACCAAGACAGCTTAATAAACAACTCTGAAAGGATTTTCCAGAACCCATGTCTCATGTCACGCTTGTATAAGCTGTTTACAACAAGGGGCTAAGAAAGGAATCCTCAGGGAGCCACACAAGGGGGCATATTCTTCTCAGAAGAGTTATGTGATTTTTGGAATGAAGTAATCTGATGTACAGATGAATGAGACAATAAACAGTTTTTAGAGAGGAAAATGATAATGCTGGATTCTGAAACTAAGCACAGCAGGTAGCAAGCTTACAGAAGGGTGTTGAAAAGATTCGTACAATTTCCCAAAAGCTGATACACTTAATCCCTCAGAAAAGGAAGACTGAACTGTTACCATCACTCTCAAGTGTAATACCAGATTTCATAGGTACAGTGAAAGCATAAACCCTCCTCATGGCTTCATCTGGCACATGATTATATTACTCTTCAATTATTAAGGCAAATACTCAGGACTACACCATGCATTATATCACTATAAATCCACTGAAAGGCATTTCCCTTAGCCATGGAAAGAAGTCCATACTCGTTAACATGACACTGCAGTTGAGACTACTGTCCAAGTACTTTTGTGCAATATTATCAGAAATAATAGGCCCATCTCTTAGGATTCACCACATTCTTGCTGAAGTAAGTGAAATGGTTTGGCCAAAAGGGGATCCTAATGGGTAAAATAATATTTAATAATACAGCAGACTAAAAATTAACCTCAGTCTTACTGTTAAGTGCTGTTCTTTTCAAGTGAAACTTGAGATAAAACACTGTGTAACAACTTGTTCCATTGATCCTTAGGTTAAATCTATACCACATATATAGAGTCAGGATACCAGCCCTAAAGTGTTTTCACATTTTTCTCAGTTGAAGTCTATTTCAGGAAGAGAATCATAGGAATAATAGTTAATTAAAAAATTAAACAAAATATACCAGTCTGGAGTTACCATAGCCATTTCTATGAATCATATACAACTGCCTTTTTAAAAAAAAATTTAAAAATTCATACAAGCTGATCAGCTGGAGATGATGATTTTGAACACTGATGGTCCTCTCTTGTGTTTATACACACCGTGTTTACCATATTTCATAAACTAAATATGTCCACAGTCAGCATGAGGATGCTTCTAAAACAAACAAGTCAACAACAACAAAGCCAGCTCAATTGTTTTATTGCCTCTAGCAGTAAGTGCTGTATATTCATATAAACTTCATGACCAAAACTTCTCACCACTGAACTACTCTGCAGCAAGAAGGCAAGCATCCTTCTCCCGTGTGCAACTGAATGACCAATGTGTGTAAGATGTATATTTTGTATCATACAAACATTCCTTCTCACGGGGATATAAACAATAACACATGATCTATTACACCAAAACCAAGCAGGACTGCAGAGTATTAACAGCAGGTACACAAAACACTCCTACTCTCCTCCAATTTTTCCCTCACTCCCCAGTCTTTCTGTGTCTCTTCTCATTACCCAGCCATGTCACACTCTCAATTCCCATAGCAAGGACAAAAAAGCAGAATTAAAATGATTAGCTCAACACAAGAACATGAAAACACATAAACACTGGGCCAGCCTAATGCCATAATTTTTAAAACTCCTGATAAAACTGACTGATTCAGAGAAGTGTGTTGTAAAACATTCATGGAAGTCATCTCTCACCTAAAATAAGCCTTTCTCCTTCCTTCCTGCTGCCTGATGTCATCTCTCCATTAATCATGCCTTTATTTATACAAGTTGGTGTTTAAAACAACCACCTCACAAGAAAAGTTCAAGTAAATTAGAAATAACAAAATCAGATCGACAAGATCAGTCATGTGAATAAATGCAGAATAAGTGCCAGTGGGCATTCCAGCAAGTCCAGCAAGTGCCTCCACACAGGCAAAACAAACTGCAGAAACAAACCTGTAAGACTTTGGAGCAACTATCATTTGACAATATCATTTAAATTTGTGAGCCCTGCATCAACTTATGAGGAACTTGCACAAGAAAGGCTATTCATATAAGCTGGGGCAAACAAAATAAAATCATGCCCTTTACTTTTTGTACAGATCACCATGTACATGCTATATAACACTATTTAATTTCATTTAAAAATAAAAAAATTGCCATATAGCAAGACAAATTCCCAAGTAAGTCCTTTGCTTTATTAAATCCTCAGTATGATATGAAGTGTCCTTTCACCTGTGTATTTTTTTAACTATCTCACACACTTCAAAACGTGACTAATGAAGGGTAGCTGATTGTCCTGCTGCTTGCTGACACCAAACGCTGTTTGCCCCTCTCCCGTGCCAGCCAGCGGCTTTTTCAGACTGCCGGCCTTCATCCAGCGATGGACAGAAACAGTCCTACAAAGATGTCCTGGGATCAGACTGCCGATTGCAGAAAGCGGTCTTCTTTTGCACGAAGCACCAGCCATACGTGGGAGCGTCAGCAGCATGAGAGCCACTGCTGCGGGCACCGAGCTCTCTCCGTGACCGCCGCTGCTCCGGGCCCCGCTGGCCAGCGGGGCCGGACGCCAGGTTCCGGCGTTCTCACGCCGGGCTGTGGGCCCGTCGGTTCCCGCAGAGCCCGCGCCCGGGGCTCACCGCCGCCTCAACCGAGCGCCCACCTCCCGCAGCCCCGCTCACGGGCCCACCTGCCGCTGGCAGACGACCAGGACCAGCCCCGCGCACCTGCGCTCGCCGCAGCGCCGCCACCCTGCAGGCACAGACTCCAGAATCAGGCTCCAGACACAGTCCTCCTCAAAGCGACCGAGGCCGGGGCGAGGCGGGCCCGGGGCGGGATGCCGGGCACCAGCGCCACGAGGGAGCGGCCCCCGCCGGGCGGAGCAAGGCGGGACGAGCGCGAGGAGGGCGCCTGAGGGGGCACGCGCGGGCTCGCGAGGCAGGGCGGGCTCGGGGCGCGCGGGGATAGCCAGGTACGCCACGTACCCCGGCCCTTGTAAACAACACGACGGCGGGGGACACTTTTTTTTCTTTTTTTCTTTTTTTTTTTTTTTATCTTTTTATCAGCTTTTTGCGGTAACATTTGCAGCCACCCTCTCACCAGGGCCGCCTCCCAGCCCGTGCTGAACACACGTTAGACTCCCGCAAGGCAGCGCGGGTCCTTCTCCCAGCGAAAGGAACGCGCTCCCTGGCAGGCGGCCCGGCTCCGCGGCGGGACAGTCGTGCGAGGAAAATAACATAAAAGAGTAAAAACCAGTTCCGAAGCGCTACTCAGCACACCTGAGACACCATTCCGGCTGCTGCCCCGCGGCGCTGTCCCCGGCAGAGGGCGGCCAAGGGCAGCGCCGCCGTGCCCGACTGACAACCAGCCGCGACGGCCTTGGTGCGACCGCCAGCGGACAGGGCAGGGAGACAGGCGGCTGCTCGCGGGTGCCTGGCACCTCCGGCCCCGCCGTTGTGCCTGGGCTGCAGCAGCCGCCGGTGGGGGCTGCCGCGTGGAAGGACGCCCCGTGGGCGCCGTCAGCAACTGCTGTACAAAACACGTCTGATAGGCGGAATGTCGCCCCTCCGCGTGTAATGTTACGGAGATTTCACTGGAAAGCTCTGCCACTCTAGCACAGAGAGCAGGTTACTGATCTCCCGCGATGTGCATGCTCTCCCGGGGGCGCAGTAACTAAGAGGGGCCCCAAATGCGGCCGCCCAGCTCCACCCGCAGTCAGGCGCCCCCGCTTAGGGATGCCGCTTACGGGGGGACCGATGCGCGGATCTTTCCCTGGGGATGCCAGCCAGACGGGGCCACACACAGAGACACAGAACGGCAGAAGCGGCCGGGCTGAGCCGAGGCCCCGAGCTCTCGCTAGTGCGGATCGGACCGCCCCGTCCAACCAAAGGTGCAGCAGCCTGAGCCGTAGGACGGGGAAGGTCCCGGTTCCCGGCGACCCCGCGGCCGCTCGTCCCGACGCCCGGCGCCGCTCCCGTCCCGCACTCCGCGAGCCCGCGGGGCGCCGGCGCGGGCGGGCTCCGCATTGGCTGTTGCTAGGTGACGTACGCCGCGCCACGTGACCGGTGTTAAATGCCGTCCCAGCGGCGCGCGGCGCGCAGAGTCTGTCCCGCTGGCGGCGGCGGAAGCGCGGCTGCACCGCCCCGGCGGAGCGCGGCGAGCATGGTGGCGCGGCTCTGACCGCCTGTCCCCGGTGGGGACGGCCGCGGGGCGGCGACCCGTGCCCCGGCGGGCGGGGGCGCGGGATGACGGGGGTGCTGGATAGTCTGATGCCGGACATGCACACCAGCCAGATCTCCGCCGGCAGCTACCACCAGCACGGCGGCCTGCACAAGCCGCAGGAGTCCCCCACGCTGCCCGTCTCCACGGCCACCGACAGCAGCTACTACACCAACCAGCAGCACGGGGCAGCGGGCGGGCCGCCCTACGGCCCCGTGAGCTCCTACCCCTACGCGGGCGGCGGCACCGCCCCCTACTCTGCCAAGGCCGCCTACGACGTGGGTTACGGGGGCGCCTATGGCTCCTACGGGCCCTACGGCAGCAGGGCCTCCCCAGCCAACAACGACTCTGGTACGTCCGAGCCCCGCGTGGGGGACGGCTCGGTGAGCCTGGCGAGGAGGCGATCGGGGCTCTGGACACGGGGTGGGCCGGGAGAGCGCTCGTTCCCGACGGGTCGCCCCGACGGGGAGGGCGGTGATGCCGAGCTCCGAGCAGGGCCCGAGGTGGCGGGGACGCCTCGCCTCACTGGGGTTGCCGTTTCTGCCGCAGCAGAGAAGGAAGACTGCGAGCCGGAGATCAGGATCGTGAACGGGAAACCGAAGAAAGTGCGGAAGCCCCGGACCATTTACTCCAGCTTCCAGCTGGCGGCTCTGCAGCGGCGCTTCCAGAAAACCCAGTACCTCGCCTTGCCCGAGAGAGCGGAGCTGGCGGCCTCCCTCGGCCTCACCCAGACGCAGGTAAGGCTCTTCCGCCGCGGGGTCCCGGGCACGTCCCGCCCCGCCGGGGCCTGTCGCCCTCCGCGGAGTTGGGTGCGAGCGTGGGAGGAAGGCCGGCCCATGGCGCCTCGACGGCCTGGGGTGGGAGCGCAGGCGAAGCGGCAGCGCCGCTGAGGCAGCGCCGGGAGTGCTCGGGGCTGCGAAAGCTGCGCGTCCCTGCCCCGTCGCGGGCGGTCTGGGCGCCGGGAAGGCGCCGCAGAGGCAGCGGCCGCCTGACGCCCCTTTCCCCGCAGGTAAAGATCTGGTTTCAGAACCGCCGCTCCAAGTTCAAGAAGATGTGGAAAAGCGGAGAGATCCCAGCGGAGCCGCCTCCCCGCCGCAGTTCTTCGCCACCGTCTCCCTCCTCGCCCCCCGCCTGGGACTTCGCTCCGCACCCACGTACCGCGGGCGGCGCCGGCACCGCGAGCCCCAGCCCCGCCGCCGCCTTCCTCGGTAGTTACTCGTGGTACCCGCCGGCCCCCGCCGGCCCGGCGCACCTGCCAGCGGCCGCTCCCCTTCCACAACCGGCACAGCCCCCGCATCACCACGGCAGCGGCAACATCTTCTAGGCGCTGCAGTAGAGACTTGAGCCCGCGGGCCGCGCCCGGCAGCCGCGGGGCACCGACGTGCAGCACTGCTGTTTTGGTGAAGCCTGGCTCCGGCCTCGGCCATCCCGGCGGAGAGGAACTGCTCCGCTCCCCGTCCCGCCCCGTTGCCGCGGTGGGGCCCCTGTGCATTCGGCCCCGTGGGGTCCTCTCTCCCTCCCGCCGTGAAAACAACCACGCTGCGAAACAAGTACTCACCTCCCTCCCTCCTCTCCGTCTATCTTCCTCCTCTTCCCCGGCATTTTCATCAAACCATCGGTGCAGAACTCTGGTTAACTTTACTTTTTATTTTTTTAAAGTTGACAGGTGCCTTTGCGGATAACCTCACTTTGATGTTGGGGATTAAAAAATAAAACGATTAAAAGAAAAAGATAAATAATTTTTATATGTAGATTTAAAACAGAATCCTCCCGTCTTTAAGGTATCCGTTTTAGCCGTGAACGAAGGCGTCCGACGGAGGCGGAGGCTGGTCGCAGGCGGCGGTGCCGGAACGACTCCCGCCCGTGCGCTGCCTCCGGGTTGGTTTCGTACCCCGACGGGGCTTCCCCACGCCGGGCTCCATCCGCAGCGACCTCTCCTCTCCACTCCCCCTCCGCTCTTCCCCCGCCGGCAACCTAGCCACTGACATGCCCCGATCTGTTTGATGTCCAGCGTCGTGGGAAAAAAAAAAAAAACAACTGTATTTTTGGTTATTTATTATGGAAAACTTATACACTCATTAATGTTTCTTTTACAATAAGCAGAGAGTATTTAAATAAATTATTGTTTCCATGGTGCCCGCGCTGAATTTTTGGGGGAGGGGGAAATTCGAGGGTGTCGATTTGGACCCGGGCGTTCGCTGGGAGGGAGAGCCGCGTCCCCTCCACCCCCTCCCCATTGTAACAGTTGCGCAAGCCTGCAACTTCCCTCCTCCTTCCCCTCTTTCCCGTCTACAATAAAATCTCGCCCCTGACAGTCTTCTTGGCGAGGCCATGAATCACTCAGCGCTGCCTGCAGCAGCCCAGAGCCGCCCCCCTTCCCCCTCTCCCGCCTGCTGGCGCCAGAGACATTTCACCCGGGACAGACTGCTGCCGTCTCCCATCTTCCCTTGGCTGTCCGGAGGGGTTTGGGACAGGGCCGTGCCCGGGATTCGTAGTAGTCCCGGAGCTGCTCCTCGGGCGCAACCCTGACCCAGGGGCAGTTCGCCTTACCCCTCCGGCAATGGCAACCAGGCCGGTAACCTGGTTCCCTGCATGGGATCTTTGCTTGAGCCAGAGCTGGTGGCTGCCCCAAGTCGCTCTGGGGTGCTTCGAGAGCTGGGGGCACCGACTGGACTCTCTCTGAGATGTGCCCCTTGAGGACCGGACCCCTCAATATGTTTTCCTTTGAGATGCAGCCTTTCAGCTTCATCCCGCCTAGCTGAAATCTTGTGGGAGGTACCTCGTACGGGCAGCATCCCTCCAGGCTGAACCCCTTTCCAGGCAGCAGCCCGTCCAAGTTGCATCTTCATGGGATGTATCCTTCGAGGGCTGGACCCCCTCCAGGATGTAACCCTCTGGAACGCTCCCTTTCCCCCCTCTGAGCTGAACCTCACTTTATGACTTTTGCTGCACCCTTCGGGGCCGCCCCTTCTGTGCCCCCCCAAGCTGTAACCCTGAGGGCATACCCCTGCGGGCTGCATCCCTGGAGGCACTGTTTGCCGGAGATGCAAAAGCGGGTGAAAGAAGGGATCTCTGGCCTTCATCACCACGGGGACCCCGCCATTCTTGGAGAGGGCACGGAGAGAGAGACCCGTGATGAAGATCGCATTGCAGACAAGGAGGCTCAGGCCAGCTTGCCCGGGGTCGGGAATGGCCAGCCTGACCGAGGCTCTTCAGAGAGGCCTTGGCATGAGGAGCCCGGGCGGGGCCGGGGAAGGCGGAGGGGGGTGGCCTCACAAGGAGACACGTCGGGAGGAGGGGGGAAAGAAGGGGGAAAAGAGGGAGGGGGAAAGAAGGGAGGAAAGCGGGAGGGCAGATTGTTTCTGAGAGCTTGGGGAAAGCTTGGGGGCAAGGGGAGGCGGGGGTCGAAGGAGGAGTGAAGAAAAGCGAAGAATGACGGGGGGATGTTGGAAGACGGGAGTCGGATGCAAAGAAAGCGAGAGGAGGGAGTGGGAGAGACAAAGGGGAAAGAGGCAGCTGCCCTCCAGTGCCGGCGCTGACCCGGCGGCGAGGACTGGGACGAGAGTCCAGAGCCGTCCCAAGAAACAGCAGGGCCGAATCATCGCGTATCTCTCCCCTCCTTCACCCTCCTGCCGGCCGCGGGTCACTGGTGGCAGTGGCCTCAATCGCCCGCTCTGAGCAGGGAGAAGAAACTTCCCCGCTGGCGGACGGCGAAGCGCTGGGGCGGCGAGCACGGAGCGGGGCGGCACGCGTGGCGAGCAGCGCCGCGGAGCCCCACGCCCCCGTGGTCCAGCAGGAGCTGTGTTCCCGGCAGCGCGGTGTTTCCGCGGGCTACGACGGGGGGTGGCGGAAGCGGGGGGAAAGTGGGATACACCCCTTTGGCAGGTGACAAGTTTTGCTAAATCGGTCGTCCGGGATGCACGAGGAAGCCGTGGGCGCGGGCCACGATCGGGACGGAGACGATTCCCGTTCCCTCCCTGTCCCTCCGCCACACCGCTTTCACAGGCGTTTCTCGCAGTTAAATAAAGTTCCCCCCAAACATCTGCGCCCCGGTCTCTCCTGGCCCAGTGTCTCCAGTCCGATGTAGCATTGCGGTGCGACGTACTGCTCGGTTCCGTGGGGTCTGGCAGAATGCCGACAACTACGTGGGGTCCCTGGGTCCGGGACCTGCCCAACGGGGGAACGCTAGCAGCGCTCGGGAGCAGAGCACACCACACCCAGTACTGGAGCCTCTGCGCTTTCTTTCTGTTATTTAGTAATTTTTATTTATTTATTACTATTTATTTGCTGTCTGCTGGTAGCAGTCCTCTCTGGGCTGTCCGCACCTGGCGTATGCGATGGGATTTTTCGTCCTTCAGCATCCCCGTATCTCCCAGAGCCCTCCCAGGGTCCGTATCTCCCCCGCTGTTCGCATGCCAGATGCGGCTCACACCGTGCGGGGGTCGGCGGCGGCAGCGGATGCAGAGGCGCGGTGCAGCAGCTCCCGCGCGCACCGCAGATGCATACGTACAGAGATATGCGTGTGTTTGTAACCTGTTTTCCCCTGCTCTTTTCCTGTCCGATGGGACGGGGCAAGCACCGCTGAGAGCCGTGATCCCTCTCACAAGTTGCACGGGGATCGGCCTCCCGGAGCCGGCCAAAGTCGCGGGGAGCAGAATAACCGGGAGCCGAGAGATGCAGAGGTGCCCCGGCCTCCGCAGCACTCCGGGAAGGGCCGCTGAGCGGGGGAAGGAGCCTGGTGGGGGGCCTGGGACGAATCCACCCCACGTCCCAGTGCCGAGGTTCCCCCTTCCGCCCCCCGTCGGGCCTGGTCCCGGCTCCCGGGCCAGGGGAGCTGCTGAGCGCGGCAGGTCCCGGGGGGGGCGACCGGGATAAGTGACGGTTCCGCGACCAGCCTGGTCCGGGAGGGCGGCACGGCAGCCACCCGGCCGAGGGGGCACCCTCTGCCCCCCCGGAGCACGGGCGGGGCCGGCCGGGCTTGTACCGTGGGGAGGCAATTTACTCATTTGCCCGGTGAAAAGAGAAAGCACGAGAAATTCAATTAAAGCGGCTCTGGCAAAAGGAGTTATTTGAGGCATGAATGTCTCCCCTAAAGCTGCAGCAATCATGTGGCATTAGACACTTCCGGAATCCTATAGCCAACTTGAAAAATCCCAGACCCCTTTTTTCCCTAATTTTTGCTCTGATCTGTAATTTTATCCACATTTGCACTAGTTTGAGCATTCTGGCTCTCCCATCTGAAAGCCTGCAATTACTATATAATTCTTCGCAATTTCACATGTCCTAATATGGACTGTAATTTTTGCGCAAGACAATTTCCTGCTATTTCAAGCATCAACATTGTCAAAGTTGTATGTACATAATAAATGGGAATATCAATGCATAGTTTTTAGCATAACATCTTGACTCCTCGATAATTATATCCGTTCGGAGCCTACGCAGAATTAGCCTGAATTGCATGGTAACTGCTGCTGCTTTAAAATTTTTAAAAATTACTCATAATTTTCCCAAAGATTACCAAGATCTCGAGTGCACAATGTCATCAGCGTAATGAAGAGTAAACATTTATGCTAATAATCTGCAATTTTTTTCATCAGCTATAAAGACAGAGGCTATATAGCAGAAAATTTCAGTCATATTCTGCAAGAGCAGAGCTGCAAAAAGGCTGCTGCGCTCAGAGGCATGTGCATCTCTGGGGGATCTCAATCCACATTTGCACTCTCAGGATATTATTATTGTGCTCGGCTTCTTTTTTTTTTTTTTTTCGCTTTCTTTCTCCCTCCCCGATCCTCTCCCTCTCTCTCACACTCTCTCGTTCTTCTAACTTTCGTAGCAAAAAGCCGCGTTCGGTCCTTTGGTTTGTTGTAAAGCAAAGACTTGTGCCCAGAGCCTCAGGGACTGAGGCGGAAGGTAAGGGTGGCGACACAGGCTCCTTTCTCGCGGGGGTAGGTGAGTGTACGGGGCGCGGGCCGGGAGAGGGGGGGAAATACCGGCGGCGGCTCCGCCGCCCCAGTCTCCCCGCAAAACTGCCCGCCGGCGGCACCGGGGCGGGGAAGGGAGTGGGGCGGCGGGCCGGGCGGCGGGGATGCCGCGCACAGCCGAGCCGAGCCGCGCCGCGCCGGAGCATCCCGCGGGCCGAGCCGCGCCGAACCGCGGAGCCCAGCGCGGGCAGAGCGGCGCGGGGGCACTCGCCGCCCGGGACTGCCGCGCTGCCGGGGGCTGCCGGCGCCGGCGTGGGCTCGTTTTCGGCGGTGGTTTCGTGGTGTGCGTTTGTCGGTTCCTTGCGAAGGGGAGCGTTACTGCCCGGTCCCGAGCCGGGAGGCGGGGGGGAAAGGCGCCGGTGCGGAGGGGGACATGGCACTTTTTCACTGGCATGAGAGTGGCGGTGGCGGCAGGAGCGGGGTTAGGAGGGCGGCAGCGGGGAGAGCGGAGCGGGCGGCGGCGGGGATTTCTTATCCCCCTCTGTCAAACGAAGGGAGCAAATTCCGAATGCAAACGGGCTTGGGCTCTGATATTTGATTTTTTTCTAGTTTCAGGGGCCGCTCTGTGCTCTGCAATTAGATTGACACATGTACAACATCCCCAGCTATTCAAGGGGGTTCGCAGGGACACTCCAAGGGGATTTTTTTCCCCCTTTTTCTTTTTGGGTGGAAGATATTAAAGAGGTATCTGTTGTTTGGCAATTTTGCTAAGTCTGTCTTCATTACTTCAACATTGTGCATTTGCTAATTTGGAAGCCCCTTCCTATTGACAGCTCTGCTCCATACACCTGCAAGCAATTTGCAGAGCTCCAATATAGGAGAATTGCAGAGATGGCAGCTCGCACCTATTTTATTTTTTTTTTCTTCGCTTTTCTCAATGCACAGCAAATTTGGCTTTCAGTGCGTTATCTCTTTTGTTAATGCAAAAAGATTCCCTGGGCGAAAAAATTGCTCATAATTACCAGAGAGATGGGGAAACTGCATTAGAATAAATAAACCTGAAATTACTGTAATTATGTTGTGTTTGATGGGCTCGGCTTGTAATCAAGAAGAGAATACAGTGAAATGATGCTGACCCTCTTGGGTTTGCAGCTGTACGCGCACTTTGGGGTCTTTTTTTGCAGAAAAGAGTCATTTTGATCATCATTAAGCTGTGTGTAACCTATTTCAGAAGTGTTTGAAAATGAGGGGCACTTTTTTTTTTCCCCCCAACAAGGAAAAATATATCCCAAAATTACATTTTGCCATTTACGGGCACATCCATAAGGTTGTATTTGCCGGGTGACAATTGGTAAAGGTATAATATTCGAAATCAGGGCTTAATCATTGTAATGAGGTATTGTTTCAATATAAGCACCTTTGGATTATTCATAGTTTAATTAATATCCTCATTATGAAAATCTTCGAATCAGATATTTGATGAACTACTTGTCAGCAACAAGGCAGAATTAATTAGGCCTGTATTGAGATTAACATTTTCAAATGTACAATTATAATAGCCTCTAACTCAAGACCGCCTCGCTGAGAGAAAACTGATAATTTCTCTATTTGAACCGTTAGCAAGACATTATTGAATTAGGAGAATCTAATATATCTTTAAAGCCCTCCGAGCTGTTTGACCACCCCTCTTTGGCCCGGTCAGAGGCGTTTGGTCACCGGCAGAGCCACCGCAGGAGCTGTGTGGGTCCTGGGGCGCTACGGGGCCGCGGAGCCCTCCGGCTCGCTCGGCACTTCGGGCCGCTCGCGACCAGACTCGGGCCGTGGCACTGCGGGGAATGCGGAGCTGCGGAGGGTTTGCCGTGCGGGATCCAGCGCCCGCGGGCTGCCGCGCCGCGTGTGCGCGCCGGGGCTGATGCTGCACCGCCGTGCCTCGGCCGCGCACCGGCCCCGCGCACCGGGGAGTGGGTGCGGATCTCGGGGCGAGAGAGCACGGCCCCCGCGGGGCTGCACGGCCGATCCCCCGCGGAGCCTGCGCGCAGAGATGCGCACAGGCAGCCGGCCGAGCACAGCCGCTGCCGGCTCCCTCCGCTCTGCAGCATTAGCCACGAGTTGTGCCGGCGCTGCGCCAGCTCGGGGAGCGGGCACGGCTCAGTCCGGGGCCGGATGGCCGCGGCGGTGCCGGCACAACTTCGCCTCCCGTGAGATGCGTGCGTAGGCAGCCGGCTCGGCTGTTGGGAAGGGGGCCGGGGCTCTCCCGACTTGATCACATCCCCTTTCCGTCCCAGCAGCTATGCGCGGCTCCTCCCCGGCTGCGAGCGGCCCCTCTGCCGAGGATCCCCCGATCCATCGCGACGGCTGCCGCCGCCTAACTGGGCCCTGCTAGGCGCACGGGGGACAGGCTGCCCTGTCCGGGGAGCATCGCTCCTCCATCCCGCCTCCCGGTTACGGCCACCGCCGTCCCGCCGCGGAGCGCGTAGCCTGGCCCGGACCCCGCTGTCGGCCGCGCTACGGGACAGGGAGCATGCATGTCTCTTTTTCCAAACCATAATTTTACTGTCTCAAAGAAACTTTATAACTTATGTACAAAGATTTGTGTGGGTTTTTTTCCATTTTCTCCCCCAGATACAAAGCAATAAGTTAACATTCTCAATATAAAACTAAACTTTGACATATAGAACACTAAACACAGCCGAGCTCAGTTTATCACATTTTCCGAATTTCACAAGTAAAATGTCAATATCTCAGTACACAAAGCATCATGTTTTACAGCCACACGAAACAGAACAGAAATAACAATAATAATAATAATAATAATAATTAAAAAAGGCTAAATTTGTGCAACATGTTTACAGAACAATAATAATAATAATTAAGAATAAAATATGTACAGCGAGTAGCTCCTGCACGTCGATTTGTGCATTTCAACTTCGGGCCGGCTTTGCTCGGGGAGGCCGCGCCGGGACTGCGCGGGTGTGCCCGCCCGCCCGCCCTCCCGGTGGGTCCCCCCCACCGCCCTCCGGGCTGTCGTTCCGTCCTCTGCGCCTTGCTTCACCTCAGCAAAGCGCTGGCAGCTGCCGCAATTCCACTTCAGAGTACCAAACAATGTGCATTTATTTCCTTTGTTAAATATTCGAGAAATGCAAATCATTCGGATCAAAACTTTCGACACCAGCGAAGTATAAAAGTTACTGTAAAAGTTAAAATCGCATCCTCCCCTCGCGATGATTTATTCGGGGAGAAGGGGGGGAACGGGACGACGGACCGTCTGTGGTTTTGTTTAAATTGTGCGTCCAAGCAGTACACTCAGCAAGCTGAGTTTGTTTCTAGCACTCATAGTGGTAATTTAAATCAATAAATAAACCCACTGTCTTCCCCTTTTAACAGCAACAAAAAATATACAGATGGATAGTGAAAGGTACAGAAAATGTCGCGGGAAAGAAGCTCTGGTAAATCGTACAGCTTCCTTCCCCCTTGCAATTTAAGAGACGGTCAGATCGGGGTAGTAAATAAATGACCTACATTTCAACAGACACAGACAGACAGACAGGACAGAGGAGAGGGCTTCCCCGCCCCCCAGACATCTTTTTCTGATTGTCCCACAAAGCCGCGGCCGGCGCTCGCTCTGCTCCCAGGCTGTTGTGCGGTGCTCGGGGCCGCTCCGTCAGCTGTCAGCGGTGGGAACCGGCCCGCATCACATCTGTGCTCTCCTGCACCGAGCTACCGTGCAGCGTCCTAATGGCAGGATGGGCAAGAGACCTCCTGTTTGTTTGCTTGCTTGGGTTTCATTTGTGGGTTTGTTTTTTTTTTTAATTCTCTCTCTCTTTCCCCTCTTTTTTTTTCTTTCCTTTTATTGGACTTAGTTTCTTTCTTTTTTTCTTTTCTTTTTTTTTTTTTTTTTTTTTTTGTTTGTTTTGGGTTGGATTTTTTTTGTTGTTGTTGTTTTGTTTTGTTTTTTTTTTCCTGTAATAATTTTAATTCTTTTCGGGACCGATAGTGCTTGCATTAGGGGAAAACGTATACATAATCACATCAGTTGCGGCTGCTGCATAGCTTCTTGGTGGGCCGAAGGGTACCACGATGTGTAGCTGGGGATGTAGGTGCCCGGGGTCCCCGACGAGGCCTTACCAGAGGCGGAGGTGGTATTCCACACTGGAGGCACGGGTGGAGAGCTGCCCGAGAGAGCCCTGCCGTTGGTCAAGGCGCTGCTCTCCAGGGCGGCCCCTCCTTGCTTCATCAGCTTCTTGAATTTGGAGCGCTTGTTCTGAAACCAAATCTTCACCTGCAAAGGGGAACGGAGCAGGGTTCAGCATCCCTCGGTACGGTCCAGCATCCCTCCATCCCTCCCAGGGCACGACGGACCCCCGCACTCGGCGGCCCCCAGTTTCTCTCCCTCATTCCCCCCGCGACTGCTGTGTTATTTTGTGACGCCAAGCCACCCAGCAGGAGCCCCCTGGGCCCACTCCAGCGGGCTCTGCGGGGGCTGCCACAGCACCGGGAGCGCCCCGCGGCGGGACGGGTGTCGCCCCGGGCCCCGCTGCCCACGGCTGTGGTCCGTGCGCGTTACGCGTGTGGTCTCCCACGCAGACGGTGGGGACACAGGAGAGGGGCCGACTCAGTCGGAGCTGTACCTGGGTCTGGGTGAGTCCCAGAGATGCTGCGAGCTCGGCTCTTTCGGGGAGAGCCAGGTACTGAGTCTGCTGGAACCTCCTGTTCAAAGCCTGTAGCTGCAAACTGGAGTAAATAGTCCTGGGTTTGCGGATTTTTTTCCCTTTCCCATTAAAGCGAACTTCCCCTCCTTCTACCACAGTGCTTTTCTCCGATTCGGCCCCTACAAACAACAAACGACGCAGAATAAATAATAATAATAGCAGCAATAGCAATAATAGCAGTAACAGTAATAGCAGCAGCAGCAGCAGTAACAATAACAACAGCAACATCGACAATAACAATAATGAGAAGGAAGAAAAGTGAAGCTCGAGTAACGCTAACAAAGGCTCGGGCGATTATGGCAGCCCAGGCTTCTTCCCAGCGAAAGTTTGCTATTTTTACAGGCTGCAGTTTAGGTTTAATTACCCTTAATTGCATACATTGTTTATAGCGCTACGCAATAAATAATTACGAAGACTAATACGTGCACATCTGGGTTGGTTTCTTTTCCAGCCAAGCATTGTGTGCTCTGTGTATTGGTCCCCTGTGATTCTCAGCCTCTCTTGACTAATATTTTGTAATTTAATTTAATTTTTTCCCCCGATAGATTTTTTTTAATACAACACCCTCCCTCCAGCCTTGCCTTCCCTCCTCCCCTCCCCCCCTCCCCAAAGCCGAGTGCACCTACCTGTCTCCTCTAACCGGGTCTGAGTCAGGCTGGAGCTGTTGGGGTAGGACTGCACTGAACTGATGTAGGGGTTGGTCGAGTGGCTGCTGACCGAGTTCACATAGGGGTAGCCCAGCGGTCGGGAGAAGGACGAAGCTGTGCTGTACGAGCTGTCAGGCTGAGAGTGGCCCGCGGAGTGTAAACAGTGCATGGAATAGTGTCCGTGGGACATGGGAGAAGGAGACATTTGCTGGCTGGGCGGCCCAAACTCCATAAAGACAGCCTTCCCTGAGACGGGGCTATTTAGACTCTCTGGCATGGTAGTCATGGTCATTTCTTGTCGCTTGGTCTGTGTGTGTGTTCTCTCTTCAGCTTGCCTTTTTGGGGTCTGTTGTGTTTCTCAGGACAGGAAAGAACCCAATTTAAGCGAAACAGGGTTTTTCACTTTCCATTCATAAGAAAATGGAGTTTGTCTCTTTGAAAAGTCTAAGCATGATGCTGTAGATCTACACAAACTCGCCTAAAAGCTTTGACTCAGCCAAGTCTATGAATATTCATGAGACGGCGGAGCTGATTGGTCCGTCGTCTTGCATAATCGCTTTGGATTGGTCCGAGGCGCTCGGGGCTCGCCCGGACCCCGGTGAGCGCGGAGAGCCGGGCTGGCAGCGCCGCGCTTGCCCGAGCGCCGGCGGCGGCCGCACGCCCGCCCCGCTCCCGGCCGGCCCCGGCACGGAGCCGCCCGGGAACCCTCTCCCATCGCAGGCCGCCCGCTCCCGCCGCCGGCGACCGAGGGCGCCGATCCGGATTTTGGCGGAAGGCACCGCAGCCCCCTTCGCCCTTCTCCGCCCCTCGCCGCGAAGGCGGCGCGGAGGGAACAGCAGCCGTGCTCCGCCGGCCCCGGCGGGCTGCGGGAGTTCTTGCAGCTGCCCGCCCCGCTCCGGCAGACGGCGGCGGGACCCGCGGACAAAGCGAGCGGCCCCCGCCCGCCAGGCCCCGCGGGCGCGCAGGGGCTCTCGGCCCCGGCCCGAGGGTCCCAGCGCCATCCGCACCTCCAGATTGCGCCGCCCGGCTATTGTCGGTGTTGCTTTAAAGGGAAAAAAGGGATCCAAACAAAGTCCCCCTGAAAGGGCCCAACAGCGCATTTGAGCTTAAAATGATAACTTCCGCGTGCGTGAGCGGTAAATGAGGTGGGACTTAGGAGATCCTCCCCAGAAAGCCCACGATGAATCCCAAATTACTTTGCTAGATAATTAGAAAGTGTTGATAATTATTTCTTTCATAATTCTGCGGTGTGACTGTAACAGGAAAATGATCTTGTGAAAGTTCACACGTGCAGATGTATTAGTTACTGATTCATTTGATTAAATGCTAGTCTCAAGTGCTCTGATCCACAGCTGAAGGCGGCCCCATTAGCATAACACTGATGTTTAATTTTCATACGCATAATTAGCCATATATTTAACACTAATAGCAACATGCAGCCTTCCAGCATTAAACAGCCTGGGATTTGATCTGGCCTGGGCTGAACTTTCCCGGTTACACCTAGGCTGTCTAGGGTGCGCAGTTATCACTGCACTACATCTATGTAATCAAGCACATTTTGGCAAAGGGAGAACACCAATAAAAATGAACATTCAAAACAAATCGCAGCGTTGATGTCGTTAGAGGTACTAGCGCCGGCAGCGGGGCTTGGACACCCCCGGCAGAGCCCGCATGGTGTTCAGGCTCCTTCGGGCAGCGACGACCCTTGAAGCAGCCGGCCCCTGACAGTGCAAAGCTGGCACAACCGAGCCCCTCTGCTCCTTTTTTTTTTTTTTTTTCCTTTCTCCTTTCATTAGTAGCTCTGTCGGTTTTAATTGCCCGTTTCCTAACGACGCTTTTACCTCCTTCCCCCCCCCCCCCCCCCTTTTTTTTCTCATTTTTTTTTTCCCTCGCAATGCGCGAAGTTCATTCTCAGTAACTCTCCGAGGCTTGGCGCAGAAGGGGCAGTGACGGTGTTTCCGCACGCACACGGTGCCCCTCGCCAGCCAGTTCTGCCCTCCTGGCCATGGAAGTGACCACCCGAGGCGGGTCAATGAGTTTGACCGGGCAGGGAACAGGGCGCCCCGGCAGCTCCGGCACCTTCGCCGGCCTCAGCCTGACAACTGCAGAGAGGGGAGGCCGCTTCGCGTCCGGCGGGACTGCTGTCTCCTGCTCCGCTGGGCCGGACACAGGCAGTCCCGGAGCGAACCACAGCCCCTCCAACCCCGCCAAAACCCCGCGGACCGGTCGGTGAGGCTCTGCTCGCACCCGTCCCGCAGAGCAGGGCCCCCGCCTTTCCGTGGTCCCGGTCAGTGCGGCTTCGGCGGGCGCGGAGGGGCCGCGGCCACAGAATGTCCCGACCCCGCGGGAGAGACTGCCACGTCGGAACTCTCATCGTGCTGTCCCGGCAACACCTTCTGCATGATGGGCTTATGCGAGGCGCTGGCTGTCCCCGAACAGCCGAGCCATCTCTCCAGTCTCGTTCGTAATTAGGATTACAAAGGTGCGCAATCAATGCCTCCGCCTGGCCGCCAGCGCTCCGCAGCGGCCGGTAAAACTCTTAGTCCCACCAGAGTTACCGGCGGGACTTCGGGGCGCAGCGATTAGCAGGAGCTGCCGGCAGTCCCCCTACGACGGGCTGCGGGGGGTTCCCTGCTCCCGGTTGCTCCGTTCCCGCCTCATCCCACGCCGCGGTAAGCGCAGGACAGGAGGCAAAGGGCAGACGATGGTGAGAAACATGGCACCTGCGGTGCAATCCAGGGCCTCCCGACGCGGCAAAAATCCACGGGAGGTATCTCTGGTGCGCCTCCGAGACGCGCCGGACACCCTGCTGCCCCCAGTGCCCCTGAGAAGGGGCAGCGCGGCTGGGCGATGGAACGTAAGGGAACAAAATACATGCCCCTCCAGGCAATGCCGACTGTCCTTAGCACTGTTTAATCTCTGCGTATTTGTAAACTTGGCTGCATCATTTGTTTTGCAGGTTTTATGGCCTTCCAAGCTCCTCTCGGTGAGGATGAAGCTGAGTGGCTGCCCCGCGGTGTTAGCCGTATTCAGGGAGGGGGTCCCTGCTTTTTGAAAAGCTGCTGTTAGAAACTATTAGAGCTGAGAGCTTACTGTACTTGAATGAAAGCAAACAGCAGAGTAAAGCTGTAAGAAAGCAGCTCACTTCTGGCCAGGACCACTGAGGGAGCCAGTGCTGAGCCACTCTGGTTGCCTGAATGTGCAACTGGCCAGCCCTCAGCATGCGACCCCATCTGCCTGCAATGAGGGCCAAGTTATTTGTAGCAAACTGCACCACTGTTGCCGTGGGCCTGGGGAACTTCTGGAAGTCCTTTAATTATCTCCAAGGCTACCCCACATTTCACAGGCCCAGGTCCTGCTCTGGTAGTCTCCAAATATCAATGCCAGACTTGTTTGGTCCCACAGGGTGGTCAGCAACTGGCTAAATTGCAAATCGACCCCTGCACGCCTGGCAGGCCCAGGACAGGACTGCAGAGAGCACAGGGCCAAGTGAGACCAAAGCTCATGAGGTCCATCAGTTCCAAACTCTGTGCAGGAGTCAGGACTGATCTTCCAGACTGCAAATTCCTCTGCCTCCATAAAATGCTTAAACTGTAGAGTGCCTCTCCCTTAACTAACATGGGCACCACAGAGCAGTGATTACCCCAAACTGGCTAATTTTTCAAGCAGGGCAATTATTGATCCCCAGAGAGGCATGCTTTGCATCTCATTTTTAATCACTTTTTGTGCTGTGTAAAAAGAGGCAAGAAGCGGGGGATTGCCGCTGGGAATGATGCTGGGAAGAGTCTGCTCCCTCTGCCTGACACTCTCAGGAAACTTTTTTCCATCCTAGTAGAAGTTACAGCCTGGGAAACAGCACTGTGTTAATCACAACAAAGACAAATTGACTCCATACCTCAGCTATAAAGGGAAAATGCTATGTTTCTCTGTCCTCTCAACTGCTTAGACTGTATCATCTGATACCTATTTGCCCCACGTAGGATTTGGAAGAGAGGGGCGTCACTTTCTGCCCCTAACCCCAAATAACCCCAAACCCTTTGCCACTTGCAGACTGTGCTTGGCTGCTCCAAGGGTCACAAAAAACCCTAAAGATTTTTATTAAATACTCACCAGGTAATACACAGAAAGAACTATGTCCAGAGCCAACCCCTCAAATTGCTTTTTCTGTCCCCTGGAGTGACTTATGCAACAGTCATTCCCCTCAGAAATTACAGAAACCTCTTCTCTGTCCCGAGTGAAACTTGAAATCCCAGAAGTACAGCAAGTCTCTCCACTCCTTGCTTCATCTTTAGGCTTCTTCCACCACTTTAGTGAGGATTTCTGCTCCCTCTGAGGTAATCACCAGGGTATGTTCAAATTGTGCCGATCTGAAATTCACATTTAGCAGTTATGAGGGGGAAAATACATTCACCATGCCTGGAAACTCATCTGTTTGGGTTTTTGGGCTATCAGTGATGAGTTCCACATCTTAAGAAATACCAAAAAATAAAATCAGGCACCTTTTATTGTCTACAGAAATTGCAGTCCATTTGTCCTCCAGAATCTTAAATTCAGGGGATCCTTCCATTATTATTGGCTCTGCGGCAAGAAAAACAAAATATATTCTAAAGTTAGCTGCACTCCTGTGTGGATTGGGAAACAACCAAGAACAGGGGGGCATCTCAGCAGGTAGCTCCCCTTCCACACAGGTCCCATCTCCCTGGGCTGGCATTCTCTTGACACACTAAAATGTGAACTAAAAAGGAAGACAAAATAGCAAGGTAGGAAGTTGCCCATTCCTCTTTTGTAAAACCATGGAATTTTAATTAAGACCGTGTGGATAATAACCAAAGCACCAACCACATTTATAAACAATAGATAGTTTTAAATATTCCAATTTTTAAAACAGGCTTAAAATGTTCATTAAATCAGCAAAACAACAATTTTCTTATTTCCTTCTAATTGCCGTGCCATTTAGCCACACAGTGACAACGAAGGCTTTTCCCCCAGCAGTTCCCCACGACTGGAAGTGAGCACGATCAGCCTGCGGGGCGAGGCTCCGGCTGGTTACCGCCGCCGCAGTCCCCAAACCCAACAGCAGCTCGGGAAGGCAGCGAATGACTAAGTGCCACCAGGCTGCTCGGCTTCAAGGACACGATCGCATCCTTCTCACCCTCCTCAAATCAAGTGTGCTGACAGAGTCTTTGCCTTGCCAAAAATAGGAGTCAAATATTAGCAAAAATTATAATTAACATTTCATTCTTTAAATCTTGTAATTTTAAAATTAAATAATCCAACTAGTTTCTAATGCATTTTTAAAAATGATATTTTAATCTATTTCCTAAGAGGTCAATCTCACCGACGTCCTCCTGTCTGCAGGGTTATTTCTATATCCCAATAAAGAAATGTTACTGATCTGGGCTGCTCCGTGTGCGCTTTTTAACAGAAAACCATAGCAGAGAGTTACTAACCTATTGTGAACGCCATTCCCTCTTCCATTAACAAATCACTGTCATTGGCTACAAAAGAAAAAAAAAAAACCGCGTTTATGCATCTTGGGTCTCTCTTTTTTTTTTTTTTTTTATGAGAAGGCAACCAAGCCCTTTGTTTAAACCCCTTTTTAGCTCGCAGGTACTGTGCACCCGAGCCCGTTATGAGCCGGAGCATCAGTCAAAAGCGATTCCACCCCGGCCGCAGCGAGACCACCCCGACGGCGGCTCCGTCCAGGCCGGGAGTTTTAACGTTTTAACAGAGATTTTTCTTTGCCCCGTGACAAACTTTGCCGGCGTGGCTCGGGCGCGGGCGGGATGCGGAGGCACGGGACAGGGCGGCTGCCGCCCGCAGCGGGCGGGGGAGGCGGTCCGCGGCGCTCAGCTGCCCCGGCAACTGCGTTAACGAGCGACTCGTCCTCATAAATACCCACGCGACCCTCAGAAAACGAGGCCGGGGGATGCCCTCCAGCTTCCCAGCGATTTAATCTCCCCATCGGCAATCTCCCGCCCCGCCGGACCGGCAGCGTGCGTGGGGGTGGGTGTGTGTGTGTGGGGGGGCTCTGCTTGCTTTACCGCCCTCCCTTTCCCCCTCCCCGGAGCCCTCTCATCGCCCGGGCGGCGCGGCGCGGCGGAAGACGGGCCCGGCGGGCGGGGGCCACTTACCGTGGTGCCACACCTCGGGGTGCCCGTGAAAGTACGACCCGATGCCGTGCCCGACGAAGAAGGGGCAGACCTGGAAGCCACTTTGCCATGCCAGGGAGCTGCGGGGGCAAAGAGGACCTGTCAGGGTGCGTGCCCCCACCACCAGCCCCGCTAGACGGCCCCAGCCCCTGCTACCGCGTTGCCACCGACACTGGGTCACCACTTTGTCACCGTTCCGAAAGACAGTCATTGAAGGGAGCATGGCTGAGCCATTGTTAGGTTTCTGAATTAACATGCCTGCCAACAGAGGCTGGTAGTTCCCGTGCCAGCCCTACTAAGTAAAACAGTCTCCCTGCTCAACGGAGGGTAACCTTTTCCACAAGCACACTGAGAACTCATTTTAAGATGGCACAGCTGAAGTTGTCAAGCCGAGGTCCCAGCACAGTACCAAACCACAGCCTCTGCCGAATTCTCTGTCTGTGCAGAGGCTGCATACCCAGGGGCCTGCTCTGGGTTTCCTGCAGAAGAGGCTCCTGCTGCCAACAGGGGCAGGAGCCCTAAGAGCCCTACTACTTCGCTTTCATAATACTTCAAATATTTAGTATAAAAACCTATTGAAAGTTCAGCAAACAGATGTATGCTAAATAACAATGTATTTCTAATGAATCTATTGCCACAGAGGCAAAACCAAATCATAACAATTTCAGTTTTGCCTGAGAGATCTCACCTGCCTTTCACGGCCTGTCTCAGGGAGAAGCATCTCTGAGAACTGCCTGCAGGACCATGGCTGAACACTGATCCCTACCCATGGTAGGAAAGCAAATTCCTATCCCAGTTCCCCAAAACGAGAGGACCTGGAGATATATGGGCCACCCCATGTCTGCAGGCTTCACTTTCAGGGTCTCCCTACGTTCAAGCAGTGGTGGAGGCAGTGGTGGACACAGTGATTTGAGGCAGCTCAACCAAGAGGCCTCCCTGCATCCAAACCAGAAAAATGCAGAGATTCTCAAAGATTTGGAGATGGATTAGAAGTGACAAGAAAGTTACCCTTGTCCCTGAGTATCATCCCCATCCTATTTCTAAAATCGAATGGGAGCAAGACAGGCACGCACTTAGCCTGAAGAGATTTTGCCTGTAACATTAAAAGCTTAATTTGCTTCTTTGAATGAAGGTAGGCACTTCAGGATTGTCTGTATTTATGTCTTAGGAAATGTTCTCTCCCAGATTCACTACAGGTGGAAAGCTGGAAAAGTTAGAAAACTCAACTAAAGGTAAAGCTGTTGCAGAAATTAAAGCCTGTTAATCCCCATGGGGTAGCTTTTATTCAGGTGCAAAGTGGCCTCAGCTTGCTGTACAAAGTAATCACCTTTGCACACCAGGCTCCACAGACTCTGCAGTGCTGGCTCCAGTGCCCATGGGTCATCGTCCCAGAATTTAATGCCACTCAATTGAGGGACATGCTGCTCCACCACAGTTAAACAGCAATGAGAGAGTAGAGTTGGTTAATGCTGCAGTGCTCAGACCTTAGAACATTTTTTAACAGGATTCGTATATTACCTTCTACCTTTTTATTGCTCTGATAAAAAGATTCATCACATTTCTTCATTAACTCTGGAGAAGAATAGAAATTTCAGGTTTAGGTACCCCCAAACTCCAAAGTACGGACAAAGAGGATTACCGATAACGCTAGAAATTGGGGCTTCATTGGTTTGCACTCAAAGTCCAGGCTTTATAAATAATTTATATATACATAAACTTTATACATCAATTATTTTGAAAAAAAAATCACGTAGGATTATGCAATAAGAAGTCCTACTAGAGATGGAAAATACTTTCTCCCCTGCCTTTCTATCATGTTCCCCATATCCGGGTCAGAGACTTGGCCTGCTGGCTGTGATGCTGCTGAAGGTCAAACAAGAAGTACAGGGAACAGTGTTGTGTTAGAAAGCCAGATTCCTCAGAAACATACACAAAATCCAAGATCTCCAGTGACCAAGCCCAGAGCAATGCAGACGATGATTCCCATATGAGTGAAGTGATTCTCGGAAGAGAGATGGGAGAAGCCATCCATGTAACATGTGATAAGGTTTTCTTTCATCTTCTTCTGCCAGTCTTTTAGCAAAATCATAAACAATCACACTAACTGTTCAGCTTTGCTGATGTCCTTACATGGCACCCATATAAGGACACTGGCACTGACAGAACATTTTTTGTATTACTACTGCATTTTTTCTTCCAGAAAAATCCATGTTCTGTAGCAAAACAGAAATAGTTTCTCTCTGTGCATCTATTCTTCCGAGAACCATGGCTACATACTTTCCAGTGAGCAGGGGAAGCTGCAGCCTCGGCATTCAGCTGCTGCCAAGGAGGGTGGCAGTAGCAGCAGGAGCTGTGTGTTGGGCACCAAGTGCACAAGCACCAGGGCACACAGGAGGCAGTGTTACAACAGTATCCCATCCTCATGCAGTCAAAGAAATGGTTCATATGCATCTCAACAGTGAATTCTACCACTTTCTTCCCGAACAGCTTTGAAAACAACTCTGTTCTCATCAGTACTTCAGTGGTTACTGTCTGTGATACAAAGAGGGGATCCCGGAGCTCACAGGGCTTTGACATCTACTGACAAACAGCGTGCCCCTCCTTTTTCCCTCTTGTTTACAAACACAGCCTTGGTATTCTCTACATAAAATGTAACGTGGTCAACAGAACTGAAGTAACACACAGAAAATAAACTGCAGGTATGAAATTCACCGTTTTCAATCTGGTTTTAGTATTTGCATGCGCTTCAGGTGTTTCTCTCCACAACCACTAGCTTTACTTTGGAGTATTTAATAAATCCTAGTGAACTCTTACATCCTTGTGGAGTTACAGTAAAATACTCAACTTTCGTAACAAAACAAAGCTGCTAATTCTAGCCACAACTTGCAAAGGTAATCCTGTAAATGTACACGTTGGCTGTAACTTTGAGACAGCTCTGAGAAGAGTGAATTGAACCAGTGGTCTTAGCTAGCCTCTCTGATCTCCAGGATTCCCAGGCTGTGGAATCTGATTAAAAAATCAAGATCCCAGAGAGCGGAGCATTTTTGTGCACATTTGCCATTCCTTGCTGACAGCAGCTCAACATTTTGGTCTCTCTGTCTCACTGCCCAGCTCAGGACCTGTCAGTGGTGGCCTTTCTCTGCAGCTTTCCCATAAGACAGTCTTACAAGACTGCAGCCCCAGCTTCATCAGATGCTTCTTGCAGACAGGCACCATAAGCTTAGACAGCTGGAGGAGCCCTGACTGCAAGTGGGAAAGCAGTGAAGGCAGGAGGCAGAGGTTGGCATGGCTGAGCTGGCTGCCTGGCATCTGGTGTGGGAAAGGATGTGCCAGTCTGCCAGCTCCCCTTGGATGGGGTACATCCCAGAGCAAATGCTGGGACAGCAGAGGTACACCTCACAAGACAGCATCAAGAGAAAAAAAAAGGTTCTTGAGAATAATCACCGTTAAAAATACCCATTGACAACATTTATTATCACACATATTGATCTTTGTTGCATATTTGAGCAGAAGTGAATTGGGCAGGATTAAAAGCATAATTATTTAGTGAGCCCAGTACTTGATTTTATGTTTTGCTGCCATGTGTTCTAGCCCAGTGGCTGAGGAGTCAAGAGTAGCTGCAGTGCTGCTTTTCTGTAGCTGATGGCAAAGCCAGGCCAAGTGTCTGGCATTGGCATGGATCAGCAGTGACCCAGCTGGTAAAGGAACATCACTGAGGGCCAAGCTATTCTCCTGAAGCCATTGTCAGAGCCTGTCATATGGTGGTGTCATGCTTCAGAGAGTGGAGACAGGAGAGATAGGTGTCAGTTGCCATCTGAGCATCCTCTTCCCATGTTGCCAGACAACAGCTAATTCTCTGAAAAGAGGGATAAGTGTGGAGACATGCTTTGCTGTCCTGACAGCAGCCTAACAGGGAAATTGCCACAAAGGAGGAACAGGCAGGACTGACTCTCTAGAAAGCTTTCCCCTATACTCAAGCTTCCCCTCAAAGGAGCTCTTGGGTGATAAATCCCTCGTGTTAAGCTGAAAAGCACGTTGAAAGAATTTCCTTAGGGAGCTGTCCTGTGCAGATACCCTCTAGGTGCACCTAGAGGAGCATTTTCCTTTTTTTACCAAATTTTGTCACTTCTTCCTCAGGGTAGGTCTGGTCTAGTATTTTTAGCACTCACTGAAGAAAAAAAAAGTGCAACAATTCCATTTCCAGCATTGATAGCTACTGCTTCTGTGGTGGCACAAGGGAAGAAAGAATTTGACTGATTGGACAAGACGGCACAGACTGCTTTGCTGCCAAGGATAAGCATCCTGGTGAACTGATCCTCAGTCAGGGATGCTTCTCCCACAGTGCCAGCTTCTCTTACCAGGGATGAAACCTTATCCAAAACAGTCTTGCAGAGCAGCATGACATGAATGGCCAAAGTTGTTAAACAAATTTGTCTTACAATTCTTGGCAGTGAATATACTTGAGAAACACTGAAACTGGTAACAGTCCCATGACAATTGTGTTCTTATGTAGGGATCTGATTTTTATTTTTATTTAGAAGTAATCATGTTTGTCTTAGCTATATTAGTAGCAAAATGGCCACTGAATTGCATACTTTTTTTTTTTAAGTATTGAATCCAAGTTCATCCTAAACTATATTTATTTGTGATAAAAACCCTATTTTGAATAATACCATAGTATTTAATTTGAGAAATTACAAAATTCTACAGGTAAAATATTCAAGTAGGTTTTTTTTCTGAAATAGTAATCCTAGACTGAGGGAATGCACAAGTTCAGGGATTCCCTATAATGACAATAAATGTTGAGGTATAATTAGTAATATTTTTGAAAGCCAACAATTGTTTTTTGAAAGAAAGGTACATTTTAGTTTCGAACTGGAACACAAATTACTGTATTTTTCTTACAATAGTGCTGAACTTTTATTTGAGGTTCTCTGTTTCTGAAAGCAGACATGATGGATTGAAATAAAAGATAATTTATTGCAATGCTTACTTTCAAGTGCAGAGAGAAGCAGTGTAATTGTAATTTACAGTAGCTGTCAAGGAAAATCTATCACAGATGACATTAAAATGACTTATTTTGCCTGAGCCACTTATTGTTTAAATGTGCATAATCTGATAGAAACAGATTTTTTTAAAATCTGCTTTATATTGTTCTAAATTAATATCAAAACACATACTTACTAGTTAAACATTTTAAACCATCTATTAATACTTTCATCACTATTATTTTTTGTAGGAGTTGAAATTTGGTTTATTTAACGACATCACTTTTAAGTTCTTTAGCTCTCTACACTCATAACACTTTCATGCACTTAGACTCACCGTCTGAAAAGCAGATTTCAAACGAGATACATTTTTGTCTGAAAATGTCAGAAATGGTAGAAGAAATGGACCATAGAGACCAACCCCATTTACACTGGAACCGACCAATAGTTTTGATATGCCTTCCAGTAGAAAGAGGTTAGCAAAGACCCAAATTTTTCTAAGCAAAGTAACTCATGAATCCAAGCAATCTTTTTATTTGCAACTTGTAGCCGATGGAAGAATGAACTGCTATCATGGAAATACTCAGTGTCAGCTATTGAGCTTCCATGACAAAGACTATGCTGGAATATTGACTGCAAACTTACTCCAAGATATAATTATTCTGAAACCTACTGTAGAAAGGAAATATTCTCATTATTTGTGCATAAGATGCATTCTGGATATGACTGGAGCACCTTTACAGAAAAACTGATGAAAGAAACCTAGACACGTTTCCATTCTGATGGACCTAAATGTTTTCAGCTTGTAGGTGCTTGTTCTCAGGCATTTATAATATCTAACTCTTGTGAAACTTGAGATTTTTATATGTATATATATGTATTATATGTCTGTCTGTAAGCAAATGTCAAATGACAAATAACCTAAAACTCACAGCTTCACCAAGCCAAGCTGAGCTTTCAGCAGAGGGAGTGTTAAAGTAGTTCTAAATAAATCAGCAGATTTAAATAGTCAACATGATAAAATCTTGAGAAATAAAGTTAATGACCTGCTATTTCATATGCAGTTTTGAATAGCTACTAGCTTCAATTAATCTGCTTTGCAAAGGGGACACTGACTATATATTTACATTTTGCAAGGAAACTGACCTCTGGAACAACACAGCAAAAATCCAATGTCACATTCAACTCTGTTATTTTTCTTCTTTTTTCTTCTTCTTCCTTTTTTTTTTTTTTTTTTTTCAAAAAACAGCTAGAATTAATGTAGTGAATCTGTAATGAAATGCATTATCCTGCATGGAGATTTATCAGATTTTCCAACTGAATGCCATGCTTTGCTAGCACTAGCTGGAGTTCACCTGCGTGTTGGTGTGGCGTGTGGCTCTTTTTTGTAAAGAGTTAAGTTGAACACAAAAAAAGGGAACAAAGGTCAGCACCCAGCCGCCACTTGAATGTGAGATTTTTCTTTTTATTCCCCTTGATGTATACTAGGCTCTGTGTTATTAGTCTTAATGATGGAAAATTGTAGTGTTGATACAAATCTTTTTTTCAAAGTAGTAGGCGGGAGCTCCATTTGTTAGTAAGTTTTTTTGTGACTAAAAGCCATGGACAGTACATTTATGTAGCAGTAAAAGGCCTAGATGCTCTTTCCATAGCAGAGCTAATTATTCCTACTGTGACCTTACTGATCTACCCTGTTCCTAGTACATCTCATCTGCACGCCTGTTCCTCTGTGTAGATGGTGTCAGAGAATATGAAAAACCCTATAATGAAACCATTTTCATGATGGAGAAAGGCTACTGGAGTTGCACTTGCTACAAAGAGGCTCAATTATATGAGTAATTGTGATAATTTTCTACATTCATAGCCTTCAATGGGGAAAAAAGAATGAGAGCCACAAAAGAAAATTACTTTAACAAGAAAGTACAGAGAGTAAAAATGGAAGAAGAGACAAAAAAGGGGGAAAAAATAACCAGAAAAAAAAGTTTAAAAAATAGATCTGGAGGGAGGAATAGCAAGACAGGGAGAACAACAGAAATGCTCAAAAAGCCTATGTGCAGCTGTGTTGCACAATTAAATTGAATTTTTTTTCTGCAGTTGATGAATGTGACTACTGCAAATGTGCCTCTGTAGTTAGCTATCATTTGTTGTTCCGTGACAGGAAAAGGATAATTACCTCTCAGAGAGAATCAAAGGCTGACATGCCCTTTAGACACAGCCATGAATGCAGAGCTCGATAGAATGCTTGAATAAGAATCCAGTGTTCTGTGCCCCCTTCTACTCAAGAATAAATTTTGTTAAAATGCAAGAGCACCACCAGTAAATTTGTTGAACCCTAGGTGTTCAAAAATATGAGGTGCATCTATCGACTCATCCCATTTGCAAAAATAAAACTACATTTTGAATTCACTTCTATTATATTCATGGACAGTAAGATAGTGAGATATGCATTAAATTTCTTTTCCCAGTAGGGGTCTGATTCAACATTTCCTATGAAAGAACAGAAAGACACTATCCTTTTTCTCCAGGCTAGTTAGCCTATAATTTAAAACTGTCAAAAACACAATTTTATACAAAGTCTTCAATAAAAGCTTCTCAGATATAACCCAAAGAGGTTTTACTAAAGTTTGATTCAGACTCTGTTACAATATTTTTAAAGCTATAAATACATCTAACTGATATTTTGCCGTTCTCTTTTTTTCTTAAAGTATTTGAAGATTTACAAAGGAAAAAAAAGGCAGCATCCTTTCAAGGTGACTAAGCCTTGCAGCTTTTAAGTAATCAGAATGAATTCAATAGCTTGTTGGGACCATTAGCAGTCCGAAGAAGTATTGCTTAATGAAATGTATATGATATATGTCTATTTCTTTCTTTTGGCAAACATTTTAAAATAATCCATAGGTACCTTCAAAAAACGAAGACGCATTTTTATTTAAAACCATCAGCAGAAGAGTCATGACTGCATTTATGTGAAGGCTAGAAGAGATGCAAAATAGGGAAAAAATCTCTGAATGTCAGCTCTTTTTTCCCTATGACGTTAGCAGGCACTGCTCTTTGTAAGATCAGAAGCTCCCGAGTTAAATATTTTCGTAGTTTTTAAACAAAGAGCTTATTTATGTTGACTAATTCCTTTGTAACATTCAATGAAAACAATGGTTTCTAACTGTCTTACACCGTTAGACAGATGTGGTGTAGTGTCACACACAAATAAAAAATAAACAAAAGCCCACTGCAAATTACATCTGTTAATTTAAATCTACTTTATGAATATCTTTGTCTTTTTCTACAGTTATCTTTGCTGACCCTAGTGTAATTCACTTAAAAAAAATACCTCTTATCCAAGGAACAACATTATAGCTTGGCAGTTCACATACTGATATCAGACTGAAATGATGGTTTTGAATCATAAAACATGTCATCAGCTTTATACCAAACCACCAATAACCTTTGTCCCATTTGCCAGCCCTCCTTTTACTTGTCAATATAAGGCTTACCTGATTGTGTTTCCAATTACAGAGAAGGGAGCCCCTGGTCTGCAAGCTGCAATTGCTTCATCTCTACATTTCCTGGCAACCTCCACTAACTTTTCACCAGATTTATCCACATTGCCCACCAAAAAGGTTTCAGAAGTGTCACCATGGTAGCCATTGTAATACACCTAAACATATACAGAAATGCAAAAGACATTTTCTCATTTTGCATCCAGAAAAAAAATCACTGTCTTAATTAAATCTATTCTTTCTAGGAACAAGCTATATATTGCAACAGATAGACAGGTAAGTTGTATTTGCAAGACTGGAAAAGCAAAACATTGCAGAGGAAAAAAAAAAAAGCTTGAAAGACTGCAAGGTGCCTAAGGGTTGCCAGTGTTGCCAATTAAAAATTCAAGAAAAGCAGAAGCTGTGCATCAGTGCCCAGCAGTGCACCAGGCAGTGACACTGCTCAGCCACAGGACATGAGGATAACTGGGTTGCTTGTGAGAAGATGGCTGGGGGCCGTGGATGGGCTGAGGTGGGCCGTGGGGGCTGTTGGGTCCCACCCATGCTGGCCTCTGCCCCTGCAGCCAGGGACCTGCTTGCTCCCCAGAGGGGCAGGGCCTGGGGGAACCTGTTGGTGGCTGGCAGGGAGGTGAACATCTGCAGGCAGCAGCCCCCGTTGGAGCTCTGAGGTGAGAGCCATGCCCTGCTACCAACAGCCAGAGTGACCCCCAGGACCAAATCCACTGTCAGCTGTTGCAGGTTTTCTTTAATCTCATTTTTAAGCTACAATATGGCATTAACATTGGATTTTACTTCTGATTTCCAGAGATGAATTTTGAGAGAATGTCTACTGCTGTGACACTGAAATATTTCATGTTCTGAAAATGGAACATATTGTTGAATTAATTATATAATGTTTTTTTCTTTTCTTTTTGAAAATTCATAGGTTTTAAATGTTATACCTCCTGAAATTCTCAGTTGATCACAAGAAATCCTGGCTATACACTATGGAGCTCTGCAACACACCATTAAAATGGGGTTTGCAGCTCTGCACATGACAGGCAGGCCCATAATTGTAAGACCAAGCCATATTTCCCTACAAAAAGACAAATTATAATGGTGCACAGTTTTGATCTTCTAAAACGTTTTTTCTCCCCCAAACAGTGGGCAACTATCCTTCTACAACTAATTACTCACCGAGCTCGAACCACTGAACTTTTGCCACTGGCAAGCCATTTGTGAAAGACAGACTCACATTCTTTTTGGTTGATTCCAAACTAAAAAAAAAACCCATAACCCCCAAAACCCCATGCTACAGACAGTTTATCTCAAGGCCAGGTTTGTCTTCAAGCTGAGATATAAAGAAAATGCAGGCATTAGGAGCAAGGGGTATTTTAAGGAAAGGTGAGTGTCAGCAAGGGCCTAACTGTGTTGCCACTGCTCTGGCAAAAAGCAGCTGCAATCCTCTGCTCTACACCTTCCTCTGCCAGTTCAGACTGCCACAAAATAATTTTTTATTTTTTTATTTAATGCTCATTGGGCAGGTTTTAAAGCACATAGTTCATATTTAGACTAAACTAGTTTGTTTTTAGCTCTAGCAAGGAAAACACACAAACCCCCAACATTAAGCATCGTCATCCTTGAAAAGCAAACACAGATTTAAAACATAGGAGAGTTAAAAAAAACCAAACCCACAAACAACAACAACAACAACAAAACCCAACAACAAACCAATAATAATATTTACTGCAGCCCATCAGCTGCAATTACATATTTCTGATGTTAATAAACTACAACCACAGCAAATGCAACATACTATTTCCTTAAATTCAGTGAAAGAACCAAGTTGTAAGAAACATTAACCTGGTAACAATAGGCTGAAAATTGCACTATGCTGAGGATCCAGTAATGGATAACACTATTGTCTCTATCCTAAAACACATTTTCAAGTCCACATGTTTCAAGCCTATAAAATTTGTATTTCATCTATGAAATGCTACCATCTTAATTGTGCTAAAATGGATTTTTTTGTTCAGATAATCTGTACATAGTGCTAGGTATTTACACTTAACATCCTGAGTATTATTTAATTACTTTATAGAACCTGTACACAATTATAAACAATTTGTTGTGCAATATTGACTTTGATTTTTATTCTGTCCAGCTGTGAAACATCCTAGCTTTGCTCATTAAAAATAAGCTGAGATCAGTTAATAATGCTGAGAAGTAGTATTTTTTCCTCAGCTGTTTTGAACTAAGCAATTATCACACAGAGCACAGTTCAGTTTTAAATGATAAAAAAAAATCTTACAAAGATAGTCAGCATTTCCCATCCTTGCAGGAATCTTTACATTCACAGAAATGTCAAGATTTATTTTCTTTTATGAGACTAAATTAAAAGCAGATAAATATATGTCTGCAAAAAGGCCAGTAACATTTAGTCAGACATTTGTAAAGCAGAGTGGACAAGATATACACACTATTTTAAATATTTCATTTAGTTTATCATGAAAAGTATCTGTGGTATGAGTCTATACTTTTTTTAAATCTAAGGTATCATTATTATCCTGACAGACTGAACAAGAAGTAAAATGAACCTTAAGGAGGTACAAAGACATGAGATTTAAATACTCAGTTGTTGCAAACTGATTTAGTTTAATAAACTCAGCAAAGTGACACCAGTTCACCAAAGTTAAAATTAAGGCCAAAAATAAAGTTTAAAAATGCTAGATTGCACTGTGTAAACCTGATAGTCAGAATTCTATGATTAGCAAGTATGGAGATGGGAAAGAATTTAAAAAAGATCAAAACCCCAAGCCAAACCAAATCCAGTTCTGGATCACATGTGAGTATATAATGGGAAAAAGGTCGTTGACCCTAATTTTAATAGAAAAAATATTTTAGAAAGCTTGAATCTCATGCTCAGAGGTAGGTCTGCTGAAGATTTCTTCACTCTGCCAGTATGAACATAGTATCAAGTTACTAATAGATTCTTTAATGCTCTAAAACCCTTGTTTTTAGGAGATTCTACTCCCTTGTATGTGACATATTATTGCAAAATAATGGAGGGATTAAAAAAAAATCTGTGTTCATACTAGAAATAAACAGCACTTCAGAAAAATATAAACACGCACAGCAAAAAGAAAAAAAACTTCTGCAAGACACAATTTTTTTTTTTCATAAATGAAATGAGAATTAGGTTTCCAGTTCCTGTGCTTTCTTGCTCCTAGGAAAACCCAGCCTATGTTTACTTAAATAGCTATAATTGATGATTCCCTGGAAATATTAAGTCACAGTTATATCACACTATTTCTGTTTCTGCTCAAAAGGTTCAGGGCTTATACACCAGAAATGGAACACAACACTACCTTCGGGGATTTTAATAAATGTAGGGAACACTGCTAGCAAAAGAGTTGCTGTCCAAATAGACTGACATACCCAGGCCAATGCAGCCTCTAATGACAGAGTAAGATAATGTCAGGCCCCACTCAAAATCAGCAGGAAGAGGAAGATCAATCTTGGCAGAGTGAAGGAAAAATGCTGGCTTTCTTCATGTTAGCTCATCTCATACATATCTATCTTCAGCTGCTGCCCAGTACTGTGGTGCTCTGCATTAACTACACAGTGGATCAATAACAATTACACCTTCTCAAAAACATGACACATAGCAGGATTGGGTTGACATTTCACTTAGGCCAACATTGATCTCAGTGCATCTGATTCCAGTCCTAAATTCAAGTCAGGCCTGAGTCTAGCTGGAATAAACACACAGTTAAAAACAAAAAAGGAAACCAGCTGCTTGTGCCTTGGCTCAGAAGTAAACAGCACATCCATCTGTGCATCCCCCATCTCCAATCCACTATTCTTCCTGTTGCTACTAGTGACTCTAAAGTTGATCAAAGACTATTTTTTTATATGAATTACTCACTGTGACATCAATGTTGATAATATCTCCATCCTGAAGAGGTCGACTGAAACATAAACAGAAAAAAAAAATAATGGTGACAGACAGTTCCCAACAAAGGGAATATAAGAATAAACACCTAATGACACATACATAAAAAATCAAGGGGTAGATATTTTGTGATGGAGGAAGGCAGAAGCAAACAGAATAACCATTTTTAATGTTCAGCTCTGACTATTTAGAGAACAAGTGTAGCTGAATATAAAATAATGAGAAACAACTACCAGAAAAACATATCAACACCTGAAAAATCTACCATTATATTTATTCTTTTTCTCTCACTAGGGTTCATATTTTACTTTGTGAGTAGCTGAATGTATTGAGAATATAAAAAAAATCCCGTATAAATTCAAATATATTTATTCCCTAGCCTACACTTATTTTGCTGGATGAACAAAAAATCAGACCATACTGTTTTTTTTCCCCTCACACACACTAAACTCAAAATGCAATATGGTATTTTTCTTTAAGTGTCTGGAAAACCAGGATAATATATTTTTTTCGTATTTCACATATATTTCTGTAACAGCTATAAGCATCACAGGGTAACATGTTCTGCATCTACAACACATTTAAAGTACGACATTTAGTTAAGCTGAAGTATATTCAATATTAAATACAATTTATTAATTCCAGTTTAACATTTTAATTTCCAGTTGTAAAATGTAAATTATTGAGGAAATACCTGTCAGGAATACCATGACATACCACGTTGTTTACAGAAGTACAAACAGATTTTGGAAAACCTCCATAGCCCAGAGGTGATGGATAGGCATTCTGTCTGATTATTTCATGATGAACAATGGAATCTATTTCTTCAGTTGTCATGCCAACCTAAAATATCAAACATAACATCCTGTTAAAAAAGCAAAGACAGTTTCTCATATTTACTGAATGTGATTGCAGCCAAGCTTCAATGAAATATTGGGTGTTTCAAATATGCTGCTTTGATACAAGACTATACTGTCTGATATACTTTATTGATATATGGGCTTTTTTTTTTCTGAAAAATCCTCTGAAAAAGAGATTTTAAATAAAGCATGCAGTAGAAATAAGCACTCAAAGATTCCTAGAAAACCTAAAATCCTGTCTACTTCCTTTCCGTTTTTTCCATATCTACTTTCTCAAAGACACCAATTTCCCATGTCATCGTTTCAGTAGCTGCTATAGAAATGTCTTGTTTCAATGCTTTCAGTCCCTTAAAACACAACATTACTTTCCCCTTTTATTTGTAAAAGAAAGGATATTAAGTCTTGTAATTGCCCAGTATATTCATCATAATATATTTAAGCATTTTAAGAAATTGTTTTCCAGGTATTCCTAAATTTTATAAAACATTGAAATATTTAGATGCAAATTTTAAGGATATTTTACTTAAAGTTGCCATGGCCTGGATGATCATAATGAATTTACAAGTACTGACTCATCGTTTTTAGAAATCTTAATTTTTATGCTTGATATTTTTTAGATTCATCTTTTCCACAAGATTTTACTTATTAAAAAACCCCTCTCATAAATCAGTCAGCCATTTTCTGGGTATCCATGGAGTGCAAAGTGCACATGCTTAAAATAATACTATTCTTGCTTTTCTTTTGGATCAACTGTCTCTGGAGTGGTTAGAGCTGAAATTTGGTAGGGAAACCTCTCTAATTGAGGGTTTTGAGGGTTCCTCTGTAAATTGATTTTGCTTTGAATGAGTTCCGAGCCTTTGAAAATCATACTTTGTACAGATACAAGCATCATTCTTAGCACACTGAAGGAAATGTCACAGTGGCTGTGATTTTGAAGTAACATGTGGAATACAGGTAGGCTTTGGTGCAGGAGGCAGTTACATATTGAAATACTGCGTGGCCATGCACAGCCAATACAGAAGAGTGCACTTGTGTACTGTACTGTGCTGAGGATAAAACCAGGTCTGTTTACTCAGCTGAATTTTGCTCAGCACAGAAATGTTGCTGGGCAGGTGAGGAGCAATGAACGTGGTTCAAGACCAGGATTTAGGATTAGTGCACATCATCCCTGTTTTGCAGCCTCAGCCTTGGCAGTTCTCTGGATTGGATAGGGCAGCTGTTGGCTCTAGATAAATACAGGTTGCTCCTGCCCCTGCTCAAACATCTTCATCTTTAGATACAAACTGAACTGCTATGTACCTGACTGGCTGCTGTCTACTGCTTCTCTGCTCAAGCAATTTGACGTGGTTTTTGGATTCTCAGCAGACAGATCTCTGGTCTCTGCACGGCTTACACTCTGTGCCAAGTTCTGCTTTTAACAACATGTGCTTTGCTTTTAAAGATACTTTTGCTAGCTGGGCAGGTTAGGGGTGGCACCTGCTGTGCCCCTAATCCCTGACTTGGAACAGGGCAATTCATTAAACGGTGTAGAATGAAATATTTTCATGTCATAGAACCTGTGGTTTTATTCCCAAATCTGTAACTCAAACTCATATAGCCCTGTATCGTAATTTGAAATCCCACAGGTGGTAATGGCAACATTAAAACCATGTTCCAACTCGATCTCTCTGTATCCATGGACTATAACACGCCTTTGTTATATCAGGGGATCTTAACTGCCACTAGCTAAAGCACAGGCAAGAGCCAGTTTGGAGGACTGTATGAAAGGTGGGTTCAGCATGATAACAGGAACAGGTGGAGGGATGGGACTCTTCAGGTAAAATAGGAATGTAGAGTTTAGCTTATGAGACTAGCCTAAAAGAGCTTGGTTTGCTCAGTCTGGTGCACAGCTCTATCCCTGTGTGAAGGGGAAGACTCATGGAAAGGCAGGAAGCTGTTTAAATTAAAGAGCAGTGTTGGCACAAGAACAGATGGGCATAAACTGACCACATGCAGCAACAGACTGGAAAGCAGAAGATGCTTACTGTCAATAAGGGAGGGTTTTGGAGCATCATCCCAGTCAGTGGAGTCTTGAACAAACACTTAATTGTGTAAAACAGAGCTCACCAACAGTCCATGACTGACCTGGGCCATGGTTTTAGCACTGCAACTCCAAATATCAGCTCTCCCCTAGTACACAGGTCCTGGTTATGTAATTATTACCTTATACACCTTTTTGCTACAAAGCATTCATTATGCATGTGTAGTATTTTGCTGTTATGTATGATTTGGCACATGTTATGAACTGCATCATAAGCGACACCATACTGCATACATGTGTATTTACACATGATAACAACCAAGGAGTATTTGTGAAAAACTGCTCTCATTCAAAACCCACATTGCACTCTGATCCTTTGGAAACATGTATATGCCTTTAACTTTAAATGAGTAAGTTTTATTGAGCTGAAAAACAATTGAACATTAAAAAGTTAAACATGCACAAAGCTATGTAAGATTAAAGCTTCAGGTAATTTTGTTATTTGCTATTCCAGCTCCAGAACTATACCTTTGTGAAAAAGTGATGATAGCTGGAAGAAAAATCCTCTTTTAAGTCAATGGCATTGACCTACAGTCCCCATTTATCTCTGCATCTCATAGCTACTCAACCCATTTCACCTTATCCAATATGCTATTACGTGAAATACCAAGGCAAGGCTAAAAAGGCATTTCTTCATCTGCAAAACCTGGTAGTAGACTCCTCCCTCTACATTTTTTCTTGGGAGGTATCCTAAAAAGCATATTGTAGGAACATTTTCAGAAATCATGAAGCTTTACTATCAATGCACTCTGGAAAATTGTGTAGAATTTGGCAGCTGTTTTTCCCCGTGGCAGCTCTATGAGTTGCAGTGGATCTCACAGGACAGTGAGGGCTGAAGGATGGACAGGAATGGAGAAGGCAGACCAAGTGTGGGCTTGTACACATGCAGAGCTGGAAAGCATAACATATGAGGTAGATGGGCCATGAAATGAAAGGAAAAAATGTAGCATGTGCCTTAGGAGAAACTCACATGATTTGACACAATCTGAAGAGAGGGAGATGACAAACACAGAGATATTACACCTGAGCCAGTAACTATGCACTACATAGGTCCAAAGTACAGAAATAATTAAACAGGCATATCATGAACTGAATAAAAAGTTAATAAATCCTTTTTTTTTCAGGATAAAACTTAAAGCTGGATGCATATAATAGGAAAGTTAAAAGAACAAAAAGGTAGGAAAAAAACCCAAAGAAGTGAAAGCATAGAAAACACCCAAGCTGTTCTGGGACTTCTGTAATTGTTACCTTTAAGCCCTTTCCAGCCAGAAGCAGGATATGACGGGCCAACTGACAAGCTTGACGAAGCCCTTGAATCTGATCTTCATTCTTAATTTCTATGTCGTCTCCCCAGTCTGGTACAATGCCTGTCGTCACATAGTCTGGCTTCTTTATGTGCTTGGAGAAAAAGGATTGAAAATGAAGATCAGAAAACTGAGCATGACAATGGGATCATTTTCTCAGATATTGCCTCCTGCTTCATGGCAGCTTGCCCTTTCTGTCGTAGTATCGACCTTCCTAAGCCATCAGGGCAAACCCTCAAGGCTGCCTCAGTATTTCTTCCACTGCCCTTTTGAACTTAACATTGCCTGTTACTACTGACTTACACAGTCTGTTAGCCTTCCAGTGCTGAAACCCCAGATACTGCAGCTGACTTCCAGCACAGACAGTCTCAAGTTAAGAAACTGAGAGAAAGACTTTAAAACTCTTCATTTTCTTTTGCAAAGAGGGGCATTTTCTACAAAAGGCATCTAAACACTGGAAGTGATGGGACAAACATACAGAATTAATCTTAAAATTAAACTTGATCAAATCCTGTGTTTCTCATTCAAACAAAACTCCTGTTGAAAAATCCATGAGATTGCTTTTTGACTAAGAACCTTAGGATTTAACTGATTTTAATTTAGAGGCTTTTACACATTAATCTAGTTCATATGCTGTGCCTAAATTTGTCCATCTACAACATTACACAAAGGTATCCCAATTTGCTGTCAAGGGAAGTGTAATAAACCTCATTTTTTTCCACACAAGAACTTCTCAGCCCTTGTAAGAGGAGAAATTTAATATCTGATTTTTTAAAGATCCATATCAATTTAACAACATTTATAAACATGAAAGCTAATAAGAACAGTAATGGCTTGCACAGAGTTGGAAATGCACTTTCTCTCAGAGTGTCCTGGGCTGATTCACTGGCTGTGGAAGAATCCCTTTGGCCATGACAGCCAGGCTAATTTTCTGCCATGCTAGCCACAGGGTGATTTTTGCACTGATTTCACAAAATACACAGTCAAGCTGGCAGGCAGAAAACAAAGTAGGCATTTTGGCTGTACACAAAACAACCACAAAACAACAGGGTGTAGGAGTAACAAAGAGTGGGGCAATTGATGAACTTGATTGGGACTTTAAATAGGAAGACTACTATTACTTTTACAGGTATTTTATGTCTAGTCTGATAAAAACTATGAAATTATCTTCAGCAAACTTATGTCAACAGAATTTCAGATCCCATTTCTTTAAAATTAATGCCATAACCACCCTAACAACATCCCACTGCAGTAGTTTGGGCCTTAGTCAAAAAAAAGCCAACCAAAACAATGCCATTTGTTAGACTAGCAACTCCACACACAGCATCACCCTCGCTTTCCCCTTGGAGGGCACTCACCTATTAACTGAGACATGATCCTACTGACCTCTAAGAACTGTGAAGGGAGAAGCCCAAAGCAGAGTGCATACAAATCTCCATGTGGACAGTTTCACACCAACACCTTAAAAAACACTGTTATTTCAATGTGATTTCTGCCATACTCTGAATAAAAGTAAAAACTTTGCCCTCAACTTTTCAGAGTTCATAGATGTGGACTGATTTTTAGATGTCTGAGAACTCTGATCTGGGAAGACAACTCTTCATTATGACAATATATTTCTTCCTCTTTGTCCTAAAAGGAGCATCTAAATGCAGAAAATAAAGTTTTAAAATTCTATGATTTTGTGCTTTAGAAAATACATAGAGCATGTAACCCCATGTTCTCTCTGCACCCAGAGCTTCCACAGGCTCTTAGGGCTAAGAGCCCTACTTCCATCATTCTTATCTGTTTTTCTATCTAACAACTTTTTAGTATATCTGGCCCATGGAGATGCCCTGTATTTGGCATAAGAAATCTATATTAAAATGCAAAGCAAAATTGTATAAAGTACTAATCCACATCCTGTGAAGCACTGTTTAGAAAGGGTACTTTGGTATCTGTTGGCAAAAGGAAAGATACTAAACAGTTAATCTGTATGCTGTAATTAAACAGGGGAAAAAAAGAAACAGAAAAAAAGGAAACAAGAAGTGGAGCACATGTTAAATTTGCATTTGCATCAAAAAGTCCCTTTTGGCTTTAAAGTAAATAAACCCGAAAATATATGTTGCAAGGAAGATGAACACTCAGGCACAAAAAAGACAAGTTTAAAACATGCAGCGGGGTTAGGGGACAGCTACCAGCAGGTATTGTATGCTCTTTTTCTGACATAACCAAATAATAAAACCATCAGCAAAATATAAGCATTTTATAATTAGCTTGTTAGAGATTTATACAGAAGGGGACTCAGATGGTCATGAATGATTCCTCCTGATTTCTGGCAGGACAGTGTACTGTTGCTTCAAACAAGAATCTGGACCCAGAACTGTTGACAGATTATTATAATACTCACATTTATTCTACTATAACTAAATGAGCCCCAGGATTGAACTCCCTCATAACTAAATACATCACTGTGTTTAACATGGAAGACAGCTGGACATCAGCTCTCCTATTTCAAATACCAGACCAAGCAACGGGACAGTGATCCAATCCCCAGCTGTTGGACAACAAATACACTTGATCATGACTGCAATCAAACTCTACACTGGCTGAAGAACATATTAGGTAACAGAAATTGCAGTACCTTAGGAACTTGGTGAGCTGGAGAAACCACGGCTGGCCAAACTACACTATAAGCAGCATTTCTTTGTCCCTGAAAGAAGAAGCATCTTTGCTGATGATTGCTTGAGTGCCTGTGCAGGTAGTTATGATTGCACAAAGAAAAGATTATGTGGCAGCCAGTCACAGTACCTGTTAACAAATAAATTAAAAAATATTAACATTTTAACAAAATGGAAAGTATGCAAAAAGAAGGGCATAATGTAAAACAAAGCACAGAACTCATGTAGTCGCTGAGGGTAATTCAAATCTTGTACTGTTTAACAAAGAGCAGAAAGAATGAGAAGAAACGAGAAAAAAAAACCCTTCCCAAACAATACTTTGAAGCTTTATAAAATACCAAATCTATTTTGGTTTGATGCATTAAAAAGCAATGTGGGTAAATTCCCCACAGTTAACAGACAGGAGTGATGCTCTAACTGGCCTCTGCTTGGAGCAATTTGCACGGCTGCACTGTCCAAGGCTTGGCAAAGCAGTTAATAAGACACAATAGCAGGAAAAGAGAAGACAAAAAGAAGAAGATTTAAAGTTACTTCATACAATATTTTCAGCTGTATTTTTGCAGAATTGGTCACAGATTTGAGCATAACAAAGGTAATGTTGCTCTTTGTCTTGTTGCTCAAGACACAAAGAATAGTTCATTTTGTTCAGGGGGCAACAGAAGAAACTTCAGGAGGTATTTTTAATCTTGGCCAGAAGTAATTGAAGGGATTAAAAGTGCAATTTGGAGTATTTGAATCAGATTTCCATTTAATTCACATGGGAATTTGGAAAGTTTCATAGCTCAAACTTAGTTGTTGGGCAATGACAAATTTTGCCCCCGCAAAAAAAGGAAAAAAGGAAAAAAAAGAAAAAAGGCAAAAAGGGAAAAGAAAGGGCAATTGAAGCCCAAAGGCTCTCAGAGACATCAAAACCAAAATAATGCACCACAAAAGACAATACTAGCATCAAAACCAGGAAATTCAAAAGGATTATTGACACTGCCCAATTACATTACAATTACACACAGTGTGTATTTCCACTACTCAAATGTTCTACAATATAAACAGGGTTTTTTTTCTGAAACATAAGTTAACCATAACAGTTGATCTGCTTCTGAAAAATGTCATTATGTATACAAATACATAGTGTACAGAGCAATCTTGTGGGAAGTAATCCAGATGAATAATTATTCTTCAGTAAAAAAAGGTTTTGTTTAAACAGAAGTAACGAAATATTTTTATATCACAGAAATTAAGAAATTAATCCACTGTATATTTTGTAACTATGTAAAAATGTTTATTTCCAGAGGAGTTTCTTTCACATCTTGCATGTTTTTTATTCTATTGTACCTTCCTTCCTTTCCTTTGGATGCATTTATCATGTTCAGATGCAGAAATTATCCTTCCACATGTGCAATCTTTCAAAGACAGCCCTTTTACTCTATGACGTACAGAAGATTCAAGTTATGCACTGTTTTGGAGCCCCAAACCCAGACTGAAATAGTTTCATCGGGTTTGCATTAGAAATGTTTCCGACTGTCTCTTTGCACTGGTCAGGGTTACATTTAGGTACCAATACCTGAAAAGTTAAAACCTAGGCGAAGAAACTTTTACTCAAGCCAATTTTTACTGGAGTTTTTTTGTCTGTTTGTTTTGGTTTTGGTTTAGTTTTTTTTGGTGGTTTGGTTTTTTTTTTTTTTTTTTTTTGTGGTGGTGGTGAGGTTTTTGTTTGTTTGTTTTGTTTGGGTTTTTAGCTTGGTGGGTTTGTTTGTTTGTTTGATTTGTTGACAAATAACAAAGTGAAGCTGAAGGGTGAGGTTCACCTCAAGCTCTCAGTATAGCCTAAATACCCACTGGAAGCTGCCTGCTTCAAAAGAGAAGAAAGTGTCTCCAAGGAAGTGGAGCTGCCCAGTTAACAGAGGGCTGGATTGATGTGGCAGCCTATTAACTGTAACTAGAGTGTAAACAGCAGACTCATAATCTGCAGCAACTTTTGGGCCATCAGAAGTAGCCATCACTCAAACAGGGTAAGCCAAGGTGCCTCTTTTACAAAGTGCCGTTGGAGTACCTTGCTTTTAGCACAGCTAAAGGTACTGCAAATATATTGAAATCCCAAACTCAATGATGTGGTTAGCTAAAGTCCACATGGACATCAATATGTGCACACGTATTTTAAATGCTCTCCTTGATGCCCAGAATGCTCCCCAGCCACTTTGTCAATTGTATCACAATTTAATTTGGGAAGAAAAGGTGCAAGTGTGCTTGTCAATTACTCCCAATAAGCTCCCCCAAACAGACACTCTTAAATACATTAAAGCATATTCATGGGTGCATGTCTATTGACTAGCTCACATTCAGAAGGGATACCTTTTTATTCGGAATAAAATTTTTACCTCTATTCTCCCAAAGAAACACTGCAAGTGTTGTCACAAAATAACAGGATAATAAGGTACTGTAGCCTGTTGTTATTCTACTAACCACTCATTATAAACCAGATGCATACAAAACTATCTACTACTTGAACAGATGAAATGAGACAAGCAAATAAGTATCACCATTCTAAAATACAATTCCTAAATTATATTACAAGAATTATAAACACAGGACAACTAAACCTTTATTTGAAATATAAAAAATTGTAAGAGAAAACATTCTCCTACAAAGTAAAAATAAAATTAAATAAAATGGCATTAAAATACAATGAAGTTACTGGTCTATAATGAAAATCTGGACTCCATCCACACACTTCCTTCCTTAAGAAGGCCTTCTAATGCCTCCACAGTGCCTTTTATTTTTCAAGCTCTGTATTCCCAGCTAATTCGATATAGCAACATCATCAATCACCTGAGACAGGAACAACTGTCTGTATTCTCCAAGTCTGGCTGAGAGATTCCCTCCTCCCCACTCCTTACACCCATCAAAGCTTTTCTCAGTGCCTTTATTTACTTCTGCAACACTGGTGTTCAAGCACATCCTTTTGTTAAGCTTTCTGTGTATACTAATTACTGTAAGACAGTTCATACACATGGCATCTATGCATTTTCTGGCAGAAACTGCAGCCACAGGAGAGCACGGTGTGTGAAGCAGGGCAGGCTGGTAGCAGACCAGCACAACCAGGATACAAAGTTGACTCTTTAGGTGTTTATTCCATACCCCAACAGCAAGGCTAAAGTCACCTGCCATGAGCAACAGAATATTGACTATCAGCTGCACTAAGAGAATTATGAGCAGCGTTACTGAATGCCATGAGCTGCTCGGGTGCATCGAGCCCAGAAAATCCCTGCCACCCGCTCCGGGAGCCGCCAGTGAATCCCACTGTGCAATCCAGCCAGAGCCGCCGGATTCCTCAGCACACCTTCCAGACCTGCCTCTGCATTCACAGCAAAAATATGCACTGTGAGCTCTTCTGAATTACCAGATGTATTTATCTTGTGTGGAAATTACATTTCTTTTCCTTTTTAACGAGTCAGTCAGAGCAGCTGAATATGGCATTCAAGAATTATGATGGGTGGGAGCATTTTTAAGTGACTGATTTTGCAGCACAGTGTGCCCTATATTTATTAGCCTTTTACTCTAGGGCTATTTTAATTGTTATCTGTTCATGCATGTTACACTATATAATGAAATGCTCTCATTTCACTCCTAGAGTGGAGAGTTTTTTATGTGTATCTCTATTAATGACCCTTAATTAAGTTGATTTTAGTAATTTAAATGTGATTTTCCTCTGGTCAAGAAGTATTTTTAACGGGAGATGTTGAGAATGAACTCTCACATAAGCCCTTTTCTAATGCTTCCTGTTTAACAGTTACAGCAATTTATCAAGCTATGTTTCCAATGAATGAAGTGTGGGGTAGCTGGGGAAAACCCTGCTCATTTACACGATTCATCAAATGTGATTGTTAGCAACCTTTTTTTTTTTGTATTTATTAATGAAAGATTTCAATTTTCCAAGCAATTAACAAAATATTACCAATGGATAAACTTCATGACAGTTCTGAGCTACAATAAATACAAGGGTGCATCTTAAAAGAGACAAGAAATAAATTAACATATTTTAAAATAATTTAGTCATAGTATCAACAGAAGCAGAGTACCAAAATTATTTAAGGTTACAAGAATTAACATTCAAAACTATTTAGGAAATAAAATCAACTTCCTCTTGATAAAGTTAACAACATCAAAAGCATTGTTCTGACAACTCTTCTCAAATTATGTGATTTAATCTTTCTTTTTAAACTGAAAAAAAAGAATGACTGTGGAGATTTTCTTAATATATATTCATTTGGAAGTAAAACACTAGAGATCTTTAATTTGGCTTGTCAGGTAATTTTAATACTCTAGCATAATTTAGTTTCTTGTGCAAATACTCATTTTGCTGAAACTTCTGAGGATTAAAGCTTGAAATGAGGTATTAAAAATCACTAAGGGGAACAATATGTGGAATCCAGCCAATGCAGCTAGGTAAGAATACATAGCTTCTTACTGCTAATTACCAAATGTTCCCATTTTTCAATCCAAAATAATGGCTGTGGTTTGAAAGACCTTTACTTGTAATTGTAACTCTAACTATCTAATAAAACACTGACTTTGTAACCCCCTGTTGCAAAGGTATGTCCAAGCTTCAAAAATAGGATGGGAAAGATTAAAGGTTCTTTCCAACTCTGGGTAACCTGCGTAGCAGAAGACCAGCTCACATTTCACATGCAATAACCTGCGCATTTGCTAAAAAAAAAAGAAAAAGAAAGAAAAAAAGGAAAAAACCTCTAAGAACAACATAGGGAAATGCCTGAGGCAGAAGTTGAAACTGATTGGGCAAAGTAGAAGGACAAGAGCCCTTGAAATTAAACAAAAGCAAATTCATTCTGTTGACAGATGTTGATTACATCAAAGCCATGAAAGAACTTTTTTTTTCCGTTTCTCTTTTTTTTTTCCTTTTCTGCAACTAATACCTCCACATTTCTGTACATTACGGATATAACGTATCTTAATCAACATAATCCAACACATGATAATTCTCAAATTTGACGAAATTATATTATAAGAAGGTCTTAATGACAGGCTTCTCCAAACAAGAGTGTATTCACATGGTCATGTCTGCATACCCGTGCTGGTCACGCCATCATCAGCCCCTTACTTCCAGGGGTTAACTGCTCTGGCAGCCAAATAAAATACAGAGAGCGCTGTGTAATTATGGAGACAGTCAAAGGGCAGACTCTATTTTGAAATCTATTTGCACAGACAAGGTCTTCCAATTTCGCTTACAGGAAACAAGCTGGTAAAGGGGGTCTCCTCCTCTCCAGATGCTTTCCACACATTTTTCCCACATCAGGAAATCGTGGACATGGACACCATGCAGGACTGTTTCCTGGATTGCAGAACTATGTCATTACAAGGAGAAGAGCAAGTCCCTGCTTGTGAGAAATATTTCCTCCTAATTGGACGTATTAGGGGAAAGCAAAACCCATAAGGACTAATGAAAATGTGACTAGCAGCAATTTGTAAACAGGACGCAGCCACAGCTGTCACGATGGTACTGGAAAAGAGAAAGCAGAAATGAAAGGGTAAAGACACTCTGTTTTTAACAGCATGATTGGGGAAATGAAATATTCATCAGGATAGATGTGACTTCAGTTACAACAGCAACACATTGGTGAAAACTTCAACAACAGCATGCTTATGACCCTACCCTGATAAACCGAAACACAGGCCAGTATCTTGCAAACATTACATTCTAATTGGTACTGTTTTATTTAATTTTTCTGGAAATTAACAACAGAATTTGTTTAGTTAATAGAGGCATTAACAGAACTGTTCTTGCTACTCTCCTAAGAGGCAACGAAGCATAGCAATGGTCGAACAGCAACTGACTCCGAGAGAAGAGTCAGCCCCTCTGCAGCATCACCGTGACTCCCCCGTGTCACTGAAAAAGTCTGTTTTGGCCCTCAGTTATGCTCCTAGCTAATTACAATTCTGCCCTTACTTCATACAGAGTGGAACTGGGCAATTTGTTGGCAACATGCCAATATAAATGAGTTTGTAAATTCATAAACTATATGGAAACAGATTTTGTTTTGCTTTACTTACTATGATTTAGTCTAGACGAACAGACTAAAATGATGAATCAGTGCCTTCTGGAATAGTGCTGTGCTTCTAATTCATTATTCAGTCAAACTTAGGGCCAACAAAATAGCTCTTCTGCAAGTTGGTAAACTGGGAAACCACAGAGATTCAGAACCCCTTCTATTTACAGGAAGGATGACAGCCTAAGGGTACTTCATCCCAATAATAACAACATTCAAGTACCGGTGCCCAGGTCATGACAAGCCATGACCCTCCCTATAGCTCCTTCAGAAAGCTGGCTTGATGCCACCTTTTATCAGCAGCAACTGACAGTGCAACTTTAGCAAACAAGAAGAAAAAATTAAAATGATATCCTTAAAATCTCCTTTGACCAGTTGAGCAGTTATAGAACAGCTCAACTGTATATACACACACACACACACAGAGTCACACCAAGGCAGTATAAGAAATAAATTGAGTAAAATTCTGGCATCATTAAACAGTACTTCCCCCTTTTATTATAGGACTTTAAAAATACAGAGTACAATCTCACTATAGCTGAGTGATATTCATTACTATACCAAAGGAAATGAATTGTCCATTACAGAATACAGGATCAAACTGTACAGACACTGGGAACAGAGCATTGCAGTCCTCCAGCACAGCCTTCCATCCCGCTGTTATTTCTACTACATTTTCCCTCTCTGACAGAAAAACGCAAGAAGAAAATAAAAAGACAGTGTTGTCTAAAGCAATATCACTGCAAAATGAGATAAGTCCAGTACAAAAGCTGCACAAAGCAATATTAAGGGTTTCAATCACAGTTACTATCAAGGGAATTTGGGCTCCAGATCACAGCATCTGGCAAGTTTCAACTTCTCTGACTAGCAGGAGAAACATTCCTCTTATGTTACTGCATTCCTTTATTGAGTAAATTAATTTATCATAAAATGAATAAATTAGAATGAGAAACATATCTGTTCAGGCTTCCATATTTAAATACATTTTCCAAGCACTTTCTATCTATCTTTAGATTTCTTTAAAGATCAGAGAAATTACTTTTGCTTGAAAGACTGGCTATTGTATTCATGATTTTGATTTTGTAGGGAAGAAACAGCTATTGGAACAAGTTAAAAAATAGCACTGGTTTCAGATTAAAAAAATAAGCTATTCAAATAGTCCTTATATACATCACAATACCAGATCTAATTGTTTATATGCACCCACCCACTGCTCTAACATTCACGAAATCCTACTGGGTTAAAATCTTTTCAGGTGCTCTGTGAAACAACTGTTTTTCAACTTGCATGTTTATGTCCTATACACATGCCCTGACACAGCATTAAATGTGAAAAATAAATCCTACTTTAACCTCTAAAATTTCCACCTGAAATGGAAAAAATATGTCTGGATCACCATAAAATCCGTTTTCCATCCTTTCAGTAGGCAAGCAACATTGCTGAAACAAGAGTAATCTTTGCACAGGAAATTTAGGAATGCTCCTGAACATTGCATCAGGATGTTCTGTGTAGCTTGACACATGGGAAGAGAACAGGCAGTCATCCTTTTTTCTGCAGTAAGTATTTTCCATACATCTGCAGCCAAATCTCTAAGGACACAAGATGATTTCTGAATCATAGGTCAGTCTTATCTCAAAATTAAGGAAAAAAGAGCACATGGCCAACAACTTTGGGATGAAAACTTCAATAAAACAAGAATACATTACTACTCATTTGGTAAAATTGACAGTTAGTAGTATTTCTTGCCTTGTGTTAAAAGTTGTTCATTACTTGTATTGTCCTGTTTTCACCTGAAAACACAAGTTCTGTTAGGACAGTACATGTTTACTGAGAAAACACGTATGTGTCCTTTGCTAGGGTGATGAGTCTAAGGCTGGGGAATTACATCCCATAATCCAGATTTCAAAGTACAGGAGCAGAGAGGTCTAAGAGTTTACAGCTTGTTCTGCTAAACTGCTGTGGCGGTGGTAGAAATAAGCTCTTATTTTTATTTCAAGAAAATGCTCTGCACAAGAAGATGTTCTAATCAAGAGCTTGCTGCAGATAACTTGTAGCATCCTGATTAAAACATTTATTTTTAAACCTGTCAGTCATTACCATGTGCTATTTATGAGTAACTTGGAAGCTTATTCATAAATATGTGACATTTGGGTCACTGAGTGAATTATAATGATAGAATTATGGATGAAATTTGGAAGAGTAGAGTATAATATTTGGGAGATGTTTTAAATGTTTTTTAAACACCTTTCACTTATCTCCTTGCTTAACATTTACAAAGACCTCTTTTTAGCATAAAAATCTCTGTTTCTCAAACAGTGATACAGGAAGAAGTTGTTTACATTTTCAGAAGTACCAACATACATCACTTATGACAAAAAAACCAAGCACTCCATAAGAAATGCTCAATCACTGTCAATCATACACACTAAAATATACATAAACCAAAGCATGTGGTATGAACTGTATTAGATTCAAACTGAACACAGAATTACAACTATAACAAACAAAACCCAAATAATTGCTAGTGACTCACAGGCCTATTTACACATCTCACCAAACTATTGGAAAGGTAGGTAACCATAGAAACCTGTCAGCCTAAATTCAGCACTTCAAAATTTGTATTTAGTTTAAAATGCTGACAATTCTGTTTCTATTTGACAAAATTCATATTTTTAAAGGCTTTAGTTTTTGCTTTGGTACTTAAATAAATGCCTAAAATTATTTCATGTGTTGGTTACTAATAATTTGCCTTTTATATTTGATTTAACCCAAGCAGAAATTGCAGTTTACTCTCAGTAATATAAAATGTTAATATATTTTAATATTGCAAATTGATTTCTAACATTTCTTTAATGACTGAAATTAAATAACAATATAAAACAAACACTTCTGCGCTTACTATGAAATGTTTTGCGTATGGACTTTTTTAAGCTGCACACTAGCAGAAAAAAGAAATTACTGAAATTAACTGTTAAAGCTGAAATGCTAATAGCCTTTTCAACTTATACTTCTTTTTCACTGACAATTGCAATTTGCATGGCTTAAAATTTAATACTATCATTAGTACTAATGTCCTATATTTTACTTCATAATCTAAATGAGTAAAATATTATTTTTGTAGTTCACTGGCTCTTATACTTAGGCTGTAATGTTCAGTGTGTATTTCATTATGTAGATGAGCAATGGAAGTTGTCTAACATGATTTAAATGGGTCAACAGTATTTTCCTATTCACATTAATCATCCAGACAGCCACACACACAAAAAAATAGCCTTGAAAACTAAGCTAGGAAATCCCTTTTTATCACTGACTCTTCCCACCACTCCAAGAACAGCACACACATGCTCCGGGAGACGGCAGCCCCGGGAACAGGGAAGCCAAGGCCGGGCACTGCTCCCCTCGCCAGCGCACAGCTCCCGCCGCAGCCGGCCCCGCTCCCCGGGCTGCCCGCGGCCCCGTGCCAAGAATGATTCTGGTCCTGCCACGTTCAATGGGAGCTGTGTGTTGACAAACTGAGCAAATCTGAATCGGCAAAATTCATTCTTGGCACGGGGACACACAACTGTGCTGAAAGCAAAGGCGCGCTGCCCGCTCCGCTGCACTGGCAGCCGGCTTCTTCTGGCGTAAACACACTTGTCAGAGCTCCCACTGAAGTCAAAGGACACAGGATGAGGCCGTTTATTGCCAAGTGTTTATAAAACACATCGAAATTAGGGGTTCTATTCTCAAGCCACGTAACTACCATCTACGGCCCACTTCATATATGGCATATGGCAAATAAAATGGCAATTTATAAAGAACATAGCCCTTCTGTAGAAAGGGAAGCTGTTCTAATAGACGATAAAGGGGAAGAACATAGGTATAAAACAGGTAGAAAGTAACAGAATTATTGTGTACCAAACATTCAGACTAATGTATTCAAAAATATATTATTAAGCTAAAACAAAAAAAACACAAAACCCAAAGCAAATGAACAAAACCCCAAAACAAACAAAAAGAAAAACAAAACCAAAAACCTCATTTCTGAGCTATCTTTACCAGGTTATTGACTCACTTTGTACAGTTTATTGGACTATTCTACTGTCTGATTTTCAAGCTAGACAGAGTAAGCAAGCAGTCCTTGCAAGAATGTAGGTCTCAAACTCCTTTTTCTAGACTGAAAAGGGTTTACACAGTCTTTTCTGCGCAGACAGTAAATCCATAATAAGAAATAAGTGTTCTGCTCCCCACAAGATGAAGATAATCTAACTTGCCAGCAAAATATGACAGGCAATTCTCCTGAGCATGTTTAGCTACCTTGTCTGCAAAACTGGGCAGTAATCTATGAAATTCTCTATAGGGACATCCATTTAATCAATTACTAATCTGTAAACTCAACTCAGAACTTCTGGATACAGTCAATTACATGCTAAGAATCCTGCTGCATACTTTTTTCACATGGAAAATGCGAAGTCTATCTCAATCTATACCCATGGCCTATTGAAAAGAGATGCAACTGTGAATTTGAGTCTTACAGCCCTGGCCACAACTTCATAAATGTCAAGGCTCCTGATCTGTATTCAGTAGGCAATGAAGTTGACTCTGATGTGGCTGTTCCCCTGGCAATGGCACAGTCATTGGAAGTGTTATGCCCATGCCTGGGCCATGCTTGCCCATCCTGCAGTGGCTGGTAGTCCATTGTCACCACTTGTCACACCGGAGGAGACATGAGAGAACTGCTGCCTTTCCCTAGACACCCCAGCAGATTAATTTCATCTGGCTGAATTTTCAGCTGCCAACACCCCATCAGCCTGTTTGCAACATCCATCGGGTTTCCACAGCTGGGGATACTGTTGCAGCAAGCTCTGCCAAAGTCTTTCCATCAGCTACCTCACTCTATACCTGATTTTGTGAAACAGCTTTTAGGGAAGAGTTATTTGGACAAAACAGCCTCCAAATGAACAAAAACAAGACTGTCTTTATCAAGGAGATTTTAGAAACAGCCACTTCAGAGCAATCTTTGGTTTGCTCTGCAATTACATTCTTGCCAGAAAACATGTATTAGTTAAGGAGAGTACTCTACACCTCAAAACTCTTAGACAACATAATGGTACTACTCAGAAAGCTGCTGGGACAGTTACGCCAGTAAAATAATTCTTGCTGGTACAACTTGATCTTTTGGAGCAAGTTTTGATTTAAGCTTTCCCAGAAGAGAACTATTCTCATGAAATGAGCTTCTGCTGATTTAGCAGGGTGTGTTAGAGCATGAATAAATTTTTATAAACCCAGACAAGACCCGCTACTATATTTACTTCTTTAAAGAACACCCATTTCTACCATGACTTGCAGAATTGTGTTAATAATAATAATCAGTGCAGAACAACCAGAAATGTCTTGGAGAGGTCAGACCTGCCTAGCCACCTCACAGGTGTTCAAAAAGGACATGGCAATGACATTAAGCCTTGTCATCACCTACTATTTCATCCACAAGGCACGAGTGTGATTTGATGCTCAGATCTGCACAAATGACTATGGGCAACACCTCCTCCCAGTGTCAACCCAGCACGTCTTTGTGAGATGCCTATCCACTTTGTCCAGTGGAAAAGGACCTCAACTCAACAGCACTAGATGAGTTTACAGGCACACTCAAGAGATGAGAAGTCAAGCAGAATACAAGCAGATCTGCAGTTACTGCACCATTTCTTACATAAAACATCTCCATTTTACATGGAGGAAAGCTAGGAGTTTACTGTTGCTTCTGCCCAACTCCATCTTCACTTGTGTCTATCAGTAAATCTGAGACCAAACAGCTGGAATTTATATGAGAAACAAACTTGCCATTTTCTTTCAATGTTATGCCACATCTGTTGACTTTCTTTTAAAAAAAAATACATAAGGCAGGATGTAATTTAAATTTATGTACAAGAAAGCATGAAACAGATAATCTGAGAAGTGTACAAAGTTCTACACAGAACATCTGATATGCTGTAAGTATTAATGTATAAATTCAGACTGTGTTCTTACTGCAATAGTTCTTTATGGTTCAAAATAAGCTTGATCTAAAATGAAACATAACTTTAAACACGTTTTAACAATGAATACCTGAACATAAACATATTAAAAATGTGAAAGCTGGAGACTTTGTAGAGCTGGTTAGAGTGGCTGGTTATTTATACTCTAAACTCAAAAGAACAGTGTGACTTTCAAAAACACCCATGGAAGTTTTTGCAGGCTGCATGCTAGAGAGTATGTCTGCCAAAAGACCTCCAAGGAACTCTGAAGAGCCCTTTATTCTCCCTTCTAAGGCTTCCATGCAGCAGAGCAGCCTGTTTTTAGCATTCTCCCTTCTCTTCAGAAATTATGAAGGGAAAGACATTACTGATTTGGAAAGGATATAATCTCTAAAAGAAAACTGAACAAACTTTCCATACCTTGTTTCAAGTCATACAAAGAAGGTAAAAAATAACCAACTGAGAAGAAAGCCTTATTATACAACAACACAATTTAAATGTTTTGAAACAGTTCCTTTAAAAATCATCTGGTGTCTGTTTTCACCCTAGACAACACCAAAGCCCAGTGGTGTGACCTGAGCTGATGAAAACAAAATACAACTTTTCTTAAATGGAAACTAGAACTTGACTTCATACAGTGCCTTCATACTTAGTGTGTTATAAATTGCTTTAAATACTGGCAGGCAAACAGCCATTATGCACTCAAGAGCTCATACGTAATAATACTTAGCATTTTGATAAAGCTTTTCATCTTCAAAGTGCTTTACAAACAACTCATTAATCTCAACCAATGCACCTGCAAGGTAGATAAATATCTGCATTGTAGGTGGAGAAAGACACGAAATGTAATGACTCAACCAAAGCCATGCACACTACCAGCCCCAAATATCCCTAGCTCCTGGCTCCTAGTGCCATGAAGGACCTGAGCCCCACCGTGTGTTGAGATCACACCTTCTCTCAAGCCACAGAGCTGCAGAGAACTTATTTTACTTCGAGGCAGTAGCAGAGTGCCAGCCTAGCTGGAGACCCTTCCTTTTCCAAAGGTGATAAGTTCCCAAGGACTGCTAGCTCCCACCAGGATCAGCAAGGCCAGGCAGTGGGAAGTCCATGAGACACTGAAGTGAGACTCACAACACAGATTCTCAAACTGCTTCACCATCAAGCAGTGAGCTGGAAAAGCCTCTGTGCTGGGAGAAGCCTTTGCCTCTCGCCCTATTTATTTCTAGCTGCTGAACAGACTCCGGGGCAGCAGATTCCTACAAGTCAGATAACAGAACCCTGAAGTCTCTGGCTTCTGAGTACTGGCAGGATTCAAGAAAACAGCTTCACTCCTCTGGTGTTCTCTACCTATTAAAAACTTGTAATGAAATTTTGCCTTCAAGAATGGTAATTCTCTTCCCTATTGGTGACTGGGAAAAAAAAAGTGATTATGCTGCATGATTGTACTTTTAACTTTCTGAGGTTTAAAAGTATCAGATATGATTTTTCTTAAACCTCAGAAATACCAGGAATGTCAAACCTGGAGCAGAAGAGAAACGTGGAAGGTGTGAACAATACAATACACATACTGTGATACAGCAGACTTTATATTCCCTTACACAGAGAAAATGAATAATGAACTTTTAGTAATAACATATTTATTTCAGATGGTTATTAGTCACTAGATTTAAATATATAAATCTGACAATCCTTATCTGTTCATTCTTCACATTTGTGAGCCCAGAATTTAGCAAGTTCTCCAGCCACCGTAGTTCCTCCCTGGGTAAACCATTTATGTCTAAAAATACAGGTTAGTCAGACAAACTGTTACAATAACAGAAAAACAAATCCCACTTTTTCTTAAGATATCAAAGAAAAAAGTCTCTCTACAAGTAAGGGTATAAGCAAAGACAAGCAGCAAAAGATAAATGAATGGCAAAAATGTATGTAGCTAAAAGAGCTCTGTCAGCCTGCCCAGCTGACCTGGGTATAAAAGGCAAAATAAGAAGAAAGAAGCAGCCTTTAATTATTCTTCTCCACCTTAGTGTTTTAAACTTATAAGGAAAAAAATAACAAGCCCACATAATCCAAAACACTTGAAGAAACAACTTCTGATCATTAAACAGATCATTAAAAAGTTCCCCACATTTAGAAGACTTTTAAGCTTATTTCATTGATTTAAAGTGAGCTTGTGTCTGACTGCCAACACCATGCTTTTAAAAAAAGAAGTCAAAATCAAATCAACAACTCCCAATGAAAATAAGGGCATATAAGAGCAAACTAAAAATATAACATACAGGAAATAAAATTATATTTAATTACATTGAACATTAACATTCATTCTGCAATCACAAAAGAATTCTAAAAACATTTTCTAAATTAAAAACTCCACTATAATATTCTACAGCTAAAATAATATGTAATCTGTATATAATACAGTTTTTCCAAAAGAAGGAAACAGATTAAAGAGCAGTATGCAAGAACAAAATTTAAATCTGCAATTGTATCCACTAAACTCTGGAAGCCTAACAATGATGATGCAGTAAAAAACCACCCAACATCACAACAGTAATGCCACAACATCTTTTGCTATTTCGTTTAATAACTCATCGCTTTATTTGTACGCAGTAATGAAGAGATGTCACAGCAACTCGTGTCTGTCTCTGTGTGCTCTATTCTTTCCTGCTCCTGTTTTCAGGGTAGGTTAAAAAGAATCTTTTCTCCTAATCATCGGCAAACCAGTACCAGATTTCACTTGTGGTAAAGTATGCTACCCATCAGTACAAGGCAATGCTCCACGAAAACAACAAAGAAAATAAAAAAAGCAAGAGGCAAGGTCTGAACACATTTTTCTTTCAATTCCCTTGGGAATCGTGGTTCTATAGGTCTTGAATTCCCAGGCAGAGGGGATCATGTTCATCAGTTACGGCAGCTCCTCTGGGCCTAAGTCCAGGTAGACTGCTTGTCTAAACTTGATGAAATATAGGCGCCATCAGGTAACAGCAGTGGTTGGGGAGACTCCAGAAATGTGTAACTGAAAACTAAAAAATGAAATTAAAACAAGGCTGTAGCCAAACAGCCTCTTTCTACAGGATGCAATAACTGTAAGGCAAAGAGTTTACAACATACAGACTGCTCCTTATGTATGTTCTTTTGCCTCTTCACATAGATAATATGAAAGCTGGATTGGGCAGACAAGCGTATTTTAACAAACATTGATTTTAAATAGAAATGCTTAGGAAAGAAACCACTGTGACAAATACAAATAGCTTGAATAGACAAAACATTAAAAAGAAGTCATTGCCCTGTAACCCACTCTCCCTCCCACTACATTACTTCAAAATATTTTCAAATTAAATTTTCATGCTAATAAGTATTGCTAGATCAACAGCACTGGGATGTGGTGTCTAGAAGCACTGCAAGCTACCCATCATGGCACATCATCATGTCAAACTGTCAAAAGAGAAGAAGAGGCAGTAAGACTCTCACTACATGTGCATTTTGAAGTGCTATAGGAATATGCTTGTTTGGGAGTGGGGAAGGAAGGAGGAACCAAAATAAGGAAAATAAATTACCAATCCCCATTTGATAAGATCATTGTAACTGGGTGTCCTAAAGGCAGTCTTAGCACAGAAAAGGCCTTTTCAGACTGCATACACGATCAAGTATTCCATAAAGCTTTGAAATCACAAATTGTAGTGGACCAGCAGGACTGTCACTGAAGAATGCTCAAAAGCTCCTAAGCTTTTGTTTAAATTTCCTCTTGATTCACAACTGTCACAATCAGAACATCATGTCTATTATATCCAAATATCATGGAAAGGAAAACCAGCTTAAATTTCATGAGACAGACATCCACTGCAGCTTTAGCATCAAAACAGGCTCAACACCAGAAGTAGCTTGTCTTCAAGGTGACTTCAGCCAAAACCCACATCTCTTCAGAATAAAAAAAAAGAAAATACCATAACACCACAGAAATATTTTTTTGTATCCTCAACTTTACACTTCAACTACAGCTATACATGGAAAGCCTCACAAGAAATGAGGTTTAAGTGTGCCAAATTGGCTCAGTAGGGTTTCCCCTGCACAGCTAGAGAACACCCACAACACACAAATCCCAAACTTTACAGACTATGTAGTAATTTGTTTTTATGTGCACCTTAAATTCAGCTTCTGGTCTAGGTAGGGTAATTCAGTGCAAAAACTTGAGTAAAAGAAATTCTGTATCTAAATCTAGAAAGCACTTTACCTATGTCCACTGCTAAACTGCAAGTTTGCCTGGTAACTTAGGAGCAGCAGGCACCAGGACAGGCTCAGGCCCTGTTTCATCCTGCTGATGCAGAGCTGCCACAAAATCCTTCAGAAATTACTCCTTCAGTGCTAGAGTTTCTCCATCCATCAGCTAGTGCTCATGATTTCAGCCCCTTTTGTCTGCTTAGCTATCTGCACTGTGAGCTCTCAGAAGCAAAATAAAATGTTTTATTATATGTTCACAGGACATTTGATCCTGTGATTTCAGGGAGTGAAGCTATCTGCTCTAAAATAAAAGGCAATTCACTATTTGAGATCCAGAATTTCTTTAGGAATTACTGAATCCTTCATTCTTTTTCCTCAAACACTATATATTACTCTAAACAAGCTTAGAGACCTGTCATATACTCTACCACTATTCTTGAAGTTTTAAGTAACAGAACATGCAAGGACCAAGTAGCCAGACATGTCACAGTTTGATCCTGCACGTAGCCTCGGCAGGGTCATCTTCCAGTATAGATTTTAGGAGTCTGTACTTTTGTTCCCTTTAATTTAATCTCTAAAGATTGTGAAATGGTATTCTTCGTTTCACTGATTTTTTGTATGAGTATAGAGGAGGTTAAATCAGTTATTTGGTTCTTTGCAGAACAACACTAGAATTTGTGTGTGTTGGTTAACACTGCATTTGTGAGCCTGAAGAGTAGAAGACTGAAGCAACACCTAAAGGAGAGACAAAGATTGCTTTCTTTGCTGCCCAGAGGCACCACTCAACTGAGTATCTTGAATTAAAATCACAGACATGACTTTCCATTTCAGACTTTCTACCCTGTTACACGGTATTATGTGGAGCCTTTGCTTCTGCATCTGCAGGCAGGTGAGGAAATGCCAGATGACAACAGGCTCTGGGCAGGCAGTGTAGAAGTTGTGCATGCAAACACAGTCCTCATTCCAGATATCCCCATGTCCAACTGTGAAGACAGAGACAGCACTGTAAAATCCACTTTGGAGGCACAGCGGCAAGACAACTCCTCATAACGGGGCAACCCACTTTCTTGCTAGAGTCATTCCCAGAGCTTTGTGCTATTTTCCTTCAGGATCAGTAGCCTATACACAAAGGTGGACAATGGCCCTTCAGCAAATCACTACAACAGGGCAGCGAGCTTCTGCAGATGGTGGAAAAGCCTCAGAGCTCTGCCATAGGAATGGAAAGAGGAAGTAGCTCTTTTTCTGCTTAGAGAAAGCTCCAGGTGAGCTTTAAGGAGAATTCTGCAAAATTAAAAGTGATATATACAAAGTACATTTCCAAACAAGGTCAATTTTGCCTGAAGGATTATGGCTAGGTTTACTTCCCTTAACTTCTGGCATATGAAAATGTTCCTGTGTAATACATTTATCACAGACTAAACACTGGCAGATACAGGACACTACCTGGGACCTGGGCACCCAAGACATAAGGCATGCAGAGCAGAGAAAGCATTCACAAAAAGCTGAGACTAAGTACTCCTTGGGAACTCATCATTAACTTTGTCTCCATGTGGGTTTTAGCTGCAACCACAATGGTGATGCTCTGGTGCCAGGGCAATGGGCACCTTCCTACAAAGGAGAAAAGACTTCTTAGTCTGAAATGAATGGCTAGAAGAGTGGGTGTGGGTCACTAAAGCTGTTGATATAGCAGAAAATGTTGGTTTTCAGCAGCTGTCCAGGACATCTGCTAATGACTTTCCTTCATTTAAACCTTAGCTAATGCTGAGAAACCTAAGCTCACAGAGAAACCACACCCTACACATCCACCCCCAGCCAGAAGTGATCTTGTAAGAAAAAGAGACACAGTGTGCTGCCAACAATACATTACCTCTCAACTGAGAGAAGAGAACGATTAAACACTTTATTGAAAGGGGAATATTTTTCTCTCATGCCTCAAACCATGAAAGTGCATGTCTTCCCCAGAGTTGCTGCACAGTTGAAATGGGAATAATTCCTCGCCTGCCTGATTAGTTTCAAGACAGGGATGAAACTACCTTAGAATAATTTAAAAAATGTTGAAAGTGTACTACAATCAAATGGTTTGAACTTCTACCATGCATCACTTGCAGCTCATAATGCTAATGTTAAATTCTGGAGACATGAGTCTGTCTACAAATTAATGGAAAATGTGAATTAATATTTTCTTCCAGTTAATTGCCCAACTCATATATTGCACAGTGCAGCCAAGCACATTAGATCTTGAAAACTCTCTTGCACAAGTTTAAACCACTTTTTCTCATTTGCAAAAAAAAAAAAAAAAAAAAAAAAAAAAAAAAAAAAAATCAGAGTTACAGGACGTATTTAATTGTAAGTCCGGAATACCAGGAAACAGTCAAGTCTTCCCAAAACTGTTATCTGTATATTCTATGGTTAATTTAAAAAAAAAAATTAGGTTAAAAGTACTGGAAGTTACTATAGGTGAGTATTAATTGTTTGAGTTGTACATTTCTAAATTTCTTTTTAACAGTGAGAAAAATACAAAGTGATAGTTCTACCATTTGAATATTAATAGTGCTAAGATTTTTATGATTCATTCTTAACATGAAAATGGTATCTAATGTGCTGAAATTTGTGATTAAATATGCTTATCAAAGAGCAAGTCATAACAATTTAAAAAAAAGAAATATAACTCCTGTTTCAAAATGCACCATCAGAAAGATGGAAACAGACTGATTCAGTAGCATATGGCAGCGAAAAAAATCTGAAATGAATACTTTGATTTCAGAGAAAAAAAAGGAAATAATCTAATTTTGAGTCCTTTTACTTCCTCTTAGAAATACTGAAAAGTTTGAATTTTGTAGAACCATCAGCATTACCAAGGCCCGCAGATGAAAAAAACAGCGAGAAGTTAACTGTACCAGAAACACTGCTCAGTAAAAGATTCAGTAAAGGAGGTACTTATTTATTTAATCACTTCCCAGATGGAGACCCCATCGCACACTTCTGTACAGTAGCATGCATAGTCCAACATAAAATGGCAATTTAAAAGTTCATTACCAGTTTTAACGTCCTAAATGTCAAAGCCATGTCTGACCAGAATGAAAAACTATGTAAAATTACTTGCCTGCACTCTATCTGGAGCATGTAAAACAGATCACTTCACATTGCCTCAGTTACTTGCTACACCTTCTGTATTAGTCCAACTAATGCCTTTAACTTGTGTAGTGCTTCAGATAGTTTGATGATTTTCATATAAATAACCTTCTGAAGAAGAGTTTATTATTTCTTTAATATACACAGTGTTGGCTAACCTAACTATGAAACATAGAAAATACTTAACTATGTATTACTGACAAGGCTTGTGAACAAAACAAAAAACAAAACAAAAAAAAAAAAAACAAAAAAGAAACCAAAAAAACAAAGCAAACCCGAACTAATTTCTAATGAGATTTGGCACTTCTGGGCAAACCTAAAAGTGTGAGGCTTTGAAGCTGTACTGCAACAGAATCAACTCCAGCTATATCCCTCTGTTTCTATAAAAAATAAAAAAGGTTTAAGGCGTTTCCTCCTCATTTTACTAACAGAGGGGAAAGAGTAACATTCACAGAAAAATTTTGAAAACAAACATCTCTGCAAGGCTCTGTAGTTCCAGAAGAAGGATCTCACAACATCTCATATTCTCTGGTGCTGGAGACAGCTATAGTGCTAGCCAGGTGCAGTTTCCAGGTTCCCCACTGAGGAGCCCGTGGACAAATTCCCAGTTCCACAAGGGGCTGAACAAGGCAGCTCAGCCCCTTACCAAGCAAACAGCCAGCCTGGGAACACAAACTACATATGCAAGGGATGTATCACACCCCACCAGTCTATACTGAATTGACTTTAAAAACCTGGCCCACAGTAAATCACACAGCTTAGCACAGAATTCTTATTCATTGTAGGGAAGCAAGCTCAGGAATCAGTTATATCAGTATGGAACACGAAAGTAACTCAATTTACATGGGATGTCTTCTCATCAATTATTTCCCTGCGGCTCTAAACCCTGAAATTTCATTATAAGAAATTAGGGGCTTCTACTCTACAATAATTCACCTGTGTAAAATAAATAGATCTGTAAGACATTACTATGCTTTAAACCATCTAAGATACAATTGTAGATATAAATGCAGTTCTTTCATGTGTCCTACTTTATTACCAATAAAGTAGCACAGATTCAGTTACAATAATACCTGAAACTGTGATAATATCTAATCAGACCATTTACAAGCCAGTGAATCAGCACACAATCCATACTATTTCTAACTACAAACTGTGACAATGACTTGATGCGTCTGTGCTCTGGGTGTTTCTTTTGCAAAATAATAAATTCAATTCACACTCCTATGCATCACCTGTAAAATTTTTTTTGAATACTCTTCAAGAAAAGGTGCCAGCTAAAATGCAGTTCAACCCACCGCTAGTCCACTCTGAAATGCAGCATTTGAACATATAGAATTTCACAAAGGTTGGTGGGAACCACTCACACCCTAAAGAGTTGTGTGCCTTCTCCTTGGGTTCAAAGTGTTTGAATTGACATTAGCAAGGGAGAGACTACTCAAATAACTTCCCTATATGATTACTAAAAAGTACTTTTTAATTTCCTAGTATTTTTCGTCAATTTTCTTTTTTAATGAAGGGTTTTTTAGGCTAGCCTAAGTCCTTCTGATGTGTGGATAAAGCATTTAATCAGTATACAACTTCCAAGATCTCTGCTGCTCAAATGCACTTATGCAGAAACAATTCCATAATAAAGAAAAATTTCAACATTTATAAAAATGTAACATCAGATATATTAAAAAGAACACACATAAGAGGCTATAAAAAACTAATTTTTGTTCAATTAAGGTAGAACAGATACCCTTAGGTGAACAGAAACCAAATTTAAATTACTTTTGTCTTTCAGTATTCACAAATTAAATTATACTGAACTGTCCGATTCAGGGAAAATTGGATTTTGTTTAATCAGTCTTGTCCTAACTATGACAGCTTCCCTTTCTCAAGTCTCTGTAAAAGCATATCCCCTAAGGGAGCTGAACAAGGTTGGATGCCTGAAAGGAAGGTAGGAAGGCTTAACAAACGTAATTCGCTAGGTTCTTTTAACTGGATGACGGACATCGGGCTTTGAAGGGCGCATGGGGCTGAAGACGGATGTAGGACATGGGTACACGACTTCAGCTTGTGAAGGGTTATGTGACAGAGAAAGTGCTCGTCCGAGAACCTCAGGGCACGGGGGACAACGGGCCCTGACAAGCCATTACACAGACGGGCGAGCCAGCAGGTAAGAACTTCTGCACTTGAACGGGTATACTCATGTCGCATTACTTCAGCAGCAAAAATCACCACAGCCGAAATAGAGCAAAACATTCCCACAGCCTTCCCCCACCACGGGGTCCCGGCAGCCGCTGTGTGCCGGCCCCACGCCGAGCACAGCGCCGGGGGAACACACCTCAACAGAAGCCGAGCCTTGACAGCTGCGGCCGCTGCTGCGAGGCCCCGCCGCCACACGCCGCCCCCCGCCCGGCGGAGCGCTCTCTCGCAGCCCTCGGCAGGCGCGGCGGCGGGACCTTTCGCTCCTCGCTTTCAAAGCGAGCCCCGACTGAACAGCGGCGCGGCGCCGGCCGGCAGGAAGGGCAGAGCGGCGGCGGGGCCCGCGCCTCACCCCGGCGGCGGCGGCGGCGCGCACTCACCTCCGCTCCGCAACGCGCGGGCGGCTCTGGGCGCCGCCATGCTGCCCATGTGAGGCGGTCACGTGGCCGCGTGCGGCGGCGGGCCGGGAGCGCCCCCCGCCCGCCCTCGGCCGGAGCGAGCGCGGTGTGAGGGGCGGGCGGGATCCGCGGGGTGACGGGGAGGGCGGGATCCGCGGTGTGAGGGGCGGGCGAGATCCGCGGTGTGACGGGGAGGGCGGGATCCGCTGTGCCGGGGCAGCGCGCTCCGCTGCGGTCCGGCCGCGGCTCCCTGTGCCCCGAGGTGCTGCAGGCTGCCCTTCCGTACGGCCCCATCCCGCTCAGCTCACCAGCCCTGGCGGCGGTGGTGACTGCTCCTTCCGCAGCGGGAGACACGGCAGCGAGATAGAACTGCCGAAAGTGGGACTCGGTCCCGCGTGAGTGCAACCATGCCATTCCGTGAGTGATGGAGTTACCTCATAATTTCTTGCCGTTAAAAAATAAACAAAACCCAACCAACTAAGCCAGCAAACGCCACCACCCTCGCCTCAACGTGTACTTTGGTGAATAAAATAGGAACTACTTAGAACATCTCGAAGGCAGGTGCCGAGAGGATGGTGCCAGAACTTTTCCTGTGGTGCCAAGTGACAGGATGAGGAGCAATGACCATAACTAAAACACAAGTTTCATCTGAACATGAGGAAGAGCTTTATGTTGAGGGTGGCAGAGCACTGGAGCAGGCTGCCCGGGGAAGGGCTGGAGTCTTCTCTGGAGACATTAAAAACTCACCTGCATGCATTCCAAAATATGGAAGTAATACAAGTAATCCTTTCTTACATCTTCACACACATGTAATGATCTTTGTGTCCTTACATACATTCATGTGTACACACGCAGTGGTAAACTGTGGGATAAGTAAGTAAATTGTCAAACATTTGACAGGCTGTTTAACTCCAGATTTATTTACCTCCTGGTAAATAAATTAGTAGTTTTCAACTTCCCATGTACAAGTTTTATGATTTACTTAAGAATAGACTCAAAGCCCAAGGTGCATGGGAATTTACCTATATGTGCTTTAGAAAAAGCCCCCAAAAAGTATGAACTTAAAAGTTACACTTCAAGCATTTCTGATTTTAAGGAGCAAATTCCAAGCATGTTCTGATTTAAAAAAAAAAAAAAAAAAAAAAAAAAAAAAAAAAAAAAGAAGAAGAAGAAGCTGTGATCCTCTTAAACTTTACTAGTAAAAATGCATCTCTTTTAATCAGCTGCCACAGCATGACAGGCAGCCTATCACATAGCTTATATCCAGAATATACAGTAGTTTAAGATCAATACAATACCTTACACTGCCTCCAAAAAATAAAATATTCCACTTATAGCCACATTCTGCATGAACTGACATGTTTCATTATCATTATTCAGTGAGGGGAGAACAATAAGATTTTCACAGAAATAAAGATATAGAAATAAATATGGAGAAAGCATTGCTAAGCTGATCAGTTGCACCTCATGAGCACCATTACCCACTGCTCACTGGTGAGAGCTATGCACACATTTCATTTGCAGGGCCCAAATGTGCGTATCTTCACTTTGCTTCCAATTCTACAACATAGCATGGTCTTTCAGGAGCATCATTTTATTCTCTTTTGTATCTTGGCAAGGCTCTAGGAATCCAGACACTCAACCACTAGTTCTGTAACATCAATGTGCAGTGTAATGGAATCACACATTCTGCTGCTTGGCCTAAGCAACTATATATACTCGAGTGGGTGTCCTTGTGTGTGCTTAAAGCACACTTCACATGAAAGTATCCAGGTATGATGAGTAATTAGCCACGTTTTCCTCAACTGTCACTAAAGGAGAAAAACAGAGAGCTTTAACGTAGTCTAGTCTTGCCTTTCTTATTTGAGTCAGCAAGTATTTCCTACTCAGTGGAACGAGGCCACTGTTAGAGAAAATGAAGTGAATGCTTGGCTTTTTTTCTGCATCTGTAAGCCCTAAATTCCTTATTGTAACAGCCTGAAAATTGGTTGATGGCATAAGAAAATGGAGGCAATTCTAGTTATGCTGCTACCCCCTTTGTAATTACCTTGTCCTTAAGTGTCAGGCTATTTCACAAATACTTGTAGGTACTGACTAGTGGTTAGATTGGACCAATTATTTTTGCATGCCAGAAAATAAAAGGGGATCAATCAAATTACGATCAATTACATTTCAAGCAAATGGTGTAATTTTTGCAGTCTCTGGATGCATCTTAAGCCTAACAACAGTCATTGTTCAGTAGTCTCTAATTTATGCTTAGATGCAGGTTTTCTCCTTTTGCTAAGAAATACAAACAACAGATATCGTCTTTAGGACCTTTATAGCAGTAAAATGGAGGTGAATATCTCTGGAAAGAGGGACATACCAGATCCTAACACAGCAAACCTGAAAAAAATCATACTCCACTGCGTTCAAGTTGTCACCAAAAGCAAATACATCACTTTCTTCTTCATGTGTACAATTGTCATTTGGTTACAATTGACAAATCCCCCTAAAATATTTAAGATGGACAGTGATGTCTCAAGATGGCCTGAGTGTCAAGTTGAGAGGCAGTTTTGGAGAAATTTCTTTTCAGCTCAGGGTTTATTCAACACATCTGTGTGAAAGACTCTCCTTGAAGAATGTTTCACATCCCATCTCACTTATATTGGTTCTGTGCTGCGAAAGACACCAAGCACTAAATGCAGAATCTCAACTTTATTTCCTCACAAAATTGGGCAGGCTGATATTAAAATAAGCAAAAGTGTGCTAAAGAAGACATAAAGCTAGGTTTTTACATGCAATTTTCAAAGCAGTCTGTAACAGCCTGTAAGACAACAGAGTTATATCTTATGCACACACAAAATCTTTTATGAAGCAATATAGAAAAATGCTTCTAGTTTAAGTATAGAAGCTGAGGTTAGGCTTAGATCTTAACTTTTGAGGTTAGGTTTAGACTTTCCTAAGATTGTCTTAAAAGATGATTTAGTTCCACAGCAGCTTTTGCTGATAAGACTCGTGCTGTTTAGGTCCTGCTCTAAGCACAAATAGGTGTTCTTTTTTTCAGCACTAATGTTCATCTGATCCAGGGTGAGAGAGTTTGGAGCCCTGAACTTGCAAAAACCCAGAAATCTATGTTAGTGATACAAAATATATATAACCAGGTAAAGCTACACTAAATAAAATTTACATTGCGCCTCGAGGGAAAGAAAAATAACATATTTACAGATCCCCATCATATTAAATTCATTCTAGGCAAAGATTTACTCTTTTCTATGAAACTATGAAGTTTTAAAACCTGAACACCCCATATAGCTCAGAGTAAAGCCTAACTAGAAAAAGGGAAGCATCTAAAAGTAGCAGCTATTGAACATGGAATATCTCCCTTTTTGCCCTACCATTTAGAAACAAAAAAGGGATGTCAAGCTCTTCCCATTGATCTAGATTTCTTTATGTTTTATCTCTTCAGCTCAAACTGTGCAACAACCACAAATGGAGCACATACCTCCTGTGTGAGGAATGTTTACAGCATTACATGTCCTTTATTTACTGAAGAAAGAAGCAAGTGCTACTCTCAGAAAAAAACAGTGCACAGTACTGCTCCTGCTATATAGATTTTTTGTACAGGCAAAGAGGGAATTCTGAATCCTCTTCCCAAGGCTTCGTCTTCATGGTGTCATAACCTGAGATTCCTCTAGTTTGGGTGGGAGCTTTCTATCTGAAATGAGCTTTGAAGAGTCAGTGTAGGACATTTTTTCCAACCTTTTCTCTCTGCCTTTGGTCTGGAGAATTAAACATATTTTGAACATGGAAATATGAAAGCTGTTCGATTAATGATCCATTGTTCCTAGCTTGTACCATTCTAGATCTAAAAGGAAGCTCAGCCACGGTGTGTAATCTTGTTTCTTGCAATGTGTATTACTGAAGGCTTTAGTGCAAGGACCAACGAACCTGGTAAGCATGTATTTGAATGAGTGGCTATGAGTAGAAACTGGTAGCTGTATTATTTTTATTTTTACATTGTAAAAAAAATGAGTGATAGGGAGGCAAGCTCATTCCTACAATTTTCCCACCAGTTATAAGCCAGTATGATGGCAGATAGCATGCCCTCCTGAGCCAAGCTTGCATCTATTTGTATTGCTTTGTGTAATAGCCTTCCATTTTTACTAGCTGCACTAAATTTTTAGCCTCACAATTTCAAATATTGTCACTGGTGTGGTTAACTGCCTTTTGTAAATGGAATGTTTTAATAGAAAAAATCCAGGGTTAGAGTGAAATCTTTCTGATCACTGGAGAAAAGAGCTAGCAGTGTAAACCAGCTGAAATTACTGAAAATCATGAATGACAGCTTGGGGAAAAATATTTTGATGACTTTAGGCTGTTTTGTTTTTTGTTTTTTTTTTTCAGAAAATGGAAATATCTGCAACACATACTTGCTTATGAGATACAGATGTTAATATTTATTATGCTGTCTTTTTTTTCAAGTCCAAATTATCCTAGCAAGCAACATTTCACAAAGCAGTAGCATTACAGAATAATTTCAAATTTGAAAACTAAAACTCCAAGGTTTTATATGATAGGCTTAGCAATGCAACAGGTATTTCTAGTTCCAACAGTTTGATACTGAAGAAAGCAGGTCAGAACTGACACTGTGAGGAAAGGTAAAATGGCAAGATATGCAACATAAGATTTTCAAGCTTTCTAGTGTCTGACAGCCATAAAATATGATAAAGGGGAAGCATAAAGAACAACAAAGTCTCAGTGAGAGACAAAAAAAGGAATTGAAAAAAATCTATATAAGCACACACAAATCCTTCATACAGACATTATGGGCTGCTTACCCTCCTGCTGCTATTGCAGAGAGAGACAATAGGTCAGTCTTGAATTGCCTAAACTGCCACATAGCAGCTTTGTGTGCTGGTTCATAGGAGGCAAAGACATTTGCTGCCCAAGACACTCCTTCAGCAACACACAGACCTTTATTCCTCCAACTACAGCAGTTAGTGTCCTTCAAATCCTGCAGATCCTGGTAGTTTGCTTTCTCAGTTCTGAAGCTATAGGTATTCTGTTGTATTTCTTGAGATTAGCTGTTGAACAACAAGTTGTTTCCTAGTATCTGCAGTAGGTAACTTTTATGTTTCAAAATACCTGAAAGGGAACAGATTGACCCAGGTTTCTGAACATAAAACACTTTTCAGAGTTTTATTTACCTCTTAGGACAAAATCTTGTATTAGCACCCTTGACAATACCTTTACATTGGAAGAAAACTTGTGTCTGTCAATTGAACTAAATTACTAAATTCACTCTTTTACTGAATTTTTTGAAGTAGATTCACTGTTGCCATGGCTGGATTTGTAAGTGATGGAAGGGCATACCAGCATCCTGATGCCAGAAGCATCTACAAAGAAAAACTTTATAAATATTCTCAGAGATCTTATGAACGTTCTGAATATTCAAATGTAAAAAATTCTCTAAAGTGCTTTACCAGTATGTTGTGTAAAGTTGTACTTGAAATTTGAGTGAAGCAACTAAAGAATCTGGATTTTATCAAAATGCAGAAAAAAGTCACATAAACCTATTATTAATAAGACTATCATTAGTGTTTGCTTTAAGTTTCTGTAGTTAGTAATAACTGAAAAGAACAATAGTGCTTAAGAAACCTAGAATAACAGATTAAGTATTTTAACAAAAATATTTTTAATCCAGGATTACTTTAGCACCATATTGTGCCCAGAATAGGAGAGGGCTCCAATAACATTCAGCTTCAGCTATCCAATTCTCATGCCCCCAGCCTAGAGTGAAAGAGCTGCTACTAAGCCTCAGTGTTGTCAGCTCATAAATCCACACAACTGAGCCCCTCCAGTACCTACTTGCAATTCCATACAGACAGCTGTTAGTAGCTCACCGGTCTTCTCAGCATGCAGAAGTCAAACAATACTAGTTGTGTTCTACACCTCAAAGTATTTGTTTAAATATAGTTCTTAGTTATGTTAGTGCAGAAATACAAACATTACACAAAACTTACTAAACTTTTATAAATAGTATTTCACTTTTTAATTTCACAATATGACTCACAGAACAACTGGTATTACTACTGTGTGTACTTCTGAGACAAGCATCCTGCAGTTCACTTGTACGTGAAGTTATCCTGTTGAAAATCATGAACTGGCCAGTTAGGACTTTGTCCAGCAGCATCCTGGACATGTGTGTATTTAGTCAATTATACCAAGAATGCATAGTCTCTGAAATGTTAGCTCAAACAGATGCACCCCACAAGCCTACTGAAGGAAACTGGCATGTGCCCCCCAGCAGTGTCAGAAGAGCTGTTGTAGTTTTCTAGCTGTCCAACAAGATTATTGCCTTCTTCTCTTTGCCAAGGGAAAGGATAGTCCAGACAGTTAAGACCACTTCAGACAAAGTCAGCGGGGCTAGTTTAATTTGCTGATGAAGATTACTTCAGATAATTGGCATAATTTATGGTAATGGATTAGGGTGTACTGACAAGGTCTTTCCTGGCAGCAGAGCTGCAGAAGCTGTAATCTGCTGCAGGATGGAAGGATTCAGTTTATTCCTATTTTTCACACCAAGTTTTGCAGTTCACAGGCACATCCCAACATCTTAGAATGTTCCCAAGACCATACTGGGATGAGAAATCACTAAAGGAACTCGAAGCACTAATTCAAACTCTTTCAACTGTGTCAAAACAAAAAGAAAAAAAAAATCCGGTATGAAAAAGTGAATCTGCCATTGTCACTGTGTGAGATAAGTTTTGCTATTTGTGAATAGCAAAAGGAAACTGTGATTAAGGAAAGCAATTTTGTGCTTTTTGGCTCAGTAATTTCTAAGTGGGCAAACAGCCCATTAGGCAGTGTTTCTTTTTGTCAGTCCTACAGTTTATTCAATGGCTTAAGCTCAGGGAGTGTTAGTGCAGGCTGCCCCAGAAGTATCCCAGACCTCTACACAGGAACCAAATTTAAGCACAATTCTTCAGTTCAGCTCTCCCACTTCTGACCTATCCCCAAGTTCTGAACATGTTCAATAAAAAACCAAAACCAGCCACAGAAAAAAAGCCAAACACCAAGTTCCCCAGCTTAACCTCAGCCTTACTATTACTACCAGGAAAGGTCATTTAATGATTGTTACTATTGATTAATAGATTTGGATATTACGGTAGATGAAAGACTTATCATACAGCCAAGATACCCTAATCTGGAATTAAAATTTCTAAAAATAATTTCATAGAAAATACAAAAAAATCCCACAGATTGAAAACATTTAAAAATTATTTTACTTCCTCCACATCACATCAGGTAGTGGAGAACTGTCAACCTACAAGCTCCAGTTTTGAAAGCTAGACCTGAATCCCATTATGACCATCAAACATGGTTAATAAATTTCAATGATCCTTATTCAGATTAAATCCTCTAAAGCCTAAACTACCAGAGAAGATAACAATTTATTCTTTTGAGGGAGGACAAGACAGGCTATTTCTGAACTAACCTCAGGTCTGAGAAGCAATGGACAGCCGAAGAGAATCAAGGAACTATATAGAGGCAGTTGTGTCCTACAGATTTATGTTTCTTTCACTAGTAGAAGTGTTTTTGGAGTCCTCACAAAGTCTTGGCTGGTTCCCCAGCCATGAGGTTTCTACCTGAAAAATCAAAAACCTGAAAACTTTGGGGTTTGAAGAAAAATGTGCTTGAGGCACTTTAGAGGCTTAAACAGAATGGGTCTGTTCCCTTTCAGCAGCAGGTGCCCTTTTAGCAAAGGGTAAAGAGTCTGTACACAGGAAACACCTGAGAGCCCAGAGAATCAACCCTGTCACCCGTTCATGACATTAAACCTGCACAGGCCCTACCCTGTACAACAGGATTCCTGGAGAACAGCCCCAGGAGAATCAAGTTAGGAGAAATGGGAGATTGCTTAGATTTATATATTAACTTGCTATTCAAGTATCTATTAAGTCTTGAGCAAAACAAAAGGGTAAAAGAAAATTCATACAATTGAAGTAACACTGTATCTGAGAATCTACATTTTTTATTTCATCAAGAAGTGCCCCAAAACCTAAAGTACAACGTTTTTAAATCTACAACACAAAAATAAAAAATATTCAAAATGCACAGGAACACAAGTCACCTTTAATGTGATTAAAACGTCACATGAGATTTTTTTGCAGTTAAGTGGCAATTAAGGATGTGTTTTACAACACTGTATAGATATCTGCAAGTTTCCTGTACAAGTAGGCTCCTCATGCTTGTGCAAGTCGTTCTAGGACTCTTCGGTAATCTGAAACAAGCTGTTGGAAGCTCTCTTCTAACTGTTCACGTTGCAAGTTTAGGTCTATTTGGTTCAACTGATTAGTCATCTCCTCTGGTCTTAGACACCTTCTCATCTTGGCAAGTTCTCTCTGTTTTTTCTAAGCAATCAAACAAACAGTAGTTTGAACACAGCTAATAATTATCAAGAATATGCTATTTCATTATAGTGTTTCATTAAAATTTATTCTATTTCAGTATCTAGTTCTTTAATATGTCTCTAATCCCAAGAGAAGCAGTAACCATATTTGATTAGTACTACAGTTCTGTTAAAGGCTCATAGTTTCTGTATTGCCAATGAACTAGTGAAGGGAGAAATAGCTTCAGATTTTGTTCCTTAACCAAACAGATTAGGTCTAACAGTATAACTACTACTGAAGATGCATGGCACAAAAAACTTGACTGTAGAACTCTGACCAGGATATTTAGTCCTACATTAACATTAAATGCACCGGTGTCCCATTACGTGACCATTCAGCCAAATAATTTCCATATAACTGACTATCAGAAATTAATTTTAAGCCTCCAGTATACAGAAAAAGTTTCACAAACTCTTACAAATTATTCGAGTTACCAGGGACTAGCAGTAACAGCACTGAAAAGCAGTAAGATTGTTTATAAGCATAAACATATTTGTACAGGAAGACAAGTTGTCCTTGCTCTGTCACATGTGATTTTTACCTGTTTCTTAAAAACACCTCAAAATACTTTTCTATTTTCTTTACCCAGATACACTTTTATATAGGTGATACCTATTTCTGAACTATTCAGTTCTTCATTCTTCAGTCTTCACTAGCTTTGTAAAAGCAGAATATCATTCAACACTTCATTTCAAAAAAGTATTATGTACACCTGGTGTCTTACCAATAAATCTTTGCAATACCTATGGAATCAATGTATTAAAACAACAAAATTTCACCAAATTATTCTATTTCTAACAGTCTCGTAATCTAAGCCCTTTTCTGCTCTAACTTTAAGCTTATCTCTCAAAGGAGTATTTGTTTTCATTCTGTGATTGATGCTGAGAGTCAGGAGGGAGGAGTGGAGACTACAGTGAACTGTAAATGAGTAAGACCTGAAAAACTTTAACAGTATCCCAAATATTGTGCAGATAGGCAAAGTTCAGTTCAGAAAAGGAGGTTCTGTACTTAAGTCCTGATTAGGAGTTCAAGCACATTTCTGGCCAATAATCAAACCTTTTCTTGCGGAAAGGATGTGAAAAGCAGCATAGATGTTTAAATTTTAGATTCATATTAGCTCTGTGAAGTCAAAATGAGTAAGATACTCAAGACATATGATGAGCTGCCCAAATGAGTAAGATACTCAAGACATATGATGAACTGCCCAAATGAAAATAGAGATGAGTACCTTTTGGCCAAGCTTCTGTTGGTAGAACAACTAAAACTTTATTCTAGAATTAATTCAAAGTCTGCCTAATTAACAGGAGTGTCTGTTTAGATTATAAACATTAGCTCTGAAAAAAAGGCTGTCAGTTTTTAAATGCCCACTACATCTGATACTGTACCATTAAGTTATCTTTAAGTTTCAGATTCCTGCTAAAAAGCAAACTCTATTTGCATGTTTCAGATAACCAGTTGTTTCAATATCCATTTCCCCCCCTCCAAATATACTACAAGCATATCCAGGTACACAAGATTTTGGAAACTGCCATCAGTAAGATTTTACGGGAGCAACTTCAAGTTGTTGGGCTGGGCAGAAAAGCAAACAAAGTATCACAATTAAAAAAACAGCGCAGCAGTGGTATTTACTTCCAAGAGCGATGACATGAAGAACAAAGACATGATAAAGGAGATATGTCTACCAGCACAATCTAGTAATAAAATGAAGAGTTTTGTCAGAAATGGAGAAGCCACAGTGAAACTGAAATTTTACAAGCTGCTCACCCTTTAAACTACCTTGGAGTGATGCCCTGTTAACTAATATACCAAATATTTTCTTTTCTGTATTAGTGCTGCTTATACAGAGAGCAACACACCCCGCTGTATCAGTCATCCCAAGCTACTCATGCCACATGCAGAAAGGTCTCAGTATCTTTAGCAACCACCTCCTTGCTAATGTAATGACTTCAAGGGGAATAGATGTATTACATGTTTTTCCCCTGAGCTTTCTGCATATAGTTTTTTTCACGGCTACCGTTAGTTGGAAAATAATTCTAAGATGGAATACCATTTTTACTAAACTAAGGTAGTATCATCTTAGAATTACTCTACATCTGTATACAGCACTGCTCAAATGAAGCTATCAAACAGTTTATGTAATAAAATGACACCAGTATTAGAGTATGCAATAACAGTCCTGATTATATATTTATAAAGTTTGGTTCCCCCCTCAAAACTACCCTCTTGATACTAAAAGTTAATTTCATTAGATTTTTGAAAACTTTTCGAAAAGGGCAGTGTGACTAAAATTTACTGGAAACTGCTTAAAATGAATGTATGAATAAGCTATTTACTAAGTAGAACTACCATAAACAAGATGACTATTTCAGAACATGAAATTTAAAATCAGGGAAAAAAGGAGTTGGTTGCTTTAAGGATTCTTTTGAATCCCCACTGAAATAGCCAAAAACCTAAAAATGCAATGTTCTAAAGTAGCAATATTGCATATTTAGTGATACAAAATCCATTCATTATCCATGCACTTACTGTGTGCAAAAACTGAAGTGGAAACACCTGCTAGAAGCACTAGAATTGAAGCTGCTTATGAAATTTTGGATTTTGCCTACAGAACCTCAGTGATGAGTGAGTGAATTGAAACCAGGTAATAGTCATGAAAAACAGTTGCTGAAAAATCACCTTATTTGTAGTGGACACTGAGTGAAATTTAGCAAATGAGACAAGACACTCACGAAAGAGAGTGTGTTTTGATTAAGGTTCTGGCACTCAGCATGCAATGAAATTATCACTAGATCAGATAAAGATTTAATAATTCAATGCTCGCCTCTCATTTCTACTAACAGCCCCTGTAAGCCCAATGTGACTACAAGCAAACTTTTGCTATTTGGTATAACAGGGTAAATGCTGCTTTAGAAAGGTTTTCAAGCTAATCAAGGTACTCCCTGTGCTCTGCGTACCTTTATATGCAGGATTTTGGTTTGCCTGGCAAGTACTTAATCGACAACACCAGCTAACATGCTAATTACAGCAATAAACCTAGATTTGTGGCCTTTTGACTCTTGATACAAAGACTGATGCCATTTGCAACTAAGATATAATTATTTTAATCCAAATCTCAAAGGTTCAGTTTATGCAACACAGACCAACCACATTGAAAATCCAGGATGCATAAACAGGAACTAAGAAAATTACTTGGTACTATGTTTAATACTTGCTTGAATTTTACTGCTGGTATTATTTTATATTCTATCTGCATGGAGTTAGTCCTATGTTGACGTCACTTAATTACTTCTAGCAAGCGGTTTTTTTAAAACCTAGCAAACATTTAGAACAGCAATCTAAACTATACCTAGTCTGCAGTGTAAACTTCACTTCTCTTCAAATTTCTGGCTTGTCTATCTAAGGTATGTTTTTAACCTCTTCAAAAAATTGACCATTTTCCCCTGTTAAACCTACCTGGGCATAATGCCACGTGCAGCTAGGTAGCACAGGCTTAACAGTAACCTCCTGCCGGAACTGGGCAGGAAACTACAGGAGCCAAACACAAGATCCTCAGTGCTGCTATGTACAAATGTCCTCTGCATCTGTATATATGTCAGCTAAACACTGCATAACTAATAGTAGTTGATTGGCAACATAATTGACATCAACTACATTTATGGAAATTAAAGTAAAATCAAGTATAATTAGCCTTGAAATAAATATGAAATGATACTTAAGTCATATACACCTTATAGGGCCCAATCAGTCTTCTTTTAACATCCAACCGATAGCTTCTGGACTGTTCTGCATCACCCATATTTGTTGCACGCAACCGGAGAATTTCATAAACTCGTCTTGTGTGTTGCTAATGAACAGAAAGGAGAATAAAAACCACATCTGAATAAAGAGGTCACTCAACAGAACTCCAAGTGCAGAAATACTGAAATATTAGAGTAATTCTTCATCTAATCAGAGATGGGGCAAGGATAAATCTGTCCTATCTGGTGAGTTCAGTGAATAAACATTTTTCTTTTTACTTGAAAACCATTTTCTTCCATGCACCCAGTGTCTGATCTCTGAAGTGTTGCACCAGCCATAGAGGTGCTTCAAGGACTTGCTGTAAGTGAACAGCAGAAAGCCCAGAAGCCAGAGTCCAAACACTTCCAAGAACAAGGACTGGAACTAGAGTGATGTGAAGCAATACCAAGAAGTATCCACTTCGTTAATTTTAACAATCCACATATATCTACTGCCCTTCACAAGGCCCCCTGAAAGTTATAAATAAGAAAATGAAACAACAATATTTAAACTTCTCTGTTTACTGGGGAAGAAGATTAATTAGTAAATGGAAAAACTGAATGCTTTTGCTATCAGGATCAGATCTGGGGAGAAAAGTACATTGCTACTATATTAGTCTTAACTTGCATTCTAGACCAAGTATTTGTTTCTGAACAACACAACACAAAATAGTTTGTTTGCTACACTACCACGCTTATATACTGTTAAAAAACCAAATGAAATTTATTTATTCTTTCAGATTTAAAATAGGCTGCAGATGTAGTTTCCTTATATAAGCTATACCATTTTCATGAACACATCTGAATATGGCTTCACACTGACCATTCCTCAAGGTTGAAAGTCTTCAGTACACCACACTCAAATACATTTTTAATTAAGCAACTTTGCTATTTCACTACCATACTCAAAAATGAATTTAATAACTCAAGATTACCAATAAATTTAATTGTTCAATTTAACTCTTTAGTTGTCCAAGTGTTTAGAGATGCATTAGTAAGTTGTTTGCCACTTTAGCATTCTGCATTCCCAAAGCAACACTTACTTGCACACTCTTGAAAGAACTCAAAACCATTTAAAATTCTATTACAATAGAATTTGTAGGTAAAAAAGGCATTTATCTAAAATCATGAGCCATGTATCTCCTGATACATCCTTAATAAGTGTAAAAATATGCAAGAGTGTAAATTCCATGTCTCTCTAAGTTTAAATTGTATTGTACTAGTTTGATAAGAATATGTCCAACTACAACTGTACTGATTTAATACCTTATTTATTTTCAATTTTTGTTGAGCTTCCATCACCATTTCTTGACTGAAACCTTGCATTAACTTTACCGGGGAAAAGCAAAGCAAATCTTGACAGAGCTTTACAAGAACAAAGTCTCTAAGCTTCACATAGTTCTCAGAAGGATCTTCAGCTAGAAAGAATAACAAAAAAAGCTTATCAGCATTATTTGTTTTCTCATCTCTGGTATGTAATTACAAAGAACTATGGAAAACAAAAGCAGATGCAGTATTCATCAGTATAGAAAAAACTGTGCTTAATTGTAAGCAATGTTATCAAAGGTTTCAACAGTAGACATCAAACAGGTCACATTAAGAGAAACTTCTAATATTTTGTGTATGCGGTGCTGTACAGATTGTACGTATGTATTGTGAAGTGGACTTGTTTAAACCCATTTAACTCCTTGGGAAAAGACAAGCCTATAAACCTTTTTTCTTGTATATTTCACCTATTCTACATTTGACAGTGGTAGAACTACTAGAAGACAAGCAAAAGGGAAAGTGTGGGAAAAGATTAGTGAAAATATAAAAATATAAAATATAAAAAGCACTAGCAGCATACATTTTGCTTGTGTCAGGATGACAAGGGATAAGCAGAACAAAATATTTGCTGCAAACATGAAACTCAGAAGTAATTTTAACTAGTAAATCATTAGCTTTTTCTAAGAAATTAATCAAATCTCCATTTCCTCTTTACAGAAAAGTTAAGGCTTTATTTCACAATTTTAGGTGATATGTAACTAAATATCCTTGGCCAGTCCAAGTCCAATGCCCCCCTCAAAAAGGACAATAAATACTTCTCTAAGAGTCTTAACTTTCATAATTTGAAGGCCATGTAGAATATTGCAAACCTCCTGCTTCATTCCACAGTAAAATGGACCAATGTTTTAGTGCACATTTACTGTTTTCTACAACCCTGCACTTAAGGCACTGAGCCATGAAAATGCCATAGGATTTATGCAGTAGCAAGCTAAGACTTTGCTCATCCTCAATTATAAAAGTTACATAAAGGTCTGTACTACTAAAAGGAAATATACATGATGCACACGAGTTCCTGTTGCAAGAACTAAGTTATACTTTCTTATGTTCCCACAAACTGGATTGAAATTATGAGGTGGATTATTTTGTTACAATAATCCGGCAACAATGCAGAATGAAACAAGAGGTCTATTGGGTTTTAATTAGAATGGAGAGTTATTTATAACCAAGATCAGACTACACATAGAATTGAATGGTAAATGTGTTTGAACTGCATTTCTTCCTAAACTAGACTTGAAACCACAGGACTGATGTCACGCCTGTGGCAATTTTCAATGTTAGTTTTTTTATGCACATGGACCCTTTATCTGCCATTTTCACAATCTTCTGGTTTTAGGTATTTGTGCATACACATCTAATATTATGGATACATTCAGCCAGCAATATGTGCTCCTAGACCACAAGTTCTCTATAAACTCTTACTATCTGTGAAATTTCAGTGTGCACACTAATATTAAATACGCTATTTTAGTTAGTTGTGTTGTGTCTCCTCTCAAGTTTGAGTTTTGGCTAGCGGGGGTAAGTTGAATAAGGAATTTGACAAAGCTTGATCTCTTGGCAAACTCAGCTGTGTATCTCACAATAAAATAGTTAATTAGCTGGTAATCCGTTCACGCTAGGGATTGAATTTTCCCGGTGTGCTGTTCTCTGAGTTATGAAGCTACACCACATACACTTCTGTAAACCAGGGTACAATTAATCCTGAACTGAGCAGAAGCTAAATCTTCAAAAGGCTTTAAATTTGCACAAATGAACTTAAAAGTTAGCTTGTGGGATAACAACCTGTAAAGTTCCTTATTAAAAATTTAACACAAACCTGTTATATCAAGTACTGTAGGAGAAGACATGTAGTATCTATGAACTGTTTCAAGCAGCTGAGCACCATGGCCTTCTCCTTGGAATGGTGGCAAGATCAGCATCTGGCTACAGACAAAGGAATGCATTTTCAGTTCAAATGCAAGCATTTGGAAACATAATGCAAAATCTTAAAAACAAAATGGTATTTCATTTTAGATTAAGGTATGTGCAATCTTAATGTTAAATGTGATTTTTAACAATCTTAAAACTGTTAAATATTCAAAACTTGTTTGAGATTCCCTCCGCTTCAAGAAGGGAACAATGAAAAAAATCAGTGCAGAGACAGCTAATAATGGGGATTTTTTTAAACAAATCAACACTATTATAAACAAGTATTGGGAACTTCAGCAGTTCCCTCTTCTGAAATAAAAGGCAAGGCACGAGTTACACCGCCAATTACCTTACACGTGGCCGGGTTTTGTCTGGGTACACATAGTAATTATAGACTGTCATGTAGCCTACGGTCGCAAAGAGCGTAGCTCCATCCTTATTATACTTCTCAAATCTGCAGATAAAACAGAAAGCCAAGCAGGTCAATTACAGTTGCGCTCCCATGCAGTGTCCATTTTCTTTTCCATTCTCCAACTGAATTTTCAGTGTCAGCAAGCTACTCTGTGAGGGCCCAATGGGTACACCTGCTATGTTCTGAATGTACAATTCACTTAATTGGTGTGCAGCAACTTGGATAAATCAGACCTCTTTACAGCACTTCAGTGCACTTGCCTATTATAAAGATGAATAGGTGGCAAGTAAAAGAAAACACAGGCAAAGCTCATTTTACTGTTTAAGCCTACATTCAGGGCTCTAACGGACAACAGCATTTAATTCAGCTCTATTCTCAAGCTTTCCCAAAGCATAATGGAGGAAAACTCAAGCCTCATAAACAATGTTTTTTCTTTCCTGGGAAAAATATCATTATACTGCCCCAATAATTGGCCAGCCACAATTAAAATGCAGGCTTTGTGGAGGTAATAAGGTCCACTGTTCCTTTAGAACTGTACTTACACTAGAAAGTAGTTCCATCTTTCATCATCTACATCAATAAAGCTAGCAGTTTCAATAAACCACATCAGGAACGTCTGAAGCCTTTCATGATATTCTCGAAAGCCTGGACATGTCATGTCAGCCTAGGGAAAAAGCCAGGAGAAGTCAGGTGAAACCTATCACAGATGCAAGAGGAAAATCTATGCAAAACCCAATTAAATTCTCTAATATAAAAAAGCATGTTAATGATTAACAAATTGATAAAATTATAGTATTTATACACTACAGTTGAGTCACTACAGAAGGTGCATCTCTGAAAAATAAAATTGAATTTGGTTGCTCAAAAGCAGAAGTTTAACTCAATTTTTCATACCTTGTATATCTGATACATTATATCTTCACCAGCTTCCTCATTATGGATAGAATATGTGTGTAACAGCATTCCAAAGGGCTTGAAGTTGACCTCCTTCTCCAGCAGAGACACAAAGTCATCTGTGTTTGTGCAAAAACCAGGCGGAATGATTTCTCTAATTTTGCTTTCCACATCATCTGCCTGGAGATTACAAAAAGGGGAAGGATCAGTGGAAAATTAGAAAAAGACAGCATTGATGTCACTGTTGTGTTTAAGAAATGAATATATGAGACACAGTATATCTACCAGTAATTAAAAAAAAAAAAAAAAGGAAAGAGAAAAAAGAAAAAGCAAGCATTTCTTGTTCATTAGTGATCTTCCAGCAAGTAAAGGAGCCACACTAATGAGATCAGAAATGTCACAATCCAGCCTTTTTAAGCATCAAAAATCTCTTGGGTTACAGCCTAAGTTCATGAACATTTTTATGTTTAGAGACTGTTATATTTGTTCAAGCTTGACTAAGAATGTTGATAGCTATTCTGTAAGTGCAGCATGTTCAAAAGCCAAGACTTTCTAGACAGCAATTCACCAAGACTGTGCTATGCTATACAGCCTTGCAAAACTCAGGTTCCCAAACAAGCAGCTTACAAGAAGTATTGGGTGATGCAGAACTAAGCAGAGAAAAAGGGACAAAGACCAAAAACGGTAGCTCCCAAATAGGGAAGTGACAGCTAGCACACTCTGGCATTCTTACGGCCCCCTGCTTGAAATGCCTGCCTATAGAATCAGCTGCAAAACAGTACAAACTCAGACAACCACATCCTGCATTCTAATAAAAGAAAGTTTTGAAAACAAAGTTTGACCATAAAATAGTACAACTTATGAATACTGTCAGCAAATCTGACCTGTAGTCTAACATACTGTGGAAGACAAAATATTCTGACACCAAAATTAAATTCAGAGATTACTCTTTTCAGATAGCCAAAGTTAGAGACTATCAGCTGAGCAGACTTGATAATCCTTTTCAGACCCCCAAAAGACCACTTGATTGAATACATTTACTACTTCTTTTTAACCATGAATATTTGATGAAGCTTCACAATAACGTATTACTGCTTCTCACCAGGCAATAAAACCTAATGAATTGGTCTCAACTTAACAAAACCATACTCCTCAATACAACCCCTAAAAGCCTGACATTACATTCAACAAAATGAGCTTACATTCAATTCAAACTTTCCTGTGGACAATGAATCCAGGTTTTTACTTAATGGAGTTTGCCGTGAGTTCAGCTGTAATGTTTGTATTGTATCTATTTCCACAAGGGCGGACACAAGAACACTTTGTGTTAACTTACTAAGCGGCTCTTTCACACCGTTTACATGCATGATGGGTATTAGTTCAAAACCAAGACTCTTGCTACTTAGCATTCAAAACAGGGAAATTAAGATGCTTAGAACAAAATACACTACAAAAGGCTAATACAACATGCTACTAATTCCTGTCCTTTCAACCATGGGCCCTTAAGCAGAAGCAACGCACCTGCAAATGAATAGCACTTTATCATTCAGTTACATTTTTAGTGTAGAGAAAGATAGACTTAGTTCAGCACAAACAAGTTTTATTCTTAATGGTTTGGTACTACCAACATTTATACTTGGAGAGAGCGCTATTAAGCAGTTAAAATATAACTCTACAGTACCTGGTGTAAGAACTCAGTAAAAATATGTACAGTCTTTACATTAATTTCATTCTCAAAACAAAGATAATTTGTTGGTGCTTTCACTACTCTTCATAAACCAATATTAACTAAAATATGTTTTCTTTACACTTGCTGATTTAAGGGGGGGTTACACAAAACCAGCCACTTCTTCTGAATCAATTAATTACATTAAAAACATACTTATATGGAACACAAATTAGAAATGCCTTTTTAAAAATTGTGCAAATGCATTGTTTACGCAGCTCTTATGTCTGCACTACTGACAGAGCTGTAAGAAATCACAACTAAGAATTTGTAGCAATTTGCATTTTATATATGCAACAATAATCTAGAATTAAAACAGTATTTCCAAGCTACAGATGACATGTGGATAACATCTAAAAACAGTGAATATACAGTAGGAAGTACTATATACATAATGTTTAAGTACTTTTGCTTCCCCTCACGCTTCCAAGTTTCTTCATTAGAGGTAAGAAGGAAGCCGAACTGTGACCTGCACAAGAGTACGGTAGCACATCTATCACTAGCTGCCACCAGAGAATTCTTGTTTTCAATACAGCAGAAAGCTGTAAAAATACAGCATATTAAAATATGCCAGAGGCTTAGCAAATAAAGCACTAGATGATACTTCTTGATTCTATATGACTACAACATATTGTCACCTATTGCTTCCTAAAAATTCTCTCCCCTTGGAATGGGGTCTGACACAAGAAAATACAGTCTTCAATTACTTTTAGGGTTAACAGGATCTCTCCTTACAGAGCAAATCCCAGAATCCTAGGTTTGAGCAGTGGCAGAAGTTTAAGCCATGCAATTTTCAGTTAATAAGACCTGAAATACTGGAATCTTAATAGATCAACCACATAAAAAAATAATTTATTTCATTAAAACTTGTATTTTTAAATGGAAACATTCATTACTTAGTAGGTCCTTTTCAAATACTTCTCTCTGAGGAGCCCATACCCAAGGAGCTACCAAAATGTGTTTACTGCCTTCCCTTTGCATTTCTTTGATATTGGTCAAAGGCTATTTTTTTTTTATCAGAGCAAGACACTCATATCTTAGAAACTGCAATGGATGCACACAAATTTCTCTTCAGAAAAACAATCCTTGTGACTACTACAGCAATGTTTAACATAGGCAAATCAATTTACAATGAAGCATGCAAAAACCTGAATTAAGCCAGCCAAGAGTTGCTAAGCCTATGGTTCATGGAACTGCTGCCTGTAATATACATTACCTTCACAATCAGAATCATGTAAGGTGATGACAGGAAATTTGGAATGGGCTTGGAACTACACCTGATTTGTAGTAGGACTGCTTAAGTGGGTAATGTCTCCTAGAACATCACATTTAGATCTGGGTAATTTTAATTTAGAAATTATTATTGTACTAATAGGCAGCTATGACATTTCCATACCACATAGATGCTGTTTCAAAGTGACTTAATTTAAAACAACAATAGAAGCATATTTGAGAGCTGAATTTCTCTAAAAATTGTATGCACATACTTCAGAGGGGAGAAATGATCAGCAGTATTACATTACAAAAGTGCCAAATACTGAAACAATACTTTTTAATTAACGTTTGTATAAAGCAAATGCATACACTAGACACAAAGAGAGATACAGAGTTTAGTGAAATACTTCACCCCTATCCCATCATAAAATGCAGAAAAAAGGAAGATACTGTAACAGCTGCAAATCTCAAAGCAGCAAGCACTTCAGAGGTCATTGCTATTAATATTTACACTAAAAGAAAGCAGTTTCTCTTCAGTTATTTGAAAGAATTAATTAAATTTTGTCTACTTTCACTAAATGAAGTGCCAGCTTCTGTTCAAAACATGATCATACTTTGCTGAGGCTCCCCCGATAATTTCCTTAAAGATGGATCTAAACCATGTTAAAATGCATAAATATGACTGGACTTCTGCTTTTTGACATTTCAGGATTTTATCTTGAATGTTGAAAAAGATCCTGGAGAAAAAAAACCTAGTGGTATCGGGATAAATATTTCTGTCAGTCCCTAACAGGGATAGCAGCAGCTGCTTTAGCAATATGGAAACCAAACTCAATAACACAGAACAAAACCACCTGCTGCTGCATGAGCTTGTATGGGTACAAAATCTTCAGCTGCAAATAACTTTGTGGAGCATTAAAACCAACACGCTTGGAACCAGTTATGGTAAAGGCAGAAACTGCTGTCCTTTCCTAAATGCCACCTATTCACAGCACAGGATTATCTGTCATGTGTGGCAGATAGTCTGCATCTTAGTATAATTATCATCAAGGAGGAGAGATCAGCAAAGTTAACTTAGAAACATAAATGTTAATATGCATTCAAATCAACATTCTGCTGTAATGACAGCTTATGTTTTAACCTCTGCAAATGTGTTATCTTAGGGTGGATGAACTGATGGCAAATACAAATGCAGAAGCCATGTATTTTTTCCTACTTATGTTTAGATATAGCAATATAAGCAGCTTATTTGACTGTATAGTACTAGTAACACTAAGGGAAGCACAGGGTAAGCAACCACATTCTTCCCCTTCAGTCAAGGCATGTAAATGCTCTGGAAAGCAAACACAAGTGCTCAAAAAGATCTTTTTTGTCCACATCTCAGTCCTTAAAGGAATTGGAGGAATAATTTAGTACAGGAAACAGGCCTTGAAAAAAGCAACCATTTTGATAAATCAAAAAATTGCAGTGTGCATAGGGCAAGACAGACCCTGTTTAGACTTCTAGAGAAAGTAAACCGGGTTTGCCATTTGTACAGAAAATAGATGAAGTAAAAAGGTGCTACAGTGCAGATTTGTGTTCTATTTTGAAATTATATCACTGAAACAATTGATTTTAATATGTTTACTATACAGCCAATAGCCTTTCCTTTTTTTCCTTATTTCCAAAAAATCCTTAAGATTGAAGAGCATGACCTTTCACTCCTAAGACATGTTGCTCTAGCCTCCAAAGTGTTTCAGACATGTCCAGGAACTTAGCCTGTTGAACGGAGTATATTCTAATACACCTTCAAAGCAAGGAAGGGCAAATCTTTAAAATCATTTAAATGAAGTAATTCCAATGTATTTCTCCTTTTACAGTAGGTATTTCCTTGAAATTACTTAAATAAACTGCAATGAATTTGAAAGTAGTAACTTAAACGCAGTCTGAAGTCATATTTGGAGAACATATAGACAGTAGAGGAAAATAAAAAGCTATTCTATAGGTATTTTATAAGCTCATAAGAAAAGTATTTATAAGCTCATAAGTATTTTATAAGCTTATAAGAAAATCTGCACGAAAAAGAAGAAACGACCAAACAAAAACACTGCAGGTAATTGTATCATCCCATTCCTTTAAGAAAGATGTAAAACTTACATGATACCCATACAGAAGTTTATAATCCCTTTTCTGCCCTACTTGTTCTCCATGTTTAGAGACACAGTCAAGCATACTATCTCATGAAGCTCTTACAGAAACCACCTTCTCACTGATTCTCTCCATCATTCGCCCCACCAACACTAGTCCTCCTCCTGGTCACAGTTGATATGAAAATACAGACTTGCCAAGTTGAGGTTTATTTTGTGGAACTGGCTTTTTGCATCAGCACCTCACATCTGACTGTTCTGTTTGACACAATTTTGATTGTAATGTCATCAGGGAATGGGAAATGAAATTCTAAGCTTTTTATTAGCTTAGCAAATGGAAGCTTTGTTTCCTTCCTTTTAATTTAAACCATGTCTAGGTGGGAAATTACTAAACCTAGAACTGAAATAAGCCTTCTCAATGTTATGTTAAAGACAGAAGCAGACCTGCACTTACCTCCACACAGTCAAACTTTTCATTTACTCTTGATGTGTATTCAACGCGGAAGAGTGTTGACAGGTTTCCAGCAATGTAATACAAGAGGATCTTGAGTCCCTTGTAGCCAAAAGCAACTTCACTGAGAAAGGAGAAAATAACAACCAGGAACTCAATACAAAACAAAACATTCACATCACAGCGGCTTCATTTCATGTGACATTCACAGAAACTTTCCTAGTAAGGTAAATTAAGCTTCCTAATAGGAAAAGGGAATCAAACTGCGTGTGTGCTATAGGACAGAGATAACACCTTACACTGCCTCTATTATTTCACTCCTCTAGTGGAAATATTCTGAGCTCAATAAGGCAGTGCCTGTGTCCTTACTGGGACAGCTCAGGAGAGAATACCTGAAATAGCTCATATTGTGTTTATGCTTTCTCAACAGCTTTAACTCATTAACAGTTATTTACACTAACTGATTGCTAACTTTTATTAAGAATTACTTTGCAGTGTAATGTAATATTTTGGAGTAAACTACTTCAATCTATAACGCACAAAGCACAGATAACAAGTTGTAGCAATTTGTGGAGTTTTTAGTTGACTGTTTCTGTTTAGTTGTCCAATCTAACCAGAAATTAGTACATGCAAAAAGAAGTATAGAATACAAAAGCCTTTTTTATACTTTGAAAATATGAGCCGCCTGAACAAAAACTCTATACTCTTATGAAGAATACAGAATTTCTTTTCTGAAAAAAAAATGCAGAAAATAGTAATGTTCATAAAGAAACAGGCCATTTTTTTTTATATTAAAGCATAGCTAAAATTTTTTTTCCACTGGGATTTTTCTTTTATGGTAGTACATAATTTAAAATTTGAAATGTATGTGCCAGAAGAAGAATTTGCTTGTTAGCTAAACTAACAGATCGGAGAGTTCTCTGACTACTAAAATTATAATTATTGTCAATGATGGCTACAGTAGACATCCATTAGTGTAACTAATTTATTACATTTCATATGGGTAGTTGATTCTAACTGGAGTACTTAGAATGCTTTCAAAATAAATTGAAATTAAGAAACATAACCACTTAAAGAAGTTCACAGAAAGAGGTGGATTCTCTGTAGGTTTGTTTGGGATTTTTTGGTTTGTTTGTTTAGGGTTTTGGTGGGTGTTTTTTTTAATCCACGGCCAGATTGTTGAATGAAAATACTCTACTGAAAATAATGAATGACACTTCAGCACTAATTAATTCAGGATACTCAAAATAAAAGAAACAATACTTTTCTACCTACATTTTAGGAAATACTTAGATATCAGCATTCTTCTGGAGAAACCAGCTGCTCGTGGCCTGAACAGGTGTACTCATCACTGTCTGGGTGGCCATGCCCAAGGAGTGGTGGGGAATGGAGTGAAATGCTCCAGACAGCTGTTCCCCTGTGGTATTCCCCAAGGCTCAGTGCTGGGGACAGTCCCATTTAATGTCTTCACCAGCGATCTGAATGCTCCCTAAGTCAGACTGCAGTCAATACTAGGCTGGACAGGAGTGCTGATCTTGGGTCAAAACAAGTGACAGACTTGGGGAAGAGCAGCTGGAAAAGGAGCTGGGGGTGCTGCTCAACAATTGACTAAACATGAGTGAGTCAGCATGTGCCCAGGTGGCCACGAAGGCCAGTGGCATCCTGGCCTGTATCAGCAAATGTAGCAGCAGCATCAGGCCAGCACTTCTTATCCTGCACTCAGTATTAGCAACTTTTTTGGGTTTTGATGATTTGGAAACAACTTCGCCCTTTGGGATCTATTAGTTTAAAGCTGGAAACTTTAACTTACTCATCTCCAAACACTTGATGGCTGTACTCTGGATTAAATGTTGTGTTCTCATCTTCCAAATCCTCAGGAAAGCGAACTGAGAAAATAAAAAGAATAGGGCATGACCAAGCCACCACCTTTGATTAGTTTATCCACAGAAGCCCTGCTAGCTGTTCATGCACCTCTCCACGAGTCAGACAACTATAGTTATGAAACTATATGAGAGTGGCATACAAATGAAATCCAGGCATCCTATACAATTTAGGCGCATGGTACTTGATCTACAAGTAGCAAATCAGTAATCAGACCAGACCTGAGAAATTGACACAGATGTATACATGTGTATATTTCATAGGAAGATACTGGAGTACTTCAGTACCACTGGTACAATATAAAAAAGTGGCATTACCTAGCTTCAGCTGAATTGCCTCATTTGTATTACACTTGTATTCAGCCAGCTTCTTCTCTGTAGCAGTAAGTCCTGGGGAAAAAAAAAAAAGTTAAAGAGGATAAATAGATCTATCTCAAACACTCTTCTGGAACTAGAAAACATGCAAGTATCTCTTTTTACTTTCTGAGAATTAAAGTCATTACTATAAAAACATTAATTATTCTAAGCTACTACAAATAAAATATATATTTCACATGTGTTACTTATAACATGCTATACTGAATAAGAATTCATTATAACATATTATAAGTAAGACGTGTCAGGACACTTCATGTGTTTGCATTAAGTCCTTTTCATAAACTGCTGTCAATGAACTACAGTGGCATGTACACAACCAGCAATTACTTAGCCAGCACTACTCTTCCAGAACGGATGTGGAATAAAAATGCAAATAAACTGTATTTCATCTGATTTCCAAAGCCTAATCTAGGCCAGAAGACACGTTTCACCTCAGGTATGTTCCAAATGCTTCACAAACAAAGTCTCCCTTCATTTCAGAAGTACCATAAGAAAGTTCTTCCACACCTTACTTCCGGCAGCAAACTTTAAGTAAGAACACTTTCGGGTTTTTAAACTCGTGGCCATGGACACACACTGGTTAAACACTGCCAGACCGTGGGGGCCAAAAGCCCGAAGACACGCAGGAGCAGGGCCACGGGAGCCGGGCGGCAGAGGCAGCCGGGCATCCCTCCCTCACACCCTACCTCCCGTCCACCCGCGCTCGCCGCGGTCCGTCTTCACCCGCATCTGCCACACGCTGCCCTGCCACACGCTGCCCTGCCCCGGACACGGCACTACCCCCAGGCCCTCCCCGCCCCTCACGCCGGGGCTGCGACAGCTCCCGAGCGCCCGGGCCGGGACTCACCCGCCATGACCGAGCCCCCGCGCGCAGCGAATCAACCCCGCGCGCCCGCCCAGCGGAAATGAGAGCGCGCGCACACGCGCTTCCGCTTCCGCCCGCCGAAACCCGGCGGGGAACCAATGGCTGCCTCGTGCGGCGCGCGCAGGCCGCGCGCATGCCCAGCGCTGCCTCGAGCCTCGCGCTGGCTCTCGTGGCCGGCGCCGCCCCGTCCCCCAGAACGCGGGCCGGCCGGTGCGCGTGCGCAGTGCAGCTCGCACCTCTGGCACGTGCGGCGGCTCCGCGCGGGCCGCTCGCGCCGCTCCCCCGGGGCCGCCGGCCTCGCCCGGCCCCGAGCGCGGGACGGACGGAGCGCTGCCCTGGCTCGGCAGCGCCTTGCGAGGGACCGCCTCCGCTCCCTCCTCACGCACAGACCTCATTGCTCATTGCTGCAGTTCCGCTTTGGCCGAGCAAACAACCGGAGCTTTGTCATTATTAAAAAACCAAAATGCTCTATGCTGAACCTCTTGCTGCAGTTACTGCGGGAAGGACCATGGGGATTTCTGCCGTTTTCTTTCAAAATCCTGGCATTTGATGCACTTTGCTACTTGCTGTGCTGGTTTGGCCTGGGGTAGAACTACTTTTCACACTGGTTTGTGTGGGGGTAGTGAGTTCCATCTTTGAGGGTCCCTTCCAACTCAGCTTATTCTGTGATTCTGTGATTTGTGCTGAACACAGCGTGGATAACACAGAGATGGTTTTGTTATTGCTGAGCAGGGCTTACATAGAGCCAAGGCATTTGCTGCTTTTTGTACTGCCATGCTGGTAAGGATATTGGGGCGGAATGAAAGGTTGGGAAGGGGAAGAGGCACAGCTAGGACTGGTGTCCCCTAGTGACTAAGGGATATTTTTGACCAGATGGCATCATGCTCAGTATATAAGGTGAGGAGAAGAAGGAAGAAGGGAGGGGATGGTTGGGGGGGATGATGTTTGTCTTCCCAGGTAACTACAGGTGATGAAGCCCTGCTCTCGTGCAGATGGCTGAACACCTTCCTACCCATGGGAAGCAGTGAATTAATTCTTTTTTTTGCTTTGCTTGTATGCATGGCTTTTGCCTTTCCTATTAAACTGTTTGTATCTTAGCCCACGAGTTTTCTACTTTTTACCCTTGCAATTCTCTCACCAGTCCTGCTGGTGGGGGAACAAGTGAGGGACTGTGGGTCTTGGCTGCCGTCTAGGTTTAAACCATGACACTCTGCAGCTAGCATGTATATATATGGATTTGTTGAACAAGATGCTTGGGTGGTCAGATGCTTATCAAATAGGCAGAATTCTAGCAAAACTCTTCCTGCTGTCAGCTGGGACATAGGAATATATAAGTTATACGCAGATGTTGACGTGCTAAAAAAAGTTGTTTACCAGAGAAGAGTTATTTGAAACTTGAGTCATTGTTTCATGACCACCATTATAAGCTACCACTTCCAGTATTGTATTTTAATATCTCACTGTATTATTTGAGAAGTACCAGAATCTACCCTTTTTGTGTTTTCCAGTGGCATCTAATAAAAGACACTTTGTTGGGCCCTTGAAATAGCACAGCAAGACAAATTACACAGTATTAAGTCAGGTTTTATAAGCACTGTGATTGAACTGCTGGAATAAAGTATAAACCTTCCCTTTCTTAAGGCTTTGGCCTGCATGCTTTTTGTTTTGAAGTATAAAGCATATATGTGCTCTGCTGATAAAGGATTATAAGACCCTGTCAGAAGTTACTGAATTCCAGCCAGATTTTGGGCCTCTGGTTCTATGTTTGAAATACGGAGCTACAACCGATTTAGAGCCAAGCTGCCAGAACCTCAGTCTATGAACAGTTTCGGCACTTGAAACCAACAGGTACACTCACCTCTGCTGAGCCTCAGGGGCACGGCTGCATCTGTTACGCCACAAATGAGATTCAGCAGCATTTGAAGAGGCTCCGTTTTGCACCGTGGCGGTGTTACCAGCAGCCCCCTGCTAACGACCTACACCGCGCCGCCGCTGCCCTGGCACCCGGCGGGGCGGGGCAGGGCAGGGCGCTCGCTCCACAGCGCTGCGCTGAGGCGGCGGCGGCGGCGGCTGCTGCGGCGGCGCGGCGGGCGGCTGGCTGGCTCCTCCTCCTCGGCGGGCGCAGCATGGCGGTCAAGGTGACTCTCCCGCTCCGCCGCTGGTGGCAGGAGTAGCCGGGCGGATCCCGCGCGGGGCCAGGGGCAGGCGGGCGGCGGGGGGAGGCGGCCGGCCCCGCTGCTGCGGGATTCCCGCGGGGGCCGGGGAACGGCGCCGCGGGGGCGGTGATGGCGGGGCGGCCCCGGGGGAGCGGCAGCGCTGCCCGCGCTGCCTCCGCCCGCCGAAGTGTCCCGGGGGGCGCGGGCGGGGGTCCCCGGAGCGGCGGCGGCGGTCGTCCTGTGGGGCCGGGGCGTCTTGCCGCTCGCAGAGAGCCCGGCGCTGAGAGCTGTCACCGGCGCGGAGCCCTGTGCCGTCCCGCGGCAGCGCGGTCATGGCTGAGGTTGGGCCTGTGGGTCTGACAGGGGACCCCGTATTGCCGCCTGTGGCCGGCGCGGCGGGTTTTATCTGCGCTCTGACGGCAGCCCGGCTAAGCGAAGCATTAATTTGCTTGTGTTTACAGGTGCATTCAACTAAAAGAGCGGATCCTGCTGAACTACGAAATATTTTTTTGCAGGTAAAAAGATCTAATGTTGTTTGAGTGTCAGACTTCTGTGTTTTTCCCTTTCAGCAGATTACCATGGCATCAAACTCGTGTGGTGCTTGTGGGACGCTTAGAAGTTCACTTTGCAGGCTTAGTGTATTGGCAGGGATGTCAGGCATTGAGAAGAAACTGCTGCTGGCACAAAGTGTGATACTGTTTCCAAATTATAATAATAAATAAGTTCCTGAACTATTTTCTAATTTTCTACAAAGCAAATAATTAGAACGAAGTACTGGTTTTTTTTAAATACACCTTTGCAGAATAAAAAAAAAATTCCTCTTCAATGACTGTATGCTTTGTCCTTGGGGTTTATATGTGTTTGTACAAATAGTTGGACCACTGGCAATGTTTTTAGAACTTAAAATTGATTTCTCAAGATTAATATGTCTTGTAATATTATCCCTTGCAGGGCCTTAGAATTAGCATATATAAATAATAGTATGAAGGTTTCTCCACTCCCTTAGTTTCAGTAAAGCATGATCAAAAAGGAAAATCCAGTTAATCCTAAAACTTTAATGATAAGGTTTGAATCAGTCATATGGAATAATAAAAAGAACAAGAACTGTGTTTTAGGTCCATAATAGGGCCACCAGTATTTCAAAATTACTAAAATATGTTTTTTCCCCTACTGTTGAGTGTTGCACAGTATATTCATGAATCTTTTCTCTATTTAAAAATTAGGGGTATAAAATTAGAGCTAATATTGTAAATAATAAAGTCTATTATTTAACTCTTTATAGGTATCTTCTGGTTCTACTATACCGTCTGGCAGTTTCCACATATGATAAGTAGAGTGAGCTTTTTGCCTGAGAGAGAGGAGTTATATCCCAGCCATACTTTTGGTGGCCTTTTCTTTTGCATACCTGATTACCCTGTGACATTGCTGGAGTGCAAACACTTAGAATGCTGGCATCAAACTGTGGAAGCTCAACATTTAGTTTCTAGTAAAAGATACTCCAGCACAGGTTCATTTTTGATTGACATGGCATTCACCTTTGTAGATAAAGATTACACTAGAGTATGTTAATAAGATCAGCAATATAAAAATATTAGCTTTTAAAATATATATTAATACAGTATAAAAATGTGATTCTAGAACATCTCTTTCCAACTTTTCAGAAAATGCCTTTGCACATTTGAATGAAGAAAAGTGAATTGAGGTGTCAAAACACTATTCAGTTGTAAATGTGAGCTCTTTATGATTCTTGACATCCAGTCAGTAGAAGTTCTTGCATCTGGAAATAAGCAGTTGAAGTTCTTGATAGTGGTCATACAGGGAACAGCAGAGAGGGAGAACATTGTACCACTGGCTGTTGAAATTTTCTTCCTGACAGTAGATGTTTTGTTGACCAAAAAGCAGACAGTATGTTTAGAAAAATGGCTTTTTGCTCTTCCCCATGTCTGTCTTGTTTTCTTCAAAGAAGCATGCAAATGAAGTTGTGGATTGTTTGATACTCTGAGGAATGAAAAATATGAAGCTCTCCTCTCTTTGAGTATCTGAGATTTTGCAGTAAAAAAAAACCATAGAAAAAAGAGTTTGTATTTCTTCTGCATTTTGTTGAGTTTGAAATTGTGGGGTTTTTTGGTGCTTGGGAATCAAACTTAGTTGCAGGCTTTAAAACAAAAGAGAATCATTATTTTCAAGACTAAGTTGTAGAAAGTCTTGTTATGAAATACTGCAAGTGTTTAGGGGTCAGATGTGTTGTACTCCTTGCTGAGAGTGCTGGTCTCTTCCGTGAACTTCAGCTAAAGGTCGTGCATTCCTTCCTAAATTTGGCTTCCCTTGGAAATGGTTAGAAGGGAAGATGTGAGCTCTAGGCCTCGTCACCATCCACCTTAATCATAGAGAGTCTGCTTAAATTTCCTTCTGTTCATGCATGTCTTCTAATGTGATACGTGCCCTCTCCCCATGCAGTTTACCTTGTACCTTTCTCTTCAGAATTTCTGAAGCCTGGTATCTGCTTCCTCTAACTGTTTTAAGCTGTTAAAAAGATAAAATTTTATTTGCATTAAAAAGATTTGTGATTTCTATTAATCCTGTAACTATGAAATGCAGGCATTGAAATTTCGTGTCTGTGCACCATCAAATACGTTACCTTCTAGGTGTTTGCTAACCACTGACTTCAGTAACAACCATAAAAAACCAAATTTTTTAACAAATTATCACAAAAGGATAAAAAGAGTTGGGTGGAAAAACAGTTACCAGATTTCTTAGTGAACCTTCATTATTTTTCTTAGGCAATACACAGTCAGCCTTTGGAAGATATTGTTGAATTATTCTCTGCCTGTTGAATTAAGTGTAGCCTGTTCAAGCAAGGCGGAAAAGGAAACAAAAAGAGATTTCCAAACCTTGTTTCTGGAAGTGTGGTGATACATAGCACCAGCTTGTGTACTAGAGTAGGGGGTTTGTATGTTTGTCTTATGTGAGGATGTTTAAAAAAAAGTCTCATGGAAATTCATCAACTGCTTACCAGAGGCAGTCTACAAATGTATACTAGGAAGTTTGTGTTATAAAGTAACAGAGTTCATGACTGAGAAAAGGAAATGTTTAATTGATGGTTTTGTTTTATATTCAAATTAGGCTATAATTTAAAATTGCCTATTTTGGGCTAAAAGATTCTTGACTTAAGTTATATGGTGCAAAAAAGGACTAATGTATTTACATGCTTAGCTACTTAGTTGGGCCTTAATTTATTGACTTTCTGCCAAACTCTTCCAAAATGCCATGACCTTCTCATATGGAGCTCAATGTATCTGTCAGTTATTTTTGTCTGAATATTTTTTAGCAAAACTTCCCCCAAAGAGTTTTTATTGTGGAAGGTATTATTATAAATTATTATTTATGATAAACTCAGAGAAATTGGTGTCTGGAGAAAGAAAGATGGTGTTTAGATTTTGTCTTTGATATGCCTTCTTCTCTCAGCTGACTTTGGTGATTCTTGAAGATATGGTCCATACTCTGCATGTTTGATGGGCCTTCAAACATAACATTTTCTTTGGATTCCATGTCTTGCAGCAGAATTGTGCTTCATAAGGTGTTTTTCAGTCACTTGTGTGTATGGCTGAGAAGAGAACCTTTCGGAGTTGATTCAAGGAAGCCACAATTTACTTGTACTGTCATATTGGCAGCAGTGCTCAGTTAGGGGATTCCTGTCCCTGCTTTGTGTTCCTGTTTTAGTGGAAATACTCTTTTTAATTCTCCATAGATTCAGCAATCTGGTTTACAGTGCAGTCTTGCAAACAGCTGTCATGACAGCTGTAGGGTGGAAGAGTAAAAGGTGATGAGGTGATGTGAGGGGCTGATATTAGGGAGAAATACACGAGATGCTGAGGCAAGCACTGTCAATGTGTGTGAATTTTTCCTTAAAAACATTACTTTCAGGATATGAATGAATCTGAACATTTTTTTCTCACAAAAAGAGAAAAGAAATAGTTTATGTCTTCCAAAATAATTATAGTAAAGGTCAGAAACAATTATTCAGAAGATAACTGTTACTAGAAATTGTAAGAAAATCTATGTGCTGTATTTTCAGTGTAGCTGCAAATGGAATGCTGTACCGTGGTTGTAAATTTATAAATTTTCAAAATTACCTGACAGTTTCTGAAATATGTATTTTTCTTTTTATAAGAAGATACTGGTTCACCGATAATTAGCATCTAAATGGATTAATTTTTGTTTGTGTGGCTTTGGGTTTTTATTTTTACTCTAGTATGCAAGTGTTGAGAAAGATGGTGAGCATTACATGACCCCAGAGGATTTTGTGCAGAAATACCTAGGACTTCATACAGATCCACATCACAATCCTAAAACAGTGCAGCTGTTGGCTGGAGTAGCAGATCAAACTAAGGATGGGTGAGAATTTTGCTTTCCATTTGAAACTTGCATTGTTAAATGTGTGAGTGCATGAGTTTGATAACTTCATCTTCTAAAATACATTATTGATTTTATTACACTTTATACTTACTTAAATGAGAAGATTTTTTCACAAGTACAATAGACTATAAATTTGTGAAAACTGAGAAGAAATTACGGTGTTTAACATGGATTTTTTAAAGCTGAGATTTATTTTGATGATATTTTGTTAAATTCTACAAAAGGTAAGGAAGTTGAACAGCAGGTAAGTTAAGTGTAGCACAGTTGCCTTAGGAAAGTTCTTTTCTCTGTGTCTGCGTCCATCATCAGGTACTGTGGAGAGTCTTCAGTACCTGTAAGTAAACACAAAAATACGGAAGAGCTTTCTTATTTCTGTAGTGTGCAATTCAAATCCAACCACTGAGGTCTTTGTAAAAGACTGGCTATTAGAAAAGAGAGACACTAGTGACTTTATGATGGAAGAAGTTGTTTGCCTAGTGAAGATCAGGTCACACCACATAAAGCTTTTGCAGCTCAGATGCTCCTCCTTGCTTCTAGACAGTTCCCTGAAACCAATTTACCTCTGCTGAGGTGTTGCCCTCTAACTCATTTGTCTTCCAAGGAGCCTTTTCTTTTCCGGTATACACTAGGCTTCTGGTTTTGGCCTTGGATTGTAGTAGGAAGCCTGGACCTTGTTAATGTAAAGTGAGAAGGTTAAGATGGATCAGAGAAGAGGTCAAGAATGCATAAGTGAATGGTTATTTTGTTGAGAAGAAAATGCTATTAAAATAGTAGACAATACATTTGTAAATATGTAAATATAACTTATTTTAAATTGAAAGCTCTTTCACTTCCTTGGTTACTTAAATTTTGTTTTCGTGCATTCTGCTATAGAACATTTTATTAGTTTGCTTAGTATCCTGAGCAGCTTGCGCAGTATTTGTGCAATGGAAATGAAATCATATGTGCTGTATACTTCTTACCCTAAATGACAAATTTAGTATTTCCTGTTTGATGTAATGCTGTATGATTTTTCTTTTCATAAGGCTGCAGCACTTTGATTATATATTTGATTATACATATATTTGATAAATGTTAGTAACTTGTCTCTGTTTCCAATACATGGCTTCAGTTTGTTGCTTTATTATGGATTGAAAAGGTAATTTTGTATGTATCTGTTCACAATAGTTTAATTGATAAAGTAAACCAACATGCTTAGCATATTGTTTCTCTGAAAGCTGTTGGTTATCTTTTGTGGTGTGCAGTTCTTCAGAAAATGTCTTATAAAAGGGTCTTTCTTACAGTAGGAAATCAGTTTATTTTAATGCTAGAACTTCTAGGTATTACTTTTTGTTACTTCCCTTTGAATAAGATTTTTTGGTTTTTTTGTTTATTACTTTTTTAAAAAATCTGGGTAATATTTGAAGTAAGTTAATCAAGTATGGGTAAGTGTGCTTTACCACCTTTATGGGAAGAGTGGGATTTTTATTTTGCACTGCTATATAATTCAAAGTGTAAAATGTATATCTTTTTGAATACTTCTCTGAAACTTTTTTCCCAAAGGTTTTAATCTATATTCAATCTATATTTCATGTAAAGAATTTGTTACAGCCCCATTTTCAACATCAGGTTGTTTCTACATTCATGTTCTTTCATTTGTAGTTAGCTGTAATAGATCAAAATCCAGACTCTAATAGCATGAATAGCTATTGTAGTCTTAAACTGAATTCTGGGATGCATTGCATCTTTCTAAGGACTGACTTTATGAGGTCCAAGGACATATCAGGAGTCCTGTTCTGTATGTATACTTTTACAGTACATGACAGCCCAATGTCATGCAGCAAGGCATTGAGAAGCTTTGGGTTGTGTTACAAAATTTCATTCCTATATCTGCTATCATATTCTCTTAGCCTTGCTTGCCCTTGAAATAAATACTCAAGAGTGTTGATGGTTGCTTCCATTGTTAATATTTTTTTATTTCTTTTAGGTTTAAGTTTGGCACTGTACAGAAACAGCACATTTTGGAACTGGCTCTCTGTAGGCATGCATTTAAAAAAAAGTTGTTTCACTTTTTTCCTCATGGTAACTTGATCCTTACTTAACTGTTCCAGAGCACTATTGCTTTCTCTCATTACTGCTGTATAAGAGTGGTTTGCTTTCATGGAGCTCATTAAGATGGTTCTTAAAACAGCTGACTGTTCATTTCCAAAATGTTTATTCCTCATTGTTATAAATGCATGTTCTTAGAAATTTATGTGATGTCCTCTAAATTAGAATTTGCTTTAAACTTGCCTGTTTTCTATTTAGTACAATAGGATTTCACTGATGCTGAAAGCCCTCCTGTGTCTCCAGACTGCAGGTGCTGGTTTTAGGATAGGATAAATACCCTCTCAGAAGAATGTACTTACAGATATATATAAATATGCCAAAACCAGCTAAAATATTTTGATCCCCCTTCAAATCTACAGAATTTCACAGTGGTAGTTCAAAATTCTTCATTTTAACTGCTTGTTTCTGGGTACTGTTTTTATCAGAACATCATTCTTAAATCTGGAAATGTGTTCTTAAGTGAAGTCCCCAAGAAAGAGTTGATATTTCACTTGATGGAGAGTCACAAGAGAGATATACGTAATGTTTAAAAAGTTGTGTTGTATGGGGAAAAATTAGGAAAGACTTGCAGTGGGGAAAAAGGGAAGAGAAGAATTGCAAACACGTGGGTTACTTTGTGTGCTTTTGAAGAGTAGCAGTACAGAAAAAATCAGATGAAAAGAAATTTTTTTTAAATGTTACAGATAAAATGAAAGGTGAGTGATTTATACTGTTATGGACTCTGTAATGCAGCGGGTTCACTGGATAATACTGGAGTAGTGATTGGGTGGGAAGCTTCATCATTCTGTTTAATCCAGCTCCTGTTATCTCTGCCCTAGTGGCTAATGGAGGATCACAGACGCTATGCCTGCTCTTAGGCATTGCAAGTTGAATATGTGGGATGGAAATTGAAGGTGCCTATCTCCTCTTGCTGTAGGCACTGTTATAGTGAGACTGCTGAAGATGTCTTTCAGGTCCAGGCTTCTATGAATGCATTCCACAGAGATCAGCATTTGATTTTGTCAGTTATAAAGCTTCCTGGTTAGGAGTTAATTTGTGTGTCAGCTTTATGCATGTATGTGAGATATATTTTGGAATGATAATGTTTACAATTATTTTAAAGGAACATTTGTTTCTTTGATACTAACTCTTTATTTGTCAAAATTATCCTTTTGATGAAATTGATTTTGCATGTGAAGAGCCATTCTCATATCTCTGATTTTTCTGGCTAAAATATGGTAAATGTAATAATTTTATATTTTCAGTGTCTTAATTATTTTCAAAGTCACTAGGTTTCTTCCTTTCTTGTGCAGTGCCTATATACAAGAATGTTAACATATTTAACCTTTTTAAAGTATCTCAATTCTGCTTCATGTGTACTTAGACAGAGAAAGACTAGATATAGTAATGAGTAGTGTGAATATTGTGATTTTTCTTCTCTTTTTTTTTTTCTGTGGGGAACAGGATTTATACTTGTATCTTTAGCAGTAAACAGTAATGTTTGAAGTAATCACCATGAGCTAATGATCTCATATGATGACTACTAAGTTGAGATCAGTTATGTACATTTTCTAGGAAAATTTTTCTAGGAAAAACAGTGATATTCTCTGCTTTAACAGCATTTACTGATATATAGTAAATTTTTTGTTAAATATAGAATATGTAATTGAAATTCTTACTTCCATTGATTATTTAATGCTAACATACATATCCCGTCATTTATCCCATTCTTTTCTTGTGCCAGCATTATCCTTTATCTATGTTTGGCTTCAGGTTTACCTTTCTGCAGCAGTTCATACATACAGCATTAGGATGCCTTCGGAAGGGTTTTTTTGTGTTAGAATAAGCAGAGTTCCTCTAGAAAAGTTTCTTATTATTATCCTAATAAGGTATCTGTGCATATATTCAAGTCTGAGTTTGTCTCTGGTGACCATGAGGACTTGGATTTACCTGTGCAGCCTGAGTTGTGCACTGTCTTTCATACACACCTCAGAATCTTGTGATCTGCTGTTCCACTCAGATCCTTCCCTGCCTGGTCATGTCTGTCCTTGAGCCCAGATGTTTTATGTTTGGCTCCGAGTTCCTGACTTGGCAGTTCATGTTATTTTTGGAGTGTAGTGTTCTTTCCATATGCTTAGTAAAGTGTAACTTGTTCTGAACCTGTTTGTTTTTTATGAATGTTGTGTTTTGTTTTAAGAAAATGTATGTTTTGTAGTGTATTCCTGTACATGCATTGCAGTATCTTTTCTTACTGGAAATATGTACATTGTAACAGAATGACAGGCCTGTAAATTTCATGTTCTTAGGATTTTTGTGGTGTTTTTATATCTTAATTGTCAGGTGCTGGTCACATTTGTAATTAAAAAGTCATAACTTGTAGGTGTTCAGTGAGAATTCAGTTGCTTCATAGAGGATGAAACTAAGTTGCATAAATGTTAAATACTTAAATATAACATACTTTTCAGTCTCTAGAGTGTTAATTATCTTAAGTTAGTATTTTATTTAATATTTGGATCACACTGTTTTCTAGAGTATCAAATGTAAATTATCATTGGTATTATGAACAATTAAAAAAATCTTTATAACTTTTCTGTTTTCCTTTCTAGGTTAATTTCCTTCCAAGAATTTTTGGCATTTGAATCTGTTTTGTGTACTCCAGATGCAATATTCATTGTTGCTTTTCAGTTATTTGACAGGAATGGCAATGGAGAAGTAACATTTGGTAAGAATACCTAAAAGAAAAACAGTTTTAAGAAACTGATTATAATAGTGTCTGTTCATAATAGTGGTTCATGACCACAGGTGCATAGAAATGCATTTTGTGCAGTACTATACTGTTTTTCTAAGACACTGTGTGAGTAGAACTTTTTTTCTCTCTCAATTCAAGCCTAAGAAGTACACAGAGACAAAATATGTTTTTCTCTGTCTTCTTGAATCAAGATTTTTTATTTTCCTGAAGTAGTAATAAATAGAGTGATGTTCAGTGTCGTTCTAAGTAAAATTCTGTATCCTACACTTCAAAATCCTTCAACCAGGAGGGAGTTTTAAGATATGTTCTGGATCTCCACATGTTTCTGAATAAAACATGGAAAGAATTCCCCAAATTGTCTTTCACACAGTAAGAGCTCAATATAGAAATTAAGAAGATCTATAATTTGATTTCCTGTTCCTTTTCTTGAGGAGCAAATCTTACTTTAATGTTATGAGTGTAACTTACAACTTGATTATATGTTTGCAAAATTAGCAAGAAAATCTGGCCTTTGGTTTTGTTACCTAAGTTACCTAATCACCCAAGTTAGTAATTAGACCACAGTCTTGAGGCTAACTATACTGCTTTGTGATATTGCTAAATAGCTGTTATAAACATTCTAGTTTAAGGAGGACTAGGCTTTATTTTTAAAACTTCGTGTTTATGAAAATTAGATCAATCAATGGTAAAAATTTTAATAAAATGGAATGAGAATTAAATGTTATTTCTATCCAAAAGAATAAAGCACTCAATAAAGAAAATGCAAACTATGCTTGGATTTGTAGCCATTTGCTGTTTGTGCTATTTCATTATTATGAAAATTGCTGTAACTTGTTGGGGAAGAAAAAGCAAAGGTCTTTTTATGGAAACAAATTGTTTGACTTATGGTGCCTGTTAAAATACATCATTAACTGAAGAGTCAGATACTAAGCAGTTTGGATGCACAACATCTTGGAAAAAAAAAGTTTTAAAATTTAAATAAAGGTGAAGTCTGTAAATGCAGTCATTAGGAATTGGACAAACTACTACAACCAGTGTGACTGTGTTAACGATGATTTATTTAATAATCTTACAAAATGGGGATTTGAACTTGGTAGCTCTCATGAGAACACTTGAAATATCCGATTCCATAATTGAGCAATAAGCCATTTCAGATTGTATACAAATTCCTCAGACTGAGAATTGTTATTTTTATATAATTAAAGTCTAAAAGAAAACACAAACAAGAGAAATTGTAAAACAGAAAAAAACCCCAATTTTCTTTATCTTCCTTCCTTGCTGATTTTTTTGTAAATCTTGAAAAGGAAATTTTTGAGGGATTTTTAAATTTACTATTGGTTTCTTGGATGCTTTTTACAAAATTAATTATATTGCAATTATGACTATATTTAACATTATGTTAGTAAGATGACATGGTACATATTTTTTTTGTGCTGCAGTTCTCACATTTACTGCTGCTTTTTGTGTTTGTTTGTTTGTAACATGGGCTACTTACTTTTACTTCATACATGTATCATATATATTAATACAGCTGTGAAAAATGTGAATGATGATCTGTGACATCTTCAGAATATGGTAACCCTGCAGTCAATTTCCAAGTCAGTCTTATGGCAGTTTTATAGATGAGACCTGCACCCTTTCATTTTCATACCACGTAAACAGAAAGGCACAGAGTTTAGTTTCATGTAAAAACAGGACACTATAGAAACATAAGTTTTAAAGTTGAAGGTTTTAGTAAATTATTGGAAGTATACTGAAATGGAGTAAGTTCAGTCAGTTGGTGTGAGAATCACTACCAGACAAGTCAGGTCTTTTATAGACTGTGTAAATGTACCCAGTCTGCAGGTAAACCATATTGGTTATGACAGCAAACACAAGTCAAGATTTTCTAGCTCAGATGAAATGCTCTGTGGAGGTGATTGCATTGATGCCAAAGCTGTCTCAAACCACTAAGTCTTGCCAGAAGCAACATGGATTTGCTGAGGTTTATCTGCACTGTGCATCCAAAGCAAGGGACAGAGTCAACTTGGGTTGGTTAGACCAGTTACTAGAACCAACACTGGCCTTGTGTGAGATAACATGTTCTCAAAAGGTACTCTCATCTACTCAAATTTTCAGTTATCTGGGGGGAGTTAAGTGTGCTTGTTGAATTTTAGAGCTGTCTCTGTTTTTGGAAGCAAACTGCTCTAGTTGGGTTTGCTTCTGTTGAGGATTTATTTACTGACATGATTTTGAACCATTCTCAAGCACTTAAGCATTTTACAGTCCTCTTGAGCCTCAGTCTGCTACTTGTCTCTTAAAATACTTGGCTTCCAACTCTCCAGTGATTAAATTATTGTGTCACAGAAGAACTGTCTTAGAAGAAGACTTTAGAAGATATTTTGTAGAAATACTTGTATGCTAAGTTAATCAATGTCTTTGTTTGCCATATCATATGTTGAAACGTGAAGCCTTCTATCATTTTAACTTCATCTACTATTTTCTTACTGCTTTGGGACACTTTTCCAGGAGCTTTGGACATCCAGAAATCCTGTATGAATGACTGCCATAAATGTGTAGTTGGTATTCTGCAACATTTGTAAACTAGGTCCATTGCAAGGACATGAAACTGGACCTACTTTAGCCGAGCAAACTGCACAGCATGTTCAGTACTCTCTACATGTTTCAGCTACACTGGACTTGCTGTCAGCTTCCTGAATAAAAAGCAGTAAAATGACTGTTTTAGTAACCCATTGATACATGTGACAGTGTAGTTTAAACAAGTTTTTAATTGTGGAGAAATAGAGAAAAAGCATTTATTTCTAACCAAGTGCTCCTACGTCTTCATGAATGCTTCCTAGGTGAATATTTTATGCAAAATGTGTTGCTGCTGAGCCCTTACAATACTGCATTATCCATAAAATAATTAAATGCTAACAGCTAAAGCTGATGAAGACAAGTGATTTTTTTTTTCAGGTTGCTGTCTGTAGCTATAGAAGACTGACAAGCGCTTTGCTCCTTTGATTATGGGATGTATTGACTGTGCTACTTAACATGAGTGAAATATTCAAAAACACTCCATAAAATTAATACTATTGTACTAAGGAATATTATTTTTATTTCTATTCTGTGCAGATCTTCTGACCTGAAATCAGGTTAAAGCAAGCCTGAATATTAAATCTGCTCAAGCTATTTTTTTTTTTCAGATGTTGAAGCAGATAATCTTTACTGTGTTTAAAAGGTGAAGTCTGTGATTATCTGCAAAACTTCTCTGCAAAATAGGTTGCCTAACTGAAAGTAAAAGGATTCTTTGTAGTTTATCTCTCTGGCACACCATGCAATGATCTGGACTGCTTCACTTTTAATTGGAATATACAATTTCAAGGCATTTTCCAGCTGTTCTTCCTTGTAGAGTCACCACAAAGAAAGCCATTCTCTGATAAACTGGACAGTTTAAGAGGTGCTTTTTCAGTTAAATGCATATGCTGGTATAGATAGAAGGATAGAGCTAAAATATGTTTGTAATTCTTCTGTATTCAGAATTATTTTGGAGATAATTGGAAAATATTTATGGACCTGAATTTAAAGCTTTTAAAAACATCCTGCACTCAACATCTAATTACAAATATTTTGCCAAGTATAACAGCATCTTCTTCAAAGGCATTGGAGGAAGGAAGGCAATCAGATGCCTCATAATGCAACTATATGAAAATAGTACAGTATTGGTGAATTGAAATAATCAGCAATTTAATAGTTTCAGAATTTGAATATACAGGGATATTGAAGTTTTGCCCAGTCAGTTACTTAGACAAGTTTTAATCTGGGAAAGTTCAGGTTTCCCTTAATCAGGACGTAGAGTTTGAGAACAGTGGAGGAAGATGAGCGAGAGAAAGGATTTGAATACATGTTCGTGCTTTGCATTTGAGTATTATTTCTCAGGGACCAGGGATCACTTCTAGTACTCACTCCTTCATTTCTAAAAGGGCAGCTGGGTTGAAAATGCTAGTATTTGGATTTAAACTTTCAAGTTCTGCTTTCAAAAATATTACTGGCAACTGTAAAGACTGGAAATATATTTTAAAATAAGCAGAAAAATTCTCATGATCACATGACTACAGACATGAGGCTATGAGGGAAACATCCGTGTTTTCATCAAGAACTATAAACCAGAGCTGCTATTTTTTTTGGCCTCCTGTTAGTTCTACTAGTTTGTTGCCTGTTAGTTGCCTCTAACGAACTACTACTTCTACTAGTTGGTTAGTTGCCTGTTTTCAAAGTGTCTTTTGCTTAACACATGCAGATAACATTGGAAACATCACTGTTAGGACTTTCTTTTTTCCTTTTGTTTTGTGTTGTATGGTTTTTTTCAGGCGTGAACTGCAGTTTTGAATGCTTGTGAGCAATGCAGAATGGGAACCCCTCTTATTACTACTACTACAAGTTTTTTTTCAAAACCATGCTTAACAAGAGGGAACAGAAAAGGAGAACTTCATTTTAAGATTATATGTGTTGGCAACTTTTTATCATGGTTGTCATTAATCTTTCAATAGAATCAGTAATCCTTTTAAAACAAGAGTAGAAATAAAATTAAGTATTTCTAGTTAAACTTTCTCACATTGAAGTAATTGGTGTATTACATTTGGATTACTTTAATAAGCTTCTCCTGCATCAGGTGCTACAAAAATGTCTTTCAGCCCTGAGCTATGGTTCCTTATTTTATCCTTCAAAGTGAAAACATGCTGATAGCAGAAATAGTGAACAACAGCAACATATAAATGTTAAAATGTATTATGTATATTAGGCATGAAGTATGCACAAATTGGACAGTAGATTACTGAGTAGACAGATCTAAAGAAACCCAAACCAACCCTGTTAAACAACAAATCTTTACCATACTTCTGCTTAAAACTTAACACTTTTATATTTTTTTGTCCCTAAGAAGTGTGATTGCTTTTTATCACTGGTATGAGGAAATGAATGGCAAACTGTTAACAGGTTGATGGCACTAGAATTGTATGAGCTTTCCACTCTGCTTCTTGGGGAGCTGATAAGTCAAAATAAATAATAGGTACTGCTGCAAGGTTTACTTGGAGTACTTGGCCCGTCCCCACAATGGGCCACCAATGGGACCGCATAGCGTTTATAATTTAAACTATTCTTCCTCCTTATATGAAATTGATTATTGCCTAGGATCTTTGGGGTTTTGTATCGTTTTTCTGAGCCTGATAGGTAACAGTGTTTGATGGAAGCTGAGGCAGTCATGTGTGTGCTGCCTGCAGATAGCTGCTCCAAGCATCTATAATTTGTTTAAAATGATTGGGTGGGGAAATTCTGAAGCAATCTTGTGAGAATGTGTGTTGCCTTGGAGGTAATGTACTAGTACACTAGAGTAGTAGGTTTATTGTTCCTGGGGCTGATGGTAAGTTGAGTATGTCATCAGGCTGCTGACTTGTATGCCTATCTGAGAGGAAAATGCATTACTGTAAGCCTGGAAAGAAAGTTATCAGCTCAGTAGGAAAGAATTCCACTACAGAAAGGTGAGCAGAGAGTAGAAGACATTAGTAAATGAGCAACATGTATTGACAGGGACAATGAATGCGTTCTGTAAAATGTCCTACTAAAATGAAAGGCTTGAAAAATAATTTCCCGTTTGCCCCCTGCAGAATAGCTCTGTTGGAAATTTGAAACACTTGTAGTTTATCTTAATTTAGAAGCATTACTAGGTTTTGACTGAGGAAGATGGGAAAAAAAATCAGCAAAGCCAGCATCTGTACATAAATGTTGCCTGTTTCCTTTGTTGTCAGTGCTTTGCTTCTACTGTGGAAAAAAAAAATCAAAAATTGGACATTTGTTGATCATTCAGAGTGGTGAAAATGTCGGTGATGATCACATTGTGTGTAATTTCTGCAATGTGATTGGCTGTTTGCTGCTTGTCATGCAAGTTGTTAGCTGTGGTGATGGCTATTTCCATTAATGTAAAAGAAGAGTCAACAGAATTGGATTATAAAGGTATTGTTGATCAGTTGTGAAGAAAGCACCCCTGCTCTTGGCTAGACATAGTAAGTTTTAGCACCTAACAGGAGGTGTCTGAGAATCTCAGGTAGCTTTGGTAAATGGTATTTAATGTTTCTGTGGGTTTAACTGGGTCAGTTACTTTGCTCTGGGGGTGGTGAGACACTGGAACAGGTTTCCCAGAGAAGTTGTGGATGCCCCATCGCTAGAAGTGCTCAAGGTCAGGTTGGATGGAGTTCTGAGCAACCTGGTCTAGTGGAAGGTGTCCCTGCCTGTGTCAGGGGGGCTGCAACAGGGAGATCTTGAAGGTTCATTCCATGTTAAACCATTCTGTGGCTCAGTGATTTTTCAGAAAAAGTGCAGTTTTGCCTCTGTACCCCAAGTGTTTCATAAACCAAGCCAACATGGAAGTAATTAAGCATTATATACTAGAGCATATCTTCAAACCCAGACTATTGTAATATAAGCAGGATTTACTGAGTGTGAGAGATTGCCTGCAAAAGAGAAATGGGTAAGGCACCTCAGTTTTCAGAGGGGCAGCAAGCTAGTTTGGATACTGTTTATTAAAGCTGGTTAGCCATTTCTGGAATTCATCAAGTATCAATACACTCAAGTATTGAATATAAATTTATTAATTAATTTAATTTTTATTTTTATATGCAGACGAGTCTTGACTTCAGATATTTTGATAAGGAGTTGTAAATGTTTTTAGGAAGAATAAATTGAGTGTAGGAAATTGATTCTTGTTTTTTTTAAGTAGTATGCAGTTAAATGCTTGAGAGTTATGAGAATACCAGGGGCTTAAGTCTCACTAAAAACAAGTGAAAAATCTGCCTCAGTGAACATGGATGAATAAGAAAATAAAATTTTTAAAGAAAAAAAAGAGGCTTTTTTACCTTTCTCTGAGGTTAAGAGAAGCAATTATTGGAAACAAGTGAAAATAAGATTTGAATTTTCTGGCTGCTTCAGTACGTTCTTTTTTCTAAGTTTTCATTGGGGGAGCCCAGTGTATCTTAGCAGTCAGGTTTACATCCACTAAGTAGCAGCCAATTGGCACCTTGTTTGAGCATTAGTAGCTGAGCCAATAGAGCCAGTGAAGCCTGCCTGTCTTCTGCTCTGTTCACGGTTCATTGCCATTTTTCAGGCTCCATAATGAGCTGCACTGACCTGTTTGTGTTTGTAGTACATGGAGACTCTAGCTTGGCCAGAAGCTGCAGTGAATTAGTGGTAAGTAGGGAATTTAAATGTGCATACCTTGATTCCTTGATCTGCAACTATGATGAATAAATCTACTGCAAACCGAACTTTCAGAGGAAGTATGGTAAAATAAAACAGTTTAGCACTATATTTAGTGCTTTCTCTCTTTTTCTTAACCCTCACCTTGCACATTGATACTGGTGAGTGGTTGTGAGTAGACAGTTAGAAATGGTCAGAAAAGTTTTTTTTAGGTTTCTTGTTGACTCTGAGAAGTCCTTTAGCCTACCTTGCAGTGGAAACTGGTTTAAACTGTAGAGTTTTGACTCTTGTGTTTGATCTATATGTAAGGGTTAATCACTAGCCATAGTCTGCCCTTTGAATATGTAATCTCAGTCTAACTGTGAAGGAGGTGATCTAGCCAAGGAGTCTGACTTTGTACCTGTTTCGAGACCTGTATTCTGGACATTTCCTTTCCTTTTCTCACGGAAAAGATAAAAACATGTTGTGGATTTCCTAGATTTGCTCTAGAACTAATAGACTACAGAACTGAAACTATGAATGAATCAAGTAGTCCTTTTACATAGAGGAAGCAATACATTTACTCCAAGTAAATAGGTAATAGAGTTATCAAATGATAATTAAGGTTCTTACTGCATTTTGTCTTGCAGAACTGTTTAAACATATAAAAGGTGTGTTATCAGCTAGAATATTTTGTATTTTGTTTTAAATTTTAACTGTGTGCCACATTTTATTTTGCTGTTAACAGATTCTAGGCTAATAAACTATTTCAGGTACTATGAGGGAAATTTTGAAAAGTGTTCCTGTCTTATGGGTAGATGTCCTGTTACACAGTTCATGTATTTGATAATCTGCACAAAAAGCAGGCTTGTTTTGGAGCATGGCAATGCTGTGTATGAATAATGCATGCTGTTTTTCAGATGAGGTTTTTGCCTGAATTCAGATGTTTTACATTGAGATTTCAGTTGTACAGTATGCATGTGGAGAATTCCATCTGAAATGGCAGGTTTTTTCTTTACTTCATTTAAAGGAGGGCATCTCTATCTTCACTTATCTTAAAACATTTTAATAACTGAGACTACCAATTATGTTTTATAGGATTTGATTTTTGTGCTAAGGCCTTATCAAAAGCATCTAATAACGTGCTTTCTGCTGAGTTAATGATATGTTTTAGATGTCATTTCTTATACCTATCTTCAATAGCCATATTCAGACAGTTTGATTGTAATAATCAAGTTTCAATCAAACCATGCTTAGTATGACAAATATTGCCTGAGATTGTAGTGCAGGTATTTGTGCTCTTGATAAAGGGCTTAATTTGACTCCTGGCAGAGACGGAGAACCACTATTGATTTTTATATCAGAATGCAAAATAGCTTTTATTTGTCATGTATGAGGGAAATTGCTTCTTAATTAAAACTAAATAAAACACTCACTCCATGGTTTTATGCAATAATACAAAAAGTATCATTTGTGTCTTAAATGTGTTCTTTTACAGGTCTGTAAAGGTTTGGTTAGCAATTATTTTTAACAAGCTAAAATACTTCTTAAACAGCTGCTGAAATAATTTTTTTGTATTCCTCCTGGAATGTTTGTAGATTTACTGTACCCCAAGGCTCACCTGTTGTTTTTCCCTCCCCAAAGCAAATGTCAAAGAAATATTTGAACAAACTCTTATTCATCTTCAAATCCCATTCAACTGGGACTGTGAGTTTATTCGACTGCATTTTGGACATAACAGGAAGAAGCATCTTAACTATTCAGAGTTCACTCAGTTTCTTCAGGTCAGTTTTTAACCTTGTTCCAAATCTGGAACTGAAATTCATTTAACTTTTAATAATACGCTAATACCATTATAAATGTTGAGTTTATTCTGGTAGTGATAGTCCTTATCTGATACTAATCCTGACAGATAATGATGAACTGTTATTTCTCCATGCTGGTTTTGTAAGCAGTGCGTATTCATTGTGCTGTAACTTGAATGCCATCCCTTAAAAGTGTGGGACAAAACATACTGTTTATGAAATTAACTATTTTACTGATTGTTGTTAAAGTGGGTTGAGGATCTGCTTTTTCTGTCATAGGAATTCAATAGCAAAACTAAACTCTACCAGAAAAAGTTAGCTTTCTTAATATAACCAGTTATTATTCACCATTAAAACTACCTTATAGTGGTTTTAGGTTCTGTACCATTTCTTTATTTTTATAAACATTCTAATACTTATCACTTTTTTTTCTCTCACTGGCATGCATGCTACCACACACATACTGGGAGTTTGGTCTTAAATGCAGCCAGCTTGCAGGAGGTAAAATCTGATTACCTGTGATGTTGCTGAACTACCCTTTAGGGATTGGGCTTTAAAGAACTTCACTTGTTGAACTTCGCTTAGTGCTAAGCCAAAAAGTTACAGTTAAAACATATTATGAACTGAACGTTATATTAGAAGGAAGGAAAATGTCATCTATAAAGGATGGAGAAAGAGCAAATTAGGAGAAATTTACATTGTAATTCATGGAAAGGAAGTTCACAGAGTTGCTGGTGATTGCACTGAATTCCATAAATTAACATACAATGACCACCTTGTGATATAACTTAACATTGCCTGTCTAGTAGATGGGAAGAAAAATAGATTATGCACTTGAGCTGCCTTTGATGCAAGAAAAGTTTTGTGTGTATTGTCTTAAAAGTGATAGATGTGCTTTGACATAATTTGTAATTATTGCCAAAGATAAAAATATCTCATAGGATCACAGAATATTTTGGGTTGTAAGGGACATTTAAAGGTCATCTAGTCCAATCCTCCTGCAATCTGCAGGGATGTCTTCAACTAGTTCAGGTTGCTCAGAGTTCTGTTCAACCTGAGCTTGAGTGTTTTTTAGGGATGAAACATCTATCACCTCCCTGGGTAACCTGTTCCAGTGCTTTACCACCCTTGTTTAGTTTAGAATCATTACCCCTTGTCCTGTCGCAGCAGGCCCTACTTAAAAGTCTGTCACCATCTTTCTGATAAGCCCCCCATAAGTACTGAAAGGCTGCAGTAAGGTCTCCCAGGAGCCTTCTGTTTTCTTTTCCTCTCCAGGCCAAACAGCCTTAGCTCTGAGCCTTTTCTCATAGTGGAGGTGCTCCAGTCCTCTCTCATTTTTATGGCCCTCCTCTGCACCTGCTTCCAAGAGCAGAGTGATAAATGTCGGTTCTGGTTTTATGTTTGTGTTTCCAAGATACTGCCATGTAAGATACAGTAGCTTCTTACTGTCATTGTATGACTAAAAAAAAAAAAAAAAGAGTTGCAGTAATTTCAGCGTGTACACAATTTGGGTATTTTTATACCTTCTTTTTATATAAGGTTGTTTTCCTCTTTTGGTCTAACACCATCGTCTGGAGTTTGGGACTTGAATCGGAGTGGGTTTGTTGTGCCCTGGTCTAGAAAACGTTGTTCATGAGGTTATGAGAGTTGAGAAATTACTGTAAAGGTGATATAAGCTAGATGGTTTGCCCTCTTCTTACTGTCTGTCAGAACGTGGTTATTTTTTTAGTGGCTTCTAGAGGTCTGAATGACAGCTGAATGGGCTTTATTGTTTGCTTGAATAGAAGGAAACAACTTTTTCTGGACGTAGAATTTACAGCTATTGTTATTATCTTGAGGTTAGGTTAGCACAGTGATCTTTGTATGGAGGTTTTTACAGTTTGTATGGGAGTTTTAAATTGTCTGAAATGAATGACCATTTGTGACATTATGGGAGATAGCTGTTTGGGGCAATCTAAATCCATATTATATAATTTTCACTGTTCTCCTGTTTATTTTCAAGTACTTTCCAGTGAGTTAGTATATAATAGCCCAGTCATATTTCATCTTGGATATGTAAGAGATCACCTCACTTTGTGTCTTCAAGATCAATATCAGAAGTTTTTCTAGCACTTAAGTATTTAATTAAGGACTGGATAGCAGGCAGGACATGGGTGTGTGAAGTGCATTTCTTAAATCATTTAGTGAAAGTGCATATTTCTTTACGGTTGAATTGGGGCTTTTCTTTGACAGAGGAATGAAACTGTGGATTAAATCAGTAAGCAGCCTTCTTATTTTAGTTGAGCTGGCCTTGAAGTTTAAACTGTAGTTACGCTTTTGTCTATATATACAGACCTGTTGGAGCATAAGAATATGAAATTAGTGAAAATTTTTTGAACAGTGGGTTGCAGAATTTGCTTCTAATCCGCTATCTCTGAATATTCATTCTAGGAGCTGCAGTCAGAACATGCAAGACAAGCCTTTGCATTGAAGGACAAAAATAAAACTGGTCTGATAACTGGGCTGGACTTCAATGAGATCATGGTTACCATTCGCTCCCATATGCTAACTCCATTTGTGGAAGAAAATTTAGTTTCAGTAAGTGTTAACAAAAAGTGCCTCGATTTCAGTGTTTAATAGCTGTGATGTTTGAAGGTGCCACATCTTCTCTCCCACTTTGTCTTCTACCTGTTTATCACTCACTGCCTCGGTGCTAGAGATTATCAGCTTCATAATAGAGTGGGCAGGGTGAAACATGGCAGCATTCCTTGGCTGCAGTAGTGAAAAGGTTGGCAGTCTGGTTTGCATGTTTAAAGTGCCATTGGAAGCAGTTTGAGTTAGTCTACTATGCTTTCCACCAGAGCAGGGCAAATTACTTGCTACAGAAATAATCATAGAATTGTAGAACCATATAGGAAAAGACCCTTAAAATCATCAAATCCAATGGAAGTTATTTAGGACAAAAGCATCCAGTTTTTATATTTGAATATATGACATCTCAGGAGCTGGAGACTACTTACATTTTCGTCCTTTTATATACTCTTGCATTCTTTTCTTTTTCAGATCAGAGTTTGGAAAATCATGTAGATTCTAGAGGTAGAATGGTTACAGCCCTGATAGTTTGGCAAGATCTGTAGGTAAAGTAATAACATACAAGTTATAATCTGAAAGTATGTAGTATGAAAATTACATAAGAACGAAATTTATATAGAAGATACAAAAGTAATAACTTTTATCTTACTATCTTACCTATAAATCTTGCCTTGCCTTACTCATAAGGCATACTGTCTTCTATAAAATTGAGAGTATCTACTAACTTTAGACTTTGAAGTAAATGGTCATTGATGTATGTGATGCAAGAAATCAGTTGGTGCCTTTATCTAAAGGCATTTGCATTTGCATGCATTTGTCTTTCAGAAGATTACTTGGTGGCACTTTCAATGTGTGTATCAGATAACTTCAACAATAACCTACTTACATGATTATTTCCTAATTGTTTCCTAGTGTTCAATCTTTACCACAAAAATAGTATCTTGTTTAATAATTCTCCCCTCATGTTCCTATTAAAAATATCTTAAAAAAGGAATAGAAAGATATCTTTAATTCTTTCATAATTTGCTCAAATGAGTGTTTCTGTGATTGTAATAAGATGCTGTGAAAGTGCTTAAGGCACTTAACTGTTTTCATTTAATTTTTAAAGGTAGCTGGTGGAACTGTATCGCATCAGGTCAGCTTCTCCTTTTTCAATGCATTTAATGCCCTTTTGAATAACATGGATCTTGTTAGGAAGATATACAGTAACATAGCAGGTACAAGAAGAGATGTTGAAGTAACAAAAGGTGAGATACATTTCCTGCAGTTTATTAATTTTTTAATTTTGTCCATTTTGTAATTGGTCATGCACATGTGTTAAAGTGAGTCAGAAGTCAGTTTATGGCCACTGGGAAAGTGGTTTTTTTAGCTGTGGGTGATTTTCATCCTCACAGGTTAGTAAGTATTTTCAGTTAGCTCATTAAAGAGAAGATTCTGGCAGGAGTTCTTGTTTGAATGAGTAACTCCAAGTCAGTATAATACTGAGGATTTTACATCTCCTTGAAAGAGATGCAATGTTGCTTACAGATAGGAAGATTCTAGGGAATGTGGTGGAGTGGGTTAAGTTTGAAAATCTGAGTGGTTTTATGTATAGATGATGCCAGTTAGTATGTAACAAATCCCTGTGTGTATGAAAGGTTGCAGTATTTCAGTCTTGTCACAGACATGAGCAGAGTGCTTTTGTAGCCATTTTATAATAGATTTTATCACCAGTTTTACTACCTGTATGGATAGGGCCAGCCAAACCATTGTGTGGTAAAAAGCATGCCAAGTTCTTTTTATTATTTTTCTTCTTCTTTGTTTAGCATATATTCATATGCTCGGCATATTTTTCCCTAAAGGAAAGCATAAAAGGCCTGTTCTCATCCTCCAAATTGTCCTAACAAATTGCTTAGCAATGTGTTTTGGTACAGATGCATAAATACATCTTGCTTGTATTTGTGCTGAGAAAAAAGGCTGCTCTGTTTTCACTGCTCAGACTTGTTAACTGCAACTTGCAAATTATGTCATAAACATATTGTGTAATTTGGCTAGATGAATATCTAAGCTTGGAGTCACTCAGAGCTGTGAGAGAAAGAACTCTGGACATGATGGGAATAGATGAGTCAGTCGCCCTTAAAGCTGTGAATAATGGACCATTTCTCTGTTATGTTCTGTTTTGCAGAAGTTCAGAAGCAAGAATCACAAATTGTAGGTGTTGTTTTATTAAGCTTGCTAATTTGAGGATTTTTGTTGTCTTTGGTGAATTTTTACCCTAAGTCAGAGTTGTGGAGTCAGATGTGGTCTGTGTTGGGAAGGCCTGTTTTAGGATAGATGTTCTCCTAAAGATACCTTTTCCCTTTGCATTATGGATTTTGCTTCTTGGTGATAGACTTCTTTTTTTTTTTAATTAAAGTTATTTGAAAAGATTCAAAGAGGATATTTGACAAATAACACAAATTTCTCTTTCTCTTTTAAATCCAGAGGAATTTACACACTCTGCAATCCACTTTGGACAAATTACACCACTGGAAATAGATATTCTCTACCAACTTACAGACTTATACAGTGTTACTGGGTAACATAATAATGAATTTTATCATTTTGCCATCATAATTTTTGTGTTTTCTGTGTGACCTCTTACTTTTGTCCTAATTTTAAAGGGTTTTGTGTTCTATTTTGTTACAGTAATTCGTTCAATGTAAACTGATTTTGCTGTGTCCAGGCGTTTTGTAAGTGAATTGTATATGTCAGGCACAATTATTAATTGTTGTACTCCCAAAAGGCTACAAATGCACTGGTTGATGTTTTGCGTGGATATTTAATGCATGCAAAATCTTACTTAGAAATAGCTAGAAATTGTTTCATTTTTGTATTATATTCCTTATTACTAGTAGTGAAGAATTTGCTTCTGAATAATCCATGATCCCTTCATCTCCAAACATTCTTTAATGAAGTGTAGCAGACTTCTTAGGTCTGCATTCAGATATGACAAGTGTCTTTTTTTAAACTCAGATGTAGTTTGTAGGGTGTGGCCAGGAATACTGTACTTAATATGTTTGATGCTTTATCTAACCATTATTTGCTTTTCTCTGCCTTTGTAAAGGCGCTTAACTTTGGCAGATATTGAGAGAATAGCACCACTGGCTGAAGGTGCATTGCCTTATAACCTGGCAGAGCTCCAGAGGCAGGTGGGTAGAAGAAAAAAAATTGCAATTGAGTGAATGTTAGCATGTACTTGCAAATGAAAAATAAGAATAATGCACTTTAACCAGATTCCTGACAAGTGGAACATACTGAGTGTATTGCTGTAAGGATAGAAGTGGGGCAGGCTGTAAGATACTGTATGTGTCTAGACAAGGTATGAGATGTCAGCGTGGCCTGTTTAGATATGAGCCTGTATGGATACTTGGATTCCATACCATGAATACATTTGTTCACTCCTGAAAAGCCTTTTCACAGGGCACAGCCCTCCATGAACTTCTCCAGCGTGAGTCTACCTGTGGAACCCAGTTCTTTACAAACTCCTGCAGCGTGTGTTCCTTCCACGTGGTGCAGTCTTTCAGGAATAGATTCACATGGGTCCTCCATGCACTGTCAGCCTCCTTGAGATGCATCCACCTGTTCCTGTGTGGGTCCTACAGGGTCTGCAGGGGAATCTCTACTCCGGTGCCAGGAGCACCTCCTCCTGCTCATTCACTGACCTTTGTACCAGCAGAGTTGTTTTTCTCATATATTCTCTCTCCTCTTACCAGCTGCCATTGCACATTGTTCCCCCTTCATAAATGCATTAATTCTTAAATACATTATCCCAGAGGTGCTGCCACTGACACTGATGGACTTGGCCTTGGCCAGCAGTGCGTGCTGGCTCTGTCAGACGTGAGGGAAGCTTCTGGCAGCTTCTCACAAAGCCACCCTTGTATCCCCCACCCCCAGCTTTGCCACACAAACTCAATACAGGTTGTAAAAAATATGAATATTAAACATAAAGCTTATAAATGTGTTCTTCGTACTCACCTGTATGCGTGGACAAAATACTGACTTACATCACTTCCCAGAACTACCTTTGTAGCTTGGCACTCTTTCAAAATGAGCTCACTGATAAAAGTTTCCCTCATCACTAGAACAGAATATCCTCTTTTCATACTCTTGAAGGTAGTACATTATATTTTCGTCTTATTTTACATTGTGTTTTAAAACCAGACACCAGAAAGCAAAATAATTTCATTTTATTTAGTTTATAAGGAACAGTCTTTTATTAGACCTTATCCTAATGAACAGTAAATTAAGTGTATTGACAAAATGAAAGCTATCAGTTCATGAAGAGCAAATATCATCTCAGTGTGGTCCAGCTGTCCCTGGGACATGAAACCAGTTCTGTAATCAGTTTTATATGATTTTAAAATCCCTTTGTAAAGAAAAATCTAAATTTTTACATAAAATCACTCTGTATAGATTTGGCAGAAATGAAAATTAGCCTGCTTTCAACCATGTTTACTTTATTGTCAATTTTTTTCATTGTGTAGGATTTTTTTAAAGCTTAGCAGCTGAATATCCTATGGGGATGACAGCTACAGTAATTTTCTCTTTATAAATATTCATGATTTGAAAGCTATAGCATTAATTACATTCATTTACATATCCATCTGAACACACAAGTAAACTGAAAACTTTGTGAACACTTATTTAATAATATAAAAGTGACATTTCCTTCAGAAAGAATTTGATTTTTAACATTCAGTGATGCATTCACTAAGATTAATGTCTAAATGCAATGATTGGATTTTGATGAGAACCGTGTGAAGCTTTGAGCAAAAAGAATAATCTTAAACCAGCTGAAAGGCAGCAGGTGTGCTAAGCTAGGGGAAAATGTCAGTGGAATGAAGAACTAGTTCTGCTTCTAAGGCTTTTTGGGGTATATTGTTGCATGTGTCTTTTATTTACATGAATCAAAAGAAATATATCTGAATTTTATAATATATTTTCGTGGTTATTTTGGTGTTATTATCCTTTGGGGGTTTTGTGTGTGGTTTTTTGTGGTTTGTTTTAATAGGAAAGCATAGTGGTTTTACAGTAATGAGGATATTCTTTGGATTTATTGCATCTATTGCTTGTAAAGGCAGTACATTTGATTTATGCTGTTTTTTATGCTGGTCTGCATGTGCAGTGTGTAATTTTAGTGCTACCTAGAATTTTTCTATTCTTCTCTGTTAAGCTATATTGTGGGGGAGGAGAGTGTCTTCTGAAGGGAAGTGGTTTTAGCGGTACCTTTTTATTCTGTGGAAAAGGGGTGTCAAATATAATCCATGGTTTTTTACAGGTAATGATCTCATCTTGACCTCATGGGCTCCTGTCCTGTGTTGTGTGTGTACCGTGTAACACCTTGTGCAGTGTGGGCAGGTTTTTGCGCATCCAGTGTAACACCAGCCCAGAGCAGCTTGTGCTGAGGCAGGTGCTGTACTTCTGTGGTGCTTCAGTGAGCTGAGCTACCTTGGCTGGGTAACCTTGGACAGGGAGCTGAGAAGTGTGTGTGTGTGGTAATCTTTGTGAAAACTCCTAATATGCATCAGTCTGGGATCTGGACATTCCAGCTGTCCTGGCAGAAGCACATCTGCTAACAGTACAGGGTACTTTCAGGAAAAACACATTTGTGTTTGGAAAGTGGACTTTAGTATCTGCTTTACTATGGAATTTAACAGTTAATATCTTGGCCCCTTAGCCCAGACAAGTTATACTGCATAATATCAATTTCTCTCTAATTGTCTTATTTATGTTTGGATGAAACTTTGACCTATCTTACGTATTTTATAGTGCAAGTTTGTGAGCATGTCTTGTTAATCAGTTCAGTTACCTTGTTTCTAATAGCTATTTAATAACATAATTATGAGTCTCTGCAGATATTTTCTGTGCAGACTGTATTATTTAGAATACTTAACACATTTATAATAGTGTATGTAATTGAAAGGATTGAGGTCAGCATTGCTCTGTAAATTAGCAACTGCATGGAAAAGTCTTGTCTTCTGTTTTGAAGGCATGAAATCTCATGTTTGTGCTATGCATTGATGGATATGTAATCTTAGAATATGTCCTGTGCTGATAGAGCCTGTCTGTGGGATATTCTGTGAATTCGTTTTGAAATACTGAATTTTATTTGAGTCAAAGGGAGTTCCGGTCTTACAAATTCAAAGGCAACAGAACAGAAAACAGCAAAGTTGTTTAGAGTTTCTGTCTTCTTTTTCTTGAGCATCATTGTTCTGGTTATACTGGTGTACTGGTTTGGCACAACTAGGAATATGTAAGGAATATTTTGTAGAAGAAGTATTTGGAAAATGTGCTTCATCCATTAGGCACAATAGACATTATCTAGCAATTGCTTTTTCTTCTTCCTCCTGAACATAAAGCTACTAATTTTTATCAGATTCTTTCTGTACCATTGTAAAAGTAATTCACAGGTGTCTTCGTTTTCCTGTGCAGATTGTCAAGCTTTATTTCATTTCTTTTTCCCTCACACAGCAATCTTTTGGAGAATTAGGCAGACCTATTTGGCTCCAGATAGCTGAGTCAGCTTACAGGTTCACTTTAGGCTCAATTGCTGGAGGTGAGTAATATTCTGCTTTCTGTTTCCAGGCTTGGGGTACTTTAACACTATTTTGCCTGACTACTTGATCATATCTGAGGTGGATGTCTTGGTTATACATGTGTAATATTGGATGTTGGGACCATTTTGATTGTGCTCTTCCCATTCTTTCCTTATCACTTGGGTTCTAGAACCCCTCCACAGTCCTTTGAAACTATGCCAGTAACAAGTTTCCTTAGTGGTAATTCAGATAGGTGTTGTTCATTCTGCACACCTTGTTTTATGTAACAGTGTAATCCATTCTCCTTGAGACTTTTTTCCTAGACCTTCATTACTGTTCTTTCTTACCTCCAACATACCAGGGGTCTTACCAGCTTATACATTCTTTGTGTTTAAATAAATGTCATAGAAAATCATCACAATAATTACATACTACACCAGCCATGATGTTGCAGAAATAATGCCCAGATGCTTTCTTACAGCTGTTGGTGCTACTGCAGTATATCCCATAGACCTGGTGAAAACTCGTATGCAGAATCAGCGCACCACAGGTTCAGTCGTAGGAGAGTTGATGTATAAAAACAGCTTTGACTGCTTTAAAAAGGTTTTGCGTTTTGAAGGCTTTTTTGGTCTTTACAGAGGTAAGTGAATTTAAAAAAAATAAAAAATATATATAAAGTCAGTAATTTTCTGTCACCCTTTTTTAATTTTAATACCTCAACAGTTAGTTTCCTAAGGGAAAATCAGAATACTTGATACCATGTCTAATTTTGCTTTCATTTCTGAGCTCAGTATTTTCCTTCCATTGCACACCCTTCATCATAAACAATTGCTGGGGAAAACTGGGCTTTTTCTTTTTGTTGTTAGTGATTTGCTCCTTGCTGCTTAAGTAACTTGAAGACCTAATTTTTAGGGTATAAGTGTTGAGGATATAATTGTAATCTCACAAATTGAGGATTGCAACTTTTGGCCGGGGTCAGACATCAGGAGAAAATTCGCATCTGAGGAATAAAGATTGGTTTTGCAGCAAATATTTTTTGTTAAGAGACAAAAGACAGTAATTGGGAAATGTATCTGTAAACTGGATGCAATTTCTTGTGCCTCATACTTTTGCAGGTAGTCGGACTTGTCTTATAATTTTATTTTGTGAACAGAAGTTGCATTCTGCTGTTGAATTATGTTGCTCTGTTTTACTTTAAAATATCATCAGTGAAACTCAGAAAATTGTAATTTGGAAAAGGAATAAAACTCTAAGATACAATTAGGTTGAGATTTAATCACTTTGGTAAGACGACTTACATACATGCTTGCCAGCCCTCTGAATAGATACTTAGTTGAATTCTCTATTTTTAATTCTAATTTCCCACAACTTTATGAAGTTCACGGTTTTCATAAGAATCAGCAAGGTATTTCTTAATTGGCACACCTGCTTCTTTAGCTGCAGCAAACTCACATGATGGCTACAGCATTTTGTTCTGCTTTGTGATGTGTTCTGGCAGTAAAGACACTGGGCAGTGTCCTTTATGGACAGTATCTAAGAAGTTTTTACGTGTGAAAGTCTGTGTGTTCTGTCTAAAGAGTGTTTTGTGGTCTTTCAGGATTTTGCTCTGCAAGTAAGTAAGGGAAGGAATATGTTGATGCAAAGTTAATGAAATAGCTGTAGTCTGTGTAAATTATGTCTTACTGGTAAATTGTTTTCTTTTTTTTAATGTTAAATCTCTCCTAAAAGCAAATACTTGAGTTACAACTATGAGACTGATTCTTCAGTGCTGTTCTTCAGTACTGTTTTCTTTTTCTTGCCCTCCCCCCCTCTATTTTTGCACAGCAGCATTTAAAATAACTTGCTATTTTATTTTTGTTTCTGACTTTACTCAAGCACTTTGAAATCAAGGATGATTCCATTGATGAGCTAAAAGCAGTGGTTTACATTTGAAAAAAAATACTCTTCTTTGAAAGAGTGTCAGTTTGCTGAAGTTTTTAATAGCCTGTTTAATAACTGTTTTTAAGATTGTTTAGGATAAGAAATTCATGTAGTTTTTTCAACACTGTTACAGTTAATGATCAGCATGTTGCTAAGATTTCGACTCAGAGATTTAGATGGTCTGTAAGAAGTATTTTAAACTAAAAAGCAGAAACACTTATGGAGTTTACTGTGGGTCTGTTACTGGGTTATTGTATTCCTGAGCTGGATTATCCTAATTGCATTGTAAAATAACAATACATCTATACCATAATATAATGGTACAATGTAGTTGTTTCCTGCAGTTCAAAAAACAGAACTGAACACAAACTGGAAATGTTGTAATTCTAAATAAAAACTTATGATTTTTGGTCAAGAAAATAAAGATGTTTTTTAAGTGTTGGTATCCAAATTCAGAATTAATAAAGTTTATTCTCAGGTTCCTACTAGCCCATGCTGTGTCCCAGGTTCTCTGGCACACCAAATGTGTGTGCCCAGTGAGTTCAACTACATAAAAAAGGAAGTGGAGGGGATTGTCTTGCAGTGTTTTGTCTGGTGGTTTTGGTTTTTTTAAAGTATAGGCATTGCAGAACTGAATTTTCATGGTAGATTGGAAATTCAGTCTGGGAGGGCACCATTTCTTTTTGTTACTGTCAGCCTTTCTTTGTGTTTAATAGCTACCTTTCCTCAGCACAGTAAGTCTGTAAATCACACAGAAAGTACTGTGTTGGAAGAACACACTGCACTGTGCATATTCACTGCTGCACTTTCTATTAAGGCAGCTTTGTTCTGAGCTTTCTTTTAAGGAAGTAGTAAAAAAATTCAGCAGAATGAGAACTTCTGGGAATTTTGAATTTTAGCTATGATTTCTCTGTACTTAACAAATACAATGGAAAGTGGCATTGATGCAGTTTTGTTGCTGTGGGGTTTTTTTGTTAGGTAACTGGCAAACACTTTTAACAAAATGATATTCCATAACCATGGAATAACATTAGGAAGTGACTATATCCAATCAAAATAACTTTCTTTTAAGTTTTATGATCCATACCTATGCCAAAACAACTGTGGAGAAAATGGGTTTAAAAATATCAGATGCTGTTATAATGTGTTATGTTTGGAAGTTAAGACTGCCATCTACTGATTTTTTTCTTAAACCTATTAGTTCCTAGAAAAGTGCATGTGCGTTTTCCAATGACAGTTCATTTTCATAGTAGCTATTTTCCAGGAGCAAGGGCCTGCCAAAATCAGTTTCTGTCCACTAATCCCTCCTCTTAGTATGATTAAAAAATGCTCATTAGTTACAGTGTTTAAAGAAGTTCATGCTACCATGTTGAACTGAACAAGAGAAAATCCTTCTTACCCTTAGTTGACTCAAGTCTTGAGAAAACTCAGGTTAGTGAGTCAAGTAGAAGAGAGTTGATAATTTATCATAGTCACGTGTCTATCTCACAATTACTATCCCATTTTAAAAAGTGATTGGAAGCTTTATGGGAAAATGATGCTAAGGGGCTAAAGAAGTCCAACAAACTCTTAAGTAGTAGACATATCCTAGGTTTATGTTTGGTCCTTAAACTTTTTTCCTTCTGTACAGCAACAGCATCAGGCTTAACTTAGTAGAGGAAGGCAGATCTGGTCACACATTTCATTATAATTTTCAACAGAAATTGTAGTATAAAATTATACTGGTATGAATATGCAGTGCTCTAGCAGCATCCCATACTTTATAATGCCATCCACCTCAAAGGATATTCCCTGTGCAGAAAGGCATTTCTGTGCAGCACTGATAAAATACTATTTTCTCTATTAGGAAGATAATGTTGCCTTATGATGTCTTTGTTTCTATAGGCTTGTTACCACAGCTGATAGGTGTTGCTCCAGAAAAGGCTATTAAGCTAACTGTACGTATCTTTTTTTTTTTTCTTTCCTCCCTGGCATCCTTTTGTTTGTTAACATGCACAGGATTTATTTCCTAAAATGTGTGAGAGATGACCACTTACAAGCATTCTAACATATATGGCTACAGATTTACTTGATATATATTAATAAGGAAGAAAAATAACTTAAAATAGTGTGTAATATATTGTATCTTTATTAGGTCAATGACTTTGTCAGAGACAAATTTACCAAGAAAGATGGTTCCATTCCATTGCCTGCAGAGATCCTTGCTGGAGGCTGTGTAAGTATCTATCCTGTATTCCTAGGAAAAATTGATTCTCAGTCATGTCCAGGATAGTTGGAATGACAGTTGACAGGTGTGCTTTGTCGATTTGAGCAGAAGTGCTCTTTTTGTCTCCCAGTCACAAGAACTAAAAAAAGTACTTTTTCTGTTTGGAAAGCTTAGCATACTTCTGAATTAAGTTCTCTTGGACCGATGTGCTTAAGCAACTTGTTTTGGCCCAGTTTATAACTTTCAGTTTCAGCAGTGGTTTCATTCACAAAGTCCGAAGAAGAGGGTCCCCTGTTCTACCTTTCCATATGTTCTACTGGGTTGCCATTCATCAGTAGTTTGCGAAGATACAGGTGCTCCTTGAGAATGGATTATAGGCGTGATTAAGTTTCCTTCAGGGGAGGGATGGAAATGTCTACAATGGCTTAAGGAAATCTAATTCTTGCTGAAGATTTTAAGAAGGAAAAGAAATACACTTTTCAATTTGAGGTATGTGAAATTTTTACTGTTGTGAAAAGATGGAAAAAATGAACAATATAGCCTTACCTTTCATGTAACATGTATAAGTGAATTGTCTGTTTAAATAACTTTGTATAAAATGTAGCTATGTTACTCCAGATGCTAATTGCCTCCCTCATCCAAATACAGTTAAAAAACAAACCATGTTTTTGTTGAAATTGAGGGCTGTAATTCAGTGGATGTTTTAGCAATCTGTAAGTGGTTTGAATTGATGTTCATGCTGGATTTCTTTCGGTTTTGCACGTTGGCTAATTTCATTTGTGGGATTCCCCGACAGTTGTTAACCCTATAATATGTTTAGGGCTTGAGTTGGGTTTCTTTTGTAGCAGAGAACACTAATGACTTCCAGTTGAGTAGGCTGACAGGCTGGTATAAATCCTCCTTGGCTTACAACAAAACCTGGGGCAGAAAGGTTGTTGACCTCTGCAAACTTTTAATTCAAAGAAACAGCCCTGAGGGGTGGCTGCTTATAGTTCTGCCTGATTGAATTTGGCAGCCTGGTACATGCTTGAGTCTTCACCTGTCAGTGTACAAAGTTTATTTTCTGAGAAATGTGAGAAAGCAGCTTTAATGTGTAGCTAGCGGAAGACTAACCTTTTTCTGGAAAGCTCAGTAACACAGAAAGCAAATACAGGGTCATCTGTAATGGCAGAGAGTACAATTCATTTGTGTTTGTGTTGTGCTTAAATTCATAATTAAAGTCAAACATCTGATAATGAATTTTATTATTTTACATTATTTTGTGCTGGAATATGTAATACTAAATTCAATCTATATTAGAGCCTTTTTCACTTGCTGGGTACTCCTCTTTCAAAATAACTTCATTGTCTTACTGTAGTGAACATGCAAAAATTGGGGAGAAATTGAGTTGCAGATAAGCTTCAGAGATTTGAGTGTTTTTTTGAAGGTGACCAGATTTGTAGTCTGTCCAAACACAACACCTTGTAGCTGACTGTCTGAGCTGGTATTTTCATCTCCTTTTTCAAGATAATACTAGTCTCACTCAATCTGGGATACTTTTAAACAAAATGATAGAGCTGTTGGTCACAGTTTAGCAACCTGAGGAGTGTCTCTTTGAGCTTCTTCTGGATCATCTGATATCTTACCAGCTGAAGAATTTTTTTATCTCTGCTGCTGCTGCTTAGTTCTATTTTAGCAATTCCACTTCTTCCTAGATAGCAGAATCTTTGTTGGGAAGCCTTTAAGGTTAAGAGTCTGAAAGTATGAGTTGGCTAAAGCAGGGGCAATTAGACATTAGTCTCTCTTTTTTCATCCTCAGACCTTTTCATTCTCATTTTGACAGCTCTTTTCTGTATTGACTTGCTTGGAAATAATGTTGGTCTTCACACTTCTGTTGTTACTGTGTTCTGTTTTTCTACAAAATATTATGGAGCACAACCAACAATTCCATCCAAGGAAGGGCCACAAGTAGGGGCACAAAAGGCTTTGTGTTTGGGTGATGCTACCTTTCATTTTTCCTTTATTCTCTTCCTTCCCTCTCTGTTAGTACAAAATGATGGGTTAATGTGGGAATGTTTGGATTTTATATATGCAAAAATTATTTTCAGCATTTAGATTTGGGTAACTCAGGTTTTTGTGGCTTTTTGTTACTGTTTGTTACTTAAAACACCTAAGTTTTTTTCTAGTAGTATACTAGAAATATAGGCTAAAATAAAACCATGCTTTTTTACCTTGTAATAATATCAGAATAAGTAGCTTTATGTCCACACGTACTTCTCAGAGATGGACTTTCTACTGTCTCTGACCCTCACTTACCTGTGTTTAGTGTTGAACTATCCCCTCATTAACAGGAATAATGCAGTTTTTGATCATGTCTGGTATGGAACTGCTGGTGGATTAGCAAGATGAGCAAGGCATATTTTCAGTCATTTTACAGAGCTTTCAGCAGAGATTTTTCATACTTTTAAAAGCCTTCCCTCTTGCAAGATATACAAAAGCACATTGTGCATGCCACAGTCCTCAAACAGCAATCAAAAGAGTTCTTGTGAGGAAGTGGAGGCAGCCTGGGAAAGGTTCCAGCAGACATGGCACATTCTCCTCTCTGGATGGCAGTGCTGTATCAAAGCTTATGTATGGTGTTACAGTCTTCTGAGACCCACAGGTAAGGACAGGTGAAACCTTTGACATTCAGACAGTGGTGGTTCAGGAGACGCTGTGTAGGCTGGTCAGTATCCTCAGCTCTGGGGTATCTGGGAGCAGTGCTGTACTGTCCAGCACAGGGGCCATTCACAGGCACGTCCCTCCTCCAGAAATGCTGACACTGAGAGACTGAATGGCTTTGGCCCAAATCTTATGTCTCAAGCTCCAGTCATTCTCAGCTTCTGTCAGCTTGTGGAGTAAAGCAGTGTTGGCAGTAAGAAGAAACACTGTCATTCTCACAGCAGCTACCAAAGACTTCGGCCCAGGCAGTGCCTGTTCGTGTGGTCAGCTGCCTGTCTGTTGTCTTTCCTTCCTTACTGCAGGGCAGGGACCTCCCGCAGGCAGCCCGTGCCCTATGCTCCTTTAAACCTTCCTGCTGCTGCTGGGCAATGTAAATGTCACTGGGAAGTGCAGGGTCTGCTCTGTCAGAGCCCAAATATTCCCAGCTGCTCTCAAGCTGTAGCTGTATTTGAAAACTGCAGAGCAGCTACGTCGAGCAGCTCAGTTACAGCAGTCCGGTCGTACCTGCCAATGAAAGGGCTCTTGTCCTGATGGATGAAACTGATATCCCATCTTCCTACCTGCCTGAAGTATGCTGGTTTGTTAATCATTAACAGCACTACCCATATTTACACGTGTTCAGAGCAAACAATTTCTTTCCCTACTGTTACTGTAATTAATTGGATTACATTCTATTGTAATTCAGTGATTAACCTGCATTCCTGAAGTTTTCAGCTCCCATTAGCTTGGAGTTGCAGGGAGACTGAGTGAGGCTCTGGCAATGCTTTCCTCTATCCCAGCATAGGCCTGGGAAGCAGGGAGCACATGCCTGATATGGACAGTGCTTCCCAGAGGAGCTTACATTCATGGCACACGTGAGTACATCCTGAAGGGCAAGGTGCTCTAGGGAGCTGCTCTTCCTCACTTGGGAAGCATTGCTGAAGCAGACACCTAATGCTGTGCAAATGATTCATGGTTACTGTTACAGTAGACAAAGATACTGTGATTTTAGGCTGTGATTCCTATGAGGTACGTGGGAATAAATAGATTCTTCCCATGCTGTGCGTGGTGCTTAACATTTTGAATGGATGAATTGTGTTTCATCAGAAAGATGTTTTTGCTTTATGCTGTAGGAAGAAAGATGATTTGGGGTGCCAGGTAGAAAGGGTCTTGAGAACCTTTGGAGATGTAGGCAGTGCATCTATTGATAATTAGAGGTTGGGATGTGTGTATGTATGTTTGTGTTTGCACATATATGCGCATTGAGAGATTCAAATTTACCACTGATTTTGAATTTTTGATAAACATTAAATCTAAGATTCAATCTAAATATTTTTGGTATACTTGTAAGAAATAATTTTCATACATATTTATGCATGTATATATATATACATATGCACAAAAATGCATATAGGTGTATCAGGCAAATAGGAATGTGTCAAATATTTAGTTTGGAAAGAATAATGTAAAATGTTAATGGTTTTGTTTAACAAGAACAAAAATACAGGCTGAATTACAGACTGCTTTTCCTTCAAAACCCTGAAGATATGTTACTTCTTTTATTAGACTTTTAAAAAATAAAGTTAGAAGCAGAATTAAATTTTACTACTTTATCTTGATTTCTATTGTGGACATTTAAAACCAGGGAGAAAATGATTGTTTAATAAAAGAGACAGTAAGCTCACTCTGGGTTCATGAACCATGTCAGCTTTGCCTAGAGAAAGAAATGCAAGTTCTTTTGATGTTTTTAAACAAGACTGTTCTAAGTAACATCTTATTTTAGCTGCTTCTTTGGGACATAGTTGTGGTCCAGGATGTGGTGGTTTCTAAAAGGAAGGAAGGAAGGGCTTGAAGTAGGCCTCTCCCCTTTGGAGCATATGCCTCTCGGGTGGAATTGGAAAGGGCAAGAGGTCTCATGTTGCAGGGTCATTTGTGTATTTCCTTCAGCCTTTGGCATGTCATGGGGCGTTTGCTGTGGGATCTCAAACTACATCTTTTCTCTCATAACCTTTGCTGTCAGATTTAGTTCCTTTATTTGCTCCTTGTAGAGTTATTTTACATGACATTAAGGTTAAGTAGAAGCTTTTATTACTGGTATTTTTGATGTGTATGAATAACCTCCATTCAGAAACAAATTTGTCAACCTTTTTTAAAGTGTCTGTTGCAATTTATGTGTGAAGCGAGGATTTATGAGAGAGCAATCTAGATTTACTGCACCATCTCCAAAAGCAATTCAGGGAGTGCAATGTATACCTCTGTGTGCATATACACTTGCACATGTATTTAACATACAGAGCTGACAGCTGAAGTAAGAGACTTTGAAAAAGAATGATGCTGATTGCTAATGATTTGCACAGGAGCGTGGAGGTTTGTACTGCAGACCTACATGCTTCCAGTTCATTTTTATTTGGAGATCCTTTGTGTCATTCTCCTCTGCGTCCTTTTCTGCAGAGCGCTCTTCTCGTCCCCAAGGCAGCACTCTCCTCTGCCTCACATGTTCTTTGTCACATAGATAGACGCCTTTTACTTAAATAGAAAACACAGACAAACTAAAAAACCACCCTTGCATTCAATCTTTAAAAAAAACGCAGTGAAAATGGGAGTTTTCTTGTGTTACATGTTCTGTATTAAAGTCAAAGCTTGTCCTGTCTGTGTTTGGGATCTCTTGAGCCACCTAACTCATATGTGCCACTCCACTGAATGCAGTGCTCCTCTTTGTGTGGAGCTTGGCAAACTTTTCTCCTCTTGGCAGAAAAGTTTGCCAAGCTGCAAGTAAAGCAGCCTAAGTCAAGGCTTGGATAGAAGACATACTGCTAATAGGGACTATTTAACTGGGTATCTAGGTAGTGACCGCTCTTTTTGAGAAAGCTGCCTGTTGAGAAGTCTGTCAGCACTGTAAATACTCAAAGTGTTCAGTGTTGATGTAATTAAAGAGCTTTTCGATGGATTTTCTACTGATAAGTGTAGGGTTTTCCTTGTATTTTATTTTGCTTAATAACCTGACCACCAAATCATCTTCTAATACTGATAGAGTACATAATTCCATTTTTCCTATATAGAATTTGTAACATTGTTTTTCTAATTAGTGTTGCTACTAAATTATTAAAATGTGTTGTGTTCAGTGTATTTTGCTTTCTGTATCCGAAGAGGGCTATGGCTGATTTTAACAGAAAGGTAGGCACCTGTGCACCTAGGAGAAGAAAATGTTAATTACAGGAAGATTGAATTCAGGTTAGAAAATAGAAATGTTTACAAATTGGCCTATTTGTGTTTCTGTGGTGGGTGTTGGGCAAGTAGGAAGAGTTATTTTGGCTGCTCTGCAGGGTGTGCTAATTTTTAACATTAAAAATAAAAAATGGAATTTCACATATACATGTAAACAAATAATACATATTTAATAGGTGGGTAGCTGGTATTTGTCTAGAAGGAGTGAATTTCTAGCTTCATGTTGCAATCTAAAGTTACTTGATTTTTTTTGTGTGGTCCATTGTATTATGTAGCCAGAATACACTGCTTAACATTTTATCTTCCAAAATTATTTTTTAAAAGGTACAGGGAAATGGTAAACATTTGAAATTGGTTTTATGCTTAGTGCAATACAAACAAAAAAAAAAGTAAATAGAATTTGCCAGATGCAAATTTTATAAATTTTGTTTAGATTGGAACTATGCTTAGTGAGACAGCCATTTCAGCTTGCATGCATAGGTGTGTATGAACTGGAGAAGGTGAGATGAGAAGTAAAGAGAGTCTAAAGAATGCCTTTGGACATAGGAATGGTGTCAGATAACTGAATAAACACAGTGTAGTAAGTCCTAGGAACATAGAAGATGGGAATCACTTTGGCTTGTCTGGAAGTTCTCGTGGTCTTCCTGATGATTGCAACAAATGTCCACAAAAGCATAAGCTTTGATTTGCTTTCAGAGAGGTGAAGAAGTGAGGGAATAAAATTAAGATTAATTTATAGACTCATTATTTGAGCGGGAAATGTTAAAGACAGTAATTACTGCAATGGAAATAATTAATCAAAAGCAGCGATTTGGTCAAGGTGCTTCAGCAGAGCTGTTGCAGTGATGATTTTCAGTGTCAGTATTGAGTGAAGTAATTAACAGGGCTTGCAGTAAAAGGCTATCAGTCCTCAGTAAAGGCTCAGTGAAGTATGGGATGCTTGGTCAGTGAAGGTGTTGATGCTTCTCACCTCCAGCCCATAGATACTGCTGAAGTGCTGGGTCATTCTCAGAAAGAGCTGATGAGGGTTGCAATGCTCTTTTGTCTCTAGGCTAGAATAATTCAGATTGCCAGTTTATAAACTGTGTATCAGGGCTAATCTCAGATTTATTCTGCCTACTGCTGCTGCAGAGAGTAAGATTGTGCTATATGCAGAAAGGATTAGTGTTCATCAGTTGTCAGTCAGTTAGCAGAGAACATCGTGCAGGTTCTTCAAGAGATGCTGTATCAGACTACTGACTGTACTTCACCACACCCCTGTATGCACAGCCCCTCCCAGCCCCCCAGCATCTCAAAAAGAGTTTATTGCTTGGGCAATTTAGAAGTGGTAAAGAGTTTTAACTGCAAATGTTCTACATCTGTTTACTTCACTAAAATTCAATGGGTTGGAGGAATTGATCAGAAATAAGAGGAGTTCTTATATTGTGCAAGAAATGCTTTTAGATCCTTTCAAGCAGTTATATGCCACAATTTTAAGGAACTGTGTTTAATTTTTAAATTAAAAAAGGAGGCTTAGGAAGAGGGGAACATAACAAGCTTAGTAAAATATAGCTGGATTGTGATGAACCACAAGCTTCTTCAGAAGTGAATGGTATTACCTACAGCAAACCAGGGAGAAATCTAAAACACATCATTCTAAAGAGGTTTAAAAACTCTGAAACCGAACTGTCAGGTTGAATCTCTCTCAAACTTGGGACACAGTTCTTTGAAAGTCTTTGGCTAAAGTGCAGAGTCAGAAGCAGTTTTACAATGCTACTGCTAGAAAGTTTGCAAGACAGTCCTTCAACTCTGCCAACAGAATATTTCCTTCAAGTAAAATCTGTCATGCCCAGCTCAAAGATATTACTCCTGTTTCTATCTAGTATCATATTTTAAAATATTAGTCTTCCAATTTAAATTTTATATTTTGTTTCCACTTAGGACTATTACAGGCTGCTAAACAAAACTCCAAACACCTTTTCTAATAATTTAAAATTATGCTGTTAAATGCAAATTTACCTTTTAAACAGCATCACTTCTAAATGCAAATAGCATGTCTACACATTGGTGATGGATTATTATTGAATAAACATAAGGTCTTTAAGTGTATTTGATGCTCTAGTAGCACAAGTGTAATGATTATTTTAGTTTAGTATTTCCTGTAATATCTGATAGACTTTTAAACACAGAAATGACTTATAGAAATTGATGTCAAGGAGAAAAGCAGAGACAAACTGAATTAATTCACCTCAGGGAGCTATAAAAATATATATGTAAAAATCTATTTTTACAAACCCATGATTTCTGATCCAGGTCTTTTGACTTTTAGACAGGTGCTTTATTAAATCTCTCTCATATATTTTTACACGAGAATATCAGCCAATGCAGTGAGAAGTGAAGGAACTCATCACCTTGCAAAAGTCACTATGTCACCACATGCTCTAGTAATGCAATTTACTTTCTTTTTCTTTGGGTTTGCAGGCAGGAGGTTCCCAGGTCATCTTCACTAATCCTCTGGAGATTGTAAAGATTCGGTTGCAGGTAGCAGGAGAAATTACTACAGGACCCAGAGTCAGTGCCCTCTCTGTTATAAAAGATTTAGGCTTTCTTGGTCTTTATAAGGTATGTACTTCTGCTTTGAGTACCTTTATCATTTTATGCTAAACTTCTATACTGTTGAAACAAAAACTATTAAAAACAAAGAGATCTTTTGAATTTAAAACCAATCTCTTCCTGCAGGGCAGCCCCACAGTGGAAAACTGAAGAAAACCCACTTCTATATTAATGGCAGTGGGATACAAAAAAATACTCCCCCATTCTATCCTTTGGGCTTTTATGCCAAGCTACAGGGAGTCCTGTATTGCAGACCTGCTGGCTTCTGGCACTGCTCATTTCATTTGGTGGGGTTTTGTGAAAAGTTTCTTTAGCTTTCCCTGTGTGTTTTTCTTATATTTATTTTGAATCTCTGTATCTCTATTGTTATCTTTGCAGCAGGATATTCTCTTTGTCTTAATAATTTGATGGCAGTGAAACAGTAGTGAAGTTTAGTAGGATTCAGATTTTTAAGAAGTTAAGTGGTGGGATTTGTCAATAAATTCCACTGAAAAAAAGCCTGTTCTGTATGGTACTTCAGCAAAATGCCAGTCAACAGATTCCTTCCCTGCAGGTATACTTACTGCCATCATTACAGATCAGGTGTAATGGAGCAGAAGCTATTAGTTTCCTTAAACAAGGAAGAAGTGTTTCTTCCTGTATCTTCTGCCAGTGCAAGGGGTAATACGTAAATTCAGCAGTTATATTAGCTGTGCACTTGCAAAACATTGCTTTATGTGATTTGCCCATAGACCTGCAATAATACTATAAAAATGTGCACATTTACTTTTAGAGCTGAAGATTTTGTTTTGAATTTGGTAGATGAGATTCATGACCATTGTGTTTCCTTATTGAACAGTACCCAGTTTGCAGTGTTTTTTCTCCTTTTGCTAATCTTCCAGTGCAGCTTCTTTAGTGAAACAAATGATGATGATCAGTGTGAGGTCTTACAGTGCTCACTGGTATTTTAGTAGTGCTTTTGTGTTTGGTGGAATAAAGGCTGGCAGGGACTGGTCTTGCTGTTTCACCTAGTTGTCAGAAGGACGTAAGGACTGATCTCTGTCACTTCTTTCATTGCCTTTGGCTGTAGAGTGTGTAAAAAGTATTTATCCTAAGTACTTATGTCAGGATTGATGTCATGTATAACTTAACAAAATTTTAGATGAACCTTGAATCTTCCTCATTCCAGATACTTAGTTTAGATATGCTTTATTCTTTTTTTCAAGTTCTCTGTATCATCTGTTTCCTGAGATATTTTATTTTCTGTGTTGTTTATCTGGTAGATCAAATGAGTTTGTACTTTCAGGGCTCAGGCTGCTTGCTGGATTTCAGTTTTAGCCTTATTACCGAATTTATTCGCATTATGTCTCTTTTCTCTGTGTCAGGGTGCCAAAGCATGTTTCCTCAGAGACATTCCCTTTTCTGCAATCTACTTTCCGGTTTATGCTCATAGTAAACTGATGTTTGCTGATGAAAGTGGCCATGTGGGAGGGCTTAATCTCCTTGCAGCTGGAGCCATTGCAGGTAATTTTGCAGAATGTTTCCTAAAAGTAATTTACTTTTCTTTTAGTGAGTAATATTTAATATTCATTCAGTAGCCCCATATAAAGGAAGGGTACTGTACCATTGTATCTGATTTAATCTAAATTTGATCACTGTTATCCTTAGTGGGAGGCGATGTAATTTTGATGAGAGCTAATTACATTTGCATAATGTGGATAAACAGCGTAATGCAGCTCAGCAACTTGTAGTCAAATTTGATCTGTCTGTCTCAATGGGGTTTTACTTGTTACTGAGCTCTCAGAGTTGAAGGCTAATTTGAATCGTTGATGAACATAAAATGAGAGATCGTAAGAGCTAAGAAGAAAATGACTTACCCAGGTTTGGATTGTGGAATAACTGAAAAGAAACTTTGTTCTAATATAATTGCTGAAAATAGGGCATTAGTTTGTAAAGAAGCTGAACTACCATACTCTGAAATTTAAAATATTTTACAGCATCTCAAACAAGTTTAGTATAAAGACAATATGCAGCTGTGTTACAAATTTTTTACTAAAGGCAAGGGGTATAAAAATAGTAGATGTAGGAACTATAGTGGTGGATATTTAAACATGCAGATAGAGATGGCCAGATTCTGCACTGCCAAGGATGAGCTCAGCAGATGAAAACTAGGTATCTGCACACAGCCTTGCAACTGTGAATGATTCAGTGTCGGAATCTGCAGTTCAGAAACACCACTGGGCTGAGCAAGACCCTTTGCTACTTGTTACAGTTGTAAAGAATGACTACATAGATATATATATATCAATTGTGAGTGCCTGTGTGTGAATAGCAGTTCCCATATTGAACATGACACGTAAGCTTGGCTGCACCTTCTCTGTGCCAGTTGGTGTATTCCTCATGCCAGAGGGAAGGGACACCACCAACAGATTTGTAACAGATTCTTTAGTATTGCAGGACTGCCAGAAATGGAAAATGATTTAGCTTATATACATACAATACTCATATATATAATTAATTTGTATTTCCTACAAGACTTTTTAAACTGCAAACTTCACAGTGTCTCTTTGTTTCATTAGTGTTTCTGTGTTGCTCATATTAAGGGATGAACCCTATTAAAAATGTATGTAAATTTCATAAGCCTACTTTTATAGCATGTATAGGAATCCGCCTCTCTGAATTGCAAATTTCACATTCTCAATTGCCCACTCAGTCCCGGTTACACGTGCACAGCAGGCAAGAATACAGTCCGAAGGGATCTGCCTGTCAGAAAAATCTGCATATGATTGCTGTCTGTGTATGCTTGCAGGCTTAACTGCAGTGCTTCTGTTTGTGTTTAAAACCTCCTGGATTGGTCAGTGGCATTTCACAGTTTATCATCACCTATGCAATCAGTTACTTGTTAACATTTTTAATTCAGTGTTAACCAGTTGTTAAAGTTTAACAGAAGTCAAAATTAATTTCATTCTTTTTAGTCAGAAGATGGTTCCTCTTTTTAGGGGGATTAAGTTTTTATAATATTTAGAAGTATTCAGAAATATCTCAGATAACACAGTTACATACTGTGGAGTACATTTCTGAAAACTTTCTCCTTTCCTTTGACTAGAAAGCCGAGAGTGGTGCCTTGGAAGTGGAGATTTGTTCTTCCATCACTGTTGGCTAATATCACGCTGTTGGTACTAAGCAGACTTGTAAAACACCTTCATTGTCCTCAGTCTTTTTATGGCTTGCCTACTGAAGTAAGCAGCATCTATTCTCCTACAGAACAGTCCAATCAGCAGTTTAGACATATTTCTATAGAATAGGGGCTTTAAGCAAGCAGTAGTTTTTCTCATCAACACCTTTAACAAATGGAGGCATAGGATTCAATTTCCAAATCAATCACCTATGTAATTTTTAAAATACGTTGTATAGACAAATACAGTAAATTTGCACAACTAATTTTTATACATTACATATGTATAGCCGATTTTATCTTGTTTCAAACTACTGCTACAGCCAGACCACTAGAAGATGCTGAAAATGGGTTTTGATAGTTTATTTCCTTTACTACCAGTTTCAGCCTTTAAATTTAGAAGAAAGAATGATTGTCTCAGGCACGACAGTTTATATAAGTGTCAAGAGTAAGAACCTGCATTTTTTTGTAATGTCTAGCCCTTGTAAAAAATATGAAAGTTTGCACTTGTATTTTTCACTTGGAAGTGTTTCATCTATTACAAGATCCTTTGTGCAAATTAAATGTGGTTTTCTTCTAAAAGGTGTGCCTGCTGCTTCTTTGGTAACCCCTGCTGATGTCATCAAGACAAGACTGCAAGTGGCAGCTCGCGCCGGTCAGACAACATACAGTGGAGTTATTGACTGCTTCAGAAAGATTCTAAGGGAAGAAGGCCCTTCAGCTTTGTGGAAGGGAGCTGGAGGTGAGAAAAAAAATTGAGGCTGACCCCAGATCTGCAAATTAGCACTTGCTTTGTTAAGGACTCAAATCAGAGCAGTATTTACAAGGTCTGATTGTGAAAAACAAAATACCTTGTTAAAAATGTTTAGCATCTCTCCTGAGGAATTGTTTTGTTTAACACTATGATTTGTAATATTTAACAGCTCGTGTGTTCAGATCTTCACCCCAGTTTGGTGTTACTTTGGTCACTTACGAGCTTCTCCAGAGATGGTTGTATGTTGACTTTGGAGGCCAGTAAGTCAAATATTTGCTATTTAGCTTGCACAAAACAACTGCCAAATGTAAAGAAAAAACCCACAACTTTTTTATGCATAGGACCCATTAAAACTTGTTGACTTTGAGCATCTGTACTTAAAATTGTATCATGTAAAAAATTGCCCCATCTTTATATAATTGAGGGAAACTTGCATGCCACTTCTAAACAGATGAGGAGATAAAGAGGTATTTAATATTTATTTCGCTACACTAACTTGTATTTCCGTTGTAGCAAGATAGTTTTGTCCATTTTCCTTGTGACACTGGAAGCTAAAAGAATTTACAAAAGTATCCATAAAAATGTAACTTCAATTTTGGCTTTGACTTAAAATTAAGTAGTGGTCTGACCTCATTTACCTCACCATAGGAGTAATTAATCAAGGTCAGCTTTAACAGTCTTCCATATTCAGACAAAAAACTTAAGTATTTAAGCCTGAATAAGTCTATTTGAAGTCCTTTCTTATGAAATGTAGACTAACAAAATGACCTTACCTTTTTTCTTTGTTCAAACAGCAAACCCACTGGATCAGAATCTACCCCAAAAACACGAATTTCAGATCTTCCTCCTGTTAACCCTGCACATATAGGAGGATACAGACTTGCTACAGCTACATTTGCTGGAATAGAAAATAAATTTGGTTTATATCTTCCAAAGTTTCGAGCTCCTGCCACCACCTCAGCTCAAGCACAGGGTTCCAGCTGAGTCCTGAAAAGGTGTTTCAAATGAACAAAGTGATGCAGTGGGAAGAGTTCACAAGAGTACTGCTGTATTATTTTCCAGTCAGCTGCATGTGTTCTAGCTGAACTGAGCTTGCAAATCTAATTGCTCCTTTCAAATATTCATACATACCTGCATTTATTTATTTATACACAAGGAACTGATTGAAGCTGTGGTTCTCTGCCTTGTTTTAACCAGTGGCATGAAGCTGTAGCCTAGACTTTGCCTTGCACAGCTTGCATTTAATGTTACTGTACATATTGTACATCTTTGTACAGAGACATCAGGGCATCTATACACGTACATTTATATAATGGGTATTGCAGTTCAAAATAGTTTGAAATGTACAGACGTTTTGAAGGTGTTTTGTTAACAATCGTGACAATAAAATGTTTAAAAATGCTTGTGTCAGTTTGCTTCTTTGAATTTAAAAGAAGTTGTCTGGTATGATTGTTTTTACCTCCACAGAGGAAATGTGAAGATCAGATGCACCCATTTAATGAATGGACAGGACAGGACAGAGCTCTGCAGGAATGAATTGAAATGCAATGTGCTGGCTTGTAAGTGTTAGCGAACACGGTAATTAGATGAGCACATGCAATATTTTATTTTGCAGCACTACTTTGTGACAAGGAATTCTCTCAAAATACATGGCAATACTAAATGTGTAATAGATATTAGTTCTATGGTAGCATATTCAAAACACGAGAGATTTGCCAGTTACTGGCACACTCAGGAATTTTTACAGGGTTTATTACTCAGAGTGCCTTTTCTTCCTGAATAGAAAACTTGTTATAAAAAATTGGAAGCCTTCTCTTTATTTCTAGATTGTTTTACCATGAGATTAAGTTATTCTGGGGGGGGGAACCTATTTACTTTTGTATTATTTTTATATGCAAGAAAACTCATTGTTTATATTTACAGGTAAGTGGAAGTAAAAGGAGAAGAGAAAGTGAAAGGCTGAACTATTTCTGGCGTAGTGTCCACCAGAAGTTTCCCTGGTATAATACTGAAATGCAAAAATGTCAGAGGAAATAGGGGAGTTGAGATTTCTGCTGTCATGGAGAAAAATTAGTCACACTGTCCTTGCGACCAGAGATGAGACGGGTGGTTTCCAGCCTTGCTTACTGAAGTTTTATGTGTTTCTTACAGGGTTAAACATCCTGGAATAGAGCATATCCAAAGGGTATAAACTGATTTCAGGTTCTGTTTTTTTACTTAGGTGACAGTAGGCCCATCAGGGATTAAGTCAGTTTATGAAGAAATGGCTTATTAAGAACTGAACACTACACAGACCAGCCTTTCTCCAGCTCTAGCCTCTAAGGAAGCTAAATATTATTGTGGTGCTGAATAATATTTAGTGAACCAGAGGTTACAGTACACTGACCTTAGAAGCTTGATCACTATTCTGCAATATGAATATAGATAACCCCATTCGAAGGCTTCCTTCTTTATTTGTTGTATTGTGTTTAAGGAATTTCTTGTTCTGCACTGTTTTCTGGATAGAGGCAGGCTTCTGGGAACTCTCCTGTAGCTATGAATTCTGTCTTGCACTTTTCTAAATAGAGACTAAAATGGTGAGGACCCACAGAATTTAATCTTAGTCACAGCTTGTTGACTGCCTTGATCAAGGCCTTAGGAGACCTGACAATGCACAACATTTGTATTTCTTGCAGCTCCAAAACTGGACAGTTTGACTCCCAGAATCCTCATTTACAGCATCTAGCATCACTTTTGGTCTTAATGTTGCAGGTATGGCTTTTTCATTTTTAATCTGTACTCAGCTATTGTGGAAGGGAGGACCACAAGCAGGAATAAAGATAGAGTAGTATTAAATTTAATAATTGAGAATTATTAGAAGGTTCAAACTAAGCAAAACTAATGCCATATGATCTGCATGTATGCAAAAGAAAGCCTGACCTACAGGACTTCTGAAATAAAAGTGTGAGGGAAATGTATTATTCAATGAAATATAATCTCAAAAAACCCCACAAGAACAACCAACCAAAAACCCAAGCACCCCCTTCCTTCGAAACCATCAAACCAAGAGAAATTCTGCTTGTTAAGAATTCTTCTGCCCAAAGGTACAAACCATCTCATGATGTGCCAGTTCTTACACAGTTCACCTGCTTCTCATCTGAACAGAGCTGCTGTTGTAGGGTTGAGGAGAACACACAGGATAAATGTCTGCAAACTGAGCTGTGTTGAAAAGGGAGGGACACACACACTTGAAATGCTAACACCAATGGTAGCCTTTCTGAAGAAAGAATTGCTGTTACTGCTGTGTCTCCACAAGCTGCTTATAACAGAACTAAGACAAGGAGAAAGTAAAAAAAACCCAAAACTAAACAGAAAAGTTGAACAATGAAGAAACAATGACAATACTCCTGGACATGAAATTGATATAAACCTATTTCCTATTTTTAAGCATATAAAACCAACTCTTCTGGCAAAACAATAAGCTCATAATAGATTAAGAACTAAGGTAGAGTCCTAAATTAAAGGCTACAAAACTGAATTAGTGTCTAATTAGTAAAACTCACAGTATTTATTAAAAAAAAAAACAACCCAAAAGAAATAGCCCCCCTGCAACCCATTGTGACAGAAAACTTCATAATGTGCTAAGAAAGAAAAAAAAGTAACCTTTAACAGAAATTACAACCATTCTGTTTCAAGCCATTAAGAAGTCTTGCTTCAACAAAAATGTTAAAAATCAATAATAATAAAAATCTTGAACTTAGTACAGAAAAGTAGTAGCAAGTCTGTAGTTAACAGAATGAAAGTCATCATGCTATAGAAATTAAGTTAAAGTCTAGTTCTTATCCTTTGGAAAAGAAAAATTTGATAGGAGCCTTTTTGCTATTGGCCAGTTGCCATGGCAGTAAGGGGTGGCTGAGGGTAGAAAACAAGCCTGGGATGTGTGTAGTAAAACTAAAGGATCAGCTCCCAGAAGCTTTGAACTACTGCGGGGACACACATTAGAGGTCAGGGCAGCTGACAAGTGCTTGTATAGTATTTATTTATGAATCAGTCTCACCTTTAAATGCACCAATTCAAACAAAAGGAAATTGGTATTAAATATGTATTTCATTAATTCAGGTCTGATTATCACATAAGTTTGTAACTACAGACAAATTTTTATTCACATATATTACCCACTACCAGAGTCTGAGGCTTATCTATATATAAACAATGAAACTTGGAACATATGCATGCATATCATGGGTAATTTGGAGAGTTCAAAGTAAAGAATGCTTCAGAGATTTACTACCTAATGAAGGTTTGTCTGTAATACAGAAAGTTTTAGGAGCAAAACTTTTACTTTTCAGAAAGATACTGTTTCAGACTGGACTTGACTGACGCCAAGTAGCAAATTTATACCAGGTTAGTGTTTCAGCAAAAGAAGATCCCTGCAAAGTCAAAGTTAACTGTATTAAAAGTTACACAGATCCAAGGATGTGCTTGTAATTCATATATAAAACAAAACAATGCAAAATCTGATTTTTAGTGATCTTAATACATTTCAAAGTCCATTGTTGAATCCATCTGTTCCTCCCTACGCTGTGGTCAGGACTGACACTCTGGGATGGCCATCCCCTGCAGGCTGGCTGGCGGCTCTAGGCCGGGATGCGGGTCGCAGCCTCCTCCTCCGCGTCGGCTCTGTTGGCGTTGATCTCTGCCAGCGTTCGGCCAAAGCGCGTCCACTCGTCCCCGCGGGGAACGGCGATTTGCTGTGACACAGACAGTGTTACTGCAGCCTCCTGACAAACAGAGCTGAGCTCATGCTGAATGGCACAGCACTTATTCAGAAGAGGTTCCAGTTCCAGAGAAGCTTACCTTTATTTTAGTGTAAGCAGCAAAAGCTCTAACTAATAAAGAAGCAGAATTGGAGACTCCTGCACTGAAGTATAAAATGATATTATTATAAGCTTGTGCTATGTGTCTCCACCTGAGAGACTGCCTTCAAAGGGAATGCTAATGCTCTATCCTCATCCCATCAATTCATCATGTACTACTGCAGTACACATACTTGCAAGAGCAACTGCTTCCCTGTAAGAACAAAATCAAGGCTGCTCCACAGCAAAATTTTTTGTTTGGTACTTCTCAAGCTAGGATCAGAATTCACATGTGCCACAGTTACATAGAAGATAAAATTTCTATTAAAAAAACCCATCAATTCTTCTTTCACCGGCCTAACAGTAAAGCTTTTTCCTTTTGACTGGACGACAGCATGCTAAAAAGTTATACTAAAACACCTTAAATAAAACAGTACTAGGAAATATTATTTCAAAAATACAAATTAAACTTATTTATTCTTCCTCTAATGACAGGAGAAAAAAACGAAAGGCAAGCTGTTAAATAAAGAACAACTGTTTACAATATACTTTGCACAATGCATGACATACATACCTCTCCCACGTCATATATAACTATCTGTCCCTCTGAATCACCTACAGCAATCTCTCTCCCAGAATGTGTCCATCTCACACGGTTCAGAGCAGGATTGCCCTCCACGGTGATGCTTGCAGTGGGCACCTGCACCAATTTAAAACACATTGCTAAAAATGCATCAGCTATCCATAAGCTGGAGATAACAGAACACACCTGTGTTGCATCTGTGCTGCAGCAAAAGAAGTGTACAACACTTCAACCGTGCATGGAACAAGGATCAAAGACACAGTTCACAATACAAACACCTCAAGCTATCATCAGTGCCATGACCAAAACAACACATCTGTCCCTTGGCCAAAGTACAAACATCTGCTATCAAAAGGCACATCTGCACTCTTGCTGTGGGACAGGAGGCACAGACACGCTTGCAGGCAGTCACGAGGCACCCTGGGATCTCAGGAAGATTATGGTACAGGACAGGGATGAAAGCAGCTGTTTTGGCAGGTCAAGCCCTGTCCAAAAGGCTAGAACAGGTAATTCCAATTTAAAGCCACAGACTGGCATATGGCATAACTTTCTTCTATATGCAGTTTTGGGGTGGTGAAATTTAATTACTAAGTATCTGTCAGGTTTCTCCTCTGATCTACTGCCAGCAAATCTTAAAAAAGGTTTCTGCTATAATGAAGTTTATAACCCACACCAGAAAAGCAAACAGTCAATTCACTAAGTTAGAAACAAATGGCACTTTCACTGCAGTATTACTGTGGCAATAGGAACAGCAGTGGTGTGTGGTAACAGGTTTGTTCACACTGTTGAACTGTAGGCTGACAAGGCCTCAGGGTGGGAGGTCTGTAATTGCTTTCACAACATGGATCAGTGTTACACCAACAGATGTTTTCCTCTCTTGTTATAGGTACAATAATTTAATTACTGCTGTTATTAATTAAGAGGAGTCATTTGTAACCCTGTGATCAAAGAATGCTATCTACTACACAGAAACTACTGGAACTACAGAATATTTAAAAACAACTACAAAAAAACAAGCTATGGTAAAAAACCTCCACAAACTATGGTAAACACCCAACTTTTTTTTTTAAGAGTACAAACAATTCTCCAGCTGCATTTGACAGTTAACCTGACTTCTCACCTCAGTATCATTGTTGAGATTCCACAGGTCAAGCCTGCCCATCCCATCCACACAGGCAAACAAGGCAGGGTGAGTTGGAGACCACATCACATCATAAACATAATCAGAATTGTCTTCAAAGGAGTAGAGAGGTTTGTTATTCTGAAAGGAAGCAAAGATAACAATGTGATACCCAAACCCTACATTTCAAAATTATAAAACTAACAGGTTAAGCAAAATACAGAACTTCAACAGTATTGCCAGCAATAAGTAAAAAGTGATTTGCATTTTGACTTGCTTTAAAAAAAATGCTACTGTAAAAATCAGCCAAAACCTAATGCTTATTATTATTCAAGGTATGCTTTCCAAACCATGCAGCCATTTTTATGGCTGCTACTATAAAACAATCAATAGCAAGCCAATAAATTGTATATTTAATGCTTTAAGAATCTTCCAAATCAAGGCAATGAAAGTTCAGTGACTATTACACAAAGATTTTAACTCTGCTTCCTCTGCTTTGCCTTCCTCAGGGCATCAGACTAACAGAGAAGAAAGTAATTCTGGCATTGGAAATGACAGATATTTCAATTGTGAGCCTCATCAAGTTTAATTGACATTAGTTTTGGTGCTATCCCTTATTCCTCCACAAAATTGTAGCAAAACATTTGCTTTATGAATATATGAGGTAACTGACTTTATAACATGATTTACATTTGATTACATTGTAATAATTGTTGATAACAAAGGGCAAAAGTTGAAAAGAATGGATCAGAAATACACAAATGATGTACAAGCTGAAAGCGAAGTTTTATGCTGTTAATCTTAGTTCTGCTCATCAGCTGTCTCCTCTTTGCAGGACTGCAGCTAAAAACCTCAGTACTTCACACAATTTGACTTCAGGTTCATGAACTTCCTTAAGTAGCTTACATTATAGCACCACCTTGTGTCAAGGGCTATGAAGAAAACCACTGAACTATCTAAGTTACCTTCGTTGTCCAAAGCTTTACTGTCCAGTCAAAAGAAGAGGTGACAAAAAGATGGGAGAAGTCTACAGGTCCAACTGCTGCATGGCAGTTGATACCTGTGATTGGTCCCTGGTGTCCTTCAAACATCTCACTGATTCCAGCTTTGCTGTTTCAGAATATACAACCAAGGTTAATTGATTTGGAAACCAAACATCTGCAGACAGAGATAGCACTGAAATGCAATTTAAATACAGCCACAAGAAGATTTTGCTGCCTTACATGGATGTTACCTCACTGCAAAAGGCTTCACCACAACAGGATCACAGAAGACCATGCTTGAAAACAGACCTTAAGCTGAACATGTATTTTCTACTAACTGTAAGTACCAAAATATATCCTAGGGACAGGAGACTCATTCATGTACCAGTCCACACATTTAACTATGCTGTCCTCCAAGCAGTAGCTATAACTTCAAGTCATACAAAGAATAAAATCCAGACTCAGAATAAGCATGAAACTCCCATCAAATTAGGAGAAGCTGCATATACTGTAAGGGCTGGAGGTTCACACATAAGCCAGTAACAATATATCCCTAACAGCCTCCTATCAGGGGTGATGGAAAAGGAGGGAAACAGATGGGAAGGATGTTACACAAAAGTGACACAATTTTGGGTATTTTGGAACCAAAAAAGCTGTGCAGCAAGGTGATGTGTATTTGAGATGAAACCTGGACACTCAATTATATTTAAGAAAGCAATTGATAAGATACAGCCAGACAATTTCAAAATAGATTGAACAGCAGGAGAACAGCTAGCCAATTTGAGATCTGTGCGTGACGTTACTGTACAATTATCTACAAAACTGGTACGAAGTTTGGAATGTTCTGCTACAATTCAAATGAATAAAACCACAGTGACCTATGCTGTCCTCATCAACACAAACAACTCATAACACCAATTCAATATTCCAACCATTTCTGTTTTTAATGAAGCTCTTACTCAGGAAAAAGTGCACTGGAATTCAGACAGAGATACTCTGAACTCCTTCAGTGCAAAGAACAAAGTATGAACTTAAAAAATTTTGAGTGTAAAGCATGCAAGAATTCATCCTTTCACTATTTTTACTGCCTTTGAAGAATTAAAGTTTGTATTCACCTGCCATGACGGCATGCAGTGTACACTGAGCCTTCTTCACTGCCAACAACAAAGTTGTTGACATCTCCAATAGGGAAAGACATGCAGGTAACAGCCACAGCCTTGGACTGTTTGTGAACCAGCTCCATGCTATCCTGTAGTGAAAATATCAGCAACTTACTTCATACAAAGAAATATTAACACCTACAAAATCTTTTAGATTTCAGAATAGAAGGCTTTTCTTTTTATTTTATTTGGATAGATTGGGCAGGAATAAGGAAGTTTGCTTAATACATTTGTGTTTACCACTAACACAAGTACACCAAAACAATACAAAAGAAACAACAGAAAATATTTGATTCCGCAGGTGGGGAAATATTTTATCAAATATCAAGCTACCTGTGTTGGGAAAGTGTGGATTAATGTTTATTAGATCAACTGAATTTTTAATAAAATATTAACCTAGAATAGACACACACACGCACATATATATATATTTATCAAAAGTTATCTTACCTGGGGTTGGGAAAGCATATCCAAACTCCAAGAGCATATTTTCCCATCAGTTGAGATACTAATCAAATTATGAGCATTCTGGGTCCCAACAACATTTACACAGTACACTGGGTGCTAAGAAAAAAAACATTATCAGAAAAGAATTTAGAAGTAATAACCAGTTCTGGTATAATTATTGTACAGTACAATTAATATATGACTTTACCATTTCACAAAGCACAAAAGATTGATCCCAATCAAAAGTACAAATGATACTCCCCTATAAAACTGATACTTGTTTTTTCTGACTCTGATTTTTATGAATAGCCCGGTTCCTAAGTTTCAAAATATGGACACAAACATTGAAGCATTGCCAATCAAGTGCACTGGACAGAATTTCCTAGACATTAAACACATCTCAACAGGGCACAGTCCTTGAAGACATTTCACCTCCTACCGTGTGAGCAGCAGCTGAAAGTGGCGTTCTCTGCACTGGGGTTCTCTTATTGCTGCGATTATCCCACAGCACTATCTGGCCCGAGTAAGTGCCACCAACCACCAGATTGGGGTGAAATTTTGCAAATGTAGCTGACATCACTGCAGACTGAAAGGAAGAAAAACAAACAACAAAATACACGAACGTTCATTCAGTGACACTATGTCTAAAACTAAGGGAAATGAGGCCAAATATCAGAACTACTTCTTTGAATAAATTTATTCAGTACATTATTGCATTGCCCAATTACTTAAGGATTCACCCACCCTTTGTAACCCCTCAACAGTCTTTTTGTTTCAATTTATAATTATCAAATGAAGCTTTCCTCCTCTTTTCTTTCACATACATACATCTGTATTCCTCCTAGCATGGTTTATTAGCAACGGAAGGCCTGGTAACACACAAGATCTTAATAATGTTTTGCCACATTCTGTAGTCATTACTTCTTAGAGAATGCAGAAATACATTTAGATATAACAGAGTTACTTTTGCAATCTGGGCTTTGACAGTAATGTGACAATGAGGTTAAATTTTGATTCAGCTGTGTTATTTTCCAAAATGATAGGAAAAATGTGGATATCCTGGGCTTGGCATAATGGAAGAGATTTGCATGTTTTCATCTTTCAGAAAACTACTAGAAAACCTCCATCTACCTTTTTGCTGATGCATATGTTTCTAGTTTTCATCCTTGCTCCATTTCCCTAGGTTGTCTTCATTTTATTCAGTAAACTAAGTTGTAGTACACAATCCCACTCAAGCCCCTTACATACAAACCTTTGTGGTTCAACCATTACACAAGAAAGTTTTCCTGTTTTTTTAAAGGAAAAAAAGGAGTTCTCAAGCAAGACTGAATTCTGAATGATGTCAGAAATTCTGGAACAGAATAATATTTCTCAGCTGAGGTGTCTAGCTATTAACATCTGTTGGCAAACAAAAGTGGTTAAAGTGAATGCCAGCCCAATGAAATTATTATATTGACAAACATAAGGAAGATACTTGTCCAAATTCATCAACATAAAATCCCTCCCAAGACAGAATCATACCTGGCAGTGAAAGACATATTCTGGGGTAGTTTTCTTGTACTTCATATTCCATACAAGGGCCACCCCATCAGGCTCGTGAGGCGCATCCTCATTGTTGTTGTAAGAGGCTACAAGTAATTCTGGATACTGCACGGGAAGTGAAAAAGACTCAAAGTAAGCAAGATGACTGGCTGAGGGTCCAGATAATCCTAGACTCTTTCCTTTCTTTTGCCAAAATAGGGTTAAAAAACCCCCTTGCATTATAAAGGCATGAAAAATTGTCAGTTAAAACTGCAATTGTTGCTAATTTAGCTCTGACATCAGCATTATCACACACATTAGTCTTGTTCTCTCATCATAACTTTCTTTTAACTCTAAAACCCATTACTTTTAAGTGAGTTTTCTTTTTAGTGAAGCTGAGTTACCTCTACCAAGCAGTCCATAAACCAAAACCAACTTTCTTCACAATCCGAACCTTTCGCTACCTCTCACAAAAGATTAACAGCTCTGTCTCCTTTTTGCAAACCATGGAGCACATCAGGAACACCTTTAGAAATACAGCTTCTAACAACTGTGCTTTTATCGGAATCAAATGCACAGAATGACATCAATTTACAAAGTCAACTGTTTACTTTGAGCATTGTTTTTTACCTGAGATGACCAGTCCAGACAACTGACAACACGATGCTTTGACCAACGTTCATCAAAAAACTGCCTGTTTAAGGACAGTTTTGCTCCCGCTTGAATCTCTCTATAAAGACAATTAGGAGATATTAATCTTAGATCACTTTTTCAATTAAAAGTATTGGGAATTCACAGAAAAGTATTTAACATTCACATTACCCTTCTTTGTCCTCTAAGTCTCTTCCACTGTAGTCAAAGAAAATGTTGATCTGCTCAGAAAGGGCTCTTTCAACAATCCTTGTGGAGTGGTCAAAAAAACTTAAAAATTCTTCAGAATGCAAAATTTGTTGCTTTTCCTCCTCTGTGAGTTCATGAGGGGCAGCTGAAAAAAATTCAGACAGATATTTTCTGGACTGCACGCTTTCACCAATTCTTTTCAAGAAAGAAAAACAGTATTTATCATGATTTTGAATAATTTTTGCATTTTACGTTTTGCTGGCTAATTAGTATTTGACAACAAAATTTATTTTAAATTAATGGAACAAAAAATTTAAAAAATGTATTGATGACTTTCTTTACAGCTCTTAGAATGTCTTGAGATGAACTGTACCTTCTTCCTCCTCCTCTTTTTTTAATGTTTTTTCTTCTTCAGGTTCAACTAATGGTTTTGGTGCAACCACATCATCTTCCTCCTCCTCATCTAAGGAGAAACATTATGGTTAGACCATCAGTGTTTCTAAAAGGGAACAGTAACATTCTATATGAATGTCAAATAAGCTGATGTAAAATGGCATCATGTAGCTTAAAATGGTTGCATTTGTAAAATGTAGCCCCAAGGATAACATTATCACAAACCAAAATATCATTGTCTCCACCTGGGTATCAGTTGCACTGAGTTATGTAGTTGCATAAACTGAAATAAGAAACACAGGGAATTGTAAAGAATCCAAAGTGGAAATCTGTCTTCCAGGCAGTTATGATTCCACACAGAACCATGCGGTGGATGTGTGTTCTGTGTAACACACTGACACATTAATGCTGCGGAATAAAGAAAAATCAAACCTAAAATAGTCTACAGAGCAGCTGCTTACTTATGATCTGAAAGCATCAGTCTAATGGGTCTGCACATGGCATGAAGATGGCTTACATTAGCTTTCAGGTTGCTATTCTGAGAGGCAAATTTTGCTAAAGATAATAGCAGAGAGATTACATTTTTTCTGTCATTCTAGATGCAAGTCTCATTATCTGTATCATGTTTGGCAATGAAAACTTTACAGGAAAATGTGTTTTCCCTAATTGCAATGAATAACATAAAATGCTAATGCTCAGGAACACTGACAAGGCTTACATCACTTTCTGCATTTCTACATTTTATTGTTTGAGTACTATAAGCCAGAAAATACCTTCGAATTACTTAGAATTGTGGGATATGCTGGCTTTTCTTCATCCACTTCTAGAATAAGCTTCTGAAAAGACTTGTTTTTATTGGTTAAACAGCTACGTCATCTACTTATAAGGGAATGGCAGCAGGAAACTGCTGCATGCCTCATCACAAGTACAGAGACAGTATTCAACAGGGACTGGCCTTGTTTGTTGCAGCCATCTTCCTGACCCATGTTCAAAGTTATCTAACACAAAAAGTAAAAAAAAGACAAAATCCACATGCATGCACACAAAAAGAGTTAAAAAAAAGGGGTGGTCAAGGGATGGGAACCAGCTGCCAAGCCATGGTCCCAGCAGCCAGGCCAGCTGACTAGATAGCAACAACCAGATGGTACTGCAAGGATTGTCTCTCTGCTATGAGGTGGCAATGGGATGGCACAACATTTTTCTGCCTGACTGCTTCCAATCATGTCTTTCCCCAATGGCAAGCCTGTGCAATTACCAGCACTCCAGGAGGTCTACAGACAAGCCTTTACCCTGCAAACAAAATACAGCTTGTAGGCCATACCAGCTGCCAAACCACACACATAGTGATAGGTTTAAAGAGGGCTGAAAATCTTTCTAACTCCATAGTATAGGCAATAAAAATATAACTGTACCTGCAGGAAAGAAAGCTTTAAATGACACTGTATAATGCACACAATAATACAAACTCCAACTTAATCAAAATGATAATGACGTATGCCAATCCTACATTACTTGAAATTGAGCGATTTTTATGTTCTGACAAGTTTACAGAACTAGGATAAATGGCATGAATGATTTCAATATATGCTCATACTTTTGAACCAAATGGTGAAGGTTAAAATCTTTCCTTTCAAGGGCCTCAATCAGCCACAAAGGAAAACAGTAATCACTGTCTTTTCAGCCAGCCCAACCGCATTTGTCAGCCCTTTCTCCGTCAATGCAGCCAGAGCAATCAACCTGCCAAACATTCAGAATGGAAAAACAATCTGAAAATACAGGGTATAATGCACCTGCCAGTGAAAATGGCCATTTCAAGAAAAGCTAGTGATCTCAGTGACCCTGCTGAGGAGGCGGTGGTGCAAAGGGGAAAGAACCCGTAAAAGAATTCTTAGTGATCTCCACTCTCTTGCACATTGACACTTCCTTACAAAGCATGCCAATTACAGCTTTTGTGCTACTTAAAAAAAAATGAAAGCTTTTTTGGGCAAAATAATCACGCAAAGAAACAGAAAGACACTGCTCCTTTTTCCATGGATTCGCGTGCACAGTGGACTCGTAACCTGAAAACTGTATAACTCGTGGCCATTTTAAAGAAGGGAACTCTTCATGTCAAATAACTACAGGTGTGAACAATGATTAATTAAAAAATGCAATATGAGTTAACACACATGACTTTGAGAACAACACATACAGGATCATGTATTCAAATTATGGCCACTTGGATAAAAATCCCCCTCTTTTTTGCCCTGCCAATCAATCTTGCAGAATTAAATGATGCCTTCAAATTTAGAAATTTGGTTTTGGGTCACCCTGTATACATTATTCTAGCTTTGAAAGTCCCAAATTAGAAACTTCAGCCCAACCCCCCATTAGTCATACTACACTGATTCTAAGTACCATTTTCAGTGACAGGAGTCAAATTCTTGTCAAACGTAGATGGTCACCCCTTAGTGCTATATGACCTTCTAATCTACATATTTTATTCAAAAGATCATATAGTTGATTGCTCCTGCCTTTTAATGTTTGAAACATAAATGGCATATATTATACAGAACTCTAAATTCCTTCATGGTACTTTCACTGCATACAGCCAGCTGATACTACTGCATTTAAATGCAGGATACGGCATTTATTTTAATATTCTCCAAGTACCAGTCTTGAAACTGAACATGTCATCTCACTGATTTATCTGTAACTGCATAAATCTAAAACCTTCTCTCTAAAGAAGAATCACACGCAAACTTTCTTATTAAGGGATCTGGAGAAGAAAAACCCCAAAATTAAAAAAAAACTCCCCACATATACAAGATCTTGGCCTCATTACCTAAAACTAGAATGCTTTCTATTCCAAACCCAGGAAGCTTTCTCACAGTTCACAAAAAAAGGCACCATTAAGGTCATGGACTAAAAAAATGAGGTAAGTAATGTTTGTTTTAATTACTTTTCCCGTCTCTCCTTCATCTTGAATTTATTTAATAGCAGCCCAGAAACCAGAATTTGCAAGGAATTAGCATAACAATAATACACTACCCAGAAAACAGTGAAACATTGGGCATACTATTTCTGAAAAAGTTCCAGTCTACTAAGTCAAGAAGCCATGAAACTGTCATGCACTGCATTTATCTCAAGTCAGCTATCTAAATTCGAAACCTTAAGGGCACTCCATAACTGCATCCACCTTATTCATTATTGACTTATCTACTGGCATTTTAAGCCACTTCAATTGTCAGTGTACCAAATATGATTTCAGATTTAAAAAAGACTGCAAAGACTTGGAAAAGTCAGAGGGCCAGGAAGACAGGAAATGGGACTCTATGTCACATCAACATATCGATGAATATTCATTATAATATGCTAAGGGATTAACTCTATGTTGTTTCTGACAGGCAATCAGGGGATCTAAGGTTACAAACTGAGCAGTAAAGTAGTTGCTATTTTTATGCAATCTTTAATAGCAACAAATGTCTTGCCAATGAATGCTAAAAACAGATTTAATGAACCACTGAATTTTTACTTTGAGTTAACATCAAAATTGTGATGTATTTTGGCAAGACAGAAAGAAAAGCAGTGCTGTAAATTAGGCTGCACCTAGCAATAACACTGTAGAGTGTAGTTGCAGTTGTCTGAGTAATCTGTTGCTGCAGAGTAGGTTAATCAAAGTTAAATCACCTGTGAAATGGGTAGCTTTTGTTAAGCCAAATGTCTTCACATCAAGTTTTCCTATCTGTATTTCTGTACATTTAAGGCATGTACTAGATAATACAGAATCACAGAATATTCTGAGTTGGAAGGGACCCACAAGGATCATATACATGAATACACAGTGCTCCATTATTTCTTTGAAAAATATTAAAATGCATAATTGTACCAGCATCCAAGAAGCAAATCCTATACATCATATTTTTATTACTCGGCTTAATATTTAAATTCTGTGTTCTGGAGATGTTAGCAGACAATTATTGCTTAAAGAGTGAGTTAATGCACTAATACTGGCTGCAGCTAGCTGTGATTGCACATGCACAGTATAGTAGAGCAGCACTAAGGAGCAAATACCCAGTTAGTCCTGGAAAGCCTTAATTGTGACAGCTGAACAAAATCACAATCCCCTATACACCCATCTTTCTTTGGATTAACTGATTTCTAGGAGAGATCCCAATTTTATTGTTTTATAATATATAAGAATCAATTTTCCTAAGGCAGTTTCTCAGATACTTTGAGGTCATAATAAATCACCATCTCAGTACTGCAATAAAATAATGGAGTTGTGAGAACTGTTAGAACACTAAATGCCTTAATCTCCAAAGAAAGCTGCTACATTTCAAAATTAATTTAACTGTTACATGAATCCAAACCAGGCATTTCCAAATGCCTAGTTTTATTTGAGGACATGAAGTCTCTCCTATTTAACTCACTTGGTATGTGTTGCCACCAATATTTCCAGAACAACTAGGAATGGTTTTAATCTAAAACTAGTTTGCTTCTACTTCCTATCTGTCCCACCAGGCAGACTGGCTGTAGTTGCAATGTTTCTTAATTTAGCTTACAATGTAACTACATAACCAATGTAGCACACAGAACCGGAACAAAGAGAGCTATTAAGATCACTTCCCTGGTCCACTGATGTAATCACTCCAGTGTAGAAGGCCACTAGGCTAGTCAGGCAGGAGTTGCCCTCCTTAAAGCCATGCCAGTTGCCTCAAATCACCTCCCTGTCCTCCATGTGCCAAGTTACGTGTGGATTCTTAAACATCATAAATGCAAAATATATCCCATTTATTTATCTGATGTCAGCTAATTAAGCAACTTGGTGTTTAATCTGAACATATACTAGGAGTGTGAAAGTACCACATATTAGTAGCAAAAGTGATGTTCAAAGAGATGCAGAACAACAGTAACAGTTAAGCAAAACCTACAAAAATTTAGTAATAGAATTCATATAAATTATCTCACAAATTAACCTTCATTTACCTTATTAAGTTTCCAGATCACAAGTGACAGTTCTAATTCAGCCAGTCATCATTATTATATTAAAAGAAACAAAAAATAACTTAATAGTAATAAATTAACCATTCACCTTCCTTGGGCTGAGTCATGACAGGTGTTTGTGTCTCCTTTGTGTAGGTAACAATTTCTCGAGGAGGAAAGTCAACCTGAGTAATTTTGGCCATTCCAAGTTTAACAGGGCCACGTCTAAAAATCAGAAAACAACATTTAATTTTATTATTTCACATTTTGCTCAGAATAATACCCAAGTCATTATGTCACAGCACTGCTTAATCAAACTTAAATCCAGTGGAAACTTTGAACAAGTCACACGATTATGACGACTATTTTATCATTATTATTTAAAATCAGCAACTATTTATACATCTGTGACAAAAAGGAAGATGTGCACATATAAATATCTGGACATTAGGATATAATTTAAATATTTGCTCTTTGTGCTTGACCAGAATACTGCCACATATATGGTACACCTCTACTATCAGGGGTAGAGATCTACTCACAAGTCATGCTTATACAGCAACAGTTCTAGGATTATAAAGCTTGAAAACCAACTTAGCTATACTGAAGGAAAAAGCATTTCCTAGTCTTTTAATTTTGCTGCCCTTTTTTATCCACCTCTAAGATAGTATCTAGAATGCAGAACAGCCAGGCTGACCTGGAACTCACACTGACAAATAATTTAACCATAGTACATGGTTCCAGAGCACAATAGTGAAAACCTCTGAGCTTTGTGACTTTAATGAAGGTAGATATAGCTAGCATCATACAACACATAATATATTCCAAAACCTGCACAACATTAATTCAGGCATTGTAGCCTTCTGTAAAACCTAATTGCATATGTACTGTAATAATACAGCAATGATCCAATAATTTACCTATATCAGATTTAGTTTCTTATTATCCACTCCTCTCCCAAGATAAAAGCAGAAGAGTAACTCCTTTTGAAAGGTTTTGGTGGGCAGAATCATAATTCTTAGCACACAATACCGGTTTTAGTTAGTGCTTATAATGAGCTACAGCTTTTATAAACATATTTGTAAGAAAAGATGGGAGGTGCTCTGGTTTTCAATACAGTCAGAAATGATTTCTTAAAGTTTGTATTTTCTCAAAAAAAGACTCAAAGAAAACTAAACTTGTGTTTATTGGAAATAAGCATCTAATGTATATTAAAATACATTGCAAGCAAACGGTGCTAAGTCAAGGGACAGCAAATTTCTATTACTTACAAAACAGTTTCTTAACAACAACAACAACTACAAGTCTTAAAGGAAAAAATGCTCATACTTATTATCCATAAGCACATGAAAGAGGGAATATAAGAAATCTATGCAATACCCCAGATCGGAATCAGAGTGGAGCTGAAGAACTGATGGATCAGTATCCCAATGCAGCGTCCTGGTACCCCAGGTTGAACAATCATGCAGCATTAGCAAAAAAGGCCAGAGATTAGTGAAGCAAATATACACTATGAAATTCTAGAGTTACAGCAAGCTTATAGTTATTTTATTGTTCACAAGAAACAAGGCAATGCAATATCAGTTAAGGGAAATTCAGCAAACATTCAGTGCAATAACACATGCAATAAATACAAAAGTTAAGAAGCAAACAGAATTCAGAGCTATTAGCAAAGAATTAAATTATTTTAAAGGTTGAAAATTAAAGGTCTGCTAACAAATGTTGCCTTAATGAAAGGCAAATAAAAATATTTTAAATACTGCTAAGAACCACTAAAAACTTGAAATTCTTTTTAAAATATGTTCAGATTTCTTCAGGTTATATGAAGACAGATTTGTTAACATAACATAAACTTGCCCAGAGCAGTAAATATGTGGAGGAAACTGTCATATTGGTAAAGGAAATGAGTCAACACATAAGCCTTTTGGTAGTGGGGCAAAAAAAGCATTTCCACTGGGATAAAGAACTGCTAGAGTTTCCAAGATGTGACATTGCAGTAATTATGGGTTAAGCACTGCCTTGGGCTTGTAAGTGTCATCTGAGTTAGAGCCAACTCCATCTAAGACACTTAAAATCTCTTATAAATTGTGGGCTTTATATTAATAATATGTTTCAAAATCACGTGGAATAACAAACAGAATGGATCCATTTCAAGTTGTACTAGAAGAAATTGCAAGGGGGAAATCAATATTCCCTCTACTTTCATTTCTAGCCTTCATCCCTTCTTCAGAAATTTTCATGTAGTCTACTGGCTATCAGGCTTGGGCAGAATTTTAGTAACACACTTGTAAGAGATTAGCAGATTAACCTGCATTTTTTTTCTGACATTCTCATATGTTACCTGCATTTTTCAAAAAAATGTTTCTGAATAAAAAAATAAAGAATAAGCAATATTTTACTATGATGAGTCAATAAAAGACAGTTTTACGTTTTCATCCCATACATGGTAATTTTATATTAACTAGGTGCAGAATTCCTAAAGTTAAAGTTGTTCTGAAAAATATACATGCAATGCCATAAAAGCTCATGAATATGGGTGTGCCACATACTACCCTGTTCTAGTGGAAAGTGTGCATTAGGACTATTAATCATCACTTAAGTAGGAATTACAAATCCACCATTTTCATATGATCATCAACTGCAATAGCTTAATACCCAAATTTCCAAAACCTTTTCATATCTTTTGTGCATTAGAGAACCCATCATTTTAGCCTAAAGTTAATTACTTTGAGCATACTTATTTGTTGATCTCTGCTATCTTTCTTGACCAAAGAGATTTAAGCTTAAGGGTTTAATATGGTCCATGAGACTTGAAGCTGGGTATTGCTTGTATGTTGTTCAACCATAAGCAAAAGCAAACCACCATCCCAACGTTCATGTTGCAAAGAATACTTCAGCTTCAGATACAGATGCTGCATCACCACAATACCTGTCCGATATTTTCTCAACTTTTTCAATCGTGTTTGAGAGGAAGTTGGGGAAAAGGCTATAAACACAAAACACTCCAACTGTTGCACCTGTTTAAGATCTAGCCCTTAATGAGGTAGCTTTCCTGCTTTCAAAGCATTATTTTAATTTTCAAAAGCTGCTTCAGTGGGACCAGGGACAGTCCTTCAAAATAGTTGAAGCTAACAAGCAGTACAGGAGATAAAGTTAAATATTTCTCAGAGATATTCTTTTAAAATAAAGGTAACATTCTAAAATAAAATTCACCTATTATATATATATATAACAAAATGGTGCAAAATACTGGTTTTGTTTTCCAGTTTGTTTTGCCTTCAGTCAAATGAATTTATCTACAAGCTTCAGTGAACAAATTTCCTCTTCTTCCATATATGTCCAGATTTCTCTGTATTCAGACACTTTCCCAACAATTCCTATATACCTAAAAATATTTTCTGCTTTTAAACTAATTCTATGAAGCATCCACCAGCCTAAAAGTAAACGAGCTGTATTCTTTTTGAGTGTTGGACTTGCATTCTTGACTGAGGAAAAAAAGAGAAAGAACAAGGATCAAACTAGGAAACAAAACTCTTTACTAATGAAAATAAAGCAAGACAGATGGGAGTAACAGCAGGAGCACAGTCTCAACACTGCTCTACTACTTACTAAAAGAGTTACTGACAAGATCCAGCATCACTGAGGAGGCTTTATAATAGATCTCATATTGGTAGGAGTCACCTGTGAAATGCCACGTGTAACACCAAGGAATATCATTCAGTCCAACTTCCATATTCAAAATGTATGAACTTGTACTAATAAACCAGGATGTAGACACTCATTTACTGGGGTAAGGGAAGAATCCACTGGTGGGAGAAAAAGCAAGGGAACTCCAACAGGGACTCCAGAATGCCTTCAATTTAGCTGTATATTCATACCTCCAGGCCTTAAAGATCACAATCCTGAGACAGATTTAAAGTTTGAAAATGCATGAAGTTTTTAAAACTCAGGATATGGGTTTTCTCAAGGCTTCACAGGAAAATGCATACATACAACATTGCATTACTATGTTTGAGAACACACAGAGTGCAGTGCACGGATGAGGTGGAAATAAATGCAGTACACAACGTGGCATTCCATTTCAGGTATGTGGCCTATGCATATGGTTCCATACTGAATTTAAATTAGGTGTGAATGGAAAGAAAATATTTTCTTTCAAAAAGTCATCATCAAATACTTCTTGGGTTTTTTTTCTTCTAGTGAACATAATTACATACATAAATATATTTAAAAAAGACAATTTAATAAGCAATAAACAACAATTTAAAATAATTAAAATTTGCTTGCCACTGAATTAAGGAACGATTATATTGGTTAATTAACACGACAAGCAAACAAGATCATACCTGAGCACTCTTAACAAAAAGTCTGAGTTCACATCTGCTATCTGATCTATTCTCTGTTGTAACTGAACAATTTCTACTTAGAAATAGGCACCACGTAACCTTTGTTCAGGTCATTAGTCTCTTGAATATTTTCAGATTAAGATGTACAATCCACAGATTCATGCATAATCCACATGCAGTCTTTTTATAAGATGTTTTAAAGCACTCTAACTTTTCCAAATGACTTCCAAAATGACTTCCAAACTTTTCCAAAATGACAACAGTAACTGATAACTGTTGCAGTTACTGTGCTTTAACTAAACTTCCTCCACAATGTATACTTACTAAATTTCAAGTACATAAACTTCACTTGCTGCGAATATTTTAGCAATATTAACAGGTAGCTACCGCTCTTATTTTCAGACTGTGCATGAGAAGCAGTAAAAAATATCCTTTGGAAGCAGTGTTTTCCTGCCTTAGCACCCATATATGACCACTTGAAATGTTTAACAGAAATATTTATCTGACTCTTTTTTAGAGCAGCATGTCTCAAACCATCACGCTCAAAGAAATGGTCAAACAAACGTGACAAGTATTGACACTGAAAAAAGACCAAAACAACGGTGGCTGTACTAAGATGGAGTTATGTTTTGATAAAATAAAAGATTGCAAGTGCTGTAGTTGTGCTACACAGATGAAGTAAAAAAATGAGAACCATTAAGGGAAAAATAAAATCAGAAGTCATGTGAAGTTTGTAGATGGCACCTTTTATTAGACCAACTAGGTATGGGAAAAAGCAAACATCCTCTCATCCATACCCATCCTCCTTTAGAAAAAGCTGGGAAGAGCGCAGAAGTTAGAGTTTTTGAGTTTGTTATTGTCCCAGGACACTCATTTTACTTCAAACTTGCAAGTTACCATCAACTTGGAAACTTGCAAGTTAGCATCAGTCACCACATCAATGCTGGCAACTTCAAATCAGGAAGTATAGTTGCATTTCAAATTTTAAAGTAAAGTATTTCAGCAAAACAGTCACTTTTGACAGATTCAACACTGTAACCTCATATTATTACAATATTATTACAATTACAAATAATTAACCATGATTTTCTTCTAAAGCTTAATTATTCAGAACCCAGGTATTGAGCAAAGGAACACGGCAAGGACAGTGACGTACCTCGATCCAACAGCACCATCCCCCGAGTCCTGGCTGCCAGCCTCGCTTGGCGTACTCACGGATTTGGAAGACGGAGAGGTAGGAGGAGGGACTAAATAGTGAAACAGACAGGTATCCGCTGTTACTACTCGCAGAGGTTGCACAGCTTAGGATGTTTGCAAATTAATTAAAAATGAAGTATTAAAAAAAAAGTGATGGCAAACAAAAAAAAAAAACATGGATGAAAATGAACAGTAGAAAGAGAGGGGAAAAGACAATGTTAACAATTCATGCTGGATTTTCATGCAATTGTTTGGCATTTATGCATCTGGAGCATACAAAATGACATGGAGGGGAAGACATTTAAGAGAAAATGAATTGAAAAAAATATTTTTAAATTGAACTTTTGACAAATGATGACACTGATTTTCAAAGGGTAATTTCCACTGACTCATGTTGCTTAAATATAGAAAAGATAGTTGTTAATACAGCTCTGACATTAGTCTTTCTTAAAGATTAGACAATGAATGTGTTTAACATGCAATGTTATTTCAAAACATATAATCACCAAACTGTGGACCAAAAAAGTGGCTGTGTCATACAGCATCCTGTTATTTTTGTTCCAGGTTGAATAAAATCAACATAAATCTTGTGTATTACAAAGTTTCTAGTATTAGGTCTTGAGAATGACTTTTTTTTTTTGCTGGACTTGCTGGACAGCGAACAGCCTAGTACCACTGTATTTAAACTTTTAAAGTGTCAGTTCATTTCCTGCTAGTAGATGAAGACTGGATTTACCATTTGAAAAGTAACACTCTTTCTGGAAGCGATATATAGTGAATGATATCATGCAATCTGATACAAATACAAAGCTACTTTGGTACTTCTTTCAACTTTTCTTTTTAGAAATGGTCATTTTTTAATGAAACTTAGGGTTTAAACACAAGAATTAAGGGGTGTTTTGAAGGTCCTCATATGCTTCATTTTTCAGCAATATGTAAAGCATTCACTGCTTAGCAACCCTTAAAAACCCCTTTAATCAACTGAAGACAATTATTTATACAAACTGCTGCCTACTCTGTCAACAGTTATGCATGAGAGAACTCTGAGTTTAGGTCTGCATAATTTCTTGAAATCACAAGTATAATGTGAATTCTAAAGAATTTTTCTACCTCATCTCAAAACAGAGACATGGTTCTGATTGACAAAAATTCTTCCTTAATTATACCAAAGTAACAGTGAATTCTTCAATTTATTAAAATTTCATTCCTCCTACGGGGAGAGACCTTTTTTATAGGTCTTGAGTTGTTTTTCATAAATTCATATATACACACATTTAGACTTTATACTTATACAACCGGGGGCATGTAAGAATATATAAATTCTTCAACTCATCCTCGCCAGGTTAATCTACAGCAGCGCAGCTGCCCGCGGGCCTTTGCTTTGCCATCTGTGTGCGCTTTCAGGACATGACCCCAGTGCTGGTGCTGCAGCGCTCTCTTGTGGGGAAAGCGATTCTCGGGAAACCTTGCCCAAAACTCAGGGGAGTCCCACTGAAGGACCAACAGTCTTAGGAAAAGACCTGATGGAATTTCACCTACCCCAGAGGATTAAACTATAAAATCTTTTTGAAAATAATTCTGGTTCACTAACTTAAGGCTTCTTATATAGTATGTATGGTAGATATCAAAACATGCTAACACCGATACAGTCCCTTCTCCTCTACCAGAGCACTCTCTCGAGCAGTTAACAGGAATTAACACAAATTTCTAGGAAAGAATCTAATGTCAAGCAACCTCCCTCCACGGACAGTGTGAGCACAACTACCTCAGCTGCACACCAATCAGCTCAGCCACAAGTTAGCATCAGGTCAGGCATACAATCACTGTACTTGCTGGCATCCGGACAGCAGAAAAAGAGCTTGAGCCTTAGGCATGCTAACTGCAGGCAGCAAGGAGGACATTTTAACTTGATTAAGCATCCATATCAGACCTGGTTATCTCGAAAGGAGACAGACTGAATTCCCTGCATACACTGAAGGGTGTGATGAAGTAGCAGCTCACTGGAATTAAACACAACATGCAGGGGTGTGCCCCACTCTTGCATGTCAGCACCTCTGTGTTTTTCATGAACACCTACTCTAAGCATACACATTAACCTGCTTTGAGACCTGGCTGTTCTGCAGCTTTCAAATTCTCTGCCAGATGTGAAAAAAACCAGCAATCACATACATTCCTACAAAACTTTAATCAACTGCCTTAGCACACTATATGCAAGATAAGTGTTCAATTAATAGTCTAGCAAAGAAAATCTGTAGCAGGTCAGAGCTGATTTCTTAAACAGCTGCACACTGGTGCTAACACAGCCAAATGGAGTCTCTCAACTATTAAAACAGTTTGGATTACCAAAAATGACTGCTGGGGCTGTTGGAATCTGAGCAGCTATAATGCTGTTCACTTCTGAACACTTGAGGACTACACAAAAGCAATTATGAAAATATAATCGCAGATATATGTGTAAGAAATTATTACTATTTTATTTACAAACCCAGCTGAATAGAGCTCCAAGATGCCAAACTGCTAAGCTTTAAACCCCTTTGATTTCAGAGTTGGTGACAAAAAGCAGAGTTGCATTATGTTTCTTGCTTTCATCTTCCATAGGGATGTGCCTAAGTAAAGGCAAAAAGGAACAGCCAATATGCTAACACATCCAAGAGCTGCAGAGATACCAATCATCACCCCTGGAAGCTAATTTTTATACTTAGTGTTGTTATTGCTCCATCAAAGTCAGTCGGGTATTTGAGATAAGAAAAACTAGGGAGTAAAAGATGTGGAAAAGAAACAAGCCAACTCCATACAAAAATATCAGCAATAAAATTTGGCATTGTGGAAAAGAGTAAGGAAAAAAATACAGGAGAATAATGAGCATGAAAAATAGGAGGGGAAAAGAAAATGAATACATGATATTTTAACTAATATACTTCAAATAATCCACTAGTGTAAATGGTATTATTTTATACAATAATGTTATGTAATGTGTTCTGAAGTACATCATTTGACATTTATAACAGATCATGAAGGACAAAAGAGTATACAACCCAGACATGTATAACCTCCAAAAAAGTGGCCAGAGAATTATTAAGTTAGTTACATAAATACCTCAATCCTAACAAAAAAACCCAAACCACCACCACAAAAATAAAAACCCCAAAAAACAAACAACACAAAGCCCCAGAAACCACTTCACCCCCCAAAAAAAAAAAAAAAAAAAGACTAAAAAAAAATCTCGCAAACATTTCTTTCCAACAAATAGTAACATTCCTACCAACAGGAGACTCAGGTGTCAACCCCATACTCTGAAGCAATGCTTCTGCTTCTCTTCTCTTCTTTTCAAGATCAGATTCTTCTTGTACTGGAAGAACTTCTTTCTTCTGGTCAGTCTAAAAATTATTTAATAAGTAAGTTACAGCCTTTAACCTTTCATTTATTTTGAGACCCCACAGGGTTTTTGTAATACTGAAACCTATCAAGTATATCAGATATTCAATTTCAATAGTTCTAATGGCTCTTTTTTGTAGATAGAGTAAACAGACAGGAATAACACTGTTCCAAAGCTTTGGTACTGTCTTTAAAGAACATATATAAACATACAAAAAGTGTCTGTGTATTTGCCAAAATGACTAACACTTCATAAGATTAAGAGTACCTTTTTTTACACTAATCCTAAGCACTGTGAAATGCAAATAATGACAAAAACATCCTGTACCTGGGTGTAAAAGTATTTTAGAGATAGTCATGTGGTTCCTATTTTAAAATTACAATAACTGTGTCAAAGAAAAGTAGTTTTCTTTGTGTTATCTGCTAGACATAAAAAAATACACCCCCCACCCTCATTGATTTAGAAATAGTGCAAACTATTGCAAAAGATGCCGAACACTATATCTTTCCACTCTTAGTTAGCTGCTTTTTAAAAAAGCAATTCTGGTAATACACTGCTACAAGGTCATTAGGACATAATCTGAGCTATTTCTTTCTCCTTTTCGTCTGAATCATGTGGTTGGCAGATGCCCAGTGTTCAGGCATATGCTGATTTAGAACACCAACTAGATCATAACCAAAACACAGAGAAGAAATGAAAAAGTACCCAAAACATACCAGTAAAAGTTTCTTTTATGAGAAACAATTTGTATTCAGGAGAAACAGTAATCTATCACTGATTATCACATTTTTGAGCATGGAGAAATCCAGAAGACTGTTAACAAACTAAATGTAGCACACAAGCACCATATACATCCTGAGTGTTGCTCTGATTTTAAAATTCAGGTCAAATAGGTCAAAGAGCAGAAGAACATAACACATTGTCTGTACAATGACAGTACTGACAGTCAGATCATTCCTACAGACATCCTCAGAACTGTATTTCAGAAATGAGTTCTTTAGATAAAACCTATCACAACTCATTAAGTAGAGCTTTCATAAAATGGACCAGAGTGATTTGATTAATGATGTCACATGCACAAAGATAGTTCTAGAAATCTGAACTTCATGCTAGTGTAAGATACTAATTTTTATATTTTTTTAAATCCAGCTTATCATACAAACAGTTGAAAAGAAAACAGTAGGTGTTTACATCATTATAAAATGAAAGTGCTACATTTATATTAGCATCAACCATTAAATAGGCAGTCTCTGAACAGGACACAGAAAATGATTGATAGATTATGTGAACCTACTCCTAAATTTTGGGCAAGTAACATATGCAAGTCAAAGTGAAAATTATTTCTTACTTCTTTCTTCTTTCGTTCTTCCTCCTTTCTCTTCTTCTCCTCTCTGATTTGAGCTAATCGCTGCTTCTTGCGCTCCAACTCCGCCTTCAGCTCACTTTTGTCAGACATGGCTGAAACACTGAGCAACAGAAATCATGTCACTGTTTGGCTTTTGTTTGGGTGGAGTTTTTGGGTTGGTTTTTTTTTGGTTGTGGTTTTTTTTCATTTTTTTTTCAAGACAGCAGCTGTTCTTTCCACAAGCTATTCTTAAAGAAATTACCCTAGCTTACCAAAACCAGCTTACTAGAAGCCTGAGTCAACAATAATTGAAAAAACCCACAATTCTACTTCTATTTTTCATTCACTTAACACATTCTCAATACTAAAGTGATTGATTTAAAACAAACATAGAATCATGACATGATGACAGCATCCATTTCTGAGGCAGGTCTGATGCTCTTTGAAGGAACTACTTTGAAAGAAACCTTAGGCACCGATGTGAGTATTTGATCTTGCCATAGGATTTTTGCAGATACAAAACCACCTGCAAGATTGAAAACAGCAAGAAAGGCAGCAAGACAATATTCCTCTGTAATTTTTCACTTCAACAGCTAAATATTGGCATGCTATAACTTAACAGTATGTAAGCTATATATCCTTCTACAGACCATTATATGATTCAAAGTAAAGATTTATTAAAACATTTAGTAGGATTACTATAGATGATAAGGCAATGTAAGTACAAGTGTGTGGTCTTAGAAAACTGTAAAACACATGCATTATAACTTTTTTTTTCAAAACTGTTATACTGCTAATAAATTGGTGGATCGTTTAAAGACAAAAATGCTACAAAAAGTTTTGCTATGTAACTAACAGATACAAAAAACAAGGTCAACAACAAAAGGTGGAAACCCTCTAGGTTGTTTAAAACTTCACAAAGACTTAGAATACAGGTAAGAAAAACTATGTGAAAGCGCTAGGTGAAGAACTTAATTTTACTGTTTTTAAGCAAAGTCAAGTCACCAAAGAAAATGCACGAGTGGTCCTATAACAAATGAGGCAACTATAAATGCTTTTACAGTAAGTTTGACAATGAAGATACAAAATTAGGTGTTAGCAATATGACTGTGTGCTAGTTCAAAATAAAGAATACTTGCAAGTGTTTGCATAGCACAGCTAAGCACAGAAAGGGATACAAAATGTTGCAAGCTTCATATGCCTAACACCACTTCCTAGAAATCCGTATACCAGATGTACGTATTCCTCCATGCCGTCTGTTGGCACTAAGGTGCTAATAAACACCCTACAGTCAGCATTTTCAAATGGCAGTCCCGTGTCCATTTAGAACAGCACTAGGAAAGCGCGCTGTCACACCATGGATTGCCGCCCGTCCAGTGCCGGCCCGAAGAGGCGAAACAGCACAAACCGAGCGGACCTGAGGGGAGGGGAGCCCAGCCCATCCCGCCTGGAGATGACCACGGTACCCACCTGGTGCCACCAGAACCAAGGTCCCCACCCAAATCCCACAGGGGCCGTCCCGGGGAGAGCGCCCGGCAGCCCGGACAGGGTCGCCCCACGGCCCGGGAAAAGGCGGCACTCCCAGCCTCCCCCACTCAGCGAGCCGGGCCGCCCCCGGCCCCACCCGGCTGCCACAGCCCTCGCTGCACAGGGCGAGGCCGAAGGAAGGCGCGTTCCCACCGGGCGGCAGCAGCGCTGTCCGCGGCTCGGCCCCTGCGCACCTGTCCGCGGCTTCTGCCCTGCGCCCGCCGCCCTCGGCCCCGCGCCCCTTCCGCCGCCGCACAAAGGCGCCGACAGCTGGCAGGCGGCTGCCGACGGCAGACACCGAGGGTCAAACCAGCTCTGAAGGCGTTGCGGAATGCGCAGAAATCTACGGAAACTGCGGAAGAACACTGAGATCAGTGCAGTAAAACACCCAATACCCCACTCGTCCGCACCGTCAGGGCCAGCAATCGGAAAGGAATTAACACGGGAAACGAGCGCGCGAAGCGACACAGGAACAGGGCGGTTCCCGAGGCCCGGCGCCACACCCCTCCCGCTGGGCGCTGGCCGGCGAAGCCGCTTGGAGAACGACGACACCCAGCATGCAGCGCGCACCGCTGGATGGGTCTCGTCTCCGGTGCTCCCCGGGCGTGGCCGGGGCGCGGCCGCGCGTTGCATGATGGGAGTCGTAGTCTTCCGGAGTGGGGACACTCTAGCCGCCGCCGCTCGGCGTCCTCAGGGCGCGGGGAGCGAGCGCCACCGCCGGCCGTGGAGTGCATGCGCGCATGCGCGCCGTGCGTCAGTTCGGGCGGGGCGCGCGGCGGGTTCCCCTCAGGGACCCCTCGGCAGAGGCCCCGGCAGGGCAGAGCGGGCCGAGGCGGGATCCCTGTGCGGGACAGCGCCCTCGCCTCTGCTTTGGCGTCTGGGTAGTGAGGGACGATCCACGTTAGGCCCCTCCCGCAGCCGAGCGTGAAAACCAGTCGTGTCGATGGAACCGTATGGTTTTAACCGCTGGGCCTACGTGCGGCCAGTAGCCATGATCCCGGCAGTGACCTGGGGATAACGAGTGTAAAAGCCTGGTGCGGTGTGAGCCTCAGGCTGGTGACAAAATGGCCACCGCAGATGGTGCTCCGTGCCTGTCAGCCGCTGGCCTGAGCTGGCCATGTGGCGGATCCCGTTGTGAGTGTCGTGCAGGAGTGAACTTACAGACCTCATTTTGATGCAGCTCCAAACTGGTAGCAAGTGACTTTGCTGTTTCCCACTCGTCCTAAATAAATAAGTATATTGTCATTTGTACCCAGTGGAAACCTATATCAGAATCCTATACCTGATTGTGGTAACTGCTGGTCTAGCGCTGCTGACTTCTGTCTCAGTGAAGTGCAGGGTGCCCCAGCCTGCTGATCTGCCAGAACTGTGCTTACCAAAGCAGAATTATCGGGAAGATTGCTGTAGTTCAAGTGGAGTGTTCACAACACCCTGTGAAGTGAAGCGTTTGGAGGCAATAACCCCAGAGCAGGTTAATTTTTCTGCTATTACAGAATTGGAATAATTTCTTTGCAGTGACTAGATCTACAAATAGTTACGCCTAGCGAGTGTATTTTTGAAACTTGTCCTGACAAGCCCTGGAAAAAGGCTTCATTTGCAGTCTGGCTTTGTAGCAATCCTGTTAGGTACAATAAGCTGAACAGGTTGGTTGCTACTTTGCTGGGATAGCTGCTAGGAAAACTTCAATTGCTGCAGGAATCAGTGTTGATTATTTACTCCACTGTAGCATTCCATGTGAGTCAGGGTTTATACTGTACCTCAAAAAGTTTTGGAAAAGCCTCTGTTGTTCAGATGGCTTTTGATAATTTAATGACCTTCATACATTTTGTAAGAGTTTCTCCCCTCTTTCCCGTTCCTACTAGATGGACATATTTCTTTTCTGTCATGTCAAAATAAGGTGATGATGAATGATGGGTCCTTTCTGACATGAGAACCCTTTTGCAGTCTGGTAACCTTTAGCACAAAATGTACAATAGTGAATGGTCCAGCACTTGAGGGCGATTCCCTGCCAAGCACTATAGAAAATAGGTTTACCAGCTGAAAAATTCCAAGTTCTCCTTCCTCAGTGTGGTCTGATATGGTACTCTCAATTTTTCTATTATGTGGTTAAGACAGGAGATAATGAGAGCTTCTTAATGAATTCTGTAATTCACTAAAACCTACACTAGTTCAAGTGGTTTTATGAGAGATGTCTCATACTGTCCTGATTTCAATAGCAATTTTCCTTACTGCTAAAGCTATGAGATTTGGTATTTGAAAGGAAGCCTTTTGAGTGGAAGGCACCATATATAATTGGGAGTGCTATTAACATCATATCTGCATGGAATAGTTCATAGCTTTCATGCTAAGGAAATCAACAACTGAATCACACCTATGTGGTTTCTGAGCTTTTCTTCCTGCCACATTTCAGAAGCTGACAGAGTGACGCAGGTGTGAAGTAAAGATGACAAATACTATACAGAGTTTTACAGGAGTTAACTCAAGATCAGTCACAGAAATTCAATTGATGGTAAAAATTACCCTTCTCTTATTCCCATGATCAGCTCAGAAGAAACAAGTTTTCTTAAATATCAAATAGTATTTAGAAGTAAGCATTTTAAGTGAAGGCGAGCTCTAAATTTATGAAGTTAAAACATGACCTCAATAGGGTGGAAATTTTTATGGGCTGTTGTTTGAACTCCTGATATGCACTAAAGCAAATTTCATATTTATTTCCATGGGGAAGGCAAACTACTTTTCATAGGAAAGGATCAAAAGCATCAGAGTGGATATGCTGTGTTAATAATAGGAGGTGGGACAGTGAGGGTAGAAGAACTGATGGGACACTTACGGTTCAAAGAATTCAGCACTTCTCATTTTTGCTGGAAGAAATGTAAATTATGTCACCCTCACCTCCTAGTGCAAAGTTATCAGACAGACAATCACTAAGTGATACCGCTGACATTAAAATGGTTGGAATGTTATTTACTTCCATTTATTTCTCCTGGAAATCTTACAATATCTTGTTGCAAATGAAACAGAAGTCCACATATAATGGTGTAAGAAACAAAGGTTTGTCTGTAGTTTCAATGCTGGATTATTGTTCTATCTCAAAGTTAATTGAAATCCAAGATGTTTATATCAAAGCTGTAATGAGACACTGACAAATACCTTTCTGCCCCAGTGGAAATGTAATCTTTCTATTGAACATTTTGTCCTGGTAAATTCCATCTGCAGTAGGCACAGGCATTTTGCATTTGAATCAAGAAGGTCAGTCCTTTGGATCAGATGATATAGTGTACACTCCACTTGCCTTTAGATGAAATTGATCCTTTACTGCATTGAACATAAGACTGTGCATTTTTTACACCTAATTATCTTATTGTTTCATCTAAATGAATTTGGAATGCTAACACTACCACCCCTTTTTGATCTTTGCACGTATCAGTGAGACAATTCTCTGAAAAGCCTTATTTCTTAGACAGGATTACTTTAAAAATATTCTGTTGCATTTCTTTGCTAAATAAACCAGAATAAAATCAATGTTTAATTTATTGATAGAATTGAATATTTTGCAACGTTTTCCTCACATTTGCAGCAGTAACACAATAGTTCTATGTATAATTACTCAAACTTGTTTGAGTAATCTTCTTAGTACCTAGTAAGTACATATTCAACATTTTGGTTGTTTTACTCATAAATAATGGCATTGACTTGAGTGAAGAGAGGCATCATAAAACTGAGTGGCAGTTACACTGTGTTCACTATTCAGTGTTAAAATTTTCATTACCTTTGGAAATGTGACTTTTTTATTCTATAAAAATATAAAGTAAATTGTACTGAGTGTATGTAGAAAAGTGTGTAGATTATTTTTACAAAAACAAAGGGAAGAAATCTCTAGCTATGGAGGGGCCACTGTGAAATGCATAAATAGCAGCTAGGTCTCTGCAGGTATGAACCTGTTCTTATTTAAATCAATGGAAATTTCACTGCTGACTGCAGTAAATGCTGCATCAAGACCCCAGCTCTTTCCAAAAATCAATTAAATGCGTTCATAATAGGCTTTCATGCCTTTGAAAGTCTTTCTCTAAATTGCCGATGGAAACCAATCAATTAGGTCTTAGAGTTCATCTTATTAAAATAAATCCCACAATATTGTGCAAAATTAAATAAGATGCTTAAATTTGCTGGCTTTTATTTATCCTGAAAGATTAAGCAGTATCTGTGATTGTCAAACCACCTTGTTTTTTTTGCTAGAACATGTAGGACTCTACAGATGTGACTCTGTGTGTTTTGAATTGTTTCTGCACTGCAAAGAACAGTGCTGGTACTAGGAAGTTGAACAATGAGAAATTGCTCTGTTAGAACATGGAGTAAAATGAATTTTAAATAGACTTTTTATGTGATATTGTAGCAAATGGAAATTCTGATTTAGTGTTTGCTCAGAAAATGTTGAAAATGCTTTAGAGTTTTCTTAACCAACTGAAATTCAGTAATAGTAGAGACAAAAAATATAATTATTAAGGAAGATTAAACAGTACTTAGTGTAAAAGACTGTGGCTTGTTCTGATTTGTATTATTTTTGAATCTTTCATTGTTCACAGGAGATCCAGTGATGGCTGAAGAGTACATGACACAAACTGGCAGGTGGTACAGGTAAGATCTGCATAAAGCTAATTCCTCCATTTCTGCTGTCTTCATCTGCTGTCATTCAGGTGCCACAACTTGTTTCCTTAAACTGTTTATTGTGAAGTGTATATTTATCTGTATCACCATGAGGTCATAACATGTATGCTTCACTGTGCTCTATTTACCTAGAACATATTCTTTTGAAATCTTAGGTAGTTATACTGCTTTTATAGATTTAAAAATTACAGCATTAGCATCTACTTTGTGTTTTGTAGTTTGTGATTAAGCTGTATTTTACCTAGATATGAGACAGCATATTTATTATTACAATTTTTATATAAACTAAAATTATGTAATGGAGGTAACATAGCAATACTTCATATAGTATGCATGTCACCTTATGCATAGTTCCTATAATAAGGATGTTGACGTTGTTATTAAATTATTTAATAAATTCAGTTACTGAGTCAAGACAAAAGATGCTCTAAATACCTTAAAGCTGTTACAAAACCAGAGAGAAGATCAACTTCAGGAGGAATTTCAAAACAGAAAAAAATTAAAAGTGGTGTTTGAGGGGATATTATAATTAGGAGGGAAAAGATTTTAAAAATAATAAAAATAAGGAACTACTGCATTTGATAAGTATTTAATGAAACCAACTGTATCTTTATATACTTGAAAGTCCGATCCTCATGAACTACTGAGTGGTTCTCTTCAAACTAAAAATGGAAAAATATGTGACAGCCTGAGAACAAGCATGATAAGATTGGTCTAGAGATAATTGCTTTGAAAAGTTATTTTAAGCTAATGAGTAGTTCATAAAAGAAAAATGCCATTTCAACCAAATAAGTGTAATTATATCAGCTAACGCAGAAACACATTCTGGGAAGAAAAAATAAGCATTGCAAAGCCTGGAATGGTCAGTATGGAGTACAGAAATGTGTCCAAGTGAGTAAGCATCAAATGAAGGATTATCCCTACTTGTGGAGAATCCATTCCAGCAAGTAATTGAACCATGGACTACTGCATCTCTAATTCGTAGGACTCCCCAGAGAGCTAAAAGGGACTCTGTAGATTCTGTCATCAGTATGCCAAAGATCTCTGCTCTGTACTGTAGTGCTCAAAAGTAAGTGTTCCCCAGATTTCCATTTTTAAAGGACTTCTTTCAGAATACTGATCAAACCTTGGTGTTCTGAGTTTTTAAAGATACAGTGAGCTTTTGCTGTTGTTTTGCCTGTGAATGCAAGAAAGAAGTTCTGATTATGGTTCTAAAATTAGAGCAAAAATGTTATGTTCTGAAATAGCTTGAAAGGTAAACAAAAGGCTACCAAGTGTGTAGGCTAACCACAGAAAAAGACAGAGGATAAGTGTTTAAAGAGAAATATGTTATTCTGTACTTAGCTCGAAGTGAAAAGAGACTGTGCCAAGCAAATAACAGAAAGACAGCTATGTGTGCAAAACTAGGTGGCAGGACACTGGGGAAGTGTGCAGGATGAAGCTTCTGAGACTGCTGAGTAAAGGTCTGCAAAACCATGATGCTAGAATATATTGATGCAGGAATAGCCTACATATACTGCATATATCTCAAACAACTTCTAGAACATTGTGCTAGATCACACAACTGTCTTTTATGAGGATTCCTGTTTTGTTTGGAAAAGGATTGCATATGAGACTCTGTCTCTGAACTTGAGAGGTAATGTGATCTGTAGAATCAATAGTACAAAAGACTTCACAACTTTACTGGATTTTTTTAACTTTGTGTTTTGTATTTTTCCTGCCACACATTCAGATGGAAGGCTTACTACAGTATGTTAGGCTTCTCATACTATCAGGAAACCTTGACACATTTTAAAATTTACTTTAGAAACTCAGTTCTCTCTTAAACACTGTTGACTGATTCATTCTGCAAGCTTTCTTAATTTGATTCTGATTTGATCCTTTGTACAGCTGCATAAAAGTAGTGGATTAGGGTTTATCATACACAAAACTATTCTGAAGAGTCAAGAGATTTTAGCAGAATCTGTCAGCAGCCAGAGCTGTGCAGACAAGTCCAGTTAAGATATGGTTAAATGCTTTTTGCCAACCTTGAATAAAAAATACTGTTGTTAAACAGACAACAGCTAAGAAACATAAGCATATATTTCATTCAATGAAAACTAATTGTATGAGCTCTCTGTCATCAAATTCTATGTGATTTAGTTGTATATCCAGAAAGGAAGCTTCATGTTTATGAAAGATTTCAAGTGACACTGCAATGCATTGAAGCAAGTCTCTACCAGTGCTTCTTGACTTAGTAGAATATAAAAGATTTTTCATTTTGTTTATTCTATAATAAATGGCTGCATGCAGTATGATAACACTGCATAAACCATATTGCAGAATGTTAAACACACTTTCTAGATAGGATTTTTCCTTATTTCAAGCAACAAAGAAGTATTCTTAGTTTTATCTTTGGGTGGATTAATGAGAAGAATTTATTTTCTTTGCAAATCATGGCAAATTGAGACTTGGTTTGGGGTTTTACATTTTGCTCCCTTGGTTTTAGAATCTTGGAGTCTTGCCTTGCTTTGGAAATTCTCTGAATTTTGATGCAAACTTTTTCCAGTATCTCAAAAAACTGCATTTTCTGTGGGCACTGTGGATTAACAGAAGACAACTGTCTGCCAGCTGGCGGTAAATAATTTCAAGTTGCACAAGTCTGCCTTATAAGCAAAAATCTTTACCTGTTTAAATGTCTAGAGAAGGTAATTAAAAACTGTAGAATGTGCAAAAGGCTATACAGACAATGAATTGCTAAAATAATTGTAATGATGCACAGTTCTACACTCACCCTTTTCTCTCTGCTGAAGGACACTGTGTAGAAGGCAAATCTCTGCCTGACGGATTCTGATGAGAGTTATTGTTAATTACACTTAGGTTACCAGAGGCACTGTGTCACTTCTATATAAAAACAGTACATTGCTTCCATTATAGTTGGACATTTGCATGAAACCATAAAGAGTTTCCTTGCTTATCTGTGTTCCTAGCTTGAGACCAGTAGCTTTCTTGCCTTTTATTAGTTGGAGCATAATCTAAAATATGAGGATGAATAAAATAATTGACTATGAATATAGCTTCAGATATTATTGTCTATGTCCCCCACTCTGTCTTTCCCTTTTCTGCCTCTCCCTAGGGGAAAAGCAGTTATCTTCCTTATGCTAAATCCAGTTCCTATCCACAGCAATCGTAAATCTTGGCATCAGTCTCACAGCAGAATAAAAAGTCAGATCAGCAGGAAGCTTCCACATAAGAGCAACAAGCAGCTCCAGGAGGAGGAAAAAAAAATTACAAGAAAAAAAATCTTTTTAAACTCTTCCATTTATTTTCTTTCAAAAAAAAAGGATTCTACTCATTAGAAGCCCTCAGGTTTTCTTGTATTTTTAAAGATAATATGCCTTCAAAGAATGACAACTCATTATTCAGCCAGCCTTTCAAAGCCTTTTATTTCAAAGCTTCTTTCTGAATAAACAAATCTATAAAGAGAAAAATTGAAGTTTCTGCTTTTCCTAGTGTTTTACATAGAGGCTACACAAGCTGTCTTCTCTCAAAATGAGTCAGACCTGAAATTACAAAGTAACAAAAATTGTTGGATGTAGCTGGTGGAATTAATTTTATGTATTTTATCTACAGACTGGCTCTAAAGCCTCAAAAATATTTTTAATTGAAAATTCAAAATTTTAGTTTAAAACCCCAAGGTATTTTTTATTACTGTTATTATTTGCTTAGGGATGTTTAAATGTTTAGAGATAGGCAAAGGAATACTAAGTAGAATAAAAAAAACTATCTTAAACGTGGCGACAATGTGATAAAACTGATAGTAGGGTTTGCAATATAATTTGAATTTTTACTTACTGGGCTGTTGTACAAAATATCTTTGTACATTTATTGCATTCCACAAGTGAATTAGTCCTTTAGGGCATTAGGAGTAACTGTCCTGCTCAGATTAAAGTGAGCTACCCTCCCCAGGATGAGAGATTGATTAGGTTTTAAACCAGAAAAAATATATTGAGAAATATAAAGATTTTGTTGCTAGAGCAGAGATTCAGGGAGTACAAAGATAGGAGTAAAATGTCCTCAGAAGAACTGGAGAAAGGAGTTTGGAATAAGAAAGAAATGTTAATTAGTGAATTGAGCAGATGTACCTCAGTGGCTTGGAAAGCATAATGTTAGAAAGTCCAAAATAATAGTTTGTAGGAAAATGTGCAGAAATGTCTGAACTCTCACAGGATTGTAGTAACCTCTTCACTCAATAAGACCAAGGCATTGCTGCGATGAAATTGCTCAAACCATGTGTAGATTCCTTGATAGCGTTTCCTATAGTTAGTACCTGAATTACAATTGAAAATAAAAAAAGAGGTTCAAACGGAGTACACAAGATGCCATGATGGCCGACGTAGGCTTACAAAGGAAGAAATCAAAAGAAGCACTCCGTGTGATTCTGTGCCAGAGTATTTGACGTCATACTAAAAGCAGGTACAAATAGAGTACAAGTGCAGTCAGAGACTGGAGTAACAGGGAACTCTTCTGTCCCTGAAGACAGCTAAAAACTCTGGAAGCAATTCTTAAAAATACCTTTCTTTTCAAATTGAAGTAACTCTGTGGAGGGGTTTTGAACAGCTGTTGCATGTGGGAATTGCTGACTGCCTGTATTGCCTGTGAATTTTCTTTCATTTATTTGAGGAGAGGAGAGCAGTGCTTAGGTCCAGATGCAGACTCGTTTACTCCAATAGTGCTCGTGGTGATACAGTTGCAGTCTCATGGATAGGCAAATTCTCCCCAGGCTTTTGCAGTGCCATCATCAGGTTACCGCTGCTTGGTGGCAGAGAAGAGTTCATCCAAGTCCATGTATAACAAACAGTGACTTCTTTTCAGAGCTGCAGACTTTTTTTTTTCCAGTCACCAGCTGCATAATTGTCAGTACAGACCAAAGAGCTAGGAAAACTTCTACTGCAGCATTATGAGATCTGCTGCAGTTGTGTTTCGCTAGGCTTTTGTAACTTCTGCTCATAGTAGGCAATAAAGTGAGAACAAGATTTATCCGATTTAGCTGATTTCAGATTTATTGCCACAGATTTTTAAAAAAGCATACTTTTATACATGGAAATGGATGTTTCGTGCTGCTACGCTTGTTAGGAATGGAAACCTGTGAAATGATGGTATCATTCAGTAGAACTGGAAATGCAGTGGAAAAAGGTGTTTTATTGTTGTCGAATAACTGTCTGGCAGACATCTTGTTCACTCCATGCACCTCATCCTTTATTTGTTGGTTTTAACTAAAATATAATTTTAAGGCTTTTTAAGCAAAGTATTTCCATAAAATAATTTGAAGAGAAGAAATAGTTATAAATGGGGAAGCCACTGTCTGTCTGCAGCAAATAATTCATGAAGACTGATGTACCCAGTTCACAGTACAGGCTGAACATGCAAGAAGATTCCTAGCAGGGTGCAATGAGGAATGGCCAGCAGCAGGGCAGGCACGAATTGCAGGAAATGGCAACCAGGTTCAGCTGCTGAAGCAGGTTGACAGTAATTCTGGAAAGTCAATCCACAGGTCATAAACTTACCTACTGAGGGTCAGAGTTCTGTGGTCACTAGGCAGGTGCAGGGTGATGGGACCAGGCAGAAATCAGACCAGGAAGTCAGGTGCAAGGGGATGCAGCAAGCACTGGAACACCCAGGTGAAGTGGGATTAAAGCAGTGTGTGGGTTGAGGCTCCCAGGTGAGGCTGGTAAGGGCCATTAAGACTTTCTATTGTGTTCAGGGTCGTTATTATCCATTGGCAGTCTTGCATTTGAAACAGACTAAAATAATTACAGAGGCTGTGCCTTACTGAACTTTTGTTCAAATTCCTCGTTACAAATGCAGTAATCATAGCAATGAATAGTCATGTAAATTTTCTTGTATTTTTAATCTCCTTCTCTACATCTGATCAGAAACAGGAGCCAGACAATATTAATGCTCCCATTGCCACAATTCCTTAACTGCAACGGCAATTGCTGTTTTTAACAAAAAGATCAAGCATTCAAGCTGAATTGCTAGGGTATTTTAAACTAGTGTTTCTACTAGATCCAATAGTCATAACAATAATGAGAGCAATGTCCTGGAGAATCAGAATTACATGAATTTTGCCATTTTATTGACCTAGCAAGCTTTGTGAAAAACCACGGTGTCTTGTCTACATCAGTACTAGTTAGCCATAGGAGGCACTGGAGTAACTTCCAGTGTAGACTGAGAGAATGGGTAAGCGAGATCAAGCAGTAGCACTAGCATACCATGTAGAAAACATCATCAGAAAACAAGCCAGTATCCACAAAGAAATTAAATTAAGAACAGAAGCTGTTAGCATGTATCTGATGGCAGAATGTACTTTTCTGCTATTTGAATTTGGCGCTCATGTTTACCTTTTCAGGATCTTTTTTTTTTTTTTTTTTTTTTTTCCTTTGGACTGCCTGGTCAAATGGTAAAAGTACTGGAAGTTCCTGTTTTTTTCCTAATTCTTGCTACTTTCATATCTTGTATATGAGCTTATTCCTAAACTTTCATGCTTTTGTGATCTTATTGTTGTGTCTTTTAACTAAGCTTGGATTTGCACAAAAGTTACAAGCAGAAGTTTAAGAGCTCTGAGGTGGAGCACAATAAAGAACAATTTCCAGCACCAGGAATGAAGAAATACTGTATTCTGAGTGGGCCCTTTAAAAGAAAAGTGAATATATAAATTCTGACATGACTGTGTTTTTTTGACTACTAACCTTGTGCTTTTGTTTTGAGGAAGATGACTCAGCATACTGTATCACCTAAAAGTAAGGCTGGTCTTGCATCTGCCAAAGGCCGTTTTGGTAGTGCTTGCCATCTAGTGGATTACTGCTTGTATACACGTATGAGCAGGATCATCTGCCACAAAGATAGACCATCACACTATTAATCACACTGATATTTGATTATATCCTGCAGAATCTGAGTACTACTCAATGGAATTTTTTATTTTGATGAATGAAAAGCTTGTGAAAATTCAACTACAAATTGCAAACATTTTCAAAACTTTTATCTGACAGCTGTATTTACAACTCTACCATGACTTGGTGACCAGCAAAATAATGGAATTTGAGAGCCAATGAGTAGTCAGTGTAAGTGGCCATGAACTCAGCTGTAAACTCAAGCCCCATGCTAACGTATATTGGCTGAGGCTTTATGATGATTTGGTGAACATAACTGAGCTTGTTGAAATTTATACCCATTGTTTCTGCTTCTTCTGTAAAAATTCGCTCGGACCCTGTCATTTTTTTAGATTTCTGGTTTGTGTATAGTAGTAACTGGATTTTCTCAACATGACCTCTTCTCTTCTCTTAGCTGAATTGCCTGGAATAGTTGTTATCCGTTTTGTTGACCTGGACTTGAATTTCTACCTGATTAATAGTTTACCCCTCATTACTGCCCACTAGTCTTACGATCACAAGTGTTGCACATACCATAACACAATGCAAATATCTGTATTGTAAGTTACAAGGGTTCCCTCCACTTCTTAAAAAAAAACATGTAGACAAATGTAGTCCTCCTGCCAAAATTTGAGTCCCCTCTTTCAATTTTAAATACAATTGAGCTTTTACTGTTTTTTTTAATAATCACCATATTTTTAAAACATGGACTATTTTACCAACACATACAGCCTACAGGCAATAGTTAAGGGAAGTTCTCAGCAACAGGGAATTTTCAGGTTTGAACACAACAGGTTTTCTGCTATGTTGATGTTTGTAATAGTATGGGTTTTTTAATCCATGATGATAAAGACGTTGGAAAATTTTAGCCAACAGCTTATGGTATTCACAAATAATTTATGCTCTATGCTTTCAGCAGAATTTCCGATTAAACTTATTAAACTCAAGAATACAGTAATTCTTATTTGTTACCAATATGTTCATACAGATGATTTTACTTTTACAGCATTTAATGATCATTATCCTATTTATGAGTAACTTCATATGCGGATGTTGAATTGGGTAAGATTCCATGGGGTCTGTGCTTAGTCTGGCTGTTACTTACCTGAGGGTGTTTCAGTCTTACAGTGCATTGTTACCATTATATATCAGAATTCCTGATCTTCCCCATCGCATTCTCATGACAGGATAGTTTTGGTTTTTTACCTTCCTCTAACAACTGCTGTGAGGAACTTCTGTTATGATCAGAAGGTGAAATACTAATTGTTTGAACACTGAATTCTTTCCCTTTCTGTTAAATACTGACTATGTTCCTAAGACTACAGAGTACATAAATTTCATCATAAAGATCACCATAAATAGTTGAAATTAAGACATATGTAAGAAACTTTGTACAACCATCCTCCTGTTTTCAAAAAGTAATTTACCAATAATTTGATCTTTATCCAAATTTAGAAAGTTGTATTTTAGTACCATAATAAAAATTTGTACTCAGTAGTATCACAAGCTCAAAAAATCACTTTTATTAATATATAAAAAAGAATAAAGAAAACAGACATTATAATTAAATATTTGCTCTCATCTACAAATAAGTACTTTGGATAATAAAATAATTTTTTTGGTTCTTGTGGACAGTTAAAAACAGAGGAAGGAATGTTCTGAAATAAAAGAACAGAAAGAGACTTCTGAAATAGAAAATATTTGGCGATATCTCTTAGTCACTCGATAAAATATCTATGTAAACAAGTAATCCATATTTACATTATCATATGCAATATTCTTGGCTACATGTAGTAAGATGGATACATGTAATTACATTCAGTTTTAGAATCTAATTTGCACCATCATTTCTCAGTTCCTTAATGTTGGAAAAAATTATAGTATTTTTTTTTCCTAGGCAATTAAAAAAGATAGCACTTTCAATGTTAGGTTTTGTAACTTCCTGTTTTTTAAAAGGAATCCAAACCTGGAATGTAAGCTCTAAAATCATGCTCCTGTAAAAACAACCATGTAGATGGTTTCCAAACATGCAGAAAAAGACCCATGAAAAAGCTGGAGTTCTACCTTCCATTTGTATCTCTGAAATACATTTTCTTTCCTATGTTGCTACTGTATTTATATAACTCATAAATACAAGTAAGAAAAATAAGAAAATTTGCATGAAAGGAAAGTTAGTGGAAGGCCCCTTTGAGGAGCAGGTTTAGGACTATTATTCTCCAAAGAGTAGTTCCTATACATAGTACCTATGCATTTTTAGTTAGCATTGAACTAACCTCATTTTTTGCAAGGATACTCAGAGGCCTTTTAAATCAATTAGAATTAAGCCAGAAGTCTATAGTATGTTTTGTCTGTTCTAAATTGCACACACCAAGGTTGATCAAGGTTTAGGAGATCACAGCTACTACATCTCATGGGGACCTTCCGAAGATCAGCAGCCAGAATGCACATGAGATATCACTGATTATCAATTCCCCAAATGGAATCTTCCAGCTTCCACTGACTTTCTACTATCATATTTAACCTCTAAGTTGAAAACCAAGATTATGTTCTGGGGGGCTCCCCCCAAAAGGTTGCTAATCCTTGATTTTCAGTTAGTTTTATATCACAGAATGGTCACAATGGAAGGGACTCAGAAGGATCATCGAGTCCAGCCCTTAAGCAAATGGCCCATATGGGGTTTGAACCCACAACCTTGGTGTTACTTGTACCTTGCACTTCGTGAGAATAGAGAAGTAAAGAAATGGCACCATTCTTTTTTCAAGTAGCATTCCCCTTGAACACCACATGGAATACAATGGAAACCAGAAGGCATGCTGGTTATTTAACAGCATATAGAACCAACCACCTAACAACTATTCATTTCAATACATTCAACTCAGTGCTGTAACAAAAGAAGTCAAATATTCTGTGTTTTCCAGTACACTGTACAGTTATTTCTTCCAGAACAGTCCCTAGGCAACTCACTACCTTCCATACAAACATATGCTTTTATTATGGGACCTAGTACTATGCAAGGATTGAGTGAGCTCATTTTCACAGGTGGATGAGACACAGTAACAGGCCAATATAACAATTTAAATTGCTGTTGCCTGTGTGAATGCAGGACAGAAAGCTGCATAATAAAATACTGCAAGTGAGCTCGTTTATTCACTTCCTCTGTCATGCTTCACTGTTTGATTCACTGCATATAGTGGGACTGGAGAAGTGCTCACACATTAGTTTAGCAGTTTAGGTTAGTGTTCCTTCTGTCATACCTGAATTGTACATTAAAAGCCGGTATTTTCTACAGTGGAAAAATACACCAATGTGAGGTTGGTCCCAGTCACCCACAAACCTATTAAGTGAAACCATAGAACTCTGTGATGTAATCCTTGAGTAACAAATTCTACAGAAGAAAAGTTATAAAATATTTTATTATGCTAGCTTTCTATACTGCATTCACCAAATAATAAAATATTATTATTACAAATCAAATAACAGGAACTGAGGTACATCTTGTCAGAGAAGACCCAAAATAACTCCAATGTCCAAAATAGTTTGTACTAACAAAAAGTGAACTACAAAAATGGCACATTTGTTAAAGGGTAATGTATTAAAATGTTTTTAAAAGCTGAAGTAAATAAAAATTTATGTAGTATTTAAAAAATAGGAAATTATTTGCTGTCTGCAACTATCTGCAACAATAGTTGCTGTCTGCAACTATTTACCACATGAACAGTGGTAAATTTGTATTTGTAGTGGGCTCTGCAGCTTTTACAAGAGATAATATAATGGCTCATCATTTTGGACATGTGCAGTCCAAATAATCTACTATAATTATTCTTCCATAATAGTAAAAGTATAAATATAGTTTCTATCTGTGAAATTAATGAATGAGCATAATGCATTAATACTTCAATTACTAGAAAGAGCTATAAAAGTGCCAGTAGGGACTCTTCATTATTTAGAGAAAATTGCATTTTTTAAAACTGTAATTTCAAATTAAAAAGTCATAGAGTTTGTATAGATTGCTTACAGAGTAAAGCATGTCTTCATGCCTATGATAATAATGCTTCTGATGTCAGTGTAGAGATACCCAAACTGGCTTTCAGTTAACAGGTAGCGTTTTATGAAAAGAGCAAAGCTCACCTGTGTCTCGGAGAAAGTATTTCTCACTTGAAGCTAATTTTTTTTCTGTGAGACTGATAGCACATTTTTCTGGTTTCTAACCTCCTAATTTCTACTCTAGTACCATAAATCAATAGAACTGTGCAATCAAATAAAGATACTAAAATGCTGCCTTCTGGGATAAAAGGAAGATTTAGTTTAAGTGATACATTTTTCTAAGTGTGTTTCTATAGTTTTTCAAATAAGACAAATTCTGCATTTGGATGTCTTTAACATTTCTTAGATTACACTAATAATTGCACATAATTCAAAGCCAAATATCATCTGTATTACAGTATATTTGGTAGAATTTGTTGAAAGGTCAACGGATACATTCGGATTTTAAAAAAACAAGATCAAAAACCCCCAGAAGTTTCTAAAGGAAATATAACATTTTATGAAGATGTCTAGCAAACTTTTCTTTTTTTTACATAAAATTTTAGAATAAACATTTTTATGAAGCAGCTCTGTAAAGTGCGGAATGACCTCAAATCCCATAGAATATAGCAGCCAGTGAGGGGGTTAATCAGCTAGAGAAATAAGAGCTTTAAAAAAGTGAACATTACCAGGAAATTTATGTGTAACAAATTAAATTATTCTGTATGGTATACTTCATGGCTGATTCATAACCTGCTAAAGCACTCAAGAGCAAAATTTAGTCCGAATTTTGTTAAATTTTTCATGACTATAAAAGATATAAGCATTAAATTAAGAAGTGATATGGAAGACAGTTTCCAATAGTGTGATTTTCCCATTATGTGATGTCATTAATGCTCTTCTTTTTTTAAACAAGGCATGGACTAGTCATGGACCAATAAAATATGCTTGGGACTTACAGAAATTTAAATCCATATGCAGAAAACTTGAGTATCTTTCAGCAAGCCATACTAAAAATGAACCCCAAGCTTAATTTCCATATCAATAGAATTACATTAGAAGGACCCTCACCAGGGGGAATTTGGAGGTATAATAGTACTTTTATTTTATGTATTTTCTTTACATAGTTGATCTTTGTCCTGCTTCATCAAATTTGATGTTTTGTTTTCTGGCTGCTTCAGTATTGCTCCTTAGATCAGATTTATCTGCATTACTACTGTTTGTCATTGTGGATTCTACTTCTGTGCCTTCAGGAGTTGCTCCAATGGGCCTCAGAATTTTAGCATTCTCTGCTGGGGGCCGCTTCCAGTGGGGCCTGCTTGCCATCCACAAAATAAGCGAACCAAATATGACAAGCAAAAGACCAAGACAGTTGACCAAAGTTGCTTCTGGTGGGGATGAACTGTATGCAGGATTTTTCCTTTGAAAGGGGAAAAAGAAAGAAGAGGTCAAAAAAGATTGTTTTAAAGACAATCCTGGTTTAAAAACAGCAGTCTCCTGCTGGGTAGGTCTTTTAATACAAACAAAACAAAACACTGTCTCAGTACTGGATGCTTATTATTCTGGGCAAATGGAAGTATATTTGCAATGAATAACCTTAATAAACAAATGGAAACAAGTACTTACAATGCAAATATAAGCTTTTCTGTGATTCCCATGAGAGCTGTTGCAATCACTGTTGCAAAGATGGTAAGACCCGAATAAACGTGTATTGGCATGAGAGCTGCGCGGAGATGAACCGGAGCAAACGGGAGCAGAAAGACAGCAAAACCAAAGAACAGCTACAACCAAAACAGATTCATAGTCAGGGCTAGATGGAAAACAAGCTGCATGCCTCAAGCTTAACAAAAATAATAATAAAATTCCATTCTGAGATGTCTTCAGGTAAAAATTTGAAAATAATTGGCATTTCTATTTTTGAATGTGTTTCCTATCAAAACCAAAGCAAAATTCTGGATTAGCACTTGGGAAGCAGACATTAAATATTTTATAAATCATCCTACATAATATCAGTGTCCAAACTTACTGACAATGCTAAAACTCCAACCAAACTAAGTACTGGAAACACAAATTTTCAGAGTCACTAAATCACTAATATAGTAAAGGTGTGAGGAGCCACACTTTTACAGTCTTGTCAAGTCCTTCCTGTTGTCTGGTCCTGTTGCAGATTTGCACATAAAGGAACATCAGAAGACAGTCTAACCTTCTGACTTGAATGGATTAAATAATTTTCTCCTGTTAGAATTTCAGTTAAATTTAAGTGCTTCTCTTTAGAAGGTGAATGGTCTCTCAATATATTGATCACATGGCATTTACAGAGTGAAGACATGTATGGGTGGCATCAAGTTATTCAGGGGACATTCGTCCTCCTATTAGCACTAATTTTGTGATGGAAAATAACCTATCATGTCCCATGGTTGCATCCACAGGCTTGCCCAGTCATGCTGAGGTTGCAGCCCTTCTTTTGTTTGTTTTACTGTTACTCACCCCTGCTGCCAAATTAGACACAGTGCGTGAATTTGTATTTCATCCTGGTTTAACTCAGTCCTTGTTTTATCTTTCCATAATGGATTAGAGAGCCTGATATTTTCTCCCTGGGAAGCTTTTTAGTACACCATAATCAAATCATCTCTTAATCTTAGATCTGCTAAACAGCTGGAATTTTTAAAGTCTTGCAATGGAAAATAGCTTTTCCAGCCCTCAAATTACTTTTCCAGAATTACTTTGGGTTTGTTGCTTTTTATTTTTCTACATTTTTGCCCTATTCCTAAATTTATGTCAGTGTGCTATATTGTATTAACCTACATTTGGCTTAATTACAATATAGTTACAATATTGCAGGCAGAGTATTATGTGAGCATAGGACTGACATGCCCCTTCTGGTAAGTGCCAAGTGTCTTCTTTGTCAACAAAGATGCTGCTTTTTGACTATTCTTTATAGTGCTCAGTTGCTTAACAAACATCAGTCTCTGACTGGAGACTTACATCCCAGATTGGAGGAAGGAACACCAAGGATCTTTTGATGTGCCATTGATCATGTTTATAGTAGCAAAATGAAAAGTAGAACTAAGATCTTAGTCACAATTCTTCATTTAACCATTAGAAAAAATACTGATACTCAGTGTAGTGGCAGCACAGACTTCCTTGAAATAGCTGCATTATTAGGACAAACTTAATTTTAACATTGTTTTTTCTTATTAATTTATATTCATTCTTATTTATTTGTTCAGCTGTAGAGTACATACTCGACAATGCTGCAATATGCTTTCTTTTTTTAAAAATGTTAAAAACACTATTTCAACACTGCTTCCTGTACCTCTTGAAGAATGAAGCAGTGAAGAATAAAGTCCAGAACCCAAATCCCTTAGCTGAGGCTTTTCTGTGCTTGATCATAGATAATTAAGTCTTTTTTTTCTTTTTAGTGTTGTGGGAAAAAAATATTTGAAGGAACAAAATAAATTTTCATAGTGCAATAACACAGCATAGGGAGTTCAGAACATATATGCAGAAGCATCTGTATGTGTTCTGTAAATTTCAGGGCATGGTTTCTCTCCTTTGCCAAATGCAAAACACATCAAGTTAGCTCATTTTACATTACAATAATGCTAATTCTCTGCCAAGAGGAGCAGTTAAAAGCATGCCCACAAAATCAAAGTTCTGCTGATTCAGGAAAACTGGTTAGCCAGTACTAGCTCATTCAGGTGTCAGATCCTTTACATCTCTACTGCTCCCTGATGCACTTGTTTTGCTGATTAGAAAAGTCTTAAGGCCAAGAAGTGACTACTTAAATTTATGACAGCTGAAAACCAAACCAAAACAAAAGCTGTTACTTCATTTGAGACTTCCTTTATAAATTCTCTGTATTTCAATACGCTGCCAACAAACCAAGTAACTTGCTGTTCGTTCAGGAGTTAGTAGGGCTTAGAAACACGCTACTGTGTAACTGTATTGTAGGTTAATGGCCATTATGCCAGCAAATAAGCAAAATAGCTTTAAAAATGCATTTTTCTTCAAAGCCAATGATCCAGTATTTGTACATTTACATAATAATTTGCCAAATCAGAGTGTAAAATGGCTATCCCAGCAGTTACAATGTACTAGCCAAAGCCTGTAGTGCCTGAATTACTAAAAACATTCTTCAAATTTACAACCTGTTTGTAAATACAGTTAGATTCTGACCTGGAGAGAATAAAATATAACAGCAGTCAGCCCAATCCAGCTGTGCAGACTGTACATGTTAGGAATGTTCGAGGCATTGTGGAAATCAAACGCGGCTACCATAGAAACGATTGCAAGAATCATAGCTATAGTATTTAATCCAGCGTGTATGAACTTCATTAGGAGTTTGCTGCACTTCCAGGTCCAGGGCAATCTGTACACAATAATAGCTGAAGAAAGAAGAGAAACAAGATTTTAGGCCTTATAGAATAATTTCTTTTAGATGTTAATAATTACGCATAATTCACATAGGTACATTGTAAATTACAGTGAAATCCAACCTTAAGTCGTGTAAAAAGTCTATTAGAAGTTTTTTTCTCAAACACTTAGCATAGCATACACTGAAAATACAACTGAAGCTTAAATATAGTCTTTTAGGGATTTCTTCTCAATTATAAAAAATCCCAGAAACTTCAGTGTGTTTCCAAAAAAATCCCAGTAAATGACTTGGTGTCATCTTTTCCTCAGTCATTAAATTGATTTAACAGGGATTTGGCATAGGATTTTGATTTTTCCGCTACTAGTCAGATTGAGCAATTTAGCCCGATTCTTATATTGAGAAGATCACTTGTTGAGAAAGCATGTAGGATTATTTTATACTATTTATTCTCTTTGCAACTTTGGATAATGCCATTCTCTAATTGCATAGATACTTATATGACTGTCTATTACATTGATATCAATAACACTACTTTGAATGGGAAAATGCTCTTCAGCATAAGGGAATCATAATCTGACTTTGAGACAAAAGCTTTTAACAAATACAAGTCTTCCACCACTGTTAGATGAATGTAGGGAAGTTTTGCCTATACTTGAATTAATAACTCCAGCAGACAGTGTTTGTTCCAGTCTGAACAAAACGATAATTTCCATTGCTCTAACTCCAGATGGTCCATAAAAATAACTTAACCTTGAGCTGCTTCTTGCTGAGTTTTCTCAAAGATCCCCACTGCCCCTATCTGCCACAACTGTCCCCTGTCTGTCATATGATTCAAATGCTTTCCACAGGGGACACAAACGGGGCAGATTACATCACTGAAGCTCCAGGTACATCTGATTACAAACTAGATAGTAATTCTGGATGTATGACAGCACGTAAGTATATTCAACTAATGGGGGGCAAATATTTATGAGGACAACTGATAATATGACTAATAAAGACTAATGTCTTGCCTGAACAAAAGTCTGAGCTCCACTCAGTGATTCATCACATCTAATTTAAGGCTTCTGCCTATGAAATTACAGTGAAAATTTTATATATAATTAGCTACAAACAAAGGAATAATAATTTATGTAGGTTTTTTTAAACAATCCTGTTCCAAATATTAAGAAATAGAAAATTATTATCTAAGTGATTCTCATGTGCCCTACTCATTCATTACTTCTCCATAACCCTTGCATTTTAAGCAAAAAGCATAGATTATGGAAAATAAATAGAATATTATCTCTACATGTTCTGATGAATAGTAGTAATAAATGACAATTTCTTTTCACACTTCTGTTCACACAAGTTCTGTTCAGATTTTTCTTTTAACTTGGATGCATTTCAATAAATACAGTACTACACTAAATAATTCACAAAGAAAACGGTTTACAAGTCAAATTCCCATACTGTGATCAGATTTTAAATCAATGTATGCTTTTACATACTGTGTGAAAATATAAAACTGGAATGAAATGGTTCCTTAGAATATTTAAATATATACACCACTTAGGTTGGTTTTGGCTTTCTACTTTAAAAAGCAACAGTAATAAATCCTACAAAGTCAGGAAGATAGAAACCTTGTTTATAAGATGATTTGACTGTCTTAAAGCAATCTATTACAGAAATATGATTCTGCACACCAAGCTTATCACCTCCAACAGTTCCCCAAAGTGATGTTACATGATAATATTAGAATCACAGAATCCTAGAGTTGCTAAGGTTAGAAAATACCTCTCAGAAAATTGAGTTTGACCATTAACCTATCACTGCTACATCGACAATAAACCACGTCCTGAGCACGACATATATGTTTTTTGAGGACTGCCAGGGACAGTGATTCCATCACTTTTCTGGGCAGCCATTTCAATACCTGACCACCATTTCAGTGAAGAAATTTTTGCAAGTATCCAATCTTAACCTTCCCTGGTGCAACCGGAGGCCATTTTTTCTTGTTCTGTCACTTGTTACTTGGGAGATGAAATCGATCCCCATTTGCTATAACCTCCTTTCAGACAGTTGTAGAGAACAATAAGGTCTTCCCAAGCCTCCTTTTCTCCAGGCTAAACACCCCCAGGTCCCTCAGCTGCTTCTCTTCAGACTTGTGCTCCAGACTCTTCACCAGCTTCATTGCCCTTCTCTGGACCTGTTCCAGCACCTCAATGTCTGTCTTGTAGTAAGGGGCCGAAAACAGGACACAAGATTTGAGGTGTGGCCTCACCAGTAGTGGCTACAGGGGGAACAGTCACTGCCCTGGTCCTGCTGGCCACACTATTGCTGATACAGGATTCTGCTGGTCTTCTTGGCCACCTGGGCACACACTGGCTCATGCCCAGTCAGCTGGCAATAATATCCTGCATTAGACTATTATTAACCAACTTAGTACTAATGATAATGACTTCTAATTTTGTAAAGCAGATGAGTCCAAAGGCCCCAAACAAGTTTCAACATCCCATGAGGATATTCCAAATAAATCCTTCTTACCTTATGTACCACAGTATTGTCAATAATTTAGTCACGGTGCAGCAGAGTACTGGACTCTATATGAAGAAAACTTAATGAGCATAGGTCCTCATCTCAGTTTTTAGTCTTTGATCTCAGAGGGTCAAGTCTGGGCTAAAATTTTTATGTAATATTTTTTTTGTTGTCATCTAGATGATTTAACTTCTAGAAGCACTATCAAACTCTCTAGTCACTTGTCCACATAGTCTCAGATCTCTGTTTGGGCCTTGAATTTTCTAAGTTGATTCCCGTAAACATTACAATAGAAAACCAAGGAATAACTGAATAATGGTTTGGCCAGTTGTTAACATTCATTACCGTGTAACATGCCACAGCCCAGGCCATATGCATGATATTGCAGTTTGGTTTAATCATCTTTCTGTGAGGGCTTTGTGTGAACTTACACATTGCAATTTCAGCAGATTTGTTAATCACTGTGAAAAGATACAGTTTTATTTCTCCACCACCACTTCTGTGTGCTTCTCCCTGCCTTTCTCATAACTGGTGCTTTTCTAATCTGCAGGAGGAAAGAAGACAGTCTGGGGAACAAAGGGGAGAGAAGGAAGAGTCACCTTTCAATGAATACAAGCTCTTAAAAACTTACTCAGATGTGATATGTAATTTCATGTCAAAATTAAACAGCCTGGGTTAAAACATTCAATTAGAATGTTTGGTGGTGACATGGTAAAGCATCCTCGTGAAGAGCTTTCTCAAGGCAGAACATTTCTAGTACTATTAAGAAATTTGACAGCCTAGGTACCCTGGACTGAGCATTTTGACTCAGACCTTACTCCTTTTTTGAACTTTGATTTTAAAACACATCACACAGGGCAGAGTTACCTTGCAATATTTTTATATGGCATGGGACATTTATCCTTTTACAAATGTACAGGGCAAAGTTCTAGAGTTACTGATCAACAATACAACATTACCATCCTTTGTATAGACTAATAAATTCAAGAAACAATTGGTTTAATTATTATTTTAAATCCTCTACTCAAATTCAACCAATTTTTTTTTAAGCTACATCTTCCTTCTTTCAACTACTTATCTTTCTTGTATGTGTCCAAAGAGGTATCTGATTTCTCACTCTCATCCAAATTGCTTTGAATTTAATGGCAGCCAAATTTGAATCAGATTCACAGTGGTATCTTATCTATCTGTTGATATTTCATCTGATTTACTACAATATCCCTTCAGTTTCAACTTTATGTAATAGGAGTTCCTCCCTAAATTATGCTGGATTATTAGTGAATTCCTTGTATGCGTGTGGTTTCTTAGCTATGGTAAACTTCCATTTACTTTACGTATATCCTTACCAAAGCAGGGCTTGGGGCAACACCCTTTCTCTGTGACACAGGGAAAAAACTGAGTTTCAGAGGAAAAAAATAGAAAATACATAGGAAAAAGCTGCAGAAAGCCTCTCCCTATTTTCTTCAGAAGTTCTATGCTTATATATATATTAAAAAAAAATAGGTTGAGCATATTAAGTAGTATCGATCTTCATGAAGTCAACAGGTGGTTTTCATTGCTTATTTGTAGCCTGAAATTACACTTCCTGTTGAGCAATATTATGTAAAACAACTTCAAAATGTGGTTTATTGCTCAATACTGGCTTGCAGCTTGAAGCCACAAGAAGGCTGAGAACAGTCCCACTCCCACTCAAAACCAAAAATTTACAGTGTATGTTTAAATGACAACATTCTCTTCATAGCCAGAACAAGACAGCCTTCAGCCACTGGCTGGAAGTGTAATGGGAAAATGTTAGTCCACAACGGAACTCTATGAAATCCACAGTTCATACACTCATAAAGAAATTTTTAAAAAGAAAGAAAAAAGAAGAAGCAACCCTGTGTCTTAACGATTATATGTTATTTAAGCAACATAATAAATGATTCATTTAAGATATATGCTTTACAAAACAATTCATCCTAAGTCCAGCTTGCATTTTAATAATGCTTGTGCTGCTACATTTTCTCTGGCAAAAACCCTGCTCCTGGATCAAGCTTCTGTGGTACTGAACTTTCCTTTCTCTTCTTGGGACATGGAAGAGAGCCAAAAGAGAAACGTTCCTAGGGCAACATTTCTGGCATTTTGATTTTCAACTTGCATAAATTCCAGCTGCCTAGGAAAAACACACCTCGCAGCCATTACTCAAAGTACACGGCAATCCCCGGGCCAGGATAAACAAGTGCTTGCAGGAAAAAAACCCCAAAACAAGCCAAAGCCCATATGTAGCAATTTTAGCTTATTTCAAGGGACTCTTTGTCCCTTCCCGGGAGTGCTGGCTTCCCTACACTGCGGACCGACTGCTGCGCTCCCGCTGTGACCCGCTACCGGCCGCGGGCTGCCCCGCCGGCTCCGCCCGGAGCCTCCCGCGCCGCGCGGCCCCGGCCGCGCCACCCCGGCCCCAGGCGGGCCCGGCTCCCCCGCAGCTCCGCGCCGACCCGCTCCGTGCCGACCCGGGCCCCCGACGCACCGATGCCCTGGATGAAAACGAAGCCCGTGATGATGAGGACGGGGTGCCAGTTGAATTCCCTCGGGCTGCCGTCCCAGCTCAGCCCCTCGCGGTAGTGGAAGACCCAGACGAGGGAGAGGATGACAGACACGAAGCCGACCAGCAGCGAAGAGGCGAGGAGCGCCAAGAATCGCCCATAGTCCTCCATCTTTCGCGCCCCGTGCGCGGCAGCGAGCGCCGCGAAGGAGGGGCGAGCCGACGGCCGGGCGGGGTCGGGATCGTGAGCGGGGTCGGGATCGTGAGCGGGGTCGGGATCGTGAGCGGGGTCGGGCCCGGCGAGCACGGGAAAGGACGGGACGGGACGGACGCAGCAGGGGCGGGAGCAGGGCGGCACTCCGCGATCCTCCGCGCCCCTCCACCCTGCCCTCTCCGAGCGTCCCGTCGCATTCAATTCAGAACTCCGCCTTAGAAAAGAATTTTCTGTGTCAGCCTGTACCCTGCCGTGTTGGCAGCCCGACTGCGCTCCCCCCGGCAGCCAGGGAAGGGAGCGGGTGGTCACGGGTTTTGTGCCGAGAGGCTGTTGTGGAGGTTGGGGAGTTCACAGAGCCGCCGGAAAGATAAGCCACCACCTTACAGATAAAGTAGGAGTGCTGTTATGAAGAAGAGACAGCGCACACAGAAAATACAAAGGAGGAGAAGCGTACTTAAAGACACTGATGTACTTACCTGGACCACAGTCTTGCCATCATGATTGCCCCCTTCTCACTGGATTCATTGAGTGCTTCAAATAGAGTGCAGATACTAACCAGTTTCATATGTGGGGTCTGGCCTAAGTATGCAAGAGGATGTGGACATTGTTCTTGTTGAATAGCACAAATATATCAAATGTCCAGTAGCAAAGAAAGGGAATGCATAAAATCTAGGCAATTCCAATAGGTATGGAAAGGCCCATTGTAGGGAAGCTAGAGAGGAAAACAGAAGGAAAAAAAAACAGAATTGCAAAAGAGACAATAGACCTTCCAAAAATATGACATGATAGATTAGACCAGTTTGGTCAAATCATGTAGTTAGCAGTTACTTTTTGTTTTGGTGTAGAACATTCAGCTGGCTCTGAAGCCTGTCAGATGTGGTAGGAGGATATGCCCAAACATATATTCAACACTAATTTTCTGGTATTTGATTAGCTTACTTTTAAAATATATATAGTGTTGAACTACATATGAATTAGAAGTTTGTTAATTGATTGAGAGAAAAAAAATATTATGTACTCTGGCTAGCATTTGATCTCTCTGGTATCTCACACTTAAAGTGAGGCTTAGAGAAAGAAAGGAAATAGTTTTATGAAACTTAAAATACTTTTGAATAGAATACTGCCAATTCAAATACCATACTTACTAAAGTGTTGGAAATATCTACATAGAGACATGAAGACCAAGCCAGATTGGAGTGGGACGCTAATATATTTCTTAATTATTGTCTTTAATCTCCTAAAAATATACCCTGATGTTTTAAAGAAAAGCTTGACTTGAGCAGCACTTGGATGAAGATGTTTAGCTTTAGTTTGCATGGATTTGGTGTGACGTGTCCTTAGGATTTAACTGGTTGCTCATTCTACTCACAATGGCAAGTAGAACACTTGCATTATTAAATTTCACAAGTCACAGCATCTAAGAGAAGATCCAAGCCCTAAATCTTCTGATGAATGCACTCATACATAATCTTGCCAGGGTGCCAGATTGTCATTAGCTTATGAGGCACACAGGTCATCTTAATATTATGGTCAGAAAAATTTTACTTTTGTCTCTGTAAAGCATAAAAACTGACATAAATGTTTACTTTAATTTGCCTCCTATGAACCTAAATCTCCCAATTGCAAAATGCTTCCAGTTCCCACTGATTTCAACAAGCATTGATTACATCCAGTATCCCACCAGTCCCATTTAGGAATCTTCTACTCAAGTGGATTTTACTTAAGCTAAAACTATATCTCTCAGAAGACTTTAGTGAATACCTATAGCTGGAACTGGTTTACCCTGTTAAAGCAGCAAATAACAAGATCAGACACAAAATTCCATTGAACTACATACGAAGCCTAGTTTTACCAAGTAATGAGAACAATTAAAAAATATATATATAATTGAAGAAATTCTGAAGCTTAGAGATTGTTAAATAAACCAAACCAGAACAAAGTGCAAAATAATTTTTAGACAAAGGGAAATGTTCTTTATGGAACATCTGTAATGCAGAAGAGATTTCAGGCAGCACCATTAGTAACTCTGGTCTGTATTTCTCCACATTTCCTGTTCTTCCACCTCTTCTTGCCTGCCTGGTGCAAATATCAGATTTGCACCAAATATCTGCCTGGCGCAGAATCAGAAGCAATCCTTAGCACAGCTACGATGGCTGAGTGGATTTCATGTTTACTTGGGGTGGGAACTCAGCATGCTACAGTTGACTGCTGAGGGCCGAATGACACACTTCATAATCTGTTTGGAAAATAACCCCCCACATAAAAATGAAACTACCCTAACTATGGGGTTTTCAAGTCTCTTTGCAAGGAAGCAATAAATACCTGGTTTTGTTAATCATTACTGAGGATAGGTTCTACAGCAGTTAATCTCTACTCTTTTCCAGAGCTTCCTAGAGACAATGGTATCTTTCCAGTACATTATCAACTCTGTCAGTGTGTATTCCCTCTTAGCAGTTCTGTTGGGACATGATCTAACATGCACTTCTTTCTTTGGGTTGCTGCATTGTCAGACGTAGGATAAGTGTGACTTCAGACCTGGAAGAACTTCAGAGTAGACAGACAACAAAAGACCTACGAAACACACAAAGATTCACGGATTATTTTTAAGAGGTAGCAATGGATTCCTGCCAGTATTACACGTATGGTACTTGGCAACTGCTGTTATCATTGCTATACCATTCATACATTCTGAGAGCAGCAGCCTGAACATAGGTGTACATAAGTGCTTATCTAAGCAACACACCATGTCACCATAGGCCATTATTTTGTGCTTCTGATGTAAATTTTTAATACAGAAAGTGTTTCTAATTTTAAGTGACCAATAACTGACTTGTCAGAGCCGTACTTAGAATAAGATTAGAGTCTCTTTTACCAGCTACAACTTTATCTTTTTTTTCCATGCTGGACAAGTCATTTAAGATCTAAGCCTTAGACCTGGATATTCCAGATAAGTTACAGTATCCCTTAAAGCATTTGGATGAGTTTTTCAGAAACCCGGTGGCTGTTCATTTTATAAACAAACAAAAGTGCTGAGATTGTCCAGTCAGTTTTGTTCTGGCAGCTAATTTAACTGACTGTTAACTAAATAACTGTTGTGGAAGCTTTAGAAATACCTCTATAGAAGTTATCTTACCAGGAATAATACAGACAAAGGAGTTCAAGTAATTAGTGTTTGAATGGCACAAACAAACCAGGATGATCCTTTTACTCTTTTTGGTACTGAGTTCCATGCCTAAGCAACACAACCATTTGAGAACATCAATAGCAAAGGTCAAATTAATTTTAATTTGTCTTTGCAAATTGCAAATTGTGACTATGGAGCAAGGCTCTTCCAATAAATGATTTTTACTTATTCTCCACTCTAGAAGGAGCTTTTGCTGGGATAAAATAAGGCACACAGAGCACCTTTTGTCCAGAACGTTATTCTGATCATAGGCCAGTCATTGTTACCTGTGCAATAAAACTTTTTTTTTGATCTTCAATCTATAAACATTTTGCTTCTGTGAGTTGTAGGGTATTTTTCTAATAATTATTTTGTAGAAGCTTCTTGAAGTTGTGGAACTGTGGGACAGTAGTTGGAATTGTCAAAGCAAGATTATAAAGTTTTAATGCTTTCTGTTTTTATTTGTGCTTTCTTATTTGCTTCCCTACCACTCACCAGCCTTGGCAGTGAGTACGTGCTCAAATGACAAGAGAAAGACAGGATGTGCACTCTTTTCACCCTCAAAGCAAATCTTACCAAGAGAAGTCACTCCTTCCTACCTTTTAAATTTCTAGGTTGGGAAATTCCACCTGGATCTCTAAACAGCTATATTTATCAAATACAAATAAAGGGCTAGCATTTTTGGGATCCCATTTCTGCTTCTCTGTCCTCTCTCCAGTCATTGAGATGTCATGGTAAAGTAGAAAATCAAAAGTGATTCTCTTGAAGTAGAAATGCTGGAAGTATGCTGCTTTGGTCCACAAAACGTTTCTAAGACAGCCATAAAATCAAGCCAGCTTTCAGGCAGTAGCAAAGCTAGGCAGTGGCATTACAAAAGGCTAAAATAGGAAGAGCATGGTGTCAACATTCAGGTGTTTCCTAGAGTTCCATTGCCCCAGAGCATGGAAATGTGTGCAACCATGCTGCAAATTGCATGTTAGAGGCGGGCAACATCCAAACTTGAGACTAACTGCAGATACAGAAGATAATAGGGAAAATTGCCAATGTATGAGTCTGAATTTGGAACATCCAAGTAAACACGTTAACAGAATAATTTTCCTGCCTGTCTTCTGGCAAGCAGCTGTTACTGGGGACTGTCTGGAGAGCCTGCAAGCCTGTCATGTGGAATGCATTGCTTCTTTTGCAGCATCTCAAGTAAGCCAGAGTACTTGAGTCACTTTTGTGGAATAATTCCAGTGAATTTTAGCTTTCCCTCCCATGTTTCCTTTTTTCTTCCTGAGAAGAATGTGCCCTTACTCTTCCCTAAAAATATAATGTTCTCAACAACACTATTCCTTCTCCACTCAGGCAGGAATAAGGCATTTGTACTCCCAGTTTACTAAATGAGTTACTAAGCTATACCAAGTGGTTCTTAGCAATCACATAATTGTAACTCTTCACTCTGCCAGGATACCTAGTTCCCTTTATTAAAAAAGTCAATCCCAAAAAAAAGCGATATATTTTTGCAGTTATTGATCTTTTATTAGTCAAATCAAACACTCTGACTACTTTATTTGAATGCACTGACATAAAATTATTTTCTATATTATTTCTAATTCTTTCTATATTCTCTAAGAATATAATAACCTGAAGATTTTAGTCATCGTTTTGTAATTTCAGTAAAGCAGAAGTAAATACCATAGTTGTAGAAATGCCAAGTCTAGCAGCCAGAGAGCTTCAAGTGATCGTCTCTGAATTGTTGATACAATTCAGCTATTATTGGTGAGGCATTGCTACAGACATATCAGATCAAGTCCAGAAAAAATAAGCTCTTTAAAGGTTTTGCAGTGTAGTAATACCCGTCAGTTAGAAAGGAACTCAGTTGCTGTTCTATATATTCTTTTGTGGTTCAGTCTTAGAAAACCAGTTTTACTACTTACCCTTTTTTGCACTTACCATTTAGGATTTGTTCATTCTGGCAACAGCAGACAGTTTGTTTCAAACAACCTTTGGTGAAATGCAACATGAATTCACTAGTCTGTGATCTTTTTAATTACCAGACCAACATTTTGCTTTTTGTAGGCAGAGTACTCAGAGGCCCTGCTTTAAGTAGCAAACAGCAGCTCCTCACAACTGTTCTTACTCTTACGTGCCACCCTACCCAGGTGTCCTTTCTAGCAGGTATTCCTTTAAACAATCTTTATTATAACTGGGAACCAAATTAATTTATTAGCTGTTCCATCTTGTGGGATAGCTGTTACAGTTCCATAAGGAAAAAAATTCTTGCTGTTGAGTTTTTGGCAATCTTCAGTTAATGTAAAGTGATATGAAAAGTTTTCTTCTCAATGAGGAAAAAAAAGACAAAATCAGAATAAAATGAGCAAGAAACTGTGCTGTTAAAGTAATTGGACATAAGAAAGAAACATTTTTGCACATTGAAAATGCAGAAAGTTTGGGTGAAGTTACTTAATTGTGAATGCTGGCAAAAGGGCTAAGATCCCTTCAACTCTATGTGTGAAATACACATTTGAGAGTCTTTCCTCGCATTAAGAGTTCACTTGTATATTTACATCTTTCTACATATGTATATATAAACTTTTTCCCTTGGGCATCTAGTGCTAGTGAAAATAATGGAAGCATAGGCCATAAGCCTTTTAGGTTTGGTCTTTTAAAGGATGCACTTGAAACTGCATTTGATGTAATTAATTGAGGTTTTATCTGCTTACTCTGGAAATCACGACATGAGTGCTAAGCACCCCCTGAAAATCACAGGAAACAAGAGTACTCACAATTTCATGTTAACAGTTCCTTAGTCTGATTTTTGTAAAATAAAAACCTATCGGTAAATGGGTTTCCTGATCTCAAAGGAGTTAGGTACTGTCTATGAGAAGTAAAGAAAATTTTTGTCTTCTCTTACTCTAATTAATCTAATGCATTAATTCACATTTAATATCAATTTGACCCTATGCAACAGTACACCCCCGCCAGCAACAGTGACTAAAAAATGTTTGCATATAAAATCTCCTGGCAAAGTATAAAGTACTAGCTTTTTTTCTGGTGGCTGAGTTTTGTTTAGAAAATAACTTGAAGTAAAAGCACTAAATTCAGGTAGGCTGCCACCAAGTATAGAGGTATTTGTATTTGGTTTAGATAGTTATTTTAAACAGTTTAAAAACTACTGGTTTGTGGTCAGCATTTTCCTCCCATTTAAACACAAGTTTATTTTTAGAATTTTCTGGGTCCCTGCATAAGTACAGAAAGCAACTCACAGCTTGCAAAGCACAAACCATAAGCATTTATTGATTCTGCTTCTTTAGTGTGTTCCAGACTGTAAGGAGGGTGCCAAGACACTCACAAGTGCTCAGGGCTAGTTGTTCGGGATTCTCTGTTCTTAAATAGCTTTCAAGGTGTTTTGAAGTAAATAGAAATCTCTTCTGTTTCTGAATGCAAATGTCTATGTGAGAGCTGCCAGCATGGAAATCTCCATTATCTGTAGCACAGCAACACAGTGTGCATTTAGAGTGATAGAATTTCTTACACAAGGCCCAATCTTCATCAAAGTCCAGGCCACTTTTGATCATTACAATTTGCTGCATTTAAAAAAAAAACCCAAACAACAAAAACAAAATAAATTAAAAAAAAAAAACCTGATGGATGTACATTTATAGTTGTACCCAACTCTCACTTTTTAAGTCTGCCACAGCTTAAAAATTAGCCACATAGCCAATTCCTGGAAGCTACAACTTGGCTTCATGAATATTCATAGGAATAGTACCTGCACTATTTAATAAATGATGCCGTTTCAATGTCTTGCCCTGGGAGGAACTGCTTCAAAAAGCCAAACAGCAGTGAGCATAAAATTTAAGTATCTGCTTAAAAGTTGGGTTTTCTGTTTTAAGAATACAGCTGCATATTAGTTTTCACCTTCATATATATATATAGTTACTTATAAAATAGCAGGTAATGGACAGGTGTTCTTTCCTGGACTCAAAGTGAAAACTTATGGAAGATAGGGTGGAAGTTGGGTGTTACTGCTGCCCTTTATTTCTACTGTTGTTTCATGATCTTTTTAAATGTCCTTTTTGTGTTGTTTTTTCTTTCCACAATTTTAATTCACTTTTTCTTTTGGATTATATTTTCCTTAAAAACTCACAACAGAAAATTATCATTTTTCTAGAGTGCTTCTCTATTGAATCATCTAGAATGATCCCACTCAATTAGTAAAGCCCAGAGCAAAAATAAATATTTGCATTTAGAGTTACCATGCTTATGATGACAGTGAGGATAGCAAGCTCTGCTTTGGTGAGCTATGCTCCTGAGCCCGTCTTTATCACCATGAAGTCTACAGCGTGTGTTTTGTTTTTGTGGGTGTCTTCTAATTTAAAATGAAAGCTTTCATTCTGCAGATTCTGAATATACCACCTAGAACTCCAATGTATCAGATAGGCTGCACACAGTAATTAGGGTGAACAGCTGGGAGCTTTGGCTCAGACTGAACAACTCCTGAACCTTAACAGGGTCAGGCAGAGAATTGCTTGGATATACATATATATGTAAAAACATATAAAATGTATTAAAAATACAGTAAAATACATAATTTATTAATATTTTTCTTTAAACCAAAACATACACAACCAGAAAACCTGAGTGATTTTATTTCTCACACAAAACCAAGAGAAGGATTTTGTCTAAGTGGTTTAATGGTAACACTACAATTTTCATACTACATACAAAATTTATCCTAGATAGTTTTACATACTTTGATTAATTAACAGTTTGTATTAGAGATGCCTTAAGTTTTAGCTTTCATATTTTCCAGATTCTGTACTGCATTATTATATAACTCTGAACTTCATGTTAAGTGTTAGCAAGTTCTCTTCACAGTTTCGTTAGACAAAACAATCCTTTTCCAGCCCAAGAACCAAGGACACCTTTGCAGCTTCAGGCCCAAAAAGTATAAACAACAGTGAGCTGAGGAGAGCAATCTGAGAGGATGGGACTGCATAACCTGAAGCGGTAATTGGACAATTAACCCCAGTATGTATATGGACCAAAACTTAGAAAAGTGTGAAAACATGTGACCTGTCATCCATCTTGGGTGGAGCCACAGCCAGGCTCATACTGCCCAAGGTGTATCCTTTGAAGGCCTTTTTATAAATACCTACTTTATTCCTTTAACACTGTCTAGCCTCTGTTTCAGGTAGCCTCTTAAGGCATCATCAGAGTTGCATAGGTAAAACTATGTAAGACAGATCATAGCAGATGGTAGATAATAGGTAAGTCCACATCTTTCTCCTCGATGTCCAGTATTTCAATCCTATTGCTGAAGAGAAGCAATAAATGCTGCATCTAGCATTAATGATGAGCGGGTGAATACATGAAAAGCAATGATAAACTACAGGCAAGTGTACAGTGTCACAAAGAAAAAAAGAAACAAGACCTTATCTAGTAGTACAAAATGTTAAGATTAAATTCAGCCAGAAAACCAGTAGTTGACTACTATGTACGGAGTCCTTAAATAGCATCCAAAATTCTCTGTAGCTGGTGTTTATGGCTTAAATATATACAAAAGTTCTCCCTCCTTTTTTTTACAAAACACTTTCTCATTTATTTTATAGCATTAAGAATCATCATCTCTTGCAGTATCCTTAAATAGCATCCAAAATTCTCTGTAGCTGGTGTTTATGGCTTAAATATATACAAAAGTTCTCCTTCCTTTTTTTACTAAACACTTCCTGTTTTTTTGTATAGCATTAAGGATCATCATCTCTTGCAGTATCACATACCATTTGGTAAACATAACAACTGAATCTCCTGTTAGGCTTCTGTTCTATATGTAATACAAGGTCTTTGTCAAAGTAAACTTCATGACTGTAAGTCTGAAATGAGAAAAAAAAAAAAAGTTCAGGTTGCATTGTCTATTTCCACAACTTGCTAATATCTCTATCATTTTCCACAAGGAACAAAAAAATATTTAACAGTGGTGAACTCCATGATCAGGCAGAAATTTTGTGTGGACACACAGAGATTACTCTTCCAGATAAAGGACAGAATTTTATAACTTTGAGAGGTTTCTCACATCCCTGTTTTAGGAATTTAAGTTCAGAGCATCTGATTTAAGATCACAAGTTGCCTAGGCAGTCAATGATAAAAGAAGTGTAACAGTGCTGAAAATTTCAGACCATCTAAGTTGGATGTCCACCTAAACTTGGACTGTTTAAACAGCCCATTCTATCTTCCCAAATATATATACAGTGAAGTCTATGCTTCATTTTATGCATGAGGACTTCAAGTTAAACTAGGGAGACTCTTTACAAGTTGAAAAGTTAGTCTGACATAACTAGCCATGGAGTATTTAAGTGGATAAATACTTTAAAAATACATTAAAGACAACCCTTTCCCCAACCACAAAAACCCCAAACAAAACAACCAACAAAGAAAAAAAAAATCTTGATTTCAAATAATGGAGATTTTCAGGTAAATTAATTACTGTCTGATGAAGGACTTAAAATTTTAGAGCTGTAATTGTTATTTTATGCAAATCTCATCCCTTTGCTACTTATATACCTGCTTGAAATCTGAACAGAAATGGTACGTGAATGAGTATAGGGAAGAGACAGTGGGAACAAAAGACAAGCATTTTCCTCACCACATCCCAGGACTCCTTTAATGGAATACTCTTAAGTAGAATCCCATGTTCATTGCAATGAAAGTCAAGGTGAGCTCTTCCATCAGCGCCTATCTGAGTAACTGCCACAGTGGATAATAAATCCAATTCATCCTCATAGTCCACAATTTTGAATGTCTTAAGAGAAACAAAACCTCAGGTTTATAAATCGAACACAAATTCACATTCCCCTCTACCTAAATTGCATAGCTATTTTTTCTTCATGTGAAAGCAGTACTGGGCAAATTCCAGTTCTTAAGTCTTCTCATCCAAAAGAAAACTTTGGGAGCCTGATACCCAACGGGCATTTTTCCCAACATGAGTTGTCAGGGAATTTCAGCAAAATTCATTAAGCAGGAGAAAAGGAAATGATGTTCTGAAAAATCCAAATGTGCAAGTACACGTATTTTATATGTAGCATATAAGAAATATAAAAGAAGTATTTCTTAAGTGGCCAAAGAAGTATATTTAGGCTCTGGAAGCAGAGATGTTAATAGACAGTGTAGCTTTAAACCATCATTGGTTTTGAGGGAATGTACATTAGAGTAATTCCAGGAATATCTGTATGTTCTGTTCAGATCTCTCTCTTGCTCCACAGATTATAGGTCAGTGAAGAACTGACACCAAAATCTGAAGATTGTGAATGACCTTAATTGCCTTTATCTCGCTGTGACATACTCTAAATTCAAGCCCGTTCTTTTCCGCTATAATGTAAACACATTTACTGGAATCACAAATATAGTGCAACAACAGGAAAAAAAAAAAGTACAATTACTTTTCTTATGGTTAAAAGAAAAAGTGAATAGAATAAACTGCAGACCCTTAAGGGTTATACTGGACTGTGCTGTGTTTTTACCATAGTAAAATCTACTTCCTCAGAATAAAAAATAGGGGTGACTGCCAGAAACTGATGAATTTTACCTGTTGTGCTTATGTCAGTTACAGATCCAGCTCTAGACAGAGCTAAAAAATATTTTTCATAACCTTTTAACACTCAAGTGGTGTTTTCAATCTCAAGAAGCAGTTAGTTAAAGGAGAAGTGCTAAATACCTTATCCTACATTCCAATCAAACTAACTGGGAGGGAAAAATAAAGTTGAGAGATACTATAAAAAAGACAAGAGGATCCTAAAGGAGAGGAAAAGAAAAAGTTTCTTTCATTTCATAAAATGCTTGATAAGAAATGTTCAAAGTAGATATTTAAATGGAGAAAGAGTAATGGTTTATCACATTAACATATCTTTCCTGTGCCATTGAAGTCACATGAAATTATGATATCATGCGGCATAAGGTCAGTTCTTGAAAGAAAGAAAAAATACAAAGCTCAAATATTGATCATGGAGAAAAGATGATAAACAATATGTGAAGCAACTGGAAGAAGACAAAGAGAAGAGGAATAAAGAATTCAAGGATATAGAGAGCTAATGGTTACACCCACTGCACCTAAAACAAGAAGGGCTTCTGGCTAGCTAAACACAAAAACAATCCATGAAGTGCTCTCACTTCAGTTACCTCTTGTTCTGGGTCATCATCCAGCAAGGTAAATCGCTTCTTCACCACTCGACCAGAAGCTGTTACAGTAACATTGTTGTTCACCTTCGGAGAAACATAAAAAAAGTGTCTCTAGACTTCGGAGCAGTGTAGTTGCTGTCGTTCTGACAATGTATCTATTCCGCATATTTTGCTTTCTGACCTTGTTTTACTTATTAGCTACGCATAGCCCTGGCGCTGCTGTTTTCTTTGAGTTCATGAGCTTGATGACTTTAGTTGAGATATTATTGCTGTTTACTCATATTCAGAGGTGTCCCACAGAGGTGGCAAAGGTTCTCAGCTACCATAATTTTTTGAACAGAAGTGACTAGAACCAAGATTCTGGAATGAGAATTAAGACTGCTAAATCACCACTGATTTTTTTTTCCTAAACTTTTACTTCCAGAAGATGGGGGAAGTAGCATTTTAAACCACCGTTTAAATGGGCTTCATTAACACCAGAAATATTAAAAAATAGCTTCACAGCATAGGCAGGATTCGAACTCCTATATCTTCTTACTGTCACAGAAGTTACTTACACAACTCAAAAAGCAGTATGGGAAGTTATTAGATGACCTGGCATTTAGTTTTTTTAATTCAATACAAGTTTTGTTCTTGAGTTTGTGAAGATTTTTAATACACAGACTTTTTTCCCACAAAAGCTTAAAAATTAGCGTCACAGATTTGCACACTTTATAGTATTCAAACTATAAAAACTTGCTTTTAGGTAAGACATAACCTTGTCTGCTGAATCAAAATGACACTTCCAGGAACTACCTAGAATTTTTTTCACGTGTGCTCTTTAACCTTTTTGACATCAGATTGTCTTTGTGATTCTATATCACAAAAGACTTCATTAAACAACTTAGGTGATAAAAGAGCTCAGTTCTACCACTAGTTTTAAATCATCCTCTCACACTTGGTTCTACCTTTCTGCACTCTTCTGATCCACTGATGACTCAGTCCTGTTCTGCTCCAGTTCAGCAAAACAAGCAAGCAGAAAGTACTCACCTCTTCTACCAGGTTATTCTGTTATTTTAGAGCACTGACTTGGCTCACCAAGGGTTAGATGAATGCCAAACTTGGCACATGACAGGCATGCATGGCCAGGAAAAGGAACAGACTTTTGAAAGCAATGTAGTGTCTTTGTTATGAGAGACTTGAAACTTTTCTAGCATTTGTATGATCAACTTACCTGAGCACCAGAGATGCACACAATTATCACTTGGTGGCACCTTCATTTCTGAAGGTGCCTTCAAATCTGTCACCATCTTTTAAGTATGTTTTATATCCATGATACATGGTTACACTGCCCACCTTAAAGAAGACTGAAAACTAAAGAAAAGACTGAAAGTTTCAGAAATCTATCCTGAAAGTGTTACGGCTTTCAAAAGTCTTTTCATACTGCTTGAAGTCCAATGAAGACAGAACATGTCTTTCAATAAACCTTGGATAAAGCTCATAAAATACAAATATGCAAACCCCCTGTTTATAGCTCAAAATCACACATTGTGATCTCAGACACTAAACTCACACAGTTTTCTCTGTTGGCTACAATCGTAAAATCTTCTGCAATTTCCATTTGATCTGCATGATTTTTAACTTCCTTAAGCTTCAAGACTCTACAAAAGAAACAAATTAAAAAGTAAGTCATGTATTCTAATCTGCTTACTACAACATTTCTATATAATTTTTTTAATCTAGTACATTAAAACATTCTAAATAAATAAAATGGAAATTAGTTATTTTTGTAATTTATCAGTGGAATTTCGATACAGTAGTCCTTGAGTATTTCTCATACCAAAATCTAAACTGTGGCCTCCAGTGCTCACATTCATCACACAGAAATCTGCAGATGTTTCTAGAAGAAAGTCTGATTCTGACAAATTAATAGATTTTATAATCTCTATAGTCTGATGAGTGTTTGGGCCTGCAAATCGTCAGACTACTAAATTTATGCAGTTATGCAACTTCTCTTAAGAATAAAAAGATTTGAGTAAAAAAGGCTCATACTTTATCAAATTTGGTCCCACGTGGATTATTCTACCTGACATATCTGGATGGAAATATATCCAGTCAGGTTCAAGTGAACAGCATTTCATATCCTGTATGCCATTTTTTGCCTGAAGAAGAAAAGGAAAGCTTAGAATATTAGTATTTTGAAAGTCTCACAGATCTAATTAAAGAGGAAGTACTGAGCTCCTCACTATATACCTCTGGAGGTTTGTAAGTATTGCTCCTAAACATGACCAGAAAGGATGGCAGTAGAACAATAATAAAACCAACAACAACAATAATAAAAAACTCAGTTCCAATTCTCAAGATGTTCAGTGAACTAGTTTTGAGATTTTTAATATGCAGTAAGCAATAACCTTGAACCTTAGCTACATATTGTCCTATCTCTCCTGAAACTAAGCAGAATGAGGATTTAACCTACACTGTGCAAACACTTCAACAATTCCAGCTATTTGAGTATCCAAGTCATGGCACGTGGCAAGACATGCGACAAACATTAGCACAGAGTTTGACTTGAGCTTCAAACCTCAGGCTTAGCCACTTTTGTGCTAAGTATTTGTGGAGCATGTAAGCCTGGAATACCTTCTGATTTCAGTAATCAGATGCAAGCCAGTCAAAATCCCGGGATTTTGGCAGTGGCTTTCTTTTATTAAATTTAGCTGACACTGATCATTCAAATTATTATCATGCCAAATATATGAACCCACATAGAAAAAAACAGATGAGAAAGGATTTTGCAAGACCATCTGAATCCAAATTGATCTTCAGTTACAATTGTGGAACATCAGTTTTGAAAATAAGGAGGGAAGTAATTGATTAGGCAAGCAAAAGAGATAAGGATGTTTACAGATGAGACTTATTTAGTCAAGAAACTCTTAACAGCCCCAGAAGTTGCTTGAGCTACAGAATGACCTTCAGGTCAATTTCACATTCAAAATAAAAGCTGAGAAGGAGAGCTCACAAAAAATAGCATTCATATGATGAATAGTACATAAAGAAAAGTAATTAGGAACAGATTAAATTAACTAATAAAACCTTTATCAGGACAGAAGGGGATTAAACTGAGCAATCAAATATTTTTTAGGGAGAGAAAGAAGGTACAAAGATAAACTACAAACATTAAGGACATTTATTCTGCAATATCATAAAATTTTAAATAACTCTGTAGCCGCATTTAGTAGGCTGACTAGTCAGAAGTGCATTAGGATGTTACCATGCAAGGAAACAGGTAATGAGACTTTTAAGTCATGAATACAGTGCTGTGTAGCTCTACTGCACTACTATTGTATTGGAATGAAGGAAATATGAGAAGCAGTACTGATTCAGAAGAACGTATTTTACACATGACTCCATGGGATAGCTAATTTGATACTGGAGTGAGCCTGTGAAAGCACTACACTGGTAAACAAAGGTATTATAACCTACTCAGAATAAGAGATGAAGACAAACATAATACACATTAAGTTCAGAGAAGCTGCTTTCTGAATGTATTACCAAAGCATTGTCTTTCAGAGAACAAATATGGAAGACTCCTTTATGTTTTTTCTTGTTTGGTGTGATGATATAATGCCAAGGGTAACCTCCAATTTGAAATGCATTCTCCAGAGAAGATGCTTCAAATAGCAAAGGTGGGGTATCTGCAAATATTCGGTAATGTTAACACCATTAGTAGCAGAACAGTCATCATTCCATTGATGCTTACAATTCTAAATTCCAATAAAGCTACTAATTCTTCAGAACCTTTGAGGATTGCTGGAAACACACTTGCTATTAACTCTTTTCCAGTGCCAGCTATGCTACCTCCCTCAGCATCCAGGTGCACATCTGCAGTTCCCTCTTCTTCCCTCCCTCCCTTCAGAAGGAGGGTTACTGCCTTCTCAGATCTTGATGCGGAATACTTTTCTAGTACCTTTGACTTACAAGCAAAGACACAGCAAATAATTAAAATTATTCCAGCTCACCTGATTGAGAAAGGATGCACACATGAACAGATCAAAGACCATATCAAGATGGTCACTATTCTCTTGAGAAAACCAGTGATAAATAACTGGAAACAGCAGGCAGCAACATCAAATAACAGAACTGAATGCAGGAAGATAGCACAATCTGAATATTCGTTCTTCTTTTGTGTAATACAACAAAATAGTGTGGACCACAAAGGATGCAATGCTGAGATCATAAAAATCAATCAAAATACAGAATTTTTTGCAATTAATGGCAAAAGGTATCTAGTTTTCCTTTTGGTTCAGTTTGGATAAATTACTGAGATGTACTAGGCCATTAGTACAAGTCTTCTTTTTACTAAATGAGAGGCATTTTTAATGAAATGAACTTTACAACTTCTGCCAACTAGTTAAATTAAAGCAATTTCTACAGCTGCTATAACTGAATCAATTTTAGACTGAAGACCAGGTCTTTCTAACAGTACAGAGAAAAGCTGGGGGAAAAACTGACAAAATGTGGAGAAAATCTGCAGTTACGAGGGGAATTTAAACAGGAAGAATATAAAAACTCAAACTGAATTAGTGCAAGAACAAGGTTCTTATCTGGACTTTGAGTCCCAAAGGTCTTATCCAAATTTTGACTTACTCTTTTTCTGCTTTGTCTAGGTAATTATCCTAATGCTAATGGTGCTGTCATATGACAGACATCACATATTATGCTTATGGAGTGCTTCTTTCCTCTTCCTTTGTTCATGTTTCCATCAATTTAGCCATTTAGATTGATTGGAATTAGTTCACTGCCAATGGAAATGAAGTCCTTCCTAAGCTGGAAAGTGGTTGTGTCCCATTTGCTTTTTGGAGTGACACGTAAGAAATGGGAGATTCTGTACAAGAGACAAACTGCATCTGCTGGAAATGTAGAGAATGTTGAAGATGGAAGCATAAGCAAAGGACCTGCTGATACTAAAATCCATCAGAAAATGAAAAATGAGTTAAGAAAGTTTGTGACATTTTACCCAAACAACTTTTTAAACAAAGCTTATATATCAAGGTCCCTCAAAAATTCTGGTAGACTAAATTATACAATTAAATGTATCTCAACAGTATATCAATAGTGAGTCGTAGAGGCTGCTTATAAAATACGCCTTTCCTATTATGGCTTCCACCTAAATCACTGTGATAATGTGATTCTGCTGCCTCAACTCCATCATTCCCTCTTGTATGTCACTTGCTCTTGTTGCCAAACACCTCCTGTTTTATTGTTTGCAAGTCTTTTCCCAAGTCTTGCCAGTTTTCAATCTCCAGTTGTGCTTCTTTGTTTACTTACTTTAAACTCTTCAAACTTATCTAAACAAAGCTCTTCCTGACAACACTAACAAGTGTTCTACATGCAAATAAAAGCCAAAGAAATAAAAACAATATAAGGTTTCTACAAAGTATCCTTCTCCTTTCTTTTTTTCCTGAAATTACTGTTTCAGCTAACAATAAATCAAACTACAGTTTTAAGTTCTGAGCCGTTCAGAAAATAACACACTGTGACAAAAATCAATTCCTCCCCAGCAGCTAAGAGCTGTAGCATAGTACATCTTAGCTTGTAAGTTTTGATCTCTATACACTTTTGGGTACCTCACACTATAAAACCAGTACTGTAACAATGCCCATCCCTTCAGGCAATTTCTGGAGGGAGGCTAGGACTTAAGTAAGAAAGAAGACTACACACAGTTAAATTATTGTAAATACAAGCCTGCACTCTGAAACTGCTAAGATCTTGCTCACTGAAGCATTTGCCCATCCCATTCTTGATAGAAAACAACTCAAAAACCACAGGAATGAAACTATTTGCAAAAAGCAAGCATGAAAATGTACGTCATGGGTTCAAAACCTCCTAACCACAAATTCCTGAATATGATTAAAGATCAAAAAGGTTTTCTCCAGTACACTGGTTTTAAATCTCAAAACTAAAAACTATAATGGTCTATAAGCCATGAGATGAAATCTTCCTATTACAGTTTCCACAGCAGGTTTTCCACAGGTCCCTAACATTAAATGGTGATTTCACAGATTGAGATGGAGACAAAAAATTTCCCTTTGCAAAAACTGAGACATCAAATATAGCAGCCTATTGCTTTGTTTTGATAAAACATTGCATTATAACCTCACTATGTAAGTCTGTACTTTATCTTTGTGTACTTTATCATTTTATATAAATCTGGATTGATTTTGTCTCATTATCTGACACACTGAAAAAAAAGAGGCATTTTTATGTGGACAATCATCTGAAAAAAAAATTTGATACAGAAACATTCAAAATTAAATAAATAAATGCATGCATTCTTTGATGTTTGTGAAACCAACCTTTTAAATTTTTTTTAGATGCCTCAAGTGTAGGCTTGTGAGAATGTATTTTTAAAGTAAGAAAAGAAATTTCAAAAGAAGTCTCGCTTTGGTCATTCATCAAGATTCTTAGCACCAAATTCTAATCTCAAGTGCACCAACAGAAGCCACTGTTTTCTTTTAGAGAAAGAATTCATTACATAATGCAGAACATTTATAAGTTAATGATTTGAGGCATTAGAATTGTTTTTTAGGAATTTGTTCTCTTCTCAGGAATTCATTTTACTGAAATCGGCACATTTGTGACCACTTAGAATATCAAAATGCAAGTCAGACAAACTGTATTTAGTCTCACTGAATCTCCTCTGCAAGTTAATGTTCTCATATCTTTTGCTTACATATCCTATTCTGTTTCCGGGTGCTACTAACAGATATCCTAGTCCTTCCTCTTTCTCAAGAGCAATTGCATGTCAGAAATAAAGAAAGGGGTGTACATTTCATGCACTGATGATAAAGTTTTTCAGATAGCTTAGTTGCTCTAACAGTTTTCTTGGTCTGTCCTATATAATTATTACTGTAATTAGAAGTAAAGCAAAGCACATTTTACTGTAATGTAAGTCCAGAAATACAGCTACAGCACAATATGAGCACAGTAATTTTAGTAATTTTTCTTAGTGTGAAATTAGCCACAATCAATCCATAAAAGCCACAATCGAGCCAATACAAAGATCATAATTACCTGTTATTTTAATGTTACATGGAAGACCAAATGGATATTTTCCTACAATTCCCACCTGACCATTCCAGTTGAATTCTTGTCCCAAATCAAATGGTTGTTCCATGAACTAAAATAATACAGAACAATTTAGCTTCACAGATACATATTTACTTGCTGTTTAGTTTTATTCTCTATTACTACAGCATTCTTTATCTAGTTGGATACTGCTTGAGGTCTTTTGAATTAATGGCTGATTTTTGATTGAAAGGATATAAACTCGCATGTCTAACTGCAGTTCTGTTTGAGATCAAACTTCCCTGTGCCCACCAGTTTCTGGCCTTAACAATCACCTCTAACTACAGACTAGGTGTGTAGAGAGAAGCACATCTGGTGTAACACTGACATAACTCCCCAGAAGTGCCTGTATGACCCTGTATCTCTTACGTTCTGCCACCTGAACTGTTGCGAGTAATTTTTCTGATAGGTGTCCATTTTTATCTTCTGACTGTAAACAGATATAGGCAGGAACCTACATACCCCATGTACTTATGTAGAGTACATGAATATTTATGACTTTTTATCCAAAAATAGCATGGATTGTATGAAAACTCTACTTCATTACCTGTTCCAAAATGGCCTTGAAGTTATAGAGTCTGACCAGACCCATGCTATACATTACAATCAGGATTCCATTAGAAACAGCAACATCTGTCACACTATTACCAAAAATCTGGAATAAAATGAAGCAAAAAATATTCTATTAGAGAAGAAATAATTGAGAGAAAACACAAATAACTGACATTATGTCCTTGATTTTGCAATCACTTTTTTTTATTCTGACCAAACTCTATGATCAGTGTTTAAGTTTTCTGTAACTCATCTGTTCTGCTGAGTTTCTTTAATCCATTGCACTGCAGTAACACCTGAGGTTACAGTAGTCATATTCTGCAAGCAGATTCACACTCTAATCAATTCTCAGTAAATCTTCATATCATGCTACCCAGTTATTATCATACATGAATAGATAATATTATTCAGCATCCCACGTTAGCAAAACTAGCAACTCAATCTAAAAGTCCTGATTTCAGATCTTCTGTTCTTTCTTCATCCCCAGTCTAAAATACTAGTCTAATCACAACTCTATGACTGCATACAGCTGTACTGAAACTACATTATCCAGCTGTCACAGAGTAGGGGTTCTCTTTGAATCCAAATTAGACATATACAAGAGAAGTTGACTTCTCTTTTTTAAAAATTATGCACTATTCATTTGTGCCACTACTTAACACATCACTGAGCTAACTCCACAAACTAATTTTTAATATTTAATTAATACCAACATGTGAAGTTGATTTGGGTTTTTTTAATAGATATGCTTGAAAATGTAGTTTTCTTTAATCTGACTCACTATGTGAAAAAGCAATTAAACCAGTTAAAACAGGCTTAAAAACAATAAAAAACTAAAGAAACCCAGAAACTGTAAGACACCTATATCTTAACACTACTGGCAATTATGTGATCTGTTTGGTTCTGAGAGATATATTCACTCCTGAGCCTTTGCCTTTTATTTAGTTTTATGGCTTTCCCAATACATTTGCTGGCTTTGTCTCTTTCAGACACAAACTCTAATATAATCTTCCAACCCTAAAGTCTCCTTTCTATCCTTGAGACTTCAGCCACTCTGAATTCCCAATGTATTGTGGTATAGCATCTCAGTAAAGCTGATGCATGAGGTGCATTCTGCAGCCTTAGGCAGTAACACTAACCCCAACTGCAATCTTAACAGTTACATTCCATTGATCTGTGTCAGGTCTGGCACTGCCTTACTGCTTGCATCTCCTGCTGGCTGTATTCTCACATCCCAAATGCTGCCCTGTCCATTACAATTTTAACAATTTCTCTGATGAGTACTCAGCACAGACCCAGCTGAAGAGGTGCCCCTTCACATGTTTTGCCTGCTATGACCATGATGAAACTGGCATGCCTTTCCTAACCAGATTGAGAACACCTTTGATACTGGTAACGTTTTTTCCAGTCCTAAATACTAATTTTGAACATAACAATACACATACCCCCAAGCTTTCATGGGCCCAAATGAAAAAGTTTAAACCCCTGCCCTCACTTGCCAGGCCCAATTTCAATTACAGCCTCAACCCAACCTAGCACCAGTTAAAACTCCAGCTTATAACTCTGGATCCTAAAAGACACAGTACCTACACAGACATAGTTTTCATGTTTGTATTGTTTCATGTGTAAGTTGTATCCAGAGCCTTCTTGACTTAAAATAGAACAGTAAAAATTACCGTCAGGCTCAAAGTTTCTTCCCCAGTATATACACTTACTTATAGGTCAGAAACTGAACTCAGATTGTTTGTTCTTGACTAATAAAGCAAGATATATTTACTTTTGTCATTCAGTAACAGTGATAATAAAAGTGTGAAACATTTGTAATTGCATATAGAATTCATAGACTATTACTAGGACTGGCTCAGAGGCACATCTGTCTTTAAGGAGTTGAAAAGAAGTGTATAAACACTTTAGGGTTCCCTAATTCTTACGATTGCTTTAAGAAAAGGCTAAAGTCCCGCTGCATGTCAAAGAGTAATCCAGTTAGAGAATCCATTTGTATCTTCTCTTCTGGTCCTTAGAATTAAGAATATTTGCTCCAACGCCCCTATCAGACACAAGAACCCTGCTGCTAATTAATGTTTCAATTCCTTTTACAAGCTTCTAAGTATGACTTCTGAAATAAGTGTCTAAACTGGAGCTGTCATAGAACTACAGTACAGATTACATATTATTAGAGAAATTAACTTACCTTTTTGTTTATTTCCAGCATTCCAATGAATGAAAGAGGCAAAACTTGGAATACAGCAAGATAAAACAATACAGTCTGTTGGATTCCTGCCTGGGAAGGAACAATACTGAACATAGTTATTAAAGGTAGGACATCTTTATCTTCTTCCATAGTAAACAAGTATAATGTTCCCATCTTTATGCTTGTAAATTTTCTTTTTATCAATGTTGTAAAAATTACAACACTTACCTGCCGTGCTGCTGCAGGAAGCTTATTCTGAGCTGACTTTACAATCATTACCTCTTGAGGAGTATCCCAGCTCAGATACCTGTTTGTGACAAGAAAGGCCTGTCTTAACCACTTAAAAACCATTTATTAATGTATTATTTCGCATAAAATATAATCAACTATAACTAAGCAGATGTCTGTGCCCAGGGAAACTTGACTATTTAATCTGGAAGAGGTGCTGTTTGCAATAATGCAGAAATCCATGGAACTAGGAATGACTTATTTCATACAGGATTGTGAGAAAAATTTGGAAAGTGTGAATATTCACTATCTTAATTTTTCTCCTTTCCTTCATAATCACCACTTTCCTATCCTTCAGCCTAAAGAAAATATTATTTTCTGAAAACCAAAAAAAAGCAGCAGTTTACCAGAAGCAGTAACTGCCCTGCTTTAAAAGAGAAATATGGCTACCCTATGGAGAAAAACTTTTGCAAATTAAAAACAGCTCAGACTTCAAACATATTGTTTGTATGTTTGATCAGGTTGTTTTTCACCTCTTAAAAGTCCTCTCCTGGTATGTTGCCATTGCAATACTAAAGGCTGTAAAGCTGTCAGAGAATAGCAAATAGTAGGCTAGGTTTTGTGGAACTTGATACCAAATTTGACACCATAATACTAAAGTAAATGAAATTGTTCTACAAGTAAGAGCATGCAGGAAGAGTACTCATGGTCTGGATTAACAAGCCTGTTGTCAGCCATAGGGTAGTACTAAAACCACACGATTACCCTTCTCCTCTGTAGTACTAATCACTGTTAATTATATAAAGCTCTCCTTCTCCACTATACTGCTACTGACTGTTAGATATAAAGCCTAGTTGTTGTTTAATACCTGAAAAATTTGCAACAGGAACCAGCAAGATACACTTTTTCCAGTACTTCTCCACTGTCAGCAGAGAGACGTAGAAGCCAGTTCTGCACTGTCAAGACTATCAGGGAAGCTTTATAATCTGATGGACTTGGTAGCATTTCCCCCTACATAAAAAAAAGGCTATTAGAAAAAAGTTTGTACCACAAAGATACAAAACATTTTGATACAGAAGAACATAAAAATAAATACAAATGCCTCAAAAACTGAAGGTGGAAAGCTGCCTACTAATCAGATCAGCATCTCTAAGCTCATGTCCATATCAAATAATTACCTATGACACAAATAATCTGCTGTCACACTTTTTGCAAGACAGTTACCTCTTCTAGAAAAGGCACCCTTTAAAAAAATCTTTGCCTTGCAAAAATTAACAGCTTACTGATCTATTTGATACGAATCTTGAAGAGAAAACTGTTTAAGTATTTCAAAAGAAGACATTCAGTGATAACAGTAACTGCTACAAATGGTACTTACACTGCTTTAGTTTTAAACACCTCAAGGATAGGACTAATATTTCTAAGCTCTGTGGACACTGGGGGAAGGAGAGAAATGATGCAATTATCAGGTAGAAGCAGGAGAAGAGTTTTTGGGCAGGGTTGCTTCAATGGGCCTCCAGTGTATCTGCTTTTTGGTTTTTTTAATGTCAACAGATCTGAAGAAAACTAAAATTCCCAGCTACTGTCCTTGCCATTTAAAAATAAATAAGGATATAAGTAGAATTTATTTTGTAAGGAATTAAGAATTAGTTGCATAAGAATAAAAGCACTGGTTTTAAAATCTTCCATGACAGCTTATGAAGAAAGCATTTGAATGCACTACTGAGAAATTCAGAGAAGTATACCTCTAAATGTTCAGTTACTATAAATAAGGCATATGTTGCAAACCTTTAATGACCTAACTCCATAAAAATATTGAGAAAATAGTTTGGAAAGAAAAAGCACTCCATTCTAAATGTTTCATCAAAATATATTAATTTAGTATTTTGCACAAAAATGTTCTAGTAATAAATAATCTTACCAGTGGGCATTCCAATAATAAAGCATCTTCTATTTTTTCAGACTTGGCACACTTTGACTTTTGATAAATTAGTCTTGGCTGTTGTGCAATGCTAGAGGAAAATGATTGCTAATCATTAGTCTGTTTTATAGACCACTTTCTATCAACAAGTCATTTCATACAGTTTTACAAATCCTGCCTTCTCCTTAGGCAGGTCAGAAATCTAAACATCTTATTTTTACTTTGTAAACATACCTGAAATTGCTCTCAAAATAAGGTCTAATAAACAATAGTTTATATAATGTAATACTTTCAAGCTAACCTTCTCTACATCTTTTGGTCTGGTTGCCTTTTTTTTTTTTTGTTTTTGTTTTTAGGTTTGAGTTTACTTTTAGTTTTGGGTTGGTTATTTTTTAAGTAACAACTTTAATAGTAACATTCTTGCTCTAGTGATATACATTATGAAGAAAGCATATTTCAAAAACTAATCATCATGGATCATCCTGGAACATTCCACTCAGGTTCTTCCAGTGCTGCCTTTTATAACAAAGGTGTGGCATCGTGTCTAAGTATTTTAAAAACCCTCTACTAAATAAAATTGATGCCATTTGGGTTTTGCCTTTTTTCCTTTTATATATTCTCTGTATTCTTCACACAGATATTTGTAACTCTGTCACCTATTGTATTAGTAGCTAGTTTTCCCACTATCTTTCCATGGCCTTTCCCTAGGCAGAAAGACAAAACAAATTTCAGAGCTCCAAGATCTGGGAGGTACAAGGCCCCAGTGCTAGCTTGGTTCTACGTGGGAACCAAGGCCGAGAACATCTTTGAGATACATTCTCATGGACAAAGTACAACTAGTGCTGAAGTGGGGGCTCCAAAGAAGGGGCTTGACCTGGGAGGTGCAATTACATCACTACCTGTCCTCCTAACTGGGGCTTTTAATCAATTATGCTAATTTCCTAAAACCTATAAATGTGTACTCATCCCTGTAAGGGTAGGCTTTTGTGGACATCTTTCCTAAGTGCCTCTGAAGGCCTTCATTAAAGATCCCCTTTTATATTATCTCCTTACTAAAACTGAGTTTCATTTCCAGGTTGGGAAAAAGGCCACAAAAGAAAAGCTTTGTACTGTGCACAGTTTTGCCCTCTGGGAGAGGATGAGACAAAAAGAAAAACCTGAAAGATGTTAGACAGGTTAACCCAGTACTGAAAACATTCAGACAGTGTTGGAATAAAAGCAGATTTAGATCTCAGCTGTGGATGCTAGATTAACTTAATTGACTCTTAGTGGTTTACCCTGACAGAGTAGTTTGTATTTTATGTATCATTTGACACTATCTCAAAACTGCTCTGTCCCCAGCTTCCTCAGCAATGCAGTTCTCCCAGTCCATGCTACTTCCCTCACAGCAGGGACAGGCAAGGACAAGGGCTGGTGCACACAGATATCCTGTCCTCTACCCTAGCATGTGCTGCTTCCTAACCTGTCTCTGCAAATGACCATGGAACAGGAGAGACTATATTAGATTGGAGAACTGATCTACAAAATACATTTGCCAAAATTAGCCCATACTGCAGGCTATACTTTTACATGAAGAAAAATTTACTTATTTTATACAGAATTCACATAGTACCAAGCTTGTTACATAGGCTGATTCTGTGACACACTCTTTAGCACAGTGCTAGTTGCCAGACTACAACGAACTACTGTTCATTTGACTTTTTAGTGCAAGACTAGAAAATTGTGTTAATCTTCCATTCCTGCTCTAAAAGCTGAGGATATACTCCACCCAAAAAATCAGACTTTCTTTTACCAAAATAGGTGTCACATTAAGATACAACAGCCTCTAAATGTAATGCAAAGATTGTAAACCAAATATTTATCACCTCCTTATTTTTTGTTCCCAAGTTCATTGTTCCCAATGAATTAAACTCCATTTAATTCTCAGCTATTTGTATGAGTAAAGTTAGCAATATAACACAGAATCAGTCTCAAATCTGTAAGTCAGTACCTCATAACTGTAAATTTATTACCTGGTAATACAGCACTGGTAATTGTCCATATAAATTCTTCCTCTTTCATATGCAATAGGAGATGCAGAATGAGTTGTCCAAACATTCTTGAATTTAGTACTTTCCTGAAACACAATAGTTACAGCAGTGATGGCTGTTTGTAACAAACTTTGCTTCTGAAAATATTTTGTTTGGCTCTTGCAACTTAATAACTTACATGAATTAAAACTTTACTGCTGAATACATGAGAAAGAATCTTACTTGGTTTTTATAAATAAAATTAACAGACCTTTTATAAGGAAATTTTGTCTTTTTTAAAGACCAAATTAAATTTTTTTAATTAGCTATTATGGACAGGAGGGGTAAGAAATATTTTGTCATTAACTTGCCTGTATTAAAACTGGCAACTAAACTTCCATGGAGACTTTTGAAATCAAGGACTAGACTCACCAGAGTATAAATTCTTTTATATGTAATTAATTTGATTTATTGAACATTTAATTCCATTCTGCTGGTGGTGTTTGGTGTGAAAGACAGAAAAACGTATTTACTGTTATTTGCAATAAGCACCTGAAACGTTAAAGAAATAAACTGCTCACATTCGAGTTTCTTGCCTGCATTTGAGATATCAGGAGCTCCATACCATTAACAAAGGGTCTAGTCTTCAAAAAAGACGTGTAAGTCAGACGTACTTATTTTTATTTCAGTAAACATTACACGCCTATTGATCTAGTTACATAAGCAGACACTTCAGCTGACTTCCAATAAATGTATTTTCAATATAAAAGCTAATTCACTTCCACATTCTTTTCTAATGTATTTCTATCAACTATGAAATGGAAGCAGTAATTGTTTTGACTAAAAAAAAATTTAAAAAAGAGTTCAGTTTGTAATTGGTTCAATTCCTATTTTTTTTGTAACATCAGTTTCACTGAGAACTGGGGTTACATTTACCTGAAAATTCCTGCCAATTACCTTATTATGCGAACTCCTTTCAAATTCAACATGAAGCACTAAGAATTTAAGATTAGTATTAAATATGAAGCCTTCTTGGGGAAATAAGCGATATAGAATCTCATAAAAGCTTATTTCTAACACAATTATTAGATACACAAGTGCCTTTGCAGTTTTTGCCCAGCACAATCCTCTCTACCTTTCTAGTTATGGGCCTTGTGAAATAATTTTAAGTACTACTCTCTTTATCAAAACTGCACCATTTTTCTCCCCAGATTTGTTCTCCAGCATGACCGGGGGCCTCTCGAACGCCTGGGCTGAGGACTGACGCTCAGCCCCCTCGGCTGCAAGGCCGAACCGCGGGGCTGCAGGCAGCGCCGGAAGGCAGCCTGTTACCTGACACATGATCCTTCTGAGGAGTCCCAGGTTCTTCCTGAGGGCGACACCAGCATCTCTGGCGTAGAAGCCGTGGGCCCTGCGGGTGAGGAGGCGGCACACGTTGTGCACCCCGCACGCCCGGAGGGCGGCCCTGCCCCCGCCGGCGGCCGCCTGCGGGCATTTTCTCGGCCCGCGGGGCGGGATCGCCTTTCTCCCCCGCTCCAGGCTCGCTCTCGGCAGGGCGCGCAGCCTTGCAGGCCCAGGCCCGCGCCGGGTTTATCTCAAACTCCCGCCCTTGCCCGGCGAGAGGCGAAGCGAAGCGGGAAAAGGCCCGAACGGCCCCTCGCTCCTTGACCGTCGAGCGAGGCAAACCGAGGCCTTCCTACGTTGCTTGTCGCCCCGCACTTCCCCGGCCGCCGCAGCTCCGGTTTCCGCAGACGCCAGGCGGGGACAAGCCTGCGCCGCCTTCCCCGCGGCCCGCCGGGTACTGTAGTTTTTCCGGGAGCGGAATCGCGCGGCCCGCCCGGACTTCACCTCCCGCCGCCGCTCCTGGGCGAGCCGAGGCGGCCGCGTGGTGCCCGCGGGTGGCGGCCAAGCGGGGTCACCCTCCCCTACGGGAGCGCTGCGGCCTTGGCGCTGATAAGGCACCGCTCCAAGGACCGGGCAGGAGCAGGCGCTGCGCCGGGCTCGGTGAGAATCGCCGGCAGCGGCCGCCGGTCGGTGCCGCGCAGCCGCCCGCGCTCCCGGAGCTCTGCCCCGGCCGGGCTCCCCGCCCATCCTGCGCTGAAGGATGCGGGCGCTCGACGTGCGGGGCGTGCAGATGGAAACATTTTACCCGTTGTGTTTTCAGTTAAACCAGGAAAGTTTGTGGTAGCTAGTTAAGGAGAAGTGGGAACTGGTATCTTCTTTCTTGTAAAATGTTCCCGCTGTAGAAGTCAGCCTTCGGGGTTGGGCGCGGGGTATTCTTGGGGATGAACGCCTGGCCTGGCACCTGCGAGCGTGGGCACCGGCCGCGAGTCTGTCTGGGTACGGCAGTGCGGGATCGAGTGTACCTGGGGGGAAGGTTAATGGGTTGGTTGAAACCCGTTTAAAACTCCAAGTCAACAGAAACTTCTTAAGATGTATGACACTTCATTTTTGTATTTTTAGAGCTACGTCCCAAATGTTGTCACGGTCATCAGGCTCTGCTTGCCAGCAGACCAACTGAAGTCTGTGGACAGACTCGTTTCTCTTACTTGCCAGAGGCCAAGCGCCCAAATGGGGTAATCAAAAGTTGCTGATCTTTTTATGTGCCCATATCTGTTTCTCAGAATCTGAGTGGAATGTTGAATCTTCACTGATAGTGAAGGAAAGAGAGAGTCCTTTAAATTTCTCATCCTTTTCAGTTATTGCTTGAAAGGAACTAAACACAAACACAAATGCTTGCTGTTGCTCCTTCAAAGAGCTGATTAGGGCAGTAAGTGGAGTGTACATCAACAGCAATGGATTTGCAACATTGCCAGTGACTTCAGAGCTAGCAAGGCGAGTAGCTCATCAAAGTACTCATGGACATCCAGAGTCCTGCAAGAATGTAAATGGATGATGTTCTTGAATATAAACTGTAGACACTAGTAAAATTCATGCTACTCTATCCCAATTCTCATCGCCTTTAATAGAAAAATCTCATAGTTTGTGTTGAGACAAATTATTTTTTGTTAGGCAATACATTTAAATATTCGGTATTTTGTAGATAATGTATTTAAAATAGTTTAAGTGATTGCATTTGGAGGTTTAGATGTATCTTGCAAGTAGGTGTATGCATGCATGTAAAGTCTCAATAGCTTTTTTTTTCCCCTTTTTCCTCCTTCCTGTGTAAGTAGCGGCCAGCAGAGGGTGTGCAGGGTAACGAGGAACCCTTGGATTATTCAAGTAAATGTTTCCAGTAAACCCGCAGGATTTATCTCCCCTTCTCTCTCATTGCATAAACTATTTCCTCTTTGCTTGACTATTTTTAACCGGCTATCTCACTTGTGGAAGCTTGTGGAAGAGCAGGCACTTCTCAGCACATGTATATGTGATTAAAGTCATATCTGGTGGGGCAGGTTTGTTTATTTAGGTTTGTTTATTTTTATCTGCTTTGCTTTTTAACTAATTTTAACTTTGTTGTGTCTATAGGAATCAAAATAAATAAAATAATTCATAATTTTTCTTTTATTTTTCTTTTCCCTTGGAAGGCACTGCTCTGCAGCAGTTTTACTGAAGTTGCTATATGCTCACAGGGAGGTCTGCATCGTTCCTGGTGCATGAGAAGGAAACACAGTTGAAATTTTTAGATCAGCTGAGTTTGAGAGGTTGTGAGATACCCTGTTGTTTCAAATGTGCATAATTTTTTGGAAGTATATAATTGAAAAACTAATTATGAAGCCCCAAGAGGGCATGATTAGTCACTTGGTCAAATAGAATAGGATTAAGCACTCAATGAATGAGTCTGGTTGACAGTCAAGTCACCCCCACCCAGATTGGAAATATTAATATGCATGTATTTTAAAAATAACCACTGGTAATTAATAGTTATACCTTCTGTGTTACCATTATCTTGAATTTTCTTTTCCTTTCTGTCCCCAGTTGCCACTTGCATCTGTTTTGTGTAAGGTATTTTGAGTTTTGGTAGTGTTTGATGGTGATAATACAGATTAGTAAGGCTTTACAGAAGAGCATTGGGAATTAATGGTCAAATGTTTTCTAGATAGGCTTCTAGGTACGAAGCAGAAGTAATTGTATGAAGTGAACTGTTTCCAGAATACTTTTCTGTCTAGGAATGTAACAAAAGCTGCACATGCTGTTCCTAATATAGGCTATTTTTGTCTTTATAACAAAGACTCTGCAAGTAGACTTAGTGATTGGAGATGGAAGAAGTTGTTAGATCTGTAGTTGGGTTGGAGATCAGCTAAATGTCAAAATATTTTCATCCAATATGTTTATTAAATTAGGTTCTTGGACAAAAGTAACAGGTTATTTCTGTTCTTTTTGCTTGGTTGGCTTTTTTTTTCATCTGACATCTCTCTCAGAATTGATACTTTTAAAGAATTTTACTCATCAGTTCAGTGGTTTGCAAATGTTTTGTGGTGTAATTCACTGTTGAAAAATCTTAGAGCAGTTATTTTCTCCTATATCTAATTCTTCTTCTATGGCTGTGATTGCTCAGGGTTTTAATGGCAGCCTCAATTAATTTAATGCCAAGTTCAGGCCTGGCTAGCAGTTGATGTGTGTACATTCTTCTGCATGTTCACCTGCAAAAAGCTGTACTAAAGATGCTGTGTTTGCTTGTTTCTTAACATTTCTCAGTTAAACTGAGGACCTGATCTCTAGTTGTAACAATGACAAAGTAAAGTTTAAAAGGCAGTGCTCCATGGGAAAACAAAGTTGCTCGAGTGCGTTGTTTCTTTAAGGGTATTTTTTTTCTGAAAAATAGTTATGCTGCTACAAAATCTAGTAATTTTTATTGTAATTCAGTTTTATGTTAATTTCCTTAAAGATGAAAGTTGAGTTCTTTGATTAATAATCAAACTTAAAGTATTCCAGACTGTGACTGTGAACAGGGAAAGAATGCCTAATTCTTTCAGGAGACATTTCTTGCTGTCATAACTTCAGGGTATGATCATCTTACCTGATAACAAGAAAGAGTGTTTGCCTGTTTTATTAACAAACTTCAATTAAACAATCGAGCAATGACTCCCTTCAGAAAATGGAATTTAGGCTTAAAAGTGATTTAATGCATTTTGAGCTTTTAGTAGCCATGCTGCCAACTAATCTCATAATCTGTGGATGAGTTATAACTCTCAGGGATGTACATGCATGTCTCAAGGGAGTTCATTCATATTAACATAGATTGCAACAGGAAACTTCCTCACTTACCCCACTTGCCTTACATTTTCAGAATTTATCTGCTAAAATTGTTCAGCTATCACTCAAAGGCTCACTTTTTCGTAGAAAGGCTCACATATCTGAATTTTACTGATGTAAGACCATCTTAGTCATCTGACTCTAGTTCCCATCTGTGCATCTTTTCATGTTCTTATTGAGATATTTAGAAAGCCAAGAAAAATTATGTGACTAGCCTAGCAGCTGAATCACTGTATTTTATGGTGAATATCAATGCTGGCACAGGAAATGCAAGATACTAACTCAGGTTTTTTCAAATGATTGAGGGAGGAAGAGGATTTGTAAACAGTTTGCAGTGTAATAATGGAATCTTTATCCAAGCATTTCTATAATTTAATAATAATAATTTTGGATTGTGGTTTGGGGTTTTAGAGGACTTTCTATTTGTTTTTATATTCAAGAATTTTTTTTTCATTGCCTTTATGTAAATTACACATTTTGCAGAAATTGTCATGATGCCTTAATTTTCATGTATCATCATTATTATTTCATTATATCCCATATATGTTAAGAATTGTGGATTATGTTATGAAAAATGCGTGCATATTTGCAAATAAAAACCAATAAAAATTTGTAGTAATTGAAGTATAAATTGGAATAGTTTTGGTTGCTGAGCCTCATTTAAAAAAACCCAAACCACAATAAACTCATTAACATTAGAAGAAGTTTTGATTTTTTAAATAGGCCTAAATGTTACATTTTCACTGTATGGCAGTGCTTCCATGTTTTGGTAACATTAGTCTCAGCAGCCAGAATTAACAGTGGTTTTATTTGGCATTGTCAACCATAAGGCAAACTCCATTTTATTTAAACTTTGACAAATAAAATGAAATTTTAATCTTTTTTCATTTTTTTCATGTAGGCTTAAAATGAATAAACAATGCCCTTTTTAAAGCATGACTCATTCAAAAGTATGTGATAAATGAGGAATTGTTAATTTAATTGAAGTGATTCCTTTGCCAGTCATTGTATTGATGTGTACAGATTAATAATTTTCAGTTCACAGCACAAAACTTGTGATCAAATACTACTATTTTCCTTGAGATAGAAATCTTTGTTTTGCAACCAATTTGCACAGAATGTTTTCTAGTAGTGTCTTGTGCCTGTTCTTTTGTAACTATGTTTTGGATTTCCAGTGCATTAGATATGTATGTGGGTTTTTATGGAAGCAGCACTGCAAAAAAAAAAAGGAGAAAAAAGGCAGGAAAAAATAGGACTTAAAATAATTTTAAGGAAAAAAGAACAAAAGCCCATCAGGATAAAAGTAGTAGGAGGGGTGTTTCATTTTACTCATCTCATAGAAAGTTTACATTAACAAGAATACACAAAAAACTCCACCAAAAATGCTAATGCTAGCTACACACACTTGTTTTCTTTCATTATTGAACCTTTGTGAAGATATTCCAAGTAAAGTAAAATATAGCAATATAAAATAAAATTATACATGTAATAGAAAAATCTGAATCACTTTATAATTTCCATTGATAGAAATTAAGCATGTATAACAATTACATTTCAAAGACAGTAGTGAACAGGGATCAGGAGAATAAATGGCAGAAATGTTGGAAAGCTTTATGTGCACTATGTTTACACTTAAAAAAAGATATTTAATTTCCTATTTAAAAGCATAAAACCATAGTCACAGTTCAAGAGTGAAATCTTTTGAAGAAAGTGAGTGGGGTGAAAAATGTCAATTTTGCTGACAGTATGTACCCACTAGAAGAAGTGGTTTATTTACTGATCATTTCTGGCTTGCATTTGTAAAGGTACAATATCAGTCTTGGGTTATTGTTTTACTGTGTATTTCTTTTCCTTCTCCTCCCTGACAGGACTTTGAAATGATACCAGGTAATTTATCTTTTGACTGGTTTCATTCCAGTAGCCTACTTTGGAATTATTTGGGCTTTCAGCACAATGAAGGGATGTTACCATTTTTTAAAAAGCGTTTGAATTGATATTTTAGTAAATCTCTTGCATTTTCTTGGCTATTTGACCAGGCTCCCATATAAGTGACATAAACAGTTGCATTACTGCAAAACTGTAATTTGAGTTAAATGTGTTTTCAGGTCTCTCAACACAACAAACTTCATTACAAGGCTTTCTGCTTTATGTCTGAGGAAATCCAAGATGCAATACAGGTACCAAAGTAATAGACGACCAACAGCTCCACTCGGATCACGGATTTTAACTGATCCTTCTAAGGTCTTCGAGCACAACATGTGGTGAGATGTTTCTTCAAGGATGGTTTTCATATAATTTTGGATACTGTTTACTCTGGTGAATAATGGTGTGTGTGTATAAAACAAGGTGCTGAATAAACGCGTGAAGGTAGCACTAGAGGAAACCTGAGACTGTCACAAGTAATCTGACAGTTGTGACTCTCAGTGACTTGCATTAAAAGCTGCCAAGCTGATAGTTAGTCAAGGAGTGAAAGGCAAATATTATAGATCAGTAATCAATTGGGAGACAGAGAATCTAGAGATAAGATAGTCCATGTTATTTAAAATGGCAGAAAGTTTCTAGGTACAATAACATTGCATACTGGATTAGCTCCCTAATGCTTACTTCTTTCCAGCTAAATTTGGAGTTGGCTGTACTTCCTTGGTCAAGGAAGCTGAAAGCTGTCTGATTCTTGTGTTAAGACTGTAAAGTTTGTCTCTGTGTTTCATAAATCTATATGCAGTGTAGTTCTTAAGCATCTTCCAGGCTTAGTGCTTCCTGCTAGGTGGATGAATCCTTTACATAAAATGTAAAATCAGTGTAAATGCTGATTGAAATGTAGACTACATAATCAAGGGAAGAAAAGATTTCAAGAAAAGGGCCACCCTTTTTCTGTAACGTTGTTTTTTGATGAAACTCTGTCTGTTTGTTTGTTTTATAATTTCCTTCCAAAAAATTGGTCATGTGTAGCTTCAGTTTTACCTGCTACTGTTTGGTGACAGTCTAACACAGAGTTATCAAACTTTGATGCAAGTAGATGGGATGGATTGTGAAGATGGAAGTGAAGAAACAGGGTTGTTCAGAAAGTGGATCTGCAGATGAATCTATGTAGCTCAGATGGGAAAACAGGTGAAATTGAATTGAAGCAGAGGTGCATGGAAGTTGTGAAGGTCTTGATAAATCAAGAACCTGGTTATGCTGGGGGTTAGGTCATTGTTTCTGAAGCTCATTGCATTGGCAGGGTTCTCACAAGGGAGATAAGGAGAATTAGGATGTGGTGGTAGTGCTAAATAGATTATACAGGGTAAGCATAAGATATTTGTCTTCTCTAACATTGATGTATGATTTCCTTTTGTTTTCCACTCATCATCTTTGTTAGTTCATAAAGTGGCATTCTTTTTGTGTGAATTGGCAGAGAGACAAGAGCTGCTACCATTGCTGCTAGAAATACTAAGTAAATTAAATTGGGAACTAATGCTTTAGATATCTATTGTGGTGCTTTCCTGTCATTTTGAGAGAGAAGTAATGAATGATGCTAAACATTGGAGCAAAAAAATACCTGCTTCTATTCAGGTCAGTAATTGAACCAGTTTTTACATTATCACAGAGATAATTAAACCCTAAGTTAGCAAACAGGGTAGTGGAAAAAGACCAAGTTGAATAGGCTGAACTGAAAGCAGCATTGTTTGATTTCGTATCAGGCCTACTCATGTTAACAGTTCCTGGTGTGGTTAAAATGGATAGCTTGCTTTGCTGCCTCAGTGTTCAGCTTAAAACACTTCTGTATTTAAACACTTCTATGCTTAGAATTCTTATGTGTCCTGTGTTCCTACCAGCTTGTATTGCTGAAGGAGCTGCCTCATGTGAAGCATCCATACTATGTAAATAATTGCTGTAAGAACTATGCAGTGACCCCTCTTTTGTAGATTTTGATCAAGAAGTGCTGCAGCAGTACTATTTGGGATCTACCATACAGAAATTTCAATAAAAGCACCAAAAAGGGCTTTATGAATTTCCAAGGAGGGAAAAAAAGGGGGAAAAAAGGCTGTTAATGAAGATGGAGGGCTTCAGGCACCTTTAGTATTGTGTGTAGAGCCCCTAAGGGCTCTGACAGACATGCAATGATGGATTAAAATTGATCAGCTAAAGATTACAGCGCAGCAAGTCATCTGTCAGAAGGGCTGACTCTGTATTATTGCTATCTGAATAGTCCTTGGTTTCAGCTTGCTGGAAATAGGCAAGGTCAGCACTGGTGATAGAAGTGTGGGAAGCAAGTCTTTCCAGGAGGATATCTGCCTGGTAGTGCTTTGGTCACTCAGTTTTATTCTACTTCAGCCTGTCTGTCAGAGCCATGACACTGCACAGGAACATTTGGTATATGAACAAATACAGGAAGGGGAGAGGCAACCTGCTGGGGACAATAATGAGAAATATTTCAGTAGAGAGGCGGAAATCAAGTCTGAGGCAAGCAGACAAATACATACCAATTAGTCTCCCACAATTAACAAAAGAGGAACAGTGAAGGTCTAAGAATTAAATTACCTATATGTCACCAACTACGGAAAAGGAAGATGCTCATTAGCTTTTAGAGACAATCAGCTCTTTTCAAGTTGGCACCTTCTTCCTTTTCCCATAGTAATCAATGGAATTTTAGCCATGGGCTTTTAGTTAGCTCATTTCTGTAGGATTAGGATCTAATAGATTACTTGAATTATATTATCTAATTTAATCTGTTCAGACTGGACAACTTGGAAGGACACCTGATTGGGTTTTGAAAACGTCCTGCAGCACATTTTTGGATATTCCCCATTGTGGTCTGATCCAAACCAGAATCTTCATTGAAGGCAGTTCAGTCATCAGGGTCAGATCTGGGCTTGGTTCTGTGACCATGTATTAACATTTAGGTAACCCCTTTACACAAGTATAGATAGCATAGACTGGAAACATTGCAGCACTGCTTGACTTGTCTTAAAAATGTCTCATTCTGTTGGTTTTTTTAAAAATATTACCTATCTCTGTTCCTCAGAAAAGTAAAATCCTGTTCATCAATTCCACCTGTTCCAATTGAATAGGTGGATTACGCTCCCTGTTTCAGAACAGCTGATTTCTTTGCTAGTCCTTAGTTCCTCATCATAAACTCTATTAATGTGAGGTGTTTCTTGCATTAGGGTGTTTGTTGGTAGGTCTCTTATTGCATTCAGCTAAATACAGTTCTAATGGGATACTCAAAATACACTCCTGTAAACACACTCAATTTGTGAGATACATATAATCCTGTTATTAATTAAATACATGCTACCTCAGTCTCTTGGCAGTTGGGACATGTTTCTTAATCACTTGACTTTTACCTAATTGGTAATTAATTTTTATCTATCATACACTGAAACTTAGGTTTTAACTGTCAGTCTCCTTGTGGTCATTTGCTTGCACTCAAAAAATTTAAAAAAGGATATTTGAGACAGTGTAGCTAATTCTTGACTGTTTTTCCTGGGAAAAAATATTATGAAAAGCCCTATTGAAAAGCTGTTGCTTCAATTGCCTTCTGCAGGGACCACATGGAATGGTCACAAGAAGAAGAGGAGAATGCCAAGAAAAAAGCAACAGAGAATTCTCTTGTGAAAGTTCAATTGGAAGACCAAGGTAACAAATTTCAAATGGTATGAAAATTTTTTAATGCTCTTTATTAAAACATTTGAAGATTTGTAGAATTCAGGAACACTCTTTTTATTTCTACATTCTTTTGTCTAAATCTTTAAATTTGTTTTTTGGTTTTTTCCCTTTTCGTTTTTTCCCTCAAAAGATCTCACAGTGTGTTTTTCCTAACAATACAGTCTCTTATTTGAACAGTTTTACAATTAGGGTGGCAGTAGACTCTATGTAAAACACATGCATCAGTATGGTGCAGTTGTTCTGACCCATTTTGCAGTCCTCCAGAATACAACTTCTACTACACAAGGCTTTTACAGAATCATAGGGAATGAATTTGCAGTCATTCCCTATGTTTTGCACTCAGAAATTGAGTACTGGGGATGAAGATTCCCATGTACAATATTCAAATACTTTTCAGTGATTTGGGAACTATTTAGAGAGCTTGTGTTTGTTCATTGCACCATATTTCTGTTAAATGCCATGAAAGTTGCAGTGGTCCCAGCTGGTCCCAGCTTGCTGCCTTTGCCAGGCTGAGCTGGGAGTGCTTCAGGAATCCATGTGTTCATTTTGTGTGGAAGGTGTTCCAATACATCCTGTACAGTCTGCTCTCTAAGGGATTAAGGAGTTTTGTGCCTGTCTTCAGAAGGAAATTGAATGTATTCTGGGTTTCTGAAGGGCGATTGCTCTAGCTTCAAACTGGCAAATTAAACCATAGACTAAACTCTAGGGTAGTTATCAATGCTAAAGCTGGAATATCAACTTGATAGTAGCATAGAAGACTGGATTCTTCTTTGTTCCTCTGTTAGAAGAATATTCTGAAAGTGGTTTCTTGGATAACTGTGCCTCAGTTTACTTAGCATGTCATGAATCTGCCAGATAGTGTCTTATGATCCCATGCCATGGTGTAACTAAGGCACATGTTGGAGTTTATTTGAATTACCTGAGAATGTGCCTTGCATTGTGTGCCCTTCATCACCTTGAACACTCTGAGATTGTCAGCTTGCCTTTCTCTATTACCTCTCACATTCTTTATCTACATACAGGAGTACAATGTTTGTTTTTCAAAAATTACATCTAATATCTTAACTTGATTTGTATAAAAAGCTGAAAAAGCTTGTAATTGAAAAGTAAGCTGTGTGGCTGTGTGCTCATGGAACCTTGCATTCTTCATCCACAATCAATTAGAAGTTCATTTGTGCTGGTGAGAAATGGCATAATCAGGCATTTGGCTATTGCCATGAAACACAGGAATCCAAGGACATTTCTTATGAATGCCCCTCTGTTTAGAATTTGAATAGGTGAGCACTGCTGATAGTGTTCCTTCAGAAAGCTTCAGCTTCATTCTGAAAATGGAAGTACATTTTGGCCTATTTGTGTAAACAATGAACTAGACCAAGGCTAATGAGCAGGTTATTTTGGGGCCTTGAAAACTACAAGCGAAGGGAAAAAAGACAGATTTCAACAATGCTATTACATTACTAAAGTAGAAGAGCTCTAGTGAGCCTTTTTAAAGCAAGAGCAGTGAAACTGAATAAACTCATGATACTACCTTTAGGAATTTGATTTACATATTAGCATGTGCAGTTTCTTCTCAGGCATGCTTGCTAGCAGTTGAAGATCCTGTTATGGAGAAAAATTGCTTGACAAAGTAAAGATTTTTGGTTTTCTTGGGTTTTTTTTTTGGGGGGGGGAGTTTTGGTTGTTTTTATTGGTTGGTGGGTGTTTTCATGTTTTTTTCCTTTGGTTTCTTTTGGGATTTTTTGGTGGATAATTTTTGTTGTTGTTGGTTTGGTTTGGCTGGGGGTTTTTGGTTTTTTTGTTTGTTTTCTTTTTCTTGGGAGTTCATATGTTTTTTAGTTATGCAGTTTTTGTGGGTAGGCTAATTAAATACACAAAATGAAATAAAAATTTGATAATACTGCATGCATGTTATTACACAGAGATGCAGGAATGACCAGTGCAACAATGCAAAGTAAAGTGTTCCTTCACTTAAACCTGTGTCATTCCATACTAATACAGTTTGAAAGGCTGACTTTAGCTATTTCTTTCCTTCAGTTCTGAAAGCTGGAAAACTTGATGTAAATTTAAGTTCAAGGGTTCCGAGCATACTTGTAAGAAAATTGAGACTATAGCAAGGGGTGATAATAATTAAAGAATCTTTTGACTAGAAGGGTTTTGGTTTTTATACTGAAGCTGAGCAATCTATAAATGTGCAACTTAAACTATTGAAATCATAAATATATATATATATATATATTTATATGACCTCAGTCAACTCTGAACTTTTAATATAAAACAGGCCTGTGCAATTACAATTACAGGGCTGGGTCCTGCCCTTTAATAATACAATTGGATGTATTAAATGTTAATTTTAAAACATTATGCAGATTTCTAGGACAAGGCATTCTGCCACCTCCTTACCACTTCCCACTGCCTGTCTGTGCCTCTAATGATAATTCTCAGCCTTGTTTATCTCTGAAAAGCTGTAGCAATTTAGGAAATAACATGTTAAGATTAAAAGAGAGTAGTAGAAGTGCACTGTACATTTACTCTGTACATTTATATTAAAAGAATTAACGTGCTGGTGTGAGTGAGAACAAAATAGGAAAGGCAGCACTTTATATGAGGTCCACTTTTGCAGCAAGAGATGCCAGGGGTAGCAAGATAGTTCTGCAGATGCTTTGGAAATAAGGGGGGAAAAACAAGAAAAAAAATTTTGTTTGCTACTTAGGAGGGATAAGGAAGGGAAAACCGTCAACAAAAGAGACATTGAAAAGCTGCAATTCTTATCTTTTTATCAGCCTTCCTTTGAAAGGGTTAGCTAGCTCCAGTCCAGTGGCTAGCACAATTAGTGCTAGTGAGAAGGAGGAAAGATTTTGTTCTTGGAGTGAGAAAGAGCAGGTTACAAAGTACATCCATAGAGTACATGGATGAGTGGAAAAGCAGAAAAGAGAATATTTGCTTTTTTAAAAAGGAGGTGGGAAAAAAAGAAAAGTCAGATAATTGGCTTTCCTGGAAAAATACTGGAAGAGTACATCCAGAGCTTGCAGACATTGGGTTCAGAAGAACAAAGGAGATGAATACTGGCCAACAAATATTTTTTCAAGAATAAATCATGTAAAATCAAGCTAATTTTCTTCTTGGAGAAGGTTGCAAGCCCTGGGAATAAGGGAAAAGCAGCAGATGTCCTGAAGTTTATCCTTATTCAGGCTTCTGACTTGCTTTACTTGACATTTTCATAAGCAAGTTAGGCAAGTGAGAGCTAATGAAACTGCTTTTGGGTGAATGAATGCCTAGAGAGATCCTTTCAGAATGGAAGGCTGTGCTGGGCAGAGGAGTGTTTTATTCTGTGCCCAGTTCTGCTTGGTATTTTCATTAGTGACCTTGGGAAATGAGAGACTTGAAGATGATGTCAAGTGAAAATGTGTTTTAAGTGTGGTGAAGGACAGGATTAAGATTCAGAAAGATGTGGACGAATGGTGGAAAAAAATAATCTGAAATGTATAAATTTGCTAAAAATGAGTGCAGATTTCTTTGCTTCAGAATAATTCCTTGAGAAAAAATCAAACTAGGTTTTGAAACAATTGGCTTGGTAGTCATTTTGCAGAAGAAGATCTGAGAGTTGTGGTGAATCACTAGCTGAATCAGCAGTGTCATGCTGTTGCAAAATGGCAAGCTGGGAGTTATAAACAGGATTACAACCTGGAAGCCTCATAAAATACTCCTTTTGCTCTGCAATGATAATGCCTTTGCCAGAATACAACACCCAAGAGTAGTAAATCAATTGGAGAAAATCTAGAGAAGAAAAATTGAAATTATCAGAAGTCTAAAAATCAAAAAGAAGAGAGTTAGTTTTAGACAGTCTAGAAAGGAGATTGTTTATGGAGGCATAGTAAAATACTTCAAATATGTAAATAGGTGATGCAAAGAGAAAAGAACTAATCTTTGCTTTGTCTGTTTGATCCCTATCTGGGACAAGAATTGCTTGGCCTAATTGTGAGATGGAAGTTCTTAGGTAGATAGTGGAAAAGGTTTCTAACTGTGTAGAATGTCATATATTACTGAAGAAAGTTGTTTGTGAAAGGTGGTATTTTAAGAATAAGTTGGACAGATGTTTGTGGAGAAGGGGTATGAATTCCCTGACTGTGTGAAATCCCTTCCAGTCTTACTTTCTGACATCCTGACACTCAGTTAGAATGTTTTGTGAATTAAAAGTGAACACAAAAGTGTGTTGTAAGACTCTGAAGTGATTTGAAAATAAGAAAGCAAGTATGTTCCTTCTGTATTGTTGAATGCTTACTGTCTATTTGCTATGCAGTAGCATTTATCAGTCCTGTTCACAGAACTGGAATTTTTTTTAATAGGTGATGAGGTACCAACAAATTTGCAATTGATTACAGAATTTCATAAAGCACAAAAGAATTTCAATTTACTATTTCTTAAGTAATTGAAAAGATGCATTGTTTTTATAATTTGAGACATGAAAGCTTGTCTGAGAATCTTCAGATTGTGTATTTTGGTCGTGCTGTTCTATGATGTCACTACACTTTTAAAAATATGCTGTAAGCCTGTCAACCCCTTCCTAAGTGTCATAAAACCTAATTAAACCTTCATAGAAGTTATTTTGAGCACAAGTTAAGGTGAGATACAAAATCTATGTGTTTTAATTTAAATGTGCAATGGATTTTTAAACTGTATATTTGAGGTCCAAATTATATATTGCTTTAGAGTATTTTCTAGCTAAGCTCGTATTCACCAAGGTTTTGTTCTGTTTTAATTTCAGATAAATATGAGAGAGAAGCCAGTAAATATTGGAATGAATTTTACAAGACACATAAAAATAACTTCTTCAAGGATCGCAATTGGCTGTTTCTGGAGTTTCCAGAAATTCTTCCAGAAAAAAGGAGACAAGAGTTCAAAACAGAAAAAATATCTTTGGAACACACAAAAATAAATAATGACAACAGCTTTTCACTCAGAAATGGAATGTTTGAAGAAGGAGAAGAATACTGGGAGAAAAACTATGGATCTGGTTCTACTGCTGTACAAGGATATGTATATAGTCAAAATCAAGTAAAAGCTCTTAGTGCAAATCCTCAAGGTAAAAAGTGTGCAGAAGAACTTGGCAAGGTAGAATCCTTCCCTGGTTGCGATGCCACGTACCGAATATTAGAGGTAATGCACTGTGAATGTGCTGCCCATCTACAGAACTCCACGTAATTACCCAAAAATCTCATAAAGACCCTTATTAAGTATCAAGAAAGCAAACCTTTGGAATTTTACGTACTCCATTCATTTATGGCAAAAACTTTCAGAGAAACCTAAATCTGGACTTGGTTTTCCCTTTCCAGTTTTTCCCAAATCAGAATAGGGCTAGATTGTCAGACTCCATTTTCATTGAAAGTCAGGTTTCTTATTTCCTAAGGACAGGTGTGAGTTTAAGTGCCTTGTCTCAAAGTGCAAGTACTTGCTGCATTCTTGCCAAATGGTGAAATTGAACAAGAGTATTGCATTTTCTTATGCAGTTTGAGAGACTGATTCTCTTTTAACTTCAGAAAGACTTTGGGGAGAAATGTGATCATGTAAATGATTTGAGAACTGTGGTATTAGCTGATTATACCTTTTCTGTCCAACATAATTTCAAGTCTAATGGGTCCTACTGGCCAACTAATTGAAGACAAAAATAACAAAAAAAGGTTTTGTTTGCTCATTTATTTTAACTGTATCTTTCTCTTCTGATTTTAGGTTGGTTGTGGAGCTGGAAACAGTGTCTTTCCTATTCTGAAAGTTCTATGGTAAATTGTGTTGGATTTCCAAATATGGATGTTGTTTTCATATCTTCATTTTCACCAAATGTTGGTGCTGGATCAGTGCTGCAGGAAGCATTGAGTGAACCATTTCACAGCGCTAAGATTCTTAGTGTGTCGAACCACAAATAATATTGGTGGCATCAGTATAGGATACTCCTCATATTGCTCCACGCTGGTCTTGGGGGATCAGATTTGCTGACAAAGTTTGTCTTTGGGTGCATTTAGGCTGAGTTCTCATACTTAATCTCAGGCAGATGTAATATTCTCTTGTCTTATAGATCACTATAAAGCTACCAGGTGTCTCTTCAAAAGGCCAAAATTATAGAGACCATAGAAAATGGCATGTGATCTATTGGAAAGAAGTTCTATTTTTTCTGAATTGGCTGCTATATTTGTCACATTACTTGTGGTTTCAGTGTCAAGGCACAAGTCCTGTATCACATTACTTAATTCATTGAAACATCTTAATCCACTTAGCTTCCAGTTTTAGAAAAATCTGTTATGACAGCTTGTCCTCCCATCCTTGTACTCAGGAAGGTTTTATTGGAAAGGCTATGTATATTTCAAGGGTTGAAATAGATTTCTTTTTATTCATGCATTTAAGAGCTTGAGAACAACGCAATTCCTTATCCTATCAATGAATTCTGATTGCTAGTATCACCATTATACAAAAATTCTCCATTTTGCAGATATGGAAACGCAGCAGGAGGAATTAAGTGGTGCACCAGGGTCATACATTGAACCTCTGTTAGCAATGCATCTTCATCCCACAGCAAATGCTTTGCTTTAGACAGCATGTAGTGAAAGGAGAGCCTGGTTTCATAGGAAAACTTTGAAAGGAACCCTGTATAGAAAAAGATATCATGTGGCTGTGTTGAAAAAGATGAGAGAAACTTTTGTGTTTTCCTTACAGGAGGCATTAGTCATAGATTGGCACTTCTGATAATGAAGAAACTACTCCTTAGGTATTTTTCCTGGAGATCTCTATTCATGTGTAAATCCTTCAGTCAATCACATTGGTTGATAGATTGAACAACTTGCTTGTTTGTCTTATATATGACCTAATGGAAAGATCTCTTATCTCTAAGCAGGCTTGGCATTAGAGAACAGTTGGTTTTACTCTGAATTTAATAATCTAAAAATTGCCATTCTGGCAATTATATGCATATAAAATAATATATTTATATGCATATAAAAACAAGCCAGTGTCAAGCAAGTGTACCCTGGCTACAAAAGAAAATTTAGTTACATTAGTAAAATTAGTAATGTAACTCTTAAACCTCTTCCACCTGCCTCCCTTAAAGTTTAAGTTAGTGCTTTTTAATACAGTGTGTCATGAAAACACCATCCAGATCAAGCCATGTCTTTGTTTTAAGTGGACTTTTTACATAGTTTCTTTCTGCTATAAAAAAAATAAAAGAAACCCCCTACATTCTAACAAGTCTGTTAGGTAATCAGCTTAACCTTTCCAAAGGGACTGACTGGGTCCAAGCCTGGCTGCTTATCCTCATTCATAATAAATAGATAAATTCATCAATTCTCATGGTGGTCACAGAGCTGATAAAAGTTTTGGTCAGCAAACGAAACAAGCATGGAGTATATTTTGTTCCAGTGGCATTCTCCTGTTGAGCCTTCACAAGTCACTAGCTTAGTTGTGTATACTGTGAGATTTTACAGGCATTGGCAGAGTTTGTTGATTCCCTTCTAAAGAAGCCATCTATCCAAAATCTTAAATCTATTTTTAATTAATTAAATTGATCATGAGTTGATAATGAGGTCTTCTCTTAGTGGGTTTTGAGTAGCTTTCTCAGTTTATCCTTCAGAGGTGAGAAACTTCTCCCTAGAATTACTAGTATCTGATGAATGGTACAAGGAAATTTGCAGCTGGCTGAGTTTTGGATGGGAAGAGAAGGGAAAACAGTGCTACAGAAAACTCTTACTCATCCTAGCTGGGAAATAAAGGAGATAATAGGGTACAATAACCAGTAATGCTTAATCAAATCAAAAGAACAGCAAGGTGATACATGGAACCCCAAACTTCTACAGAACTGAATGACTTTTGCAACTCTCCATCCCTGCCCAAATCATATTGCTAACTAAACTGCATGCATGGGCTAATAATGCAGTGCTCCTGTAAGAAAATGTGACCTATTAATGTGCATCTATGCATTACAGCACCAGGACATTGTCATCAGTTCTGACAGCCCTCTGTGACCTTTTTTCTTTGCCTTTTTGCTTCCTCACAGACAAGGCTATAATTCTTTTTGTACTAGCTGTCTGTTGGTATTCTTATGAATTTGTCAGCCCTATTGGTTCATTACAACCTATGTGGCTTTCCATGTGCTAGACATCAATAAAGCCTGCTTGATCAAACCTGGGGAGAACCCCAGAGGACCCTCTGAAGTATCATGAACACTGATGTAGACTTTCATCTTATACATTAATAATTTTCTTACTGATGTTGGTTTTGTTTTCCTAGCAATACACCTGGAACCTTTCTGTACTGTTGTGATTTTGCTTCAGGAGCAGTGGAGCTGGTAAAGGTAATTCATGCACTTGCTTTAGAGTACCTTACAAGCCTGTAATTCAGGAGGCTGCCAGGAAGCCATCTTCATGAAAAAGAATGTGATGGCTTTGAAAACTTTTAACTGAAGTTTTCAATATTCCAAAGAACAAAGTCATACTGTATGCAGAGAGGAATGAATACCATCAGTGAGCTTGCTTCTCAGCTTGAGTAAGATACCGGACAGAATAGGCTTTTATATGAGATGTTTTACAATGCAGAATAATTGAAGAAAAAATGTTTCTTGAGTCACAGTAAACGTATTAACTACTACTGTTCTCTCTGTGCCTCTTTTCATCTTTTTCCTGACAGTCACATTCGTCCTACAATTCAGCCTGGTGTTCTGCCTTTGTTCATGATGTGTGTGATGATGCTTTACCCTATCCTTTTCCAGATGAGATCCTGGATGTCATTCTCCTTGTCTTTGTGCTCTCTACTATTCATCCTGACAGGTAAATGAAGACTAAAGGGCAAAGCAAATGGGTTAAATCTCTTTTTTAACTGGAGGTTTTCAATAATAGCAAAAGAAGATGATTAATCTTTAATGTTATTTAATAAGCTGCAGCATATATAAGGTATTTTAAATGCTGTTTACCATTTTCAGGCTTCAAGGGAAAAGCTAGTCAGGCTAATTATAATTAGTGAGTCTCCAGTCTCCATCAAAATACAAAGGATATATTGTAACTAAGTACATCTCTACTAGAAGGGACAGATTCAAAAAAAGGCAAATTAAAAAACCAGACTGACAATCTTCTAGAAGGTAGTTATTTTTAGTGATCAAAACCAAACATTCGTGATTTAACACCTTACAATGTGTTGATATAGACTTAGATTGCTGGTTTAGCCACATTCAAATGCTTACATGCAGCACTTTTAAACTAAAGTGGATCTATAATTTTGTAACTCGTTTGGACTACAGACATTTCATCTAATTTTCATGTATGGCATTGAGTACTGTTAGCCTTTGCTAATGCTTCTCGATGTCTAATGAACCAATATTTATGACTTAAGATTGGCTGATTGTGAACGTGACCTTTTCTAATGCAAAAAATTTAGAAGAGGGCATGTAAGTTCAACTTCTTGACTCTAACTACGTTATATGAAGGGAAATACATGCTGTTGGTGTGATAATACATTTATTACTTCAAGAATGTCATTAAAATGGACTTGGTGTACAGAGCAGTATTTGCCTAGGTCTGAGAACTGTTTCCCTGCTACTAGTGATTAGCTTTATACAGGAAAACCTTCCCTGTATAGGATATTTCTCCTTTCTGTTTATTCAGACATGAGCACAAGTCACACAAAGCCAGGGTCTAGGTTTCAAAAACAGTTCAATCAGGAGACTTTAGATTTCTGTAATTCCAGCCATGCTGCCGGAAAGAAATTGGACAACAGTGATTCATTCAGTCACTGTGCCTGTAGAAGCAGTAATCAGATGTTCTGTCAGAATTTCTGTGGATCTTTTCCTATTAGTCTCCTAAGAATACATTTGAGGTTTTTGTCGTTGATTTTCTGTTTTGTTCATTTTCTTTTTGGTTGGTTTTTTTTTTTTTTTTTTTGTTGGGTTTTTTTGTGGATGGGGGTGGGTTGTCATTTTTGGTTTGGGTTAGGTTGTTTTTTCCCAGGGGTGGTATGGCTGCTTTTCTGTACATGTGTGTATACACACACAAAGATTTTCATGTAATTATCTGTGTTTTGAGACCCACTTTCCAAAGATGCCTTAGTCATTACTGCTATCTCATAGAAGTAAAATGACTACATAAAGGAAAATGTGATCCAGATTCATCTTGCTCAGTATACATTTTTTTCTGGAAACTTTGAAAGTGGGAAATGAAAAAGAAAACCAAGGGAATCATGGTGCAGAACTTATGTACTTTGAAAAGATGGAAAATACATGTGAGAGGGACACATTTATATTCAGAAAATTGTTACTTAGTAATTTCTCTCTAGGCTGTTGTGTTTAGTTTTTGATAATTGCTGCTCTTGTAGGCAATTTTTAACACACTTCAGTTATGCTAGAAGGCACCTCTAAAATTTGGTTGCAGAATTGGAAGTATTAAACTTTCTTCAAGCTGTGTAATTAATGTCTTTGAGTTCTGCTGGATGAAATTTCTCAAGGCACTTTCACTTTTTGTGCATATACACTTATTTCTGTGTGTGCAAAACTTCTTTTTATATAGGCAAGGCTGTAATTCTGTGCACAACTACTGTCCTGAACAGTCTCTTACTCTTAGGTAGCGCTGCCTTTTTGGTCTGTGGCAGCAAACTTGGTTGCTTATGTTTGCAAACTTCACCAGCATCTCATCTATTCTCTAAGGATGCAAGGGGTTGTCAACAGGTTGGCTAAGCTACTGAAGCCTGGAGGAATGTTGTTATTTCGAGACTACGGAAGATACGATACAGCTCAACTTCGTTTTAAAGAAGGTAATTCCTGAATGGTTCTGTATTTCACTGTTCATTTTAACTCTTGCTGGGAAAAAAAAGTGACATGTCCTTTTTCATTACTGCTTTAATTTCTTAGGTCATTGCTTGTCAGAAAATTTTTATGTAAGAGGAGATGGAACCAGAGTATATTTCTTTACCAAAGGTATGGAATGTTATAGTTTCATAGAATGGGTTGAGTGTTTCTCAAGGTGATTTGAATTATGAAAGCTTATCTTAAAACATAAATTTAAAGAAGGTTTTATTGGCTTTTTAAAAAAGCCAAAGCTACCTGTTGTAAGAAAATTATTTCCTTTGTGTGCACACATGTTGCATTTGGGATCCTGCAATGTTGCTTACAGTCATCACTGGAAATTTCATTTTAAGTATCTTGTGTGTAATTGTATGCTCAAATTTTATTATTTAACCATGCAAATGATTTCTCTGTTAAAATTGAGGTAAACATGCCTGGAAGGAGAGTCTGTAGCTATATATGGCATAAAAGTCTGGATTGTCATTTGTCAGGGGAAGTAGCTTTGTCTTGATAATATGTGAACAGTGACCAAATGGCATGCATTTGTTTACTCAACCATGGCATCTTGAACCTTGTGAAGAAATGGTATCTGTGGATGCTGTGAGTAAAAACTAATGTGGTTTGGGCCTCAGCATGACAATTTTTCCTGCAATATAAATTGAGGGCTGTGAAAATGAATTTCTAACAAATCCTTATTACAGGCAGTGTCCTTTAGCTTTCAAATTGCAAAACAGATTTACTTCCATCTTTGGTTGAACTACAGGCTGGTAATTACTACATTCTACAAATTACTTTATTTTTTTTTAATTGCAATAATTCTTCATATAAAAAATAGATGAGGTATGGAACATGTTCACCTTGGCTGGATTAACCGAAGTACAGAATTTAGTTGATCGGCGATTACAAGTAAACAGAAAGAAAAAAGTGAAAATGCAGCGAGTTTGGATACAAAGCAAGTTCCAGAAGCCATTGCTATCTCTGCATAATCCTGAAGAAAGCACCAAAAGGCACCCTTGTAAATAATTTTACTCCAGAAATGCAGTACAGAATTGAACTTCAGAAACTGAAGGAAATTTAAGTATGTGTATTTTCATTTAAGTAAATGTAAATGTTGTGTTAGCCACTGAAAAATATAAAAGAGTTCAATAAATGTATTGAACTGAAAACCTTTCTCTGACTTTCTTTTCTTTGTAAATTCATATGTGTAAGAAAAATCTGGGGGGAAATAAAGTCCATTTCTGACTTCTGCTTTATATGCAATAATCTTTTCATAACTGTGACCAGGCATTATTTTACTCCCTTGAATATGAATAGTCAATAAGTATAAGTATATACCTCATTCCTGTTGAAATTCTTGGTATGTAAAAAGCTTAGTCTGAAGCATAATTGTTTCAGAGATTTAGAGAAACAGAGTATCTGTTCTCACTATTACTACAGGCTGCACTGTGTTAATTTCTGAGTCACATCCTTTTAACCCCTGTGTCTTACGACTGTATTTCCTCTTTGGAGGGAAATTTCTTGGTGCATAAATAATGAAGACAAAATTTTTTTTTCTGGTTTGCATGTAGCTATCATTTCACACTAACTGCATGTGATATGTGATATCAGATTACTCAGTGATTTTTGTCCTCCTGACTACTTTATTATGCTGTCTCCACTTTTTGTCTACACGCTCATAAGGAACATGCCAAATTCAGATACAATGCATTACATTTAAAGTGCTCTGGGTTGTGAACTGGACATGTTTCATGTAGAAAACCATTACCAAAATACAAATATTTTGGATAAATACAAATATTATTTTTACGATAAGTTAGATACTAGAGGGAGGATGCTAGAGGAAGGAGCAAGAACAGTAGTCCTAAGTACATTTTATTAGTAATGTTATGGGGTAGTGTAATCACACTAGAATGATATTCTATCTGGCAGCTGAGATATTTTTGTTGTTTACAAAAAGAAGTTGCTTTCTTAGGGATTCTATATTAGAAAGAAAAAACACCGTGGTTTTTTATTGACTGAGTGGGGATACAGTAAAAGACAGGACTAGTCCTGTCCTTCACTACTTCAAATTCTTTTAAGAAGAAAAGTTAACTGCAAGCACTGTTTTCAAGTGTAGAACATGATCCTGAGGCTGTTGAGCTTGTATTTAAGAATTCCACTATGCCACTTTGATATTTAAATATAATTTTAAATCACTTTGCCACAAGGAGGAGAGAACAAGAAAAAGGTGAATGAATAAAATAAATCTCTTTATTTAAACAAGAGTGTGGGATGCATGTAATCTATAACATGTACTTTTGAGTGCCTTTAATACAGTGACACTCAAAATCTCTTTTGTTGCTTTTGTTTTAATCTGAAGGGTAAACATGTCACAGCTGACAGCCCAGCCCACTGATCTTTCTGCAAGTCGTTGGTTGCTAAGCTAAGGAGGACTGATGGTCTTCTAGGAAGAAACCCCTGAATTGTCTAAATGGGGATGCCAAATATCTTCATCCCCTTTAACCAAGATGTATTTCAAGAATAAGGTGCAATAAGGGGTCTGATCCTGCATTTTTGATATATTTGAAACTCCCATTAGAGGAAGATACTGTTTTATGAATTAAGAGGCCTAGGAAGCTTTGGTTGGCAAAAGCATTACTGTAACCTGCAATAAAACTCTCATGGCATAAATCAAAGGTTAAAACACAGCTGTGTTTCTTAAAGCCCTAAGAGATTGTAGCATCCTCGCGGAAAATATAAATAAATGTCGCCTTATTTTAAATATGTTGCTACTCTGTTATTATTAATTATGACTTCTGAATATACATAGCCCTTAGCTAGCACAAATAATTTTCACTTGTAGAATTTTCCAGGGAAGTGATGATGATAAGTTCTTGAGCATCGTGCAGTCTTATTCATGTGTGTGACGTAAATTTTCCATTTGTAGAGGCTAACGTAATGTTTGCTTTGGCACTCACGAGGGTATATTGATTCTGGCAAGATTTTAATATGCTATGTTGTTAGTTAAACAAAAGTGTGACTTCACAAAAACAAACCCTGAATTTTGAATGGCCTTAAGCAAAATCAGCTGTCCACAATTTACACTGCAAGTATTGGCTGCCTCTTTTAGAATAATAGTGCCTGATTTGGAAGTAATAAGATCAGCTACTATTTTAATACAGTGTAAAATATCCACTGTCTGAACAGTTGTAAGAGTCACAGAAGGGGATATGCAAAAAGGCATAATTCCCAATAAGAACTTTTGAATCTGAGTAGCACTTTCTGTATTTTGGCTTTATGACACTTCAGTTTTCAAAAAGCTTAATCAAAGACATATTTTTAAAATGCTTCCAAATTATCTGTATTAAACAAGAAGGACTACTGAAATAAAAAGAAGAAAAAGAGATGCAGACATCTATATAGGAAAGGCAGTTTAAAATGGCTTATTGTTAATTAATTTCTGGAGGAAAGAAAAACTAGTTTATTAATATAGAAAAATGCACTTAAGTTTCACTTTTGACATATGAAGTTGATTCTTTAATCAGATGTGTACCTAAAATTAGTTTATACTCATTCTATAAATAAAAAACTTCTACTTGCAAATTCTCTTAAATTTTTTGTGGAGTTCTTTTTGGTTGTTTCAAGCATGGCTTCCTAATGACAATTAGAGAAAGGTAGTCTTGCTAGATCTGAGCTTTGGCTTCATTGGCTTTGGCTTGCTTCATGAATACTATGTATTTTTTGCCCAGATGTACATGGTACTTACTGGTTTAGACCTTGCTTAGTTTTTAAGCAAGTGTGAGGCAGTTAAAAAGTAAAGAAAGTGACCAACTTTTTTTCTTACACTAATTTTGAAGTATAGTCAATGACAATTGGCTCATATAAAAAAAAATTGCCTTTTTCTTAGCAAAACGAAGGCAGGTGCTTGTTCCACGTTGACAAAGCCACCGAATCTGAAGAGGACAGCCAAATGCAGGCATGATGAGGAGACTCATCATGCTGAGCAGAACTCTAGGAACACTAGGGCAAAGTTTAATGTCTTGGAAACTGCACAGCTAATCTCTTGATTCTGCTAGTTAATAATGGCTAAAAGGTTATAGCAAACAACCGCAGAATTTGTATTAAACAATGGTGGAAATCACTTTACATAAATTCTGCTACTTCATTTTCATTTGTGGTGTGAACTTTACTCACTGTTCCAGTTTGCTCTTTGATCTGTTGACATATGGTTTTCTTCCTCTTTTTCCTATGTGTAATGGACAACTGAGCAGTTTCCCAAGGAGCTATATACACAAACATTTGCAGTAAAGTTGGCTCTCTGAGTTATTGTTAGGATTGAAAGAAGGGAGATTTATTTCCCTCTATACAGATTGTTTTTTCTTTTTGTGTGAGTGCAGTGAATTGTATAGATGCTAAATTATAGATAGTGTTGGTGACTGTACTTTTAAATAATTTTAAGTCAAGTGTCAGAGAGTCATAGAATGGTTTGGATTGAAAGGAACTTTAAAGATCATCTAGTTCCAGCCCTTCTGCTGCAGACAGGGACACCTTCCACTAGACCAGGTTGCTCAAAGTCCCACCCAATGTGTCCTTGAATATGGGTATATTGTCTGTGATAGTAGTTCACATATAAACCATTTCTTCTCCATAGAGCATCTTCATAACGGGTAGTTGAACAACCTTGGAAATAAAACATGTATACATGTTGCAAAAATATTAAACACTGCTTTTGTTAATAATACAGTTCACTTTGCATTTCAGTATATGTAAACTTCTCTCCACATTTGGAACAAGGATGGACATGAGGGGTTTTATTCATCAGTTATGTGCCAGTTCCCCTTCTCTTAAGAATCATCCAGGATTTGGACAAGGTAAGTCTCCTATATGTGGCTGCATTTTTTATGAAGTCAGTAAGAACTACATGGATTGCCATGGGCATTTTAGCAGGTTCTCCTTTTTAACTGTGCCTCCTGGCATGCAGGTCATGCCTGGACTGGGCTTTGAGCTGAGAAGGAAACTTCTCTGTTGAGAGAACATCCTTCACCTCTTGCTAGTACCAAACAACTAAAAGGAGAACTTGCCTGATTGGAAAGCAAGAGGGCAGAAAGATGAAGATGCAGCTCAAAGGCAGGCAAGAGAGGGAGTGAGTGTTTCCTCTGGGAGCTAGGGTCAGAAGCAATCTTGGATAGACTAACCAAGAAAAACAAAATGTAGAACAGGGAACTGAGGAACAGGACACTGTGGACATTGTTTATGGAGAAGATTGTAAGAGGATACAGTGGGACAGGGTGAGGACCTTGGGCCTAGAAATGAATGAAATGAAATTAATTAATTAAATTATATAAATTAAAAAATAGAGGAGGCGAGACGAGAAAGGGAACTATTTTTCTCAAAAATATGGTGAAATCTGGGTAAGCAAAGCAATCAGTGTAAGGACTGAAGGTAGAAAGACCTATCTTCAAAGTTTTTATTCTCCCAAATGGTAATGTATTTTCACATCTTTATGACAGGTTTTCTCTTTCATCCATATGTGCAAAATCCATTTCAATATATTTAAAAGATTGAATGTTTCATTTGTTGTAGTTTGTATGTGCTATGCACAAGTTTTCAACAGCGCAGGCAAGTGTGTGATACACCTGCTTTTGCTTTCTCCTTAGGGAAAAATGTTTTTACCTTCTTTCAAGTAGAATCCTATAGTGACAGAAGCTACATTCCTAACCTCCTGGGAAGCAAATACCAGAGAATAACAGAAGTGTCTGTATCCTGATTGTGTGCAATCAAGGTAGAACAATTAAATTTACTCCATGTGTTCTGATGATGTCCCATTTAAATCAAGACAATATCTGCAGATTATCACTGTGAAGAGCCTCCCAATATCAGTTTTTGTTATACTTGCATCTGTTCAACAGAACTTATAATGAATTTGTATAAACTAGAAATAAAACTTGAAAAAAATAGCAGAATAGGCTTCATCTGGGATCACAGCAATTTAGAGATGGAATATGTTTTGTTATTTTAAAACACTTATGGTTGCAGAGGAGCACTTATCCAAGAGGCTGAAAATTTCACTTATTTGAGGTATAATGTATGTCAAGAATATTAAAGCTAATATCCGTGTTTTGAAGCTTTGTATACTTAATGTTAGCTAAAGCTATCTTGTCAATTGTTGCTGTGAAAAAGGAGTTAGCAACAAGATAGTCTCATTTTCAGAGGATATTTTATTGATTGGGTTGCTACAATTTTGAAGGGAATTCAAAAGATTAGGGAAGCAAGTGAATTAGCTTAATAAGGCCAAAACCCACAGATGACATATAGAATTTGATAAATAATTAGATTAAGAATAATCCAGGCTTTCCTGTGTTTTGATACTAAATGAAATTTAAAATTAATTTTAAAAACAGAGTTGGTGTATACTCCTAGTTATAAAAACAACCAAAATGTTAAAATTTTTAAGTATAATATAAAAATAGAATGCTCTATAACTACTGCATGAATCCAATGTATAGTCTTCTCTGTAGTGTGTCATGTTCAGTGAGAAGAAAAAGATGAAGCAAAAATAGATAGTGAAGTTTTTTCATGTCTCTAGGAATTTTCATATGAAAACAGCTTTGGGAATTGAATGATAGTGTGAGAATGTCATATAATGTTATGTCTTAGTATTTAGAAGATCTAATTTATACCTTTACATGATAGAAAAAGCAAGATAAATTAGTCAAGTTGGCAGGCAGCAAACTTTGATTGTATATATTTATCACCATGCCCTGTTAAAACAAGGAATTGCAATGTTAACAAGGTTGGTGAGTTACCAAAAAGTGATTGTATTAGATTTTTCCATGTTCATTTTCATATGTGTGAATGGGAAATTTTGCATATTTACTTTTCAAGATTTTTAAATGCTTCAATTAAGAAACCAAAGAAACAAAGAAATAACAATCCTAAAACATTTCTCGTTACCTTTTGTGAGATCCTAACATTGCTCAACATTCAGCTCAACAGCAGAGCTGGAGAATACACCTGGATACAAAATGGGTCTAGTAGACACAGTTACCAAATTAAGAAAAGATAGAGGGGGAAAATGGAGAAAAATAGAGAACAGAATAATTGGCATGACAACATGTAATCCTGTAGCAATCATACAGCACTTACTATTTGATATGGAATGACAAATTCAGTACAGTTCCTGAGAGAGCAGGAGGGAGACAACAGTCTTGCCACACTCCCCTCACTCCTGACTGTAAACTGGCACGTGGACAAGCCAAAGGCCAAAGAATGAAAGTAGTTGGTTTGCTATAAGAGTTACAATTAATTAATTATGCTCAGTGAAGAGTGGCTGTTTTGGAGGGTTTCATTACAAAGCCAGCACTAATTTTTTCTTTCCTTAGTGTCAGGCACACTCTAGCCTCCATTTCCTTCTGATATGACAAGTGCTCTTTAAATGGAGGAGTGCATCTTTCAACTTGAATAAAAGGGTTGTTGTGCAGTGTAGCATTTAGCAGATGGGCTTAGAGAATCCAAACCTACCAGTAGTCTTTTATTTTACACTAGGACAGGCTTTGCCATTTTTAATGGCTCTGTTTGCTCCGTTCCCTACTAAGCACAGTAATCAGATGTTGTTCTGTGGAATCGGGCAGTTTAGCTTCCAATGACATTGATTAAACTCAACAGTGAGAGCATGAGAAAGAGTAGTGGGTGGAAAAGTGAAAAGGCAGTGTGAGGCATTTCAAGGAGGAGATTTGCACTCCAGCATTTGCATGTGGGTGACAATCCCTCAGAGAAACAATTTTTACTCTGAAGTGGAGCAGAGTTGAGTCTTCTGTGCTCACTTCAGGTTTAATCTCCATCCCTGCAAACTACCAGTGCAGCCTGTAGTTAAATATGCATTTACTTAAAATGAAAAGAAAATAACAGTAGCGAGAAGCTGCATTTTTAGCATGGAGCTCTGATTTCACAGGGAGAGATGCTGGCATGTTAATCCCTGGCATAAATGGGTACAATTCTCAATGACAATGCTAAGCCTGTTTACACATGGGCTGAGCTAAACCCAAAGATGACACACAATGCTGTTCAAAATCATTCATTTAATCCCTTTTGAATTTTTGTGATCTAACGACCAGAGATGTTTGTTAAGAAAAGGTGATATGAAAAAGCTGTCATTGTTGTGGACTGTGACTTTCTGTGACATATGAATTATGACAGTCATTATTTTAGATATAAATGTCAGCTTTTTATTCAAGAGTGAATATTAGTGAATTGAATAAATCCTCAGTGATAGTTACCAAACTCTGAAATAAGATCTGCTTTTTAAATTAGAAACAGTCTGAGCTAGCTTATACAAAGAAAGAAAAACAAAACCATCCTGGCAGTAAGTCTACATTTTATTTTACTAAAGTTTGTGAGGAATCAATGCAATCAACAAGAACCTTGGCTTTAGTTTCTTCTTCTTTTACATGTACTTTTTTTAATAGCAAAAGAAAGCAGATGGAAAAGGAAGCTGCATGATACACAGTCTACAAAAAATGCAAGTATTATTATATCACTTAAGATATTTAACAAGCTACTGAATCACACTCTTCTTCTTGCATCTATTGCCTGGAGGCAGAATATCAGAAACAGTAAATATTTATTTTACTTAGAAACAATGTTACTAAAAGGCCTCAGGGTTTAATCCGAAAGAAAAAAATCTTTGAATATTTGACCCAAATTTCCCATGTCATTTATGTCAATTTAAGTCCAGAAGACTCTTAAAGTCTATAGAGCTTCTTCAAGATATTGACTAATTGCTCACAATTGGAATCCAAATTAATGGCATGTGCTTTGGTTTTGGCTGAAGTAGAGTTAATTTTCTTCACAGTGGCTGGTAGGGTGCTATGTTTTAGATTTGTGCTAAAAACAGTTTGGTTATATAGAGATGTTTTTGCTATTGCTGAGCTGCACTTGCACAGTATCAAGGCCTTCTCTGCTTCTTGTACTGCTTCATCAGTGAGAAGGCTGGGGTTGCACAGGGATATGGGAGGGGACACAGCACAGCTGACACCAACTGACCAAAGGGATGTTACAAACCACATAGTGCCATGCTCAGCATATAAATCTGGGGAAAACAGAAGGGAGGGAGGAACATTTGGAATGACAGTGTTTGTTTTCCCAAGTCACCATTGCGTGTGGTGGAGCCCTGGCTGTCCTGGAGATGGCTGAGCAGCTGCTGGCCTGTGGGAGATGGTGGATGAATTCATTCTTCAGCTTTGCTTGTGTGCACAGCTTTTGCTTTACCTATTGAACTGTCCTTATTTCAACCCCTGACTTCTCGTGCTCTTACCCTCATGACTCTCACCCACTCCACCAGAGTGAAGTGAGTGAGTGGCTTGGTGGTGCTTAGTTACTGGCTGGGATTAATCCCTGACAGGGCCTAATACTACCTGTAAAGATAAAATTGCAAACATTAAAGTAAAAATACTTTGTTCATTACTCTTACTTTGTTTAAGGGCTAAAATTTGGTTTGCTCACATATGCGTTTCTATTTTTGTGTAGGAAATTCAGAATTTTTTATCCTAATAAATTCTGTAGTGGGTAATAAGTTGTATGAAACTTAATAACCAACCAGATAAGCATGATTGATTAAGGTAAGTGATTTTTAATAAAATCCTTAAGACATGTTCGTATTTGTTGTTTTTCTCTCAAACACTTGAGAAAATTACTGTGAGAAAGTATGCCTGTTCTTAAAAGACCTTTGAAGTCCAAAATAACAATGTTTGTGAAGATAGGAAAAAAACCCAGTAAGGGAAAAAATGGCTTTTTCAAATGCATTGTCAGAAAATAAGAATGCATATTTATGTTTTCCTATGTTTTTACATTTCATAAACATCACGTTATTTCATTACCAAAAGACTTTGCACAATGGCATGCAATTCTAAGGAAATACCAGTAAAGCAATATAATCTAAACTTATATTATGCTTTGGGCTTCCATTTTTTTCCAATTGTTGATTCTCCTTTTTCTAAATTATTCAATCAAATTAAAGAAGAAAGCAAATGTGACACTCTTTGTAAGTGACAGATAGCTGAAGGTAATGCAGGCAAATACTAGCTAAGTGCTTTTTTCAGTGGACTTTCCATTCCTTTATGAGATCAAGAATACAGCAGTCTTATCTGCTGTGTTACCAGCAATTCTTTTTAGTAGAGGTATGCTATATGTATGCTTGTGATACTTTATATCATTTTTATGTTCTTGTTTCCAGCTACACTACCTTCTGATTTATTTTAATAAATCTTTTGGAGACTTTCAAGTGGAGTGTAAGTAAGTATTAGATATAAGTATACATTAAGTATTAGTTGTTGAAATCTTAAAGTGAATAAATAAAAAGTTTAACATAAACATGCATGTGTATCCAGGTGTAACTACATGAACAATGACAATTTCAGGCCTCTTGGTTTTTATGCCCAGCTTGTTTGGTGAGATCAGCAATGAACATGCAAACTTTCCCCAGGGTAGCCTAGAGCAGCTCTTTCTAACTCTCCAAGAGTGTCAGTACTCCCTCTTTTAAAAACAAAACAAAGCAAAGCCACAACAAAACAGTTATTTCCAAAGATAAGCTGAACATGCTTAAATTATATATATACATACATGTACATATGTATATGTATATGTTTAAAAATAAATGAGAGCATAGAGAACATCAGCAGGCTGAGAGGTAGAGAAATGGAAATTGGCTGGCATCCAAGTAAAGAAAGGTCCAGCTATGAGAAAAAAGAAATTCTTTAAACAGGCATTTAACACAAGGTGAGAGAGAAAAGCTGTTCACTTAGAAGTTTTTCCTTAAACAAATGGTTGTATGGAATGAGTAGTAAAAGAAAAGTTAATAAAGGTCTTTCTGTTATTAATCTGGAAAAGTATACAAGCCATAACTTTCACGTTGGGACTTCTGAAGCACTTTTACGCAAGGGGCCTGCTGGGGATCTGCATTCTTCTGCAGTCAGTATGGATGCTGAGTCATCAGGAAAGCTGGCCTTTTTTTTTTTTGGTTTCTAAATACAGAGGTGAATGTTTAAAGCCCTAATCTGCTAACAATGGGCACTCATATGCAGTGTTGGTGACATGAATGATTTCATTCTTAATAAGGTTGTACCAAAACCAAAGCTGTGCTTGTATGACATGTAGTCCTGAAGAGCTATGGTTTCTGTGACAAAAATTTAATTAAAATTTAAAAGTCATTAAAAGAAATATAGAAGAGCAACAACTTTCAGTCTTTGATAAGCATCAGAACCCTCTCATGGTAGCTGATGTATCTTTGCTATATGCAGAGGAGGTGGAACAAGTAGACTTTGCGGGAGGGAACATAAGAGCAACATAAATTAAGGAAGGAAGCTTAGATTAAGCCTTAGAAGGGGTGAATTATGACTCTTTGATTGGGTTTTAGCTATGGCATTCAGAGAATAAGGGGTTTGTGGGAGTCTGCCTGAAAATTTTCAGTTTGATAATAATACTATTGAATAATATTATCAGAGATTTATACTAACAGCACCTTTGCAGCTATACTAACATTTAGTACATAGATTGGTGTGGATTTTTAAAATTTCTGATTAAGTTCTGCACACTTGGTTTGTTTGGAAACTTTGCTAAAGTAGGACCTATGACATTCAAAATGCTGTGACAGAATCAGAATTCACACAGGCATTTTCACTTTCATTTTAGATAAATTTGTATAATTCAGTATTAAGCAGTAGGAGCTTATTCTGAATAAAGCAAGCTTTTACATTGGTGGTTCAGTGTTTTATTTTGACAACATTCTGTGCCTTCTGCATAGATCCTAGCTGAAGAGATGCTGGCTGTATGCTTTGCCACCTGAAAATGTGGGACAGGGAGAGACCTGCCTGGTCAGCAGTACTATCAGTTTGGCTAAGCACATACCCGACCTCAGCCAGTGACTCAGCCCTGGCTCTCTCTGCTCAATCTGCTGCTGCAGAGTGTGTGCAGCACAGGTGCCATCTCCCCATCCACCTACCAAGGTCTTCCAGGAAAGTGAGTCCTGGAACAAGCTGGGAGCTCCCGTGGGTGTTGTTCTGGCAGGCCAGTGTGGCCCATGGACACTCCAGGACCTGGCTCTGAGCGAAGCACATGCTTCATTATTTAGATTGCTTACAATCCAAGTGGGCAAAACTCCTTGTAACTGTATTAAGGAAAGACTATCTAGTAAGTGGATGGCAGCAGAGGAAAGACTGTTTTGAGGAAAAATAGTTTTTTAATTTAAATTTTTTTGTCTAACTTTCATCCTGAGTATACACAGTATGTTTCAAGAGCTATTTTTTGTAGGTGAAATAGCTGGAAATGGAACTCTTTAACAGGATGTAAAAAACCTGTAGCTATGTTAAGTGACAAAGCTCTGGCCATTGCATCCAACATGCAGTGCTTTTGTACAGTGGCAGTTCATGTGCAGCTGATTCATCCGTCAAAAAACCAGCCGTTACCTTACTATGGGATGTGAGCTTCAAAATGAGGCTGTGCCCTCATTTTCTGTGAGAGCTTAAAGCAGGCAAAGTTTGAGGGTTTAAAAGTTAGTCGGCCATGCGTGAGTTATAAAGCCACGACAAATTAAGAACTCATTAAATCTTGAAAATACTTGAATTTTATCAGTTTCCTTCCAGCTGGTGTAAGACTAACTTGATTTTACAACAAAAGGGGGGTTCTTGACAGTGTTATAGCAGAATGATAAGAAGAATCTTTTTTTTATTGAACTAGGGCAGAGGACTCTCCTGGCACTTGTGCTAAAAGGTCTGGCCCTAGCCATAACCATCTTGTCTGTTCCTCTCATGGAGTTTCTTGGCAGCATGGAGGTGGAGTCAAGGTCTCTGGGCTCCAGAAGATAAATGTCTAATATGTGACCTACAAGTGTATCTTTGTTGTCTGTGGTAGTTATAAAGAAAGCAAGAAAGTCCTGGTTTATTCCACTAATAGAAGAATCAGTAAATGTTTATTATCCAGCCTATTTCCTAATGTTCTTTGGACAAGACTGAATCCTTACTTCAATTATGCATGGTATGCTGAAGATATTAATTTGAGAATTTATTACTAGTTTCTATTATAATTATCTGTACTTTGGGTGCTGTCTTTGCACAGACTGAAAACCATGATACAACTCTTTTTTAAAATTGAACTTTTTACTGTTATTTTTCTATATTTTATCTACAGCATTCCAAATACCAGTTATTTCATGTGTTCTACCATAAATATATAATGGTGAGGCCTTGAAACAATTGAAAAAATACAGAATACAGCTGAGGTGGGACAGAGATATGGAATGAGTTATTGGTTGTCTAAAATACAGCCACATTTTCAGCTTAAACTCTTAACATTGTCTGACCAGTTATTATGTCCTGTTTGAGCCTTATGTGAAAAAAGCCCCATGGAAAATGCAAAATATTTACTGTGTTCACAGAACTGCTAGTGCTTCTTTTTCCAGTTTCACTCATCCCTGTTACTTCTGACAATGCTGACACATGACTTGTGGTGAAATTAAATTCCCATTATAAAACACAAGTTTGGGGTATAAAATATACTTGTGAATTTCTCTAATGAATGTGTCTTGCCATAAACAGCAGCTTACTGGTCAATGACTATTATTATGCACAAATAAAGTCCCTCTTGTGAGAACACCTCTATTATGACACTTATAGTATAATATGACACGTTTTCTTTCATGTGATTCCTAGGATAACCCTGTCTCAAATTTGATGTAACAAATATTATGAGGGTTCTGACCTTCAGGAATCAAGTAAAAGTTCTGCCACAGACTTCACTTAAGACAAGATCTCATCATAAAGAAATGTCATAGTCAGATCTAGAACTGCTGTGCATACCTTTAAGGGACCTGCTGACACTTGAGTGTAATATCAAGAGTTGTTGGGCTCTTTTGGCAAAATGAAAAAGAAATAAAAAGAAAAAGAAGCTGCAGTTTGAGTATATCTGTACATTGCTGTGTTTTCAGACCTGCTTTTTAAATTAGTTTTTAAGTTTTTATAAGAAATGTTTTAATAAAATATTAATATGGAATGTTCTGTTCAGCAGTCACAGAAAAGAAGCAGTCCAGAGTCTGTATCTGCTCAATACAGAAAAGGCCCATAGCAGAAGCAGCAGAATGACTTAATATGAAGAATTTTGAAAAAGGAAGCTAAGCTATTCTGCATTCTCATTTATTAGACAGGGAGAGGGAACTGAAGAGTAACCTTTAAGGGAACTCAAATTGCACCTGAATAATTTGCATTTAGAAAGGATGTTCCTTTCATGTTCAATCGGTTTATTGAATCCATGTTAGATTCCTGTAAATGCTACACAGGTTTTGCATCTCCAGTATTTCGCCTAAATGAAAGACTAACCTTTGGAATCTGGCTTGGCTATATTACATTTATGTTTAGTCTAATAGAGGTGAAGAAAGTCATTGAACTGAATGGCACAAATTCTCTTGGTCCTTTGGAAGAAGCTTTAACAACAATCTCACTTGGATGTTCAGAGTGACAGGAATTAACATCATTCCTGTACATAGGAACATCCTTCTACTTGAAACAGCCTTCACAAATTCATGTTTCAGTAATCTACAAGGGCAGAGTGCGGTGCTGAAGGAGGAAAAGCTGAATATACTTTTCATTCCTGTGAGAAATTAAAAAGGAGGCAAGTGCTTTGAGTGGTAAGCAAGTGTGCCTTTATTTTGATTCTACTAGTCTGCCATAAAGAAACTTCAAACAATGCCTATTTTACTGAACAAAGATATTTTGAAAATGATTGTCTTAAGGAGCTGTGGGGTTGGTGTGAATGTGGATAGAGATAATTTTGTTCCTTTAGTGTACAGTATATGTTGACAGTAAAATCTTCCTGCAGACAGTGGTTATAAGAAGTTTTGCCTTGGGGGTTACATAAAATGCTGCATTAGAAGTATAAGAGAAATCTTGCTTTTTATGTGGGACTTCTTAATAATACACCTATTTCAATCTCCTTCTGTTTCAACCTTTGTGTGTAGATCTCTCAGGTATCTTGTACAGTCTTTGTGGACAAGATAGTATTTAACAAGGTGCTTGTTAATATTTTGGAATTTATGGTTTTATGCAAAAGCAAAATCATATTGAAATCAGACAGGAATCTAATTTGTGAATTATACTCAGGAAATGTTTTGTGGGAAAATACCCAAATCAGTAATAGAGAATAGATATTTCATATTCTATTTAATATACTCAGCATTAGACACATCAGATTGTAAGTAGCATTTTTGAGTTTATTCCTAGCAGGAAGTACTTGTTTGTGTTAAGGCAGGGGGATAGTTTGGTTCTTATCCTGAAAAGCAAGAAAAAGCTGATGTCTTTGTGGACTCTGCACTCACACTGTCTTTAGGGGAACTTAGCAATAACAGTGCAATTGCTCTTTCAGCTGGAGTCTGGAATGTCCTGAGTTATTCTGAATGTGTGTTAGCCTCAGTTATTTGCACCCTGGTCCCCAGATGGAATCTTTTCTTCCACTCCTCTGCAGCATTCTTTGTCAAAAGGGCTACTCTTACTCTTTACACATGATGGTAGAAGGGCTAGAGTTTGGAATGACAGTACTGAAAAGTGAAAGCTTCTATAAAAGAGGAATCTTAACTTTTTCCCCAAAAATTCCTATGTAATCTTTGCTTTCATTTTGTTGAATCCCATGACAAGAAACTATCCAGTAAACAGTTTACTATTGCTAAATGTCTGGACTAAATTACAAGAGCCATGGATAAGATAACCACCATAATAAAGGTTGACTAAGGCCATATATAAACAAAGGCTTCTCAGACAACCTGGATATTTTTGTACGTGTCCCTTCAGCAAAAAAAGGCATGGCATGGCTGCAATCCTCAAGCTGAGTACAGCTGCTAAACTGTAATTGGTTATGAACCTGTGTAAGAAGTTGTCCCACCCTGGTGAATAATCATCTCATCTCACTCATTGTTAACTCAGTTGGGTTAGAGTGAAGGGGATATGGTATCATGCACAGCAGTAAGTTTGGCACTGAAGACTTGCAGCTAAAACAGAAGAATGCCGTGTATTCTCAGAGGTGGAGGATACACCTCACCTGTTCTTCTGCATCTTCTGTTCTTTGCTCTACCTATTCAAAGAATAATAAATTGGTATCAGTATTCTGCTCCATTTTCTCTAGGCACTCCAAGAATGAGATTTGAAGTACTTAACAGATCTACTAAAGCTCAGAAACAAAACATAGGTCATTTAGACCAATGGACCTTTCTGCAGTAAGAGCAAAGCTTGACCATGATAGTGTTTTCTTTGGAAACAGTTCAGCTCTGTCTCAGAAACTACAGATAAGGAACACAGGTATCCATATTTGTGTGCATGTGTATGTAAACCAAAATAAAAATTCCAAAACAAGTTGCCTTGCTTCTTCCCAGCTCCATGTAGAATCATAGAACTACATAGATAGCAGTTGTGTTGCTTTGTGCATGCCTGAGGTCAGGAATCAATATAGAAATACATTAAAAATAGAATGAAAAAAGGAAACTAATGTGCAGAAATGTCTTGCTGCTATTTTGTTTGCCTCTAAATGTTGTTGTAAATAAATGAGTATGTGCAATTGGCCATGGATTATCTTTTATACTAAAAACTCAATTTGGAACAAGTTTTACAGCATACTTCATAACTTCTTTGGATTTTTAAAACTTTTTAATAACTTGGCATATGAATTTATGAGTGTACTGTCGTACTGTCATCAAAAAGAAGATCAAAATAGTGACTAGAATAAGTGAAAAGGAGATAGAACTGGCACAAAATCTGTACGGAACAAAGAAGTTACCTTTATTATTCAAAGTACAACTCCCGTTGGGAACTTGCCTAGGTATCATATAAATCATGATGGAATAGGTCCTCTAATGAAGGACCATTATGATGGGAAGCAGGTAGTCTCCATTTGAAATAAAAAGCTAGGCACAATTATACTGGTTGTTAGCGTGCAAGCAGCTAAAAGAGCCCTGTGTGTTATTAGGCACTTACCCTTACTACCTGGAGTGGAATTGTCTGATAGGAAAATTGGGTGGGACTTTCTGTGGAAAAAAATGCAAATTGTGTACGAAGTTGTCTGTATGAGTCTTATGACTGATTTTAGTGGTTTAGGGTTAAGTTTTCTTGGTAATGAAAGAAGTATTTTTGCTCTTCCTGAGGACTGTAAACTTTATTAAACACATGCATGACAAGTAATCTGATAGCAAACTATGTCTTCTTTGCCTCCCTAGTCCCTTTAACATTGGCTGAATCCCTTCATCTGAGACAGGCATTGCTTTCACTGTTGTTGCTATGACAGATGAATATGAATGGTGAATCTATCTTTGGAAGGCAGAAGATGAGATGCATTGTCTTTTAGTGGTCAAGTCTGATAGACATCCTTTTTTTATGTGTCAGTATTGAGTCTTAGAAAAGATTTTTCAAAGTGAAATTAAGTTTTCCTGTCAGAGTAAGATAAGAAATAAAGGATTAGTAACTCCTACTGTGAAAGTCTAGCCCTATTTCTAATGCTAGGTTAATAGTTGGTATTTGTGATCCTAAAGGCCTATGATTCTAATGAGACATTTGCTCCTGACTTCAGGATGATCACAGTTTTACTCCTGTGGAGCAGTTGGCCTTTCCTAGGAAAGCTAATGTATAAAATACAGCCTCTGCCAGCACATCATGAATGCAACATGACGGGAAGAGTATAACATTGAATGACATCCATAACCAATAATAGCTGCTGTGAGCATCCTGTCAATGGGTGTAGTAATGTTAGTCACCAGCTTGATTAATGACATGGAAACACTCACTCTTCTCTGAATAGTGTCTGAGTGCCTCCTGCCAGAGCAGTGGAGATCACCTTCTGCTGAGCTTATACATATATGCAGGAATAGAGCCATTATGGGTGCTTCAGTGCATTGTGTAATAGCCTCTTCCAAATAAAGGGGGCTCTGAGGCACCATTCAGTTTGTACCTGTCTGTATTTGTTTGCACATGTACAATCAGCTGACTCTCAGACCAAGGGGTGCCTTGTAGCTTTAAACTCAGCAGTGGCTGTAGTCTGGCCTGTCACTATAAAAGAGAAAACAAGATCGTACTAAAGATGGCCCCAGAATTTCTTTGCAATGATCCTCCCTGAGAAATGTGAAGTTTCTTGATCAAAAATGGAAAAACACTTGAAGAAATGTGTGTACGTGGTAGAGAGAACTTGAGAAGGCAAGAAAAGTATTTCATTGAATAATTTCCAAAAAGTAAAAAAGAATTATTTATATCAAACCAGAGGGAAACAGAACAGAAGTGTGAGGGAACAGAGTCCTTTTACTGTCTGAAAGTACTGGAAATTTTACTCAAGACTGGGCAGAGTTCTGCATTGTGGTATTAGATGTCAACATCCTGAGATACTCAGCTTGGCACAGTGAGACCACTTCATTGCCTCATTTCATGCTGGTGTGTTTCAGGCTGTGTGCTAAATATGTCCAGAACTTGGCTTTTTATTCCATGTGCAATAGATTAAATTCTCCTATTTTGACAGGGAATATCTTTAGCAGTGTGCCCTGAAATGCCTTAGGGATTCAAGCTGTCCCTTAATCAATGCTGCAGACGATGCAGTTTTGATTTTTTTTTCCCCTCTAATATATGAACTATGACACTAGATTCATCCTGGCATACATCTGTCAGACCAAACTGAAAGCATTCAGTTAGAGCCACTTCATTACCAGCACAGGGCCAACAAATAGGGGACAAACTAAAAAAGGGGGATTGAAATATAGCATAGATGAGAAATACATCTCAAAATAAGGTCATAATGGAGGATATAAATTGCACAGCAATCCAGACAGGAACAAGACATCCTCAAAATATGATACAGCATCTGCATACTCATACTGAGTTTTACAAATATGCAACAAATATGGATTGTTTGTGAAATGAACAGCTATAGGTCAAGATGTAACACAACAGAAAAAACAACTTTGCAAATATAAATATTTATTATTAGTGGACAGTAATTGCTTCCTACTAAAATTGGCAAGAATTATGAACCCAACCCCCTTTAGTACTTATTGGAGAATTAGAAGGCTAATGAGAGAGTGTAGCAAAAAACCTCTTCTGCCTTCTAGAAAAATCAGCAAAGCTAGACCATAATGAAGAATACTCTAGTGAGCTACTGGGCTGCAGATACACCACTAAAAATCTCCAGCGCTTGATACTGAACCAAGAAAAGAAAAATACAGAATGAAAAATCCTGCATTGGCTGAAGGACGTGCAGAATTCTTTCCCATCTCTATTTGTTGTGATTGTTAATACTTGTGTGAAACACTGCTGGACTGCCATACAGCAAATTACCAGCAAGAGATTAATGTGTCTGGTTTGATCTTTGAGCTTCTTTGATAAGATGCAGGTAAGAGTTAATGTCATCTCTACATATTGTGGCATGTTTAACATCTGCTATTCCTTTCTGGGTTTGCTTGCTGTTTCAGTCCTTAACTTATGACCTTTTCTTTTTTTAATTTACCCATTGATTACACCCCAGGATATGTGATTCATTTGAACTGCAAAATCCCTATTTCTTGGGGTACTAATAAGCATTGTGCCTAGTGAAAGCTGTATCAGAAGAGAAAGGGAGGAGGCCTAACAGGCTTGACACTGTCTTTTGTCTGTGTTGCAGCAAGGGGAGAAGGAAAGATGTATAGGAATTGTCTTATCATCGTGCACATATATACATATACATAAGCATTTTTAGTTGTTTATCTAATCTCTTGGATGCTTTTTCAATGCCTGTCTTAACCCTTTGTTCTTAAAGTAAGCAAGGAAAAACTATATGACAGGCATTTAATTTTTTTCTTTCTCAAGAACAGCTAGAGTCCCTTGGGCTGAGAAAAGGAGACTGTGTGGAAAGCTAAATTTCAATTAACACATCAAAGGGCAGTTTGTGGTGTTTTGCCTATAACTAGGGTTTAACTGAGTTGCAGGACTCTGGGAATTTTGTGTTTTCCTGTAGGCTCACTTACTGGATTCTTACCTCTCCTACTTTTCTGCTCTTCCTCTGCTTCTCTGAAGGAGACAGATGAAAGCAGTATAATCTTGTTGAATATGGTTCTTGCTGATGAATTAGATGAACAGCTGCTGGGAACAGTCTAGGAATACAATTTGGTGAAAAAAAGAGATGAGATACAAAAAAAATCCCTTATGATACCATTCATTCTATATGCAATATTATACCATATTGGTGGGAAAATGGGAAGGCCTAAAACTCAATTTCACTTCGAGCTGGTTTAAAAAGAAGCAATTCTACATACATTGCAGCCACAAAAACATATATTTATAAGCACAGACTTTTACTTTGTAGGTAACAACTGCACAGCTGTATACATTTGATTTTTTGCATGCATAAGAACTTACTTTTCCAGGCGAGCTATTGTACTTTCTTCTCAGTATTACCCAAACAGTTATGCTAATTCTTACATTATGTAGTTCATCTCTTTTCTTTGTGCTTTAAACCAGCTTGGGAAGGGGGAGAAAATCCTACATTTTGGCATGCAGGACAATCAAAAATCCAATCCAGAAAATGGAAAAGTCATTGGTGTGTCAGTGTTCCTGCAATATCCTCCAGCTCACATTTTTGTATTGTAAAAACCCAGCATGCAATTGTGGGTTAAGACTGGAAATTAAAGCTAATCTCCTCAGTTGCTTTATGAATGTTATACACCAAGTGAAGCAATAGCATTTTGCTTTCTTGTCTTGCTAGTTTAGTGTATTCTTTCAAAGTTCTTTTTCACCTAGCAGAGTCTGGGAAACACACGAAGAATTAAACACACCTGTTTACAGAAATGGGAAGGAATTACAGTGATCTTGGATCAATTTCCATTTAGTGTAGTTCTAATAATTCGCATATTTTGGAAAGGTTGATGGGGATCTTGGTAATATAGAACCTGCTAAAGCCTTTGGCCATGCATCCCATATTTTGAATCAGATGTCTGTGGTTTACTGACTCGTTTTCTTTTATCCCACTGCAGGCCAGTAGTAGGAGTTGGATTCTTTTCTTGATTGGTAAGTTTAAAACAACTGAAAATCTTCTTATGCTATGTACATTTTGTAAACTACAAGCTTGGTCTGAAAACATAACCATTTTAGAGTTTTAGGCAAGTAATTTTAAATAAATAATTTAAAATGTTATTCTGGAACAGATTTTTTTTCATGCTTAGAAAAATGGAAGAGGTCTTCATGATAGTTACAAAAAATGGAAAAAGAAACTTTTTTTTTTAATTAACTATTAGAAATAATCTAAAAGTTTAATAGTAGTCATGAAGATTTCAACATAAGTGATGTTTTGGTTTCTTTAACAGGGATGGAATGAGTTCTTGGGATGGAAGTGTCATCAGATCAACTGTAACTATAGCTTGACACTCTGTGCCTGTGTGCATGTGCATAGCTTGGTTGGATCTGAGGATCAGTAGCAGTGATACCTAAAGCTACTGTGGATAAACACAGGGTTCTGGTGACAGCATCTTAAGTACAGGAGAAAAGCTCTTGTGCAGGTTATGTTTATAATACCATCATATCCCTGAGGTGCTGACAGAGCATCATTCACAGTTTTTCTGTGAGTTGTTTTTCTGTATTTCACGTTTCACTTCTCTTTCTTGATGAAAATCATTGATATAACTTCGCTTTAAATAATGACATTAAGAATTAACATCATAATAACTTTTAGTACCCTGGTTATTTTAAAAGAATTCAAAATCTTAATTTGACTTCTTAATGGTTGTAAAAGTTATGTTTTGGACAATAGAACTGTATTTTAAGAAATAATGTAATCAATACAGAATAATTAATTTTGACACATATATGTATAAAAAGTGCTAAAACTAGTTTTCTTTTTTTTTTTAATTTTCTGAATTTTTATTTTATGTGGAGGTTGGCTGCCCAGTTGTAACAGTTGTACTGCTTGATCTGTAGCAACCAAGTTAAATGAAACAAGCTCTCCAGTCATGAAATCATTACAATGGGGGAAAAAAAAAAGAAAAAAAAAAAAGAAAAAAAAAAAAAAACCACAAAACAAAACAAAAAAAAGGAGGTCCAGTCTATCCCTGTTGTGGCAGGAAATGGGTAACTAGGTCATCCCTGACAGATGTTTGTATAGGCTGCTGTTAAAAACCACAAGTGAAGGGGATTCCACAATCTCATAAATCTATTCCATCTAATCTAGACTTTAGGTTAAAAGGATTTTTTTTGTTGCTGTTGTTTCATTTTTTTGTATCTAGACTACTCTTCTTTGATGCAAATTAAGCAGTTACTTGTGTAATTCAGGTATGTACAAAGATCTGTTGATCAGGACTTTCTGTGTGCAATTTTTTATGCATTTTACACCAAGTCTTCCTTTTTCTGAGGAAGCAAAGCCTCATTTCTTCAGCCTTTCCTTGTAAGTCATATACTCAAAATATCATTCTTCTTGATTTCATTTCAACTCCATCCAAATTGTTGAAATTGTTCTTGGAGTGCATTGCCCAAAATTGCACAGAATGCTCCAGCTGAGACCTCAGCAGCACTGAAGATTGCAAAATAATTAGGTCCTGCATCTCACATACTGCACACTTCCTAATACATCCTGGAACATGAAATGCCTTTCTGCAAGATCATCATGTTGACTCATATTTAGTTTGAAATTCACTTGAACCTTGCTATCCTTCTTTGCAATCCTTTTGCCTTGTTAATGCATCATCAGGTTATATTATTATGCTCTGTCTTATTTTTCTCAATTTCAGTCTATCTATTATGAGCTTATTGCTGTTGTAGTTTCTCACATTATCTAAATATTTTGGATTCTGATCTGCTTACCTGTGTTTGCAACCGCCTTCCAGACTTTTTGCAAATTTTACAAGCTTACTCTCTTTTCTATTTTCCAAACTGTTCAATGAAAATTTGTGTACAATAGGATGGATGAGAAGTCCCTGAAGGATGTTACTGCAGTGCCATCCTACTCTATCTGAAAACCATTAAATAAATAATTTTTGGAAGAAATACTTAACTACTTGTGTGTCAACTGTTACTTTGTCTGCACCATTTTTTGTATTGCAGGCAAAAAAAAAAAAGAGGACCCAACTAAAGACTTTAAAGTACAGATACCACATTTACTGCTTCCTTATTATTCAATAGGCCTACTGCCCTTTCCAGGAAGGAAATTGGAGAGGTTTGACACAATAATGATCCTAAAATTTTATTTTAAACCCTATTACCTAATTCTTTTCTATCATATTGTTTTCTTCATGCCTATACACTAACTGCCTAAAAACCTATGACAGTATCTCTCAGAGATGCATGGTTATTTATGAGAGGCCAATGGCATTTTGTTTCCTAAGGCAGTATTTTCATAATTTCTAGTCTTCTTGGACCTCTCTTGCACTTCATGAATTCTCAAAAAAACCAAACCAAACCCAAAAGCCCCTCTGGAACAGCCTCCTCTCATCCCAGAATCATGATTCAGACATTATTTTATCTTTTAAGTGTTCCAGGGTAATTTTTAGCTCATTTTCCTATGGAAACACAGTTTATAAAATCCCACATATGACCAGTCAGGCCACACCATGCCTTTTGAACTTGTTGCTTACTCTCCAACTGAAGTGGACCAAGTAGTTGTGGTCTCAGAGATGCCACATTTCTAAAGATTTTGTGAAAATAACAGGTAAATAGAGAGCCTACCATGGCAACAAGGAATTCAGTGTAAATGAAACCCTGATATCAGGTACTGGAAAATTCACAGAAGAATGTTATGAATATTCCAGCCATAAATTTCAGTCATACTTTTTGCTCTGGGCTAATGCAATCAGGAGACATGAGGTTACAGGGAGGCTGGTTTTATCCACTGCTTTCTGAACTACCATGTTTAAATCAGCAGGATTGGAAACTGGCATTTCTTAATGTTGCTTAACACACTCCTTCATTTCCTGCCCTGTGTGTCTTAGACCTTTGTCGAAACTAATTGCTTTGCATGTCTGACACTAAGATATTTGGTAGACACATTAGGCAAATAAGCTTTAAATATTTCAGAATTCTTCGTGTCACATTATTTTCTATCTTTTACATAGTCTTTTACTTAGATCCTTTCCTAGATTAACTCATATAGCCTCTTAGCCTTCATCCTTTGTTCCTTGTGTGAGTTTACTGTTCTTTTAAACTCCTTTTTAGAAATCGGTTCTTGTTTTCACTGTTCTGCGTGATTCCTTCCTGGTTTTCAGTTAACCAAATAGCTCCTGATGAAGCCTTGCTGCTCTCTGTCAGTGCTTACTTTACATGAGGGTAGTCTGCTGTTGTGCCTTTAATACACTTCTTTCAGTAACTGTTGGCTCTCCTATGCTCCCATTTCCTTATGAATTTCTTCCAAAAGATCTACCCACCCGTACATTCCATAAGCCAAGAAAAATCCACTTTTGGAAAGCCATACTCTTTCTGTCACTCTATGCTTTCTTTGGCATCATTAATTTTATTGTTTTGTGATCAGTTTTGTATTTATATCTTCTACCTTTGTCTCATTAGGAAGCATTAACTGATGAGCTAAATATGCAAAGCAGCCTTTCCTCTCTTATCTCGTCAACTATCTCAGTACCCTGAAAGAAAGGTTGCTCCAAATCTGCTGACTATGGGGCTGTTATCTTTTTTTTGGAGGTGTGCTTGGACAGAACAAGGGGCAGGACACTGAACTGAGTGGGTGTCAGAACAGTTGGAGCAAAACAGCTCCCCTATTCCCAGCACAGGGGGCATTCCAGATGCAGCAGACCAGCTCATCTGGAGCTGGAAGGGAACAGAGGCAGAGAATCTGTAATTAGAATAGTGTTATTTTAGCATCTAATATTTAATTATCTGTCTGCTTATTGTTGGTGTTTTGTAGCCAAAATTTGAAGGCCTTATTCAACAATTGCAAAAAAACCCCAAACCAACAACTCTAAACTGGTAAGCCTGTTGCCTGAAAAAAGCATCAAGACATGCCCCATTGCTATTGGAAACCATATACAGACATGGCTCTCTGCAAACACTCTCTGTCTCTAATGGCTTAAAATCAAAGGCAACAAAATAAGCTCCAGGCAAGATAGATACTTCAGGAAAGAAGATATAAGGTGTAAAGAGCGAGACAGAACTATGAAAGACGTGTGGGAAAGCATGAGCTTAAAAAAACACGGAGAGGAAGCCAGACAGATAAGAGGGGCCTGTTTACCTGAGAGCAGCATTGTAAAAGGAATAGTCTGAGTGTAGAAAAAAATTGCAGGGAAGAGCAGACAAGTAGATTGCAAGGGACATGGGAAGGAAAGTAATATGATAAAATGAAAACAGACAGATGGGAAGAAAGAAAATGAATGTAGCATCCATCCAGACTTTTTTTTTATTTCTTCACCAGGGAACATTTAAAACCAAATTATTTTTTATTAAAATAACATAAACAAGAAGATTGTAAAATGGTCTTGATCTTGACTGGAATGTAGCTAATAATCAAAGTAGCTAGAGCTGGAGTAGAAAGGAACATTTGCATGGCAAAAAAAAAGAAATCCCCCAAATTCCATTTTATTTTTGTGTTTGGTTTGACAGGAAGTTGTTTGCAGGCTTCTTGGAGATTTGGAACAAAAATCATTACAGCAGAGGTGGATTATTGGATCTGACTAATGGGGATGATATTAAAGGTATAATAATTGCAGTTTATTACAATTATATAAATGATTAAAATATAACTGTGTTTACACAGTGTTTGTGTCTAGTTCCTAAATGTAGGCCTAATGTGATAACATTGTTTTTATTTTAGCTTCTCTGCATCTTGATAAGCTGGTAGGGAAGAAATTTTTGCTAGTGTATTATTTATGCATGTTTTTGTTACCTTGCAACTCAGAGTTGCCAGCAAGTGCCATTTTAAAAAAATTGTAAAGCATGTAGTGCAGTATATGGCTTAAGATTTCAGCTCTAATTCAGTGAGTCTCGGAATTGATTTAATTGAGTTCAAAATAACTTTTTCTTATAAAATTGTTATTGTACTAAACCAGTTTTAGAAAACTTTAACTAAACTTTAAAATCAATGTTAGTACAATTGCAACATTCCCATTTGCTTATAAATAGGGATGCTTCGTGAGAAACAGGTGCAGAAGCTGTTCCAATCTGAGATAGTGTTCTATCACAGCCATGCACTTGCTGCCACAGTCATGTGGCATTTTACATTGTAGTTGTGCCAAAACTGCATTCTGAATCTTCTGACCTGCAGAACACAGATTGGAAGATTCTAGTCATTATCCCAACCCAGACTGGCCAGGTGCATGTTGGTCTGATCCAGGGAGTGTCCATACATGTGCTCAGCTGTGTTAGGAAAAGGAAAGACAGTGTGTTTGAGCTACAAACTTCCAGCATTCACCAAGACAGAAGACAGTATTTTTTTCTGTTATGTTTTTGCAGCATATTGCATTACATCTAACCTAGAAATGTCATAAATACATCATTTTTATGATGAAATAATTTCAGCATCTTCTACACAAGGTGCTATACCAGTGTGTCTCCTTAGTTGCAAAAATATTTTTCTACTATGCTAGTTAAATCAGATTGGCTGCTGGTGTTGGTATAGTTATAGGATTTGTGTAGGTCTTTCTATATATGGGGTAGATGAGTGCATAAATTTTACGTATAAAATTCTTAAGTATTGGCAAATATGCTGTAAAAGCTTATGCTTTAAGAAAACAGTGCTACAGGTCTATTATCCAGTGCTAGGCTGACAAGGAACTGACAAAGAATTTGAAACCTCCATTTCACTGGCATTACAAATAATTGAGGGGATAAATCAAAGGTTACTAACTCTTGGTTGCTCTACTGTCTTGCGCCAAGTCCAAGGAGGTGGAAGAAGCTACATGTAAAATAGATGCCAAAAGCATCAGAGGTAAAGACCCTAATGATCTCTGACTCCTGGCATTTCCCTGATTTGTAGCTGACAGAGACTGATTTAAGTTTGGAAGCATATGTTTTAGCATATAGTTTAGAGCATATTGTTTACTACATTCCAAGGATATTGTAATTTCTTGTAACACTTCACTTTCCTTCCTAAAAGAACCAGCCTACTAAATCAATTTCCTCTTCTACCTCTACTTCCAATCATCTTGTGAATTGGAGGCCTTCCTTCTAATTACTGACATAATTTTAAAAATGTCTTATTTGGAACCTCAGTGTAAACATATGTTATTCATGTAATCTGGCATGGTCAGTTATTCATGTAATCTGGCCTTGGTATTGCAGTATCTGCTGTTGCATGAAACCTAAGCCAGCTGATAGCAAACTGACTTTGGTGGGAAAAACAGAAGTAAGATAGATGCAGTTATTAACAACATGTAATATTTGATGTTATTAGATACAAATGTTTCATGAGGACACCAAAATGTGTTTAGTGCCTGTGAACAATGAAGGTGAAGGTCTCAGAACAGGGAAGGAACCGCCGTATCTCCGTAACTTGCCCTACAGTCACAGCATATTCTTCCTTAAGAACATGTGGGATAAACTCTGGATTTTATGTGTAATGTTTGAAATTATGTCTCTTTGTTCTCTAAAGGATGTATGTGGAAATTTTATAATTGACATTTGACCTGAGTGCACAGTAATCTTTATAGATGCAAGGTAGATGTCTCCAAAAACTTATTATCCTGCTGTAATCTTCCTTATTGTCACTGTTCAGACCATTAATTCTTTTCTTTAAGCACCTTCCTTTGCTATCTGCCAGTTAACTTCTCTTATTTCCTAGAGATTGTGAACTTACTGATAAAAGTTTCTTGCATAGATAATTTCAGTCACAAAATTGAAACCTCTTACAATTTTAATGCTTTTCAGGATTTTGTTGCGTCCTTTTTTCATCTTTGGAATAAGGAAAATTCCTTATGCTCTTCTGTTCTTCAACTGTCCTCATTTAGAGAGTTACTACTGCCATTAACGTTGCTCACTTTCATTTGACACATTCTTATGAGAAAAACAGCACACAGGCTTCCTACTCCTCTCTGTTCTGAGTTTTGAGGTCCTCTTCCTTAGGAATTAGCAGAACTAAGTGAGTTTTCTGGTACTTCACCTGGAATCAAGTTTTCCCATGTAGGTAGGTGTGTGGCACCTTATTCATTGTTACCCAGAGCAATCCCACTAAAAGTTGATTCCCTCTACCTACTACCTCAAGTTATGCCTGATGCTAATGGTATGCAGTGTTCACATAAGCCTTGATAGCAGACTGTTCTGTTCCTAAAAACTAGAAGGCAAAGAGAAAGATTTAATATTTATTAGATTTAAAAAAAAAATTAGTAATACTTAGTACTATTTAAGATGGATTTCATATGTATTATTTTGGGCAGGCGATGCTGACTGACTGCTCACCACTGTGAGAGAAAGGCCATCTGTCTGGCCACTGGATCATAAAGTTTTATTGCAAAATAAAGACAGGGCATTCAAGGAAAAGCATTATGTACATTTACGATGCTATTTGATAAGGGAAGTATTTTGAAATTTGAAATTTCTGAAAAGTACGAAGGGAGGTGTTCTTTCCTGCCATGATACTATTAAATTCGTAACACTGAAGCAATGTGGCTTACAAATAAAGGGGTACATTAAAATCAGTGTCAGCTCTAACTCAGTAAGAAAGTAGGTTTTCTGGAAACTAAAGAGAGGAGTATACCCAGCTCAATGTATTCTTGAAGTTATATATGTTCTCTCATCTGGAGATGATCTGTATAATTCACACTCTGCTTTCAGTCTCTCAATCAACAGCTCGTGAAACCAAGAGATACAGCTCTACTATAGTACAAAATGCAGACTCAACCCATAATTTGCAGCAAGTACTGTGCTCTGCTGGAAGTCCTGCAGTTTGTGCCCACTTACTTCTGGTCCCTCAATGAGGTGTTGTCTAACACATTATGAGATAGCAAAAATCTGATTATTTTTCATAGTGTTAATGTTTGAAAATATAAAAGACACTTCAGCATTCTTAAAATATTTAATCTGCATGTCTGATAGAGGAAGTCATGAATGGGATCTTCTTCATGATGTCCTGTTCCCCTAATCAAAGCAAATAATGCTTTATTTGAACAAGTCTCAACTGTGTCAGTGGAATGATTTGTAGGCAACAGCTTGTAAGCAAAACCAGAAGAAAGAATGCTTACTTACGTATGGTTTTGTAAGGATAGCAGGGATTTGTATTAAGTGTATGCAAAGGGCTATAAACAAAGAGACAATTTCTTTCACTTGCTGCTTTTTACTTGGCAGATTTTAAAAGCAGCATACTGCAGCATGATATATTCATCAGGAAACCAGGTGCATGTTCACTTATGCTACCATACTATCATATGGATTGTGGGATTATGAGTATGTTTTAGTTTTTACCTAGCAAGAATATTCTATACCAGCTGCTAAGTATTAATGCAGTCAGAGTGAACTAGCACTGTTTTACTTCATTCCCAAGTATTGGAAATTTCTTGATGTAATTTGCTTACATAAAGTCTGAGAAGTCTTTAGGATCAAGTCTTTAAAAACAAGTCCTTGTTGAAATATCAGATCACCTCTCTGCAAAAAAAAAAAAAAAAAAAAAAGAAAGAAAAAAGATATATATAGATATATAGATAGATAGATTAGCTGTTACTAGATATGTGCCCTGGAACAGACTTGTGGACTTGTTTATCAAGTAAACATACTAATTTTTACTTTAAGTTAATACCAAACTGCAAGGAAACTTCCAGCTATGCTGTATACTTGTGGGAGGTGAAGATCTTAGATAATTTCACAGATGTCACTTTAAAAGGAAGAGACAGAATTAGTAATATGTGTGTTGTGCAGAGAGCTGCAATCCAACATTAGTAATCTATTCCTGTCATTCTCAAATAGAGGGGAAAGTAGGTTAGTAGATGGACAGGATGTCTCCACACAGCAACCACAGAATAAGCACCATGCCAGAATGATGAAGATATTCTTCACATACATAAAGTGCAATATATCTGCAACCCGCGATTTTTTGTAAGTAATCAAAGTAATTTTTATCCCTGTTATATAGATATATGTGTATATATATAAAATATGTTTACCAGTTGCACCGATAAGTTAAAAGGCTTTGTTTCAGAAGTGACTTCCCATATATCTCACCTTCTCAGTCATGATTATGTTAATTTTGAGGAAGGAATAACTGAAAAATTCGGCTAAGTTTGCACTTTAGTCTCTAAACTCAAGGTAGAGAGGGACGTTTTGAAATTTGCCAGGTCGGTGTTGGTGCCCACCTGGGAGCCCCAGCCTGGTGGTTGAAGCGTGGGTGAGGTGGTGGGCCTGGTAAATGGCTCCTGCCCGACTTCCAGTTCATCCGATAGGAGCTCCCGCTCCTCAGCGAAGCGGGTTTCGGCTGGCGGCCAAAGCCTTCTCCCTCGGGACATCAGCTTCTCCCGAGTGCCCCCGAGTCTCTGCCGCCGCACCGTCCTGTCCGGGACGCTGAGGAGAAGAACGCTGAGAAGCGGCAGGCGCCCGAGAGCCCCCGGAGACGCTGCCTGAACAACGTTCACCTGGACCGCACGGGGAAGAGCCCGCTCAGCTCCGCCGCTGCCGCCCGCACTCTCGCAGCAGCGGGCTGGGCTCGCCCCGCGCGGCCGCACGCCGGGGAGGTGCCGGGCGGCGCGGCCCCGGCCCTGCCGCGGCAGCCGCGCGTACCGTCTCCGCCGCCGCTCCCGCCCCCGCCGCCCCGCCCCGACACCACCATGGCCGTGGCGGCGGGGCGCGGGGGAAGGCGCGGCGGCACGGGCGGACCGCGCCGCCGAGGAAACCGAGACGGAGGGGAACGCCGCGGCCTCAGGGGAGCTAGCTCCGGCTGGGCCGGGGCGGCCAACGGAGGGCCGCCCGCGCCGCGGAAGGTGCGCGCTTGGGCAAGGCAGGGAGGTATCGCCGCGGGACAGGCGTGCACGGGGAGAAGGGTCAGCCGGCGGGCGGCTGCCAGGCGGCCCGGGGTCGGAGCCCGGAGGCGGGAGCAGCCGGCGTGCTCGGGCCGCGCGGCGCAGTGGGGCTGGGGCAGGTGCGTGCGCGGCTGGCGCCGCTCCCGCCGGCCGCCCCTGGGCGGCTCCGGCTCGGCGGGGCTCGGCTGGGCGCCGGCGGAGCGCGGCGCTCGCTCGGCTCGCGATCGTGTTTGCGCATGACCCCTCCCCGCCTGCGCCCTCCCCTCCCCTCCCCGGCGGCAGCGGCGGCGGCGGCGGGGAAGGTTGGCCTCAGACACAGGCGGCTGCTCGGCGGCGGCGACGCAGTGCAGAGGTGCGGGCAGGTTGCGCTGGCCCCGCGCCCCGTCTCTCCCGCGCCCCGCCTGCCTCCGGAGCTCGCTCCCAGCCGGCGGCCTCCCCGCGCCGGTGTCGGGCCGGCCCCCCGGCCATGAGCGCGGCGCTGGGTGTCCCCCCGCCGCGCCGCCTTCCCCGCCGCCCCCGGCGGCTGCCGGGCTCCAGGAAAGTAGCTTGATGAGTGTCCAAAGTAGCAGTGGAAGTTTGGAGGGGCCGCCATCTTGGTCCCGGCTCTCCACGTCCCCACCGAGCCTGCAGGGCTGCTCCGCGGCGGCGGCGGCCTCCCAGCTGCACGGCGCGCCGCCCGGCAAGCCGCCCAAGGAAGGTAACCAGCGCGCCGCGGGGCTGCGCGGGGGGCCCGGCCCTTGGGGAGGGGCCCAGCCACCGCCGCCGGAGGCCGGTCCCGGGCCGCTGGGAAGCGGCGGCGGGAGAGGCCGGTGCCCCCGGCGGCGGCGCGGGGTCAGCGCTGGGCCCGGTGGTGGTGAGCGGAACCTCGGTCGCTGGGCGAGCGGGGCCCCGCCGCCCCCGCCCGCTCGTCAGCGCGGCGGCGCCTTGTTACCCCCCGCGCCGGGCCTCGAAGGGGGACCCGCCGTGCTCCCTCCGTCCCCGGGCCGTCCGCCTGCCGCAGCCGCTCGCGTCTCCTCGGGCGGCCGCTCGCCGCGTCCTCCCCGAAATAGGCTCCCCTCCGCCAGCGGCTAAGTAGAAGTGCTGCGCCGGAGGATGCAGCCGCTGTTGCTGGAGGGAGTTGGGCACTTTTGGCATCATGGAGGTGGGAAGAGAGGGGCCGGAGGTTCGTCCCCGTGGGGAAAGCGCCCTGGGGGGCGGCCGGTTTTGCGGCCAGAAGTGACAGGGCGCCTTGCGGCCGCCACGGAATGACTGCAACTTTCTCCTGTCCTCCATCACGCCTTCGATGATAATATTTTTCTCCTCCCTCCCCTGCTCCTCCCCTCTTGTGTTACACCGACAGCGACAGCAGGGTGTTGTGGGTGTTTGCAGGGAATATCTGTATGAAGGTTATGAGCAAACAAGTCCCTTCGCTGTTCCCTTTCGGGTATTGTCTGCTTTTCCTCCTTGTGTTGTGTTGCCACAAGATGTAGCAGTTATACAGCTAGTGAGTTGCTCGGCGCTTTTAGCTAAAATAACTACTTGCTGAACGCCAGTTAGTGACGGAGGAGAACTTTTATGCACAGATACTTGCATACCGAGCAGTTGTATAATTTTAATTGATTTGCCCCAGATTAATGAGTACCATGTAGCATTTCTTGTAGCATCTGCAAAACGTCATCACCCAAGCAGGAAACTTGCTAACTTAAAATAGAAATAGTTGCGAAGATGGAGAGTCTTTGTTTTTTGGGTCTTCCTGTGGTTGCTTGCTTGTTTTTTGGGTTTTCTTGTTTTGGTTTTTTTTTTTATTTGGTTGATAAGCAATGTAGGGACTTAGTAACAGGGATTCGACATCCTGAAAATGTGTAATGCAGTCTGGTTTCTCCATTTTCCACACCAGTAGTTGTCAGACTTGTATCACTCTGTGTCACTTTTGCACACGGTCCTGCAGGTAGATTGACATGAAATGCTCTAGAAAATACCTGGGAAGGAATTATGGTATATGTTAAAGATGCTGAGTAAAGTGGCAGGCATTTTGTGCTCGTCTTCTCTGGGAAGCCAAAGCTGTTAGAAAAACCACCACCAGCAGCCAAATTCATACTTTTAAGTTTATTGAGAGCAGGTTTCTTCACTGTTGCAACTCTTGTTATGAATATACATGCAGGTAATATGTATATGTAGGATATTTTTGGATGTATTTCAAATACCTGCCATACAAGTTTGAAATTATTATTGCAATATAAATTATGTATCTATTTATTTTAACAAGAAATGGTGGTCCTCAAGAAGCTCTGTTGAGACAAGAGAAATATTTTTTGTGAAGCTCATTTTTACTATGATGATTATGCTATTTACATTTTTCTTTCTTACAACTCATGCTGTTGGATTTTTCTGGGTACTGGAATTTGCATCCTCCAATACAGATTATGGGTTAAAAGTAATCAAAACCTTGGTCTTTGCTTGGTACTGAAATGTGTTGTATTTGGATGGTGTTCCTGGGTTGCGTTTAAACTGTGTGTCCTCTCTTTGAAAATGAGCATAAGCTGCCATGCTTGGGTTCATGTTTTGCATTCATGTTTGTGGGATGTTTTCAAGGCATCTTACTTTATGTATATATGTTTTACAAAGAAATACCTTGCCAGAAATCAATAGGCCCTGAAATAAAAATACATTAGTATGTTCATAACATCGGCTTATGTATGTGAAAGATTGATGCCAGCTCAAACTATTAAACAGGGAATATTTGCAGATGGGAGCCTGGGCCATTATCAATTCTAAACTTGTGATACCTGGTGATGTTAATGGAGCTTGTGAGTTTTGGAGCAGTGCACAAGGCTGCTGGCCCATACTGGATCACAGCTGCATTGCTGCTGGTGCCAGTTTTGAGTGGGTAATATTTACTGATACAGCGCATTTGGCACTTCTTTCCCAGCCTGGCCTTCTTGTTTGTGGATTAAAATCCCTTTGGTTGGCTTTGGTGAGAGTTATGTCCCTGTTGCCTTTGGAAGTGCAGACCTTTACAGAGTGTACCACGTGTGCTGTGGTTGATCTGACCTCACCTATGAAGGCATGGTATCAGCTCACATGTCTCACATTGGCATTTGAAGATTCTGGTTTATTAAGAACAGAAACCCTCAGTACCTTGATTTAGGAAGTTCTAATAATGTTTTTGGAATCTCTAATAAGAAAAAAGCAAAAAAGGAAAGTTCTGGCATATAAAACAATTGCACAAACATGTTTTTAAAAAAAGGCAATATCTTGTCAGTATCAAGACTTGGAAAAAAATGGGTGAAATTAGAGGAAATAATATTTTTAAAGTATTTTCATCTTTTAAAATGCGCTGCAACATTTTCCATTGGATGAAAAAATTGGGTGAAAATTTTCCATTTTCCTTCTATATCTTGATCTAGAGTGGCCTCATGACTTCACTGTATTGATTTAAATTTATGTTTTGAGGTTTTAAAATTAAAAGACTGGGATGGACTTGAATACAGTTGCAGCTGTACACTTTTACTGTATAAGAACTATCTCTTGTTTGCATTTTAGTGTAGCTTGTAAATGTCTGTCATTCTGTCGGTTGTTTTATATTCCCATAACTTATGTGTGGTATATGTGGTCACTTAAGAGCTCTGCACTAGATGTTATCAGGAATTTAGGAGGACTGTTATGTGGTATTATTTTACATACTGTATGTGTGGTTGTGTGACTAAATCTTGTGCCATAGCTCACATAATTGCAGTCACACAATTTCCTGCTTGAAGTTTCTTTACTTTTGTCTGCTTTATGTGTTTAACTAAAAATATTAAAGCACATACCTGCAAAGTGCTGTTTTGTAAATGGAGAATGTTCAGACCAGTGCTGACAAGGCAGGGTTGGAAGAGTTTCCAAGAGATTGCCTTGCCTTGAAAGGGACTGTAAAGATCATCTAGTTCCAACCCCTGCCATGGGCAGGGACACCTCCTACTACACCAGGCAGCCCCATTCAGCTTGACCTTGAGCACTTCCAGGCATGTGGCAGGTCCAACTCCACAGCTACTGGAGGGTCAGCCTGTTCCAGAGTCTCACCACCCCCAAGTAAATAAATTATTCCTAATATCTAATCTAAATCTACTCTGTATCCATTTAAAGCTGTTGTCCCATGTCCTGTCCCTTCATGCTTTTGTAAAAAGTCTCTGTCCAGCTTTCTTCTAGCCCCCCCCCTTTAGGTACTGGAAGGTGCTGTATGGCCTCTCCTGGCTGAACAACCCCGACTCTCTGAGCCTGTCTCCGTAGCAGAGATGCTCCCGCCCTCTGACAGACCCCAGGAGGTCTATGTCCTTCATTGATCTCCAGGTGGGGTCTCAGCACAGCAGAGTAGAGGGGCAGAATCCCCTCCCTTCACACTAGAGCCATGATGCTTTTGGTGCAGCCCAGGACATGGTTGGTTCACTGGGTGGTGCTGCAGTAGTGTCTGGTAATTAAGCATAATGCTTTGTAAGTTATTTTTTGTGTGTGCTGTTGGCTTTCAATACTCTGCTAAAAGCAAAATAGAATGCCAAATAGAACTTTGAATTAACACAACAGAAATGCAAATTTCAGTCCAAATTTATATATGATGGCAAAATGGTAAATAAACTTATGCCATGTATTTGACAATCTTTGAAGGAGTTATTTTGTATGGGTAGCAAATTTTGTTGGTGACTTTTAACTAAAATTTGATAAATGTGTTTTTAGGGTTTGTATTTATTGTTACCTAAAATGTGATGATGGTAGTTGTGTGTCTGAGCACAAAGGTACAGTTTATTTCCTCCTTATGTTTCCAGTCTAGAAAATTCTTCTACATGCCAGGTTGTATCTGTATGCTACATACAGTACAGTAGTCCATGAACATGAAAGCAACCTGAATTTTATTAAAACTTCCAGGGTTGTTGTTTTCTGTTGTTTACATGTAGTGTAAAACCTCAGCTACTTTATTTGCTTTAACAGGAAGTTCTCAGTAAGCTTGTTGGCTTTTATCATTCAACTGTAGATTTAAAATTTTATGGGTTTGGCCGGTTTATCTGGGGGCAGAGAAGAACAGGAACACTTTTTGTATTTAAAAATGATGGCATATTTTTACTCAGAATGAGCACAGCAATCATAAAAGGTTATTTAGGCTGGCTGTAGCATGAGAAGGTGTTGTCTGAGATTAATGTTGTGCCAGTGATACACACAAATTCTAGCTTGTGATATTATTGCTGGTTTTGTTGAAGATGTGATTCTCATAGTAAGCTGATGCTTATGCCAAATTCTTTGGAGATCTTCTAGCATGTCCAAATGAGAAATGGGAAAGAAAACATTTTTTAATACAAATCATTTTTTGAATCTGGTTTTCTAAAATGCAAGTGCTGTAGCAAATAGTAAATTAGTTCTTGGCCAGCTATTTTGTTTTAATTCTATTTTATTCTACCTGGAATAGAATTTCCCATTAACCTCTTCCATTTTAAATTGAGAGAGGGAATTGACATACGGACAGGATGTTTATATTTATTATCTCCATTCAAGTAAAAGAACTTGTTATTTCTCTCATTCTTTTTTTTTTTCCCCCTCTGTGCTTTTTCTTGTTTGCTTTTTTCTTTCAGCAAGTAATTTTTTTCTCCACCAAGCTGAAGTAAACTTGCTTGTTAGTAATAACTGTAGTCTGCAGTTAGTATTGACTTTTCTTCGGATTTTCTTAGAGCCTGATAATCCTAAATGACTGCAAAATATTGTTGTGACTGCTGGGAAACGCTACCATATATATGTGCATCATGAGCAAAGTTAGTTCTATAGAATTTTGCTATCTTATTATGGAAATATGACAGGCTTAAATAGTCCTTTATGCTTTTTGTGTTCTTGGTATAAGGTTGTGTTTTGAAGTAGTACTTGCTCCCAATCCATTTACTCCCATACTAAATTTTTTGCTTCCATGCTGAGCTTTTTTTCACAAGAAAAAATGTTGAAGTTAGTAAATTGTTTTTATGCACTAGAGTAGTTCTTGAATTGTAGCTAAAAAGCATAAAAGCACACAAGTGGGAGGAAGAAAAGCTTTATAAACTTCTTTCTGTTTGGTTTGGTGTGTTTCAGTAATAAAAGAGGAAAAGGCAGATTTGGGTTGCCAAATGGCTCTTAGTGGGTATGAAGGTGGGTAGAGGAAGAAGAGTGGCCAGGGTTTCTGTTGAGAATGCCAGTACTTCAGTTATGATCGTTGGAGAGCAGTTAAACAGAAGCTGGCCACCATAATATAACTCAGTTTTTCAGGTGTTGCAAGTGGAAAACTTCTAATAGTTGCTGAAAATAACAAGAAACGAGTACTGCACTTTAAGTTCAGTACTTAAGGACAAAGTTCTCTAGGAGTAGGGAAGCATTAGTGAGCATCAGAAGGTATTTTGGATCCTACATTTCCCATCATCTTGACTCCGTCCTTATTGAGATGCTCTGTTTGGGGTAGGAAGTAGGGGTCTGCTTCCTTCCTAGGCACCTTCTCTCTGGAGGTCTTACTCCTTTCTTTCATTCCTGAGCAGAGCAATGGGATATACTAGCAGAAAAATCTCGGCACCTAGGCTTTTCCTGGGGAGGATGTGGTAGGTGGCAGGAACATGACTGCTTGTAAGTTTTAATTCACCTCAAATTTAGTCTTGGAAGAAGGGAGCAGAAGGTCTTAAGTGAAGTTGGACATGCTGAAGATGCTGGGGGAAGACTGGGACTGTGCGACCCTTTGGGATGGGTCCGTGCTGGAGGGATTCACTGAAATCAGAGTGACTGTATTATTAATCATGACTTAAATCAGTGAGCAGGAAACCCTGATTAAATAATTGTTTTTAATTTTATTTTGCATTTGTGCTTAATTATTTTTCCTAAAGAAAAGTTGATTCTAATTGGTCTAATTTGATCATACCTCTTGCTAGGCAGGAGGGGACACATCTATATGCATTTATTTAAGGAGTTACACTGCTTAGATTCTTAATGTTTAAGAAATGTAATTCCCCATGCTTTAGAGAACTTTTAGCTAACTTTGTTAGTTAAATAAAGTGAATTCTAATTGTGCTACGTACATAATAAGAAACAAATCTATCCAAATGTGCTTTGCATTTAAACCAGATAAAGGAGAATTGTCTCCTTTAGTAGTTTGTGAAATGAGTAAATTACTTCCAGTCACCGTGCCTTGCGAAATTCGGAGTTAATAGATCAAATCCAGTCACCAGTCCTTCGTGCTCATCATTTGGAGGAGAAAGCCAGGCTTTCCTGCTTTCTGAAAAAGTTGTTGGTTGCTCTTCAGCAGTTCTGAGTAAACCAACTGCTGAAGTGGTTGAGCAAACAAAAATGGCCAAAGCAGTTGCTGGTGAAAGCTGATCAAGTGCTTCAGAACTGCAATTCTGGCAGCTCACCCGCAGCTTCCAGTGGTGTGATGGTCTGTCTCCCAGCAGAGCATTCAAGTTTATAATGTTTGAATATTTTTGTCTTTTATGAATTTAATAGATTGTGAACTTTAAACCTCACCGTAGATTCTTATTGCTCCAAGCTTTGATTAAACATTTGGTGTTGAAGCATATTTTTAAAATACACAAATAAGAAAAATTGCCTGCTTTGTGCTCAATAGCTTTAGCTGGAAAGGCTCTGAAGCTGACAGCTGTCCTCCAAGGATCTAGAGGGACGGCTAAGTAATTGTTGAGTGACTGCACAACTGCAACAGGAATCTGGTCACTTTAGAGTGGGAAAGTTAATTTACTGGAGCTTTTAGGTGAAACTGGGCGTCATGGAGAAGGACTAGGGCCACCTCTGCTTGCTGAGAGGTGGCAGCAGGAGCATTAAGCAATGTATCTCACCTCATCATATCTGCAGTTTTAAGTAGGTGGAAGCTTAAGGCTGCAATGCTTTCTTTATAATGTCCTTAAGAACAAAGCAGTCTGAACTTTGTATTTTGAGAGATGGGGATGGTAGTAGGAAACTCCAGAGTGCCTTTTACAGGAAATGAAGCCTGACCATAGTTATTGGATTGAGGAGGACTAGATTCCATTTCTATGGACTTCTAATAGATCTATACCTCTAAGAGAAAAATAACTTTTTTTGAGGAATAAAGGAAATCCTGATGTTTTTAGAAAAATACATTTTATGATGTCACACACCCCTAGACTTTAAGATATTTAAGTTTGTAACTACCTTGAACTGAAAGATGTGTAGATACTTCAAACACTGTGTCTTGCAGCTGTAACTCTTTTATTGGGTTTTTTTTTTTTTTTAATAAGTAAACAGACTTCTGAACTATATGCTGAAGGGCAAGAAATTGGAAAGTAATCTTACAAATAAATATATGAATTTCACAAGTCCTGCAAATCTGAAACAGTATAATTTAGATCTTGTTCTTCCCAGTGTGGGACTGTGATGTTCTTAGGACAGTGTAGATTGACCAGCAGGGATGTTTCCCATTTCTGTTCTCCACCATGAAACTCTTTGGCCTCTTGGTTCTATGGAGACAAACTCAGATAATGCTACAAGTAGGATTTGTAATACTTCTTTTTTTCACTCCTGTGGCTTAGACTAATCCAACCTGTACACTGCTTAGCTGTATTTGGTAAATACTGTTTTTTCTTCTAGTTTATGCTATGTTCTTATAGGTTCCACAGTTTTGTCCTTAATTTTGCAACAGTACTTCAGCCAATTTTAGTGTGTATCCTAATCCCCTCTTGCTAACTACTTTGCTTCTCAAGGATGTTAATGCCTTTTCTATTTCTTAGATTATTCTTAGTAAAAGTGAAGAGAAAAGTAGTGTCCTTTAAGAAGTTGATATTTTCATTATAAAGCAATCGAAAATAAAATCCACACATTATTAATACTAATAACTTTAACATCTGTAGAACAGTAAAGAGTGGTGGTGGTCTAGGGAATGTGATTATTTTTATAAAGTAAGTTTTTTTATTTTAACTGGTTTTTATTTTAACTGGTAGAAGTGATTATAAGGAGTAGTTTTATTGGTATTACTGGGGTTTTTCTTTGTTTTTTTTTTCAGGGCTTTTTGGCAGTTCAGTTATTTCTTGAGCTGGTGGCAGTTTGAGAGTGGTTGCTGTATCTTTCATACATGTTTTAGGAGCTTCTTGATTATTAAATTAATGTCATGGTTTAGTTTCAGTAGTTTTGGTCCCAGTACTAAGGTTTGGTAAGAGGCTCTCTTGTAAGCTCTCCACAAGTTTTAACTTTGAATAAAGTGGAGTAATACTTCTTAGAGACTTGTGTTCTTAATCTTATGAAGGGTCATTATAAGGAGTGGAATTTTAATATTTTAAAGTTACAAGTGGGATTCAAATAGAAGTAGTTCCTGAAGATGCAGGTATAGAATTTTTAAATGAGAGTTAAAAAGTAGTTTCTGCTGTGCATATTATGGCCTCAGTTTGCTTTTCTGAAGTTCCTTGCTTATTGAATTTACTTGTACAATCAGATTGCATATTGCCTCTTTGTAATTAAATTGTATTATTAAATGATTGTGTTACAAATAATGCTTAAGAGGAATTACACCAAAATTCAAACTCAGAAGCAAATGTCATGTTGGTCTTCCTTGTTAGGCGGTATTTTGTATTCTGCATCCGTGCATGATTTTTTTCTCAATTGCTTGCTTGATACATGCTACCATATCCAGAACATGCAAGTGGTTGCTATTAAGGAAGCAGCAGTTTTCTATGTATTTTCTAGTCCTGAATGTACACATTTTTATATATACACAAACCATTTTCTCAGTGAACTGTTTTATCATTAGGGATACTAATGTTGCTGTTAGGACCCTCCATTTCACAAAGCAGTCTCATAAACAAGCTAAACTTACGCAAAAATTTCAGCTGCTTTTTAGTAAAAATGTTCTAAACTCCTGTTGTTTATTACTACATACCTCTTAAAAACTTGTTTCATTTTTTCAAATATGTAATTTTGTTCAATCTGATGATGATTGCAGATGGTACAAAGATTGGCATCTGGATTAATTATGCTAGTTTTGCCATATCATAAGTTTCAGTTTTTGGTATTGTTTGCTTTTAAGCAGAAGAACAGAAACATGTAAAGTTCACAACAGCCCGGTTGTGTATTAGATGATATATTAATCCTGTGTTTCTTGTGTTTTCTCCCTGTTTCTTATACTTGCAACATAAATCGTAATTTGGGTACAAAATAGTGAAGCTATGACAATGAAATCTCCAGAGAATTATCCTAATAGTGGCAGGGTTTGGCTTTTCCCCCATGTTGTGTGATTACTAGTTGACCTGATTTGTTCTCTTGGCTAAATCACAACGTGCTGTTTTCTGAGCCTTTCACTTGTTTTTTTTCTTCCAGAGAAGTGCAAACAACAGGCACCAGTCTCTGCCAGTGTCTGACACCACCTTCCTACTGTTTCCCTCAAATCTTTCTCTTCAAGTTTGTTCAAAAGAAAAAAAAAAGAAAATTTTCAGCTATTTTTACTGGTTTTTTGTGTTTTCTTCTTGTGGCTTTAAAATCCCATCTTTCTAAGGGAAGCAAGCAATGAGGCAACAATACCAGTGACTATCAGAAGTTGCAGAATTTGGTAGTATGCCACCATCCCTACTGCCCCTGGGTGGGATGTGTGCTCTCTCCTACACCACCAGGACACTCAGCCTGCCTTCTCCCACTGCCAGTTTCCCTTCCTGACTGGTGCTGGACTGCACAGGTGACCTCCAGTACCATCCTGCTTCTCCTGTGCTTCTCTAAGCAGTGCTCCTCCTGCTCAGTTTTCATTTGTGCATGCTGTTGATATTACTGGTGGGAGGGCAGTCTTTAGGTGCAGGGAGTCTGTGGGTGCAGTAGGAGCAGGAATCTTCTGGATCTTTGACCTCCCACACTCCGCTGGAGATGTGCTCAGTGAGACTGTGGCCCAAGGATGTGCACAGGAGTCTCCTCCCTTGTCCTGCAGCACATCTCCATGCAGGAGCTCTCCTGCTTAGTGCTGGCAGCAAGGGCAAGTGCTTTGTGCACTTAGGATTTTGCACTGTGTCTAGGAAGACTGGAGAGGCATGAATGCTTGTTTATCTGAGGAGTCAGAGTTCTCACTGACCACAGTTACCACTTGAGGAAAGGTGAAGTCCATTTTTAAGGTTCTTGTAGGTAATAGTTCAAATGAGAAATAGCAGATGTTATTAGTGTTTTTTTCAGTCTTTAATGAAATTGCTTATGATTTTTCAGGTTAAAGTTAAGACAGGTTGTTCCAAATGCTTTTTGTTACATCCATTGAGTCATGGAATTTATTTGGTGCATTGTATCAATGTTCCAAAGATAGTGAGTGGAAGAGCTTATTTCTGAAAAAGAAGCCATTTTTAGTGGAGTTTTCTCATTTGGTAAATAATCTTGTTGGTATGTAGTACTCACAGAAGAGCATTTTGTTGTGTGAACGCAGTAGATTGAAGCAGTGACTCAGTGTTTCAGGTAACTACCAAAATAGGTAGCATGACTAATCTATTAGGGATGGAAAGGGTTTCATTAGAGACTAGACTGATTTTATTTTAACAGTTAGACCCAAACCTGTCCCGTGTACTCACTTATTTGTGTTGCTGTTTGCTACCTTGTACTTAGAAGTTTTCCTGTGGTTAGACTTTATCACATTCATATTTACTATGGCACTGCAGGAGCTGAAAGGGACCTCGCTGCCAGCTCTGGGGACATGTGATGTGTTGGCCCTGCCCGTGGTGGTAGCTCCTGCTGGGCACAGGCAGGGTGAGCTCAGCCTGTTAGTTCTTCAGAGACCTGCTGCTGGTGAAACTCCTTACTGCTGTGTTTTTATTCAATTGCTTTGAGTAGTGCTTAAGTTGTTGTCACTGAGACAGCTGGCTAGAGTGGCAGTCTGGGGTGGGGAGTGTGGTGCGTGTGGCAGATACCCCCATGCACCTGGAGATTTGTTAGGGCCTTGGCTGTAGGGCAGCATCTAACAGTAGGGCAGTGGTCTCATTTGGACTGTTTGTATTTTCTTCCTGATGGAAGTAAGCCTGGTCTGGTTCTGGGGCCTCTCTTAAGTCCATCATCTGTTTGGTGATAGATGTATTTGGTTTTAAAGCATTTTTCATGTGATTAGCTGGTGCCTAGTTACCCCAAAGTGGATCAGTTGTGTTAAGTGTGCACCAGATAAAAGGCATCCCAGTTTATCAGATGTTGGTAAGGTGTGCTGCTGCCTTCCAGTAGCATGGCCTGTTCTGTTTCTGTTAAGTTGGCTGCAGGAAGCAGGCTTCACAAAGCCTGCTTTGACCATCCAAGGGATTCATGGTACTCCCCTGCCTCTGGTGTGACCTATTTGAAGGAGAAATCCTGCTTTATCTCCTGTCAGATGGGGAGGAGAGGTTGGATCACTCTTTCTGTTGCTAAAATTATGCCTACAGTGGTCCACAGAAGGCAGTGTAACATCCTTGTCCCTTGAGAATAAAAAGGCAGTAGCACTGTGAGTGTTCAGGTGCTTCTGCATGGTGGATGATGTTAATTACAGATGAGTATTTTTACTGGTGTCTTGAAGTATGTTTTGAACATATACCTGAAAATATTATTTTGATTCTCAATTTGTGATATCAAAGACTTATAACTCTGCTCTTTCCTAATTTCTGGTTGCCCCTAAGGCTTTAACTGCATTTTTGAAGTTTTATTCATATGATTGCAGACTGTGTTCCACGAGGTTCGCTTAGCCAGCAAGATGGGCACTTCTTAGGAAGGGACTGTGTTGAAAGGAATGAAAATCCCTTGGTTTTTTTCTTCTAAAACTTGAATGAAAGTGATAGTAAAGCAGAAAAGAAAGCTGGTTTAAAATTAGGCAATGAGCTTTGGGTAGGAGAAATGGCTGTAATGCAAATTTCTTTAATGATAATGCTGAGCAAAACTAAAACTGAATTTTTGACAGATGATTACATAGGATGTTTCTTTGTGTGTGAACTGAGTGGGTTTTAAATTTTTAAAAATGTTCAGTGCTCAAAGTTGCAACTGAATTCAGAGTATACTGTTGGTATCAACAGGCTCTGTAGCTGTGCTGTAACGAGTAAAAAGCTTGAAATATTCCCTCCCCCCTCATAGCCTTAAACTTAATTTTTTACAGATTCATGTGTCATTTCATGTAAGTCTTTTTTTTCCTCTATCTGTAGAATGGGACCAATGCTACAAGGTCCCACAAAAATGTAGGTGTAGTCATTAACATGTCAGCTCTGTGTGTGTGTAATTTGTCTAGCCATATTCTGAGTCTCCTTCCTACAAGGGACCTTGAGGAAATGGGTTTCTTCCTGTGTTCAGTGAAACCTGGATTGTTTAAGATGTAAATTAAAAAACACCAAACCAATGTTTGGTTCCAACCTGATGGAGCAGTAGCTGGGTGCTGTCTTCTCTGAGCACCATCTAGACAGGGTGCCTCCACGAGAGCACAGTGAGCCATCTCCCAGGTAGCATGGCCTGCTCAGCATCCTGCACAGGATCCCTGTTGCACAGGCCCTCTGGTGGTCTGGTGGTTTGTGCTAAATCTTGTGATTCTGCAGTCTAAATATCTTAATATATGTTAATTTAGTTTTCTTTTTTTGTGGTTAGCTGGTGCTTAGTTACCCCAAAGTGGATCAGTTGTGTTAAATGTGTGCCAGATAAAAGACATCCCAATTTGTCAGATGTTGGTAAGGTGTGCTGCTGCCTCCCTGCTATGCTGTGTGGGCCATACAGGTATTTTGAAAAAGGAGGAAATCAGTGGTGTTACTGGAGGTTAATACCTTTTTCTTAAAATGCTGTAGTGCAAAAGACAAAATATTCCATGTATCTTGTAATTACAATTAGTGGTGAATTTATTGTCCTAGTTTAATCTTAGAGGTGTAATGAGCTTTTTTTTCATGTTGGATGTTAAAATTGTATGGAGGCTCATGTTCTAGTTGATCGCAGTGTAATAAGTGAAATAGATTAATATATTTGGAAATACTGATGATTTGCTTTTTTTTAGTTTCTTATTTAGAACGTGTTCCTTGCCACGTAACAGCAAAACCAGTAGAGATTAAGAGTTAGGTACTGCGGTCAGCAGTTTGTCCTGTGTGCTCCAGGGAGCAGAGCACTTGCCTCGAGGGTCAGTGGGCTGTCTGTTCTTGGGAGATTTTGAAGATCATGAGGGTAGAAGTAGCAGTAGGAGAAATAAGGAGATTAGGAAGTTCAGGGAATTAACAACTGAAATACACTTCTCTTGACACAAATGCAGCTTTCAGATACTAAATGACTGGTATTGTAACTCAGAAAAATAAATTTATTCTATTAAATTGTTGAGAGGTTTTGGCCTGCCTCTCTACTTTATGGGTAACTTCAAAAAATTTATTTGGGGGAAAACTGCAGCATCTTGTATTTCTTCCTTCAGAATTTACTTTTTCTGAGGAGGGTGAGAACCAAAAGCCCTATGGGAAGAGACATTGCTTGCTCTGTTCCTGCTCAATAGGTGACCTCTGCTTTTAACTTCCTTTCCACTCCTTCTTCAGATAGCAGAAGCTACTGTTTGTTTTTGATATGTGCAAAAGGCCTGTGCCATTTTAAATTCTTGCAGAACAGCCATTTCGTGGACACAAGTGTTTAGAGCTCTAGGTTTGCCTCCTTATAACTGAATACTGCAAATAAAATTTGCTGTACTTTCTGGTATTTCTCTAGGTAGATGTTTCTTCAGGACTGCTCCTGGCTTTTAGTCCTTTTCAGCATAGAAATAAATAGAGGGATGGAATGTGGTGAGCCTTTTGTTCAGGGTGGTGTGATTTGAGAGTATCACAGAACGGGTGTTATCTTATGACCTGTTAGTCTGCATCACCAACAAGTGACCCATGAACTTGCAGTGTGCTTCTCCCTGCTTGCTGCCTCTTCCCCAAGGGGACAGGGAGCGTCTGGTTTTGGCAGCAAATGAAGCTGAAATGGGCAGATTCTGCTGCTCTCTTTCTGTTTGGATACCTTTTACAGAGTTGCCTGGAAGCAAGAGTAATTGCTGCACATTTCTCTACACAGATGAAGAGGGAGATGTAGAGATAGGCAGGCAGCACGTCACCTGCGTATGTGCAGCCCAGGCTGTTAGTTTTTATCTCTCTTGACATAATGTTGTGTTTGAGGCAGATGTTTGCTACGTAGACAGGCAGTCTTTCAGTGTTCTGCCACAGATGTCTTGTTAACTTTGGCCAAGACAATAGGTGCTTTCTGAAAAATATAAACAGGCTTTTCTTACCTTATAGGGGGATTGCAAGCATAAAGTTGTATGTGCATTGCGTATCTGTTTATTGTAGTAGGAGTGGTACAGTGTAATACATCAACATTTATAGTGCTCTATAGGACACTAGCCAAGGACTTGTTTTACTTTTGATTGACAAAGGCAACCCAAAGGAATGCCATCATCTTTTTTTTTTTACTTGTCTTCTAACTTTGTAGCATACGGTCATAAAGCAAAGTATTTAGTGGCATTTTTTCTTAACCAGAACATTGATTTTGACTCTGAAGAAAGAAAAGTTACTGCTTTTGACCTTATAACTATGTAGTAAATATTCCCTTTCCAGGAAAAAGCTGCATGGAACCTAGGTAGGATTGTTTAAGGCCTTTTGGGAGATTTTAGAGAGGTTAGGATCACATTCATGCATGCACAGCCTATAGTGGTCGGAGATGACAAGAAACATGAGGTGGATGTGTTAGCTGGCTATCCAGTTGCTGCCAAAACTGACAGTTGTCCGGAACAAAACTTTATTAAAAGCACTTTAAAAGAGAGCTTTGTATCTCTGATTATTCCGTCACTGTAGCAGATGTTCAAATCAGATGCTGTCATTAAAAATGAGTTTTCCTGAAGATGCATTTGTTTTTCAGTATCAGTCTATTTGCTCTAAACGGACTAAATGCTTAGAGCAGTATTTTAGACAGCGAGAGTTAACTAAACCTGGTCTCTGTTACCACTTTCTTTAGCAATGAAGAGTGCAAAATGGTCAGTGAGAACTGCCTTAACAAACCTATTTTTTTCTCTTTCTTTGTAATATTCAGGCCCTGGCAGCTTGCTATTAAGGGATGGAAGTTGGCGTTGTTGAAAAAACACCAAAATCCTTCTGCCAAATCAGAACTTGCTCTTGGTAGTTCAGAATAATATAGAGAACAGTTGCAAGTGAGGAATCCAGACCTTTTAAAAAAGCAAGTAAATGTGACACTTGGGATGATATAGCAGCAAATTTCAAAGAAATGGATGCCATTCTTTGCCATGAACGTGTTCAGGATTATCACCTGTGTAGTTTGTATATGTTCAGAGTGTTGACTTGTCAGGCTTGTTCTGTATGTGGCATTGTAGCCAACAACTTGAAATAATACTTGGCTTTAGCAATTTTTTATTATTTAAACTATTAATTGTATGAGTTTAGAATAGGCTTTATAAATGAGGGCATTTCCAGAAGGATACTGTTGATACTTTCTCAAGTGGTGTTTTTTTGGTAGCAGGTTTTCTGTTTTATTGATACAGGAGGACTTTCATGATGGGGAAAGGTATTGCAGACTGGGATTTTGACATAGGAAGTACACTCTGATCTTGCCTAACTCAGTACTGTTTGTAAGAGCCTAAAGGCATTACTGGACAAGGACAGTGATTTTGGATGTGGGGAGTTATTCTTCCAAGTGGACTGTTCTGCTGTGGGGCACAGCATGTGTTTCTGTTCCAGTGCCCATAAACTGATCTATTGAATTCAGTAAAGGTGTGCAAAGGAGAGGAGAGAATACAGTGATACCAGTCTTCAAAGTGTAGCTTCCTAAGTGCCATTGAGGGGTGGCAATTCCAGACAAACAGCTTTTGATCTGTTAGTAATACAGAAATATAGAATCATCAGTGTTGGAAGAGACCTTCAAGATCATGCAGTCCGACTATTAGCCTAGCAATATCATTGAAGCCATTATATATCACTCAGATCCAGACACTTCTTAAACATCTCCAGGCCTGGTGAATCCACCACTTCCCTGAGCAAGTTATTCCAGTGCCTGACTACTCTAAAAGTGAAAAATAGGTTTCTCATACTTAATCTGAATTTCCCCTGTCTCAGTTTAAGGCCATTTCTTTTGGTCTTTGAGTGATGGGGTCCCTCCTGAGCCTTCTCAAGACTAAACAACTCACTTGGCCATTCCCCACAGCACAGGTTTTCTAGACCTTTCACAAGCCTTGTTGCCCTTTATTTGACAGGCTCCATCACCTCAATGTCCTTTTTAAAGTGAGAAGCCTAGAACTGAACACAGTATTCAAGGTGTGGCCTCACCACTGCTGAGTACAAGGAGAAATACACTGTGTGTTCTTTCAATTGTTGTGTGCCCCTTCATTCCCTTCATTCATCACATGAAGCATTATTCAACAGACTCAGGAAGGACCTTGCCGTGGTTCTGTTGCTCATAGCAGTGTTTGCTATGCTAACGCTTCCTGTACACAATGCACATGAAGTTTTATTGAAAGGCTGGGAAATGGATAGATAGATACCATATTGAATATTCTGTTCTATATCTTATTTTCTCTTTATTAATTAGTTCATACTTGCCAACTCCTATCCCTGATATTAAAAAAAAAAAAATCCTGCAAAAATAATGGCATCATAGTTTCTGGGGCAAGATGAGAGAAGTTTGATTGGTGAAGGATTCCTTCTAGAATAGCTGCCAGAAAGAAAATCTGGCTGAAAACTGACCTGTTATATGGTTTTACATGCCAGTTAAAACTAAATGTTGATTCATTTTCTGAATAATGAATAAAATTGAAATGAGACACAGCATACCATTGTTTCAATGAGTATTGTGAAAAAAGTAGCTTTCAGACCATCAGCATCATTAATTTAGATTTCAGTCTTGAAACGTGTCATAGGCATAAAGGTTTTACCATTTTTTATGCTTAGATATAATTTTTAAAGGTGCTCAGTCAGTTGTGGCTTTTTTTTCTTCCTTTTCAGGTCTTTCTCTTACATTACTGTTTGTCTTTCTTGGGTACTACACTGCACCTCAAACAGGTTGTACTTACACCTGTGCAGTTGTCTGTGGAATCGAAGGAAAGTGTAATTTCTTGTATGCATACATAGGGGAAATACCGTCACTCAGAAATTCCTGAGAATTCTTTATTGATTCAAGCTTTACTCTTGAGCCAGGTGTGTCTTTCAGGCAATTCAGTTGTACTTCCAGGGGGTAGGATTGGTAGAGGAACTGGTCAGAAGTGAGGTCTTGCCTAGGACAGGGTGGCATGCCAGGTTTAGCCCCAGTTACAATAGAGTAGACCCTGGGGATTTGTTGTCCTCTGTTGTTTGAATCACTTGCTCCCTGAGCTCTCAACAAGCCATTCTGAGCTACCATCCTTGTGGCATATACCCACTCACATGAGTATGTTGTTGGCCTTTGGCCAAATTAAAGCATTGGTAGGCAACTTGTAAATTCATCTCTGCCTCTGCTGCCTACAGCCATCTGATGAGACACATAATCCTCAAGAGATCCCTAGAATACAGCACCTAGCTGAAGGCAGGGAGAATTAAACGTTCTTAATTTGTTAGCCACAAATGTCTCCTAGCTGGTCTGGAGTTGGCCCAAGTGCTTTATTCATAAGTCTTTTTTTCAAGGTGTTGGCAGGGGTTCCCTCAGGAACATATTTCTCCATAACTCTCTTCTCTTTTCCAGGTTGTTGGCCACAAAATTGAAATCAAAAATTGGCAGCACAGACGTGAAGTCTTAAGATCGTTACAGTTTTTTTAACGTTAAAGAATTGATTTCTGTTATAGAATGATTAGCAGAAAATTACTTATCTATCCAGCAGCGAAAGTTTTCTTTATTTTAGATCAAATTTCTGGACTGTTGAACTGTTGGGAAAAGCGAAATAAACAAGGTTTAAGAGCTACTGTAAATTTTAAAATATTTCCGCAAGGAAATAGACTGCTGCATCTTGGGGACAGAAGGGACTTGGAATATTTTCCTGTTCTGTGGGCACTAGAAGAATTAATTTTGATTAACCCAGCAATCTGTCCAAAATACATTTCCTTGTCAACTTTTTAGTCCATGGGAAATTGGTTCGAAGTTACTGTGTTTGGGGATATTTTTTCCACATCAGAAAAACCTTTAATTCTCTGCTTAGTATTTTAATATGTATAATATTAGTCAAAAACTGCAGTCTTTTTGTGTTCATAGGAAAGGGTTTTTTTCTTATACTTTTAGATTTTCCACAGTTGTGCTTTTTTAGGCTAAAATTTGGCAGTTAGATTATTTCCCTCCCACAGGTTTTATGTAGACCAAAGCCTGATCTGTCTGCTAATTATCTGTCTTTTACCCCTCAGTCTCCTTTAGATTAATAAGAAAAGCCTGTTAAGTTCACCTAGGTACCTTAGCAGTGGTAGGGGGGTGTCTGCTGTGTTATATGCTTCAGTGTTCTCAGGTGCTGAGAAATACTGCATTTTTACTGTGCTTTAAAATGACTCTTGATTAATTAAATGGATTCTGTTTTTTCTTTACCCTGGGCTTCGATATGTCTCTCTGTCATTAGGATTTTCTTACCTTTTATGATCTTTTCAAGAGGCTAGTTTCACTTGAACATCAGGATATGTTTTTATCCTTTCCTGTTTCATCTACTGCCACTGTTAGTTTCAGATACAGCTAAGGTTTTCAACTTGAATGTAGTACCTTGAACTTTTTCAGATTACCTGTTGTTTGGAGGTTATAGTAGCTACATAGTCTTCTGTAAAAGAAGTTAATCCTATTCCTTGGGAAGTCAATGCTTTTAAGCATTTCTAAACTCCCAGGTTAAACTTTGTCATGAGTAATCTGTAGCTGTTAAGTATTTTGGAAGAGCTGTAACCCTGGGGCGTTGGTAAGTAGTGTCCTCTAGGCTTTGGATTGTCTGGACATAAATATAGTTCTGGGATTTTGTTTTATTTGCTTTGCTTTAAATCTCAGAGATTGTCTCTTTTTCTCTGCCCTACTGACTGCTCGTTTCAATTCAGTGGGACCTTCTTGATGTCAGGATTGTGATTACCATTGGATGTGATGTACTTCAAAGGCTTCTGCTAAGAACAGGCTGTATTTTTGCTGTTACCTTGAAATTGAACTCTTCTCAAATTAAAACTGCTTGGCTTTATGCAATTATACTAGCATCTCAACTTGATTTCTTAGCACATTACTCATTTTCAAGGCTGTTTCCAGTTCTGTTCTCTGTGATTCCCAAAACACACAGTGGAAGAGAGACTATTCAAGACATGGTTTTGCAACACAGGTCAATTTTGTGACTTTGTTATTTTGTTTTATCAATTTCTCAACCCCGCTGCCCAAATGTTCTGTTTTAAATTGAACAGGTGTTATTTTCCAACTTAGAAATTAAGATTTCCATTCATTCCATACAGTTTTATGTTAGTTGGTTTGTCTTGCTTTTTCACTTGGCCAAACTCATATTTTAGTGCTCCCTCTATTCCTTGACTGACAACTTGTCCTGGGTCACTTTATTCTCCAGTGGCTTTTATAAAGCACTGAAAGTATGATCTGGAAGAGACCCGAATCAACGTTTACCTGACAACATAACAGTTTATTACCAAATTCTTTGTTTTATTTGAGGCAGAAATATTAGCTTCATTTGTCTATTTTCCTGGAAATTAAGAAGTCCTTTCTGGTTGGTTCTGCAGTAAGGTAAACCCAGACTTTCAGAAAGATAGGAAAGAAGGAAGTTGAGTGCATAGTTTGATTGATTTGGTTTTGGGTTTGGTCTGGGTTGGTTTTTTTTCCCTAAAGGAAGCAAGAGAAGGGCTCAATTGAAAGGAAATACATGTGGATGCAGATAGGTATCTTCATGTTGGTGAATGGACAACGGTAGTTATGTGGCTTCATTTTTAAGAGACTGCTTAAGGGTTTAAAAATCTGGGCTTAGTAATTTTCTGTAGTCTGTTCTGCATTTGATATTTTAAAGCATTTCTTTTACCTTCATGCTGGTAAATGGGTATTCTAGAATGACAAGAGCTATCATATTCAATTGTTATGAAGTTAAATTATTGGAGCATCAACATAGTGGATGGGATTAAACCATATTTAGGATATTCCAAATTGAAATAAACAATTACTTAAGGACTTCAAGGATTGCATTGCAGTGCTGTTAAACAGTGGTTTCTATATCTGGAGTTGTTACTATGCTTGAAGTCTGGTTTGATATCTTTAAAGGAATCTTGATGAAAAAACAGATAAGGGAGTTAGGGCGGAACCCCCCCACCCCTGCTTTCCAGGCTGCTTTTCCTGCTATTGAAAAAGTGTACGCTGCCTCTCTGCCTCCTTTTTTGCCCCTTGCCCTTTTAGCTGGCTATTATTTAGAATTCCTGTTCTAAAGGATGCTACTGCCATTGAGGAGGACTACATGGCGCCAATATTATCAACCTTAATGTGAAGTTTTCCTAAAAATACACAGAACTGCACAGAACTCTCATACTGTGTGCGTTACCATAAAATCTGAGTGCCTACTAGGAGCTCATCAGGAAATTCAATTTACATTTGGGCTATTGTTAAACTGTCTTTTTCTATTCAACAGATAGGTCTCTGTGTTGAAGTATTTTTCTTTGGCATTAAAAGCTATATGCATATAAATGCATTAAAGAAACCAGACCAAACCAGTTTGGCTTTCACTTAAGTGAAAGGTGGTTTGTGCTGGCCTTGAATTCAGGAGAAGGGGGCCTCAATCTAATCTGGAGAGTTGTTCTAAGAAGAATTTGGCTTCTGCATAATGAACTTTATCTTCATTGTAGAAAGCTGACAATGTGTGAAGCTGTTGATCTTTCTTCATTTCAAAGCTGTAATTGATGGCCAGATAATAAGAGTCAATTCAGGGTAATAAGAGAGTCAAGGATAAATACTGAGTTGTGGAGCTTGATTCCATATTTAGTGGAAAAGAAAAATAGTCTCATCTGTCAACCCTTTGTGTTTGGATCTGCAGTGCTGTTCTGTGTCGTCTACCAGTGTTCAAGATAGAGGTTGTAGTACAAGAGTATCACAAAAGATGTCATTTTAGAAGGTGAATAATTGCAGCTGCAACTCTCTGCTAAGCTTTTTCTCCTAAAGTATCAATTTTATTGAGGCCTGAGCAAGTACTTGGTTAAATAAGTGGATCATTTGCAAGTGTTCATGTATTTGGAGGGTGTAGAGCCTTGGGATACAAGTGTAATTGCATGTCACTGTTTTTTGGTCACTAGTTCTGAAGTGTTCTAACTACCATGGAGAATTCTTTGAGCCTTTACTTTACCTTTGCTAAGGTACAGTGCCCTATAATCGATTATACCAAATGCCATGAAAAAGGTTGCAGATTGCTTCTCCAGCTTAGAACTTTGACTTTTGATATACCCCATTGCTTGAGAAATTCTCAGAGGAATTTGGAGTTTTTAAAAAAAAATCTGCTAAAATTGTCCTTTTCATGACAAGGTGTCTATATATATAATATTAGTTTTAGAGTAGAGGCTGTCTATCAGTCTGACAAAATAATGTGGAGGATACCACCATTCCCCAAAAATACAAAAGTGAGAAAATGTTGGTAATTAAAAAAACCAAAAAAAAAACTATCAGAAGAAGCATCCAGAATCTGTAGAAATAAAGAAGTGCAGTTTTTTAGGACTCTTCCATGAATTTCAAGTGGCCCTCCAGGTGTTCTTTGGAATATAGTACAAGTTTGTATGGCAAGTGGGTGGTAGCAATGCCAGTCTTTCCTTCAGCATCATGGTAAATGTGCTGTAAGTACTTGTGTAATGTGGTTGGATGTCCCTTGAGTTAGTGAGCTGCCCTTCAGGTGTAGGAATGTGTAGGACATTAATTCAAATAAGAAGTCTAGGTATATTTTCCGGACTGTAAGTTATGTCAGTCTTGTTGGTAGCAAGGCATTCTGTGAGCAGGAGAGTTTATAAAGTCTAATGCTTAAAAAAACTTATATGTCCCTTAAATTTAATATGTAATTTTCATAATTAAAAAAAAAAAAAGTCCCTCACATGAAATGCTTTAAAATTGCCAGTACCTTTAAAAGTAGGTAACTTGCGCTGAGAACTGAAGGTACAGAGCTGCTTGTTCTTGATGTATGTTTGGATGTGGATGGTGTATTTAAATTACACCATGAATGAGGAAGGCAGTTCTTGGGATCCTTCCTGGGATTTCTCTCTGTGGAAATAAGGTTTGAGTCCAGCTTTTCTGTCTTGTCCTTTAAATCACAAAGATAGCAGAGTCCATGTTGCTTTTCGGTTTTGAATATTTAACAATAACAAAACCCAAACTAAAATAAACCCCCTAACATAATAGCAAAAAAACACTTCAGCAGAAATAGTGAAGCAAATGCAGTGCATTCATTAGTGCGTGTAGGCTCCAAAATTTGAGCAGAAAAAGAAAGGGTTGTATTTTATCTGTGCTGTGGGTTGCCCCTTTATATGCTACATCACCATTCTGACCAGTGAGTTAAGTCAGGGATACTGATCCCCTTAGTGCATTAGTATCTAAACACAGATAGAAGTAGAACTTCAGATGAGCCTTAGCTATCCACAGTGACTATTGCTTTCCCACATTTCATAAAATAAACAATGTAAGGTATGGTAGTATCTATTTCTGTAATGTACCCATGGTTTTGTAATTGCTGGAGTTACATCTGTAATTTTAAGTGATCACTGAACTTTTGTGGTCAGTGCCTATCAAATAGGCTAATAAATCAAAATATTGCTTCATTAAATGGTTTACTTTACTAAAGTAAAATGCTTTTTTTCAGAGTGGCATGTACTTAGAAACTTCTGCTATTATAAAGCAAAATAGTAATAATTTAAACTTTTCTGACAAATCTGTTGTGATTAATTCCTTATGCTTTTTCAGAGTAATACTTTCCCATTAAGGTATGGATTATATCCATACATACCGGGAAAGATATGCTGAACATATCTGCTAAAAAAAAAATACATCCTTACTGCACAGTCCATTAATGTAAGAAATATTTTTTTATGTGTATAAGAAGTGTTCAATTTGTTGTAGAAACCCTTGAAAGCAGTACACAAGCACAATTTAGGGAGCAAGAGTTTGAAGAGGATTCCTGATTGTCATGCACTCAGCATACATGTATATACTCAAACAGTTTTAAATCCAGGGAGTTTACAATCTAAAGGATATAGAAATTGGAGAAATTTTTACTTGGCAAGGTCAGTAGCAGCGTTACAACTGCAGAGAAGTCAGCTGCAGTTTCAAACTGTGTAATTCCCCAGTGTTGTTGGAGAAGAGTCCTCCAGCTCTATGTATGGCTACACTTGGGTGTAGTAACAAAATGTGGTATCTCCAACCTGCCATTCATGGTTTGATTTTTCGGAAGATGCTGCCACAAACACATTTCCTGAATGTTTATGTCTTGGTGTGATTTTCTTCCATTGGAGGAGGTCTGTTAGCAGTTCCCGTGGTAAAGGAGCGCTGACGCCTCACTTGCTATCATCTGCCTTCCTACAGGAGCAAGGGCAACTTGAATTAGCCAAATAGTAGTAGTGCTTTCCCTACCAGAGGGATTAGCTCTATGGCCAGGAGTGGCCAAAGTGTCAGAAAGATCTGTCTAGGGCTTGAATGCTGAAGATTTTGAGATACCAAAGAGTCCCATAAGAAAGTGTCTTTTCACTTACTAATAGCAAGGGAAAAGCTACATTGATGCATTGGTTAGAATGTTAAGCTGATGGGTAGAGCTTTATAGCAGCAGTTAAACTTTGAAAACTAGTTTTGACAAAAAGAGAATTTCAAAAGCTTTTTTTCATGGCACCGTTCTTTGGTGAACTGCTGTGTTGTCCTGTGGGACTGAAAAGCACCAGCTTGTTGTGTCTTAGTTGGAAAAAATTGAGGCTATTTTACTATGCGGTACTTGAAGGATGTGCTATTACAATAGTGCATTAAGACTTCAACATGAAATATCTTATTTAAAAAAAAAAAAAACAACTGAAATGTTTCCAATTGAAGAAAAACTGAATGTTCAAGTAGTTAAAAAGGTAAAAACACAGAATGCAGTTTGTGTAAATACAAAAGACTTATTTGTCTACATCATCTTTCAGACTCATTAAACAGCCACAAGTGATTTAAATACAAATTAGGAAGCTGCACATCATGTTGCAGCCTACTCATGTAGGCTGAGCTCATCAGAAACTCCTTTTGTTCCTCCATTTCCTTCCACCTTACTTTCCCTGCAGATGCCAGCAGCACTGCTTTACTCCATTTACAGGGCTCTCTTGAAGCCATCACCTCTGCAAGGGTCTCTGTTATTCTTGGTTCCCTTTTTATTGCTGATCCTGCTCCTTTTTTCTCTGACCTTTGGACCTCCATGTAACACTGCATTCCCGTGCATGAGTTGCGGACTGCAATCTTACTTTCTGATTTTCCATTTTTTCCCCTGTAATTCCTGCTCGTTGATCTTTGACACTGACAGTCTAACATTTAAATAATACAGAAAACAAGAGCACTGCAGCATGTATTGCAGATTTGGGAGGTTTTATGCTGGAAAATACTTTGTTCCTGACAGCTAGTTTTTAATCTATAAATAATTGCCGGGTTGGCGTATTGCATACTGCAGGCTCTATGTCTCTTCCATCCCTCTAACAGGTTCTCATTTTCAACCAGAATTGACAAGGCTATTCTGATACAGAACTTGCCACAACATTTTTGTAATTCCTTGAGTGCTTTGGTTATTAGATAACAGGTGGTGTGTCATTGTCAAGTTGAGGGTACAAATCCTTTGTTTGCAAAGGCCAGTGGTATGTTTGGCTTGTTTGTGAAATGTTCCACTGCAAATATTAGGAAATGTAATGAATTTGTATATGTATTTTTTTTAGGAGCAATGGATGAACTTCATAGCCTGGATCCAAGAAGACAAGAATTGTTAGAGGCAAGATTCACAGGAGTAGTAAGTGGCAGCACTGGGAGTACTGGAAGTTGCAGTGTTGGAGCTAAAGTAAGTCCTAAGAGCAGTCATTCAGATCTGCCATCTTTGAAATACTAATTTATCTCACACCATCTCATTTTCATATTGTTAATGTGATTTCCTTGTAAAAGCACTGGGTTGGAAGAGGCTCTCAGAAAAGTCCTTGTCTGTTATTTTGCTTGGAGATAGGATTGTTTATCCTGAACCTTTCTGTGACATGGATGTTGAATTGTTCTTAAAAGCACTGAAAAGGCTCTTTTGTGGCTTTGCTGTAGTGAACATGTGATCAGAGAGGAAAGATTTTCCCATTGTTTAGGTAGAGTTGTCCCTGCTGCAGATGACCATCTACTTACAGAGTCTGGTGTGACATCTGTTTTAATATTAAACTTTTGTGAAGATTAGTACATATAGATTATTTCAACATTAATTTTCAATTATTTCAACATTTCTAGACATTTATATCAGTTTCTCTTACTTTCATTGTAGAATTCCTGTCCTTTACTATCTAAGCCAGGATGCAACACTTTAGGAAGAACCTTATGAATGCTAAATAATTACCTTCCATGTGTTGTATATTTCCTTTCAGTTAATACATCTGCAAAATAATTTTGTCTTTGTTGCATATTCTGTTCAACTTGCTAACTTCAGCTTCCAAGACTGATTTCTGCAATACTGTTGCCTAGCCAGAAGTACTCCATTTTGTATTTGTGCGTTTGAATATTCTCCATCAAGTCTAGTACTTAATAAACTGATATTAAAAAGGTGTCATACTAATATTTTTAGGTGTTTCCCTCATGACTAAATTATTTCTGAATTCTGTTTCCAAATTGTTTACAGTGTCCTCATGTTTTAAGTGCTTTACACAAACTTGTAACTTAGCTTCCTATGCTGTATTTTAGTTACCAGTATAGATGACAGAACAAATACTTCCTGATAGAGGACATTGATGAAATTTCTGAAGACATGTCATGTATCGATGGCTATGAACAAACTACATAGAATTGAAATTATTATATAGTGATCTTGCATCATAATTTGCTTTGGAGAGTGACCTGAAGGTAACTGTCACAAAGCTGTAAAAAGGTCACGAACTTGTTACTACCATTGAAGCCAAGAAGTGAGTTAAATAGTCAGGGGAAGAAATGAGGTTGGATTGACACAGTGACATTGATGCACTGTCTAATTGTCTTCTCATTATAATTGCAAAATTGTATATTGGCCGTATCTTATGCTTAAAATTAGAAAGAGACAAACACAATGATTCTGGCCCGTTTTGTTTATTTATTCCTTGGATCCTCTAGTACTGCTTACTCCCCTAATTAACTCGTTTTAATAGCTCAGGTAGTTGCTCATAGTTCACATTACTATTTATCCTTTTTTATTACTAAATCTATACTTCTAACTTCATTGAACTTTTCCTTTTGATACAGCTGATTTGGTCCATTGCTTTGTTGCAAATTTCCCTCATAATCTGTCTGCTGCTGTATGTATAATACATTTTTTTTAAAAGCATTATCCAGTTTCTTGGGGTTCCTCTTCTTTAAATATGATTCCCTGTGAGTCAGTGCTTACTGTTTCCATAAATCTATTGGAGTCTTTTTCTTGTTGTCTGTTGTTCAGCTGATTTCAGCTGTTAGCCAAATTACATTCCACTTTCACATTCTCAGTTTGTTTATCCAAGTTAGCCAGAAAAAGAAATTTAAAACAACCAATTTCCTTTTTCACTCTGCCATGGAAAAAATGCATTTTACATTTTTTGTCCCTGGTGCATTCCAAGATTTGTATCTCATCCAGTTGGTTTCCAAATGGATATCTAGATGAAGTGGTGTTTTTTAATACTATCAAATGCTTTGATAAATGTTTGCAGAAGATACTGTTACCACTGTTTCTTACAGAGCCTCATCTAAGACTGTTGCTCTTACCTTCTAATCCTGTGATTTGTTACACCATCAGTAAAACCATAATTCCATCAGTTTCATTTGTATTTCTTTTGTTTGTGACCATTCAGTGTATCCATGCAGATAATGTGAAGTGTAGTAGCTGATCTGGGCTGTGTTTGGAAAAAAAATGCTTTTTAAAAAATACAGTCTGTAGTCTTGGTGGGGGATGTTCGGACAGGCTTATCTGATTCTTATTTAAAAAAACGGGTGAAACATTTTTGATCTGATGTGCAGAGGTGACTGGGAAAGTATGAGGTATAAATGTAATATCCATTGGTCTGCCTTCACTTTGAAGGCCAAAATGAGAAAACTTCTTTGTGCACAGTCCCAAATCCCCATGTTCCAGATTCTAATGTTCCTAAACTAGCAAGACAATACAGAGCTTGCAACTTTAATAGTTATTTTTTAAATACTCTGGGTCATTATATTCTTCTAGTAATTTAATTGAAATGGACTCTTATTTATTGGGAATACTCTTTTGAAAGGCTATCCTTACCATAGGTGTTGCTGAAGAGTTTTGGAATTTCTGGGGATAAAAAAGCCCATTATGTTCAAGCTTTTTCAGTTTGCAAGGTTGGAAATACAAATGTAGGTTACTGATATTATTGTTGCCTCTGACTTGGATGATCAGATACTGACACAGGACAAGGAAGAACTACATACAGACATTTCTGTACTGGAGACTGCCCTGGGGGTGGAAACATACATGGAAACTTTGTGTGTTTAACTAACATTTCTCTGGACATTGTAATTCGGAGATGATCTAGTTATTCAGATGTCACAGATGAGTACTGTCCTGCAAACTGATACTGGGCTGGAATTTAATGCTCAGGAGCAAACTGCCTTGGAACTATTTCACTTCAAAGTGTTTGTTCTGCCTTCTTATATAGAAGAGACTGGTCCATCAGTTTAAGAGTTTTGGTGGGTTTTTTTAATAAAAAGACACTCAGCTGATGATGACTCATTAAAATGTCCTCGTGACATGCTGTGTTCAAAAGATCTCTGAATAAATCAGCCTTAGTAAATTTCTAAAAAAATATTGTAATTTGGGACGTATCACTACTTGCGGTTGTTATTGTTTTTTCTTCCCTCACTAATGTAAATTTATTGTGTTGGAGGAAATCTGTTTTAAGAATGTAGAATAATGCTATCAATATGTTTTAATTTTTTCCAAGACAGACTAGACTATTGCAAAGATTATTTTTAAAATCTATTTCGTGACAGAAAATTGAAACCTGTTTTAATTAACACCTCTTTTTCTTCAAAAACTGAAAAATTCTAGTAGTCTCTAGAACTTTCTCCAGTGGTCTTGAATATGCCAGGGTTTTACTTGGCTCAAAAGCAATGGAAACTAAAAATTTACTATGCCCTGTCAAAATATCCACCTGTCAAATTTCTTGTCCCCCTTTCCAGTCACAAGTGCTCTATAGTTAATTTTTCCATGTCAGCATGAAATGACTGTTACTGGTTGTATCTGTGAGTGGTAACAGTGGATTATGTCTTATAATTCTGTGTATAATGTTGAGTGTTTTATTTGTCTTGGTAGGCCTCAACAAATAACGAGAGTTCAAATCACAGCTTTGGAAGCTTGGGATCTTTAAGTGATAAAGAATCAGAGGTAAGTGTATGGGGCAGATTCATTATTACCTCAGAATTTTAATGCTAACAAGGAATTTATTCTACTTTGATGCCTTATTTTGTATAGAAGCTTTTAAAGTAAAATGCAGACTACTCAGGTAGGAAAGAGCATAAATTACAGAAAGACATTATCTCTTGAAAGATGAACCGTGACTGGAAGAAGTGAGCATCTTTGGATTTTTGGTCATGAAACTAGCTGCCTTCTGCTTCTCTGTTATCTGTGTAGTCATGGTCTGAGGATGCATACAGCTTTTGGAGCTGAAAATGTTTATATAGTTCGCTGACTTTTGTTTCATAAGTAATAAGTGTTTCATCAGCAAAGATAACTTTGAGTGATCTTTGGATGAATCCTTGAAAGTACTCTAGTTTACTGTGTTTTCTTTCCAAATACCAATTTATGCCAAGGACATACATCCTTAGTAGACGTCATCTTTATTTGTAAAAGCTGCAGTTGTCACTGCATATTTTCTTACCTAAATCCAGTTTGTAATCCCAGAAAAGGATTCATGTGCTTATTAGGTTTAAATGTGCAGAGCTCAGACTTCCTTGAGTAGAATATTTTCCTCTTAGCGATGAGCACTGATACAGTTGCACTAATACTACAGCTCTTCGAATGTGCCTATTTTGGGGTCGGTGAGTCTCTCGGACAGTTTTGCCTTTGTGTGTCACAGATTGTGTGGATAAGATTATATCCTTTGTAACCAAGGGTGGGTTTCTGGCCTAGGCTAGGCCCTGTGTGACAGTGTGTGATGCTGGAGAGATGGCTGTTAGGAGTGTGCTTTTGGTGTTATTTTCACATCAGAGCTTTACTTTGGGGCCTAATTGTTCATTTGCTCAGTCACTACATGATGCTTTTTTACTGGGCTGTCAGCAAGTGAATTTAATTGGTTCCCAAAGCTGATACCTTATAAATAAAAGTTTTGTATTTGTGGTTTATTTTTCTTGTTGAAAAAAGCTCAGCTATGTTTTTTTTTCCTCTCACCTTTCCCAGCTGGATTATGCATCCAACTGCATAGACTATTTTCTTAACCAGAAGATTCTGTCTGCCTGTTGTTTTTATTCATGGCTTTTCCTAGAAATACTCTGGGCAGTGATGCAGTTCTGATGTAGGTGTGGGAATGGAAATGTGCTGCAGTCGCCTGAAGGTTATGATGCATTATTGCAATTTCTTTACAGAAAACCATGTCTCTGAGTAGTTGAGTGATCTCAGAACACTGACTATTTGTGTAATAAGTTTTGGGTGTAGGAAAATGTTATTTTACAGTTCTATACATGAGATACAGAGGGAAAGCTTTTCCAAGGCGTGTGAGTTTGAAAGTCTCTGCACTATGTTTTAACCTCAAGTCTTGCTTCTGAGTAAGGATACTATTTTATCTTTTAAATATTCTAAGACTTGTATTTTAAAATAGAAGCGGACATCTTTTTTGAAAACGTCCCTACACAGAAGTCCACTGTGCTCCATTGCACAGTGAAAGATGAGTCTTACTGACATTGAGTAGCAAAATACATTTTCTTTACTCTTTTTCAGAAGTTGTTAGTTGTATTCACTCTATTCTAATTGTAATAGCAAGTATGTTAATAAATTTTTACATTCAAGTTACATCTGGTTACTTATATGCTCAAGTGCCATGAAAAGTAAGCTGTAGATCTCAGTACTGCAAAGAGGTTGTGGGATTGCTTTGTTGTGTTGGTTTTTGTTTGTTTTAATAGCATGACCTTGAAGGTTTCATAGTACCAGTGATGGTAGTATGGAAATCAGACTTGCTCATTGGGGAGGCAGTGCCATCATTTGACGTTGAAGCACTGTTGTATTACAGTAGGTCTTGGGAGAAAAAAATAGTAGATATGCAAATCTCAGAATCATTGAAATTAATTTCTAGCAAGAGTGTCAATTTCTGATCAAACCCTGATGATGAATTCATGTCATTACTCTGTGCTTTCATCATGAAGTGGCACATTAAATCTGTGAATGTGAAGGGAAGACTCAGGGGAAGCACACTGAAACTGAGGGGAAAACTAGGATCAAGATATACGAGGCTCTGCTAGTATGCCAAGCTGTGTGGGACTTTAATATAACTTTACCATCTAGCATTGGGTAACCTTAAAAGTATTTTATCTTGCTTATGAAATAGTAAGATTTTAATTTAAATCTTGGCTATATGTAAATACTTTGGCAGCTATAGAAAGTAGCTTCAGTTTTCATTTATCAGGGAGATACTCCCCAGCCCCATCAGTCTTCAGTTTCTTGTAATTCATAGGACTCCATTCATTAGGAAGGATTTTGGAGTACATTTTCTAGTGATTGATGTGTGCTGTACATTATCATGCGAATTTTGTGCTTAGAAAAGGGGAACATGACCTTGTTGAGTAACCTCATTAATAACCTCATTAGTGTGCTAGTACTTTCTGGTTTGGAAGGTTAAATTAAACACTGAAAGAAATCAGAAGAGCTTAAGGAAATAGACATTTATGAATTACTTGAGTTTTGAAACTATAAACCTCTTTACAAGCCACAGCAGCTGGAAACTAGTTCTGGTGGGGGAAATCTTATGTGTTTGGTCCTTAATTAGGTTTTAAACTTTTTTTTCCTTGATATGGTCGGCAAAAATTCCTGCATTAGAATGTAACTGCAGAATTGAAAGTTGGAAAACAAGAATAACATGAAAATGCTTGGTTAAATAGTTTCAATTTAGTTCACGGAAAGGTAGCTTAATGTTACCTATTTACCTGGCAATAATTCCAAATTATTAAAGTTACATTTCTAAGCTATAGTTTCTGCTTTTAGAATCAATAACTTGAATTAACTCCATTTCCAGGAGTCTGTGTTACATACTTTACTAATGTATGATAGCACTGTAGAAGATGCAGGTGTCAGTTGGATTACTTTATTTAACATAAAATATATTTAATTTAAACTTAATTTACAGCCTGATAATACAACATTTGCCGTTGTAAAACTTCCAAAGATATCTTTATGAAGCTACACACATAGTCAAAACCCATAAAAAATACATGGTATAAGTAAGGAAGACCTTTCTTGTCCTGCTGGTTCTTTTATAGACTAATAATTTTCTAGGGATCCTAAAGTGGTTCTTGCCAACATAAATACTGTTGGGTATTTGTAGTAAATTCATGTTTGAGCATATCCACCACAAAGATTTTGGAATTGAAAGGTCCTTGAAATGATTTACTGTTGGTTGAAAGTTGAATGTTGATATAATTTGCTGTGTTAAGAAAGCATACTTGGAGCATCAAATGACAGATACCATAAAATGAGAAAATGATGGTATCATGAGAGAATGAAGCATCTTGTCACTGATCTCAAATTTAGTCTGAGCTATTAAGGACCTTTGGTTTATTGGTGAAATAGTTCATGCAATGTCTCCTGTGCTTTCTCCAGTTACGTATGAGGTGCCATGAAGAATACACACACACACACACACACAGAGCTGCAATATGCTGAACAAGAGCCGCTTTTATTATTTAAATTGGGGAGACTAACTGGTTTGAATCCTCAGATCAAAGAGGAGCAAATGTAATTTAGAGATGCTTCTGATCACAGGCCTTTCTTGTTATCTGTGTTGTGCATGGTGATTGTAATTTCCAGGCAACTGTATAGAAAAATTTATTCCAGAAATATTGACAGATCTGTATTTTTTCACTTACCATTGATACTTTTCTTTCTTCCCTTTGAGATAAAAGTATATGGGGAGGACAACACTTTCTAAGTGGATAGATATTAACATTTTGAACAATTTTTGCTCTCTACTTTTCCTTCTTTTTCTTTCTTTTTAATTCTCAGCAGATTCTAGAAATCTATACAGTTTTTATTAGTTTGGAAATACCTTTTACACTTATGAAAAAGTGTAACATTATTGGCTTCCTGTTGAAGTACTGGAACTTTGTGTTAATGCTGCAGCAGTGTGTAGAAAACACCATCAAGAATCAGATTATTTCAATTAAGCTTTAAAACACCTGCACTAAAATACAGAGATCTTGGTAAAATCTAAACATCAGTTAAACAAAAATGGGTCTTCATAAACTCCAGAATGAATGAAAAGGAGTAGTTGCTTAAAAATTAAGATGTGGAATTGCCTTTTGGGAAATAATTCAGGAATTACTTCTCACTTTCTTAAATACCTCTTCTAGCTTTTACCTGAATGACCAAAGATCGTATTATCTGAAATTGCATCCTGCTGAATTGTGAAATCATGTTCTGTGGATGAGGATTTAAATTTATTTCATAATAATACAGCAGTAATACAAATAAATAGAGCCTATGTTGCATCATGTTCTTTTTGTTGTTTGTAGACTCCAGAGAAGAAGCAGTCAGAACCTTCCAGAGGAAGAAAAAGAAAAGCAGACACTCAGAGTGAAAGCAGTCAAGGTAAATTAAAATGTAAATTGACTAGGTAGTGGTTGCATGTAATACAGTTTTGACTGTTAGCCTTAAAAATTCTGTATTTTCGCTCGCATAAGATGGGTGTTATATTTTGGATGGTGAGTTATGTATTCTGGTCACCCTCCCTTCCCACTGGAAGGGATGGCCAAGTAAAACATGAAGGGGACTGGTAATTACCCAAAAGAATCATGAGCTACTGCCTGTGTAACTCACAGCTATGATACAACTCTAATCTTTTTAAGAATTACAGCAACTCTTCTCATGCAAAATGCCTTGTGGTTTGAATTTCTTTTCAGTAGATAAGGGGAAAAAAGGATTACTGATTACAATATCTGATGCTTGTTTTACAGGTGTATATATAAGAACTTAATTTTCTTCTTCCTTTTTTGTGGAAGATTGTAGTAGTTTAGAGGGGTGGGGAAATCATGATGAGACTGATTTCTAATTTAATATTTACAAAGTTTAGTTTTTGTCATTCCTCTCTTTTGTGTGAGTTTTGGGTGAGAACTGGTGGAAATTTAACCTCAGGACAAAAATTCATCAGAAGGAGAGCCGAAATAGTTCTGATAATATCTGCATCAACTTTATTTTTCATTCTATCAGAGCTAGAAAATGTCACTTCATATATAAAGCAATGGGCTTCATATCTGGAAGTCTTTGTGATGTAGCATGCTATTAGTAGAATAATCATGTTGTTTGATTAAAATTAATTTCTTCCTAAGTGTTACTTTTTAGACACCTGCTTTGTTCAAAGAACCTGAATGAATTTTCCTATTTTCATTGTTCTAGTAGCTTATCCTTCCTCTTACTAATGAGTGTTGAAATTAGAAATGATGGAAATTTTTGGGCCTTTTTAATATAGAAAACATGATTATAATATCTTATCACTGTTTTACTGTCAGCAGCAGTAAAACTGAGTAGTCTGCACTGCAATATTCTCAAGGAGCTGGCCTAAGAAACTGCAGCTTCTTGGAGTGATACAGTACAGTTGAAGCACAGCAAAAACTTCCTATTGTATTGGAAAAAAGAAACAAGAAATCAATCTCTTCTATATTGCATACCCAGGATATTGACTTTTTGATATGTAAATTAATCTGTAAGTGTTGAAGAAAAGGATTGTTTAGAACATAGAACTAATTGGAAGGTGGTATAAATCAATGTAAATCTATTCATAATTTGCTGTGCCAAAATAATTTGACATGTTTCTTCAGTGTAGAGCTGTGTAATATGACATCACATAGATTTTTCTATACTGAAGAGGAATGCAGTCGGTCTCTTTTACCTGCATGAGAGCAAATTTGATGAAGTGGTATGTGAGAATTAAGCAGGACAGAAATCACTAGCAGAATTGCAGGGTAGGTAAAGAATTGGGTGGAGGGAAGTAGTAGCAATACATATACTGAGTGGAGAAGTTGGCTGTGTGCTGTTCTAGGTCTTGGAATTATTTTATCTAAAATTTTCTGTTAAAAGTCTTGACACAAAAAGGGCTGCCAAATGTTTCTGGTTTTTTATGTTACTTCTTAGTGACAGTATTATGCAGCAGCATCAGTGGAGAGGTGTATTGACCTAGAGAGAATTCATCAGGGCTGAAACAATAAAAGAGCTTGAAAATCTTTGCTAGAAAGTGGAAATCAAATTTATGGATCTATGGGTAATGATCTCCTAATATATTGCAAAAATTGCTTTCTGTCAAGTAAAAAGCTTTGAACAATAGTCCATTTCCAAGATGTTTCCTAACAGGTTGTCTGACTTCTACAGGAGAAAAGCCCAGGCTTAAAATTTATTGGTCATCTTAGGGCCAAACAGAAGAAAACATTTGTGCATCGGATAAGGTATAGGTACAATCTCTGGAATGCCAAGTATGGATCAGGTCCTCCTGTTGAAGAAATACAATTCATGTTGGTTCTCCTGAAGTCTCAATCCATTTAAAATAAATGCTCATCTCAGTCTCTGGAGTTTTATTTCTCTAGTTAACACTGTGAGTTACCCAATTCATAATCAGGTTAAGAGGACTGGAAGTACTTGTCATTCTCTATGCCCTCACTGTTACTGGCAACTAGGAAAATCCTTGAGCAGAATATTTGGGCATAGTAACTCACCTGGAGTATATAATGTTAGTAGACGTGGTCAATTGGATACTTTGAGATAGTCCTTGAAAAGGGGAGGGACTTAGAGCTGAAGGTTTGATCTGTAGGGTGAGAGGTGAGTTTCATGTTATCTTCAAGAGGTCTAGGGTTTCTGTAAAGTCTACTCTAAACTGGTTTAGGAATTGAGAGTGACTTAATATCTGATTTCTCAATGAATGGAATATGCAAATCCCTTTGTTTTGGCAATCCCTTAATTACCTATATAGGGACATCAAGTATTACCACATCAAAGAAAACCAATTAACAAGTGATAAGATTTTACTATAATTATTTTATAGGTAAAAATGTAAGCACTTCCACAAGTAATTTATTTAACCAGTTCTAATGTATTGCTGTATTTATTGCAGGAAAGAATATTGGGGGACGTGGTCACAAGATTAGTGACTATTTTGAGGTAAGAATTCTGTACATTTTACTTTGGTTTTAAAATTTTCTTATAAAATATCCTTTTAGCTTTTTTTGGATGCTACAACATTTTTTTGTTATAATGGACAGGCCTCTTGAGAGGTTGCTTCTTTTTTCTTTATACTTCTGAGTATTAAACCTTGAAGTAGAGATGCAGTCATCTCTTGATGGACACAATACAAAAATTATCTTTCACACTGTTCTTTAAACGGCTAAAGGTTGCACTGATAAAAGTAATCCAATCTGATTTAAAATTCTCTGTACAGAGGAGCTGTAGAATGTAGTGTGCACTTTCAGTAGCTGTATAATGCATTTTGAGATTGACTCATTGGAGGTCTGTGTGTGCTCTGCAGTACCAAGGTGGAAACGGCTCGAGTCCCGTGCGAGGCGTGCCTCCTGCAATCCGCTCTCCTCAGAACTCACATTCCGCTCCTTCTTCTGTAAGTCTGGCACCTTCCTAACTGTACCAGGGAGTTTTATAGCCTAAAAAGAGCAAAATTGAAAAGAATCTGTTTTCAAGGGGGAAGTTTTCAAAGGAACAAGTCCTGGGAAAGAGTTAATTCTTCCAACAGGAAAAAAAGAAATCAAATTAAGTATTAAAACTAAATTTTTCTATTAACACTGGGTCATTTTTTCTTAAACTTCTTTTTAAATACAAGGTAGTTATGTAAAACGTTGAATAAATGTTAAAATGTAATGACGTCTATCCGTAGGCCTCACACAAAAAGGGGAGTGTTTTTGTTACTTATAAGGAAACTTGGACCCCTAGCTGGGGACTTTAAAAGCTCAGGTTTTGATAAATTGTAATTTTTTTCAATAATTGATTCCTAATCTGCCTCTAAAATTCTCTTTGGTTGTGCTAATTCATTTTTTTCCTTCTCATAAGCACAATTTCATTGCTCAGCATACCAGCATGCTAAATGGCTAAACAAATTTTGCCAGTTACAGAAAAGATTTATTTTCTCTGAAGATGGACCTCAGCTTTTATTCCATGTGCTTTCAGCTTCAGGCATCCTCTTGGTCTTGCCAAGAATATGGAGTGTAATACAGATTTTGGAATCCAGCTTGGAAAAGGTCTCATTCACACAAACTAGGTTCATTAACAGGATTTGCTTTCTGATTTGCACTAGCTTCCCTTCTCAGATTCTCCCATGAGAACTAAACAATCCAAAAATAACTCACATTATTCTTGAGTTGTGAAAACTCAGAATCAGAAAAATAAGTCTTTGTAAGACTAACATCACCTTATGTCAGTCTTGTATTGTCTTAAATCTTTCAGTCTGTTTCCCAAAAGTGACAATCTTAGTTTTCTCAGAGAATGTATTGCATCCTTCCTGAGCTGCAAGTGGTATGTAACACCATACTGACAGCTCTTCAATGCAGTGCTCCAAGTAGTAGCTTGGGTGAAAAAATACCTTATTTCTCTGTTTCTTTGAGAAGTTCCTGCCAAGCGTTATACCGAGGCTATGCTCATAATTAAATACTACAGCTGTATCTAAAATTCTTTGCTTTCATGCTTTTCAGGTTCGACAGAATAGTCCTTCTCCTACTTCATTAGCTTTTGGGGACCACCCTCTCACACAACCAAAGCAGTTATCTATTAAAATTACTCAGGTAACTTTTTGTGTAGATCACTTTACATTGCAGAAAAAAAATTTAGTTATGTTTATTTCTTTGTCTTGTAACTTCTTATAAACTCTTAAAGACTTTGAAAAGCTTTGCTTTTTAAAATTGCCAAAGCATTTTTTTGGTTAAGCTTAGCAGCTCGTAGTTTAAATATCTCTGGTGAGTTTTGTATTCTGCACTTGCTCAGCTCCCAGGATGGCACTTCATGATTACATAGATGACCTGGCATTGGTAGGTTTTTGCTCAAGATTTTAGCTGTTGTGTGATTTTAGAAGTAGAAGCTGCTTTTCCAGGCAGATTTTGAATTGACAGCTGCCATTGTCATGCTGCATTTAAAATTCGACATTGAAGAAGAAAAATGAAATGGATGAGATGGCAATCAAAATGATCAACACAATTCTGACATGACTTTTAAAAGCTGAAATCGACTGTTTCATTCTCTCTGCCATTTCTGATGTGATCTGTTCTTTCACATTAGTCAGTAAAAGGTTGCTTCACCTGTTGACCGATACAGAGGAATTAATTAGTTGATGTTTACATTCTTGCCCTGGTTTTTTTATGGTTTTTTATGAACAGTAGCTTCTCTGTTGGTGATGAAATCTTTTAATATTGTTAATGGTTTGTCCCAACTGTTCACAATTGTCCTTATGAAGAGGGAAAGTGATTTTGAATAAGAACCTTTAATGACACTTCCAAACACCTGAAAATAAGGTTTTTCTGGTCTTGTTGAATGTTTTAAAGTAGTTTATTTCTCTGCCTAACAAGCATAAAAAGAATAATGCTGTATTGTAAAAGGAAAGGATAAATATTTCAAAATGTTCTTTCTAGACTGATCTCACAATGCTGAAATTAGCTGCACTAGAAAGTAATAAAAATCAAGACTTGGAAAAGAAAGAAGGTCGTATAGATGACTTACTCAGGGTAAGTGTTGGACATGGGTAAAAGTATTTCTTCAGAACAGCAGACTGAATATGAGGGCAATTTTTTAGATTTTTAAAGAATCACTTAAATAAAAAGATATAACAATTTTTAATTGTCATAATTTTTTTCTTAAATCTAAGAAGTCTATATAATGTAATGTATAAGTTTTTTTCAGCTTCTGTGCTACAACTTGTTAATGATTAAATATGTTTATAGACTTCTGAAGGTGCAAAGAAAGCCGATACCATTTGCAGGCAGTTGATTAATTCCTTAAATTCATATTATAATTCACCAAATGGGTGGGTTTGGTGGTTTTTTTGGTTCTAATTATGAATAGCCGTTATCTGTGGAACAACTGTTGGCATTTTCAGAATGGAGATGATTGTGACAGAAATAAATACAGGCAGTGAATAACTACTTTCAGTAAGAAAACTATACTATACTCTTAAGACCTGTTTCCAGGAAAAAAAATGTTAATGCTTATGCTCTTGAAGGAAACACTGGAGACGGGATATACAGAAATATGAAATATGAAACAAACCTATATTTCACAATTTGTAGTCTGGTTAGTGTTTGTATGTGTACATATATAGGTACAATACCTAAAAATATTAACCCATGCAATGATGTACTATGAAGTTGTATCTGTAGATTGTTTTAGCACATGTTCAACAGTATGGGATAGACAAGCCTAAACTATTTTTAATTTTTTTTTTAAATCAAAATAATATTGTTGTGGGGTTTCTAAGGTAATAAGTTAAATATAATTGAAACACAGGGAATTTGTTAAACTTCCTACTCAGATCATTGGAACTTTTATAATTGTGAAATTTTTGCTTTCTTTTAAATTGAAGATGTTAGGATTTGCATGACTTGAGAATCATATATAAAGTTCTGATGCTAAAATTTTCCAGTTTGAACGTAAGTGGAGCCCTCAGTGGAGAGCTGAACATGAGATTGGTACAGAGTTTTTATATATTCTCATTGTGCTGAATGCTCTGTAATACATGTAAAGGAAATAAAAAAGAATCAAAGCATCCTTCTATAGATAGGGATATATCTGTGAAATGAAATTTTTATTTAGATAAATAGATGTATTTATGCATGTATGTGCCTTACTTTAATCATGTGAAATTAGATATATTTATTTGCTGTGACAGCTGAGTTAGAAACAATATTTCAATATATCTCTTCATATTTTGTATATATTTATTAGGCTAATTGTGATCTTAGAAGACAAATAGATGAACAACAAAAACTACTTGAAAAATACAAAGAAAGGTTAAACAAATGTATTTCAATGAGCAAGAAGCTTTTAATTGAAAAGGTAAGTTTACTGCTCTTAAAATCTTTGTGATAAAAGCTGGGAGATTGCTGTAAAACTCCATTATGATTCCTTCATTTTGTCTTCAACTTTTTCACATGTGTCACTTGAGATTGAAACTTTGTATCCATGGTCTCTATCTGGCAGTATTTTTATAAACCTGAATAAACGAAATAAAACATTTAACCTTTTTCACATTGTGGGAAATGTATCTTTTTAAATTTAAGGATTTACCCATCATATGTAATTCAGAATAGCAAATCATGAAAGTTATGAATGTATGAATTTAATATATGGCATATTTTGTGGAAAATGGTAAGATCACACTGGATAAAAGAATTTCTTAACATAATCTGTAGTGAAGAGGAGATGGATAATATCTCTCTGTGAGACACTTAAGTTGCTACGGTAATTTTTGTTGTAAAATGATAAAATGCCCATGTTAGCTCAGAATTAATGGGAAAAAGGAAATGAAGATGACTGCCTTCATACTACCATAAATGAAAGAATCATTTTTTAAACATTTCACAGCAATTATATTTAAACTAGTAGCAATTTATTAGATGACAAGGATACCTTGTTTCTCTCCCTCTTCTTTAAATTAGCCTAGTTTTAAAAAATCATAAAAAGTCAATAGCAAATCATCTTATTAGAAATTAAGGTACAAAAAAGTTTAAGATAAACAGCCCCAGTGCCTTCCCTAGTGCTAGCTGTTGGATCCTGCTGTCATACACAACAGCACAGAGTGAGCCATTGGAGGATTCAGGAGTTTTCTCACTAGCATGTCATCAATAAATTATTGCAGATCTTTTTTAAGTTCCAGCATGAGGGGAATGCAGGGAAAAGATGCATCAGATCTGTTTGGCATGATAGTAAGTGCATACCTTCAGACTGAGAATCCCACAAGGGATGTTTCCTGTGAAAGGCCCTTCTTCAGTCTAGAAGTCTTTTGTAAAAACAGCCTTAAATCTGACAACTTCTCCGTTTGTGTGTGTGTGATTTTGGGCCATAGACATTTGTTATGAAGCAAGCATTTGTAGCAATCAAAGAGGTTTCTGTGCATTAGGTGTTCATAGTTACTGTTTCTGTGAGGGAGAGCAGGCAGATTTGGTTGGTTGTCACATCCCAAGGATGCTTGTGGTAGCAGTGCTGATTCTAAGAAGGGAATCTGCTTCACTTCTGCAAGTGAATATCTGAGTGCAGTTCAGCCTGCCCACAGTGCATTGCCACACAGAGGTCCCTGCCCTAGGTCACTTGGTACAAATACTAACATAGATGCTCTGCCAAGGAAGTTTCCAGGCCAAGTATAGGAAGTGCTTTCTTTAGGATATGTGAGTTGGTTCATTTCTGGTAATAGACATGTACAGATAGAGTATCATATCCTCCATAATTATATCCTCTATGATGCTGATACTCTAAATAAAGTGATTTTTTAATGATGAAGAGCAGCAAACTTTATAGGGAAATGGAGCCAAACTCAGGGGGGGAGTTTGGTGCATATATTGTCCTCTAATACTGGTTCTGGCAACTGCAAATGCTTGAGTTCTGTAGAAATTAGAATAAATGGGATAAATACTACAACATATTTTTGTTGACACTCCTCTTATCCTTGCCTTAAAAGGCTGTTGGAGGAGAAAAAAAGCCCTGAGTGTTTTATTGACTTTTTGAACATTTTAGTGTTACTAAATATGAAATTTTTTTGTTGTTTTCTTAGAGCACACAGGAGAAGCTGGCAAGCAGAGAGAAGAGCATGCAAGACAGATTACGCCTGGGGCATTTTACAACAGTTCGTCATGGTGCTTCATTTACTGAACAGTGGACAGATGGCTTTGCATTTCAAAATCTTGTGAAGTTAGTCAATGCTATGTTCTTAAAGTTCTCACTAATTGTTACTTCCCTCTAGTGGACTTTTTTACTACTAATGTTCTAGGATTGAAGCAGCTTTTCATATGTTGTATTTTGCTTTGCCTTTTGAAGACTGAGAATATAATGAGTATAGAACTCCATTAATCAGGTGAGGGAATGCTAAGGTTGTGTGTCTTTGGTTCCACTTTGTTTTAACTATCTTTACAAAGGCATGAATGTTGTAAATATCATAGTTATTCAACTCAGCTGATAGAATTATAAAGGTAAATCAGTGATTTTTCAGAAAGCTAACCAAGTATCACTGGTGGTCATTGGGACAGGTGAGGTCTGTGAAGTTCTCACTGGTCACATAGGTGCTACCTGCACATCCTCATGGTGGCAGTTTTTCTGGCATCCAGCTCCTTAGTGCTGTGAAGGAGCAGTGACAAATCTGGCAGCCTCAGACAGGATCTAGTGCAAGTGGATGGGGGAGAGCAACCACCTGGAAAAGAGCTGCCGTAGCAGGTATTTCAGCAGTGATGGAGCTAAGGAAAAGAGCTCTGCAAGACTCTCAGAGATGGTGGTAAAGTAATTATGCAGTGCTTCCAAAGGAGTGCTTTGGTGATGAATCTGATTCATTGGAAATACAGATAGATTTATAGATAGAAGGATACATATATTTTAGAGAAGTAATTCACCAAGAGTTTTGTTTTTAAAGGACAGTATTTAGTCTTAGCATTATGGGGTTGCCCAGGACACTGTTTTTCTAAACAGTCTTAAAAACAGTCTGTAGATGTGTTTTGCATAAAAGCTGTAATCGTTTGCCATACAACCAAACTTATGATTTGTTTGGGAATGGCCAGATCAAATTCAGTATTTGGCCTGTAAAGATCAGGTGCTCTCTATTGATGCTGTCAGGGAGTGGTTTTGATTGTATAAAATAAGATATCCAACAGCTCAGATAGATTTTTTTTTTTTTTTAAATTTTTCTAGTACAGAAGTCATGCATAGCACTTTCAAAAACAAAACAAAATTAAAAAAAAGACAAAACACAAAACTCCACAAAACCCTAAAACAACAACATATATACAACATATAAACAACAACATATATACCATATATAAACCACCATATATTTAAAAAGTAAATTGTGCCATAACTTTAGCAAAATTTTTCCACTTAATGAGGAACACTGGTGTTCGTTCTCCTCGGAAACATTTTCACATGTTCAGTAAGTTTTTTTTAATTTCTAAATGCCTTACCAGTTAAAAAGATAGTTCTTGAAAAAATGCTAACTTATGAAACTTTAATAAAGCTTGTTTTTTGGGGGTTTACAGGCAGCAAGAGTGGGTGAATCAACAAAGGGAAGACATTGAAAGGCAGAGAAAGCTCCTGGCCAAGCGAAAGCCTCCAACTACAAATAATTCTCAGGCACCATCTGCCAATTCTGAACCCAAGCAGAGGAAGAATAAAGCTGTGAATGGGGCAGAAAATGATCCCTTTGTTAGACCAAATTTACCACAGCTGTAAGTTTAACATTTCAATCAGTCTTTTACATAAATTCTGAGATATTGTCTGTGTGTGTTCTATTCAAATAACAGCATAAAAAGACACTCGGTATATTCAGCAGCTATATTCTCACTAAGGACTTGCTGATGCTAGGGAAATTTGCACCACTGTCTATGAGGTTGTTGTACAATTTATTTTTGGTAAAGTCGCCAGAAAAGGGCCCATTCTGGGGATAGGCAATGTTCCTTATGTTATCCTGATCTAGAAGTCTCCTTGTCCTGTCTTCTTAGTCTTCTACTGTCACTGGTACCAGTTGAACTTTTCTGTATCCACATTGGTTTAAGAGCTTCTCTTTTAGTTGGAGATTATTTTTTCCCATATAACAGTATCTAGTTGACAAAGAAAAAATCTTTTTTCAGCCTTTAGTATGTGAAGACATGTCTTAAAACAAATGGAAATATCTTTTCTCTCCTTGTGAATGCTACATCCTGAGACTGTCAGAAGTTACTGATCCCATTTCACATATTCACAGTGTTGGCAATTTTTGTCATTGAAACATAAAAATTGAAAGTTCTTAAAGAGCTCTCTTTTTTCTGGGGACATCTTTTTCCTGCAGACAGAAAAGGTATAATTCAAGGCACACAAAGATGTGTTCTTGACATTTCATTTGAATATTTTATGGAACTGCTGCTTCAATGTATTAGTTACTGCCCTTTAGGCTAAGATGCTGCAGCTGATAGTATATCTGTTCCTAGTTTAAGTAAAAAGTAAATAATTAGGCTTAAAAAGAGTAGCAAATTAATCTGTGTTATTTTGCAGAAGTGAGCTACCTATATTGAGCATAGTCACTTGCCACCTCTCACATGTGGAGGCAGTAATTTGTACCTGTGGGGATGGAGGGTATATAAATTGCTATGGTTTGATCTGCTAAATAAATACATTTGGACCATCCCTTTGAAGACAGCTGTATGTGTTTTGCATAATGCCTCATTCTTAAAATTCCCATTGTGAAGTTGTTTTACTGTGACAAAAATACCACAAAAATACAGTAGTAAAGCTGGCACTGTAAGCAAATCTTGGTTAGCATTACTCCTGTTTTGGTACAGAGCTGAAGAGTCATTGCTCATTGTGACTTTTTAGTAATGCTCAATTCCTGTGTTTCTTCTTAGACCATAATTAATACTTCAGAATAGTACAGTAAATATTGCTATTGTGTTAAAAATATATTGCTGTGTGTTTGAATGTAATCCCTCCTGTTATTAAAAGTAACATTTAAGTAATGGAAAATACCTGAAAATTTACGGAAATTTTTATTTGCTAACTTTTGGCTGGTTATAGTCCCATAATCTTATTGCTCCTTTGAGAGATGATGAAATATAAATTGGGGAAAAATACAGATAACATGTAATTTTTAGATAGGACAAGATGAATTCCTGGTAATAAGCTTCAGAATATTTTCTGGTGTTACATGGTGTTAAATAATTTCCAATTTACTCAAGACTGCAAATTTTCATTTCATCTGGCTTAACCAGTTACATGTTAAATGACACATGAAAATGCTTGCTTGTTATGGAATTGTCAGGAGAACAATCAAAATTGTCCTTTTGTATCTAATGCTAGCAAAAATGTAAGCAGTTATTGAATCAAAACTGTTTTGCATTTAAGTATCATAGCTTGATCATTATATAATCTAGAGATGAGATTACTTGCCTGTATCATAACATTATCAATTTTGTTTCAGATCTTTGAGGAGATCTGTAATGCATCCTGAGATCACAGATTCATTTAGCCAACATTACGCTCCTAGGCCTTTACTTGAAAGGGGTTTTTTGTATTTAGGATTTGTTATAACTTTGTATTGTAGTATTATGTGTTGATTCCTTTCTGCTTCTCAGTACAGAATTGTTTTATGTATGTTGGTAAGACATTAATTATGCACTTCCATTTTAGAGTAAATTTGTCATGTGCTCTATGTGATTCTCTCCTATTACATTGCTTATCACTGTTTCTGCATTACTTTGACAGTAATGATCTTAATTAGTATAGTCAAATGGAAAAGGTTCTGTTTTTATGAGGCATGAGGAAATGCAGAGCTGCTTGAAATTAATGAACCAAACCAGTAGTGAATTGGTACAACATACATACAAGTGATCAAGCAGGTTTATTTAAAACATACAAACGACTTGCTAGGGTTTGTTGCCAGCAGGTGTCTTTACCACTGCATTGTTTGCTTTAAAAAATATCTCCAGCTTCTGGTATTGATGAGACAAAATGATCTACAGCTTTGTAACAATCAGGAGTGTTGAAGCTTTTTCTGCAAACAGGTGCCAACTATTTTGAAACAAACTGAAGGTGTTGCCTGAGGCATTCTTAATAAGGATATTGTTTGAGTTTAGCTGAATTTACTGTGGTCTCTGATAGGAATGTAAAAGCAGACTTTTTGCTCTGAAGTTATTGTTATGAAAGTGGCCAGTTTGCCAGTGTCTTGTGAGTGAATGTTGGATTGGTGCTTCAAGTAACATGGAGCACATGAGTCTAAATGCTGTCCCGGTTTTCCATCATTCTTCCCCTTTTTGTGGCCTAAGCTAAAACTAAAAAGTAGTTTCAATTTTGAGAGTTCTGTTTTTGACTGTGCAAAGTAATTTTATTAGTCTTATGTGAAAGGAATAAATTTAAATATAATTAAAGAAAAAAAATTATTTGAAGTAGAGGTTGCCTTTTTAGCCCTGGAAAAAAAAAATCTGTTTGACAACTCTCTTCCAAGTTCTTTGGGGACATGACAGAAGATTCTGTAAGAGTTAATGCAAGTCCCCACCTTTTGGAAGCAGCTCTTATTTCATGAGACAGCTGTTTCTAGGAGCAATGTTTTATATGGTTTAGATGGTAGAATCCTTCTTCTGCAGCTTCAGCCGTTGCAGTTGTATTCACTTCCCTGTCACCTCTTTAAGTGCCTCCCAGTTCCTCTGTGGTAGCCTGTGTGCATCCTTGTCCCTGCATGCAGTTTGGACTAGGAGAGCAGAGAGAGCTGGCAGGGTTTGTTACTGTGGCTGAGCAAATGCATCCTAGCGGGAGCATTCTGTTCTGTATGGAACAAATAAAAATATTTTCAGGAACTTTTTCAGGCTGAAGTGGCAACAATGTGTCTGGGCTTTACTGGACAAGTAAAGACAGCTTTTTTCCTGAGGCAGTCTATTTCTAAGGCAAACATGGAAACAATGGGTGAAAAGACGTCATGAAGGGTTTTGACTTGGTTGAAATTTATTCATCCTTGTAGAAATTTGGGGAACTGGAGTGAGAATAAGCTTGGACCAGAAGGGAAGAGCCTCAGAAATTGTAGCCAGAAAACTGGTATTGGATGTGTATATGGCTGTTTGGGAGCATGGCTGCATTCTGCTGTGCCTGTATCCAGGACAATTTTCCAGCAGGGCAGAGGTGGGAAGAGAGATGCTTGTAAACATACCAGGCTTGACCATGGTGAGAACCAAGGAACACATGGCTAGTTTGGGTTTTTTGTCTTGTCTGTACCCACTAGTAAAAGAATTTTGATCGTAGGGGGTTTTATCTGCAGTTGTGAGGAAGAAGTGAAAAGAAGACTGGTTGTCAATGCTTGTGTATTGTGTCAAAACGTTTGAAATTTGGTGGTGAAAAAAAAGTTGTAATTGGTGGTAATCAAGTTTTTCAGGCTGGGAAAGCTATCTACTTTCTTCCAGGAACAAAAGTAAGAGAGGCACATCGTGGCCCTTTATGTCACAGGAGAATTATGCTACATACTTAGAATATGTCCAGTGCATTTTGTGGAATTTCTGGAATTTATTGCATGTATTTCAGAGTTTATTTGGCCGCAGACGGCATCCAAATTTAAATTATTACAATACAGCAGCTATTGTACAGTAATTTTGTGCAGGAAAGATCATGGTCAGGACCAGACTGTTGCCATATTGATTCATGCAACATGTTCCCAGCTGCCCTTCTTCCCCCGTGCTCCTCAGATTAGCCCCAGGCCTGACTATCCAGCTTAAGATGGCAGCAGCCTTGTTTCTGCTTGATGTCCCTGCCCTCAACCAGACCTCCCTGTCTGATGAGACCTGTCTGTCTCAGGTGATGAAGGAGCAATCCCTTCTGCAGGAAACTATGGTGTGTGTTGTAGGTGCCTTGGAGGGTGCTCTGAGCAACCAGATCTACTAGGTGGCATCCCTGCCCATGACAGGAGGGTTGGAGCCAGATGATCTTTAAGGTCCCTGCCAACCCAGACATTGTGTGATTCTGTAATTCTGTTTTCAAAAGGTGCCTCCAGCGTGCTGCTGCCCTGCAAAAGGTGTGGTGAGTGGATGCAGGTAGAAAGTGGTGGGCTCATGGGGAGCAGTCTCTAGGCTGGTAGGATGTTTTCAAGCTGCAGTGAGCTCGTGGCCTACAGCCAGAAAACAGACACTGTTATTGGCTTACTGCTGTTAGTTGTGTGCTATTTTAATACAAAGTACATTGTATTTTTAGATTAAAACTAATAAACTCCTAAAAAAAAAGGGTTTCCAAGTATGAGAGAATAAAATTTTATTTTTCAGAAGTAAATGAACAAAATCCAAAGTGACTATATCTGTGTACAGCTCTGTGTTTTTATGCCTTTCTCCAAAATGTGGTGGTCAGTAATGACAGTTTTAGATTGCTGTGAAACAAGCTGTGCTTCTAATAGAGCTAGATTTGTAAGGAAATAGAAAAATGGAAAACAATCATTTATTGGGTTGTGGCATAGAAACATGGAAAGAGTGGCTTTGAATGTTAATGTTTTCAATATGACATCCAAGTTGTGCTCTGTGCTCAAGAGGGCTGTCTCAGGACTTTCTGAAAGGCAATACTTGCTAGAGCAGTCTGGGCACCTTGTAACTCTCTGGACACCTCAGGTTTTATAGAAAGGACCAAATTCTCTGTATTATGTTAGTTTTTAATGGGATCTGTGGTTTTAGGGCTCTCAGTGTTCACTGTAAGTTCTGATAGGTCATGTCATAAACGTCATATTTTGAGTGTGTTTTACTGGTGGATCAGCTTTGCAATGCCGCCTAAAATACTCTTTTTCTTGAGAAAAACAAGCTTTACTACCTGTATTTCTGTAAACCTGTAATTTATAGAGTAGACAAGAATCTGGGAACAACAGTATTGAACCTTGTAAACATTGATATTGGTCTTTTTTAGCTGAGAAATTAATCCACATTAGAGTAGTTTGCTGTTTTAATAGAAGTATTGAGGAAGTGTCAGGGATATTGTTTTAAGTCATCTAGCATGGTCTGCATTTCTTTGATATGGTCTGCTGGTAGATGTATTACAGCAGGAATTGGAGCATTTGTTTCTTATGTTTCTTGCTGTTGCTTGGACTGTACAAAGTCCAAGTACATTGCCAGCTTTCCCAGCTATGGAGACAGCCCATTTTACATTTGCATAAAGGCCTCTTCTTTTAAGATGTAGCATACGATGTCTAAACCCAGAGGAGATTCTGCTAGGAAAAGAATATAAGTGTTAGGTCCCAAAATCTGGTAGTAAGAGACATTCTGCCTTTCTTAGAGAGGCAAATTTCCTCCCTCCATTGCCTTCAGAGTGTTTGGGGATGTCTATTGACTGTAATACAAGACTGCTCTGAATTCCAGTAAAAAAAAAGATGCAGGGTAACTTTGTATGACATATCTTAAAAGAAACGATTGCTTGCTTCTCAGATTCTGACAGGATGTGATGATGGGTGCTTTTGTCACCTGATCTGAGTGTTTTCTATATGCTACAAACCCAGAAGGCTGATGAAATAACTACAGTCTTCTGAGGCTCTTTCCAATTTCTTGAAAATTTAGATGGTGTGGTCAAAAAAACCCTCAGTTTCACTGAGATGTGGTTGAATCAGTTTTCTGTTCTGGTCAAATCGTAAAATGGGCAGCAAAATTCTGTATTTATAATAAGAGGAATGGAAAGGGCTCTATGAGAGCTTCAGAATCACCAGATTTTATCTGAAAAAGATGCACTCCTTTATCAACAACTTTTGAGATGCGATAAGAATACAGGTGTTGGAATTCTGAAAACTGTGGTAAACTCGAAGTTTAAAAGGGAGAAAGAAGTCTCGTAGTCTATTAGATTTCTGCAAATTTTGTTGAAGTTGGTCGGCATTTGCTGTAGGTGAAATCTGAATTAGTGTCCCTCATCTCTGGAAAAACTATTGGTGATTCTCAAGACATTCTAGTCCTCAGACTTGCAATGTAAACAGCGTGTATAGCTTTCTAACCACCTTGTGTAAAGATCTTCCCAGCTGAGAGTTGAACCCACAGAAATACAGACTTTGTGAGAAGATATTGTACTGTGAGTTTTAGCTTTATATCATGCAAGAAGTATGAAATGTAGGCAAAACAAGAAAAAAGTGTACTTTTTGTTTCTTTTGTAGGGATTTGTGTGAACCCTTTAAGGACGCCACAGTTCTTTCTCCTTCCTCATCCCCTGTTTCTCTTCTTCATATGTGCATGATTTCTTACTTGGAACTTAAGTCTCTTGGGTCTTTTTTTTTGGGTGGTTTGTCTTTTTTGTTCATCAGATGGATACTGCCTGCAGTCCGTTCTCAGGTTTCTTAGTTACTAATCTGTGCAAACAGTCCAGATTCTCTGCATGATAACTGACTTTATGTCTGAGCAAGTCTATAGACAGTGAGGGACCACTGAATTATTTGTAGGCAGAAGTTGCCGAGAAAAGGAAGATGCAAAGGAGAATCACGTGTGAATTCAAAGCTGAATTTGTAGTTTCATGCAAAATGTAGTGCTAATGAACTTGAAATGTATGGTTTTGCACTACTGTCTGTAAATCACAGCTCAGAAATCCAGTGTTACCATTCTTGTCTAATTTCTGAATGTGTTAGAGTTGAGAACCAAGCAGTGGAGTAGCATCAGCTAAAATCTGGGATGGTGATATGATTCAAGATGCACCTAGGTAATTAACAGGCTATCTGGAAGAAGCAAAATGGTTCAATGGGAGAGGCAGTTAATATTGCAGAATACCAAATACAGGCATTCTGTAGGTATGTTTTGACCCTGAAATGACAAATCCAAGATGTTCAGATGGTTCAAAAATGTACTTCTAGGACTTCTAATGATTTCTAAATAACAAGATACTGGATGTACTGTAGTTTTTGAGTAAAAATGCTATTGTTTTGTTTGCCACCATACAAAAGTTATAATTACATGAATATTTCATTTTTCAGTTTGACTCTAGCAGAGTACCATGAACAGGAAGAAATTTTCAAGCTTCGATTAGGACACCTCAAAAAGGTATGTTTTTTTAATCATGGCCAAACCCATAAAAATTAGTACTGTCAAAATGAAGAGATAGGTTATTGAGAACTGTCTGATTAAAAACCCAATACTAAAAATGCTGTACTATTTTATGCCTAATAGTGGCCTTCCTTTTGTTTCTGTTTCTGCAAGTTTTCATCAATACTGGGATTACAGGGGAGCAGTAGTGAGTCCATCCAGTGTAACCCTGTCCTGGTTCCTTAAATCCTAAGAGTGCTAACAGTGATGATGCCACCGATCCTGCTCTTCCCCTTCCACTTTCTGAGCCCTTGTTTCACAGCTCAGTGAGCCAGCCAAGTTTGATGCATGGGTTCTTTACTTTTGTTTTTTGGCCTTTAAAAAGGTCCAATTCACAGCATTGTACTTCTGAATTAATATAACGTTTTCATCCTCTGCAGTATTCACTTCAGTTGTTATCAGTTAGCATATTACCTATCACAAGAGAATATAATTTTCCTACATCTATAGAAAATCTGTTCTCTATGTCCTAAATTATTTCTGTAGTCAGATATTTTACTCCTGTTTTTGACTTTGAAAAAAACCTTTTCTTGAACCCCATCATTCTAATAAATCTCTGTGGTGAGATAATTATTATATGAAGAAACTATTGCTATTCAAGCAAAGATTTTGAGGAATAACCTGTAAAATGGAATGGCAGTTGATGCAGACAAATATCTCAACCAGAGTGAAAGAAAAGGACTTACATGTGCTGGGTAGTAGTTCCTGAGTTGTTGAGTCAAAACAGGTCGTGGTGTTTTCCCTTTGAAATGTTGCAAGTCTGTTTCAGGTCTGTTCTCTTCAAATGTACAAGCCACCTGTTACAAATCCTACTATAATAAACTCAACTGGGCCCCTTGAGAAAGCTGCAGCTGTTTCTAAAGAATATGACAGGAAAGTACTTGAATCTGTAGTAGGAAATCTGCATATAATTTGCTGGTGCTGGTGAAGTAGACTGCCCACATTGTTCTTCATCGCGAATGGTTTAGAAGCTCCGGCTTCACATGAAATTCTGTTAGGAAATTCTGAAGGTTTTTTTTCCCATGTTTTAACATTATGGAAGTCTAATGGGAATTTCAAATGATAGATGAAATAAACTGTTACAGCATCATTTAATACTGGAATTTTGGTTTCACCCTGAGCATCACTGCTGGTGTACTTTGCAAAAGATGGAAATTCCTTGACTAAATGCCAGGGATGAAACAAGTGTTATTCTTAGCAAATCATACTTGACTATATCTGAAGAAAATAATAAAAATACAATCTTACATTATAATTTGTATGTGTGATACAGATTTTGTCATTAACTAAGTACAACAATTTTGTTACCTTCATTTTACATGGCTGTATTTCTTCCCTGAGCCTCTTGGCTATTTGCATTTCTTTTCTTCATTCCTTCAGCATATGCTGTTTTGCTGACTATTCCTCTTCCTTTTCACTCTTGAGATGCTTTCCTGGTGCTCTTATTTTTGGTGCCCTGTACATGCTGCCACCACCAGTTTTCTTTTCCTACTGCTACCCAGGAAATTCTTTTCCAGCTAGTTGCTTTGGTCCTGGAGAGAGGCTCTTGTTTTCTCACTTCCTTTTATATAGCAGTGACCTGAGGCAGCTAAGCTGGTTTATTCTTGCTTAAAGGTATTCACAGCCCGAGTGTCCTAAATAACAGCTGGAAACAATGCAACCAGCCAGTTCTCTTTGGACTAACATTGGCCTATGAACCACATTTTGAGAACCACTGAATTGCATAATATATGAACAAAAAGGTCCAAAAGAGGCATAACTGATGGATTTTTTTTTTTTTTGTTAGCCTTTGGGAAGAACATAGACAATTGTGTGTATAAGTGTGTGGCCTTTTGTGAGGGAAGGAGGACTGAAATTCTTTATAAAGGAATACTGGGTTATGAGGAACTGCCTATCATTTCAGGGTATTTAGCAGAGAACTGCAGGGATGTGTGTAAATATAGAAAAAAAGAGTTTAACATTATATAAACAAGAAAAAACTCAACTCTTGACACTGTATCTTAGGAAAAATAAATGATCCACCCAGATCTGCTGGCAGATCAGTGCTACTTAGTCCAGCTTTTAAATTATCAGGAATTTGATTTTCATTTCCTCCATGGAGGTTCATCTCATGTCTTGTTTTGGGATGAGAAGTTTTTTCCATTGCTTATGGGGGTGGTTTCAGGGTATTCACTGAAATTATCTATTCCAGACTCCTCAGTTCATTGGATATGTGGTCATTTAATATGTGTTTTAGATCATACAGATGCAGTTGTTGCTTCAGGATATGGGTTTATGAAAATGCTATATCATTATGGCATTTACTCTCTACCTTGTTGACTCGTGCCTCCATCCCCTTGTGCCATGGCTTGTTGCCCCGTTGCTTTTACCAGCACCACTGGGTTGTACAGTCAGAGAATAAATTGGATTGGAGAACTGATCTGGCTTCTTTCAAAAAACAAATATGTAATTTTTTTTGTGATGCTTGTTTCTTTTTTTCTTTTATTTCTTCTGATTTTTTTTTTTTTCCTTAAAGAAAAGATTGATTGGTATTCCAGTTTGGTATACCATGTGGCTGTGCAAAAGGCTGTGCCAAAATAACAAGAGGTGGTGACGGGTGCTGCTACTAAAAAAATATGTATCAGATACCAGGCCTTTTTCCTTTTCAGCTGAAAAAATTCCATAATTATGAGTTTTCTGATATGGACTAATTTTGTCTCCCCTTTCCGCAAGTTTTCAAGTTCTAGAAGCACTAACTCTGAAATCAATATAACCCTGTCTACAGTATCTTTCAATGAGTATGTTTCTCAGTTTGAGTATGGACACATAGGTTTCCACAAGTTAGGCATCATGAAATCTTTATGATTTTAGAGGACCTGAATAAATAATTATTTCATTGTTTCCTAATGCGTAGAATAAAGATGAGATAAAATTAAGTGCTGAAATTAGTTAAGGAATGTGCTCCTACCTGACATGCTGCTTTTGAAGTTGCACCTAAAACCTTATGCAATACACATTCTTTATTTGTAATTTTAACAAGATACACATGGAAAAATCTTTTCTATTTAGATTGGTTTTGGTGTCTTGTATCAGCACCTTAAGAATGTTTCTCCTCTAATGATGTGCTCTTTTATTCTTTTACTTGATTTGCACTTCAGCCTTAAAATCTTTTACATGTCTTTTCTTAAACTGTTGGTTTGTACAGAATCTATAATTGCACATATCGCAGTTTTTTTCCTTTTTTTGTACATCAATTTCAGACTGCTTCCCAGATAATTTATCAGCTTGGCTGAGGTACAAAACCCAGCTGCCTCTCATTTAAAATAGCATCCCTACAGTGCAGAACAAAACCATGAACATCCCATTACCTGTGGGTTCATGAACAGAAAAATTTCTTGAAACAGGCTTTTGCCTTATCTTTCTGAATTTTTCTGCCTTTAAGAGAAAAGCAGTGCTTTCTTCTAGTTCAGCAGGGTTTTGTAATGTAATGTTCCTCCATCACCACTAGTATTGATGCAGGGGTAAAAATACCCTTTTCAAATGGGAAGTAAATGAGCTTTTATATTTCCTTCTTTTCATTTGCAGGAGGAAGCTGAAATACAAGCAGAACTTGAACGTTTGGAAAGAGTTAGGAATCTTCACATTAGAGAACTGAAAAGAATAAATAATGAAGATAATTCACAGTAAGAGTCTTTACTGTCTTAATTTTGCATGTCTGTTTTAAAGTAATTCTCTTGTATCACATTTTACCTATAGAAGAGAGACTTGTTCATAATTGCTTTTTGCTTTTCTGTGTTTATATATATATTTTAAACACCAATTTATTTAACCTTAACTAAAATTTCTTACAATTTAGTAAATTTATTCTTGTTTTTGTTGAATATGCAAGAAAAAACATACCTACACGGCTTATAGTGAAGAGCTGAAACTTGCTAGACCGTATTATTAAGTTAAAAACAACCAAAAACTTGTGGGATAACTTAATGCAGTTCACTTAGTTGATAATAATGCAAGAGGTTTGATGCACCAGCAGCAATTTTGTGCTGCACTTAAAATTAGATTTGTGGTTATGGCTCTGTGATTTCATTCCTTCTAGGTACAGGTACCTAGCAGGAAAAAGCCATATTATGTTGTTACTTTGTATTTCACCTTGAATGGCAGTGTATCACAATGTTAAATTGCTACATTCTATGAACTGTTACTGTGTAGTTTTGATGGTTATAATTACATTACTTCATTAAGTCTGTTTTCCATCATGACAAATTCAGACGCTACAGTTTCACTAACACTTTCAGCTGGCACTGTTGCTTGAAAGGAACTGGTTCTGCCCCTCCCTGGCTGCTTAGCCCTGTTTTCTTTCACATGCTTGCCATGGCATTTCTTTATTGAACCGATGCTGGAAATCAATCCAAATTAAAACCAGCTCCTGTGGTTTCTTTTTCTGGATTAGTTTTAATCCAGATCAATTTCCTGGTCTAGTTCTTTGCCCAGTTGCAAAAATACTTATGCTGCCATGAGGAGAGAGGGCAGTGCAAGGGTGGAATGAGCTGGGGGAAAGACATGGTGGGACTGGACTTCTCACTTTCTGCACTAGGAAATGTTTATGAAACAGTAGCCTTAAGCCTTCAGTATTAATTTTTTACTTTTTAGATGCAATAGAATTGTGCATACGCTAAGGCTTTTAAATGTTAAAAGAAAAAGGTGTGAAATTGTGCATAACTGTTTTGATGGTACCTACCATGCAGTAATACAGAAATTATTTGTTACCATGTGGCTTTACTGCTAATTGATAGTTAAATTGTTCTGTGTTTTGGAGGTGAAGAATAAGGGGTGTTGATACTTATATATTGACAGCAGAGTATTTTTTTTAAAAAAAAAATCTATATTTTTAAAATAAAAATATACAATATTACTTTTAAATAAATGTCATTCAGCATACAAACAAGCAGGTTAAATGACAACATTTATAAATCTTCAGTGTTTGCATTAGAACAGGTATAGGTTTTTTTTTAAAAGGATCCTTCAACAATAAGAAATAAATGGCACAGAAAAATGACAGGCTTTGACTATGAAAATACTGCATATGTGGGGCAAAGAATGCCCAAATTACAGTCACAGTTGAAAGGGCATGGACAAGCTTCAGTCCATGGTGCAGCTTCACTGCTCATCATCTGCAGTCAATGCTAACCCATTTTATGGTACAAAATGAAAAGCTTTCTGCTGTGTGTTCATGTTTTTGTGGGAGTTTGGACGAGTATTTACCAAGTGGCCAAGTCACAGCTTATAGTCCTCATGTAGAAGAGAAAAGCAATAAAGAAATAATTTAGGTCTGTAGCCCTTGCTGTCTTTCTTAACTTGTCTTGGTGATGTGGCTGTTTGGTAAGGGAGAGACTTCTCAGCCAAAGCACTGCCGGATTCTGACTCAAATCCTGTTGGGATTTCCACTTCCAGCTGTGGTGTAAAGCTAAGCCCATTTTCTTGTTCCAGCAACAAGTCCCTCTACCCTTGGGTAAACTTGTATGTCTACAACTGCCCTGGAATAATGGGACAAGTTGGGAGTGCAGGTCAGGGCTTCCCTGTTGGCTCTGGAGCCCACATGATGTTGGGGTGCAGGTTCTGAGCCATGGAGAGCCACACAGTCTAGCAAGATTCACAAGATTGGCCTACTAGAGGTACACATGTAACAGAAAGATGATTAAAAAAAAATTTGGGCTACTGGTCCCATGACATCAAGTGCCTAATGATGCTGCTTTTAAATTTGTTTTTCTTCTACACTGAATACATTATTTACTGTTTATGGTTTCTTTAAAAAAATATTTAGCATTGAAGTATGTATCTTTATAGTGAATAAAAAGGAAAGTTTTATTCCTGAAAGGGGCACAGTAGGCAAGAATTTGCATGTTCTCTCAATTACTTGACTACCTATGACCATACTTCCAAAACTGTAGAGATTATGGAAGGATAGGATGAGCTATTGGTAGACTGCCCCTAAATTCTTCTTTAAAGTTTTTTATGGAATATAACTGGCAGCTTGCCTTAGATTCTTGCCTTGTCTCATTGCTATACTAAGAATGTGATGAGTATTCAGATCCCTTCCCTCTGATTGGATGGAAGAATATATATTTTAGGAGAGAGAGTATGGTCCTTTTTCTTGGTCTGGCAGTATCATATTATAAGAAGTGTTTTCATTTTGCTTTTGCTTACATGTGAGCAGATAGTCAATTTTTTCATGTGTTTTCCCCATATTGCTGTTTCTGATTTGTTTTAACTTTTTAGTGTTATATAAAACCAATTTTTTTTCTTTAAAAAGGCAGTAATATGTAGTCATGTTGTGTGGGAAATTGGAAGAATGTCCTTGTTGTCTGTTTCAGAAAGTTGAAATGTGAGTCTTCTCTAAAATTTGGCACAACAAAGAGAGACCCATGTATCACATGTTTAAATTTAAGCATGCTTTTCTTATCTTCAGAAAAAAAAATAGGGAAAAATAACAAAATGTTTGCCAGGATTGATTGTTTTGATGATAGTGTTGTGATAGTATATGTAAACTAAATAGTCAAAAGGTATTGGTCATGTTGTACAGTTGTGTCATAAGATTTCTTGTGGTGTAATATTGCTCAGCATATTATATGTTGTTTCTAAAAAGAAAACTTTATTTGATGAGTAATACTAAGAAATTTGCATTTTAGATGCTACTTGTTTACCTTAAACAGAATAAAACCATTTTTTTTCTTTCAAGATTTAAAGATCACCCCACATTGAATGAACGGTATTTGTTACTCCATTTACTTGGCCGAGGTGGCTTCAGTGAAGTATACAAGGTAGGGTTTGTTGAGTCTGATAAATATAAATTTTGAGCTGTGTACATTTAATTTGGGAGGGGACAAAATGGGATCTAATTAAGTAGAAAGGCTGTAATGGGTTGACCAGGCTTCAGTTAACCTGTGGAGGAGAGGTAGCATGACAGTAGCCCTGTCAATAGATTTGTGAATTACATGCCATCTTTTTTCCTCACTTTACTGGGTGTTATTTTTATCACCTTTGGTTATAACTTTGCCATATTCATGCATTTCTTTTTTTAGGCTTTTGATCTTTATGAACAAAGATATGCTGCTGTGAAGATTCACCAGCTTAACAAAAGCTGGAGGGATGAAAAGAAAGAAAACTACCACAAGTAAATACTAATTACTTACACTTCATATGCTAAGCTTAATAGCATTTTGTTGATTGTAGAAGACTAATGTATCCATCTTCTTTTAGACATGCCTGCAGAGAGTATAGAATACACAAAGAACTGGATCACCCCCGAATAGTTAAACTGTATGACTACTTCTCCCTGGATACAGATACGTAAGTAGAACTTGGCAAGGATTTTAGTGCTGTATATTAGATAAACAGAAATGAAGAGTATTTGAACAAAAATAACGTATGTTCTTGCTTTCAGCCAAAACATTTTTAAAAACCCCATACTAGTTGCAGAATTTTGTCTGTTAAATATTGCAGGCTTTCTATAAGGTGATGAGAAGAGAGTGTTTTGCAACACCTGACTGGCATCAAAAGGCTGCCATACCTAAGATAATTTTCCAAGACCTAATGGCATCAGGGGCATTACTAGCCTAGGCATAGCCCCTGGTGACTGGGCTGTACCTCTTTGCACGAAATTGTGACATTTAAGGGATAGTTAAGGCATTTTGATTTTGAGAAATGTGTCTACTATAAATAAAGAGGCTTTTCTTAATTTCTTGTCCATATGGATGCATTTTCTCTTCTGGTATGAATGTTCTGATTTACATCAGTTTTCATGAGCTAATAGTTACGCCATGTGTTCTATGAACAATTTCATTCATGTATTTTAATATTCAGGCAGCCATTCTTAAACTTGTCAGAAGGAAACTATGTTGTCATGTCTGTTTCTGATTGTGCAGTATGATACTTTCTTTCATTTTGTGTCTCTAAATTCTATCCTAGGTTTTGCACGGTTTTAGAATACTGTGAAGGCAATGACTTGGATTTCTATCTCAAGCAACATAAATTGATGTCAGAGAAAGAAGCTAGGTCCATTGTAATGCAAATAGTAAATGCACTACGGTATCTCAATGAGATCAAGCCCCCTATTATACACTATGATCTTAAACCAGGTAAGTGAGAAATGTTACGATTGAAAATGTAATTTATTTTTTATCTTTTATTTTGTTTGTAATTCATGCCTGAAAATGCCAGAGTTATCTTCTGTGTGTCAGGGTTATTGCAAACAACTGGAAAAAGTGTGTACTTTTCTTCAGAATTTCATTGCCAGAATCATCTGCCTTTTCTATGGAAAATGTTTGTTACAACTTTTCTACCTTGCATTATTTTGATTTGAATTTGTAGGAAAAACTCATATAGCTAATAGATACATGCATTGGTAGTTAGCAGTATAAACAGATAAGATCATTAGAAGGCTCAGTCCTGTCTGGTAATTGTGGAATGCTGATGTGTAATTACCTTTTCCCATATATTTTTTTTTAAACCTGTAAATACGTAATCAGGCACTTTCAGCATCCCAGTATAAGCATTCCAAAACAAGACTTTACAGAGAGTTTTCTTTACAATGAATAATAAATAAATTTATAAACTGTATTCCTCTTGATTCCGTTGTCTTTGTTTTACCATCTCGCATGAATGATGCTTATATTCTTCATGTGCTTTAATCTGCTACACTTCCAAGTATGGGGTTTGTAAAGTAACTCTTAGTGCCAGGCTGTTTGCTTTCTGTTCTGTAATAAACAGTTCACACAGGTTTATTTTGTCTTACAAAATTGTACTAAATGTATTCTTAGTCTCATTAGTTTTTGTTCTCAGAGGAACTTCATCAAATAATTTTTATATCAAGAAATTTTTGTACAGCTTTAACCCATGGAGTAGGATTTGTAGGATTGCAGCAATTTCTTGGCACAATTTTGTGGCATATGCAGACCGTGAAAACTGTAGTGTAGGGTTCATTCTGGCAGAAAAATAATGAGACTTATTTGTAACTAATATATGGGTGCATTCTGATATTTCCTCACTCCATTTTGGTGTTTCTTTGCTGACCAACCAGCTCCCATATGAGAGAGCCATTTCAGATTATCATGGTAACCTGGAGAGTTGCTGAAACTGCACAGAAATTGTCATAGTCAAGTTACTCTAGACTTGAGGATGTAAAGATTATGTAAATGTATCTCAGGTGGTTCAAGCATGGTGCTAATAACATAAGGCTGTGGGTTTGGTCATGGGTCCCTTTTAACCCAGGCTGTTTTATGGTTCTGAGTCTTTGATTCTGTAAAACTGTCACGTACCCTCATGAAGTTAGATGCTCTTGGAAATTGAACCTGGTTTGGAAAATAAAGCATTCTGTTAGCTTTTTTGAAGAAATTTTTCTCTTCTTTTCCCCCTGAATAGGTAATATCCTTCTTGTAGATGGAACAGCATGTGGAGAAATAAAAATTACTGATTTTGGTCTGTCCAAAATAATGGATGATGATAGCTATGGGGTGGATGGAATGGATTTAACTTCACAGGGAGCAGGAACTTACTGGTAAGCCCTGGTTTGATTTTGCTGTTTAGACTTTGGATCATTTTTCAGATTTTATAAATGTAGTCTTATAAAGCCAATTCGGAGAGACAGCTAGGACTAAAAATATTAACATGGATGGCAAAGGTCTTTGTGCAGTACTGTGATGCTGATATTCCCAAATGTTAGAAGAATCTATCTTAACAAGTAAAATAAGAGAATTAGTGTTATCTATATATAAGTATGTATGTATAAATAAATGTGGAACTGATCACCGTCATTTAGAAACATGGTAACCTCTAAAGAGGCAGGTATTATTTCTTTGGCTGCTGGTGGTTGAAGACATTTGACAGAGACATTTGGTGATTAAGTATGGGTGCTTAGTACTTGGAAATTGTAGAACAGGTATTACCAAGAGGTAATGTCTTTAGGACAAAAGGGTATTCACTCTTCCTTCCTAAACGTTAAAGACAGCCCAGCAGCTGTGATTTATTTTTTGTGTACTTGCATGCTCATCCAAAACACTGGAGTTTTACAGCTGCCAAAGCATAGGTATGACTATAAGCATTTCATTGCTTACAGAAAATCTGTTTTTAGAATCTCTAAAGATGCAGATTCTTCATGGCAGGGTAGCTCTTTCAGCCTGGGTGTGTGCTGGCTCTGTCAGGATGGGTGGATTAGAAATCCTGTACTGGGCAGGTTGTTACAAGTCATTTGCTGTACTGAGAAGCCAGTGTCATTCCCATTTGCTTTGCACCTCTTCCCATATTCAGGAGTTGGATGTAATAAAGTTTTTGCCTTTTCCTTTAGAGTTTTTAGAAAAGGAAGCGCCAGTGTGCGCATGCTGTGAGAAAATGATTACTCGAGTTGAAGCATTTTAGAAGTGTTAGGCTTTTGCTACTCTTTTTAACGGTTTACCTATTTAAACACCAGTTTAAATATTTTATTTTAGGAATATATATGAGAAAAATTTTGGCTTTTGGATTTCATCTAGAATGCCTCGGGCACTAGTGGTGCTGAAAACTTAAAAGTAAAAAAAGATCTGTAATCATTAGAGATTAATGATGAGTCTCTGCATTTCTAATTCATGCTTTCTCTGACCCAAAATCTTCATTAGGGAGGGAAAAACATAGAGTGAGTTTGAGGTTGGGAACGAGTCTGTTCAGAGTACATTGCACAGACTGTCAGCAGTATAGCCCTGGAAGGGATTTCCTCAGTCACTGGGTTCAGTTACCTGCCTTCCCAGGCAGTTAGGTTAAATAATCTCTTTGGTAAACTTCTAGATGTTTATATTAAATTTAGATAGTGTTTTGGCCCCAGTAATCTGATTTGAAATGCCTTCTGTAACCTCAGTTCTCTGATCATTAGAAATCTAATCCTCTAATTTGCAGACTGTGTGTATTTGTGGCCAGTTTATACTTGTTTGTTCCTGTGCTAACATTGTCCTCCCTCAAGTAGGTTCTGGCCCTTCCTAGTACTTGAACCTTGGTGTTTTTGTAGCCTTCACTTTTTCTTCCCTCTGAACTGTAGGCTATCCATTCTTCAGATCATTTTAGTAACCTTCTTTGCATTTGTACCACTTTAAGATCACTTGTCTTAATTGTTGTAATCAGAATTGTAAACAAGTATTCCAGAAGAGAGTTTGTGATACTGTTTAAAATAGTTGCATTTTTATCTCCTTTTTTCTGCCTGTTTCTATTTCTACAAATATTTCTTCAAAGTTTCTCTTTAAGTCTTATATGTTGTTGACGACAGAGTGGCTGTTCTGTAGTTGCCCCAATAGTTGTTTTGCATTTTTCAATTTTAAATATTACAGTCAATAATGCTCGACTGCCCTTAAATTAATACATATGGGAGGTTTTGTTTGCTTTTTAAAGGAAGTTCCATTTCATCAGTTATTCTGTAATTCAGCAATGGCATGGGAGCTTCCTCAACTTTCATTAAATAAAGTTCTCTTTCTGCAAAATATGGGAACAGAAATAACAATCACCCTTGTCTGTCATATACGCCTCTGGGTAATGTTACCATTTTTACTAAAAACTTGGCTTAAAGAGTCTTTAAGCCATTTCCTTTTTTTTTGATTCCTAAGCAGGTCATGCTGTAAAATGCCCTATTTGGCTTTTTTCTTTCCATGCTTTGATAGAGGGCTTCACATTTAACTTGGGGTCACAATTTAAAAAGAAATTATAATTGGCAGTTTAGGTAAAAATGTTTGTATTTGTGCTTGTGTCAAATAGACTCCTCTGTTTGACTAACTGTATAGAAACTGTAATACCAGTTTTGGTGGGTTGCAAGGTGTTGGAATGCAGATTGTAGGGCAGCTGTACAATTGTCAGAAGCTCAGAGATGTGTAGGTAGGTGTTTGTACACTTTGGTAATGGAGCATGTTCTAGTGATGCCATACTTACAGACTGAAATGCCTGTTTTGTTTTCCAGGTACTTGCCTCCAGAGTGTTTTGTAGTTGGCAAAGAGCCACCAAAGATTTCTAATAAGGTTGATGTGTGGTCAGTTGGAGTAATCTTTTTCCAATGCCTTTATGGTAGAAAGGTAAGGAAAGCTTTAGAAAATCTAAAGAGTTTTAGAGTAGGTGCCTGTTCTCACTAGACTGTAAAGACATGAACCTACATGGAAAATTACTTGTGTTACTTTTTGGTGGTGTACATTGATTTTACAAAATATTAGAAAATCTTGCCTGTAACTTTTTTATTTGCAAAATAGTTGGAAGCTTGTATGAACACTGCAATAATTTACTATAGGATACATATTTATGAAATCAAAGTAATTGGATAAATCTGAAGAAAATCATGTGCTTGTTTTGCAGCCATTTGGCCACAATCAATCACAGCAAGATATCCTACAAGAAAATACAATATTAAAAGCCACAGAAGTTCAATTCCCTGTCAAACCTGTTGTAAGCAATGAAGCCAAGGTAACTTTTACTATAATCTCCGAGTAAAACTTTCATCTTGAAGGATTCAGCTGTAAAATTGTTCTTAACCCAGGAATGCTGTAGGACATAATAACTATGTAGAAAAACTTACTTGAGAGCTAGTATGTGGATGTTTTTATTTAAGCAATCTTATTCTGGGACTTCTCAAAATCATGTACTTCAAAGCAAAACTATATATATATATTCCAGAAATTTGCAAGTGGATTTTAAGTAGGCCACCTCAAAAATGGTCTGCTTTACTTTTTCTCAGAGGACCTTATGTGTCTCATTCAGGCTGTCTTACTAGAAGTTCTTGTGAAATGCTGCTGCTAACAGTAGCAAGCTCTTTCTGGAAATAGTCGATGTTATTCTCTGCAGCTTTATTGGCTAGAAGAACTACTTGACTACCAGGTGCCTGAAGGATATGACCTCTAATACTCTTCCCTTTGAAAGGTCGTAGAGTGTGTGTATTAACTTAAATCTGAGTTTAGAAACATGAATTTTTGAGATTAAGAATCTAGAGGATATTTTGATGCTGATTCAGGAAATAAGACTACCAAAATAGTTTCTCTGCCAGGTGTCAATTCCTCTATACAGTCTGGCCATTCAGAAGCAGATTAAGGTGGTTTCACAAATGATTGCTACTGTGAGCATCTGTAACACAAATCCAATCCTGTGAAAGTGGAAGAAAATATTATATGTTACTTGCTTGTAAATTTTTGAAAGATATATTCATGACCAGATGCCGTAGATGTGCTCTTTGAGGAAAAAAATGCCAAGATAGTCAAATGCTTATTCAAGTTTCAGCAACTAATTAAACGTACTTACATTTGGGGCACACCAAAAATTTAGGAATGTTAAGATTCAGCTTATAAAGATAAAAAGGAAAAGAAACATATTTCTAGAGGCAGTAGCTTCCCAACAAAATAAGTCTTTTTGGTACATAAACTTGCTGTTACAACTGGTGGTATATATCTGTTAATTATATTTTGTAAAAGTAGTGTTAGTGAGAGAGTTGCAGTTAAAGTTATGAAAACCTGGTTGAAGAATTATAGTTAGAATTGGGGTTTTTTTTTGATTGAGGTTTTTGTTTGCTGTTGATTTTTCACTGGCATTTGAAAAAACTACCCCTGGAATGAGCTGACAAACACACATCATGTTACCAATACCTTTACATAGTAAGAGTTTGTCTGTGTCTTTTAACTTTGCATTTCTTTGTCATTAATAGTTTTTATATAGAGGATGTTAGGAAGGAATAGACAGCTCAGCATGGAGAACTGGCAGCTTTTTGCATTCTCTATGTATTTGCATGCTCTGTTTGTTTGAAAGACTAAAATAAACTTCCAGTATTCTCCACTCATATTAACCATTGTCATGATAGCTGTGAGAGAGAGGGAGAAATGATTCTCTGGTGGAAATGCTATAAAACAATTTCAGACAAACTTAATGTAGACCATTTACAATGACTGTGTAGAATCCAAATTATTTTTCAGATTTATAGGCCTGGCAGTTGGAAAAGAACAGCTTGTAAACTGAAATTCTGATTTGGAAAACACGGAGATTAAATAAATATGGAACCTCAAATGACATTGTTAGTTAGTTTTCAGACTGTAACTGTCCTTTGATCCTCCTCACTGTTTCCTATTTTGTGCAGTGGTCTCCTTTGCTTCACACTAGTGTGGCTACAGTGCCACAAAACTGTGAAGTATTTTAAAAACATTTCAGACACAAACTGTTACTCTGAGGGTCTTGAGAATAACTGTTTACAGTTCATTTGTTTTGAAGGATTTACTGTGAAGAATTTGATTAACATATGTCATATCCAAGAGCATGTGAATATCTACTAACAGATGTGCATGATTTTTATATTGTACCTTGTTCATGCTGGATATGCAAATGTTAGAAGTAAATTCTAGCATGATTCTTTGGAACTTGTATCACAGATTTTTCTCCTTTAATCTCCAGATTTTAATTGGAGCAAAGACCAAACAGCTGAACAGATTTATCAAAGAAGACATATGTAATTCTTTTAAATTAAGTTCTAAATTAAGTAATGATGTGCTAATCAGTTCTGTAGCAATAATAAGGATTTTCTATCATTAAATGTTGAAGCCCAGGCTCTCAGGAGACCAAATGTTCTGCGTGTGCTAGACATAAAACTTGACAGAAACTTTCAGCATAAAATGATTGGCATAGGTCATATGGACCGAAATGTAGGGATGACATAGTGTTTTTCAATTGATTAGATAATTTTAAGCAGGTATGATTGAATTTTTCATGGGGGGAGAGTATCAGCAAGGTAGTGGTTTCCTAAATATTCTTTATATGATGCCTGTTGAGCATGGCAACTATCAATGTAAATTTCATGTTTTGCTATACCCTCTCATGGCACATGTGGAAATGCTTGTTTTCAAAAGTCAGCTAAAGCATTGAAATTCTGTCTCTGCATCATCCACCTATTCTTCCCCACTCAATGGTTTTAGAAGCTCATTGGTGAAAGTAGAAAGGTCTCCTTTTTCAATCCTCTGACACTTGCTCCTGGTTTTTATTCATCTGTTCAGGCATAAAATATGCAAAAATCTAATTGGGTGAGGTGCTAATGTTTTACTTGTAAATATAGTTCCTAAAGATGGAAATACATATTTGAAGTGTGATTATTTGAAGCCAATTAATTTGCTGATTTTTTTCTTTCAGCCATGATGTTATATTTCTTCAGTGGGTTCAGCAGCAAAATGTTAGATTGTCGTTTGAATTGAATTGTTTTAGAGAAAGAATTTGTTTAGAAGGTAGTTTATCCAGGAGGACATGTCTATTTGCCTGAAAGCAAATATTAGTATTTGGAATGTTACCGTAACTTTCTACATTTCTTTTCTAGGCCTTTATCAGACGCTGTTTAGCATACCGAAAAGAGGACAGATTTGATGTCCACCAGCTGGCTAATGATCCTTATCTTCTCCCTCATATGAGGAGATCAAATTCTTCAGGAAACTTGCATATGACTGGCCTAGCAGCATCCCCTACACCACCTACTTCAAGCATTATTTCGTACTGAAATTTCTCCAGCTTGAGGAATGGGATGGTACCTTTGTTTAGTTTTGAGATGCAGACTTGAGCTTGAAAGCATTTGAGTGTTTTTACACAGGACAAGTTTGATAACTGTGTTTTCAGACTGAAGTCCTCCTACATAGTGTCATTTGTATGATTGGAGTGGATCATGGACTGTGAATAAATGTGCCCTTCTGAGAAACACCATTAAACACTGAAGGATGAAGGATGACACTTCCTGTTACAAACTAACAGGTATACTGTGTTTAAAACTGAAGAAAAGGTTTTTAGTTTTTTTCTGGGGAACATTGTAAATAATCTTTTTAATACTTTAAAGTACATTTGGTGGATACTGGAAAGTTCTAACATGAAGGGTAGTTTTTCATTATTTAAATAAAAAAGGGTAGTGAGCAAATTTGAAAACACAGGAAAAATTTTGTGCCTGGTTATGAAGTAAATGAACTGCCATCTTTCCAAGACATTGATCTTTCAAAACCAAAGTAAGGAATGTGAGATGGTGAAAGATAATGTTCAGCATCAGATTTCTCAAACAAAATTGGAGTATTTTATTTGGCTACTCAGGCTTGTACCTCCAAAAATGTGGTGGTGTTCCACTGAATTTAGATTGGAAGGGTGATATAGAATTCCTGATACTTACTTCTCAAGTAGATTGCTAATTTTGAAATCCATTCAGTTTTTTAAAAATACTATACTTGCTGTGGTATTGAAACTTGTGAAACCTTCCAGGCTTCTAATAAAAGCAAGCAACAGTATGAAACCAAATGCAAACAGGTCATGTATAATGTTCTATGCAGGAATAATGATAAATTCCCTTCTAGCTCTACTGTAAATTGTTGTACAGATGTCACATTTTCAGTTAAATTTCAGCAACTTATTCCTGTACAAATGTTTAAAGTATGGCTTTTTCTAATTGGATATTGTATTTTTTTTAAGTCTCCCTCAAGGCGCTTTTACTTGCTGCTAAATGATGTTGCTTTTACTTTTCCAAGAGTCAAATGACCTCCTTCAGGTGCGAGTCAACTGTACGAGAGATGGAGCAGAGGCAATCCGTTACCAATCAAGGCATGTACAGCAGATCTGTGTTGGCAATTTACAGTACAGTTCTTTCAGTCCGTTTATTGCGTTCTCTTCCTGCAGAGCGCATTGGTAATAGATGTAGAAGTTGCTCATGGTTATTCTCTATTTCTGGAAGTTCCTATCAACAAGGAAATGTTTCTTGTGGCTTGTACAGATATTTTAAAATGTGAAACATTTTCTAACTGCCTTGTATGGTAGAAACTTATTTTTCAGAACAGTGTATCTCTCTCCTGTTCACTATTCTTTTTACTATCCCATTCTTGATGCTGAATACCTATATGTAATTTTGTCCATGTTGCAGAAAGAGGAGGCTGTATTACCACAGGTTTTCATTTAGTATTGTACAGTTAAACTGTTGCTCTTGTTTCTGATGTTGCAAGCCATTTTGTTTTCATTGTATATAAAGAAATGTTAACTGTCTCTTTAAAATGCTGCTGAAATTGTAGAGAATGTAGCCAAAACAGTAATAAACAACAGGCAGTTGAAATTTCAAGGTTTTCATTGTGTGCTTTTACATTTCAGCATAGGGCAAATCACATAACCATATCAGTGAGCAACACAAAAATATTTAAAGCAAACTCTTCTTAATTACAAACAAAAGGCCAATAATATAATAATTAATTTAGTAACATTGGAGGCGAAAGGGGCAGATTCATGAAACTTAAAGCATCTGTCATGATGAGGTAACCAAAACTTCATTTGATTGAATGGATTGCACAATAACAACTTGTAAGTATTTCAGTGGTTCTTTTTAAAATATTGAGCAGTGGGACAAACATTAGCTCAAAGGATTATTAGAAAATTAGACTCAGACAGAATACTGGGACTCCATCCTTTCCACTCTTTACAGCACAAGTCTGAGTGCAGACTTCAAGGAGAATGTGCTATAGCTGTAAGTTCACTTTAAATTTCATTCCTTCTTATTCTGCATGTTGGTAACTGAAATAGAATTGATAGTTTTACCACAGGAAAATACGTTGAAGAGTGGAAATTGTGGTTTTATTTTGTGAAGGCTGGTCAATATTTTGACTTTCTGAAAAGTGTTTTTGCCGCTCGCGAAGTCGGGAGATGCATGGTGGCAGTGCAGGCACCGGAACAGCGCGGCCCGGGGAGCTCCGCGCTGCTGCCTGAGCAGGTGACTGCGTTTTAAAATCAGCAACCCCGAAAAGGAAAGCACGTTTTGGAATTTAAAGCATCCTGCGTGTTCCTGCTCCAGCTTGATATCTTCTGGATTGTAAAAAAAACACAGGTCTGAGGCGGGGCCACCGGCCCGGCAAGCAGGACATGGCACAGCCAGCCTGGGGAGGGGATACAGGTCCCCAGCAGCGTTCTGCTTCACCGTGCGCTGCGTCCCGGCCCGGCCGGGGCTGGGGCTGGGGCCGGGGCCGGGGCCGCTGCCGTGGGGCAGAGGAGCTGCGGCCCGCGGGGCCTGGGCTGGGCGGGTGCGGCACCGCCCCCGCAGCCGCGTTGTGTGGGAGGAGCGGCTCGGCAACGGAGTGGAGTTGCCAGCAAGGTGAGAAGTGTCTTTTGGTCTTTTATTATTCCTCAAAGAGCGCTCAGGACTTGGTGCTCTTCTCCAGAAGTGGGATACTGCGTTGGGAAGGGAGACTGGAGAGCCTGGCCTGGCGGTGTAGGGACCTGGGCAGTGTACCAGGACAGGGGAGCCTCAAAATTCGGAGCCAGTGTGGTTAGAGAGTGTCCTTATGCCTTAAGTACTTGAGTCTTACAATTGCTATTGCCATTTTTAAAAACTCTTTCCTCCATATCAGCTCCAGCCAGAGTGAGGACTCTGGTTTGGTAGCTGAGGGGTAGCTGAGGGCAGCAGGGACTGGCGGTGTTTGCCCTGCACAGCCAGCCCAGCGTGTCCCTCTGCCACCATCCCGGGGACCGGGGCACGGCCGGGTCCCAGCATGAGCCTGCCATGGGCTCCAGGGGGTGAACACCCTTCCTGAGGCCTGCTCCATACCTCCAGGCAGCCATGGGCTGTAGAGCTGAGGACAGCGTTGCCTTTGTAGGAAAGGTAAGACTGCATATTTTTCAGAGGAATAATGAATGATCCCAAAATCTCAGGTGTTTGTGATCACAGATGGGTGAAAGGAGTCCAGTGAGATACACAGAGCTCCCCAAGTCACTATCCTGGGGGTCTGTCTGGCATTACATACCTGCCACCTGAGGCCAGCATGTTTCTAAGCACCCCTTCCACAAACAAAGCAGGTTTTACTCAGTCCTTAAAGCTCCTAGGTAAGGATCCCTGAAAAACTCTCTAACCTCTTCCAATACCTAAGTTTGGCTCTAGTTTACTTATATCCTGACAAATTTGTCCACCTTAAAGATGCCTCTCAGTGATGGCTGCATTACTTATCCAAGTGATCTGTTCTAGTTTTTCCTTGCATCCTGTCTTTTTTACTGCTCTTTAAGCCTATTATTTCCAGTCCTGGGCACTGTGGCACAAAAACCATTTTCCTGCCATATACATGAGCTTTGCTTTCTGTACAGTCACCATGTGTTTAATTTTGAACTTCATGTGTATCTTTTGAAATTAAGATTATTGTCCTCTGAATAAGTGAGGTTCTTGCAGAATAATTTCAGATATTCAACTCCTAACAGAATGTTTGAGAAACTTGCTGTTGGAGAAATTTGATCTTCCTTTTTTTGCTGGAATAAATCAAGTCACCTTGCAATCTTCTCATTGTGCAATGTTTCCCAGGCTAGTAAAATTCTGTGTGTAAATCAAGGAAAAATACTTTTCCCTAGAGAAAAATGCTTTCAAGAGCTAATTGGGTATCATTAAGAAATTACAGGATGTTTAAATTTCAGAATCCCCTTGTACAAATCTATGGGTATCTTTTTCTCTGCACCATTCAAACATACCCAGGGACTTTGTCTCTAAACAGTGGAGGAGATCGCAGCCACATTTGCTGTGTCCTCAGAAGATGTGCAGCTCTGCAGGTCAGCCAGCAAAGTGAAATGTTTTCTTGCTCTTGTATGAAAGCTATGTCACGGTATTGGGCAGAGCACAACTCTGCAGACCAGTGGAACAAGAGTTTGCTGGGAAGGGATTGCCATGGCCTCACCCCATGCCCCTGATCCATTCCTGTTTCTGTAGTTTTGTAGTTGTACTTACAGTGTAAAAACCAAGCAGTCCCTGGACATCACCCTTGTGTCTCCTGTTACTCTTAGGAAACCTGTTTACCTATATGCAAAGTTTGAATCATTTTGCAGCTGGCCTGGGGTTGTGGCTTCCTGTTATTTGTAGTATTGATGTCCACAGGGGTTGTGCAATTACTCCCTTCTCCAAAACTGGAAGGACAATCCTTAGCAGAGTTGTTGTCTTCAGTAAGGTCTGGGAGCAGCAACAGCTCAATGAGGTGTAAGCACTATCCAGCATTTCAGTGCCTGGAAAGGCCTGACAGCACCTTACTGAATCAATAGACTATTTTTGATGTTGGAATACTGAAATATTTATAGTTCAGGACAGAAGACATGTTCAAAGCAGCTTCTTCTAAATGTTGTTCTCTAATAGAGAGCTATGATAGTTTAAAATATCGGTGGTATATGGCTTTGTCAAAGGCAGTGTATTAAGTCAAGTACATTGGCTATATGTACAAGCATGGGGTTGTTTTTTTTTATGGTTCTAGTTGAAAGGATAAAAATGCCACACACATCTACAAGTTAATGGTTTTTAGATAATATATGCAAACATTGTATTTCACTTTGTAGTACTCTTAGGTAGGATCTGGCAATATGTGTCTCCTATTGCTCAAATGAATTTTAACTTAAATTTATATATGGTCAGCACACCTTTCACTGCAATGGAATAGTTGGAACTGGGGCTTGTAGAGAAAGAAGTCCTGTGATGCTTTAATATGTATCTTCCAGCCCTCAGACACTGGTCTTGAAGCTTCTAGAGCAGCTGGTGCTGTGTCCAGCAGTGCTCCACTATGTCACCATGCAACCATGGTACATGATGTCGGGAATGCAATGAAAATTTCTCCTGAAATGTGCAGTGGTTAACAATAGGATGGATGACAAGGATTCCTGTAAGAATCAGTGTAACAGTGAGGTGATGTGTGCAGGGCCTTCAGAAACACTATTTTAATACGCAGAAATGTGTTTTACAGCATGAGTTTTTTCCCATTCATATCCCACTAATGCTTCCAGAAAAGAGTTGTCAAAATGCAAGACAAAGACAGGAGAGATGGTTACTTGTGTTTTGTGTCTAAACTTGTTGGGACACTCATGGGTTTAGCAGGCCTGGAATGAAAGCTGATTGTCTGTTAGCATTGTCAAAAGCTTTGAGGGAAAGAGCATCAAGAACTGCTTTCCTGTGTGCATTTGCGAGCAAATCAGTAGATCTTCACTTGCCTTCATTGGTAGAAAAGCAGTTTCCACTAAAACTGATAGAACTAGCAAAGATTTAGAAGACTCAGAGAAGCAGAACATGCCCCATGCTCTCAGAATTCTGCCATCTACCTCCTCTGCCCTTGGGCTGAGCACAGCAGAGGAACAGGAGTTGCCAAACAGTCGCATACACGGGGCTGACCTAGCGAGATGGTGCAGCTTCTTTCATTCCCCTAAATTTGTCCCTATAAAAAGCCACATGAAGAGCTGTTGCACAGCTTTGTATATTTGCATAATGTACAACTTCCTTCACGACAGACATAATCACCCTAACTGCCACACAAATTGTTTGTTTCAGGCTTGCAGCTGTGGCTCATTGGCTGCTGGCTGAACTCTCCTCACTGATTTGAGCACTGCATTACCTTCCCTGCATGCCCTTCTGTTGCAAAGACAAGTAAGTAAACCATTAGTTGGCAAGCTGCACTTGCCCATAGTGGATTTGCAGCATCTGTTCCATTGGTTAAATGTCAATTCATATACATTTATATGATACCACAAAATCCTCATGCTGCTTGTAGGGTTACATAAGAATGTATCAGGAGCTGAGCTGATCTCATAAATTGTCTTCTTAGAGCTGTCAGGTTAGTTTTATTACTGAGCCCAAACAAATTCCAATCTAAAAAATTACCATATCCTAAAGGTTATTGTCCTATCACCCAATTGACAAAACCTTTACACATAAAATAGAAGAATTACTCCTGTGTCATCTTTTATCATCTGTCAGGATTCCTGTGTTTTTAATGACCCTCATCCTTTTCCACTTAAATTAATACTTCCATATATTGATAAAATGAAAATCCTAATATGTAGGTAGTACATTCAACAAGACATGGTTCTAATGGTGAACACTGTAAAGATTGGTGGTTTTTCTCTTTATCTCAGGGGAAAGGCAGCTCTCTCTTTTGGCTGGGTAACCCCTCACCTGGGCCCAGAGCTGGCCTGGGCTGCAGGCAGCCCACAGTGCCGGCACCAGGAAGTGGCAGTGAGAGCTGGGGCCGTGGGGAGCGGGGGGGACACTTCTGGAAATGAGAGCATCTTAGCTTGGTGCAGGACAGGCCTTTCACATCAGGCTGTGCTCCCCGGGGCCCTGGAGGAGGAAGGGCTTCTCCAGAGGCAGGCCTGCCCCCACAGCTGGGCTCGGGCTCGCTGGCTCTCGCTCATGAGGAGCACCTCTCCTAATGGGGATTGCCAGCCTGGCTGGCTGTCCAACCAGTATTCTCACGTTTTGAGTGTGTGGACATCTTGCCGGAGATGCACTAATGATTTCCTTCTCCAGGCATGAGAGTCCAACCAAAATTTCCAAGACACAACAACAATCACAGCAGCCACCACAAGAGATTTAAGTCAGGTGCTTACCAGTGCCATTTCTGCCTGATTGTCTCCAGGGGGTAGGAGTTTTGAAAACCCACCATCATTTTTAAGCATTTCTTGACTAAACTAATACAGGAAGAACCTGGTGTTCTAATCATTCCATATCCCAGGGTTACTAAAATGTAGTTCCTCTACATGCTGCATGAATTCAAGCATCTGAAGTTCAAATCTAATACTGCATCTATGTTCATTATCCTTTGGACACACAAATCTGAGGTGACACTGAGCATCAAATGCCTTTGCACTCTGTGACTAAGCAATAATATCTGTTCTTGGCAGATATGTACTAATCGAGGATGCAAGTGTAAAATGCTTTCATAAGTGCAATAAACTTAAGTTTTGAGGGCAGTAAAATTCTCACTCAATAGTTTTTATGTGTGGTTTGATTAATTAATAGTATTTCTGAGTCAAACAAAACCACTGATAAAGTATTAGCAAATACTAAGGCCATGGTAGAGAGCATGTTTGCACTCTGTTCTTTTAGAAATGCGGATGATGTTTTCAAATCTTTGTCTTTTTAGATGCAGCTTCTTAACTGAATTTTTAACCAGACCTAGAAGGAAAACAGCATCTTTCCTCCCTGCCCTGTTCCTTCCTTTCAGAATAGCTGGTGCAGAAGTGCTTGTTTAAACCCCACCTTTCTCAAACAGAGGACATCCTCATTGGCATTTTGGACAGTTACTCTGCAGGTGGACTAAGAATAGGCTTCTTCTCAGTGAGCAGAGATCTATCTTGGGGCATTTACTCCAGGATGTAGGGGAGTGGGTCTCCTGTCTTTCTCAGCTGAACCCCTGGGTAGGAGTCACAGATTACTGTAGTTTAATTGTGGGAGTGGAAAGCTTCTGGAGCTGTGTTGTGGCTTGTGTGACAGCACCTTTGAGTTTGCTGTGGGAGTCGAGAACTTACTGAAGTGTACAAAATGAAGGGCTTGAAGCCAACACCTTTGTGGAAGCCTATTGCAAGAATTTAAGGGTTTGTTAGCCAATACCTTTTCAGTCTGAGCAGTGGTTGCTACAATTATGGCAACTGTACAATAAAAGTATAAATGTTCCTGACCAGTGCCTTTGGTCAGCCTGATGAGAGTTTATAATGATCGTGATAGGTCACTACAACAAGCATGTGGAAAATATACTGCCTCTGCTTTGTTAAGAATATAGAAACCCATAGCAGGCACTCCACGTGTACACACAGACCCAGCACAGGAAGCTGAGAAGTCACTTGAGACCTCTGGGCTCTCACAGCAGTGCAAATAGAAAACATAAGCCATTGCTTAACCAACATTTTTCACTTGTAAGGGATGAAGTGTCAGCATCTTTTCTATTTATGACTCAAACGGACAGGTCCTTAAAACTGTTGATCTCTTAGGAGAGAGGAGTATTAGATGTGAAGAGGATTACAACAGGGGAAGCAAACACTTGCCCTTGTGAATTTGTATGAACTATATTTAGAATTTAAATCCAAGCATAATTAAACAGTGCTAATGAGACAGAGGGACTTATCTTCATTTGGTGTATAATTGGTATCACTGATTTCCTCATTCATTTTTTCCTAGTTTTAAAGCCTTCTTGTTCCAGTGAGATGAGATGGTAAAAGCTACCCTGCAGAGAGAAAGTATGTGGCCTGGAGCTAAAATTCAGTTGGAAGCCTTTTAAGGGATGCTGCTTTCTTGATAGCATCGATAACTGACAGCAAAGACACCTGTGAACATGTAGCCAACAGTCAAGCAAGGCAATCTTTGTGCAGTGTACCCTTGAAAAAAATGCACACAATTTTACAAAGACCATAATGGGGAAGAAAAGTTCACCTTTTTCAGTGATGAAAACAAAATACAGTAAGAGTTTTAATAGTTGTAGGTATATAATGCACCAGTAGTAACTGAAGTTTGAATTCCTTCTCAAGAATATACTCCAGCGCATCCAGGAACGTGAAACTTGCATAGGAACGTTTGGTGACATTTTGTGGGCACCCTGCAGCAGGTCTGGGTGGAAGATGGTAATGGTCTTGCCCAATTCAAGTAGCTCTGAGCCCATAACCAGAACAGCAGCCTCTGTTTCAGCTCTGTGACAATAGCTGCCAATATTTCTGAGCAAAGGACAACAGCTACCTGCAGCTTCAGGGGCTCACCTTTTTTGCTTTTTTAGCTAGTCAAAGCCAGTAAAGAAGTGGGTGCAATAGGCAAAGTCAGGTTACCAAAGTTCCATTTTTGCTTTTCAGTTTTGTCTTTGGTTGGATTCAGGCTCCTTTATATTATGCCTCAAATTGATACTTTTTTTTTTTTTTTTTTTTGAGGGTTTAAGCCACATCTGTTGTTTCAAACTGCAGCAAAATCAGCTGTTTCCTGAGGGGTAGCACAACAATGACTGTGCCTGCACATTTCAGTGCTGCCATGGCTGCTTGTGTTTACTGGCTGACAGGGGTGCTCAGGAGCATGAGACTGCTGTGCACCACATCCTAGTGGGAGTACTTGCAGCCAGCTGGAATCTGTTCTCAGTGACTGCCTGTAAAGGTTCTTCAAACCCTCCTCCCTCCAAAGTGACCGCTACTAACCAAATGCCTGTCCACCCACTGAGCCAAACGAGTTCAAAGAGGAGCACTACACTGTCTGTGAGTAAGCTCTGCTGGATAGGAAGAGGATAGAGTGAGAAGAATCCCACAAAAACAACAAATGTTTTTCATCATAGGCCAGTAATTCAGCACAGACTTATCCTTTGGGTTGCTGAACCCAAGACTTTGTTTTGTCCTTTTCTGGAAGGGGATTTGAACACTTCCCTGCTAAGACTGCTATGCAAATTAATCTGGGACATAGGAATTGTTATGAACATTTGGTCTCAATTTCCCTTTGCTCAGTTTCACTGGACCACTCTGACCACGTCACCCTCTTAAATACCCCTGTCTCTCTTGGAGACTGTCTCTTATGACTTAGTGCCCTGTTTGCTGGTCCATAAGGTGAGATTTGCAGCTGTACTTCCTGTTCATCATTGCCTAGCTAGGCTATTCAGTATGCCCTCTGGCTACTGACTGATAGTCAGTAATACTGGGTTTAGCTTTCCAGGGGAACACATCATTTTAGAAGTTGTTCTGCACCCCAAAAAAACCTTAATCTGCTTATATATTGCACAGAATGGCATGTCTGCTCTTGCTGCTTTTTCACAGTAACAGTCCGTGTTCAAGCTGCCTTGTGGTTGAACGGCATTGAGAAAACGCACTGATAACCAGAACTGGGAGCAGCAGCAAGTACAGCTGCTCCACTTGTGAGCAGTCCAGTGCCACAGCCACTTGTCCACTGACTCCTGCTGAAAAGATGCCCATTTTCAAAAGCAGGATTTCTTTCTGACTGAGCTGTGAAACAGAGGTCCTGACTGTCTACAGCCATGAAAAATCCCATGACTCAAAGTGTCAGAGACTGGAGACTTTAAAAAATTGAGGTCTTATCACTGCTTTCTGCTGCCTTAAACATAATTTTCAATTATCTTCCTTCTGAACCATCTTAGCTTAACTGCTGGGGAGTCCCACTGTCAGGATTAAACAGATGTTTTATTTCCTGCTAAAGGTGAGTGAATTAATGATCACCAGCTCTGCTTCATTGGCCGCCATGTGGTCTGGAAAGGTGTCGTATGCCCAGCTCTCAGACTGCTGCAGACAGGAGGCTGGGGGCATTACTTATTATTTGCCTAATCAATTTAAATACTGTATTTCTTTCAGAAAGCACATTTCTAGTCTTTATAAGGAGATATGTACAGGACTCATCAAGCAGCCTTCTCTAGTGAACTGCATCTTCTGTTTAAACGGCCAATATTCTGCTTGCACATATGGGGCTAGAAGCAAAGACCTTGCACTTGGAGCTGCGCTGTGCTCATGAGCTTCACTCAGCATCACAATCAGTTGTAAAGGTTGTTGAAGTTCAACCCCAATAACAACAATTTTCATTTCATACTTTTGAAGGATTCTCCTTGAAGGGAGTGTGGTGCCTCTCCTCCAGCAGGCATAACGGTGTGGGCAGAGCAAGCTGCTTCCAGAGGCTGACCTGACCTGGAAAAGCGCTGCTGCCCCTTCACAGCGACAGCATGTGGTGTCTCTGGTGGCAGGCGTGGGGCAGTGCCTCTCTCCCACCGACTGACTTCGGATCCTCTCGCAGGCCAGCCCACATCTTGCACAGAAGCTGCAGGGCTACAGAGGGCTCTGAGGTGAGCACAGGCTGGGGCTGGACCGGTGGCGGGTGACCAGAGTGTGCAGGGCATGCCAGACACTGGATGTGGGTGGCAGCTTCTTTCTTGGGAGTTCCAAGGAGAAGCAGTGAAAATGCTTGGGCACTCCTTGTACGAGGATGGCAAATGAGGAATCCCCCTCAAGAGGTAACAGTAGGACCCCTCTGCTCTATGGAGTAGCCAAGCAGAGTGCCAAATGCAGTGATTAGTGAGAAGACAGCCATCTAGCTTCTGTCCTTTAACAGCTCTCTTTCACCATCTCTCTTCCTATACACCACAAGAAATTCCTCTGTGTTTTTGCCAACCCATTGAAGCCTGACTACAAGGTCCAATCTAAAAATGACAGGTAGAGTAAAGTGAAGAGAGAAAAAGGGGAGGAAGATGATAAAGTGGACAAGAATCTGAGAGGCCTTCAGACCTCATCTTGAATTATTACCTCAGTAGTGCTGGTTACGGTAGCAACCACCAAGTCTTTAGAGCAGGAGCCAGTAATGTACTTACTGAGGGAGGGTGGTGAGTTGTCAGAGGCAGACGTTTGTAGACTGACAAGCAGGCATTGCGAAGACAGGAGTAAAGGCTGACACAAGTCCTTCTGCAAATTGATGAGGGGCTGGGGAGCAGCCTACACTGAACTCCAGCAGCGCTTATCTGCAGGTAAGGATCCATGAGTAGGCTTGCATGTGACATATGGCAGCTTCCAAGGAGTGTTTGAAAAATATTTGGTTCAGTTCCCCACAGTCCTTAATATTTTACCCTGAATTCCTCCAAGTCTTTCTATTCATTTTTGATGCATACTTTTAGGCTAAAATTATTCTGAAGCACAATGCAATCCATAAGTACATTATTTTTGTTACTCTTAGTAGTCAGGAATGAAAACAGTCAGGAACTGGCTTAGGAACAGTAATTTCCTTTTCATTATCAAACAGTTAGTGCCCAGACAAGTGTGGTTTTGGGTTTTTGGGCCTTTTTGTCCTCTCTCTAAAGAGGTATTACTAGTGAGATAGGTAAAAAACCTGTTTCAAATAAAAATGCAGCTTTGAAACAGAGGTAACTTTCACAAATTCAGTAATTTCTAGTACATGGCATGTTATTTGGCAATACAAATACTTCCAGTTGCTTTCTTTTTTTTTGAAGTTGTGGTTGCTCTCTTAAAGGATTTACCCAAGTACTGTTTATATTTACAAAAACAGACTACTATTGTCAGACTTCTGAGCCTTAGTAAAGTAGTGTTACTGCCTGAGACCACACTTTTTCTGTTCCCTGTTTCATGTGAACACATATTTATTTACCTGAGGGCAGAAGCAGTATTGTGAAATAGCTATTCATATATTTTCTTACAGTTCTAGTTTTTAGTGTCATAGTTGATAATAATTGAGTGATGACTCAGTCAATACTGAGCTGCTGTTTGCAAAAATTTCAACTTTTGTTTACAAGTTCTGATGTTTCTTAAAGAAGTTGCACTTCAGTTCCCTGATTCATTCTTTTATGTGTGTAAACACTGCTTATGGTATGTGCACAGCTCGAAGCCCATGCAATGGATAGGTACTTTGAAATGACTGGATGGGAGGTTTAAAATTTTCAGTTTGAATTTCAGTTTCAATTTTAAAGACCGTTTTGAAAACTCACTAAACAGAATTTCAGGGGAAATCAGCTTGAAAGACAACAGTGAGATGGCAGCAAAATGGTCACTGAGAACTCTTGGCTATTGAAGTGTCTGTCTTCTCTCTGTGTACAGTAACAAGAACTGAAAGCTAATTCTATTATAGCAACTGAGAATGTAGTGGGCTTTCCTGAAGATTGGTTGTCTCCATCCTTCATTTAGGAGCAAGATCACTGAAATGACCTGTTCTTAAAAGCTGCCAGCAGAGGATGTTTGCAGGTGAACTCTGGAGCGGTGGGAAAAGATGTGTTCAGGAAGCAGGACCTGGGCAGTGCTATGAGTCCTTTCTGCACATCAGAAGGTCCAGATGAGTCAACCCTCAGTGAGCCCCATTACCCCCAGTGCCCCTCATCAAACACAAAGCTCATAGCTCTGTGTTGCTTTTGCTAATACTATAATCATCCATTACAGGCTTTTCTTACATAACTAGCAAGCCTGTGTTGACTGTGGGTTTTGCAGCTTGAGTTCACTCATGTTTCCTATGTTTTCAGCTTCTGTTGGGGTTTCATAGCTCACCTAACCTGCAAGGGCCATGAACAAAGTATGTGAATATGCAACCACTTGCTGGCAGAGCAAACAGCTCTCAGACAAGAGGATTGTTATTAAAACGTGTTTTTGTTGGCAGAATAGGCTTTCCTGGTTGCCCAAGGTGAGCCTGACCTCTGTGGCTGTTGAAGCTCATTTGTGGGCAAGCTGAGCAATGCTGGAGTGCAGCTTTTAAGATGGATTAACTGTGAACCTAACAAAGAAAACAGTTCAAAGAGAGTAAAAACTTTACATTGCACAACTAAGGATGAAACATAACTTTTGATCCTGTAGGACAAAAGTTCCAAGGCTGAGAATATGATTATTTGATAGGGTCACAGTCTTCTTGTCAGTGCAGAGTAAAGCTTGCAGCCTCCTCCTAGGAGAGAGAATTCTTCCTTTCCAGGTGCAAGAAGGGCAGCAGAGAGGCAGGCATGTGACCAGAGGACAGAGACTGCACTCTCCTGCTGTGAGTAAAGTAACAAAATCACGTACACCACCTCACCGCTTCCACCCAGAGCAGGTCCCCACATGCCATATTCTAGCCTTTGAACTCATTAGTGTCGATGCAGTTTCACATGCACAAACCCAGAACTTTGTTACTAAACTGAGATTGTGCACAGGCTGTTCCTAAGAAATACCAGTCATCTACCCAAGTAAAATTCTGAATTGCTAACTGCACGTTGGCCTAAGGATAAACATGAATTGAGGTTCCAGGAAAAGGTGTTTTTGTTCCTGGCTCAGCTCAGTAGCTTCTAGCCACCATCTGCAAATCTCTTAGATATTCCATAAAATGGCAGATTACTATCCTTTAACTCTTTCACCAGGGCTGCAGGGCAGAAGTGCTGGAGATTCACATAAGCTAAATGGAGTTTTCTTTTTGACTGAGGCTGTGGATTTGGTTTTGGTTTATTTTGAGATTAGTTCTTGCACTTTAGGTGTTTAACTTTAAAACTGTGCTGTGGCAGGTGTTGGCTCTGACTGCAGCTAAAAAAACCCAGTTTCTCCACGGATATTATACAGGGAAATCAGTTTGAAGATTTTAGTTTTCTGACCTACACAGGTTTTTACTAGGAGGTGCAGCACAGTGCAAGACACTGTGCTGGACTACACAAATATATATTAAGCCTTGGTACTACCATGAAGAATGTACAGAGTAGGATTACAAGAATTAGTCATGAACCACAGACACTTAAAAATGAAGAAACACTTCTGCAGTCTAATTCTTGTCTAACATTCCAGGATTCAAATCTGAAATGAAACAGATTCTAGGTGTCTTAAGTCCAAGTGAAGAACCAAAAAATCTGAGCTTGGTGCCAGCTAGACCCCTGTGCTACAGAGTGATTGTGAACACTTGTTTGACTGGTACAGACAAAGCCTGTGTTTAATCAGGGAAGACACAGTGCCACAATCAAACATCCCTGATCCTTATCTTGCCCCCTTCAACTTAATTCCATAACCAGCACTTAGATCACAGAGAGGTTGGAACTATTATTATCCAGGCCTCTCCTTTAGCATTACAGTATCTCAGACAAGTCCCTGCCTGTAAGGATTTGCTTTGATCAAAACTTTCACCCAGTCCCATGGTTAACTTGACTTAAGTCAGCAAACTGCCAACAAAATTCTGAAATTTAGAAATAGCTTAAGCTCAGCCCATTTCTGCCTTCAGATCAGTTGGTTTTACAGTTCCCAAGCACCATCATTCTGCATCCAGCTGGGATCCATTTGACTACAGTTGCTGCTGGTGGGGGGGGCAGGAACCAACCACCCTCGTTGCTGAGTCTTATCCTGTAAATTCAGCCGAAAGAAACTAGTGCACGCCATCTCGTGGCCCTGCACAGCTATTTCCCGGGAAAGAAGGAAGCTCCAATTGCGACGAGGTTTGATGTGAAGAGGATTTAAAAGGTGGCTTTCAGAGGCTCGGACACAGCCCCACCTTCTAACCCCACCTCAGGTAAGAAACGTTCACCATTAGTGTTTTGTCCACACCCCTGCCTTGACCTTGCAGCCTGAGCAGCTGTTTCCTGGAGCAGCAGCAGAGCGTCACACTGCAAAAGGCACAAAAGGCACTTCTTCAGCACATGCTCACATGGCTGTCGAGCTAACCCTGTCCTCACAACAAATCCAGGGTGCCAGAGAACACAGGCCCCAGAGCAGCTTTTAGTGGAGCAGGATATTACCATATTCATTTTAGAGCAGGTCCGACACATGTAAATAATTTTTAGTTACATGCAAGGTTGGGGATGTTCATGGTACATCTATTTTCATCTGCTGTCAGGAGTTGTTAAAGAACTCCATGTGTCAATGCTTTAAATAAAGCTAATGTGCCTGTTCCTAACTGTTCATTAGCAGCTGAATGTATGAACTCATGAAAATAAGGTTACATCAGCTGTCAGTTCTTTGGTGTATCTTAAGCTCCTATTCCTCCTTACCCTCTCTTTTTGGTGGGAAAATCAAGGCATTAAGAGACCCTTGCCAGAAGTGATTAAGGTACCATTTCATCACATCGAGTTGAGGGAATTAGAAAAAGAGGGACAGAGTACAACAGTATGACTTCAAGGCCTGTGTTTTCATTTTAAGTAGTAAGTGTTCACAATGTTTATGACTTTTTAGCTAAGAGATTACAGCTTAAACCTGCACCACTGAATCATCTCCAAATCTGAAGTCACATTCTCTTCAGCAGAACTGCTGATGGTAACACTGCCTTACTTCCACTGCTCTCGTAGCTGTCAAAAGGCTGGATATATAGTCAGCAACAAGGCACTTAAAATAGCAAACAGAAATGTTAAACTTCAGACTAAGCATCTTCTTTTGTCTGCTATGAGAGACAAGTGCACAAAACCTATGAAAGTTTGCAGCTTGCTGCTGCAAAGCATAAAATCAGGCCAAAGAACGCTGTGCCATACTGCAAGAACAAAAACATCTACCCAAGGACTCTAGTTAAAAACATCTGATTACAATCAGCAACTGCTCTAAATTTGGTTTGTGATAAACATATTTTTACTCTTCTTGCGTTGGAAGTGTGTTGGAACAAAGTTGCAGGAAAGGCTGTTAGACCTGTGAGGCTCAATGAAGCTTGAGACCAACATACTTTCTCTGTTAGAGGAAAGAAAAGAGGGAACATCCTTCTTCTCATGACAAGGTTTAATTCTGAGGTATACGACACTGGATTTACAAAGGTAAATAAAAAATACATTCTGAGAAACAGCAAGTGCCCTACTTAACAAGGCAGAGGGATTTCACACTCCAAGCCGCTGAGAAAAGAAACTGCTTACAGTATGAAAAAGTATTTGGGGTCTGTCTTTGACACGGGCTTTTGCCATAACAGATGATGAGAAATGTGCAGCAGTGGGGCAGAGGAAAGACAAACAGCGATAAAGACAGGACAACAGGTTTTCGATAAGGCTTCCACTTGAACTAATTATTTGAGAGATTATCATTATGATCAGAAGTCAGATGTAACTACTGTTCCGAACACTGCTCAGGCCAAGCGACATTGCCAAAATTAATTACACAACTGTTGAGACAGACTTCAGCTCAAGCCTGCTGATGCTATGGGTAAGTTTGCACATACTTGTAGCAACCACATATAAATGAAATCCCAGTAATACAGAAGGATGAGTGGCACAGAAGAGTTTTCCACATCAACTGTACCTGATAACAAAAGCAAATGCTATCACCTGGAGTACAGCGCACATAACAGTTTCTACAAGTGTATCATCTACAGTTAATCTGCAATTTTTGTCCTAAATATGAATTTAAAAAGCCAAGTATGAATCATACAGGCAGATTTAATGACTCCTTGCTGCAATGGATTTAACCACAAGTGCTGATCCTGCCTGCCATTAAGATGTCTGGCATTCCCTCTTGGATCCATTCCTCTGGAAGGGGGCCCTTTCAGAGATCTGTGCTCGAGAGAACTAAGCTAAAGAGTCAAATGAGATTTAAACCATTTAAAAAAAAAAAAGCTATTTTGTCACACAAAGAATAAAATTCCAGGAATTTATTGCTCTATGTATGCTTAATCCATTAATTCATCTTACAGTAGTCATGAAGTGCCAAATTGTGTGCTACATTTAACATTCCATGTATTCCCTTCCAAATGCCGTTTTACAGTGGGCGTATGAAACAACGCAGCAGTAGTCACGAAACATGGCTTGAGCATCTCTCAAGAGCTTAAAGACAAAGATTTGTGTACAAGCTGAATAACAACATGTCAGTTAACAGGCCACTCAGCAATTTGAACAGAAATATCTTTAGGTGGAAGTTTTGCAGCGTTAAAATTTACAACTCAGACTAAACATTCTCATCCCCACTGTAGAAACAAGATACTTGCAAAGAACAAGAACTATGGTACGTAAATGTCAACACGCAGGACCCGCTTCATTTCTGTCAGAAGCAAAAATCGCTAATTATAAGCAAGGACAAGCCTAGCAGGGTAAGGCTGTCAGCCTATATTAAAAACATATACCTCAGAGTTTGGCAGTGGAACTCTATTTACCACCTTGACTTTTTTTGGTAACATACAAGTTCTTCCTCCCCCCCCCACATTATAAATCCCCTTTTATTTTAATTATACCTCCATATTATTTACAGGACTTCTAAAGATTAAGTACAAACTAGTATGAAATTAATGATAGCTTGCTTTTCAAATATGTATCCCATGGCTAAATAAATACCAAGCCAATCCAAGAAAGTGATCTGGAGTTATGATTCAGAAGCTTGTGTATCTGTGATTCCAGCTGTTTTTTCATTAGCTGCAGAGGATTCATTTGATCTGTCAACAATAGTTGCCTTGGAAGTTGGAGTAGCACTATCCAAGGTGAGTGCAGAGGAGGTCTCCTCTACATTTTCAGGAGTGCCAGGGTTGATGGAAAAGCTTCCAGCTTGAGTAATAGAGGGAAGCAAATCTGTAGGCACTGTAGATGCCTCTGTGACCAAAGGAAGCATAGGAACACACTTGGGTGGCATTGACAGAGGCGTTATTCCCATCAGATGCAGAGGTGGCAAGGGGGGAAGGGGTTGCAAACCTAAAGAGAAAAAAGGGGAAAAAAAAAAGGCAGTGAGCTGCTGCACAGGACAGACAGCTAAAATGGTGTTTGTGCAGCACTGACACAGCAGGCTCTGAGTCAAGCCTGACACTTTTCAGATTTCAGAATTGAAGAATCAGAGTAAATTCAAGGTTTCTTGTACCTCCCCAGGAGACTAGGTATTTAATGCATTAACACTGAGGACTAGGTTTTTCTGGCCTTCACTGAAACGGTCAGAAACAAGAAGCTAGCAAAACCCATATTACACACAAGCTTCAAATATCTTTTTGCTTGCTCCATGAGCACCTTCAGCAGTTCTGCTGAATTCAAAACTATAAATCTAATATTAGTTCATAATTCTGGCATTCAGTTCAGGGAGCTCCAATCTCCTCAGCTATCTTACAAGGAAACATTTCATATTTTCTTTTACCCAAAAATAATATACTTTCACTTTTGGCACAAGATCTTCTGAGATATAAATCAGGTAATAAAAAATGAAACATCTAAACACAGACACAAGTTTAGAATTGGTTTACCTAAAGACATATTCCTCATCTACCTGATCTGGGCACTAACATCCACTCCCATCTCAGGCAAACATTTTATTTATCTCCTTCAGGACTCCCCCAAATGGTCTAAATTAGACTGTCAAGGATAACTCTGTAATTAGATTTTCAGTTTGCAGAAGCACATACCAGGCTGTATCATTTCTGGAACAATCTGTGGTGCAGGTAAATTAAGTTTGGACAGATCAGTCAGGTTAGGAAGCCCTGCTGGTAATGGCATCAGACCTAAGAGAAGAGTGGAACAGTTACAGCTGCAAACTTAAAATTGTCTTTTTCTAACTGTTTCTTAGATCTTGTTGATAAGTTAAAATGTGCTTTAAATCTTAATTATAATTTTTACATGGGAGAATGCAAATTCACCTGAATTTCAGCTTTTAAGTTGCACAGTGAGAATAGATACATACTGCAGGAAATCTGGACTAGCAAATCCATAATCCCAAACCTTTCAGATTTTTCTGAGGAAAGCAGAATCTTATTTCAAAATTAGAAGGTTTGCATTCCAAGTTCAGCTTTCAACAAAGGTAATTGTTTCACCACAGCACTATACCAGAAGTTCTCCATTCCCAATGTGAGTGGCAAACAATAATACTATGATTAAATACACAGTATTACCTGATCCCTAATATTGATCACTCTTTTAGCAGTCTTTTCTACTTAGTTCATGACTAGAGTTAATCACAAAAATGTACATCAAAAGGCAAGACAAAGGAACTTTCAAAGCCAGAAAGGACTGAAAGTAGAAGAGAAACATACAATGAATGCAACATGTGCCCTTCCATCACTGTGTTTGCTATGCAATTTTCCTCCTGTTCCTGAATTTTCCACTTTAGAACAGCTTCATTTCTAGGACAAGGGCTCTATTTGTACTTTGTGTTTATTTCAGAAAAGGCTAATTCAGAAATAAACTGTTGATACTACAGTATGAAGACAGAGAGGGGAAAAGTCTTAAAGTAAGGCCACTGTATAGAGATTTTGATTAAAACCCAGCCATCTTTACCTACCCATGAATTCATTTGCCATGAAGGCTGACATAATCTAATTAAAAGAACTTTCAGGTCAGCTATATGCAAATTTGTTGGTTTTTTTTTTTTAAAGTCTGAAAAAAGCTAAACTTTATTACAAATTCACTCAAATTTTAAGCCTCCATTATATTCAGTAAGCCTCCAGTATATTTAGTAAGAACAATTTCACTAGTATGTCCATGCAAATTGCAAGAAATATTCTAATTTGCTTTTAAAAAGGCAATGATACTATTCAGAGAAAAAGGTAAACAGAAACCTTGTATTTGCAGAGTTTAGGGAAGGGGTGGATTAGGCATCTGGGGAAGAAAAGGATAATAATCTTTTTCTTCCTAGTTAAAATAGAAAACTACTAACAAGTTCAGCTTCTGTGAGAGCTCTCTGCCCTTGTTTGCATGCACTGAGCATTAGAGGCTGTACCTCCAAGCATTTTGTATATATATGGATATATCTTTATCTACTTGTCTCATAACAAGCAAAACATAAAATACAACTCCTTCAGTGTCCTGGAAGGCACACTCGAGTCCTGTACCAGCACAGCAGAGCCACAGCAAAATCCTACACAATCCTTATTTTACCCCTCGTGAATACTTTTGGAATACTAGTGTTTGAAATGTTCATTATTATCAGGAAACAACCATGTGTAGAAAGACTCTTACTTATATTATACCAGTTTAAAGTCCTATATAGTTCAGAAACAGTAACTACAACATAAATTCTATATTGTTAGCCCTGTATTTATATTAGAGTAGTGATCAAGCTGAGTATTTAAAAATGGGTTTCCTAAAATGTTGCAAAGAGCAAAGCAAAACATTCCTGAGAAATCCTGAATACTGCATCCACTGTGCAGGGAACCCTGGAAGGTAAACTTGCAACTCTTGTTACCATGTCACTCCTCTGTGCCACAGACATGCTGTGAACATACTCCAAGAAAAATAGTTCTTCACACTGTAGAGGTTTCATAAAGAGAGATCTTACATGAAATGCAGACGTTGTATGAAGTCATACCTTCCCCAAAGAGCAGTGGAAAAGGCAGCTCTCTTCCCTTGCTCCTGTAAGATTTTTGTTTCAGAAATGTTTTGAGAAATGTTACCTACGCACCTGGTAATGTAGTTGCTGGGTTAACTGGTGGCACAGAGGTAAGGGACTGACTGACTGGTGGTGGTAATAATGGAACTGTTGGAACACCTGGTGGGGTACAGAGGGAAACAACATTGATTTTAAGCATACAACATTTCATCTTCTTTCCCTAAGGAGTACAAATAAATAATTGCTTACAGGAGAATTACTATTTGCCTTAACATTAAAATGCTGATAAGCTAAATAGTATTCTAAGAAATACACATGGTATTTTTAATAGAAGTTGTTTGCAACTATTTTGTAAGCAAGTAAGGCACAAATCCAGTACATTAGCCTTTTTTGTTGAGAAAAATTTAGGAGAAAATTTTATTCTCTCTTCTGCCATCTATTAAATTAATTAGAAACATCTGTGAGAACAAAAAAGTCAAAAAAGCCATGCACTTCAGCTCAGTTCCTTACAATACCAACCTGTGTTGAGAACATTACTGACAGTAGTTGAAGGTGAGCTAATAGAAAGTCCTGAGAGACTCTGCTCAAGGCCTGCTGACCCAGGAGGGAGGGTGGTTGAGGGATTAACTGATGATAGCTGAACCTTATTGAAAGAGAAAAGAAAGTTGTATCATTAGGGCTTGTTTCTACACGAACCAAGAGAGGCAGAAAAGCAATAAACATCACTATCCATTTTTACCAAGGCAAAGGAGAGGGATCACAACTTACCTCTGTGAAACCATCTTTGAGGGGACTGAGAGATGCACTAGGCAACTGCCCTGGGAGAGAAATTTTCTTTCCCTCTTCAAATGGGCGAGTAGGTATCCTATGCAAATATCCATAACCAATGCCACATCCTAGGCTTTTAAAATATGAAGATTTTTAAGTTGGGTAAGTGAATTTACAGCTACAAACTATAGCAAGCAATGCATGAACAACTCAAGACACTAACAAGTTTCAAGGTAAATGCTGTACAACTTTACCCTCCTGCCCCCACACTGCCTCACTTTCTATGGAAAAATAATCAATACAAAACAATTGAAAAGAAATTCTGTAGCTTTAGCAAGAAATACTCAGCACAAAATAAAATTCATTATTATTTAAACCAAGTAGCTATACCAGGTATACAGCTTGGAATTCAACTCTCAGTTGTTACCTGCAGTGCTGTGTTCTGGCTTCAAGGATATACCACAAGCTAATGACTATTTGGAATTTAATGCAGAAGGAACCATTGCACTTTATGCACTTCTGCACTAGCTAATTTACCGATTTACACCCCTCTCATTAGTAAGTGTGTCTGAATTTCAAGTAAATAGATAATTTGAGGAGAAACACTTTTGATATAACAACCCTCTTTCCCTGTCCTTATGGAAAAGTTAAATCCAGCAGTTTTCAGGCTGGTGCTATAAGAAAGTTGCCCCATCCCCCTGTAACACATTGTCTCCTTACCTGCCTTCTCCACCCCAGGCAGAATTTGGAGTAATCACCACTTCCCGACAATTATCTGTGTCTGTGTTGTACACATAAAGTTTTAATGGTTTTGCTTCATGTGTTTCAATAAGGGAAAAGAGATCTTCAGACTGCAAAAAGATAAAAAGGAGTAAGGGCTTTCTTGTCCTTATTTTATCATTTGGCATTAGATCGATCATCCTAGTCCTGACTTTCTGTAATAGACTCTGGTAACAGCCACGTTGCAGTTTTTGCAGCGCTGTTGTTTTATCAAAAGGCCAACTTTAAAATGTGTTTTGCTAGCACAACTCAGAAGACGTGGTACAACGCAGAATTCAAATCTGCTATTCAAAATATTAATTTTAGAGTACAAAAGTTTAGATCTGACTTCATGAAGACATTTAAGAGCAGTTCTTATTTCCAGGATTGCCTTTAAGAAGAGCCACCGTGCCAGAGCTCCTTCCTCTTTGCATCTGATTTACATTCACACTGAACAGTGACAGAGCCAGGGATGTTTCAAACTGCCCTGGTACAATTGGGTTTTTGGTTTTTAAAAAATAAAGACCTTATTTTTTTATACTTACCTCATTCATGACAGTATCTGCTCCAATGATATAGTCACTATGAGGTCTAAGTCCAGCTAATGCAGCAGGAGAATTTGGCTCCACTTCCTAGTTTTAAGATGGAAAGTTACAGAACACTATATAAGTGTCAGGGTACAGCAGAACAGACAGATAATGCACGAGCTCAGTGTCAGACAAACTGGTCAAGTTTTCAACACAGTAACGAACTAAGGAAACACTGGCTTATGGCAGTCCCTTTCCATATGGTTCTGTTGTACCAAACACAGTATCTCTGAATATTGTACAAACCCATTCATTTAAATACAAGACTTGACAATACAGTCACAAATATACATTTGTGTGGGAAATGAATTTGTAGAGAATTCTCAAAGCCTGACAGAAGGTTCAAAGAATGTTCAAAAGTCTTCCCAAATCGAAAATCAAAGCCAGTATGATCAATGAGACCAGTTTGATCTCATGACTTGTTGCCTTGCACATCCCATGCAAGTTACTTTTCAACAGAAAGACAGAAAACCAGTAATAAGAATACTTCCAAGTCCATACGTACCAAGACATGCCAGACATTTTCATTGGCCCCATCAAAGCTGCAGAAGCGAATGCTCACTCCCAGCAGGCCCTGCCCACCCCACATGTTGCTGGGGGTTACGGATGTTTCTCTCAGTTCCAGTGTTTTGCTACTGTACACAAGCATTTTTACAGGCTTTTCAACGTTTGCTTTCAGCAGGTCCTTGAGTGTGTCATTGTCTTTATTCTACAAATGTTTAAAAAAGAGCTTGGGTCAATGTTTGACAGAACAAGCATTCAGTTCTACAGCAACACTTGTATTCCAAAGGTGCTACACAGCACATTAGCAGAACATGTATTAGCTGCTTTGTAACAAGTTTCCAGTCCCTTCACAATTCTAGAATACAACTCTGGAAAACCCCTGGAACTTCACAGAAACAGGTCATACTTTCCAAAAAAGAAAACACTCCAGCTGGTTCAGAGGCTTTCTTGAATCCAGGCATACTGGCACAGAGCTTCCCACAGCTGGTGTTTTCCGCTGCTATGATGGTCTGTTGTTTGACGATAGCAGAAGCTCCCCCCATGCCTCCTGCCCGGCCAACAGCTCTGACAGCAGCTTTTCACTCAGCCTCTTTGGACTATGGGAAGTTTGTCAGTTCTCATGGAAGCAAACAGAACTAGGAGGGCACTAGCATGAGCCATGAGGGGTGGATCAGCAGGCAATTCTGTCTTGGTGCAGATGTCTGCAGAGAGCATGTCTGTCTTATCCTCCAGCTAAACTCAACAGAACTGTTCCTACAGGGTGAAGGAAATCAATTCCTGATGCAGTTTGCCTTCCTCATTTTGAAGTAAGAAGAAATATTTTATATACATTTAAATAAAACAAATCCATTGGTTTACCTACAAGTATCAGATTCTCAACACATTGTTTATATTCAAAGTTATAAAACAGCAACACACTTACCAATCTTGAACCATTAATGGACACGATAAAATCAAAGAATGGCTCCAGTCCAGCTCTATGCCCTGGGGAGTTTTCTTGTACCTAACAAAGTTAAACAAGAATTTAGTAAAAGTGTTCCAATGCTGATTCATAGATTAGAATTGTATTTCTGCTTTTGCCAACTATAGTTCTAGAAGCTACTAATGTTTGCATATATAATTTAAAAATATTCAAATATAATAATATAATCTATAGAACCAAAAAATCCCTCCCTTAAAAAAAAATAAAATACAGATATTTCAAAAGAATTAGTAATTTATAAATTGACGAATGACACACAGCAGTAGCCACTCCCTGGGAAAAGCAGTGTTTAACAGCTGCATCAGATAAGCTGTATTTGTTTCAAGAAAGGAGATTATAGTGAAAAAACAAGGTTAATGAATTCTGAAAAGGTTGGTTAAAAAGTACTGTCTTTCCACAGTAGTACCAACATTAGACCTTGCTTTTTATCTTATGCTTACTAAAGGAATAGGAGAGTCACATCTGTAAGCACAGGCTGTTATCTCCTGATTAAACACCACCTGGTGACATTCTTGAGACACAGAGGGCATCTGTGCAACCAGTGATTTCATTAACAGACCTTCAAGGTGCAGGAAAAGGGACATGCAATTTTGCAGCCATGGCAGCTCAAATAATTTAACCCCTCCACTAAGACAAGGCCTAAGTTTTGGATACACACTACTCCCAGTAGCTAAAAGTATGCTTGTAATTCCAAATGGAGTAACTGAGAGACATTTTGCCAATGTTATTTTTTCACTATTGCTTGCATTGCTGACAATGAAAAGTAACTCTAACATGGCTGTCAGATTTTTCCTACAGCTTTTTTGGCAAGGACACTCTTTTTCTGTGTGGAAGCTGATTCATTTTATCCACTAGCTTCTTCTTTTATGTACTACAATCACCTTCCAAAAAGATCTACAAAAACATTCGCCTTTACAGTGCAGTTCCTTACATTACATATTATTTTACCTGACAGAAGTGGTAAAAATGTATTTGATTGTTCCATACTGGCCTGATTCTGCAGGAACTGAATTTTCTTAATATTTTCTTTCTTATCTAGAACAAAATATTCTAATATGGAATTTTAAAAGTGCTTGATTACTAATAAAACTGTTCTTCTAGAATTTTATTTATCTCTGCCCAACATGTTTGTAAAATCAGAGCTTGTAAAAAACTCAGATTACTTGTGGGTAACAGATGCCCAAAGCGTAGAACATTAGTCACATAACCTAAGTCTGGAACTAGCAATTCCAGAGTCACATCACACACACATTGATTGCTGTCCAAGAGTTGTAAAGCAGCAAAAAAGTAAGAAATCAACAACATCCCAAAGTAGTAAGAATCACTGAGGCAACAATAACATCCCCGAAGTCCACATTTATAATTTCTAACTAGGACTTGAAGTGTGTCTGTAAAAGTGTCTCTTTGAGATGTCTGTATGCTCCTTGGAAATGATGTCCCACAGCTGGGGTACAGGTATTGTCCCTCTCTAGGTACTAAGTATATGGAACCACATCTCCCATCCCCAAATACCCCACAGTCTCTCTACAGAGATCCAAGCTATTGCTTCCATGTTACTTACTCAACCTGCCTGTTCCAGACGCCTCTCACCAAGAACAGCCAGAGATCAGACACCAAACTGTGCACCACGTAATAAGGTAGAAGTGTAAGTGAAGCTGCATGGGGCAGACACCCTGGCTCCAGCTGCACAGAAACCCCCAGCACACTGTGGATTTGGCTTTGGCATTTATGGACTGTTTCTTCAAACTTGCAATAATATATGGCTACCTGAGGACAGCCTCCACAAAAAGAAATTTTAGCTTAGGAGAAAAGCCACAGAGAGGCTAAAATTCACTATATGAATTGTTCTTCCCAAATTCCCAAATAGAAAGCATTTACTTACTACATTGAATACTTGAGACCTCCTGGTCAAAGAGAGATTAAACAGTTTTGTGAAAGAATTAAAAACTCTGCTTTCCTATAGACATGATCCATAATGGTATTCTCAGACATGCAGTTTCTCTTGTAATCAAGTCATTCAAAACCTCCTCTCCTTTCCTGGGTTTGAGTAGTGATTCTAGGATGAGTTTATGCTGTTTGTTGTTCTTCCCTCAGTTTAGAGAAGTGACATGAAAATACTCTAAAAATCTCTCTCTCTGTTATTCCACCAGCTATTGCATAGGTCATACAGGAACTTATAGTTTGTGTTTTTAATGAACCTGACATGCAGGCTTTATACCAAAATTAAATCAGCAGATGGTTTCAGAACTTTCTGGGAAAACAGTTTCTGGGAAAAAAGATGTAACATGTGTTAGTTAAACCTCAGCATTAACAATCAGTACTTCCAGCACAACACATCAGATTTTCGGGACTGGATATATGTCATGGCCTTGAAATTATGAAAGGCCAGACTTCATCTCACTCAGAGATTTTCCTCCACTTTTAAGAACTTCTTTGAAATAAAAAACCAAACCATACCAAAATCACAACAAACCCCCTGCATCCTGACAATATCCCTCCCTAATGACCTCCAAGAGATTATATCCTGAACACTGTGAGCCAAGAGTGGCCAGCATTCAATACAACTACTTTCTGAAAGAAGGTGGAGTTCATACAATAAATGAGAACTACATATGTTCAGCATCCATCAATGAATGCCAAGCTCACTGACACCTGGGATGGATAAATAATTTACTTAGAATACCAAATCTGAGAGAGTTTCCAAGTTCTAAATTATTCGTTTGCAGAAAGTATCTTCAGACATTGAACTCCTTGCCCCAAACGCATCACAATCCTGAACACCTCTGCATGGTTTGTTTCTAAGTGAGCATGTAAAAACTACCAGGAAGCTGTAGCTGAAAGAAATTAAACCCTTATAGTTGTGTCAATCACACCTCAGAAGCAGGTATGCACATCCCTTCTGTCATCCTGCCATGCACAGGTTGTCACAAAGTTTCCTACTTCCCTGGCCTACCTTCACTGATGGAAAAGCATGTTTACACCTGGCAGTCCCAGAAATGACACCCAGAAATTCTGAGTTCATTCCACATGAAAAGTCTCCTCCTTAAAGAAGTGATAGGCTCAGGCCTGTACGACAATAGCACTGACCTCATACAGGTTTTGTCACACCATCTTACTTTCAGTCACCACCTGCCCAATTCATCACCACCACACAGTGCCAAATGCACAATACAGCTCTCTGCTCCAAGCTCTGTGGTCAGGAGTCTCTTCCAGGAGCTACAGCAACAAAGGATAACCAGGGACCTTAGAAAATACAAGGACACAAATTATTCCACCTCTGTTAAGGATGGAGATAATAAAGATTCTGTGGATACGTGCATAAACTCTGTGCCTCCCGAGCAATTTGGCTTTATGCAGCTTTGCTGGGTGCCCCAGGTAGGAATTTAGTAACTTGCCTTTGTAAGTGAATAATTGCTGAGAAATAAGTAATATAATTTACAACAGATGCTACTGCAGGCAAGATACCACCCCCAAGCAGCTTGGGAAGCCTGATTCTCTGAAAGCCAGCTGTTATTTCAGAAATATAAGTCACAGACCTGTATGGGTAAATACCATGATTTTCTAACAATAGAGACATCGAGTCCAACCAGTAACCCAGCACTGTCAAGTCCACCATTAAATCTAACGCAAAGGCCACACCTACACGTGTTCTGAATGTCTTTGGGGATGGCAATGAAACCACTTCCCTGGGCAGCCTATTCCAATACCTGGCCATCCTTTCCGAAAATCCAGTCTCTAAATCTCTCCTGATGTAACCTGAGGCTCTTTCCTCTTGTTTCTTCACTTGTTACCTAAGAGAAGAAGCTGACCCCCACTTTGCTGCACCCTCCTCTCAGGGAGTTGTGGAGAGCCATGAGGTCTCCCCAGAGCTCCTTCTCCAGGCTAAACACCCCCAGCTCCCTCAGCTGCTCCTCACAGCTTCCTCCTCCTTCTCTGGACCCATTCCAGTCTTCAACATCTGTCATACTGAGGAGCCCAGAACTGGACACAGCACTCGAGGTGTGACCTCACCAGTGCCAAGTACAGGAGGACAATCACTGTCCTGGCCCTGCTGGTCACACTATTCCTGATACAGGCCAGGATTGCCCCGGGCTTTCTTGTTCAGCTGCTGTCTACCAGCACCCCTGGACCTTTTCCACTGGGCCACTTTCCAGCCACTCTGCCCCAGCCATTGGGATGTTGTGACATCATCAAACTGTCAGGTCACTCCATCAGCCTGGGCAAACTACAGCAGTTTCACACTGCTGAACAAGAAAATTACTCAAAATTCTGTTTTGAAGAGCAAAAACAAACACATACTGAGCAATACACAGAGTCAGCCACTTGGTCTAATCAGCCACACACCTTATGTTAAAGGAAACTTGAGGAGAATTGCTTCAAACAAATGACTAATTACTAGGTCTACTTATGAAGAGACTTGGGCAACAGAACACTTGGCAACTTTTTCTCTCTCTTACCAAAAAAAACCCCAACCCCCCCCAAAAAACAAAAAAACACCCCCGACATTTTAATGTCTAGAACACCAAAAATGCAACCCAGAGCAACTTCTGCTGTCAAGTATGCATAGGATGAAATTCTTTTCCTTTGACAGTGCCTCACCCTGGAGGGTTCCTAATTCCCATTCCAACTGCAATGCTGATAAAGCTCACAGTGAAAGCAATATTGCACTGAATATCAGCAGAAGTAGCCAAAAGAATTAAGTAATCTGCAAATCTTACATTGAAAATTAATGATGGTAGTGCTCACTTGCTGCATGTATTTCTGTTCCTGTTTGAAGTGAGCAGAGAGAGAGACCTTTTATTAGTTTTGTGGGGAGACAGCATGTACAGTCTAAAAGTCTCACTGTAAAAAATTGTAACTTGCAACAGTCTCAGTCTGCTCATCCCTCTGGCAACTTGTGCTTGGCTCCTACAGTCACACTGAACAATGTAATCTCTTTGTTTCATGGCCATTTAACACATATTTTCATTTATCTGCCTTACCCAAACAATGTCTTCCAGTAATTGATTTTTTTTTTCTGACATTTCTCTAATTTTCCCACATGTAATGGAATCTTTTAAACAATCACTTTACATTATTTACAGAAGTTTGGTGTTATCAAAGAAATCTGATCTTACTCGAATTAGATCTGTAACACTGGAAGACTACTGCTGTTTTCCTTCTACCATTCTCATTTACTTCATTAAAGTACTGAGCTCAGAAGGAAAATGTAGTTGAGAGTAAATTAGAACAAAAGAGCAGTTTTGCTTGACCTCAAGTTCTCCTGAAGGTCAATCCATGCAGACAAAGCACTTGCAGAGCTCCTCTACCAGTGCAAGCCCAGTGCTGTCTGTAACAAGCTTACTACAGAATGGCAACTGGAAAATTAAACTTGGAAAAACTACAGAGAGAAATTCTAGTCACATTCATGCATGCCACATGCATTTCAATAAAAACATCCCAAATTATAACTGTTAGGCTGGGATCATGATGCAGTTTAAGATTTGTCCACAGACCAATAGTAATCACATTATTGTGATATCTCGGGATATCAGTAAGAAGACAAGGCAGTGAAAAATAGAGATATCAGTCTTTTTACGACAGCGGGCAGGTCCTTTCCTGCGTTTTATATAAATAAGGATGTCCTCTTGGAAATCATCTCCTTCAATGTGCACCTCTCAATTACATTTACAAAGGCTGGCAATCAAAGACTTCAATTTTGGGTCATAGCAAAAACATCACAACAAAAAAGTGCCTAAATGAAAACAAAAGGCGCCAGATCCAACCAAGATTACAAGAAAAAATTAGTAGATTCTACTTCATAAAAGAGATTAATCTCAATTTATTAACATGCTTTAATCAGACAGTATGAGCTCATAAATCTGATATAACTGATACTCTAACTGCGAAGTAGATACTGGTTTTACAAGTCTCCAAAGCAAAAAGTTAATGAAATTTACACTGTACTATGCTAAAAAAAGCAAAAAACTTTTGCCAGTTTTACCAACCAGCAGGAAAGTTTTTGTGGGGGTAAAGGAGAAGACAAAGTGGACTAACATAAATTAGTAATGCTAGACCTTTATATACCATTAATATTAAAAGGAAGGAAAAAACCCTTTTAAACTGTGACTTTAGTCCATACACAAATTTTAACAGAATGTTTGGATTTGATCAGAACATCAGTATGTGCTTCTCAAAAGCAGAGAACTTATCCCAAAGGCTCCAATTCCAACAAACACACCAGCCCAGCACGGCACCCAGAGTGAGCGCACTCCCACTCCAGCTCCGGGGGCAAAGGCACCGTGCTGCAGGCAGGGACTGACTCCAGCAAGTACAAATCCCTGCACCCCAGTGCCTCAGACTGCACAGCACCACCCGGGAGCCATTCTGCTGCTCACTGAAAACAAAAGGAAGGGCTTTCAGAACGCTGCTCACAGAACCTCAAGAATACAGCCTAATAAGGTATTTTGTATACAAAACCAATGTACCTATGAAAAATAATACTTTCACTGGATGCGCAGCCCTCAGGTATTTTGTCATGTGAACACCTTGATCCGACACCCCTGAACTACTGCGGAGTGCCAGCAGCCACAGTCCAGTCCAGTCCATGATGCAGCGACCAGGACAAGCCTGAGGCGCTATCCCGGGAGCACCTGAGCGCAGCCCAGACTCGCGGGCTGGGCTGTGAACAGCGTCTGCTGGAGGAGAGGCCGCCTCGCCCTCAGAGGCTGCCCAAACCCAGCATCGCCTCCCAGACGCCAGCCCTGGCCTGGTCATAGGGAGGCACAGCCTGGCGGCACGACCCGGCCCGGCCCGGGGATTTGTTTCTTCTGGACCAATTCTTCCTCCACACTTCCCCAATTCGGGAGCGGCAGCGCGGGCCCGGCGCACCTCACCGCTCCCATGAGCCGCGGCGGAGCCCCGGTGGCCCCGCTGCCCGAGCGCGTCCGCGGGGCCGGGCGGGGAGCGCGGCGGGGCCGCCCCGGGAGCCCCCGGGGCGCTCCAGCGCGGCCCCACGGCGGGACAGGCCCCGCGCCCACGGGCCGCCGCCGGGCTGAGTGTCCGGGGCGCCCGGCCGGGCCGCGCCGCCCTTACCCGCAGGACGTGGTAGCCCTCGGTGCCGCCGCCGGGGATGTCGATGCTCTGCGAGGCGCCCATGGCCGCAAACGCGCCGCGACGGGGACGTGGCACCGCGCGCTGCCCCCGCCCGGTGCCGGGCGGGCCCTACGGCGGCCGCGAGGGGCCACGGCCGCGCGCTCCTGGCTGGAGCCGGGCCGCCCCCTGGCGGCCGAGTGCGGCGGCGCCATGTGCGGGGCGGGGGCCGCCGACGGTGCCAGACGGGAAGAGTTGATTAATTGATTAGCGTTAGCTGCTTGAATAAGGTATGATAAGTGCGCAGAACGTAAAGGTCATAACCTGCTGCCTTCTCTACTCCCACAGCTCTCTGGAGCTCCGAGCGCCGCTGCCCCTGCGAGGCCGAGCCGGCGCCGGCAGCGCAAGAACCCGTCTGGAGCTGGAGCTGAAGCGGGAGGAGCAGCGCCCCGGTACAGAGAGCGAGAAATGCTGCCCAAGGGCCGAATTTTGGATTAACCCGTTTCAGGCATGCACCGCAAACTTCAGCGCGATAACGGGGCCGGTCCTCGCTGCCGGCGCTGTCGCGACACGCAGCGGCAGAGACCCGCCGGAGCGGGAGAGCCGCCGGGCGCGTCCCACGGCAGCAGTGACGGCAGTGACGGCAGGGACAGCCTGCCCTGAGCCTGCGGGGCAGCCGGAGCGGGCGGACGGTGGGGTATCAGAGGGCACTACGAGTCTCAGATTCAGATCTTCCCTCTCCGAGAGTTCTTTGTTCCTGGAAGGCTTTTTCATACCTTGCCCATGCAGACCAGCGCGTCCGGGTTCCGATCCCGCAGACCCCCAGAGAGGTCACCCCTTTAAGGAATGCTGCTTTTAGTGGGCTTTTAGTGACGCTGAAACACTATTTTGTAGTGAACCGCAGCACAGTGTTAAGATTCTTAATGGAGTATGGAAAGCATATTCAGATTAGCGTAGTTCACTTCTGGACTAATTTCCCTCTGTATTATCGTAGTGCTTCACTGCTTAGTATTAAAAGCCTTTGTTCACTGTGCTTGGGATTGACCCCGGTGTTTCCTGCAGAGATGACCAGCCCCTTTCCACCCTGAACCACCTCACTGTGCTCAGCTGTTTCCACTGGAGCAGACAGACAGTGTTTCTCCAGCACTCTTGTCAGGCATGGCCAGTTCTGCACTCCACAAAATAGACACTGCAAAATACCTATTAGAAGCCCCTTCCCATGTCAATGAAAACTGTAAAGAAAAGATCAAAAATTTTACTTCTTTGGAAAAGTAGAAAAATCTTTATACTTCTGCCCAGCAAAACTATAAGGTCTTTGGGTCCTTTTTGGTTCTACCAGGACCAAAAAGAGTATCAGTGTTTTGCCATTAAAAACTTGCCACTTTGATGAATATGCATTTGAAAATCTGGGATGTGAGTACTAGCCTTTCACACGCTTCCATTTAGCCTCTAAACAAGTAAACAGCCTTAAAACTGGGACTGGCCAAATCACACAGTGCTGATTTTATGAACCTAACTTCTAATTACACAGTTCCCAGTAAGTAGCAAAGCCAAACCTACCACGTACAAACTTAAAGGTGAAAAACACCCCTGTCTTTGGCAGTAACACTTCTCTGGCTGAATTCTGCTCCTGTGACCATTGAGAGGTGGCTGAGGGGCTGAGGAAGAGCACTCTGGCAATTTGCAGCAGCTATTGCATCCAGCTGTTAGTGAAAGGAAATACAAACCATATCTACTCACTGCAATTGCAAGAGTGAAGTGTTATCAAAGGAGGAATGCCCTTCACATTTCCTAAAGGTTCTGGTGGTGAAACAAGGCAAGGGATTTTGCAGGCCCTTGAGTCTGCTCACACATTACACCCTCTGAGACCCAGTCAGTACCATTGCACCAGCAGTCAGTTTGTTTTATTTTCACAGCGACAAAGAGATCCCATCTCCCTCTTCCTCAGGAGGTCTGTAGACGCTTCATGGCTGCATGTGATGAGCTCAAAAATAGGCAGCTATGTTTTGTTCTAACCATCCACTAAGAAAAAAATTAACTCTATCCCAGCCAAACCAGGACAATTGCTCAACCCTTCAGAGAAATCTGAACCTGGCCCCTCCCTAGAGACATAAACTACATACATCACTGCAAGACCTGGAATTCTTTTTCTTCAGAACTTTTGCCTTACCACAGCATCTTGGCTTTCCATCAAAGTGCTGTCACCCTTTCTGGGATTGCTCCACTTCAGCAAAGGAAGATGCCATGTAGTTGTCTGTCAATTCCCATTAAGGGCTTAACTGAAAAACACAGGTTTATTTGAAGAAATATCTTTGACTTTGATCCAATGTTCTATGGCAAAGGCTAGTCTGTAAAAAAACCAAAAGAATTTTAGAACCCTCTTAGACAAAAAAGACAAATCTTACCTTAGAATGAGGGAACAAGATTGCCTGAAAGTATCACTTAAGACCTAATGACAACAAACCCCATTTGCAGAAATTAACTAACAAATATAACCTACCTGTTCTTTTACATTTGTATCTCAGCAGCTGCATTTCAAAAGTAATTAAAGTTAATGAGCTGTGCTTTATGGTAGAATCATGAAAACTTAATTGGAATAATTAGTTGTGAGATAGCAAGTGCATCTTCCTGGCTAACAACATGTCATCATTTGATAAGAATAATAATGAATTTAATAAATAAAGCAGAGCCCTTCTAATATGTTAATAAAATAACAAAGTAGAAGGCACACATGTGCAAATGATGAATTATTAGTTTGGAGACTGCTCACAATTGTCTGAGGAAGATGGATGGGGAAGTGGCCTTCTTGAAACTGTCAGCTACAGCTGCTGGCTAAAATCCAGTTTGCAATAGATGAAGCAGCCACGCTGACCTTTGCAGAGGATGTGCTGCAAATGCTTCCAGCGGGGCCAGCCTCCTTCTGCAGAGCAGGATATGCAGTGCATGAAGAAAAGCAACTGGGCTTTCTTTTCTTCTCCTTTAACCCTTCTGTATTATTGGTGCTGGGCAAACAGGAATGAAAATGGACAGAAACCCAGGCATGTGTGGCAGGAAGGGAGCTACAGTGAACAAATCAGTCTATTTGACCCAAATCACTTAGAGGCTAAGACAGGCAGAAAATTATGATTTATAGCAGAAACGGTTTTAAGCTCAAACATAGACATGCACACCACAACAAAAGCTTCTGAGGCATTATTAAGAATCAGTAAATAGAATAATTTTAATTAATGGGTGCCTTTAAAATTAAATTAAGTGAATACTGCCAGAGTCATGGGAAGGCCTGCAGTAATAAAAGAGATTGTCCCAGTAAGCAAACACTAATGGAAGGCTACAGTTTCAGGTGGAAATAGAGCAGCAGTGTGCAGTGACTAAGAAGCAGATGGGTCATAATATAACTCTTAGTTTTATCCCCTAATCAATATATGACCTCATTAATTTCAGCTCTTAATGTAATGCCCAATATGAGGAATTGCAGGTCAGAATATCTGCTTGTTGACTTCAGTCCCAGCAGAGCAGGACTGGGCTTGGTAGGAGCCATAAAGTGTCTGATGTATGGCTAAGATCAAGCTGTATGTTAGCAGTGCCCAAGGAGATTTTATCTCCTTTGCAAGCACGTAGGGAACAACCTACTCTTACTTGGAAGGCATCCACTTGGCTGTGCACCCACAATACTTAGAACTTCACAGTAACAGAAGACCTAAAGCACAGGCCCTTCAGCTCTACAAAAACAAAAATGTAGCTCCAGATCACAGAAACTGCTGGTAAAAGCCTGCTGACAACAGAGAAGCCACACACCCATGCACTGGCTGCAGGAGTACTCACAAACACTCCCCACAGTTTTAGACAATGGGGACCAGGAGCAGCAGATGCTTTGGAACTGATGCAATGTGAGAAGAAATAAGATAGCAATGGTCAGCGTACCTGCAAATGTCAGGGGGTGTGAGGCTGAACCTGTTCTTGACCTGCTCCTGGGAACAGCTGTGAAAAGATCAGACCATGTGTGAATGCTGAGAGACATTAACAGTGAAGCACTTGGAATGGAAGCCAAGCATTAGTGAGTGTCTGACCAAACAAGAAAACCTGAAACTCAGCAGGTTATGGTTAAATACTACGGTCTGATGCTCTAAAAGTTAATTAAGTACAGAAGTAATGTGGAGCTTTTGAAAAGCTGGTTTCATGGTCATTAGTTGCTATGCAGCTAAACAGGGAATGAAATGCAAAGGAAGAAGGCACTAGCTGGACAAATTGTTCTTAGGCAGTTTTCCCAGTGAGAATGCTGCAGGGCTGGTTCTCCCCTGGTGCTCCACGAGGCACAAAAGACCATGGTAAACTCAAAGAGCTTAATCTTGACCACTTGACATTTTTTTACCCCTCTAAATATCTATCAATTTCCATTGCATTATGGCTGATTTACAGTAATGCAGAAGGGAGGGGAAGCAGTTTCACTGAGACAATTAAGAGGGACTACTATCCAGCAAGGAAGGAGCTGGAGCTCATAAGCCCTCAGTTGAAAACTAAATTGGTGCTATTGCAACACTCAGCAATCTTCTGCATTGGGAGGGAAGGGCCACAATGATTCAGGATCAGCTCGAGCACATTGCATCTCTGTGAGGGGAGTGCTCTGTGGCAGATAGCTGCCAGAATTGCTCTCTGCTTTTTCCCCAGAGCTCCCAGCATGGGCACATGTTAGAGCTGTAGTCAGTGTTGTCATGCTCTGGTTATTATCAGGAACAGTTCCTCTGGCTGCTGTAATTTGCACCAAGGACTGCAGATGCCATCAACGGATCAGAGAATTGTAAAGGTAATCTACAGCTCTCTTCCCCAAGTCAGTTGAGACCAGAATCAAGGCTTTTGTTTCAGAAACCAGAAACTCGGCAAAACTAATTTGTGGAGGTCCTATTAATAGGACACAGGAAATTACCTAAAGCCATCATTACTTTAACTCATAAAAGCGGTTGACTTGACTGTAATAGAGTTAAACTCTGTCTTCCCAAAGCTGCTGGAAACCCAGTAGCTCTGAGTTAGACACTGGTAAGTAGTTTTCACACAGATCTGAGAGGCACAGCTTTGACTATTAAAGATATTATAGCCATAGGTTTCTGACAGAATGGCTTGTTATACAATTTTTACTGGCTACAGGGGTTTCATCTGAGACTTTAAGACTGATTAAGCTCAAAAATAGACGTCTTCTGCTCCTAAAAAGCTTTGAAAATGTGTGCCTGAATATTGGAATGGGCTTTGTAAAATCAATGTCCTCTCTTTGTTGCTTCCATAATTACTTTAAACTTGCAATCCTTACTCTAGCTTGTTGTCCAATCTTATACAGACATCAGCCCCCAAATTCTGGCCTGAAGCATAGTGTTAAGAATTTTTACAGAGTGTATTATGAAGAGGAGACATAATAGAGGAGAATAACCTTTAAATAGATGTATTCACAGTAAAAGATGCACTGGTGAATGGTTAAGAGAGGGCACAGAGTTTATGACAAATGTCAGAATGTTTCAAAGATTCACTTCATTATTAACCAGGAAATAACCCAATGTATGTGAAATCACTGCTAAAAAAAAAAAGCAGTTTCTTTAAAATGTATTGAGCTGAAAACAGGGTTCATTATAGAAACACAGATAGAATCTTAATTATAGAAGCAATTGCATAGACGAAGGTTCTGGCCACCCAATTTAGGAATCACAATGCAAGTATTTAAGAGGCTTAATGTGCCTGCTGCTATTCAGCTGTAGATAGCAGCTGGCTTTGGGAGTACTGCAGCTAGGGTTGTTGTGAAGAAGGGTTCATAATGAAGGATCAATTAAGTAATTTCCAACCAATTCATTACATGATACTTACATGAGTTGTCAGTCATTTTTGACCCAAGTGGTTAGCCTGAAATCTGGAGTTTTGGCAACTGCTTATACTAAGGCACTTTGTTGATAGTCAAAGATTTGCTGCTGGACTCCTTTTTATTTACCAAGAATGTTTAAAATCCTGTTTTCTTAAATACAACAAATCTAATGAGAAATTCACAGAATCCATTCTGCAGTGTCTTGGGTGCTCAGTACTTTATATAGTGATATGTACTACTTCAGCTTCGGTTCTAGAAAGCATTTTAAATTCTTTTATCATGAATTAAGAAGTCAGCTCTACATGTTGCTTTAACTACAGTTTCTCTAGAGCCCTTTATCTAAAGTACAGACTGAAACATTAATGACAGATGTTGGTCTACGTAAAAAAACCCCAAAGCAAAAAATATACTTTGGAGTTTCCCAACTCAAATTTTACAGTTTAAGATAAAAGAGCAGTAAGACAGGAAAGCAAATTTACAGCTTGACAGTACTACCAAACTGCCAGAGTCCACTGAGGGATGTTTAGAACAGGTGTTGATGAAGACTCTCTAGAAGAAATCAGTACTGGAGAAAGTCTTACACTACAAACCCCCTGTATTTAAAAATGAGTCAAATATTAAATCCTTTAGTGTCCTGTCCTGACAGGGTCCCATTTATTGAGCCTGACACAAAGGTCTATAAACACTGTCTTGTGCTGCACATGTGCTCTGACTGGGCTACTATGCTTTTGGCTAACCTGTGACATGTGAATAGGGTGAAAGAGAGAGAAATACAAAGGTCCTAGAAGGTCCTTCTTCACAGAAAGAAGGAATAAAACAAATACTATCACAGGGAATTTGGGATAAACAGGACAAATACTGCACTCAGAGGCTGACACAAGGATGGTCTGGCCCCATGGGCTATGCACGTTCACAATACTCCTCTTTCCTGCCCACAGAGCTCCAGCTCTCTGACAGCCCTCCTAAGTGCATTCATTAGTCACAGAAGGGCACATTCCTCCATCTTCTGGACAGCTACAAACTAAGCACCATTAGCCTCTTTCCAGCCAGACTCGAGACAATACATTGCTCGCTCAGAGAAAGCTCAATCTGCTTTAGCCTTGGGAAAAGACCTTTTTAGTCTTTGTTATGTTTTTGAATTGTTTTCATCCTGACATGTAATATGAAAGGTTCCATAACTATGCATTTCTTAAGTTATTTTTAATCCCCCCTTCAGAAAAAAAACCCAACAAAACCAACATTCAACTCCCTGTCGTTTATCTTTTCTTGCCCTGAGAAGCCTTTTGTGATTAATTTTCTTCTGCCTCAATAGCTGATAACTTCTTTTCCTGCAAGTCTTAAGGGGAAGGATTGTATCTTCCACAACAAGGAAATGTATTTCTTGAGGTTCTGCTGGTATTTATCACATCCCTGAGAAAGCAGGAGGCCTCTCCTTGTGAACATTATTTAATTTTAGATTAGGTTTGGGAGTTTGAATACAATTTTAAAAACTGGTAATGTAATACATGTCATGGGAGTGGCAATCCTCAAATAATGGCCTTAAAATCCTAAGAAGAATACTACTGGGTAGAATTATTCTGTAGGTGGAGTTAAAGCCAGGTGACTTTTCTCTTAATGAGCTCTTGGTGGAGGGAGCAAATAAAATTAATTAAGAAGAGAGAAAAATCCTAGGATTTAATCAGATCCTATAACCCTAGCCAGAAAACAGTGTCAACCCAACACAGCACCCAAACTTTCTCCAAAAAAATATTGGAGTTTCTGTTCTCTCACATGTACTAATGAGAGCAGCTAGAAGCTGGAGCTTAGGTTAATCCTTCCTTTGCTGGCTATATGAGTGCTCTTGGCACCACTTCCATAGAGGAAATGCTAAAGGACTTCCTGGGTGAATTAGGAAAAACCAATGAGTTATAGCATGAGAAAAAGGGCCAGAAGTCATTTTCACAGCTACCTAGATAGGTTAAACTAAGTTAAAGAACCGTTTATGACAAGAATCACTGTCCCTGGAAGAGCATCTGTTTGACATGGTTTCCATTTCACTACATGGTTTCCATTTCACTGCAGGCAGATGGAGCTCTCCCTGCTTTCTGCAGTGTCCCGAAGGCAGCAACTGAGGATGTCACCCATGTGTTGAGCTTAAAAATCAAATGAGCAGTTTGTCATCTGAAATCACTGCACTGAAAGCCAAATGACACAGAACAACAATGCTCTCCCATACTGCTGACAAGAATGATTCAATGGCCCTTGCTAATGCCACCAGATCGGATTCATTGCTCAGCAAGCACAAAGTTTGGGAAACAAGAGCTGGTGGGCCCAGCTGGATGCGCTGGAATAGCTTTTATTTATTTTGAGATGGGATTTGCAGGTGTCAGTGCAATTGACAGGACTGGTGATATAGAACCACTTGGAAAGACCCAGCCAGTTTCTGATGCTGCCCCTTCATTCCTGCTGGCACTGACTCCTCCTCTAGCTGCTCTGGGTAGATCACTACTAGAGCCAAGGGGTTTGAATCCTGCAATACCTCCTTGAATGTATGGCTTTTATTCTATAACACACTGTGAAGAGTGTGGTGTTATTCACATAAAATGACTGAACCTTAACCGTGAGGGCTTCCTTCCTGCTGACTTATGGGATAGTGTTAGAATGTGACTTTAGAGACAAGTGATGCACAAGGCATTAGCTAGGACTTTCAAAGATGTTTCTGGAAGATGCTTTGTTTGTTTCCAGGGACACGCATCACCTACCAAGTGTATTTCTTGGGCGTCTTTTCTCGATATGGTGTCAGATTCAGCGAACTGTGAGATGTTACACGGGGCTTTTAACCTCCAACACAAACTTGGGTGTTGTCCTAGGCCCAGACACTCCTGAAACAGGGATTTGGGCCAATAATCTGCTAAGCAAAAGAGCATCAAGGATAGAAAGAGTTAAACGGCAGAAGAAAATTGAGAACAGATGATGATTTGAAATTTTTTCCTACTTAAGTCAGCATGAAGGGGAAAAATTGCGGTCGCCATAAAGAGACTAACAAACAGGAGCACAGGAAATTGCTGCAGCCAAAAACGAGCAGAGGAAAGGCAGTTTACCCACTGGCTTTGATGGAAGCCACAGAACTGCTTAGAAAAGGAACATAAGAGTGCTGCAAGAACCAGAAATTGCAGGCTAAGGCCCTGATCCAGCAGGAGCTGGAAGAAGCACAGGCTTACAGCCACAGGCCTACTTACAGGCAATTCTCAGATCCAGGTGTTGAGGGGAGACCTGTTCTCACATATACACCTGTGTGCTCAGTTTTGTTCCCCTGGCCTTCTCTCCCACTGCTTCTTCTTACTGCTTCTCTTCAATAACTACTGAAAGCCCAGTGGGAAACAGAAAATCTGCTGACTGGGGACTACTGACACAAGCTTTAGAGTTGTACTGTTTCATATTAGAATATCAAAGGCAGTGGGTCTATTTCCAATATGTCTCAATTTTGTACAAGCCCATTTTGTCTATTAAAGTATACTATGTAAGATTTGTAGGGGGTTTCTAGCTCATCTCAGTTTATGCTTGTTTTATCTCCTTGTACCCTCCCTGGTAAAACTGGCTACTCCCTTTTGCTCAATCTTTAAACTGTCCTTTATGCAGGGACTAAGCTGGGAAAATGTGAACTGGAAGGTAGAAATTTTAAAGTCTGATCAGTGCAAAATGCAGTCAAAATGCAAAATTACAGACATCTTGGAACAGTGACTCCTATTTGTTATAGTTGTTTCTTTTTTTTTTTTTAATACACAATTCATGACCTAACTCTGTCATAATGAGAAACAGATATTAGAGAGCTTTTGAATTAATTACTGCAATATGGGTAACTGCTTAGATAATCCTATCCAGTTAAAAAAACCAAAACAAAATAAAAACACAGGTTAGTTTCTAGTTGCCTTAAAAAGCTATGATTGCAAATTGTTTAGTGCAAAGTTAGCAAAGCTGTTGAAACAGATCAAAACACAACTACTTTAAGTACACCAACACAATTTTGGAAGACTGTCTCAGTCAATACCAGTCATTCATGAAGAAGTCCAAGCACATCAGGCACAGAGGACCCCATCTCCTTCCTCTTCAATATTTTCTCTGTTCTTAGTGAAACTCCTGACTCTGTAAAAGAGGGTTCCAGTGGTTAACCCTTACCAAAAATATTAAGATGATTGAGGGGAATGATTTTATTTCTCCATTGTAAATACACAATACAATTCTTTGTCACCTGTGAGATATTTCCAGCATGTTTGGTATTATATTTGTTCAGGTTAAACAAATAGAAAAGATTAATAGAACTAAACCTTGAAATTTGATTCTTCTGATGCCTGGAAAGGAGATGAAAATATTTAGTCTCCTTTTACACTGGATCTCTTATTGTTGGTTAGGATTGGGAGATGTTTGATTGTTTGTTTGTTTGTTTGTTTGGGGGAGGATTGTTTTGTTTTATTTTTTGCAGGTCTCTAGATTTTAAGGTAGTTTAGATTTTATTCATTTACTAGTCAGGTCTCCCTCCTAACTGCAAGTGAAATAATCTACTCTCACTTCCAGGTATGTGCTCAGGCTTCACCATCACATACAGAGGGAAAATAGGAGACACCAGATATCAGATTCATCCTCATTCTTCATCCTTAGACATGTTCAAAAGAAATCTGGACATGATCCTGAATAAGGGTCTTGGACAATATAACCTGAGTAGTCACAGAGGAATTACAGTGCCCACCATTCTTATACCATTACGTGCAGCTGTACCACAGCAGCAAAGTTTGGCAGGGTAAGGTTGTTTGATGTTCAGCCATGAAATATGACCCTGAAATTGTACCTGGAAACCAAGGTGCAGGCTGACAAAAGGGATGCAGAGCATCTCTTGTGATCACCCTGACCTTATTTTTCCCTAAACTACTTTTTTCTTCTACTATAGTCATATCCCTTTTAGAACCAGGGCAGTGCACCTGGTTCTAGTTCATTCAGTTTCACCTTAATTTTCCTTAGTGTAACTGCACTAAAATTCAATAGCATTACAGCAGGGTGAAGTCACTTTTTTTTTTTTTAAATGTTAGGTTCTAAATTACCTCTTTATTTATGCTGTTAAGTCTTGATCTGTTAGAGAGCCATCAACAGATTACAACATAACTGCATAAATGAGGAATGTAATTTATCAATGGTTTCCTGTTTTGTTGTTGTTGTTGTTTTTAAATAACAAACCAACTAAATCCCAGGAATTACAGTCAACTGCAAAACAATTGCAACCATTACTGAACCAGCTAAAAGCAGTTCAACAGCTGCATCTTATAAAATGTTACCAAGTCCAGAGACCTACAAATAATACAGACTCATAAAACTAGCTACAATTACAACGTGGTTTATAGAGATGGATAAATACAAAAGAAATTATAAAGCTCCTCAATTTATAAGGTACCTTAAAAGCTATTTGTATATATGTACTACATAACAAAAGAATGTAAAATCAAAATACTCTGGGTAAAATATTTCTAACATTTGATGTATTTTTATATGCATGCTTTAAATCTATTATTTTATATTGTTTTCTTCATTTCTTATATAAGAACTGATTAAGATATTTGGTCTTCTTTAGAAATATACATCCAGTTCTCCATGAGAAGATTCTTCATAACTTACTATGTAAAAATTTTTCAAACAGTAATTGATTTATTTTTAAAAATTGTCTCAGTCTGAATATGGCTTGGTTTTAGTGGACAAGAACTTACCAAATCACATCTCTCATTCACAACTAGAGACAAAAGCCTCATTTTACAGTGTAATAGGGAAATGGGCCTCAATTTTTCTAAATCCTTGGTATTCTTTGTTGTAACTGCTGAACAGCTGCTCAGATTGCTGAATCTGCATTTCAGAGAGCACATCAGACTCAAATCACATAGAGACAGAATAATCTGTTAGCTCAGATTACTTTTTTCTACACGACTGTTTCTATGCAGTTTATTTTTTCACTGTTTAACTTTGCCTTTTGCCATTTCAAATTATTTTAGTAATGAAACTTGTATTATTTAGCCTAGGAAACCAACATGCAATTTTACAGACATCAACACTATTAGAAAATTAAACTGACTTAATGTAGATAAACATAAGTAAAAGTGGGTAGAAGAAAGCTTTACCTCTCTACACAATTCCTCTTAGTACCCTTTGCTTAGTGCTGTAGATGGTGAAAAAGGTTCCTAGTGCCTGTGGATGTAATGAAAAAATATTACTGCCAGAAAAATCTTATGCATCTAAAACTACAAGTAAGCAGTTAGGACTAGTAGATATTCATCTACACTTCTATTTATTCCTACTAAATAACATACTCTATGCTGATGTCTATTTCAAACTATATGCAATGAACATCACTTAAGTGGTATCAAATTATTTCTTGGCTTCTTCTAATGTTTTACCACTTTGTAAAAGTGGTAAAACAGCACAGCCAAAAGTGTACTGTATGTTTCCTTTCTGCCTGCTGGACAACTATACTATTTTGAAATTAGCCCTGTGTGACTGTTCTTTGATGTAACAGTTCTCTTTCCTTTTTAATTTGTACCCAAGAAACCCTGGTGGTTTTTTCCTTGTGTTAGAACAGCCTTACATTCTGGTCTTCCATTCAATGATGGGCATAAGGGACTGGTTTGGCAGCCTGGCACAGAAGCTTTCCTTGTACTCTCTCTCCTCTATACACACATTTGAAAGCATCTATTGATCTGTTCACAGGAAGGATAAGAAATATGGAATGCTGGGAAGACAGATACTATATAAAACATTATTTACTTCTAAGATTTTGTGGATGTCCTGTATTTGCAGAATAATTTGTTGTCACAAGCCTAGAGACTGTCCTGGTTTACGGCAAATTTGGGCGAAAACCTCCAAAGGGGTTCCTCTAGAAAGCAGATTCAAGTGACCCCTCCCCCAACTGGTTTGGGAAAAGATTTCATTGGAGCAAAGTGGAAAAAACCCTATTTATTTAATAGGCAAAGCATTCACCAGCAAAAAAAAAAAAAAAAGAACAATATTGAACAATAAAACCTCTCGCTGCTCTGAAGAGATGACAAACTGAGCAAGTCCCCTTGGTGGGCTGTAACTCAGCTCACTCTGTTATCAGTCCCTCTGGTGCTGGAATGCAGAGTCCCAGGCCCTGGTGGCCACAGGTGTGGGCTCCTGGTGGTTTTCTGGGTTTTCAGTCCAGAGCAGCTTCAAGTAGTTCCAAGAAAAAGAAAAAGCACAGTCCGGGGAAATTCACTGCCTCAGCCAGCTAAAAACAAACTAAAAGCACAGGAGAGCTCTGTCCCACTGTCTGTGCTGCAGAGAGCACAGGCCAGGAGAGAGGGATATAGGGGAGCACATGCAGCTCCTGATAACAAATTTTGGGATTCTTCTCCCCCTCTTTGCTCTCAGAACCAGTCTTGAAGGTGCAGAACTTATTTCTGGGCTAAACAGATGGCTGGGAATACAAGCATCATAAAAGTCACCCCAGGACAAGATGTACACTTGTATTTTGCCTTTTTAGAAATTACCTAGGTAGATAGATGAATTAGTAGCTCACTACATAAACCCTAAACTGAGGGCATGGTCCCAAGTAAGGGCCCTATGTTTGTTGAAGCTCTTTTAACTCAATGTATTTGCTAAAACATTAGAGGGGAACAGGCATTCCTGTTGGAAATTCAAGCCATGGACATTTTTCTGAGAATCCAACCAATTCTCTATAGTATAATCCAGTGATATCAGTGACTTTTTTGGCCACTTGGCCAGCTTAATAGAGACAGCTCCGGTCTGAGCTGCTGAATAAATGAGAGAGCCTTCAAACTCCCCTGAGAACCTCTATTCCACCTCTGGCCTGCTTCCAGTACAGCAGTAATTGTACAATTATAGCAGCATTATATATAGAAAATTAACATGAGTTCTTAAGTCATTCAACAATAGCTAAGCCTAATTATTTACACTGTAGTCACAGAATTTCTGAGAGGAAAAAAACGCTAGGCTTTTAGGGAAGTAAAATTATAGCAATTACTGGCCTAGTAGTTCTTTTTAAAGTAATGTTGATGTATTTGAAAGGAGGAATTTTTTTTAACTTTAACTTGCAACAGAAGCTCTAATGCTGGAATCAGTCTGCACACACTCACTTCAGGAAGCAGAGGGAGCTGTCTGATGGCAATTACAGCTCTTACTGCCAGGGAGCCAGGTCGCAATTAGCAATCTGGGACTTCACATCATGGCTTGCAAAAAGACAGGCCTCATATGCTTGGGAAGACAAAAGAAGACACATCACATTATACCATAAGATGAAGCTGGTGTTTGATTTATACCTACAGAATAATTACATTTATATTTGCTACGACTGAGTAAAAACTAAGAACTACTCACTGATATGGGATATTTACAGTTCAGAAACTAAACTTGATTCTTTTGTAGTGGGAAAATCCCCCACACTTCTTGAAAAATTATAGACTAATAGAAGAGCCATGATGTTCAAAACAGTATGAAGAAATATAGCACCCCTGAAACATAACTGAGTCAGGTACAAGTAATAGACTTTTAAAGTGCAACCAAGATAAGTGAACACAGTGAATTATTGTAGCAGCACAATTACTGGCAAATTAAGAGTAGTGGTTATAATGAATTAGTAAAAGTCTTTCTTTTTCACAAATAGGAAGTCCTGCTGTAATCAAAACAACTGTGGTTCTTTATTTCAGCACTGTTAAACCCAGCATGTGGAGATCTCCTCCTGCTGCCCAGTGAAGCTGTATTCCTTGAGAATACCAAGAGCTGTGCTAGTGTGTTTAGTGATGGCCAGTGCTGTGAGTGTGGCAGGAAAGTGATCACCTGAAAGAGACAGTCAATAAGGGCCTTGTCTTCAGAGGGTGCTCACAGCCAGAAAATACAACAAGAAACCACAAAAAGCCTCAAACTAATAAAGAATTTTGCTAGTGGTAAGACTGGATGTATACCCACAAGAACGAATGTCAGTCTTAGCCTGCGGGCAACCTTCCCAAAAGTAAAGGAAGAAGCTTAATTGAGATTGATGGCCTTCTTTGCTGAGGCCCATGGGAAGTCCTAATAAGGCAATGTGTTAAACAGTGAATGTAATTTATAATACATGCAAACTTTAGAAGATATAAATAGCATGTGACACTGAATGAGAAATGTCTTATGCCTTTCTCACATTGCTTTTTAGAGACACTTTCACCTGTTGGATTTAAAGTAGTATTCAAGTTTCTATTTTTTGGAAGGCCAATAGGCCTGCATTGTGCACCAGCATAATTGAAACTCTTAATGGTGTCACACTGAGTAGACACTGCTTCGAACCAGCTTACACTGTGGTCACAGATGATAGACTTCTATAATCTAAGCTAAAGTAATTGTACTTACATGTGTTGACTTGTGTTGATTTTGCTTGCAGTGACATTTTTTCTAGGTTTTCTTGAATGTTAAACTCAGTTTTTCTCCATTTCCTATCATCTGCATTGATCTTATATGTGCTCACACAATCGTGACACAACACCTTTCCACAAAAAGCAAGGCCATAAATTTTTATACAGTAATTCCTGGATCAAACCAACCATTTGTAGATGAACCAGACTGGTATCCTGTTAAAAGGTATTTAATTTGAGAATTTCATATGATAGAGATTTAATAATTTATATAAATATCCAACACACACATACTTTTAAGGGTAGGGGAAAAAAAATTTACTGTTTCCTTCACTACACACTTGTTCAATAATATACTTCAACTGTCCTGAAAAATCCTACACAAAACAGTCATCGTGCAAAACTTATTTTTTTCTGATACACACTGAGTATGTAAGGCATGTACCCATTCTTCTCATTTATACCAATACATATAAATACATTCACAAATACACATCTCAAGTATACTTATCCAATCTGAAATAATTACATTCAGATGCTGAACAGAGTACTTATACATAGCAGAAATAACTCAAGGTCTTCAGCCTTTTCTGTTAGCATCATTACTAAGCAACGTTCCGCTTTCCCCCAGTGGATAGATCTATTAAAACAGAGAACCAGAACTTTTCTCTTTCTTTACCAGGTCTACTTAAAATCCTCTTCTTGCATCTTACCTTTTCATCTAACCAAAATTTTAATTTTGCTTTGTCCAAAAGTCTGATTCTTTCAAATACTCAAAGGAAAGAGAAATCCTTCTGTGTTTCGCAGCCATCCTTCCTTTCATCTTTTGCTTTCAGACAGTGCTTGCATCTTCTCATCTCCTCCTCACTTAGTTGCTGTTCTTGAGTGAAAAGTACTTCCATGTATCATCACCCTCAGCATGACTGTCATAACTTGCAACTATAAAACACCACAGAAGAAATCCAGGCAGGTGTAATTCTGTTGACCACAGAGAGCTGTGCTAACTACACACAGCGTTGTTGTGGTCCTAACATTTTGCTGAACAGTCTGTGCATAAGCTGAACATTCCTTAATACTCACACCATACAATTATCTTACATAATTTTTAGTGCTTTACATGATGGCATTTGTATGCTATACTAATTGACTTAGTAAGTTTCTTTGTATGTATTTTTCTCTCTACTGATTTGCTTCATAAAATATTTAACTTGGAAATAAAACTGTTCTTAAGAAAACTCATCCTAATTGAAGGAGGTTCATCCTACCCTAAAGCAATCAGGTGATGCATAGAGCAGCAATTAATCAGAATTTATCTACCATGAAAAAAAGAATTTTATACTTTAATGAATTCAAAATGTACTCTTATTTTTCAATCTATTTGGTGTAAAAAAAACTAAAATTACTTTATCTCCTACAAGAGAATAGTGTGTTAACCCAAAGCATGGTCTAGAATCCAAGATTTTAAAGCACATTTTTCATATTACACACAGTACTAACATCTCAACAATCCTGTCCAAACTGACCAAGGTTCTGTGCTTGCGGTTCTTCCTCAGTCGTTGTTGGTGCAAGCTCACATTCAATCCACAATTAAATTTAAATTGTTGCCTTAATATTTGCCTTACCATTTTTAAGGTGACAGATAATGTTGCATGGCTTTTGTCTCATATTCTTAAGGAAACAAAAGATCTCACAAAAATTATATGAGACAAATTAGTCATTTTTAAGATAAACTTTTATTGAAAAATTAAAACTGCATTGCATAACTTCTTTATAACTTCAACATTTCTTAAACCACAAAACAGAGATTCTGTTTAAAAAATCCCTTCATATTTGTCACCATTCAAAAAACAGATTATGAGCTAACTTCATAATGATTTTAAAATTCTGGATTATTCTCAAGGCCCCTGCTTCTGGCTGTCTGCCATGAATGGCATAATCTATCTTCTCTAAAAATTACCTTTAATAACACAATCAGAATTTTTCTCATTCAAAATCACCAGCTGCTCGTTATTTTTATTCAGTGGTCAATCTTTTCCAAATAAATTATATCAGTTCATAAGCATTGCATGTGCTTTAAACCTCAGAAAAACAAAGTTGCTCACTTGGAATTAAAATGCTTTACATTAGTCAATATTTCTGTATATCCATACATCCTAATCTCTCACAGTCAATAGCATATGGATTTAAAAGAAGGAAAGTTCCAGGTCAGCGTTAGTCTGAGAAGCTGTGCCATATTACTCAGATGGAAATGACCTAATAAGAAAAAAGATGGGTTTTCTCACTAATGACTATACCTGCTCTGTTAAAATCAGTTAACCAAGTCAGAAATGAATACGAGCACAGTGCCTGTTGAACACAGTATATCTAATAGGAAAACACCCCAGAATCTGATATTAGAATCAAAAGATTTGCAAAAATCCAATTATGGTCATCTGTGTCAAGACACAACACTGCAGAAAAGCAAGATAAATGCAGAGGGTAGGAAGATAAATCTAAGCCCTCTGTCTTTAGAGACAACACCTATGCATTCACTGTCTCACTTCCAAAACAAGCAGGAGGAGCTCCATTATTCCCACTTAGTGCAAACCATCAATGGCAATTGGAAGAACCTCTGATGCTTTTAACCTTGAAAACACAAGATACTTCATTAAAGGAAGAAGCAGAAATTTTAGTGAGCAAAACATTATATATGCACTGAGGAGGTCAAGATCTGTTTCTGACTACATCACAGAACTGTCAGTGGTGTGCTGTATGAATGCCATCAGCTGTATCATGGTCCTTCCTACAGCTTCATGATCAGGTTGAAGATGGTTCTCTTCACCTCATTTATTTGCTTCAAGAAGAATTAACATCTCAGATACACTAAACTCCTATTAGAATATTGAGATGATGATCTGGTTACAGGGTTCTTGAGGTTAAAATATTATGGTTAGAGGACTGAGCGGAAGATAGAGCTTTAGTAGTGCTGTTAATGACAAGGGAGATGGAGGAAATCAGAAATTCCCACCTAAGAACTGGGGAAATCATAAGAACCATGGCATTTGTGTGGAAGAGCTAAAATCCTCTAGTGAAGCTAAGTCACCAGTTATACGTTTTGGATTAATTTATATTAGCTCATATTGTTTCTCATAAACAAAAAGGACAGAAAGAATCTTTTCAATCTACTGTAGCTGCCCTTTGAATAAAGTAAAACTGAGACCAGATTTCAGACAGAACTCTGAAATAAAAATGTGACATGTGCTTCTTCAAAACAAACTTCTTTCTGTACTTTAGGAACATTCCTTAATGAGGGGTCCTCTAGTTTTGGTGAATAGCTGGTATCTATAAAGAATAGCATTCAATATTATGGAAGTTAGTACTGAAGTCAATGTTTATGCCAACTGCATCTATACTGCAGGCCTCAGGTCACACAGCATGGATGTTTACATCAGGAAATGTCAAGTATTGACTACACAGTAATACAATAGGCTTATAATTGAGCAAGATTGAGGTTTAAGATCAAGAAGGCAAGAAACCAACTACACTGTCTTGAAAAAATCTAATGAAAGAAATACTGTATTGGTAAGATTACTAGGGGGTTTAATGATATGAAGTAACAATGCAGATCAATTTAGAAAGTCATACTCATAAATCTAAAGGTCAGTGACAATTTTACCATAATTTTTAGATTCAACTCGATTTGAAGAAAAGATTTTACAGAAGATTATGAAAGAGGAATAAGCAAGAGTCCTATGAAAAGCTGGAAAGGCTATGCTGTAGGATACAGCATTTACTGTAACAGCTTCTCCCTGTGCTAACACAGCCACAAATGTGGGACACCATCCTCAAAGGACAGGCAGTGGGACCTGCAGGATGGAAATCTCTCTTGCCTGTAGGTGTCCTTCCACAGGACTGACAGGGGCCAGAGAGACTGCAAAAACTGCATGGCATGACTGTATTTCACTGGAAGTTTCTAAAATAATTCAATTTTATTTCTGAGGTGGAGGGGAGGGAGAAAAAGCAATTAATTACTGATTTGCAAAGAATCACGTATGAAAACACTTGAAATTAGCATATCCCATTTATCACCATGACACTAACTCAGTGAACAGGGGATTATTGAATCTCCATTTTGTTCCACTACTCTGTTTCTAGTATGGACTTTTCCACTCAGTAATATTGATTAGCTAATGATTAAAATTGATCAAGCTGCAGATGAATCTGAAAAGACTAACCAGTTGAAATTATTGGGACAAGCTGGCTGTATTAAAAGATACAGAGATTACTTTTGGTTTTATTTATTTTATAAGGTCCAAACAGATAGTAAGTTCCATTTCACTGAAAGAATGATGTGGTTAAAACTCCCACAGAATTTAGTTAAAATGGTCACAGAGGTCAGTTCTGAAATAAAACTCAAAAACAGGGGCCTTGGTTAGCAATCAATATTCACTAGAAAAGCATTCAGAACACTGAACAGTCTGACATTACAATAAATAAAACTTCTAAATTTCTAATAATTCTAATAGATTAAAGGGATCCCATAATTTGATAGTCTATACACAATGTCAGAATTCCTTATCTTCAGTAAAATTATCTGTAAGTTATTACTTTAAGGGCACTAGGATTTAAATGAAAGTGTCAACTAATATTTTCATATTTTTTCTTTGGCTCACAAAGACACTAAAATACCATAAACATTATTTAGAACTTCAATAATATATAAATAGGTTACATTACAAACGGAAGAAAATACAAGACAACTCTTCAGCATGGTAAATCTCTGCATATAAATAAGCAAATGTTTCAGATACCTACAATCAAACAGTTATCTTGCTGTAAAACTATTACATTTAAATCCTCTTACACAAAGTAATTTAACAATAATATACACAATCTACACAAATTAACCTCTAAAAATACAGCAATAATATATACCTGTTACAATGACTCTGCTACTGTGGTCCCCTGATTTGACACTAAAGGGCAAGTACAACTATTTTACTCAAAGGTGCTCTTAGAGATTGCTGTTTTGTATGTGAGAAAAGCACCAACAATAAGATCTAATACTGTTATACATTTTCTTTAGCTCCTAAGAATCTACATTTTAGAAATGTTTCTATACGTCTATTTCTGTCTGGCAGAAAAACTTGTAGCACATTATCCACATCAAAGTTGTTGAAGGAAAACTTAATTTTCTTAAAGTGGAAAACATGCTGTGGCTTTGATCTAAGTTTATAACCACTTTATATATATATATGTATGTATATATATAATTATATATATTTATTTATACTGTACATATATACTGTGCAGAGTCCTTAATTTGCTATTTTAATACCTATTAATTTTCTGCTGTCTACAATAAACAAGACCAATGTAAGATTCAATAGTACTTCAACTTCAAGATAATACATTTTCCCTCAATAATATGATCTACCAATACATATATATTTCAGTAGCCTATGGTTGTTTTGTTTAAGGATATCTTAGGAGATTGCAACTTACAGAAAGAGAATTTCCTTAAAACATGTTCTGCAGAACTGGGTTTAAAAAATAGCCAGTGCTGGAAAACACTCAAAAATCATTCAACCACTACAGCTCCTGCCCCAATCTCTCTATTTCCTCGATGAGGAAGTCAATGTCAGACTTAGTTGCGGCTGGGTTTGAGATGACCATTCGGAAGAAGTTGACTTTATCGCCCTGAGGCTGATATCCAACCATAGTAGTACCTGACTCCATCATCAATGCCTTGATTTTCGGTGCCACCTTTATAATTAAAAATAAAAAAAAAAAAGAGAGAGACACACACAAAGAGAGAAGAAAAAAATTATTCTTTCCTTGTATATCACAGCATTTCTTAATTCAGAAAAAATAAATTGACAGGCATTTGCTTCAATAAAAAATGTCTGTAACAAGAAAAAGCTTGAAAAACTATATATGTAAGATTGGCTATTTAAAGAAAAATTGACAACAATAATATCCATCTTTTTGATTTACAAATTAATAGTATCCCAGAGTATTTGCCATGTAATAATTTTATATATTAAACGTATATCTCATTTCTTTGTGCTGAAGATTTTGTCATGATGAAACATTTTCTGCTTCTGTATGAATGTCCATCCCAGACCTTCTTGAGGGTAGTGGATGTTTTCCATGAGAATATTATATATTCTCAAAGCATTCTGTATGGGGGACAACAATGGAAATTTTTCAACAAGATCTATGTCATAAAGAATATTTTTTGTTAGGATAAGCCATGGAAACCTTCCAGTAGTTTTGCAGTACTGTGCATTTACCACAATCTCACTTCCTTGGTTTAATTTACAAGGAATTATGTTCTGACAGTCTTAATATTTGGTATTGACTAAGCCAAATTTTTCCATCCAGACCTTCATTCTCCTGCTCTATTGTCTGCCAGGCAAGGTCAGATGTCTGGCTCTTTCACTGTTTTGTAGAATGCTTTATGATGTCCTCTAACATTTAACAGGGTTAAATCAAATATTTCATCCCTCTTGCTGTTTCTTACTTCTTACCTCTATCTTCCTCTATTCTCTCTTTTTTTGGCAATTTCTTTATCTAACATGGGACTGGCTTGACCCAGGAATTTTACCCAGGAATTTCTATTCTGTTATATTCTCTTCCCCCATTGTGATGCAGCCATTAAATCCCCTACAAAATCTCCCAAGTTTGCTCATTCTTCTCACTTCCTTAACACACACTCACACAGACAGACACAAAATAGCAATTATTTTTGACACCGTGATATCATTCTTTTGTCTTCTGAATGTATTTCATTCCACTTCTGTCTAAAACACTACTACAAAATTACTGTATTTTTCTTCCTCAAGTCCTGAATAACATTATATCTTTTCTGGCGGTGCTTCTATTATGCCTTCACTTTCCTCTACTACTTCAAATAAATGTATCCCAAAGTCCTCCAAAGTGTATTAATTTTCACTGAAATGCATTAATGCATTGGCATTTAAAATCAGAATAAATACCTGAAAAGGAACCCACAGGTTTTCATGCCCTTTACCTGTCCAAGCATTTTCAAACAATTACCCTTCTGTTTCTCTTGTAGATAAGAGTCTGTCCTATCCAAAGAAGACTGTGAATGTCTGTAGGCCTAGCTCCTTTTTGAAGGCTTGTAACACTTTGAGCACAGGATAACTGAATATGTTCTGAATCTGGTTCTATAGGGAAAACATTACTTGAGCACCAATATAAATAAAAGACAAAAGTGAACAAATATCAAGGTCATTACAATCAATGGAGAACTGATGTCTCAGAATTTGGAATTATCTTTTTACATTTAACTAAAAATACTTACCCTGTGTAACTTTTCTCTTCTCTCATCAGAGTCTGGCATGCCCCTGAGACTTGGAGGAATATACCAAAAACATACATTTGTATGCTCTGGCTGCAAAAAGAACCAAACACGTGCATCAATTAAAAAAATTATACAGATCATTCCCACACTAAAGGCTAGTCAGTAGCATATTTTATCACAAACATGAAAGACAAAATATAGTATTAACTTTCCTAGTCCTGCATGTTAAACAGACAGAAATGGATTACAGTACTGCTGCTTGCCTCTCCTGCCTTAGATTCCCTATACATTGTCCCATTTGCAATATTTAGGTTGCTAATGAAGTGCAAATGCTTTTCACCCTTGTGCAGTTCTATGAGTAACTGTTTTTCAGGATCACAGCAAGGGCAATCCAATTTTCCTTTCCTTTGCAAAGGGGGAAATGAAGTTTATACTATGATCCAAAGGTTTATGTACTGGCACTAGAAAAGAATATACAGTAAAAATAGCAGATTCTCAGTTATGTATTAATAATCTCAGTATGAGTAGGTTGTATTAAGGCAATCTTCATTCCCTTAACTGAGAAGGCCTCTGCAGAAGAGGAGATAAACCTGACATTTATGGTAAAAAACCACATATATTTAACAAAAAAATCTGCTCAGATGCCAATAGTCACGTAGTTCTTTAGAAAATCAGAGCAGTTTTGCATAGCTGTATTGAAGAACTGTGAGAAGCATGAAGACAGATGTGGCTCATACATATGTGAAAGCAAACTTACCTGCCCTTCAAAAACCATCTCAAATTCTTCTCTGTTTTTGATTTTAGTGTAGAGATATTCAGCCAGCTCCAGGCATTTATTGATCTGATTTTCAAATCCTACTGTACCCTATTTTAATAAGAAAGTAGGTATTAATTATATGCTCATTTTTTTGCTGCTCTGATGCAATCACCTTTTCAGGTAGGTTTCACTCTAAAAATTTTCAGGCAGAAAGCATTTAGCAGTGTTATTTCTTGCAACTTAAAAGTAGCATTAATCAGCGGTAAAAAAGGGGCTAAAGGTGGCCCAGTTGTAAGTCACTATTTGGTTTGTCTCATTATAAGAGAATTTATTATGAAAATAACAAGGACTTTCAGTATTTTTAGTAGATTATTTTAGGTCTTTAATATTTTTTGGGTTTCCAAAAATATTATGGATATTATGTCCTGGCATCACAGCTGCTGCTGAAAGACCAGAAACTTGGAATGGGAATTCAGTTGAAAGTATAAGAATTGGGAAGTAAAATATTTCCTCTGAACAGTTTGCTAGCAATGTGCATTTAACCAGCAAGCAAAAGTCTGCAATATGTTTACTAGAAGTCACTTGCCTACCCACTGATATCTTGTCAAGGTCATAATCCCAGAAAAATTGATAATACTGATAATAATAGTTGGGGGTTTTTTTAAGTACACTTTGTACATGAATGAAGAAGCAAGCATTTTCTCCCAAAGTGAAAATTGGTTTATGATTTTAGAGTTTATAATTAGATTTAATATCAATTTTATTTTTAAAATTAGACTCTGGACAAGTTACCCAACTGAATTCCCATTTTGCCAGCAGCAGATCAAGAATAACAGTGATGAGATGACTGCAGATAAAGCAATAAAAATGGAATGTGTTTTCTTGACTACATGAACCCTCATTTTGTGAACATGTAAGCCTGGACAAAAACCCATGCTTAAATTCAGCCATCCAGGCATACCACAGTAGTACCAGGAATAACTGTGGAATCCTCACTTGGGCAATGGTTGCTCAGAAAAAGGCTTTGTTTTAAGTTAAAAAGTTACTTATAAAATCTATGCAATGAAATGTCATGTTCAAAGGACCCTTATAAGTCATCAAAGCTGTTCTGCTGTAACAAGTAATCTGTCATAAAATATTATCCAAGTGTAGAGCATCACAAGAGATCATTTTGGTGTCCTGCACTCAATTGTTTTTCTGCAGGACTCATCTAGTGACTTAAATCTTTCTTCTAATTGCCATCTGAATTTACTGACAGCTAGCATTGTTTTACAATTCACATAGTTCCTTTCTGAGTTAATACTTGGATATTTCTGTGTTTAGAGATTGTAATGAAACAAACATTCATGTTAAAATGAAGTATTCCATTACATGACACAAATTAAATGAATACATTTCTGGTTTTTGAGCTAAACTTTTGTTGTTTACCTTTGCTTTCCACATCAACCAAAATTTGAAAATGTCTACGTGTCGACCACACTGTATTGCCTTATCCCCAGTGTCATAGGAGACATCATACTGTTTGTCTGGCTGGAAGAGATAGCCTGCACACATTTGATTGCAGCCTTGAAGGATACCCTACAACAAAAAACATGTACACTTATATGACTTACCTGACATTTGTGCATGAGAGAATGTACACATTAATAATGTATAGAAATGTATTTCAAACATGTACAGGAGGATTGTTCTTTGATGGGACATATTATAACATACTGACCTTGTTTTGCACACCTGAGCCACAAAAGTAATTTCATTAACCTAAGGTGGTTCTCATAGAATCTCTGAGTAGCCATATGGTTTTACACAAATACCCCCCTGAGAAAACATTCACAGATTAATTTGGATACTTAGTTTGTGATATTAGCTTTACCCACTTCAATGTATAAGGCTATGTTCTTTAAACTTAAATTTATGATTTGTTAAATTGCACACTAGAATAAAGCTGTGGTGTCTCAATGCAACAGATTGCTACACAAAATGGAGTGAAAAAATGTAATTGAAGGTTTAAACTTTGTATGTTGTTCAGCTTTATGACATTTAACATTACTGATAAGCACAAATGACATAAACTGGACATTTTTTGCATATAAATAAATAGGGTTCCCAGACCAATAGAAATCTAGGGACTACTGGTAAAAATGCCTGGTGGAAACACTGAGCAGCAAATTCCTGTATGTTACACAGGAAGACACAGAAGTCACGGAAGTCTTATATGTGACATTTCTAAAATGGTTTGCATTTCCTCTAGAGTTTAAAACTGTTTTTTGCAAGAAACTTGAAGACACCAGTGTGTCTCATAAATACAAAAACATCTATCAAAGTTTTCATATAGAGAACAAAAACTCTTGCCAAAATCCTGCAATAGCTGGCACAATAAGCATGCATGCCACTAAACAAAGGCACGTGCTTCCCTTCGATAGATGTGTTTACAAAGGGAAATAAATGCTGCAGTCCTCAGCTTAGAGATGGATTGGTTGGAAGAGCAATGGCAGACCTCAGGCTGCAACTTCCAATTCCCCCATCCCAGTTCTATACACCGGTATTACTTCTTCAGCTTAAGTGCTTCTAATAGCAATTGGCATACAAGAGGTTAATGGACAACATCATTAGTCCTACCCAAATATGATACCACATATAATGCAATTTTAAAAAAATCATTTAATAAAAATAAGCATTGCTTAAGAGAAACAAGACACAAGGTTTTCCTTTAATTGATGACAACTAAGAATCTAGATGCTAGCCCTAGAAGAATCATAATAAGACCAGCATGTTTTCTTTTCAATAGAACTGTGAAACTTCTAAACCACTATGTAAGGTAAAAACTTGCATCTTACATAAGCAGTTTAGACTGTGACCAAATGCCAAGACCGAGGCTCTATGTTCGATATATCATAGAAACAACGGGGCAGGTGCTCAGATGAAGCACATTAGCATGGCTCTGTTCTTGCTTTTAGAATATGCAAAGATCCAACAGGTGAGGATCTGACCCATGTTCTCTACAACTTTAATTTAAAAAAGCCAAAACCCCCAGGACAGATAAAACAACTTCCAAAACACAATGTAAATCCACACAATTATTCCTTCCAAAAGAAGTTTTGAAAATAAACAGATTTTGCAGTACCCTCTTAAAAAGTAGGCCTTGATATTTACTTTTTTTCTTTTTAATGTTTAATTATTAAATATAAGGCAGACCTTCTCCCGGACAAGAATGGCAGAACATTGTAACAACACTCCCATCATCTTGTGTGGATTCCAAGTGACTGAGTTGGCTCTGCAAAAAAATTACACATTCAGATAGGTCTGGAAAACAGGAACTTAATCTGAAGCAGTCACCTTTGTTCTCTGCTTTCAGCTGGAAATATATGGAGTTCTGACCATGATGATATCACTATGGGTATTATTGTTGTCTTAAGTGTCTTCTTTCCCAGCTATGCTGTCCAGGAAAGGAATTTTTTTCATATTAACATTGCAATGTCAGACTTCTGATTATTTTTTATTATTACTAATACCAGCTAATTAGTATCAGACTGATTAGCTGATACAGTAACATCATCCCCAGAAGAGTTCTCTTCTAGAAATAGCACTCATAAAAATAGCAAAACCTCTTTGATGTGTTCTATCAATTCAAGGTACTGACAGGGAAAGTGGGGGTGTCAGACAATTAAGGGACTAATATGAATTGTGGGAGAATACAGTTCTTTACCGAACAGCTGCTGGTAAAATAGAAAGGAAATAAAAAGACCTTTTGCATGCTACCCTGCTTTCCAGTTAGAGCCACAGCCCTTGCTTTTCAAGCCCATGGACTGTTAAAAGGCTCTAAAACTTTACATCTTATCCTACCATTCTCCATGTAAAGCTTAAAATTTCTTACATGTAAACACAAGTCAATGCACAAGATCACCTAATTTACAAGTCAAACAGATGTTCTGTTTTTTAACATACTATCCTAGACAGTTTAATGGTGACACTGAAATAAATGTGCCAACGTTGCACATCCATTGACCTTTTCACCCCAAGTAATTAATTACCAAGCATCCCCTTGATTCACTGCGTGTGCCAGAGAAGCAAAGTGCATAATTGTATTTCACAGACTATGTGTGTGTTTTTACAATGTGGTTTAGAGAAAATTTAAAGGTATTTTCTCCTCTTTTACGCCCTGCTCTCAGAGGACACAGACACAACCACAGTTTCTCTGTTTTGAGCAACAGAGCTATGTCTTCACCCCAGCCCGAGGACCACTGATTTCTGGATACAATTCCAATCCCTGTGTGTGCCAGGTTAGACTGTAGCGCCCCTCAGCTGAAGGAACAGCGCAGCCTAGGCTGTACCTGGGGAGCTCACCATCCATGTAACATCGGCTGCTTATGCAGTGCAAACCAGCAGATAAGTAGCTCAGACTTATCTTTTAGAAAAACTTCACTAATAGTTCAGATGAAGCAGTCAGGAAAAAGGAATTTATATAACAGCTTATTTCATTTGAAAACACCATGTTTAGCACATTCATTTAACCTTCAGGGTTTCAAACAAAGACAATTTCAAGTCATTCCTCAGAAGGAGCATTAGGTTTACGTTAACATGAAGCTGTCAGTCTCTCCTCAGTGCAGCCCCCAGCCAGAGGCTGTCCTACCACAGGCAACCCCAGCTCTGTGCCATGGCAGCATGCCAGTCCTCCATGCCAGTGTGTCCAAGCAGGCCAAGTACAACCTGTGTTATCAACAGACCCCAGCTGGGGCCCGTGACAGGCAATTACCAGTGCACGTGGGCCCCATCCCATGTTTGAAATCTGTATAGCTGATTGAGAAAGAAATAATTTCATGCTTCATAGCCTGCTGCTTTCTGTATTTACTTGAAAGTATGGCCTTAATTAGCACCTCAGGGTTGACCTCAGGTCAAAAGGGGTGTGCCAAACTCCTGTGACCAAACCTCTCTATCTTAAGAAAATTATTTTGCAATGCTGACTTAATATTAGACATGTTGCCATGAGTCACAAGTAAATTGGACTTGGCAAAGGTTGACAGGATTCTGCTGCTTCAGGGTACTCCACACCACATGCCGCTGCCCTTGCGACAGAAAAGTCCCCTGCCAGTCCTTCCATACACCATCCTTGATGTTGTACTTATTCTTCACTTACTGTATGAGATGCCCAAACCTACGATAGTTTTTTTCCCTAAGGAAGAGCATTGCTCACTGTACTCATTTTACAATTTTACACAGTGCCCATATTCAGAACGGCCAACTCAAGGGAGCAATTTGATGCTAATTTAAAAGTACATGGATAGAGCTTGCTTCAAATATTTTTTGCTTCCCTGAAGGCTGATACCTGCAATGATGGAAAAGACCTAAAGTTTGTGATTCTTCATTGTTTTTCTGATTTTTTTCAGATGGGCACCATTTTATGGTAGAGTGCTTTCAGAGGAAATCGAGAGATCAAAGCACCCATGGGACTATAAATATAGCATCTTCTACAGACTTGTCATCATTGGATACGGGTACAACTGTGCCAAAGACCATGCCTGGAATGACTCCTGAGTCAAAATTGGAAGAACCAGTGGGAGGGTGCCATTCTCGCTCTGCTGTCACTACCAACACAAATGCTTTGCCTCTTTAAGTTTGATTCAATCAAAGGCTGGCTTCTGGTCTCAGTGGGCATCTAGGTAAGCTGGGTTACATACCTGGGGGGGACACACGTACTCTCTACTGCAGACTTCACTCTGACCTCAACAAGAGCTTCCTCCTTGTTTCATGTAATCCCCACATGGCACCAACACACAGGCCCCTGTGTCCTGAGACAGGTGATATCTGTTACCCTTTCTGGCCTCTCTGTAAATTACCTCAATCTTCTCCCTGGTACAGCAGAAGTGTAGCAGCTCTGTCTATCATAGTCCTTTCAAGCCTTAAAGGTACTGAAACTTGCCCCTGAAAATTGCTGCTAATTCAGCCTCTACCTCCTCTCATTGTTGTACACACCTATCTATTTTTGTGTGTGTGCGTGTGTATGTATAAATAAAAGTGATATAAGACTAGCATATGTATGTGTTCCATTTACAGAACACTCATGAACATACACTCTTTATTTTCTGGAAAACCTGCAAACATCTTTCAGGAGAGAACCTCTATGAATTCCCACTGTGGGTATTCATGCTCAAATACCTGCCCTGGATCCCTCATTTATCACTGGTATTCTCAAAGCCCTACATTTCAGAGATTGTCTAGCTCTCACACTTCATTTTTTTCTTCAAATACTTCTCCATCCATTCCCAGACTTATGATCCCTTCAAAGCTATGCATAGAACAATCTCCCTTCCTTTTTGCCAAGTAATATCCTTGTCTTCCTTCAAATCTGCTGAAAACTTACCTCTCACTCAATGGTACATCACAGATTTCTTCTGTAGTATTGTTTCCATCTCCCTAGTCTGAACCTTTCCCTTTTGCCTCACTATTGTTTAATTTAGTGTTTAAACTCCTCACCGTAGCAAAGTAACATTTTCATGAATTGTTGAAGTGTCATGTACCTTGTGAAAGTACTTTAAGAACAGTATTACAAAGAAGCCCTGGGTAGTACCTTTCTATTCCATTCAACTTATGACGGTGCTTTCGGGACATTAAGAGTCCACCCCCCCAGGCAGCCTGGAAGAGACAGAAAAGAAAGAGAAGACTCATTTTTTTCGAAAAGCTCAACAGATTTTAGTTTACTCAGGGTCCAGTAATAAATATTTTAATTCAAGAAAAAAAAGTGTAAACTGAAGTTGTCTTTTGCATGACTAGCAGCACTTTTTGTTACTTACATCAACGTGGAGCCAGAGGTTGTATTTTTCACATATATCTGCAATCTCCTGTATTGGATCAAAGGCTCCATATACTGTTGTGCCTGCAGTTGCATTTACAAAAAGAGGAACGTATCCCTACCAAAAAAAAAAAAAAAAATTAAATATAAATTGAAAACATTTTGAGAGGAAAAGAAAAGGAAAAAATACAAAGGAAAATAATTCCAAAAAATATTATCTCATTTTGTAACCAAAAATTGTTTTATAAGGAATATTATTTTGTCGATTTTCTTCCAGTGAGGAGATTCAAACACTATAGTTGAAGATGAGCAATATTCAAGTAAATATAGGACTTTTACAGCAGTATAAACAAAAATTAATTAATTATGATTTGTAAGTCATTATTTGAAGGCTTGAAATTGTTCCTTTAGTCCTTATCTACTAATAAACAGAACAAAGCAGAACAAAGCAATCTAAAACAAAAGCAATAAATGAGAAACTATCAGATCAAAGAGAGACAATTTTGAATTAGATGAAATAAATGTGAACTGCTATTTCATAGAGTTCCCAAATGTAAAGAATTTTTTAAAAAAAATCTTGATTTCTCTTTGGTTATTTTATTAAAAATTCATGAGTTTTTCCACTGCATTGATGCAAGAAATAGCAATTAATGCCTAAAATTTAATCTTATTGTCTATATTTAACAAATATACGTGCTACATACATGAAATCTATAGGATTTTTTAATGGCTCTGTAGAATCTTTTATGGGTTTGGGTAAACTTAAAAGTTTAGATAAAAGATTTTATGTTTCCACGCTTGTTTCCATATATTTCCAAACAGGAAGTTATTTTTAAAAATCACAAGCTACAGCTGTGGTTCAAGAGTTAAAAGTCTTTTGGTTTTAAACAGAACATGGAAACCTTACCAAGATGAACAGAAAATTCTGTAAACAATATATGAATGTATAATTAAACATATAAAAATACTGTGTTTGTATTTATATCATTATAATGTTCTCTTTAATGTCAACACTCTGGCTTCAAAGGAAGAAGCAATTTTACCAAGCCAAGCATTAATTTTTACAAACACAAACCTTTTCTTTTGCTTCCAGAATTTTTGCCTCCAAATCAGCTGGTATTATTTTGCCTCTGCAATTATCACAGAAACAGAAAGACAAAGAAAGTTAAAGAATTTATATGTAAATAATAGCTGCAGTTGAAATAATTTAATAGGATTTTCTCAACAGGCCATTAGCAACTTGACACACTGTACTAAATCAGTCCTTAGACCCAATAAAACAAATTTAACAGATGAACACATTTAATCTATCAAAACTTTAGTATTCACCCTACCTTTCATTGCATTTTATCAAAATAACATTGTCTGTTCCAAATCCAAGTGCAGCTCCAGCTTTCTTTATTGAGTAGTGACTCTGCAGCAAACAAATGAACATGAAATGGAGTGGTTGTTTAATGGTGAAGCATTTTCACAACATATGTCATGTCATGTTATGACATATGTTGTGAAAATGCAAACTTAAGTAAATTAAGAGTCAGCAGTGTATTAAGCTCACATGCTCTGAGGTAAAGAGAACCAGTTTAGGGACTGCAGCCATGCCTTTGGTTTTAACTTCAGGGAAATACTTGTAGCGTGCAGCCATTATGCTGTACATGTTGGAGATCGCTCCTCCTGTGAATGAACAAATAAATGAGTAATACAATAGTGATAATGAAAACAAAAAGTATATTCTACCACAGACATTTGTGTCTCATTTGCATAATGCAGGGAAAGTGGCAGTGAACTATGAAAAAACATTTCTCTGAAATGCACTGGTATCTGTCTAAATAGCACAGGACAGACTCTCGAGAAAGCCAGAGTAATAATCAGAATTTCTTAAATGCCATCTCTTTCAATTGCTATCATTTTGTAACACATTCCTAAAAAGTTCAGCTTTCATTGTGCTGCTTATGCCTAAACTTCTTGTTAGCAAGAACAACAGGAATTTATTAACTTTTCTGATATTGAAGAAATGTCACATATTGGATGGATTTATCCCATCTTACTGTAGATGTAGAAGTAGATACTTAAAGGTAGATTTCTACAGCTGAGCTGCTACTTCTAACTTCCTCACAGTCATTTATGGGAAAGAGGCACATCACAGACTATGATTCACCTAATTTATTTTCACACTTAATTTTGAACAATTTTAATACAGGGAAAGCAGCTATTTATCTTGGTTTGCTGCTAAAAAGAGCCTTGAACAATTAGCTCCGTTCTTTGGTGCAGACCTCAAGCTTTAATAAGATCAATCTCACCCCTAAGCCTAGAATGACTTCTTCCTCTGAAATGTTGTCATTGATGAGAACACAGAAAGATCTGTATTTTTCTAGCAGACAGGACTGGGGTGCGCACTTTATGTGGGCTGTTCCAAAAGGAACCACCTCTGTTCCAAAAGGAGGTGGTTTTGTCCTTTATGCTCTGTGACAGGTTGGTGCTCCCTCATGCCAACCTCAGAAAAGTCCTGCTGGGCACCCACATTGTCCACATGCTAGCCCAGGACCTTCACATGTTTCATCACCAGCCAGTTCTGTCACTGCTCACTGCCTTTATCTTCCTTGCATGGGAAGACACATTGACCTGGTCTTTATACTAGAGTCATACTTGTGAGTGCAATCAGATTATATCTCAAAGAGTCCCAGAAAGTGACAGATAATCAATCACAACCTTTTCCTGACTGTGAGCCCAAATCCTCACAGACCACCAAAGAAACAAGTACATGATTTTTGAGAACTTATAGTCAAAAGAAGCTGTGGTTGCTCAGTGCCTCCAGAAATGAAGCTCATAAAAGGGGTGTTTAAATGCCTAACTGTGTACTGTAGTCAAGTTTTAAATGCCATAGTACATAGCCATACAAAGAGATAATTTTTTGTCCCAACTATTCTGTGGGATCTTTAAACAAAGCATTCCGACTTCTAAATATCTGACTCATTGCCTTCTGTTGCAGATAGTGTGACTATTCAGACACAGCCTATGTTTATTTTAACTTTTGAAGTTTTAGTCAAACCACCAAAACAAGAAAAACTCACCAGGTGAGAATATTCCATCACCATCTTTGCTTGACCATCCAATAATCTCCCTCATCTTTCGAAGTGTTATTTGTTCCATGAGGACAAAGACAGGAGCAATTTCATAGGTAAACCTGCATGCATAAAACAAAAATACCAAATAAGTGCAATATAGATACAGATTCTAAAAACACATGATAAATTCCCAGACTGTGATTCTTTGTTAAAATGCTCGAGGTTTCTAAAAGATTTCGTGTAACTTTAGGTCCTGATCCTTAAACTCTACCCAAGCAAAAATCCTCAGGAAAACAATATTGGAAGTACTGATGAATAAACATTCAGTATTAGATATTTTGCAGCTTTCTATATAGTGAATGTAAGACCTAATGTTCAACATCATAGTGCTGCTGACTTCCGTACAAGTTTGTCCTTTGAAACAACTGTTTCCCAAAGTGCCAATTCCACACTTGTGGAATAAAATACTGCTAAATCCTTATGAAAACAGTGAACTTCATTGAGCTAAATAAAACCATAATTAGAAGTATTGAGCTAGGGTTTCAAAGTTTAAATATAATTAATTATGTGGATTTATTCTGTTGATGATCTCCAAGGACAACTTACTTCTACAATACAACGAGATCAATAACTGTCAAGAGTAATTACAAATGATGATTTTCTAATTACCAATTACCAAAACCAAGTCAGCAGTCAACTATTGTATCCACTTAATGAGGGCAAAAAACATTACATATCCTGGCATGCCCTGATGTCAGAGTCAGATATGTGGATAGAAATTGACAACCATACAACTGTTTCTGATGATCAAGGTAGATGGACAAATTACTACTGCTGTAAACAAATTCTGCTTGCTGTGTGTGGGGAAAAAATAAGTAAAGGGGAAAAGGAAGCAGAGAGAAATGAAGAAATCAACCTCTGATTTCCAAAGGAATCTATAAGAGCATGACAACCTGACACTTCGGATTTGACTGATATTCTCCGCTTGAATAATTTCATCAAAACATCTGTGTTGTCTCTCTAATACTAAAATGATATTTTGAGACTAGGCACAGCAAACTTGAATATGACATGATATTAAGAAGGGAACAATTGTCTAAAAAAGCTTGTCTTTTATTTGCATCTACACTGTTTGCTTCCACTGTTAATATTTTCTTCAATTTTTATATGTCCTTAGTCCATCAGAGAAACACCACCATTATTTTTAAAATATTCCCTTAATATTAAAGATTTCTAACTTGTTTCATTATTGTGATTGTTATTTTCAGAAGCCAAAATACTACTTATTTTGCTTTTATTATCATTCGAACTGGCAGAGACAGTTCAATACTGATCTGAAGTTTGGGTGTTGCCACTATTTACAAATGGACAAAATTAATAAAGCAGTGTCTGCTAGCAGTGGTTTTGGATTGTTTTGTTTTTAAGCACTGCAAGTCTAGAATATATCCCAATTTTTATTTAGGCAGAATGATCAACTGATGCCCACAGAAACTCAGCAGTCTATAGATCACTGTAGCTCAATACAAGGTACTCTTAAGTCAATGTGATTATTTTTTCCCCACCAGTTTCAACACATTTTGGGTTTTGTCCTGAGACCTTGCACACTGAATTTTGAATATATTTAAACACAAAGAAAATGCTACTTACTTATTCTATTCTGTAGTTATTTTCTGAGTCCCCAAGAACTGACAAGAAATAAACTGTAGTAGATGTTTATAAATTACAAGGCTAATTAAGCTGTATTAGATGATGGCTATGAATTTACAAATCATGTCTTGTTTAAGTTCATTCCACCTTACTTGTTTTAAACTTAAATTATTTTGAAGAATTCCATAAAACCCAAAAAATGCGTTTGGCTTATGAGGAACCATTGAACTTCAGAATCAATCTCAAAAAAAAAAAAAGAGCTGATTAGATTTTCCTATAGTTACAACATTTACAGGTATTTCTGTGAATTAACTGTTGCAGTCATGAGTATCAGCTCTTTACTAACAGAATGTACTAACTGTTTTTTTGGTAGAAGCCAGTGCTGGCTTAATTCTGCTCTCACATAAAGGACAAGTCATTTTATCAGACCAAATCATTCTAGCACCGTTCTCTTGTTGGCCAGTATGTAAAAAGCCTGAGAATAAACAGAGAATATTTTACATCAATTTTCTATTCATAAGCTTATCTGCACAATACTGAAAACACCAATGTATTCCCTTGTCTCAGCTAACAGCAGGCCTAAACAGAACTTCTGGATAATAATTATTTTTAACCTCAGTTGGCTGCTGCATGGTGACAGAATGCCCTGTGCTACAGAACTGGATGAATAATGAAATTCTGAAATTTCCATACTGAAGGTCTCATGATTAGAGATTGAGCTATGAATAGCATATTGATACATTATTTCCAAGTCAATGGGGAAAGCTTATTATGTTTATTTTTATATGTTAGCTTCACAGTGACACTTAAGTAATATTTCCTAATGATAATTTAAAATTTTAAGGGAGTACAGATGTTTTGATTACTCAAAACTCATCTGCAAAAGAAAACACATACTTTTAATTGTTCATAAATATTTTAAGTATTGTTTATCTGTAGAAAAGAAAAAATGGCATATGAGAAACATTCCCTACTATAATTCAATACTACTGTTGCTTTTGTGTTATGTGCTCATGTAGCTGTAATAGGTTGGAACAGTTTCTAGGTAAAGGTCAAAACCTGTTCTGGTGCGCTGGAACACTGCTCAAAACAAATACTACGTTCTCCAGAGGTCACAGAGGTGATTTGGTTATTTTTAATAACCTTCTTTGTCAGTCTTTGAATCATATTTTACAAACATCTTGCTTTAACCTTATTTGCAATTACTGTGTTACTTGAAAGCACACCAGGTTGACTTTGGTTTTCTGAAAAAAAGGGCCCACTAAGCTTCATGCTAACAAATAGATACTAAATTTTCATGTTCACAGAGAAGTATTTTCAAGATATGTTCGTTTTTAAAGCACAAATGGTTGAGAAACTAGCTATTTAACAGCTTACTTTCAAAAAAAAAAAGGAAAACGTCAATTAAAAAAGAGTTATTCTTTAAGAAGTGACTAAATGAGTGTAATGTTACTAATAATGATGTCAATACTCCTTTATCCATTCACAGCCTGCCACAGAGCTGAATTCTTTTATGTCTTATCAGATTTGTGTAATTTCACTGATTACAAAAGGAAAACTAAACTGGGATAACTAAGTTAGTCAAACGGGCTTGGAAAAAGTGACCCTGGAATATTGGGCACAGAAAAACAACCTTTAAGCAAAGTTTTGTGTAAAAATGTGATCAGAACTGTTTTCACTTTTAATTGTGCTGCTAAAAAGGCACCTCAAAGCACTTTAAAGCTTTTACAATACTTGTTTAATAATGAAAACATACATTTCTGGGATTTCTTCCCAATCAGCTTTTAAATCTGAATGTCTCATAGCAATTTTCAGCAAACAGAACTAACTGAGATGATTATTACAAAGAGAAGGCTGGTTTTGGCTTGAGCACCTTAGGTTTTTATTTTATTGTTAATGTCACAAAACAGGCACAGCTCTAACCTACACAGAGCTGATAGTCATCAGGTATATTTAATGAACCATATACTCACAGACAGGCCAGTGAAAATATTGTTCATTTTCCAATCTGAAGATAGATTTTTTATGTTATGACAAATAGCAACAAACTCCCCAAAACAGAGGTCCCTTTACAGTTAAAACCCATTCAGTACTATAACACATTCAGGACTAAAAGAGAGCAGTCTTACCTGCTGAATATATGGACTCCCTTCACATTTTTGAACATATAGAAATCAAAATATAAATAAAAACTGACTAGAAGGTTTGGTTGGTTTTTAGTGGTTTGAAAGATTTTTTTGGTTGGTTTGGGGTTGGGGTTTTTTTGCTTTGTTTTTGTGGATGTTTTTGTTTAGTGTTGGGGTTTTTTGGGGTTTTTTAAATTAACTGCACTCTGCTGAAAAAATTCATCATAATACCTTACACTGACATTTACCTTTCATTAACTTTGAGGTCAAGAAAAATTAAGAAAAGGTTCTTATTTGATGCATTCAGATGTCAAATTTAACTGGTTTTATACTTCCCTTTATTAATTTACACATAACTTTATTAATCTTAGACTAATTCCTTCATTAGCATAAAATTATTTTTCAGCGCTACATTTTTAATCATTTTGAAGCTACCCAGAAGCCAGTTCTTTACTAGCACATGAACAAAAGGTATTGCCTCAAGCCTGCTATCCCTGAAGTCAACAGTAGAGAAGAAAATAAATTTTTCCATATCTTGTGTTTTCTAGTGTTCACATATGGACAGCTGCAGGCCTGTTCAGTCTAAAGACAAAACTTTTTAAAAAAAAGAAAAATATAGAGAAGATTGGTCCAAAAAAAGAAAAGTAATTTCATGTTATTATATTAGAATAATCATGTTTTACTTACCATGTGCTCTCAGATATTTGAATTTCTATTTATAAGAAAATTATTTCATTGTCTGTAATTATTTTAATTGTCTTACTGACACATTTAGAAAAACATGAGACATTTTTCTGGAAGATATAACATTCATCATTTAAAAACGAAAATTATTCCTATCTGTGACAATACCTATCTACCATGACACATGGCAGCCCTCGTAAGCCCCAGTCCCAGACACTGGTGACAGGACACTGCTTACATGTTTGTGTTAGCAGTAGATGTCAGCCATTCCCCAGCCAAGCCAATAATGTCCAGTCCTGTGGACAGCTGATTGAAAAAGCGAGGGTGACCTGAAAAGAGAATTGAGCGCAACTTAGAACAAACTCGACCGGTATCTCTCAGGTTTCAGATTTAAACCAGCCACCTTTTCTGACGCAAATCACAGGTTTGTACTCAGAATACTTGCAGCAAAGTTTCAAAGCAAGTCCTGCTTATGGGGAGACTGATAGCCAACATTCACGGATGTCTTATTACAAACTTGAAAAAATGCTTTGGACGGGAGCTTCTGTACGGAATCATTTGCCTTTAAAAGAGAACCTCAGAATCGACTGAGCCTGTAAACACCTCCGGGACCTGCCCAAGGGCTTGTGCTAGCCCATTTCCAGACCCCTCTTACCACTTCTGTCGCGCTGTGAGCTCGGGAGAGGAGTACACGGTGGGGGACACCCCCTCGGCAGTAACAACCTCCAGTTACCGGCGCTATTTGCATTGGAATGAAGAGAGGAAGGCCCGGGCGCTCGAACTGGGGCTGCAGGAGTGAGAGAGGGCTGCGGAGGAGCCCGTCTCTTCCCGAGCTACAAGGACATGGGAGAGACGTTTTGCGGGGTCTCGGCAGGGATGTCCCAGCGCTGCAGAGGGGGGACAGGGCCCCGCAAGAGGATCTCGACTCGGGCCCTTTCCCCACATGGTTTATAAGCTAGAATTCACCTCCTTAAACAGAGTTTGCTATTGAACGGAAGTAAATCACATCCCTGTGTTTCAGCCGAAGCTGCTTTAAGGACTTTAAGGAGCAATAATCCCGAGTCTTGGGGACCTACTTTTCTAGCATGAAGAGAGGAAATTCCTAACAACTGGTATCGGGCGCTGAGGAGAGGTGGGAAGTGTCATGATTTAGACCCCTCTGCTCTCTGTGCTGCAGATAGCACACTGGCACAGCCCGGCCCTAGAAGAGAGGTCAGCTCTCGACGCCTGGAGGGGACCCTGTCACGTCGGATTCGGTTCAACGCTAGGAACATCAGCATCCTTTGACATGAAGAAACAAATGCAATTCTGCCCCGAGCGATGTCAGCAGAAATCTTTTGGAGGCGTGAGCCTGCCGGCGCTGCCACATCGCCACACTTCCTGAAGAGGATACGCCGCAGCCGGGCTGCTCCCCACCCCGGGAAACCCACGGCTCGGGGCTGGAGCCCAGAAATACCACCGCGGCTTAGCTGTTCGCTTTACAAATCAGTACTTCTCTCCCTTTCCAGGACACACTGACTGGCAAGTTATCTTCTGCGACATTTCGCTGACCTCCCATAGCTGTTAATGAACCCGCGATCTCCTAAGGCTGGGCTGCAGATTTAGACCCGGTGACTTTGAAGGGAGCTCGAGAGAGAATGCGAGCCCCAGGAGCCCACAGCACAATGCGTGTCCTGAACAGTCCGGCGATCCGAGCAGCACTTTAAAGCTGCACCAGCACCGCTTTGAACAGAGCTTGTGTCCGGTCGGATACCTGCCTCTCAGATCCTGGGGACTCGTCCTGCTGGCCCCACAGAAGCTCCAGGGGAGGTCGGGGTGAGGGGAGGAGGCTGCACGACTTGCGGCACGATGAATAGCAGAATAATGGTGCAAGCACACAGAGAGCAGCCATTCTGACTTAACCTCAGGCCACCTGTCCCACAACCCACGCGTTTGGGAGGGAAACACTCTCCCCTTCGATTAAGAGTACAAAAATCAAAGTATGCTCCTGACTCCACTGAATCGATCAAACCCTCATGTAAATAGGAAAAAGGACAGAACGCCACCCGCCACATCTGTTGTCAAGATTTTGCTCCTTGAATGCACTACATTGTGTCTTCACGGCTCCAAAACTAACCACAGCAGAAAGCTGCGGCCCGTCCCTCAGGAGCCATGGCTCGCCGCTGCCCAGCCGGAGACCGCCGGCAAACAGCCTCCCGGCCTGAGCTCCTGCCCCTCCGGCTCCGCGGGGAGATCGCCGCCCGCTGCGGCCGAGCCGAGCCGAGCCGTGCCGTGCCGTGCTGTGCCAAAGAGGGCAGCCGGCCAGGCAGAGCTCAGCGGCCCTGAAACGCTGGAGCGAGGCTGGGGACAGGAAACTCGGCGCGCTCCATTACTGCTCCACTTCCTGATTCGCTTGGGTACGTACGGCTGTCAGGGCTAATTGCCAGCCAAGATTCCTGTGGATCCAATGTAAAACATTTCAGGCCAAACAGCCTGAGAGACCATTGACTTTGCTCTAGAGCCTGGCTACAGCTTACCCAGTCAAAAAAGTGATTACAACCCGGGATTTCTGTCTGATTCAGAAGGACCTGGATGGGCAGGGCTCCTGGGTAATGGGCTGAAATCCACAGGGTTCCTTTATTGATGATTCCTAGGATTTCAGTCTCTTTTTCATTAAACGTTTGATGAACATAAAGAAGAAAAATTGCAAATTCTGTGTCATTTATGCCCTCATTTACCTAATGATATTGCTCCTCGGAGATACAGACAGCTCGCGTCTCATCAAGTGAAAGAGATTACGTCTTTAAAACTTGTTTCTTTGGTCTAAAACCAGCACTGAGCCCTACCCGGCAGGGAAGGGTGGCCATCAGTAAATGAAGTTTCTGAGCAGAAACATTTCCAGTGCCTGCAGCCAGCCCTGGAGCCAAGCCTGTACAGAGGCACAGTCCCGGGCAGTGAGAGGGTGTGGGCTTACCTCCGTGAGCTGTCAAGCTCTCTTCACCGTGAGTCTGAGAAAAATCCCAGGAGGGACTCGCCACAGAGTAGTGTGCAAAAACCTACCTGTCCTCACTCCGTATTTCAGTGTGTCCCGACAATCCACCAGAATCTGCTCCAGGGACTCAGGGTTGTCCGAAAGCTCCAGGTTGAAGCCCTCCATGCCTTCCAGGAGCTGGTGTGGGTGGTGGAAGTCCAGCACTTTGGTGGATCTGTCAAAAGTCTTCCTCACGTAGTTGAGGAGGATGTCCACAACCTCCAGCAGAAACTGCATGGTCTGCTCCTCCCCATTCTTGGAGGGCAACAAATCTGTGGGGCAAACCAGCTGTCAGCACTTGCTTTGGGAGAGAGAAGCAGAGATGAACCAGCCTCAGCTGCTCGCAGTGTTCCAAAGACCTGGAAGCCGCGGTCCCAGCACTGCCTGGTTGCAGCCAGGCAGACTGCTGGTCCCTCTCACCCCGTGGAGAAGGGCAAGCCTAGGTCACCCACAGCAACAGCAGAGGGACCTCCAAGGTGCCCCAGCCTAAGAGAATGCCCTGCCACACAAAGGTTGTGCAGTGCGAGGCACTTGCCTCCTGGGGCCCAAAAGTACCCGAAATCCACACCTGCCCTTACCTTGACACATCCCCCCCTCCGCCCCGCAAAGGGATTGCTTTCTCTTTCCCACTCTTCTTGCAATGGCCCCCTACCAGCAATCACAGACTGCTTCATTACTATTTTACTAAGGAGGATAAAAACATAGAATTACTCTTCTCCTGGATGCTGGATCTGGAGAAACCCTGGAACCGCTGAAGCTGAGCTGCAGGTGATCAGCCCAAAGTACGTAAAACTGCTTTTCAGGCAGTTTGCATACATCACCAGTGCAGCTCCCAAAAAACACAGACACAGATCTCCCTTCAAAACTGGCCAAGGAAAAGCACGGTCTGAACATGGCTACACTTCCAGGGGAGATGAGGGCAAGACTACTAAGGGACATGCCTGAGCTGGAGCAAGGAGAAACAGTAAAGTGTTTACCTCTGGCATACAGATTGGAAAAGTCTGTCTCAGTGCGCCGGAACCTGGATTCCTTCTCACTGTTCTCGCATGCCAGCAGACTCTTGGATGACTGCCTTTCCTTCAGAGAGCTGACGATCCGGCCCTTGTCTTCCAGGCTGTTGGTCCTTTGCAGGAACCCTACATTATTATTGCAAGGTGCACAGGTCAGAGTTTTCTCACTTCCCAACATGTTCAGAAATATCTAAAGCAGCTCTCTAGACAACAGTTAAAAGCGGTGTTGGCTCTAGATCTGACTAATGAGGTCAGGAATAAGGGTATTTATGGGGATTATTTGCCTCCAGGAGGGAGAGTTCAAAATGCCATCAACTGCAAAAATGCAGCCATGCAAAAAACAAAATTTCGTCATTTAGTGCACTGGTAAATTCTTATTAAGTCGATCAGACAGATTCCACTTCAGTAATCAGCCACTGGAAGAGAGTTCAGGATGAGTCAATGCTATTTCAGCCTGCAGGCGAAGTTTATGGACCTAGCAGACAGGGGCAATGATGTATGATTAAAATCAGGGCCATTTTCAGTTCTCCTCGTGGTGCTCTCATGCACAAAAGGCATGAGAACAAGCAGCCATTCTGGAGCATCCGTCCTGGGAGTGCTAGAGCTCTGAGGATACCAGTAGCACTCATATAACCCCACCTTCCTATTATCAGTAAGTACTGATGCTGATTTTCCACCTGAAAAGATGCCTTGATGCTAACAGTAATCATCCCCGGAGGTTTTAAGAGCTCTGCTCTCACCGGGAACGCATCTTTGGCACCCAGAACCCGAACACAACTGCTGCTTTTATATGTCACGGCAATAATAAACCCACTCACCCCAAGAATTGTTGGGGCGGGAGCCACGCAGAGTCGGCAGCGAATTATGAGATCTCTCTATTTTAACAAGGCAGGGAGAACAATTAATTTTCTGGATTTGATATTTTAAATCTATCATGCCCACTAAAACACGCATAGTGTCGGGCTTTTTGTCATTAAGGAAAGCACCGGATTTTGACCTTCCGGGTTGCACCAAGTGTGCCTGTATTGTTTGGAAGAGGCACTAGGGTGACGCCGGTCTCCTTTATTCTTTTTCTTTTAAAACAAGCAACAATCGAAAACAAGGCTCGTCGCGGCTGGGGATATCCGCCAGAGAGGAGGGCTCAGCAGGGAGGAAAAACAACGTCCTGAGCTCGCTCACTCACGTTCCCCGACGCCGCTTCTCTTCAGCGCCCTCCGCTTTCGGGCCATGTGTCCCTGCTCTCCAGAGCCGTGACGGCGGACCGGGACTGTGGGCACCTCCCATCAGGCGCCCACCGCCGGCCCTTACTGGGCCCCCCTGCATCTTGGGCAGGCATAGAGGCTGAACGTCGGGGGAGAAAAGTGACCGACAGTGAGCTGTTGGGCCGGGCCAGTTGCTCCCGGAGCGGTACCTGTGCCTCGGACCCTGCTGCCAGCCAGGCAGTCACGAAAGAGCTATCGAAAAAGGACCACTCGGCTGGCAGGCCCTTCTGCATCAGTCGGGTACCCAGACGAGTCTCCAGGAGGGTCGCTCACAGGTAAGTTTGTCGGAGCCATACTTCCAGTGAACGTCTCAAGTTTTGCCTTTTAATTCTGATCTTCTACTGATTAGTCTTTTTCTGTGATGCTTTTACGAATGAGACAAAGACTATTTAAGGGAAACTCTCTTTGTGCATAAGTTAAGAGTAGCCGTCCACATATATATATATGTAATATTTAGTTATGTTGTTACTGCTTCTAATGGCTCTTGCAGCGATCATTAGCTCCTGCAACAGCTAGTGCTATTTTCCTGCTCATTAGGAGGAACAGCTGATATCAAAGCAGGTGCAGTCTAATCTGAATTATGGATTCTCTTTTACCAGGTTCTGGGGCTTGATTTTGCTTTGTTTTCTTCCCACCCGTCTTTTTTTCAGGCTCTCGGCAGCGATGCTCAGGTGGGACGGGTTCCGTGAGAAGAGACGCCTGCAGGGGCAGCCGCGTTCCGCTTGCCCCGAGAGCCGAGCTCCTCGCACAACTGGCGCTCCCCTCGGCGTGCAGACGAGGGTTGGGGAAGGAGGGAGCACCGCTTCAGTAACAGAGAAAGGCTGCAGTTGCCTCCGGTTCAACTCTCATCGGGCCCAGCGAGGCCGTGGCGTCGCTGAAGGGTCTGACCTAACTAGACGCTGCGGGCAGGCAGCTCAGTCCTTGCCCGAACGACTCCGCGGCTATTCTTCCCCGTGGAGGCTCCGCGGAGCCCCGAAGCCGGCGGCGGGGATCAGCTGGGGCTCGCAGCGGCCGCGCACGGGGCCTGTCACCCTGCGCCGCGTGGGGACCCGGGGCTGCGCGGCCGCGCTCGGGAGGCTCGAGGGCGGGGATTAGAGGACGAAAAAAGCCTGAAGGCAGGATCGCGCTGTCGGCCGACATCAGCTCACCCGGCTGTAGGTAATGTGAGTTCGATCAAGTCCCTCGGCCACGGCAGTGTGCCGTGGACCTGGAGACTCGGTATAAGGGGGAGCCCGTGGGACACGGACAGCCCCCACTCTGGAGCCGCCGGACCATCTCGTTTGGCGAGCCCTCCCTGGGATGGTGTGCGACGTTCCCCAGCGCCTTCGCGGTCTGAAGAGAAGCGTAACAGCCGGCCCTCGAAGGCTCCTTCCACTCCCGGGGAGAAGCGGATGACTGTAGCCGACCTTTCCTCTGTATTCTGCTTGAAAAGCGAGGCCGGTGTAGGAGACTTCCAGCAAGTAGCAGAGTATGAAATAGTGTCCGTGTTGCTTCTCCTGGAGCAGCGGAGAGCGCAGCCTTTTTCAGCAGTCGGTCCGTTCCGCAGGTGCATTTTCATCGACGTGCGTTAAGAGATCGAGTTTTCAGGAGCCGAGTGACACCAGATGGGCGAGGGAGTAGCTCGGTGCGCAACGCGCCAAAAATTCAGCGTGATTTCACATCAAGCCTCGCACAAGGCAGGTGTGTGAGCCCCCCTCTGCACCGCAGCCCATCTTCCGAGGCGGGGACAGACCTGCCGGGTCCCGGCGCGCACCGCAGCCATCGGGGGGTACACCTCGGTGGCGGCCGCAGGAGATCCTGGACCCCGCCGCGGTCGGGGAGTTTAGCACCACCTACCCAAAGTATGCTTGGCAGCATAAATCCCACGGACTCCGGAGACGAGCCCAGTTTCTAACATGCATGGCTGCTTTGGAAGCCCCACTCTCCCACGTTGCTCACTGACTTTGGAATCATCAGCTGGCCGAGGCCAAACAGGAGACGCACCGGAGCAATTTTACGACGTTGAACATTCCACTGGTGCCAAATGTTAACAGGATCAATCCCAGCAATAACATTTGCCATGGTGGGAGTGTAACATACAAATCCAGATACAGGGGGAAATATGTCCATATTTTGGCCGCCGTGACAGTTCATTAAACCGCTTAAAATAGGAGTTAGGGGGTTTTGGTGGTTTTTTTGTTTGTTTTGGTTTGGTTTGGGGTTTTTTGGGTGGTTGCGGTTTTTTTTGATTTTTTTGTTTGTTTGTTTTTTGGTTTTTTAAGGTGGATATGTGCAGAGACGAAGAGTGGGGGGAAGGGGTCGGGAGACGCGGGGGGGGGGGGGGGGGGTGGTAGCGGCAGTGCTCTTTTCAGGTGGTGGCTTTCAACCAGAAAAGGAAAAAAAGCTAATCCTTAAATCGCTCAGTTATTTAAGAAGAAATTACATACATCTAGGATACCTAATTATTTGAAAATGTCAAACCCATAATATACAACTCAGATGGAAGAACCAGCTCATTGTTCCAGACCTGCCTTTTCTCTGAGGTCAACCCTTATTTAAAGTTTGCATTCAAAATTAATCGATTTCAGTGTGATACACACAATAGGAATAATTTCAAGGCGCCTTTGTGACTGTACAATATTTAGGGTCTGGAATGATATCTTGTGAAAGATAAGGACAAGGAGGTATCACCTGCAACAGTCAAATGTCAACTCTTTTAGCATGTTTAATTAGGATTCTTGGCAACCTTAATACCTCACTCTGTTTACCATAGGCAACCTTCCCTGTATGTCTTTGTGAAGGTGTTCGATTCAAATGGGAGGGCTCATACAAGCAAAAACAGTACTCGTGATCAAATCTGAGTATTCCAAAATGGCATCACTCACTATTTCGAGTATATTTTTCATGTAAAACAGAAAAGATCCAGCAAAGGAAAACTGAGCACCAAACCACAACCAGAAATACAGCTTGTCTTGAACTCCCTTCACAAAGCCTTCACTACGCTCTCTTATGCCCTTCTCAAATCCAAAATGGTGGGATATTTCATTTTCAAGTGTATTTGATCTCATTGAGAGAAGCTGCGCTGTCCTTCTCTAACCCCTGTAGTCTAGCAACACCGAGCAAGCCTAAACGAGCGTTCCTTTATCAGTTCTGCTCGCCTGGCTAAATTAAAATGATGGTAAAAATGCCCATCGCTCCAGCCACTGAGGGGACTGGTAGGGAAATGGTCCATTAAACCCAGATCAGGAGCTATTTATAGAACTAAGCGACTACTCGTTAATGTCGCCAGCGGCTACCAGTGAATTCTCTCACAGACACAGGGCTAAACATTTGCACCCTGATTCTTTCCCCGCTCAAACTTCCAGGTGACAAAACGCTTAATAAATGAACTTCAACTTGAGCAACCTGGGAAAGAGGTTTAAATGCTCCTTTGCATCGAAAAAAATGTTAGTTTCTCCCATGACATATTTCCCATCCCCCCCAAAAGAGACAGAGGGGAAAAGGGGAAATAATTTCTACGCATAAGGGGTATGGGCAAAACTGAATGATTCCCCCATCAGAAATATGAGGATTTGACTGTTAGCCTCTGAAAGCGAAGGCGCTACTGAGATATCTAGGGAAGGAAGACAGCTTGTTATCTGCAAATGAATCTCTTGCTATAACGTTGCGATCTGATTGTGCATTTGTTTCCCTTCTACATTTCATGTGCCTGCGCGCTGACTGGCTGCCAGCGCTATCTTACCAGCACAGCAAGCTGACGAATTGCTCTTTAATAAGGCTCTCGTTAATCTTTTTTTCCCCAGGAGATCCGTATTTTCTAGTCAGATAAGGCTGAAAAATTTCAGACAGAGAGAGGCGACGAACCGGTCCCCCGCGCCCCGTTTTTCCTCCCCACCGGCCTCCCCCGCGGGTCCTACGTTTTCTTCGCCCGGAGCGCCCGGCGCCTGCACCCCCCGAGTGTGGCAGGAGGGGCAGCGGGGCCGCCGCCGTCCCTCCCGCGGCGGACAAAACCTCGGCCACCGCCAGCCCGCGGGAGGGCACCGCGGCGGGGCCGGGGCCGCGGAGCCGCCGTGCGGCCGGCAGGGGGCGGCCGAGGCAGGGCCGGCGGGGGGCGCTCGGCCCGCGCTGCCCCCGCCGGGGCGGCCGAGCCGTCACGCGTGGGTGTGTGGGGTGTCCTACGGGGAGGCACGGCCGCACTTACCGCATATCTTCAGCCCGATCTTTCTGGTGCACCCGTGAGCCACGCCGCACCACGAGTCGTAAGCTGGAAGAGAGAGCAGAGTTGTTCCCCTGGGGCGGCGGGGTTGTACGCCCGCTGCGCCCCAGCCCGGTGTCCCGCACGGCTGCATCGCCGTGAGAAACGGCTGACTCCGAGCCCGGCGGCGCTGGGCGCGGGGCAGCTGAGGCTCGGATGACACCGAGGTGACATGCTGGCCTGCTCAGAGGAGAGAAGAAGGCAGCCGGCGCCCGACATCTCATCATTTACTGGCGGGGCTCCAGGGAAGTAGCAGCTTAAAATAAAGTGGCGTGAAATGGGGTCACAAAAGAGTTCAGGAATTAATTGGGTGAAAAATAGTATTTGACTAGATGATCGGACTCGCATCATTGAGCCTCGGACGGACTGACGGGCCGCCGACGCCCCTACTGGGACCGCACCCCCAGAGGGAACAGGCTGCTTCCCAGCCCCTCCAATCGTGGCTCAGACACGCACCGGTCAGCCCCAACTGAGCCCACGGGAAGCGGGGAACGAAGCCCAGGACCGAGGTGGAGGGTGCAGCAGCCGCGGCCACGGGCACTACCGAGCCTCTCCTGTCCATCGCTCGCGGCATGGGGCAGCCGCAAGTCCGGTAGCGATGGACCCCAAAGGGCGACCGGGGGCTGGGGGCGGCTGACCTGGCATTGGGGGGCGAGGGGAGAAGGTTTCAGAGGAACGGGGACGAGGACAGCTCACCCAAGCACGGAGGGCAGCGGCCTGACACTCGGGGAGGGGGAAGCGGCGGAAGAGCCACGGCACTCCCGACCGGGCGGAGGAGCCCGCTCGGCAGGGGCGCTGCCAGTGCCCGGGGGCGGGGGAGCCCGTGTGGGCAGGGCGGGATGCTGCTGCCAGCGGTTTTCTTTGTTTTAGCCGTGTTGCCAATTAATTCGATTTCTGCGTGTGACACCTCAGTCTAAGGCAGCAGTGCCTGCCACGCGCGCCCGAAACAAGACCCAGTGCTGCCGTTCAGCCCCTTCGCCGTTTTTTCCAGTTTCAGCATAATGACAATAATGACTCCGATGCTCGTGTCTCGTAGCTCTTTCAGGGTAAAAGCTATTACCGGCTCTGCTGTCCCTGACAACCTTTCATTTCTTACTGTTGCCCGCTCTTTGTCTCTAATGCTTCATAGCATCGAGCCTCTTATTGTTTTGTTTTTTAATTTTTTTTTTCCTGTAGGCTGAACTGCCTGGCAGGGCTGTAAACTGATTCTCTATCCACCTGCAGCAGCTTTGCTTCCCACTCACACCTCAATAACTCAAGGCGAATTCAGAGCAATTAGGAATATAATGCTTTAAAAAGCCGCAATTAGCATCCAAATTTCCCTTGATTACAGGCTTCAGCGTAGGCTGAAAAGAAGCTGCAGAATTAGCATTTATAAAATGTAGCTGGGAGACACCTGCTTTAATACCCTGGTGTAACTTCGCCCTTTAACTGATTCGTTTTCTCCACACCCCTTCCAACATCCCGATTTTTTTGTCCACCTGGGAGGTCAGTTTATTGTCTGTATCTCTCAAACGTGGCTGTAAGATAAAGACAACGTTGGCCGGCAAGGTGGGCTTTTCCTCACAGCGTTTTATTCGCCACAGATCGACCTCTCCTGTTCCCGGTAGGAAGATGGTTTCTTTGTGTAGAGCACTTTCCGCACCTTGCTTAATGGCGCGGAACAGGGCTTCACTGATGTATCATTTCGTTTCGAAACTGGTCTTTCTGAGCCTAAATGGAGAAAGCCACCAAAACACTTAAAACGAGGAAAATATCAAAACCTACTTGTAGGTCGCAGATTAGGTGGGGTGGGGTCCGGAGCATCGTTGGAGGACGAGGGAGCGGAGGAAGCCATCCCTTCAGAAAAGCCCCAGTCCTTGGAGCTCGTATTTCCTCGATATTCCTCTGAGGAGTGGGCAGCAAGGAATTTGCTGGAAGGAAGAACAGCGGGTTTAGTAGTCTAGTCTCCGGGAGCACCGCACCAGAGTCCCGTCCAGACGCCAGCGGGCGGCAGCCGCGCAGGTCCCGAGGCGGCGGCAGGACCGGCCGAACCGGGAAAATGCTTTGACAGACTGAAGAGCAAAATCTTCCTTCGTTAGATTCCAGGGCACTACCCCCCGCGCTGGAATGACGGATTTAGCAGAGCATGAAGCCTATAGCAATTATATCGGTGGCCACTGAGCAGGGCAGTTATATGGCTCGCATCAAATGGAGACCAACGTGCAAAGCGTGCTTCGAAATCACCAGCCCAAACGACCTACAATCCCAAACACAGCCCGCTTCTGGGCTTTACCGAATACACGTCAGGCTAAGCATTCAGGAAAGACTGACAGATAAAACCCCGCCACCACAAAGGTGCGTTTTGCCCAGTCCAATGACAGGCGCCACATACATGTGTATTTGCACACACATGTTTCAGCAAACCGGGGCCACTCTGTGCTCCAGCACTAACCAGCGATCTCCCGTGCCCGTGCTCGCTTTAGCGGCGCAAATGGCAGGAGAGGCACGTCTGGGGAAAGGAAGGTGCAGGACCAGCCCTCGCTCCTCGCCAGATGTTCAACTCTTTCCTGGCGGACACGGCGTTCCGATAACCAATACAGGGTCGCTGATCGAGAATTGCCGGGTCACTGCCCAGCTCGTCTCTTTGTCCCCACGTCTACCTGCGATTTATTTTCTTCCCCTTGCAAAGAAAATGAAGGTCGCGGTAACGAAAGAATGCTTTCTTTGTTAGCGGCTTTTTTCAAACCGGTAGCTACCGATTCATTTCCACTGCTGGGTGGATTTACACCCGCATGTAAACGCAACGGATCAATGATTTCAATGGAAAACAGGCATTTAAATTTTTTAAGACGAGAAAGAAAACAGCCATAAGCAGAAGATATTTTCCAGACAATGCCTAGAAGTGAAGTAACAGGTTAACATTATGTCTAGGGCGGTAGCTGTATCAAAAAAACCGTTATCCTTCTATTCATACGACAGCGACCAAAATCGATTTTGGGGAGAAAAAATGCTCCAGAGGTTCCCAAAGGCTTGGAAAAAAAAAATAGGATGCCGTTTAGAGAGCAACTTACCGAGGGGGCGAGTGGACACTCTTATTACCGTAGTCCAGGTTGGCAGGGCGATTCTAGCCTGAGAGCGACCCGCCGCTTATAAACTCTGCCAGGAACGACGTCGGAATACCAATCGCGCCGCGGAATTTAATGCGAGATGACCTTTTTTTCCAGAAGTGCTCGGATTTGCTTTTTTAAAAGCGTGAATCGCCGGTTGATCTGCTTCGACGCAGGCATGAGTCACAGGACTGCCGCCACCGCCTCCGCGCCGCTCCGCTCCGCACGGGGGCTGGGGACCGCTGGGGCGGGGAAGGGCGGCCCACCGGCCCCGGCTCCTACCGCTGGTCTGCTTCGCCCCGGAGCGGCGGGGCTGACTCCCGCGGCGGGTGGGGCTGTCCAGCCGCGGCAGGGGCGGCACCCCAGGCAGGCGGTTCAGCCGTGCGAGCCCCTCGTTGAGCCCCTCGTACAGACGGAGCCAGAGGCTTTCCCTAGACAGCACCGGCTTGACCCGAGGTCGCCAGCTGTGCTAATAGGCACCGCACACATCGGCGCACCGGTGAGGGGACGGGACCGGACTCCCGCCTCGGCCGTCCCTGCGGCCCCGGCCCTCCCCTGAGCATGGTGCGGGACTCGAATGAGCCAGGCGGGGTTCGTGTGAATTGTAGCTTAGCAACACCCCCTGTCCCCCCCTCCGCCGTGCCGAGGGTCTGATGTGACCCGCTGGCTCAGCCCGTGGTTCCCGCGGCTCGCCCCGCTCCTCCCCGCCAGAGGGTGGCAGAGGCACGGGTACCGCTGCAGCGGAACACCTGGATGCCTGTGACTTACCCTCAGTGTTGTCATTAGATTGCGATTTTATACCAGACATCCCTTTGCTAAAACCAGAAGCATTAAAACAACAAGCTTTTTGTACCCCCAACAACCCCATGTCTGCGTTACTCCATCCCACACCCCGAATATGCTTAGCCAACATTTTGTGGTTGCGACCGCGGTGCTGTATTTCAGCATGTCACGGTAGCTATGCAGATGCCTAAACCAAACCCTTCTCAAAAAGATGTCACGTAAGGGGCTGGGAGGAATCTGCAATGAGAAGAGAGGAGGGGAAACAGCCCGATGGAGCCAGAGAATTTCATCCTGTACAGGAGATGCTGGGCAGCACAACGAGCAGCAGGGCTGTGTCCTTTCTGAAGGACTCAAGGGAAAAGCAAAAACTTAGAAGCCCATTTGGTAAAGGAAACCGTCCGACTGACAGCATTAAGTAGCCAAGACGACTGCTTTGTCGAGCACACTTACTCTCTAGGAACTAGACGTGTAATGAAAACACCGACAGCACAGTTTTTAAACACAGCTTTACAGATATTAATGGCCCTAGCTAACACGACCTTTTCTCATAGCTAGACTATCATTTTAAAGCTGGTTTCAACCAATCGAGCAAGACATTTGCACAGTGCAGAGTGTGAGAAATAATAATATATCTGTAACTAATCGTCTTTATAAACATAAAAAAACGTTCAAAGGAAGTCATGTCAGGACTGCAGTACAAAGAATCAACGAAAGACCACACAAAAAACCCCTAAGTCATTAGTCACTGTGAAGCGCGACCCAGCCGGGTGGATGCCCGACGCACTTTTCCTTCCCTTCTGGCTTTCCACAAGTGCGTGTGTCTGGAGTAAATAGACATGGTTTAACATAAATATTCACAACCTCTTAGAATCCGAGGCCCGCGAGGGGAAGGAGCCAGAGATAGGACTCTTTCCAGCTCCTCGAGGAGCCCGGCGGCGCTCCCGGCTCTCCGCTCAGCACCGCGGACAGCACCTGCTCCGGCCCGGCCCCGCAGCCGCGGCACGGTGAGCAGCACGGTCGGGGGGCGCGGCAGCAGCCTCGCACGGCCCGGGCGGGAGTGCGGAGCGCTCGCTCCCTCCCGGCCGTGCAGGAGGATGCCGAGAGCGAACCCCAGCGATCCCGACCCCGCTGTCCGCCTCACGGCCCCTCTGGGTGGCGCTGCATCTCAAGCCCAGGCGCTCCGTAAAGCCCTGCGCAGAGCCCGCCCGCCCGCGGCGGCGGCTGCTCCGAGCCCGTGCTCACCACGAGCTATTCGTCCTGGCCCCGGCGGCGGCAAGGGGAAAGCAGCAAACCCTGGGGCTCCCCTCGCTCATCTACAGCGTGGCTGTGCAGCACGCCTGGAAAAGCTTGCTAACTTTTATTTGCAACGGACCCGCTTGAAAATCGGACCTAAACCCGAACCACTCCAGCTCGGCGGCTTAGTTCAGAACTCGCCACGCCAACTGAAATCTTTGAAACACCCTTGTCAGGTGTACACGCCCAGTCTAGGGCACTCAGAGATGTGCCGCTTTCACCGAGAGAGTTCAAAGTCTTCCTCTCCAGCTGTGCTGCTCAAGCAATCTGCTATTTTCTCCTTGCATGTGACTGTCCTTTCTCTGAGGCTACTGCTCGAGTGCATTCTAGGCACAGGTTACAGAGAATATCTTCGCAGCTGGGGATCCAGAAGACTTGGGCTTTGCTTTGAATCCAGATGTTTACTGAGGATGTGAAACACACTGGAAAAACCATTGATACACAGTATCATCAAGGCAGTAGGATGAAGATATAGAATTCCCTTAGCTGAAGATTGTAAGCAGCACATCAGTTAGAACTTGCTTTAAAAAGCCAGACCATGGGGTATTTCTTGAATTCACCTCCATCCACAAACTGCACATGCTAAAATATGAATCTTGAATACCCTGAGTGGGCAAAGGAATGAATGTAACGCAATAAATATCTTTAACAACAAAGGCCACTCATTAATTATATCATTTTTATAGAAGTGGACATATAAACAATGCAGAAAAAACCCACTATTTGTATTGCAACCTGTAGATTTGAATAGTCACTGTGTCTGGAGCTGCATACAATATTTTAAGAGAGACGAGCACCTCCTGCCTACACTGTAAGGAGGTCACAATATAGCTACATGAAATGGAGAGGCAAATAGAGAAAAGTCCCCGTGCCATAACACTTCTTCCTCATATTCTGAACTATAGTCATGCTATATATGCATTATCAACAGGCAGGGCAACAAATTTGACTTCTGGTGATTATTATTATTGTATTATTGGGGGTTCTCTCCATGAATGCTTTGTGTTGCCTTTTAATTGCCATTTTGTATGGATTATGAATATTTTAGCAGGCTGGGATTAGGCAAACTCTTCCCTTGAAACTGTATACAACAATAAGTATAGAGAACATCTATGATGTTTCTGGACTTGAGGGTTTGTATTTTTGTCATTGCAGCCTGTGATTTTTTCTTTTTTTTTAGTAAAACAGCTATAATTAGTAATCCAGTACATCATTACAAAATATATTTATTGCATCCAGTATCTCTTTCTTTTCCTACAGTTTCTGATATACAAAAATGTCTACTTTACCTGTATCTTAGATAAAATTGAATAATTTAAATAATAAATTTCATTAACTCTTGACATAGAAAAATTGGAGAATTGTTCAAAACTAAGTGTTTCAGACCTTTTCTGGCTCTCATCTTCAGTACTAAAAATACACATAATAAATTCCTGTATATCTGTAATGAAAAAAATGAACAAGCCAAGAAAAAAAGAAATAACAAATTAGTGCTTTGATTATTTGGATTACTTGGCTTTGTCCAGAAAATTCTACAAATGGAAATTTGGTGAAGTCTGTGGATTTATTCTCCTACTCTACAGGTAACTTGCTGTTTTCTGTAACTTGACAAAAACTAATCGAAGATGAATGATATGTTTGCTTTGGGTTTTAAGAACACTCAGTACTGATGTACCCAACTGGCCCCATATTTAAGGATCGTGTATATCACTCGAATTTCAAAGACAGCTCAATATGAACTGCCAGATAGAACATTCAGTACTGCTGTGATGAAGGGCATTTTGAAGAGTCTAATCTGAAGCACATTGTTTTACATACTTTGTGGCTTCTTGATTCAGGATGTCCCCTTCCTGATCCATGCTGGCATGTCTTGTTGTCCATTTTGATCTGCTTCATCTGAAAAGCATCCCAAAGAACAACCCATATCCTGAAACAATAGCAGGAGACAATCCCAACTCCCAATACCCCCAAGCAAACATGAAACAAAGAATCCCCTTACTTCCAAGCTGTAATAAAATAAATATTTTTTTTTATCTAGATGGATCAAACAAAATTACTTAAGTTAGGTAACTGTGATGGCAACTTGAAAGAATAACTTGATAGTATACCACCAGTAAGTCCATTCTCTACCAGTTTTAGGAGATTGCAATTTTACCCTGTGTCTGAGAGGAAATTTATTCCCCACCTCCCCCAGTAACCCTATAGAGCCAAGACACCTAATGCCTGCATATATTTCCCCTTATGATATTATAATTGATACATATCACTGAATTATATATTTTTATCCCATAGGAGGGCATCAGTTTACAATGAGAACATTCAGCAGTTTCAGGAATGCTGCTGCAGGAGATCATGCAGTTTGACTCTTCAACCTCAGAACAAATTTGGAGAGCTGGATTCTGGGATTTTTCAACACATGATTATTTAAATTAAGCATATTTCATAAATAATCCTCAGGAAATTAGAAGCATGGGCTTTTCTGTTACTTAAAAAAAACTCCACTTCTCAAATCATAACTGAATTTCAGGTATGGGCCTTGCAAGTCTCAAAAGTTTTTGGATCATTAGAGTTGTGATCTTTGCTATAATTTTTTATTTTGTTTTGGTTGGTTGCTTTGGGTTTTTTGTTTGTTTTGGTTTTGTTTTTTGTATGTTTAGTTTTGGTTTTTTTCTCCTTTCCCCCCTCTTTCCTCTCTGGTGGATAAGTCAGGTTTTGCCCTAACAAGTTGGTCAGTTTGCCCTGGATAGCCATCAGTACTATGGCTATAGCAGGCTTCCTGCAGCACTGCATTTGAAACCCGTCCTTTCTCTGGTTTCTCTATAGCTACAATATTACAGAAATGGAAACAAAAATTGTTTCCAAAATGGAAGGTTAAGTGCACCTGATCGAAATACAGAATTTAAATAAAGTGACAACACATTTTTTAACACGGTGCAATCAAAGCACAGAATCACAAACAGGATGGTAGGAACAGCTACAAAGATGGACAACTGGCACACTGTACTCTGAAAAGTACAGTGATATGCACTTGTCTACCAAGATGTGTTTGTCTATCAGAAAAAAACAGATGGACAGGTAAGAAAAAAATCCCTTCCCTCTGTTAGACTGGGTTGTTAATCTTCCCTATTCTGAGTGGATTTCATTAGCATTTTTACAACTAACACATTCCTATTTGGAGGTAGTAGAAATGTGCATGAACTTTAAGCAAAGCAATCAGTTGTTACATGGGCTTCTTCACTCAGTACAAGTATGAAAGATTATGAAAATATTGAGGGGCATTTTTAAGGACAAAATCACTCCTCCCAGATTAAGAGAGAGGTGATTCAAATTGAAGACATCTCCCAGACAGAAAAATCAGATTAGAGTTGACTTGTTACAGACACATATTTCAATCTATTTATGTAATAAAATCTTGTCTACTTTGGCCTTTCAAAACTTCTCTGTAAGCACACACTTACCTAATGCTCTTGACTCCTGTTCATGGTATTCTGATAGCTGCACTTGGAGAAGACAACCACAGGAAAAAACAGAGCTGCTGTCATCTGGGACAGCATTAGCAACTCAGCACTAGAACAAGAGACAGAACTTAGCCATGCTATCTTTAACAGTTTAGCCACAACAAAGTTTTAAAAAGCAAATACTCAGGAGATAAAGAGCAGCACTGCTCTGAGCAGTGAATCAAGCATAACTTCTCTCTTTGTAATCTTAAGGGATACTTAATGTTTGTTAGGCTTTAAAGGAACTCTCTGGGAAGGGAGTCAAGAGAGTACAATGGATCATGCTCTAGCTTCCAACTGCTCTGTTCTCCCCAGGACAGATAACAAGGCTGCTTGCATTCCTCTCCAGCTACAGAGAGAACACCACCAACACAACACCACCCTAGGACTCACTCCTCAGCATTCTTCTAATGGTCTTTTTTTCTTCTTCAGATTATTAATCTGTTTAAACAAATGTCTCAAATCCACTGAAAGTAACGTGAGCTAGCAAAAATGCTGAAAGGTTTTTCAGATATCCAGACTCAAGCTAGCCATGCCATATAGAAAAGTTTACAGATGTTCCACTGGCTTCCTTCTTCAGAGAAAATTCTGTTATAGAGGCTTTAGGGATCTGAAGAACTGCAAGAATGAACAACATGTAGCTTTTCTAGAACGTTAAAGAGTCGAGACTTTCCTTCTCCAGAATCTGAAATGTTAGACATGGAATCTGGCTTGTGTATTGGTGTAAATTACCCCTAAATGTCATCAGATATGAACATAACCACTGCTTGCTAGAGACAGGCTGTATAAAATGCTGCAACAGACTTCAGCTGCAGTAAGCAGGACTGCATTCTGCTTACTGGGTTTTAATGTGTTGCAAAAAATCACTGGCTTAGTGAGTGAATAGACTCTTCCTAAGATACAGCCTGGGATCCAGGTGGGTGAAGGATTCCTCCTGAGAAATTGAAGAAATTCTTCTTCAAGTAAAGGCATTACAGATTGATTTGCTGTTTTAAAATGTTTTTTTGGTCAACAGTCAGTTTAAAAACGTGTATTTTAAACACCAGCCAGCCAACTAACTGAGCACAAAAGACGCAAAATCCTTTCAAAAACCATACAACACCCAACAACCTCCTTAATTTTCACTTTGCATTAATTCTCTACAGAAAAACAAGAATACACTGGTAATGCCAGTGACTCCGGGAATGACCTGAGATGCCACTGAGATACCGAGATGTTGTACCTTGGACCAAGATAAACTACTGGAGACCTGCAAAGGCACTTCTGAAACACAAGAAGATCTCTCCAAGTAATTGATCTTCAAACCTGTGGTTTCATGTTCTTTATGATGCTGTTTCTTTAAACAAAGAAACAGACCCGACAAAGCTAAGCCCTGTTAAGAGGCACAAGTTTTTGATCAGCATTCTCTGTCATGTTTATCCGATTATTCCGGCATCAGGAATTACTGAAAGGAAAATAACACAACACAGAGATATCACTTTGGCTAAAGGCAGGAAGAAACCCATGGAAGTTTTTTTTATGGGCACACCTATCTAAGCATGAGAATATTAACCTATTATTTCTCCAAGACTTATAAACTCCATTAAATATCATTTAGACACATCATTGATAAACAGAGATTTTTCTTATGCTAAGGTAAAAGAAAGATACACAATATTATAGCATGAAATGGTTACTATATAGTCCTAAATACTACTACCAGGCCCTAGAATTTCTGCAGTGAAAAGCAATACTAAATTTTAATGTACTCATGTGTTAAATAAAATATGTTTACTGTATCTTTTCTTCTGTCTACCCCAGAACAGCATGTTAGCTGTGTTTGGTTTTCATTAGTTAACTTTATTGAATATGATTACACTCAGTCCAATTCTCCACAGCCATATAACTGCAGATTTTGTACAGTAAAATTATTAATATCTAAAAAACCCCTGTAAAGAAAGTAGGAGTTGGGGACAAGCCTTACCTGCAGTAGCACAGCTCAATCAAAGTACTTTTTCACCACCTTAAAACCAGAGAGTAGCACTATCTGTCAAGTTAGATGCATAACTTTATACAGGAATGTCAGCCAATGTATATCCAGACTTCTAAAAATATTTTAACTTATCTATTTATTTCTGCATTGTAACATGGTTCACTTGGTCCTCACCATGTGGACACCAACTGATTTGAGGTAATACATATGGTAGACATCCCACATAGATGTCTGCATTAAAAATGGCAAAGATATTAGTATAAAATGTAAACCATCTTGAGTTTATATATTTATGATCTATTCTTGAGATACTCTACTAAAGGGGAATTTGACTCTTAAGATCATATCTGAATCATTTTCAAGTTTTAATGCCAGCCCAGAAAAATAAGCATATTTATAAAGCAAGAAGAATGACTCCCTGCCCACGTTTTTTTCCCTGTCACTAGTAAAAGCATTCATATGAATTCACTTAAGTTTTTCAGCAAATTTTTTTCTCTAAGAAAAAAATTCAAATTCAAAAACAAGCGATAGGAGATGAATGATGCGGACAGCAAAATGAATATTAGTAATTCAGGAATCACAACTGCAAAGAGGTTGATAATTTTCACTCCTTTCAATTTAATTCCACTTCTCTCTGGAAAGCAGCTGGTTACTTATTGCTTATCCATGTTTAGAAAAGAATCCTTTTGTCCTTTCTAAAGTCTAGCTGTGTCCAGAGAAACAATTAAATATCTGTGGTAAATTTGCTCAAGGAGTCTGTCTGATAATCTCTTCTGGAGACCAAACTCCTCAGGAGTGTAAACTCAAACCTTCCCAGTTGATTATGAGTATTTGATACCACAGTGGCAGCTACTACTGTAGTTCATGCCATCTCAGTCTATAACTTTTATAAATGTTAACAATAAATTAATATTAAATTGGTACAAGTCACAATCTTATCAGTTATGTAGATTTTCTGATCAATTTTACAATTGGCACTTATTCAACAGTTTGGTTAATCTCCAAATCTAGATGAGAGACTGCCATTGAAGCTATGCATTTTTACAAAGATGTCAGGCAAGGCTTTTCAGCTAAAATACTCTTAAGAGCTATTTCATTAATGTCAAGGCTACAAAAATCACAAGAATTTTCAGAAGCAGTGCTTTTAGTTTAAGACAGCATTTCTGCCACTCAAAACTAAAACACTGTTTTGCAGATTACAGAGTTTTATATAATCATGCTGGTTTTCCTTGTTCAAGTGGTGCAAAGGAATATAGCAAGCCCAATACTCCTAAAATACTGTTTTACTCAACTGATGATCTGTGTCACAGTTTCCATGTAACTTGTTGCTCCAGCAGGAAAACACTTCATCAATTACTTCTGCATACATAGGTTTGCATGTGTCAAATATGTTTAGAAAACTAGGCAATTTTTACAGTTAAAAGTTTGAAAATATTGCAAGGACTACAAAAATTCTAAAATCTGATATTAATTTTAGTAAAGAATACTGAAATTTCTAATAATAGGTAAGATTGTTGGAGAATCAAAATAATCAATTAAATACCCTACTATCTCCACACTTCCACACACAAGACTTTTCTTCATCATTACTATTTGAACAGCTAGGGGTTTATTTTTTGTTTTGCTATTGCTGCTTTCATCACTTGCTTCTGCATCATCTTCACTCTCCCCACAGATGAATTTCTGTGCTGCTTCTGCCATAAAAACGCACACAGCTCAACAAAGCTCGAAATTTAGCACAGCTGGTCACCAGAAAATCATTCATTTATGGGGGAAGGTTTGATTTGTGCCACCAAGCCACTTTGCTGTTCCTGTTTCCTGTAGCTACACAGTGGCAAGAGAATGGAACCCTGGCCCAGGTATCTTTGTATCCTAAACTGATACAGGACCAGGAAGACTTGATCACAAAGGAGCAGTGTTAGCTAAAGTGAATATGTTTGAGAAGAAAATACTCATCTAAACCAGGACTGGCAGTATTCAAAGATGGATTAAGCTGATATTTGCAATCCTTTCCTTCTCATTACTTCTTTCTCATATAACAGAATTCAAAGGGACTTCTTGAGATTAATACCCTTCAGACAAACATTCATTTAATAGTAAATGTGGCTTATATTTTGGCACAATTCAATTGTTGTGCTCACAGGTAACGCCTCAGAGCACCCTCAGAAGTAATTTTGTGAATAAGGGGCAGTTTAAAATTGATTTCCTTTACTAACTTTTACATATTCTCTGCTGAAAATTTCCTGCTAGAAGAATTTTCTTCAGCATTTGTCTTTTGCTTCAGTGCAGGATGAGCTTTATGGAAGTGAGGTTTTTATTGATGCTTTAGTTGATATTATATTGAGACAGTTGATGTGACCTCACATGGGCTACTTGTTCTGAATTTAGAAGACTGTTTCTAAATTTGTAGGGTTTCTGACCTTTTTCCTTCTCTCTTAATGTGCTGCAAAATGAATACTTGCAATTGAACATTAACAAATGGAGAATGTTTACTTTGACGTTTTATAGACCACGGCAGAATATTTAAGATATAGAAACCCCAGACACAATAGAAGTATTTTCTCAATTGCTGGCTTTTAAAATACGAAGTCAAGTTCCTGTTAGTACAATAATTCTCATTCTGAAAGGCAAGACAGTCTGTACAATGAATATTGTAGTTGGGATTCTCAAACTTACCCACCACCTTTTCTTCAAGAAGTGGAAAAAAACTGCTTGGCCTTAGTATTTTCTGGTTCATAAATCAGAACTGCAGGCTGACAACATAATACACTACAAACACGTATGACAACAAAATAAGCAAAAAAAACCACCCCAGAGATAAGTCTGCCTCCTATGGTTCATGAAAGTGTAAATCATGTAAACCAACGAAAAACTTTACAAGTACACAGATAGAAATGGATGTTCATAGCCTGAAGAATATCATGCTCTTAGGTAATATCATAATTTTGGGTAAGTGGCTGCAATGCAATTAAAAAAAAAGAATCAATAATTTTAGGATTAGGATAGAAAGCTGACAAATTACTTTAAAGAGCAGAAAGATTATAAAGTTCTTAAATAAAGATCGTACTTATGATATAATGATCATATCAAGCAAGCAAAATAGACACAGAAAATTCAGACAGCAGGTTAAACCTGAGAGAATCTCCACTATAGCAAAACATTAAAATCTCATATTATTTTGCATACCACTTGCGCATATGCACTATAAAGTGAGGAAAACCAAATTTAAAAATCTCACAGACAATAATAATTTTGAAGATGAAAACTGCTCTAATTACATCCTTCAAGATTCTGTCCGACAACGGCTGTGCAATTGTAATTTTGCAAAAGCTAACACAAATTTTGTTAGCTTTGTTATAGCAAAGTGCCAGTATTTTGGGGTTTGCCATCCTACCTCCTCTTATCCATCTTCCTTCTCTACTGCATTTTCTACAGAAACCAGCTGCAGTAGTTGAAATGAAGGTTCCCTTCCCCATCCTAAAAAACAATGCATGCAGGAGCTTATGACCAGATAATGAACAGGGAGCCAGGAGAAATCAGCGGAAGTCACTTGGAGGCAACAACAGCAACAGACATCAAAGAATAAAATACCAAAGCCAATCATTAAATTAAGTGACAGCAGTCAGGCAGGTGAAAGAGAAACTATTATAACCCTGATAATCATGTATTTAGGGCCTCCAAAGTTGTGCTGCTTCGCAAACACAGCAGAATATATATTTCTCATCAGGAGTTGTCACTGGGAAATCATAGGAATAACTGACACAATGTATCATGGACATTTCCCACTATAAACCAAAATCATGAGAAAATCTAGGTCTGTGAATGAAAAGCTGTCTAAACAACCTGGTCTAGGGAACAGTGTCCCTACCTGCCATGGGTAGGGGCTGGAACTAGATGATCCTCAAGGTCCCTCCAAACAAAGACTATCTATTCTATTGCATGATTCCACAATTCATACACCTCTTTTCAAAATTACCAAAATCTGAATCAGCATTTACTGTGCATACAAGTGCAGAAATTCTAGAAATTAGGTATCAGTACATTGCCTATATTGAAATTTCCCTTTCACTGTGACTCCCCAGGAGGAGCAGAACCTTGTAACGAAGAAGCATTCTGATGCACTGAAATAACAGGATCACAAGAATAAAAAAACCACATGGTACCTGGTTTATACTTGACATGCCCATAGGTTTCTCTTAGCCTTATAAGAATTTTAGCTCCGGTGCTTAAGTTTCCCAAGTTGTAAAGGAAATACAATTCAAAAGTCCACACACATTAATGCTCCTGATATGCTTTCTGTTGTTGCTGGGGCACAGAATGGTCCCCGAAGAAATGGTTCCCTTTCAGAAATGTTTTTTCAACTACTGGTTCTAGTTGTAATGAATTTAAACATTCTACACAAAACTAAGGCATGTAATATTTATTTATCTATATGTTCATCTATAGTTAAAATAGAAATATAAAAACAGATTTAAGGACAAGTCACAGAACATGAAGATGTTGAGTTCCCATAATATAGCTTACCCAATACTATATTTTATTTGATCTAAATTACAATGGTGCCAAGTGAACCACAGGTTAAATAGTTCATCCATGCATTTCCAGTCTTTCAAAATTAATTGGGTGACAAATTGTTGTATTATTGAGCTCTAATTGCTTAAAAAAGCATGTAATGGATCAGCTGCAAAACTGAAGACATATTACCATGGTACTGCTTGAACTGCCACTTCTGAGAAGCAAATTCAAAACAGTTGTTTCACATTTTGGCTCACCTGATGGAATTTTGTTCCTGAACTTGAATATTTCTTTGACTTGAAGCTTATGGCGAAATTTTTTAAAGCTCCACTTCAAATATACCCTATCAAATTGTTCAACCCCATGTTTTGTTCAATTTCCCCAATTAAGTAATGAGTATTTTAAAGCAAACAGTATTATAAAAGTTAAAAATTGTTAAATCATGTATCTTTTGGCCCTAAACACATAATTTTTTTTTTTTGCTTCCAAAATAGAGATGGTAACTTGAAAAAGCACTAATTTTATATTTATGGTATTACTTAAAATCTGAGGTAGTCAACATTTGCACCAGTTTCAACACAAATCCACATAAGGATAACCTGAAATTTTGGAATTACTTTATTTATTGAATAAATATACAAACCAATGGAATGTTAAATATCATTCAATAATCTATTGCTACAAAGGAGGTGTATATTAGATTCTGAACTAAGCTGGTGCTTACCTTTTTGGTGTCTGTCCTTTTTAAACAACTGTCCCTAGTAGAAAATGAAATGACAAAACAAAACAAAAGACCAACCATGTCTTTTCCTTTACAGCAGACCATCAGAATTGGTCTGAACAGACACTGAACAGCAGAACAAACAGAAGACCCTTTTCTTTTAAAGAAGTCTCAGTACAGCACATTTTTACTTCAGTTACTGAAACAATTAATTCATATTGACTTAAACAAAGAAAAAATCCAATAAACAAAAAGTAAGGAAACCAGTGAGAACTTGAACAGGTTTTCCTTTCCTACAGATTCTTGAGGTGGGCTCCTTTGCTGGGGTCTCCATCACTATTATATGTCATCTATCCAGCAAAACACTTATATACAGTTCATGACCTACCTGATTATGACAACACCCACAGTTTGTCCTTACATCCTACTGAGATCACTAAAACTTACATGTGTCCTTAAATGAATTTCTCTGGGGATTCTTCAGTAAGCAAACCACATGAATGCAACAATTATGCTCTCTAGTATTTCAGATTTTCTAGAATTTGTGATTATAATTTTTGATGGCCTTGCTTTTCCACTGTTTTTAAACCCTCACCACTACAGGTTGATTTTGTAGTCCTAGCAGATCATCACAACAAAGCAACATGGAACAAACAAGCAGAGATTTTTAAAATGTGTCTAATGTCTACTCTTTGTCATTAGAGAAGCAAAAAATTAAGCTTCTATTTTTAATAGCCAGAAATCTTACTCTAGAGTAATTTTAAACTCTTAATTGGTACATCTTATTAAAATAACATTTAAGATTTACCAGTTATTTCACCCCTGGCATACAACAGGCACCTTGGCCCACCCTTGGATAACAGTAGTTAAAAAACTTACCTGGGAGCAAACAGCCAGGATACAGCCCCTCCTGATTCACCGAGCTAGTGCTGGCATTCAAGGAGAGCAAGTTGGAACAAGATAGCTCTAGAAGCAGAGTGAAGCTGTAAGCTATGCAGCCCCTTTTCCTCTGTCTGGCAGATGTCAAACCATGATTAGGAAGGGATATTTGACATAATATGGCTGTACAATGGTGAAATTCTCCAGCACGAGGCTCAACAACAGTATCTAGAATTGTACATCCAGAAAGGAGTGTGAATTCCAAGAGATGTATTGCACTTTCACAAGTACCTAGCCTAAAAACATTCTACAGTAGCTACATTTTTCCTCAACTGTAGCTACAACAGGACTTCCATTACTACACAAAATCAAAGTACAAAATTTGAATGCAGAAAGTGGAATAAAAAAGCTTAAATTTTAACACATCACAAAAATCATGCCCAGTGCAGTAAGTACCATACTTAACCTACTTTGCCCTTCAGAATGTGCACTATTTATTATAATTCTAGCTTAGTCCACTGGGTGGATTGCTCCTTTTTTATCCACTAGGCGCGATCAAATCAGTGCAATAGAAGAACTGCTGATGCATGAAATGATAGGTCAATGTAACCTTGTCATGGAGTAATATCCCTGCAAATCACAGTAAACAAATAAAACAATTCATTTTTATTTGCTGTAGGTATTAGGCAAGGCATAAATTATCAAAATCTAAAGGAGGAACATTTTTACTGCAAATAGAATATATTGTTCCATATTGCTATACAAAAACCTCATTTAAATAACACCTTAACACACAATATGGGGGAAAAGCTTTTACAAATAAATGGTGGTTTTAGTCAGAATACCATCTACCACTGGACTTTCCCAAATCAGTATAACCAATGGCCTTCATACAATGAAAGCTTTCTAAAAGCTTTTGCCATCATGTGTCTTTCTTTTTTTGCCTTGTCAGTGATAGATGTCTCTGGAATAAGTTTATCGAAACAACGGGCACAGTATATTTAACATAATTTTTACATATATATGTTCTCTTATTAGCTGCTAAGATATCATCCTATAAAACATACAGGAAACATTAATGCATGATATTACTTTTAACAGCTTAAGATATTCTATATGGGCCTCTGCTGTGCAGTCCTATTAACAAAAAAGCTTTTAAGAAAAACCTTTTAGAATAAACTACATATATGTTTGTGTTAACATACAACACATTTATAGAGACCGTGGTTGGTAAATAAACTTACAGCAGCTTACAAGGCTGGTGTTGTGCAATTCTCAAAGTACATGCTCATAATGGTTTTATGTAGCAACAGTAAAATGTGATGTAAACAAAATTAAAATGGTATTTAAACTGGAGACTCCAATCTTGAATGGTTTGTTATATGCGACAACTGTATAGAGAACAAATTACATGTACTACTGAGAATCTAATGTTTATTGAACTTTTAAGGTGGGTGGGTTTTATTTTCTTTCCTAAAACATCCTCAGGAAAAAGTGTTCAACTTTACAAACAAACACAGAGAAACTATTTTAAATGTTAGGGATTAGTGAATTGGAAAAAAATACATGATTATCTTATGTGAGACAATAAAACTTTAAAAGGCATGGTTTAACATAAATAAACAGTGCAAAGTCATTCAAAAGTCTGAAATACAGTATTTGCAGTTATACATTTAACATGAGAAGGAGGTGTTGGAATAAGGTCTTGAAAAAATTTTGTTTTTCATTTGGGACATGAGTGGGAACACGTGTGTTATCATGATAGATATCTCAAGTAGAATACCCTTGTCAGAACAATTTTCCAGCAGGGGGATATGTCAGATCATTATAAAGCCCACATACTACACTACAATGCCATATTCATTTTAAGCAGGGTCTGCCTGGCCACACAAAAGACAAGATACAAATATCAGTAATATTTCTTAAAAAAATGATTAAAAAGTAAAAATAAAATCATCAGGTACTAATATGTGTTACTGATGCTATCATAACAAACACACTTTCCAACATTTTAATAATAGACTTGGACATTAGAAACTCTTACTAAAAATACTGCCACATTATTTGTAGTCACAGATACTTCATAAGAAAATACAACTGGAATGATCTCTTCTGGCATTCCAAACCCCTGAAAAATAAAATTAAACATAAAGAAATAATTTTAAAACAAGTTTCACAACCATATCCATATAAAATCTAGTAGAGATCTGAAGGCTCCTATAAACAGATTCAGCTGTTTTTCCTTTAATCTTAGGCTGAAAGGGTCTGTGACACAGTAGTCTTATGCCAAATAACCCCTAGGAACATGAAACAAAAAGATCTGCAACTTTTCCGGTCAGTCTTAGGGATACATTTGTTTTTTCTATAGCATAAAAATTAGAAGTTCAGAAGCTCAATAACAAAAAGCAGAATTCCTGAACACACAGTAGCTGCTGATCCTTGAAAGCATCAGACCAACATCTCCCTGCTCTCCTTGCCAGCACTAGCATTTATAAATGTTTTCCCCTTGCTGCTTTCTCACTTTGAAGCAGCTAAAGCAAGCTGTATTTTGTTGCTGGGTTTTGGGCTCCCCCCCACAGAAGGCACACAGCTGTCAGGAAGGCACAATGTTTTATGTTTGAATTCCACTGCAGGGCCAGACCCTGCTCCCTTAAAAGTCAGAGAAAGTTATTCCTTTAAGTTAATGAGGAGCAGAAAGAGGTCTTGAGGAGCAAGTTTCTTCAGTATTGTGTGTATTTATAGAAACATATAAAGGTTTGGATTGAAAGGGACATTAAAGATTATCTAGTTCCAAAGCCTCTGCCATTAGCAGGGACATTTTCCCCTAGACCAGGTAGTTCAAAGCTCCCTCCAGCCTGGCCTTGAACACTTCCAGGGATGGGGCAGCCACAACTGCTCCGGACAAACAGTTCCAGTGCCTCACCACCCTCACAGTAAATAATTTATTCCTAATATTTAATCTAAACCTACCCTCTTTTAGTCTGAACCTATTACCTCTTGTCCTGTCCCCCACTGGCCTTGCAAGAAGTTCCTCTCCAACTCTCTGTAGGCCCTTTGGGTACTGGAAGGGGCTCTAAGGTCTCCCTTGGAGCCTTCTCCAGTCAGAAGATCTCCAACGCTCTCAGCCCTTCCTCATAGGAGAGCTGCTTCAGCCCTCTGATCATCTTTGAGGCCTCCTCTGAATCTGCTCCAAAGATTCACTTCATTCTTATATTGGAGGCCCACAGCTGGTAAAAGTGCTCCAGATGGGAAGTAGAGGGGATTTCAGCAGGGTGAAATAACAGGCAGAAAACAATGCTACTGCCTGAGGAAATGGCTGAACTTCAGATAGCTCATCAACACCCCAGGTACGATCCTACTCACTCTGACAACAGAGAGGAGAGGCCACTGAAATAACCGTGGCAGCACTGCACAGATGATAGTAGACTTCTTAGTGCAACTCTGCCTATACTTAAGGGCTGCCCCAAGAGCTGGCAGCACTACCACACAGCTGCTGCTTCTACTCTTGCCTTATTCTCACCTGCTTTTTCTTTTTGTAACTTGGGCACTGTTCCCTCCTGCTCCTCCAGGTAGGTTATTTTACAGTCAGCTCATACTAGCTAGATCTGGCTAAAAGACACTTTGCATGGGCTAATTCAAGAGTAGGAACAAAACAGTCAGACGAAGGGAAGAAAAAAAGAAGACCAGTAATTAATTAACCTCACCTAAGTAGCACAGAGTCCAGACATTTGACCATGCCTCTTTTAACAAATATCCATCATCTGAAGCATTCAGGAAACTTGACACATTGGATTGAGAATATATATGTCAGACAATTATAATGTGTTACAAAATTTATCCTTGGAAAAATGAAGTATCAGAAGGGCTATCACCCTTCAAATGTTACCATCTTAAATACTTTCATGGTTTTGTATGATGCAATAAAGGAAAAAAATAGAAGTCAAGACTGCTTGTCTAATCATGTCTTATATTTTAAATTAAATCAGCTTTCATGCTATACAAGCATATAACAAAAAAAAAAAAATCTCAAGGCCAAAACCCCTTATATTTCAACTCACTCTTTTAACTCCAAAGTTGTCCACTAATGAGAGGAAAGCTCCTCTGGACTTCACATAACCCACTTCAGAGACGGACATTTTGTAGCCCAGGACAAGCTGTGAGGACAGAGCTCTGTGTGGTAACGCTGTTGCACATCTGACCCTCAGAAAAAATGAACCACAACAATGCCAAAGCTTATCCCACTGCAGTGGAAGATGAACAAGCCACGTTAAAGAAAAAAAGCCAGAAGTCTCGAGGGCCACATGCACTTCAAACAAAAGAAAAATCAAACAAAAACCAAACTATCAACCAAACAAAACCCAACCCCCCCCCAAAAAAAACCCCAAACCAAACCCAAAAAGCACCCCAAAAGAAAACAAAAAACAACACACCAAACTCCACTATATAAAAAACGTTAGGTATCTACAACTCTGTAGACCTACGACTCTCTGAAATTTTTTCCAAGTTGCCGCAAAAAGTCTGAAATATGTCCAACCGGTTCCTGTCAGGTTTATTTCCTCAAGCCCCCACGGCTACCACAGCTCCCACAGCAGAGCGGCCCCGCCCAGTGGGGCCAGCCCAACTGCTCAGCGCCAGCGGCACGGCCGGCCTGGCCCAGGCCGCAATGGGGCACCGACAGCCCGGGGCAGCCGGCCTGGCCCAGGCCGCAATGGGGCACCGACAGCCGGGGCAGCCGGCCTGGCCCAGGCCGCAATGGGGCACCGACAGCCCGGGGCAGCCGGCCTGGCCCAGGCCGCAATGGGGCACCGACAGCCCGGGGCAGCCGGCCTCCGGGGCAGCCAGCCTCCGGCACCTGCCGCTGTCCCGCCCCGCCGGGATCTCTCGCGGCGGGGGCGCGGCGCCGCCGCCCGGCGCAGGGAGGGGCCCGGTGTCCCGGTGTCCCGGGGCTGCTCCGAGCGGGAAGGGCCGGCTGGCGTCAGAGGGGCGGCCTGCGAGCCGCTGCTGCCCGCGGCTGCCACTGGGGTTATGCGCCGGAGGAGTGCGATGCGAGACCGTGTGGGTGGGAAGGGGCTGGAAAATGGGATTCTGTGCCGTTCCTCAGTTTTAAGGGGCCTTCAGGCAACACCGAAACGGTTATAGTCATCATGGCTGCTCAAACAACTCTCAAAGGATGCTGAGACTCACAAAGTGTAAATCCAGTCATAACGGGGTGAGACAAATCTGTGATGGATTGGCCAGTCTGTGACTATTGAACACAACAAACAAAATGCTGTTCCAGCTCAGGAAGTTTTTGAAGCACTGTTCCCCAGAAGCGCAGAGGCTGTGCCAAGGGAAATATCTGTTTTATATATGCCTTGTTTTTAATTCACTTTCCATAGCATCTGTTACTGGAAAACAGGCTCCTAGGTTAAACAGACCTTTGGTCTGGCTCGCGATAGCTGTGCATCTCCCTCATGTTTACCATTTCCCCTGAGAAAACAATTTCAAGCAACTCCATTCCTGTTTGCTAAGGGACACTGTATGTAGCAGGGGCTCACCCTGCATTCTGGGACTCTCTAATGATTATGTGGTTCACTCCAGGGGCATGTGCAGCTCTGCAGTTTCCTTATGGCCTTAAGCACATGCTCCCCCAAAGGCACCAAAATTATTTTAAACAGATATCACTGGGATACTGTTAGGTCTTCCCTAAGAGCATTACAGTGGAGTGGGAAAAATACTCTGATCCCAGAAATATGAATCAGAGTTGCAGAGTTGTCGTGTCCCCCCTCCCACCCCGAGAAGTTAGGGAAAAAGCTGAGACTTGATGGAGAGGTACTAATAAGAGCCTAATTACTGGTGCCTGAGAGCTGAAGGCAGGAAGATGTGATCTTAACCACACTCATCTGCTGTGACAAAAACTTGGGGGCATTAGCTGTGTAATCTGACGTGCCACCTATCACTGGGAAGGTCCTCAGGGCTGGTTCAATCATTTAGTGAACCTTTTTGGCTGCTTATTGCAGTCTAGTTCAAAGTGAATTTCTAATTACTTATTTTAAATGAAAATAAGCTTGGTAAAAGTCAGAATGTGAAAAAGTGTGACTTTACATGCACAAATGTTAGAATTTATTTGTAGAATTCACATTGTAAAAATCCTCGGTATTAATCATCATTAATATAGCTCTAAATGCATCTCACACTAACAGGCATTAGTGATATATTCAGATGATTTTGTTAGGATTAATAGAGGACTGACTTTCTGGTCAGCAAATAAAAAGATGTTGCAGCTTTCTAAAAGCAAGTATCTCTTTGTGTCAACAAAACTGCTGAAAAAAAATATTTTCCTTTGAAAAATTCTTATTCTAAGACCAGATTGTAACTGGTGTGTAAAAAGCCTCTATACATGGAAAAGGAGAAGAGAAAGTCAGGTGAGCCATAGTTTGTCTCTGACTGATGTTAGACTTCATGGCTTAACTGATTAGAAGAACATCTCCTGCAGGCAAGAACTCAGATGAGACTATTTTATGCTTTTGATTTACCTTTTTGAATAAATGATGATAGAGAAAAGTGGTTATCACTACAAAAAATGCTGTGGAATCAGCAGCAAGTCAAGAGATTTGGCTGCTTTGATTGAGGTTATCACATGGCATTGAGATGGTAGGAACTCGGTCATTTCTGCAGCAAGATTTCATGAGAGAATGTGCTTACTGCTTTTGAGCTCAAGAGCAAAACATTCCGGACATATTAAGGATGGTATATTACATATTTAATTTTAAAGGGGTGAGGCACACCTGTAGTTGAAGGTAATCTTAGTTGAATCATTGGATCTTAGGTTCTGTTTTAAAAAATGTGCTTTGTTGTATGCTGTGTTTTACCTTTACACCTTTTAAATAGGAAAGAATGTTTTATGAACTGGTAGAGGCTGTGCTGTGATCTAGTAGTCTAGCCTTGGGATCAGGGTAAGGACAGTAGCAGCCTAAGAAGGACTTGTGCAGAGAGGAACAAGTCCTTATCCAGAGGCAATGGGTAATTGCAGCAGTTCCCAGGAAGGGTAAAGCTCCAGCTGTCAAAGGACCCGGCCAGCTCAGGGAAAACCATCATGTCCCAGTGCATCACACCTGCTCTGGGGTGGCCCACGTCCCTGTTGGGCACATGAAGAGTGAAATGGTTTCTGGACCTTGTGCAGAGAGAGTAAATTCCATGGGTTCACAATCTATGCTGTCTTGCAGCTCTGTACAAGAACCATGGGGAATCTAAACCCACATCATCATTCTAATTGTTTTTACCATCATCTAAGTTTTTAATCTTTGATAGTGTGTGTATCTTAATTAGGAGCTGGTTCTCAAGTGTATTGAAAAGCAACCAAACAAACCAAATAATTGTGTAATTCTAATACATCATTCTGGGTATTTGAAACATCTAATTGCTGTAGCTAATTAAAAACAGGCATGAACTTACCCTCCTCCTTGTCCTTTCTTGAACACACTCACTAAATGTCAGAGGTTCTAGCAACTAGATCAGAATCTAGATCTCAGTATTATATCTGACACTTGACACCCATTTTAAATTAAGTCTAGGATGAATGAATGCATATAATAAAAAGACAAAGGAGATTCTAATGTACTTAGGCACTTTATAAGGAATTAGTTTAATGTAACATACTATTCTGCTTTACTGGCTGTTTAATATTTAATATTTCTTAGCAGATTAAAACTGTGGTTCTAATGAGAAAAATAATTGAATGATAAATCTAGAAGGTAATTCCCACATATAAGTCTCAGTGATTTCAGCACTTTACAATCACTTTATTTTGCTTAGGAAACTTTCATCTTCATGTGTAGTGAGGCACAAAGATTTGAAGTTTTGTGGGCATGAATGCAATGTAACAGCTGCATAGTAGAACACCCTGCAGAAAACTCTGGGGTTGTACCACAAACTCTCCTGAGTTGTGTAAGGAAACTGAGGAAAGTGAAGAAACTAGAGGCTTCTAAAAAATACTTGGGTCTTATGCTTCCTCTTTTCATCTAGGATGTGAGGGGAACCCAGACTCCTTACTAGTGTTGAGAATTGTGAGGGCAAGCAAAGATGGCCCACGAAAAGGAAAGGTTGCCTGTCTACTTTGTCTTCTCCCTCACCCTCCTCCTTCACAGAAGCATAATGATCTTCAGATCCATGAAGGTCTTCTTCCCCCTCTTGTGGGAAAAAACTTTAATCAAGCCCTTCCTCTTATGAGAAAAAAACATTTCCCTGTAGACTGTCAGAATATGCTGAATATGTTTAGTGTTGCTGTGTATATTCATGATCCCACTGGGGTAGCAGAGTTACAGTTCCAGTGTTCACATGCAGTTTTCAAATGTTACAGAGAACATACTTCCCCTAAAGAGATTGCTCATGGTTTGCTCTCTCCAACTTAAGTATTCAACCACCAAACACAGCTTTGATTACTGTATTTTGCAAGTAGCTTCTCAGTGTCATTCTACAATTTATTTAAGCATTTTATTAAGAAGCTCAGACATAGCCTTAGGCCTCATGTAGGCACATAAGAAGATTTGGTTAATATTTTGGAAAATATAAAAGTGTAATCTTTGCCAGCTTAAAACTCTTTCAGTTCTTTCAGAGCAAATTAATAGCAAGAAGTCAGTGGAGCCACACTGCTGAAGGGTAAGGTAATGCTGGGAAGAATGGGCTTCCTGTATTAGACTACTAAGGTGCACAAGCAATGTTTTAGAACATGCAAAGCAAGCAGATGTCAAGTGTTTAGCTGTTCTTTGCAGAATTAAACAAGAGCAAAGCACTACCACTATTCCTGCTCAGAAGAAAAGCTAATTATTTAGATGTGAGGAGAAGAAATGAAACTATTTTCACACTCCTTTGGGGTTAACATATGATAGCTGAGACCACCTGACATTCTCAGGCTGTGTTATCTTTCCTGTCTAATCTTTAATGTGTGAATAGTGTGCATTTTCCTTTCTCTTCTTCACATGTGGATTCTAGACCTGTGGAGAGCTGTCTGAAATCCGGGTGAATGTGGCAGTGTGACTGACATCTCCTTTCCATACACATGAGAGATCTGCATGTGGAGATCACAGGCACACCATCTGATCCTGAAAAAAGCATGTGGGATATGACCCTAAGTGAAGATATGGGCTTTGGCTAATAAATTTTTTTTTAACCTGCTTTATAATTAGAGCCTGTTTTGAAAGAGTGCTCTGTGATGTCTGGTTCCTATTAAAAAGGAAAATGAAAAATGATTTCAAGTAGTATTCAGGGTAATACCGAAACATTGTTTAAACAGCCAGTACTGTTATAAGAACAGGAACTTACAGATAATAGGAATATATTGCTTTTGCAGACAACACTACCTTTTAAAAATGCAAAAACATAGGTACACATTGTTGTTTCTGATAAAGCTATTGACTTTGGTATTTGCAAACTGACACATTTAAGTTGTGAAAAATATCCATTTATGGCTTTTGGATTTTATTTTTCATTTTGAATATGAGTATCCTAAAAAACAGTGGGTTTATTTTTCATTTTCCCCCTTGTGATTCATCGTTCTTCCATACTAAATGCTATGGTGATGTAATATACTCAGTTCAGGACATGTCAGTCACTGTCATGGTAAAGGCCTATAATTCAGTGGCAATGGAAAATTAAAAATGTAAAAAAGATTGCCCTTTATGGACATGAATGCAATGTAACAGCTGCACAGGTTGCCAGGAAGGGCAGATTAGGGTGTTGTCTAAAGTGAGCTACTTCTCATTACTGGCATTAATGGCCACAACTGATACTCCAGAGAAGGCAGATTGAGATGAGCTGCCTTAGTACAAGGCTCCTTTAAAAGTGCCTTGATAACTATGTGTACAGAGATATAAATTTGCCCTATTTATGAACTTCTGAATGGTCTGCTAAATTCATTTAATATCACTGAACAGTGAAAGGTATATTTAGCCTAAGAGCTTCGAGACAGGAGCACTGTAGAATCTGAATTTATACACTCTGTACAAGGCCTCTGCACCTTTAGAGTGCACTTAAATCGTTCAGTGAATAGCAGCTCAGTTTGTACCTCAGTACAAACCTGCCAGCTCTTCAGAAGGTCTTGGCCACTATCTTCAGTACACTGCAGCACAGGATGCACCCCACAGCCACCTGAAGAGGAGAGAGATGGAGACCTACTGCATATCTGCATGTCCCTTGAGTGGACATCCATAACCCTTCTCAGGAGCACACAGGCTTTGTACACCACCCCAGGTTAGCTCCTGCTGACATGGCTAAGCAATGAGGTAATCACCAGGCCTGGGTCAGGGACCAAATGAGATTTTGTGTGTCCTTAAGTAAATGTGTAACACAAAAGATATTAAGAGATGATGAGAAGAAAAACAGCACTGATGTCCTCCAGGCTAAAAGCCAAATCTCACTATCCATAATCTCCTACTGACTTGTCACAGTCAGAAGGTCAAAATACATGTTTGTTTTCTCTGATTTTCATTATCCATACTGAACACCTACATGACTTCAAATCACTTTGGAGTAAATATTAACAGGGAATAAAACCCATAAAGTTATTTAAAAGACCCTTTGGAATACATGCACTTTTATTCCTTCAATCAGCCTAGGGCCTTGGATCCTTCTTCTCTATGCTGCATATTAACACTTACCTGACAAAGGTGAGCCTTGCTGGGTACACAGTTCCAGGTCCTCAGTGGCTTCGACAATATTTAAATACAAAGTTATTAAAGATACCTGCTAGGCAATCCCTTTGAAGGAAAGCTCAGTAGTCTTGAAGATTAAGAGATCCTCTTTTGGTAAAAAGTTTTTTTTTTGAAGTTTGGCAGGAAAATCTAACAGGTCTTTGAGCTGATTCTATCATGTGCAGAGTGGCAGACCCCACATTCACAAGAATCTCATAAAAAGTGTGAAATAATTCCAAAAACTGTAAAAGAGGAGAAACAAGGTTCTATGGAAACTATAAAATCTGACAGCAAGCTGGACATTATACTTCTGTTTCTTACTGCTCAGTATGAGAATAAGCTGACAAGATCCATGAAATATTACAAGACTCATTTAAAAGGGCCTCAGCAATCGTGCAAGTACTTGCACAGAGACACAAACTTGACCTATTTATGAACTTCTGAGTGGTCTCCTGAGTCACTGAATATCACTGAACAGTAAAAGGTATCTTTCATCTAGGGGTTTCAAGACAGCAGCATATTATATTCCCTATTTCTTCAGTATTCAGCACTATTACTAGATATGTGAATTTACTAAATGAGATAGTTAAGTTGTAGTTACTTTAAAATGCAATCTATCAAAATCTGCAAATAATTGAAGACTAAATAGTTCTTTCAAAAATTACACCCTTATTTTAATGTGGAAGGAAGAATTACACTATGATAGTTTTAGGAAGTACATCTCCTAAAAGTTTATCTTTTTCTATAATAGTATTGAGGAAGTAGGAAAAAATTTGTGGGATTATTGCAATGAAAATCTGGTCAGTTGGGACCAAAAGGGCAACCCTGAAACCTTCTCCCAGGTGAAAGTTTTATTCTATTTGACCTTTGACTAAAAATAATTTGATTAACAGCATATTTAAAAAACCCAAACTATCTGAAAAACAATGTTGATTAGTTGCAGATTTTTTTAAATGTTCTCTGCTTAAAGACCAAATCTCAACTTTTTTTACTATATCCCATTTTTTTGTTGAGGTTAATTTATTTGAATTAAATACCAGATGAATTGGTTTATAGGGTGTATCTATTATACCAATGACATTTAAGTTTTAAAATTAGGAAATGAATTGACCTTGAGCAGCATATGTACTCAAAATTTATAATTAAGAAGAATATTAATAATTTAATCTTATAAAATGAACAGCTGTTCTAGTTGATTGGAAACAGCTAAAAGTATAAAATGTATTTTGTGAATGCAAAATTAAGTTAATTTTATTATGGAGTGCAATTTGGCAACTAGAAATAAATTCTTGAGATGTAAGCAATATATTTTTGTAATGCTCTACCTATACATCAGAAAGGTCACATGTATATTTAAATACCATATTACTAAAAAAGTTTAATGATTTCAATTGAAAACCTATCATATGATTTAGCTATTTACAGATAAGTATGAAACAGCTATGATGCATTTATACTTCCTTTTCCCAATGAACTATTTAAAAGCTTTACAAATAAGTAGTTTTATTAAATATTTTTTATATTATAAACTGATAGTTTCACTTACCTAAGTAAGTCTCCTAAGTCCTTAATTTTCTGCCTTATTTTGTGTTTGTGTGTGTGTGTGTGATTCTTAGAGATTAAGATTTTCATTCGCATTTGATATTATGGGTTTTCACTTAAATACATCTCTGTCTCATGACAGGCTTTTAACTAATTTTCACTGTATGTATTTTAACCTGTACACTTTCAAGCTTTAATGTAGTCATTACACATGTATACAAGGTGCATAGGCTACAACACAACACCACTGTGGTGTTTTGGGGGTTTTTTTTTGGTAAATTAGATACCACCACCCCTTTGAAATGGTGCTGACACTGCCTGGCCTACAGTCTTTTGCTTCAAACCTCATACTTAAGTGAGTGGCAAAACTTTCAGTATTTCAGTACAAGCTGTGTCTTGTGGAATGAATAAGAACCCAAAACAGTCTGCTAGACCAGACAACATAGATGCCTGGCAAATTCAGCAGGTCTTCAAACTGGAGAAAAATTTTTCCATAAGGGTCCAGCCTAGAAGTCACCACATCTACCATTATTAGGCTAATTTCTGCTAGTTACATCTGCTCTAAGAGGAACAGGCTAGACTGGCCCCAGAAACCATCTAAGGCATTGCTTCAGCTCACACTAATACTTCATCTTGGCACTCACTCAGCAGGAAAGGTCACTGCCATGTGGGAATTATTCTATCCTGTAAGAGACCTCTCATACTCTGGGATGCTGTTGTTTCTCCTACCAACAAAAGCACTTTCCACTACTCTCCATTTTAAGTAGTTTTGATCCATACACAGAATTGAAAGACTATTTAGTGAAACAAACTCTCTTTTAAAGCAATCTGAGATCCTCTAAGTCTACATTCTTAATGTAACTTAATATCAAAAAAAGGAGCCAGATTGCCACTGTGTGCCATGAAACATTTTAAAAAGCAAGAAACACTTGCACAAACACATTTTAAAATTACAAAAACACTGTAATTCTTGATGAAATATTTCAATCCTACATCAATAGTAAATGGGATGCACTTTTGTCTCAAATACTTTTTTTACTAAGAACTTCTGGATCAGGTCCATTGTTTATTTTTTGCCTTGCTGTCACTCCATCTGGAATACTAAAGATATCTTCTGCTTAATATCCTTCAACCACACGCTTCTGACACCTGAATCTTTGGCAAAGGAATGCTAACTGATGAAGCTAAACATATTCCTCTCAATGTTTTCTATAACACAACAGTTTATAGAAGATTCTTCAGTAGAAAAGAAGACAGCTGCTTGGTTATTAAATCAGTAAGTTGACCCTAAGAATATGGTGTAGGAAATTAATTCAGAATAATAAATATTAAAATATTGTTAACAACCTGCACCATGGTAACTGTCCTTTAACTTCTCATTACATCAGACACGAGGGTTCTCGTGGTATTGTCTCATCTCATTATTCCCCAGGAAAAGAGATTCTTGGTGGTATTTGACATAGATAGAAACATATTCGTTTTACATGTCCTGTCATTCCAAACACTATCAAACTGTGTTTTTTCTTCAGAAGTCCATGGCAAAGTGTATCTCTACCAACATAGTTGTGCCAAAGCTTGCTTGACAACTGCCACTAGAGGATCTCACCTGAAGCTGAACAGTTCCAGATTAGTCTTGGTGAAGTTTTGAAGGCACTTTTTATTTCATGGTCTCATTAGATAATCAGAAAATAAAGCTGATGTGGTAAAAATATATGGAGCAAATAAGGAGTATTCTCACTATTAGAATGCGAAATTCAGCAAATCACTGATCAGCTTGCTTAGTTTGTTTGGCTACATAGATTTCAATTTAAAAAATAAATGGGGACCTCGCTGCAGTAAGGAAAGTTATTATTTTAAAATAAATCCCTATACTTACGTGATGCCCAGTGAGAGAGAAGAAGCCCTAAAGGCTGTCACTATCTACCAGGTACTTCTAAACACAGTTTTGTGCCAAGTGTCTTCCCCTTTGCAGGACAGTGACTGCCATTTTGTTGTGCTGGCAGGGTAACACGTATCTCAGCCCCTCAATTCTGCAGTTTTACAGGAAGTTAACATTCAGGAAGCATGTTTTAGCTCTGCTGTGCCACAGAGAGCTTAGGCTGGGAGTGGCTGTTTGGGGCTGGCCCTGTGTCCTGCACCCCTCCGAGAAGGGGCATCACTAACACTGACTGCTGCCCACCTCCGCACAAATATATATCCCGGCCTGTAGAACTTGACCTGTATGTTCTTTCCCAGTACTGGCACCATGCATTTCTCTTTTTTCTCTCAGCTTTATGTGCGGGAAACAAAATATTGAAAATAATTTAAAAAACCTAAACCCAAACCCAACCCACCAACCAAAGCCAACAGGCACACCCGTCCGAAGCAGCTCCCAGGATTTTAAAGGTGTTTACCATGAGCAGCTCTCAGGTCACCGTGCGCTGAGCTCCGCTCGGCCGCCGCGATGGAGCCGGAGCGGGCCCGCCGCCTCAGCGGGAAATGGCGGGAAGGCGGCGGCCGCGCGCGGAGCACCCGGGGAAGGATCAAACGAGACCGACGCGGCGGGACCGTCCCTGCTGACCCCGGTGTGAACGTGTTTATTTCACGCTGCGGTCGCGGGTCGCTTTACAGAAACATCTCATGCTAGACCCCGCGCGGGGTCGAAGACGGAGAACAAGTGTATTCAAACGTAACTATTAAATAACCTGTACACAAAACTTCAGTCTGTTACCCTGAAAGCACGAGGGCCGAGCCCCAGCTGCCAGCCGGCGCTGCCACCTCACCCCCAGGTGTCTATAAGCCTCGACCCCCGCGGCCGGCCCGGGCCGGCCCCGCTCGTGCTCCAGTGCCCGGCCCTCAGCCGCGCTCCAGGCCGGGCCGGGCGCCTGCCCCTGGATGGCCCCTGGGCCCCTATGAGCGTCCAGTCCCGGGCCTGATGGTCCGCGGAGGTCGCCCCCAGCCGGGGTACTGCTCGCCGTGCCCGGCGAGAGTTTGAGAGCCAGCCGCCTTTCCCCGCCGCCATGCCCCCGGCGGAGAAACGCCCCCCGCCCGGGTCCCGCCGCGGCTCGGCTCGGCCCGCAGAGGCAGCAGCCGCCGGCTGTCCCGGCGGTCACAGGTCGCGGCTGTCCTCCCGCTTGACGCCGTCCGCCGCCGCCTTCAGCTTCTTGTTCTGGTGGGTCTTGACGTGCTTGGCCAGGTGGTCGCTGCGCATGAAGCGCTTCCCGCACTCGGGGCAGACGAATCGCTTCTCGCCCGTGTGAGTCCGCAGGTGCCGCTGCAGCTCGTCGGAGCGGGTGAAGCTCTTCCCGCAGAAGAGCCAGTTGCAGACGAAGGGCCGCTCGCCCGTGTGCCAGCGCAGGTGCGCCTTCAGGTGCGAGGTCTTGCCGTACACCTTGCCGCAGCCGGGGATATGGCAGATGTGCTGCTTCTTCTTGCCCGGCTCCGCCTCAGGGGCGCTGCCCGCGGCCGACTGACAGTTGGGGCAGCGGCAGCGGCGGCACCTCCTGGCCGTTGCCGCCAGGGGAGACTTGGTCTGCAGCAGGGCGGCGATCTGCGTCTGGTACTGAGCGAAGTCCGAGTGCCCCAGCACCAGGCTCCGCGGCAGCGCCGCCGCTGCGGGGAAGCGGTGGCCGCAGCCGCCCGGGGCGCTGGCCTGCTGGATGCTCCACCAGGGGATGTCCTCGGGCGGCGGGTTGGGCGACAGTTGCCGGCAGGGCTGGGCGGGCGGAAGCAGGTTGGAGTACCCGGGCGGCAGGGCGGCCTGGGCGGCGTAGGGAACGTAGGCGGGCGGGCAGCTGGACGGCAGGGCGGCCATGGAGGAGGGCAGCATCTTGACGGGGGAGAACTCGTAGGGATAGGAGGGGTCCGCCGGGGGAGTGAGGGGCAGTTCGTGAGAACCCCCGAAGGAGGGTTGCAGGTGGTTCTTCTGAGGGGTCAACCCCAAGCTGGGATGCGGCGGCGGCAGCCCTCCCGGGGAGTGCGCTGGCATCTCGCCGCTCCACGGGTGGAAGATCCTAGAGGGGGATCCCAGCGTCGGGTCGTAGGAGACCGGCAGGAAATCCGAGGGCGCTGCGCCTGGCTGCCCGATTCGGCTACAAGTAGCGGCCAGAAGAGCCAGGGGCGAGTGCTTGGCCAAGTCTGGGGAGGCGCTGGGGGTGCGGTCCTGCGCAGGAACGGGAGGGAGGGGAGAAGGGAAGGAGGGAAGAGAACGCGTTACTCGCCGCCCGCAGACACCGGCCTGCGAGAAACTTCCCGCACCACTGCCCGTGCACGGCTGGGGCCGGCCCGCCGCTCCCCGCACGGCCGGTAAACTTTCCGAAAACAATGCGCACCCAGAGGGCAGAGACGTGCCCGGCCCCCCCGCTCCGCCCAGAGACCGGTCCCGCCTGCGGCCGGCGCTGCCGGCCCCGCCGCCGCTCCTGGGCCGGGGAAGCAGCCACTGTGGGCAGGGAGGCAGCCCCCGCGCCCCCCACACCCCTTGCCACGGAGCACCGCCTGGAGTTAGTAACAGGCTGCTGGAGGGAGAGGGAAGTTACAAGCCCGAGAAGCCCGAGCCCGGCCTCCTATCACCGCGGGGGTCCCCACCTACCTCTCCGGGCCGCCCGCCGGGAAAAGCCCCGGGAGGGAGGCGGCTGACGCCAGCTGCCCCCGCGCAATGGAGGTTACAACCGTGGGACTCGGCGAAGTTCGAGGAGCACCGGGTGCGGGTACTAACCTGGAGGAAAGCCTGGAGGGAATCGTTCCGGAGGACAGCCACCGCGGCCATGGCTACTGCGCCCGGGGAGAAGGGAAGGCGCCGGGGCACTGCCGAGGCATGAGGACGCCAAGGGGAAGACGAGAAGCTGCCCAGTTTCCTTCTCTCTCCCCCTCTCTCTCCCTTTCCTTCTGATCTCTTCGCCTCCGTGCGCGTCCCACCCCCCCGCGCTGCGCGATCTCCGCGGACTGTCTGACTGCGCCAGGATCACCTCCAAGAATTTGATAAGGACTTTGCCGGGCCGCCAACCAGTCAGAGGGAAGATTTATGGCTTTGAAGTTTGCCGCTACCCAATCATCAAAGAATAGCGGCTCTTTCAGAAGCGAAAGCAAATCCTTTGAATCCACAAAGCTCCTATGGTGTGTTTGTTGGTCTGGATAAAAGAACTGATTATTAGGGGGGATGGGAAGGGAGGAGATAAAGGCGGGACAATTAATGAAGTAATCACTATGTGGGAAATGTATATACACAAATAATTGGATTTTCTTGATCAAAGGACCCCTTACCGCCTAGAGACCCTTGCGTTGGATGTGCAAGACACTGGATCCCCCCTCCTTTTTTTTTTTTTTTTTTTTTGCAATTAAATTTGTGGCAGAGCCCTAAAGTGACAACGCGTCTTTGTTATCGCTCGAGGAATCTGCCTCCGGATTCCTCTGACAGTGTTTAAAGACCGAAGGTAACATAGCACAGCGAGTTCACCTGGTCGGGGCTGGTCGATCCCAGCCGTAAAACTTCCCTGGAGTAATTGTCGGTGGTTCCTCCCCACTCCCTCCCTCCGCCCGCCCTTCCCCCGAGGCTGAGGGGTATGCCCTCGATATGACTCTGCAAATAACCGCGCATTTTCTCCACTGGTAGCTGGATTTGTTTCACTTCGCTCAGCCGGCATTGCCCCCTTGTTACCGGGAGCCCCCGCCTGGCGCGGGGCCAGGCCAGGCGCCCAGCCGGGCCCGGGGAGGAGCAGCGGGCTGCCACCAGCAGCAAGCGTTCTCTCAGGCAGACACACCGACAAACCGGGCAGCCGGGAAACAGAAGGGAAAAGTTTCCTCTTCCCTACCGGGAGCCGGCTGTAAGAGACATAATTTCTTTAAATGAAGACCGGAGTCTCTCTTGGCGGGCCTGCCGAGACGGCCTGTCTTGCGCCGGCGGGGAGTGGAGATCGGGGTGGCTCCTCGGGAGCACGAACGCTGCTACCGGGTCTCTGCCTCCCCTGCTCTCTCACCTCCTGCCCCAAAGACAAAGTCGATCCCAAGTGCTTTGTTACTTCATCCTGCACCTTTCGGCCTCTGTCTATACATCTCTATACGCATGTGTGTATGAAGTTTCTAACCTGCCTTGCGTTCGACCATGTGTGAGGCTATTGACCCTCTAACCAGCACCAGGCACATCTGGGTCACAGCTTGCCGCCACCGTCGGCTGCTGAGCTCAGTGGGCTGCAGAGCTGGCGGGCCCCCTCGCATGTGCCGCCCAGCAAGGGGCAGGCGGGGCCCCGCGCCTCTCCGCGGGCCCGCTCAGCTCCGCGCTCCGCCGGGGGCCCTGGAAACGCGCTCCTCTCCTCCCCGCTTCACCATCTGCTCCGAGGCCATCGCAAACGCCGGCCTGTTTGGCCAGGTACCAAAGCAGGACCTTCATCTCCGTCTTGAGGAGGTGGGGGTACTCTTTCGGGCAGATGCCGGCTGGCTCTGGTCCTCCGGAGCTGTTTGCACAGGTAACTCGATCCTCCCCGCAGTCGCTGGGTTCAATTGTATTCGCACCGCCACTGAAGTCTCTTTAAACGCCAGCACACAGAGATCTTTATCTGCCTTTCCTGTGGAAACAATCACTGTCCGCTCAAAGACTTTCAAGAGTTGTAGGGCTTGAATTAGATCGGTTTCTTTGAAGGGATTAAAGTGCCAAGTCCTCTCCCACGGCTCCATATTGAGTCCCGGGGAGAAATAAAAGCTCGACCCCATGTAACACTACGCGGCAGCCAGATCATGCTCTTCCCATGTGCCAGGTAACCGCTTCACCAGGTTGGCAACAGGAAGACAGCGCTTTTACCACGCACTGATGCATCGAGGCAATGTTCGCCGCTGCTGCAGGACCCCGCGGCCCGGCAGCAGCAGCTCCCGCCAGGACGCGAGGTTGCGGGCGATCACGGTGCGCGACTCACGGGGTTCGGCACCTCCATCCACCACACACGAACACCTCCCAGTACCGCCGATGAGCGATCCGCCGGGGGCCGCGCCGCGTCAACACGGGACATGGCGGCTAACGGGGAACCACAGCGAGCCCCGGCCGACAGCGCGGCCGGGGAAACACGCACATAGGCATTGCCCCGCGCACCCCCGCCCGCAGCCGTCGGGCGCCCCTCGCTCACTGCCACGCTCCAGCCGCGCCGCTAGAGCCGCATCGGGGCAGGAGCGCACTTGTTGTCCCCTCGAGTCTAAGCTGTAGCTGGGGCAGCCGGGGCCGAGGGGGAACCCCACGTGGGGAGCCCGACCCGCACCTCGGCTTCCTGGAGGAGCAATAACTCCCTAGACGAGCGAAACGGCGGCGCTCGCGCTTGCGTTGTCCCTAAACCTCTGTATCCCCAAACCTATGTCAAACCCAGAGATACGCGAGATGCCCGATTTACCCCTACCTCGATTTTTGGTAATTCGTTTTACCTAGTAATTGCCGGATGAATACTCAGAACAATGTTTCTAAACGAAATGAGAGAGGATAGGTAGATGAGGAGACAGTGAACACCCCGAGTGAACATTCCCTCCATTCTCTAAAGTACGGCATTTCTCCAGATATCTCGACGAACCAAAATGATTTGTCAAGTTGCAAAAGAGTTAGTGGAAAACTGCATAAGTTTCTATACAGCTGTCACACTATAAATGCCATAAATCTGCATCCAAGAAAGTACATTACCTAAAAATCGAGAATAAATTCTTATTTCTGGAAGAAACCAATGGACTGAAAAATGAAACGCTGCAGTCATAATTTTCTGTACAAATAATTAGTGTTCAAACTCGGAGCATTTCAGTCTCCTGAAATGTATTCTTAATGAAGTGATGTTCAGAGCTGTCATTAAAAATGCAGGGCTGGAAGATCAAAGTACAATATTTATTTTAGAAATTTGTTTCAGTTATCAGGAGATACAGGTATCAAGGCCAAGTGTCAATTCAGTTACACAAAGCACGATTTCCATGAGAAATGGGCTGCCGCTACGTCCTAGTGTAAAGCAAAGGGACACCAGAGATGAGTTGCAGCGCGGGAGGAGGCGCGGCGCCGGGGGGTTGGGGGCTGCTCCCGGCGCCGCAGCCGGGCCAGGGGCCGCTCGGAGAGCGGCGCTGAAAAGCACAGCCCTGTGTGGAGCTTTGGCCCGCAGACCAAGGGGCCAGTCCCGACCGGCGGGGCTGTAGGGCCCGGTACAGCTCTTGGGCCCACCGGGGAGGCAGCACGGCGGCCCGGAGGCAGAGCCGGAGCCTTAATTGCTCCAGCCACGGGGCTGAGGCGCAAGGGGCTCCTGTCGCCATGGGACCCTGCCTGCTGCGGCGGGCGGCGAGACCCCTACCACCCTCGGGGTGAGAGGGGCTCAGGCTGCACTGGGCTGGATGGCTACTGTCGATTTAAACACAGTAGGTGTAAATCACAAGTCACCATCACAGTTTCTTAGACAGGCATCTTAAAAATCATGATTTTTCAGATTCAGGTATCCCAGAGTGGCTGTACCACCATGCCAGCCTCTGTGGACCTTGGTTTGAATGCAGGTAGCATAACTGGAATAACAGCTGCTTGCATGCCAGTGGTACCCTCCATAGTTTCTGCTGTGCCTCTGACTTCAGGGCTCCAAGTACTTCGTCCTGGAGTCTACCCCAAAACCTGTCCCAGTGATGGCTCATACTGCCACAGCCTCTCATGACATTCACTTTTCCAAAGTCATTGCAGTAATCTGCCTTGATGGCCCCCATGAACAACCCTGGAAGCCTTGATGGGCTCTGGCCACCTGCCTGTCCACAGCCTGGGGTTCCTGGGTTGCTTTCCACTAAATACTGTTCTTTAGCAATTGTGACAAAGAATCAGAGACAAGATCATTTTAAAGTGAACAGCTACATTAACATTCAGCCGAACCTTCTAGTCAAGTTGTCTGTAAGAGGTGGCAAAATTTAAACCTGAAAAAGCTTTAATAAGCTTGCTCCAGAAGGCAGTGTCTTCACACCATCCCTAATTTTTTTTCTGGTTTAAAGATGTACTAACAGAAACCACCCATCCACAACAGCAAGAAGTTTCACCAGAAGGCAAATTACCCTAGGTATATAGCTTCAGGCATGTGTGGATACACTGCCAACATGTTCTGAGTTATATGCCATTAATACTATTTTTTATTCACTTCAGCATATTCACATTTTTACAGTAGACAACATGACTGGCATAAGATGAGGAATAACCAGTTCACACAGTGTAATGTAAACATCAGTAGATGAAAATAAAAAACATTAAAAACTGCTATGGTATCTTCTGCTTTTTTTCCTGTGCTTTAGGGAAAACCACAAAATTCGAGACAAGATTGGCACATGTTAAGGCATATTTAGGATTTAAAGGCTTGCCTCAACATTTTGCAGTGTAGGTGTGGATTTGACAAAGATTAATAGAAGATTTCCCGAACTTCTGAATGCTGAGTTGCCCTTTATGAGAAGTAGAACAAGTTTTATGCCTCACAAACCTGTTGTCAAAGTTTTAAATATCTTAATGTATTCATCTTCTGCTCCATCCTTGGCTGGCCCTTTGTGACTCTTCCTCCTGTCCTGGGGAACATTTTTGGATATACTTACTTCCCTTGCTTCCATATTAAAAAAAAAAAAAATCATAACAATATTGAAAGCGTTACTCTTGGCTCTACTTGGAATGCCTGGGACACTTTTAGTTCAAGATGATAATTTCAAATTCTCTGGAAATGCTTTCTGCCTCTGACATACATGGCTGCATTTTCGTCACAGCTCTAACAGCTAGAAATGGACTTCTACAAAATAGAAAGCAAGCCAAGACTCTGGCGAGCAGCTGATAAAGATCTGCTGTGTGCATCCTGCTTGTTCTCTCCTCTGGGGAAACACTAGGTAAAAAAAGCGTCTGTATTTTTGATGGAACACATTTGTTTGGGGAAGACTGGATAGGAACTTTTAATTTTATGACTACAGATACATACAGCTATTTTTTTTTACACTGCAATTACTATAGAATGAAAAGGTAATTAACTTGTTATTTACTTCCTCTTAACTACAGAGAATGTATTATCTAAAAATTTGTCGCATGGTAATTAGTTTTAGTTACTTAGTTTACTTACTGACAAATTAAACAGCTGTCTGTGTCTATACTGTGTTAGAACTGGAAACAGCACAAAGTTTATCCAGAAAGATCATTGTTTAATCTACACATAAATCCTGGATGGGCACATGGCTGCCACATTGCTATTGATTTGGCTGAGTGGATTAATCCAACACTGTAAAATTACACCTGTTCTTTAACAAACTCATGCTGTAATTTTAGAACCATTTGGTAGAGAAAACAGTAAGTATTTTCCAATGGCAGTATTTTTCAATATTTCAAGAAGAAAGAAGCACTTTTGAAATAACCCACTCTTCAAGGACTACTGAACAAGAACATATTAAAATGTCCATAATCTTTATTATTAAAGGCAAGTGCTCTATATAAACTCTTCAACAACTCCACTGTAGCTGGGGGAAAAAAATAGAAATCTGAAGAAAAAGCCTAATAGTTGCATTGTGAGGATCAAAACAGGGACACAGATATGGTACATGACTGGCATTAAAGGTGTCTCAGGAAAGAGATACTGTCTTCATACTATGGGAGAGAATCCGAAGACCCTCTCTGTATAATGCTTTCAAGGTAGGTTTTTCCAGTTATGCACACGTATTAGTGAAAGGCAGCCTATACACTATGGCATAGGTGAGTGCCCCCAACAGGGAGAGAGTTTTCAAACAGGACCTAGAAAAACTAGATTTCTAAATTGAAGTGTTTGGGTTTTTTTAAATGCCAGTCTTCTTGACTGCCACCAGAGGTTCAGGAACCCATGAAAGATTGGAGAAAACTTAAATTACAATTCTGAAATGACTTATCTCTCCCTAGCTGAACAGTGCTCTCATAGACTGGCATAAAAGTCTTTTCAGGAAAGCAGTGTACAGTATGTTTCTGTGTCATTTCATAAATTGATGCCTTAAGTGGTGCAGAATAATATATAAATAATTAAATGCATAAATTACATTAACTACCCAAATAAAAAAGTTCCCTCCCTCCAATTCTGAAAATTAAAATACCATCAATAAAGTTATTTTAAATATATTTCAAATACACAATATTTTTTATTATGCTTTCCATATTCACAGAACTATAAAAAGATGAAGGCATTCTAACCATCCTCTTATATGCTGGAGTTAGCTTCCTTCCCCTTCTTTACAAGGAGAATAATCCTTGTCATATACATGACTGCTCCAGACTTGCCTCAGTTCTATGCATGGATTATGACGCTACTCCTCACCAAACACTTGAAAAACTCACCCCAGCTCAGCTGAAACCTCAGGAGTATTGGCTGAGGCATGCATCTTCTGCTGGCTGGCTGGCCATGCCAATCAAAGCAAACAACTCTAATCTGGGAATAAATCACCTTTCACTTCAGTCTTCAATCAGCTCCTATTGCTCAGGGCCAAGCAGCTTGACCAGCTGTTTGAGAACCCAGGACAAGATGAGGAGAAAGGATATTCTCCTCAAAGAGGAATGTATCACCATGGCCATGACTCATGAACCAGTCTAATGAACAGTATAATTTTTCTCACACTTCTGGAACCTCTGAGACGGAGGGAGAAAAAAGAGAAGATCTTAAAATTGTTACATTTTTTGGCTTTTCTTCCTCAGTTAATCTCACACTCCTATTTTCCTACTACATGAAGAAAATTTGCATATTCTCCTGGCATTGAGCCGAGAGAATCACATATTACATATGAAAGAAAGAAGAGTAACGTGGCAAAACACAGATACTGCAACAAAGTGGAAATGTACTTGTCTAAATTGCCTAATTCTTATGCCTGGAAATAAGAACGAGACTACAATGCTGCAGTGCTGGCACTCCAATGCCCAAATGATATAGAAATCTGCAACTGAAAACCACTGACTGCTTCTTAGGAGGTTCCACTAAACCACAAAGAACTATTTTCCAATTTTTTTGCCTTAAAAAGAAAGTTGGAGAAAAATCCAAATGCCAAGTTATGCAATTTCATCTGTAACCAGACTAACTTTATAAAATGCTGCCATTCTTATCAATGCACAATGGGGCTGAAAAATAATATTCTGTCAAGATTCTTATAGAAGGCAGTGGAGTAGATGCCCAGAAGAACTGGATTTGGCTCATGATTTACTAGTTTTTTCTACTTCCATTGCCACACATGCTAAGTGTACTTGGCACATGGAGTGATTCAAAAAGAAGCTGCTCTGTAGTGCCAGTGATTTGCTTTAATGAGATACAGTTATCAGTTGATTTATGAATTTCTGCTGCCTGTTCTCATTAAGGATAAGGTAATTTACATTCTAGAAGTAAGACTGTTTACAAGAGAACACAGTAATCAAAATCCCTCTAAATAAAGTTTTAGAAATGTACACAGTGAGGCTAGAGGTAGTTCTAGGAATGTGCATAACTTTATCCATTAAACTCTATTGCAAAGACTCAAGAGAAGGTCTTACATCTCCAGGTTTATCTAGTTTTCCAAATTAGTATAGCATTCATCTCAGGAATTTAATATGGGAAGAGACAAAATGAACTTTCTGCTTGAGCCTTGTGATACCCTGGTGACCTCCTTCTCCTGGGAGATCCTATGCTGTTAATTTAGATACCATATGCCTCACTGGTCATCAATTCAACTGCTGCTCTGTATGTTACAGCCTTCACAGGATCTTGATCACACTGCCTATAAAACTAATCATTTCCTCAACCTACTGTTGCTCTACCAGTCAGACAAGCTCCAGCTGATCAGTATTTTCTTATAAATACTTAGAAATAGCACAATCTAGTCAGCTTTGTTCTTTCTTTGGGTATATGCCTCTCCACTATAATTTAGACACTATTTGCAGTGCTCCAAAGTAAAGCATCAACAACTGGAAGACAGCACAGGAGGAATGTAGGAAAAACAGAGCTACACAGACTCTGAACTAACACTGGTAAGATGTCTGAATGTAGCCCAGCATTTTAGCAGGGGTCAGAAGCAAAAGCCTAACCATATAGGTGGAGAGAAAAGGTAACCTCCAAGCAGACAGCACATCAGTGCTGAGACTGACTATAGAAGCTAAGAATCAGCATGGAATTACACATGTTAATGCTGGCGACACCGATTATGAGAATACCAAGATGAATGGAGCAGCTCAGCCTGAGCAATTGATTGAAGCTGTTTTCATCTCTGTGGGGTGTTCTTCAACATTTCGCTCTATGCAGCCATATACAGCCACCTCTGACACTCAACTCATACATACATGCAACCCAGATAAGGTGTGGAAACTTTGTCTCCCCTTCCCTGCTCTCTCCTGCCACCCGCCAGAAAAGCAACTACACTGTTTCCCTTTCTTCTTTTTGTAAGCTGTCAACTTGCCAAGTTTACCAGTGACAGGGTATGTAAGGATATACCAGCCAGGTGTGAGAGGAATATTCACGATATTTTTCTGAGTAACAGGAGTGCAGCTGCTGAGCTGGGTGGAAACACAGAAATACGATCAACCAGCAAAATCTTGTGACAGTCCTGAGTAAGAAGGTGGTCAAACTGCAGTGAGTGTTTTAAGGAGCTTTAGTCACTTTGAGCACATCATCTTTAAAGCATCTATCTTCACAACTCCTCCATAAAGACATACTATGTTATTATAGCTTTTTAATCAAAGGCAACACAGGGGATCACATACCTTATTCTATGTCCTATATTAACCCTACTGAAGAGCAGGGAGTTGGACTGATGAGCAGAGGCACACAACTTGGGACCAAATAATATGATGTTGCAACTTCTTTCCCTTGCAAACTCTTTTCTATAGCACTCCCATCCCCCTGATTTCACACCAGTCTCTTTTGACACTTGTACACTCTCTTAGCAACTTTTGAATTATGAGCAGTTGTTAATCTTTCAGACAGAGTAAAACCCACATAACCTTGGACATGCAGAGGGGCAACAGTGAGACTGTGGATGCAATGAAAAGACAAACATGCAGCCTATGCAAATAAAGCTGCAGGAGCCAACACAACCACAACACCTAAATTTCTACTCTTCCTGGTGGACAGTGATGAGAGCATATGATAAGTAAAAAACCAGAGCCCAACACCTTTGCTTTACAAAGAAAAAATACACATTAGGTGGGCTGTGCTTAACAACCAGACATGCTTCTATAACACTGAACACACTGAGCAGAAATAACTAGATACTTGCTTACTTTTACAGCCCGTCCTTTCTCTGCTTTAGCAAACTCCTCACTACAGGATTCTACCCAAGGCACTAGTTCCACTTGCCAATCATCAAAACAGCCACTCTCAGTGGTGATGACCTCCCCTGCAGACAGATCTGCAAGCTTTGCTCCTGAAACAGCTTTGGGAATCAAGTAACGCTATCATCTGTATTTCCTAGATCTCACATGTGGGAGCAGTTAGAAGAGCTAATTTTCCTCCACCTCAAGTAGATCCTCTTTCTATGCCAGTTTTCTCTTCCCCTCAGTAAGTGTTCCACCAGCTTTTTCCAGTGAATCCTTGTACTACTGTATATGAGCAAACACAGTGAATCTGATGCTCTGCAAATACATGAGGCACAAACTCACAACTATATTGCTGGATCAGCTAAGTTTTGGGACACTGCTTTTTTCCCTTACCATCAACTCCTTGATCTATGTTTGGCTGGCTCCCTCTAACAGTCTTACAGGCATTAGTTACGAGGTAACCAGCACGTTCACATAATAGAAGTCTGGAAAGTACAAAAGGGAAATAGAAGTTTGGGCTATTTTTCGCTCTTGACCATTCAGAAGAATTTAGAGGATGTGGACAATTATTTATGTCTATCTCTTGTTCAGCACCCTTCCTTGATGTCCTAAATTCAATCCAGGTTTTGTTGTTGTCCTTTACCAATATATGCTGATATACAAAGAGCTAAATGGAGATCATAGGATATTGAGAAGACGTTTGTATTTCTGCCTCTCAAGAGTGTATGTGAGCTATTGGTAAACACAAACTTCCAGCTACTGACTAATTATTTTGTCAAAACCAAAACCAGTGTGATTTTAATGAACGTACCCAGGTTTAGTCTGGCTGAGCAGGCATATTATATATTTAATTGTAAATGGGCTGTAAACATCTGAGTTCTTTATATATGGAGAAACTAATAGTATCTATATTTAGATATTTGAGAGAAGCAAGGGTTTTTACAAGATTGATCTGCAAAAACTGAAGTGATAAATTTTGATTGTTGGGTATTTTTCTGGTATCTCTTGCTCTGTTTAATTTGAAGATGAAAAATATATGTTAGCAATATCCATCTCTGTGCAGTTTGTCTAAAGAAGCCAATAATTTCTTGCAATGTAATGAACCTCAGAAAAAGGAGAAAAGAAAGTCATTTTTAGACTACATCATTCTCATGATGAAGAAAAAGAAAACAATCTCCTCAGATGAAAGATTGCCACTATTTTTGCTTCAACATGCTTAAAAAAATGATGGATAAATCAAAGAAAAGGTATTTCCAACACACCATCCAGTAGCATATTTATAGAGAGACACCTGGAGAAACATTTGCTGAAAATACATACTATACATCACTTATGATTTTTATCACCTGCTTGGTAGTCCATCTTTCTGAAGTTAAAACCACTAAATTTCTAGCATACTGAACAATTACTATTTTTGAAAATTAACAATTCCAGATTTTTTTATTGTGCTGACATTTTCTGTAAACTTATGACAGAAAATACATTTTCCAAAGCTTTCAGTAAGATATAAGATAATGATTATAAAATAATCCTTTAAAAACTTGATACTGATGAAGTACTGCAGGCCTAGAGGAGAAAAAACGTTTTACTTTGAACCATCAAAAATTGAATTTTTTTTTCCTGATCTTTGGAAGAGGAACCAGATCTCAAGATACAGATTGCAGTATTACAACAATTTCCCACTGTAGAAAAGGGAGGAATTTTATACGTGGAACATTTTATTTGCCTTTACTTTTGTAATTTGAATTACTATTTCATTTGTAATTTTGTTCTAAACTATACTACTTGGCTTCTCAAGAAGCTTCTAAAGCATCTTAGAGTGGTTTTCTACTACAGGTATTACACACATTTTAAGACACTCTGCAAGATGATTTACTGCCTTATTATAGTATGATGAGAAAAATCTCAGAATTTTCTAAAGGTTGCCTCTACCATGAAAACTAATGGTTCATGTATTTTTTCTTCTTGTCTCATGTAGCTTCCTCTCTTTTCTTCTAAGTCTTTCTCATAGAAGTTTTCTACTCCATTGTCCCCAAGGCCATTAATTCCCTTATGAAAGACCATTAATACCTCTCTCTTCATGCCCATCCTTTGAAAGTCCTCCTCCAAGTGTCACCCAGAAATTGGATACAACAGAGATTAACACTGTGGGAAGCCACAGGGTGAAACAAGCAAGATTTGCCCCCTCAGAAATAACAAATCATGCGCTCTCTATTTGGCTCCATGCAGCAGTTGGAAGAAGCAGTGAAGCTGGCACCTTATCACTGCACTGTGCCAGAGACAAGGGAGAATCCCCCTCTAATTCTTTTAACACAATTGAAGACAGAGAGAAAAACCATGACCATGTTTCCTGCATGTTGTCATTGAGCAGAAATGGCAAGAGAAATTTTAGTAGGAAATACTGAAATTTCCCAAGAAAATATCTTATAGTCCTCAGAGCATTGTCCATAGCTCCAAAATACCTTAAAAGAAAGGAAAGTAGCCTTTAATGCAGTTGAATCAATACCTGTCATAAACACTGTATTTCCTCTGAAAGTTTGCATCACTTCTAGCCTGTCAGCAACATTTTCAAGTACTACCTGCATGTACTTCTCTTATAATCAAAGGAAGGAAATACTTATATTCTCAGAACTTCCATGTACAAATTAAAAAAAGAATTTATAAAAAGTAAGCTATAAATGGAACAGTGACTGGAATTTCTTTCTGAAAGCACTATATTGAGTTACTAATGAGCTTCTGATAGAGAAAACTCTCATACTGCTTATATCTAGTGGTTTAATTAACACTTATGCTCACCTTCTTCAATTGTACTGTTGCACAGGGAGTCCAGAATGTTGTCATTTTTGCCTCCTATTTTCTCCATGATTTGCACATATACTCTAAAAACCACTGGGAATTTCCAGCTTAAGTGTAAAACCCGTGCAGATCTAGGTTCAAAAAAGGTAGCCATCTCTAACAATCTCAGCAAACACAACACAGCTGACAGCTGAATGTTACCAATGGGGCCTCAGAAACAGGGCTTAACAATTTTGTTTAAGATCACAAGTTCTCCACCAACACTTGAGCCACAGAAGAATGCTCATTAGCTGTTATAAAAGTAAAATTGGTAGGTCTTTGTGTTTCAGGGGAGGGCCTGAAAGGTACATACAAGCAGATGCACACCAACACATTGGAGAGTAGTATAAATTCTTCAATTTAAATAATTTGCACTCTTTTCTTCCTCTTGATAATACAAAATCATGCCTTGTTTCAGTTAAATACGTTTTTTTGCTCTACATTTAATCATGTTCATATTTCTTTCTGTTTAGCTCCCACTAGTCTCTTTACATAGCATTCAGTATGATTTTATATTGTGAAAAAACCCCACACTCTGTAGCTGGAGTTGTTTTGTACCACTCTTGTTTTCTTTAATCTTTTGTTTGATGCATGGAAAGATGCTAACGTTTTTTGTACTATCTTAACTGTAGTGATCCGGGAGCAAAGCAAATGAGATTTAGTAGATATGTTTCTGTTGTCATTATTAAACCTCATATGCTTTGCTATGTAGGCAACATGTTTTATTTCTCTTAACCTGAAAGAGGTTTCTGTCTTATTGTTGCAATTTATTAAGGGCAAACAATCTAGGGCTTATAATAGGCCTGTAGGCAGAACAAAGCCCTTGTCAAATGGAAGGGTTGGCTGCTCAGCTGGGTAGCATGTAAATGTGCAAAGAGAACTGTTCTGTTCAAAGACACTAGACATGCTTTTTAAATAAAACATCTCATAAAATTGAGAGTTGCCATTTAAGTGTTGTGTTGGAAATGTTAATTAAAAAAAATTAGTTTAATTGAAGAAATACAGTTGCACTGAATTTTTTTTTTTGTAAACTCTCAAATAAAATCCCACATATCACTAAGGCTTTTATTAGAGGCTCAACATAGTATGTTTCTCAAACAGCAGTTTATTGTCATTTTATAACACTGCGTTATGCAAGTTCAGTGACTACTGTACTCACCTAGGCTGACAATGTAAACCTAATCTTATCCAAAAGGTATTTTTCATTTTTAATATGGGAAATCACCCTGCCTGTTTCTGTAACATAGTATCATGTCTCAAAAAGTAAGGCAGTTTCTCATTCTACAGTTCATTTAGAATTTCTCATTATGTGCCTCTTTGCAAGAGCTGAAATGAAAATGACAGATAAAGATTAGAACATAATAGACATTTTTTGTAATGCACTGGTCCACTTGGGCACAAGCAGCTCTTTTTTTCTCTTCTGTTGAAATGTATAATCAGGACAGTATCATCAATTAGATTTTTCACTTTAACTTTCCATAATGTTTCCAGACTTCTCTATTTGGCAAAGACAATTGGGACAGATTTCTTTATTTTTTCCTCTGGCCTAAAACTCAAAACCCCCCACTTTCCAAACTGTTACCACCGAAGAGTTTATTAAATGGCTGAAAAAGACAGCTGGTCCCACCATCTGTTAAAAATTTTCAGGGGCCAAATGAAACAGGTTACACCTTTAGCCATGCCAAGTCTTCCAATACCCCCTCCCTCTCACAGCCTGTGGAGGGCTAATCTGAATTTCACGCTCTGATTTTGCTATTGCTAATGTCTGAGCTTCTTATGTGTGCTTCTTGTAGTTGCTTATATTAGTTCTCTAGCAGTATCAAAAGCTCCCCTCTCCTTTCAACCTAGCTCATTTGCAATCAACGGAATCCTGGGTCTACAGTCTCCTTTACAATAAGATACTGTACCTTGAAGGAAACCCACAGAGAACCTAATATGTTACTTTTTTGGAGCAACAGAGAAAATCAGGAGTACATTTCTGTTGTTTTGCAGCCACTTTTCTATAAATGCTAATGGAAGTAATTCAGATGTGCCAACAAAGACAGAATCTGCAACACACTGCAGGTGTGAGGGGGCTGAAACAAAAGGGATGCTAACCCTAATGGTATTTCTTGTCATTAACAATTCTTTGATGTTCATACTCGAGGCTCTCTTTTATCTTGCAGTTTTTCAGCCATCTTTGTTAACATGCAGTGCAACTAAACCTTTTTTCCTTAACCTTTAAAGACATCTGCAAAATGTTTATGCTAAGTTAGTTTCCACGGCATCTATCTGTAACACACATTGAAGTAAAATGAGATAAAGCTTGCAAGGTTATTACTAAAACATCAGTAAGTTCCTATCATTAAGTGAAAGGAACAGATCAATAAAAAGAAGCTCTTAATGTTACTTTAATAAGGATGAGTTTCTTGCAAAAGGACTGGGGATTAACTTCAGTGTAACAGAAGCAGTGTTTATAATATAGCAGCTAGGTTGATAAGAACCAGTTTGTTTTACTTGTACTCATTAAAAAGAATTAACAATATCTGTAAGTTCCCATATTAAAAAAGCATGTCACAATACAATATATTTAAAGACATTCTGGTTTTTCAGAAAGGATTTCTCTACCACTAAGTGGGCAGTGGCATTCAGTCAACGAGCTGTAGGTGGAGATTCTCCACATCCATCTGTCTTTCCATGACTTACAGATGGAAAAACACCGTTGTCTTTTAAAATGTTTAACTCAGTAGGATGACAGTAAAATGAAATGAACAACCAAAGCACACAAGATGCCAATCTGAGCTACTGCACAGCACTACTAGCAAACCCAGCGTTTTACTCTCATCCCATCGGTCATGTCCTGTTAGATCACATCCTATTTTATCACGGTCTGTTGCATTATTGTTGTAGCATGATGGAATGTTAAATGAGCAACCTAATCAATCAATACACATTTCCAATTGGAACTCAGCTGTAAATCTGTACTAAGTTGATGATGCCAGAGATTGCAACACAAGTTACCAAAACTTACAGTTTTATGGAGCCTCACTTTTTGTTTTTCTTTCAAAACTTAATTTCTAACAGGTCAATTTAATCAAATAAATCAAGTCTGTGTCTACATTAAGTGCAGCACTTACCTTTGAATTTGGATGTAAACTTCCATCAAACTAATCCTACAGAACAAGGACTGAACGCTCATTCCTGGGGTAGTAGAAATTACAAAACTAAAATTTTCTGTTTCAAAGACTTTGTGATCTCAGTGAGAGCCATTTTGTCACAAGTCTTCACATAATCTCTCCGGTTGTGTAACTGTGTTGATTTATTGCTTATAACAGGGGGCAGCAGCAAAACCAAAAATCACTAAATAAACCATGTCACACAATTTTGTGGAAGTACCTCCTGCCCAATCCTTTCCCTTTGCTAGGGACCCCAATGCAGCCTCTCCCTATCCCCATTTCTCAGCTGTACTGCGATGCTGTACTCCAGAACCCAGCTTTCTGAGGGTCACTTCCAGCAGAACCTCAAGATTCTGCTACCCCTGTCCTGGCCTCAACCATCTCCACCAGTGCATTAGAGAGTATGGGAACCCCAGTTCTACTATTCCAGTTTTAGACAGGTCTTTGTCAGACTTGCCATGACCAGTAGCACAACAATTTTTGTAAACACTTGTGACAGGCCGGCCAGTGAACTGCTGACTCCCAGCACTGAATTCCAGGCCAGTGGATGACATTCAGTCTTTATTGTGGTGATATGACTTCACTTAGAGAGGGAGATGAGATTGTCACAGGAAATGGGTTAGAAATTGAGGCCTGGATCTTTTGCAGAAAAAAGCACACATGTTGATCTACCCACTTGTCATCTCCATTTGCCAACTATATTACAAAATCCTAGTTAAATTATTGAAAAATAATATCTCTCTGCAATTCAAGTAAAAAATAAGCCTGCCAAACAAAAGCAAGGAAATTACCCATTACTAGCCTGATCAATAATATGTAATCTGGTTTCTGGAAACATTACTCCAAGATACGCTTTTCATTTATCTGCTTCTATGTCCTTTAGCATCACAGCATAAGTAGTACAATAAACAGTTCCATGATTACAAAATATATATATTTACTGTTCTGGCTGACCTTGGATTTATAGACATAATAAAGTAATATCCAATAACTCTTGACAAATCTATTAAGATGAGGTAGGCATCAGACTGTGTATTTAAAGACACAGACTCTATTATTATGAATTGTCAACGTTCTCCTTTATCTCTTCCAGTGCCCATCACAAATGAGACACAAAACCTCTCACTGAGTTCTGTAATCTTTAGCTCTGACCCTAGCCTTTGGTTTTCACAGCATCCTGTGCTACTTTTGTCAGTTTGGGAGAACTGCTTTGTTGTCAAGCAGAAACAGTTTCTGTTAAGAATGCATTCTGCTACAACTCCTCCTAGGGTGAGTACTGTTAAAGACAAGGTGTGTTATCGAAATGTATTTCTAGCGTTAACAACAAAACTGACATTACTTCTCACATTTTGTTGTCAGAGTTAAAAGCAGGATGGGTAAGTTTAGTATGTGCCACGTCTCATGCATATATTGGTACTAAAACCATGTACCCATTTCTCATAGGAGGATACTTTTGTGCCATATGGCTTGATTTTCAATTGTATGCACTATATTTATCTGGTTAACCTGAAGACATTTAAAAATGCCAGAATTTGGCTGTCTCTCCAAATTCTTTCTGTTTTGAGGCAATGAAAAAAGGAATGAGAAATAAGAGTGTGGTAGACTTGAGTTATTTATCTAATTGCTAACTATTTTACAACAAAAAAGCAATATTCTTTTATAATTGCAAATCTTAGAACATAAGGGTATAAACATTCATTATAATTTTTTTTAAATGAAATTTTAAAATTGGGATTTATATCCCATTTTCACATCAATTTTTACATGGTGTAAAACAGATAGTAGCACCCAGTTTCACATAATTTATAGCCACATTTTATAAACTTCTAAGCAACAAGTCCTTGGATAGTCTGATAGGGGCCACTTAAAAGACCTTCAGCACACAAAAGACCTTTCCACAACTCTTACAGTGTATGGGTGAGGGAGGTCACGTTGAGGGCAAATTTAAGATGGTTGCAATTTACTCCTATTCTAAGGTCCCTTTATGTTACTAAAGTGATGTAAATGTTTAAGTCAGAAGCACATTCAAAATTACCAAATGAAAGGGGCTAATCTCCAAAAGCTCCCTGCCTGATTTTTTTCTTTGGCACAGACAAGTTTTTCAGCTGCCATAACTGAAAGGCAGAATTTTTCCTTAGCAAGAACCAGTTTCTAGTACCATTAAGGTCTACAGAAGAAATCTACTAAAATCCCTTGTAGAGCTTCATCCTTTTCTCTCCCATCTGCTGAAAACTGTTTAATATATTACACACTGTCTAAGAAATTTTCTTCTTCGTAACAGGATTTAAACTCTTTACTTTTATAAAATATTAAGAACAGGATATGTTATGAACTATTAAGCAAAATACATTAATATTTCAGGATAATATACATGAAAGGAAATAGAACAATGCTTCAGTGTTGTGAAAGCCAAATAAGAAAATCCAAGCGATTCTTGTTGATGTGTTTCCACTGACCAGGATCATCACACTGACATATCTCCTGTTTCACACACAAATCAATCAATCCAAACACACTTCTATCAATATGATAACAGTTGAACTCTTTGGTCAGTCTTAGTGTGAGTGCCTGGCTCTACAGCAAGGCTTTTAATAATCAAAAGGTATACACATGTTCTAAAATCAGGACGAGAGAAGACCACCTCACAGGGTCATCTGCTGAGGATGAAAATAAGGAAAGGGGGTAAGTTAGGAAAGAATAAAATAGACTGACTTCATGCACAGTATTTAGCTAAGAAGCAACAAGAATGAAAACATACCACCCAACAGCAGCTTTTAGGTACTAAATTCAGCATTAAAGTATTAGTGACATTAGCTAATATGACAAAGTACAGCAGATGTAGAAACTGGCTCGGTATGTAACAAGGAAAATACTTTATTCTACCCTTTCCATGCAATTAAATACTGCTTAAAATCTCTCTGAAGTCTAATTCTGATGGCTGAGATTGATACGAGCTTAACAATTGGAAGAGAAGAAAGGAAGAAACCTAAGGGATGTACTTGGAGAGTTTTTGCATTTTGCCTGCACTTTATTCTTTAATGTTCTGATGCTGCTCTTGTTAACTCGAGCCCCCATTCAGCAAAGCACTTAATCACATGCCAAAATTTCATTGATTGCAATGGGACTTCGGCTTTGGATTAAGTGCTCCACTGAATTATATACTATTTTTCACTTTCCCTACTTTATGAACTTAACTACTTAGAGTAATGCATTACTCAGTGTAAGACAAACTGTTGGTTTTAGGCAGGTGACATAATATCTGGAAACATCACAGCCATTCAATTAAAATAACTGATAAACTCTTAATTATGCATAATGATGTGAACTACAGTCATAATAAAGCTTTATTTTCCCTAATAGTTTTCAAAAAAGAAGGATGGAACAAGAAGGCATCAATATTGCTAGAAGTCTCTGTGATGCCAATGGAAGAGTAGAGCAAGTAATTTGACTGTTTAAAAATAATCATATTTTCCATCCAGATGTTACAAATTAACTGAGAAATTACTTATTGCATAGGAAAAATGACATAGTTTTTGATGAGTTATCATAACATACTCATCCTCGTTACCTTTTGACAAAATGCAAAGAAAGTGATCTGTACACATGCATTCATATTAGTTGCCCTTTCTATTTACGCTGCACTTTTTAATGCCATTAATTCATCTGCAGCTATTCACCAATTCTCTGTCTTTTAAGGAGAGATTTCCTAAATTTCAAAAGCTCTTAAGTGCCTTTAAAGTACACCTCCCTAGATGTACATCAGAAGAGAAGGAGGAGTGATTTGAAAGACTTCAGTGTCTGTCAGCACTAACTTCCAGCTTCAGCCTTCTCTCATATTTTGGGTGAAGAATGACTGAAGAATTATTCTTCCTCGAATCCTTTGCTCATCCTCATCTGCCCTGCCTAACATAATTTCTGTGTTAGGAGAAACAAAGCTTTTGTGGAACTGTCTATTTCATTACCTTTTCTTCTTTTGAGCCCTATTCTAGCTTAGGGATATTGTGATTGCACTTGGGTCTCATTTCTCATGCCACCTTTCCTTGTCCTATAGTCAATAAGATGATGCCAATGAACATTGTCAGTAAGAAATTATGTAGCTTAAGGAACAGGTGTGTGGTGCATCTCCAATAGGAAGATCTATTAGCACAGACCAGGGTAAACTCATTGCACAGAGATAAAAACAAAGATCATAACTGTAGGTCTGTAAAATACACGGTCAGATTTAACCAGTATCGTTTGTTAAAAAAGAAAAAAATGAATAATTTTGAGCAAATGTGTAAGGCAGTAGATGTGAACATTTTATTTCCAAAAGTTTTTGACAAGAGCATGTCTGGAAAAGAAGCAAAGAATGGTCACAGGTCAAAATGGTGTTTCTGCACCAGAAATAAAAGAGTAAGGTGAAATAGTTGGCTTCTGCCATGGAAACAGTAACTGTCAAAGAATCTCAGTATTCTGTAGAAAGTCACATACTGTTATCATTAAGGATTTTCAAAGAAAGTGAAAAGCAAGTAGAAAAATTGCAGATGACTTTTTCCCCTTTGCTACGTACAAGAGGGCTGTGGAAATGTAGGAGTCATCGGAGCCCAGACATAAAACTCAAGGAATAAATTAAATATTTGCAGGGATAACAAGAAGAGCAGATCATAATGATGGTTTCAGTCACAAGGACTAGATGAAGCAGCGTGTGAAACATTAGCTTTAAAACTGTTTTACTTCTTATGTTTGAAATAATTCCCAGAGTTAGACTTACAGTAAACAAATACTTTAGAAGAAAACTATTTGCAAGGTAAACCGAAACACAATTATATTTTAAATTATTTTACTCTGTATATTTTTCTAGTGTTAAAAGCCATACACAGCAGAGAAAGTTATAAAGGACAATGTTTAATATCAGTCAAATGAAATACAAAACATTTCACTATGACCCCAAATTAAAATTTTTAGTACAGTGTTTTTTTAATCTAGTTCAGTTCCTTGATCTTACTTTTCACACAGCTCTACCAGCAGTTGTGCCAGCACAACAGAAGGGATGGCACAGGGTGGGAACAGCAGCCAGGAGAGGGGAGGCAGGAAAGAAGGGTTAGAATTGGATAAATTAACCTTGCTGCTAAAGAAGTGTGTCCATTATCAACATCAACACATACAGCTACTGTTGCTCCCCTTTACTGCAATTGCTTATAGAAATACAGCTAAATGTGACAGTGTACACCTGCAAATCCAGGTCTAAACAGTGAACTAGAGTAACTAGCTAACATGATATTTTTAATATATTATATGAACACACATAAACAAAGTTAACTGGAAGAGCTTATCAGCAGGAAAATACTCTTACCAGTATTAGTCAATAGAATGAGTGAGGTTCAGCTTTGAGCAAAAGACACATCTCTTGTAGGAGGAGATGGAGAGCTGAGAAAACTGTCATCTTCAGGGGTAGATTCAACAGCTGACAATGATTCATAATACTCATCCTCTCCATCCAGTACTTTGATTTGGCTTGAAAATAAACAACACTCCTTAAGTTAAACACTGTCAATATCTTCAAAAATAGAAACTACTCTGTAGATGTAAAAAGGAAAAGCCCTACTATAAGAATGAAGAAAAAAAAAAGATGAGATGATTTGATGAGAACGATACAGCTTTTATACATATTCCAACTGCTATTACATTTTATATTCTGAATGGTTCTGAGGATCAGGGAAATACAATATCATCTTTCAGTTTGGGAGTATGGAATGATAGAACAACTACTTGCACCAAATGGGCATTTAATTTGAGCAATATGGCTTTTTTGTCCGTGTATGTTCCACAAGTAGGATATGATTTTGGTATTGTATTTCAGATGCCATGAATATGAGCCAAGGACTACAGCATCAATTTTTGGGAAAAGCCCTATTGACAGCAAGGGGCTTTCATTTTTCTGTGATGTATGATGAGCACTGCAGTCTGATGTTAGTGTTTTTATTCCCAGAATGCAAACTTTTTTAAACTAAGGGAGGGAGAGAAAATAAACCAAATCTTGCACAGTCTTGCAAAAATTTGGACTTTAAGCTTGACTCAAAGACCTCTTGTTCATAGAGTTACATTCAGAAGATTAATAAAAACCAAAGGAAAAAATACAGAATGTTCTGGTAAATTTTTGGACTAAATGTGTCTGTAAGCACCCATCAGTTCTCTCCGATCCACATGATCACGCAAGTGAATATTCTGGCAATTGCATAGGAGCCAGCCTAGTTTATTCTACCTCTACCAGGAGGTAACTGCTCATGGAGCAATGAGAACTGACTCAGTTAACAGAGAAGGAGCAACTCCCTTTTGTGCAGTGGCCTCTCTGTCAGCTTCTCAAGTGCTCCCCAGGAAGACAAGAGGCCCACTGCGAGTGTGCTGCTGTGGGGCTGGCAGGGCTCCTGGCCCTGTTCTAGGTCACAGGCCTTCAGCTCTAACACCCTTCATCTGGCACCTTCCACTAGTGTGAAACACACTTCAAAATATGAACAATGCTATTTTTTTGGTAGTAATAGCACACAGAGAGAGCTGGGGTGCATATTTTGTGAGAATCAGTCCTAATGTCTGCAGACAGCAGTACATGCAAGTTTTACATTTGCTTCTGCTGAAAATGTCCAATGTCAATGCACAGAAATATGTTAATTGTTTATTTTTAGAAACCTCTCTAGAAAGTTTTGCATATTCTGTAATATCACAAAGGACTTCTTCTGTTTACAGTTGCTTAGAACTAAGAAGATAGATATTTACCCAAGTTTTCTTGGCTTCCTCTTGCTCCCTTGATATTCTAGAGTTCCCTGTGGAGAGGGCCAAGAACATACAGTCAAAGCAAAGCAGCAAGTCGTTAATTTTTAATTCAAAGTGATTTTGTGTTGAATGCAAGCAGATGCTGATAATATCAGAAGTCACAGCATAATTTTTTTGATCAAAGGGCTCAAGTGAGCCTGATGAAGCATGCATCTTGCTCGTCTTTGATAAACCACATCAATTATTCACCGTGAAGGCAGACATCCTGACATGAAAGCAACAGATAAAGAGCATAAGCACATGTTCAAGACGAGAGCAGAAGAACGTGGGGGTGGGGCTGGAGGGGCTGAAACAGGTATTAATAACAGAATTATTAACTGGAAACAAAGCCAGTAAAACAGCTTTATTGCCACTTTGAACTCACATTTAACTGGTTATAGTACATGTTATCCTCAGGGCTATTCAGCATTTTGGGCTGCTGACATCGTCGACGAGGTGTTCTCAGCTTCTGTTCAAGACAGTTTTCTGAACCTACAGTAAGATAACACAATTTAGTTTTAAGCTGTGCCAGGTGCTGTGAACGTCTTAGCACATTTTAGTCTGTAAACAGTCTTTTCTTCTGTCCTATTTGGTCCTGGATTTATTAGCAAGTCTGTTCTATTCAAAGTAAGCAAACAGAAACTTGGGAATCTTTGTTTTCTCTTTTGAAACTCAGCTCAAATGCAAGTTTTATGCAGAACTTAATTTTCACTTTTTAACACTTTTTATTCTTCTGTATATCTATATCATACAGTTCCTTATTCCTTTCACACTTTTTCTTAATATCTTCTGTTATCTAAGCAGGAAATGAGGAATATTGTGACCAGCTAGGAACGTATCATTCAGCAGCCACAAAATAGTTTTTCTACAGTAGACAGTAATAAAGTCTCTTGACTGATGAGACTTGGTCTATTATCATCATTTTCTTTATATAAAAAGGCTACCTTCTTGGCATGGCTCTCTGTTTAATCAGATTAAATGAATCAGTTTGGAATTACACTTTCTTCATATAATTTGTGATGTGCTGTAAAGAAACAGTCGCTTAAAGTCATCTGGAAAGCAGAATTTAAAGATGAAGGATGTATTTCAGAAGGCTTTCTGAAAAGAAACTAACAGCTTGCTAAGTTTTGGGGTTCTTTGGTGGTTTTTTTTTTTTGTTGTTGTTTTTTTTTGTGGGGGTGTGGTTTGTTTTTTTAAATTTTTTTTATTCTTTTAGTATTATGGAGAAAAGACATTATGGTGAGCTATATTCTATTTTACCAGTTATTTTCCATGCTACATACTTTAGATTACAGGGTAACTGTAATCCAAACTGTTTCATTAAGTTAGTAAGTTAGGAAAGGTGATTTACTTTTCAGATGATTCTCCCAATGCCTTTGACTTTTCTCATATCTCCCTGTTAAAAATTATTTTAGTGACAGTATGAATAAAAACAAGGTTTGGCAGCACTGAAGGAAAAATATACATCTTATACATTAGCATTCCATACAGCAAAAGGAACTTGCTCCTATACAAAAGACCAGCACAAAGATCAAGTAGCGTGAATTCCTTTAAACACTTCAAAACTGAAGTTAATATGGCTTTTGCAGATGCAGGCCTCTAATCTCACAAATCTATTGACAAGATCTGGCCTTAAGGAGCAGGTAACATTACAGAGGAGGTTTATTATGCACTCAGGCTTACAGTTGGTACCTGCAATCTAAACGAGGTAGAGGAGATGTTTGAATTTTGGCCTTTTCAGCCAAAAGACTGACTGTTCTGAGAGATTTTTTCTCTTTCACTTTCTTCTGCTCAACAAAAAAAAATTTAAAAAAATATTAATTTCTGCTCAGTGTGCAACTGCAATGTCTGCGTGGGAGAGGAACGTTTGTTCCATTCCATCACAGCACCTGGGAGGGATGGTGGCTTAAATGACCACCAGAGCTGGGTCTAAAGTTCAGTCACCAAATGAATGCAGAGCTGGGTCTAAAATTCAAACTCAATTTCATAGAGAAAGATTTTATTAATCCAATAATACAAAAAAACTTTAAAATAATACACTCATGCTGCTTGCTAATTTAATACCTAATGCTTCAGTAGTTTATACTTTCAAGTTAAGCAAACCTTTATATTTCTGCTAAAGAGATTGTGATGGCTGAGCCAGAACCTTTGCTACTTGCCTATATTGTATACAAAGAGACAAGGCAGAAGCGGTGCCAGAAAATACTTCTGAGGAAACTGGGTGCCCAAATAATATCTGGTTTTTTTGGAAGTTTTTTTTCACTATGATTCAGATAGGATATAAATGCAATTTTGTTCTCTCTGAAGTCTGAAAATGTTGCAGAAGACCTGTCATAACTACATTCTAGCCTCTCTCTGCTCTGAAAGTTACTCAAATTGATCTTAGAGCTTCCTCCCTCAGGACAGCAGGGTCTGCAATTATTGCAAGCAATATTTTCAGTCACAAGGTCAGTTGAGTTTTTTCTTACAACAATATAGTTTTTGAATACTTCTCTATGGTTTCTTTTTAATTCTAGAAAGAGGCTGGTATGAACTCAGGTATTCACTGTTTTGCAAAATTTCCCACACCTCTCTGCAGCTTGTCAGAAGTAAAAACATAGCACAAAAATATTAAGAAATTTTAAAACAGTAAAATAACGTGATGGGGTAGGGGTTTTTTTCCCTTTCTCCTAAGTGCTCTTGAGGCCTTCATATGTTTTCTTTTTCAAAGCACACATATACATAGGCTGGTTTTTCAATGTCTTTCATTCATTTTAGGATTCTGAGTCACTAATATTTTGCCCTACCTTTTTATCCAGACACTTAATTATTTCTGTGTATCCTATGGGTGGTCTGCAGCTTGTGTTCTCCAAAGGAAATACCCTTTCAGTGGGCCCATTTGTCTTAGTTGCGCACTACATTAATAGTACAAAATCTGGTAACATTTATCATAAACTACCATATCTGGAGAAAATGGTATTAACATGTGCTCAACACTCAGCAGTTGAATAGGCATTTTAAATGCTGTTCTAAAATATTTTGCTTTGATGACAAAGTTAAAGCCACCAATAAGAAAAAAGTCACTTGTAATTTAATAGAAATAGTAGCAGCACCACTATCATTAACAAGGTATTGTCTACACTGCACAGAAATTGTGCCAAGTCCCTCTGGCATGTCCAGGCTCCTTAGATTGCTACAAATTTAGAAACCAGATGAGAGGGTGAACACATGCACTTTCTTCAGGTTGTCCTTTAACACCACTTTTTAAGAAAGAGATCTGACCCCCTTTTGTCTGGAAGAAAACCTTTTCTTGAAACTCTGAGCACAGAAATTCCTTAGGTTACAATTTGTTATTTGATAAATCACTTACTGCAGTGCAGAAATAACAGAGAGTAGGAAAAATGCTTCCTGCCAAGTGCACTATGTCAGCTGATCTAAGTGTAGGGTAGCTGAGGTTCTGGGCATCCTCGTCTCACTTGGGCTCAGAGAGGTGACAAATGGGTGAGCAGGCTCATGTGGATGCTTCCCTAAAGACACCACAAAACTGATGTGGCTTACAGTGAAGGGAAATAGACACTGGCTACTGGATCAATCTGTTGGAGTAGAAGGTAAAGAAAGTAAAGAAACTGATGGTGTTTCTGCTTAGTCCTCTATTACCACTGTTGGTTATCCTTTTTATTTCTTCGATACATAAAAACCCAAGCCAAAAAACCAGGACTTGCAGAGCTCAGACAGATTAAAAAGATATATTTTTTCAAGTAAATGTGAAGTCACACATTCGAGATACATTTTTATGAACTGGGAATTACATCGTTGGAAAGCAGTGTCTCCATGAGAGACTTGGGAACTACAGATATTCAGCTGAATATGAAATAGGCTGGGTGCAAAGAAGGGAAGACTACTCAACAGCAACAGAAAACAGTCTTATTGTTGTGTACAGAACTATTTTAAAGTGGATGCAATAAAAGGCAGAATGTTTTGAGAACAGGAACAATATGAACTCTGAAAAATCGGCCACATGGCAAGAAATATAAGAAGATTGTTCTACTTAATTCTTTCCAAAAGAAGGTGAAAAGGGGATTTGAAGCAAGTGTAAAAAACCCCTATATAGAAGGTGGAGGGTTTTTCAAATTTGAAAACAAAAGTCTAGACTAACTAATGGTCAGAAGCAGAAGAAAATTTTAGACCAGAATTACAGCACATACTGAAAGCAATCAATTAGGAGAAAAAATGTTTATCAGTATGATGGAAACTCAGGTTGAGACTACAAACTTTTACAAAGGCATGTTTTGACTTGAGCAAAAACTATTGAAGATGTGATAGAGATCACATCTATTTTAACAATAATTAATTTCTCTAATGTGGTTTTTATCAGAATTGACAGTCTGCGGAAAATCTATATTGATCTTTTAAACTCTGGGATTACTTTCTGAATTTCCACATGATTCTTCTTTGTTTTCTTATGGCTGAAATGGAAATACTTTTCTTCAGTTAGCCATCATATCCATTATACTGACATTTTTAATGATATCTCTTAGCTTGGAGATGATTAGCAAATTAGTTTTATCTTATTTAGAAGATTTTTCTGTCTAAAAATCCATCCTTTCCATAAACTGCAAAGGACTCTTTCAAGAATGCACTAACTGCCAAGCAGTAAGATTTAACAAAAGACTTGAGACTGCTCTTTAGCACTGACACAGGGACTTTTGCATCTAGGATTTGGGCCCTTACCAATACTTTCAGAACAGTAGTGGCAAAAATGTCTTTTTCTAATGACTTCCCATGGAGCAGGTGATTTTCAGGCGATATTCAGTAAAGATCTCATCTTAGGTGTCCTTATTGTCCTAATTATCTTAGTATATTGAAAGCATGGGTACCAGGCAGCCATGTCAGAAGAACAGAATCATCAGATTTTGCTTGCTCAAATGAATTTAGGTGTCCATAAAGTCTTAATGACTAAACTCTTGCTTCAAAAACCTCTTGCTGCTGATAATCTTGCCAAACATTGCTAATTTTTCCTATATGGAGAATTCTTCACAGAAATGGTGAGGAAGCAACTTAACTGCATTTGGAACTTGTAAAATAACTTTATGTGAATCAGATTGTTTTAAGGGTGGTGCAGCACACCTGGGGCTCTAAACGCTGGTTGACATCTTACTTTTTTTGCAAGGAATGTGCGCAAGGGTTCTTTGCCAATGTGTCAGTGCCCTGAAGAGGCTGTGCTGCCAATTCTCTTGCTGAAGGGACTTCATCCTCCACAACACATTGAAGAGTAGAGCTGAGTACGCTCATTTTCCTTCTGAAGCCATTTACCCAGGCAAGTTTGGGAGGGGTTAGTCTTACCCCATTTTCTGCTACAAGTTAACACAAACCTGGTATCACGGGAAGGGTAGTTTTTTCCTAATTACTCAAACAAGGAGATTTAGAGTACAAGAAGGGGCAGTTTGTCAAAGGAAAGGTAATGGGGCCATTTAAGGAATCATATATATGATTAACAGAGTAAGCAAATAAAGTAGAGAAATCACTATGACAAGAAAAATAGTAAGCATGTAGCTGATTTCCAATCTATAATATCAGATGAAACATGAAAGTGCAACCCTTAATTATAAGCAAATATTAGCACAGACTCATGGGATCTCATCATAACATCTCAAGGTCTACATTCATGAAAATTTAAGCAATGTTTAAAATCATGTTAATTTGTTCTTTGTTTGTTTCTTTTCCTGCCAGTCTAATTTATTCCAAAAGACTTTGGTTCTCAAGCCTGGATATATTGATCATGCCTATGTAAAGCATTGTTATAGCCTGGGGAGAAGACTTCTGAAAAAACTTGTCTTTGTTCTCCTTTGATAATTTATATGTATTTTGATGTTTTCAAGTTTCCAGTTTTGACTCATTTTTAAAGGCAGCAAGTTAACTTCACTTTTCCTCTTGAAGTCTTAGGCAAATGCAGAAATGACCTCACAGACAATGATAATATACACCCTCCTCCTGGACTGGATGCTAGTGGATAATTATGTGAGGCATGCGGACTTCAAGGAACAGCTACATTTTCCTGTGTGCCATGCAAGTCTGTTCAAGGAGAGAACTCAAGGGGCTAATGATTCTGGTCCCATTTATAGCAGTGTTAAATGGTACTGACTGAATAACACTCACACAGTAAAAACTGCTGCAAATTAACTAGATTTCATGACTTTCATAATTTCAGCTTTGTTTTTAAAAAGAGTGATTTACAAAGGGTGCACAATGCTATTTGGCTATGAGTGTTCATACAAATATATTTTCCTTCCTTCTCCATTGCCATGATTCTCCATCATTTGCACAAATTTTTATCATACCTTAAGTGTAAAACAGGAGTAAAATGGGAGTAAAATGAAAAATGTGCCTGGGAAGCAGAGTGAATACTCAAGCAGTTAGTCCCCACTGAGCTCCTGCCATACCATCCTGCGTCTGCCTGCCATACTCAATCCCGTTAGTGCAGAACTATCCTGCAGATCCCTGTACTAAGCTGCAGACAGTGTGACTTTAGTATGAGCACGCACTAAGAGATACCTAACCCACATCACAGGGTATTTGTACATTGCCTGTTAATGCTACCAGCCATAAAAGTATCAGAAACAAGGACAGGATAACAGGTCTAATAGGTTTCACTAAACATTTGCTGTAGAGTAGTCTGTAGCTTCATGCAGAAATAATGAAGTTACCATGTCTGTGCGACATACTATAAATCCAATTATATTATGGTAGTTCTGCAAAAATGCCGGAGGCTGATAGAAAATAAACACACTGTCTCTCTAAGATTTTCATCTCAGTCCAGGCAAAACCACGCCAAGAGACAACAGCACAGGGTACGTGAGAATAAAGGGCAAATCTCTTTGGTGACTTCAATAATAAGGCATGTCTTCATTATATTTTTTTCCCTTCTGAAGTTAGTAAGAGGGAAAAGAGAAAACTATAGGAAAGAGGAAAAAGACAAAAGAATAAACAATTAAGTAAGGTACTGAGAAACTGAGGAAAAGAGAAAAGGGAATAAAAACCATTAATGTGCAGCAGTAGAACCTATGTTCTGGCATCAGAGGATTAAATTAATCTAGTAACATCAGGAGCCCGAAGGCATATTGACATAATACCATTGACAACTGTAATTCTCTCCAGAATATTTCATGCTACCTACCAGTAGCTTCCGATGTCCACAAAAGTTCAACAAGGCCATCTATTCTGTTGATATAATGAGATCAAGTATGATGGGAACCATTCCTGCCACCAAATTCCCTTGGTCCCTTCCTGTACATAAGACTGTCCAGGAATATTTATAGGAGCTGGCACTCTTCATGCTGCTAGTGACAAGCAAGCATGGAAAGAACAATAAATCAGATGTGCTTTGAGGCCCTTGCTAACTCACAAAGTATCTTACTGAATCTTCACCTAAATGTTGCTAATGGAAAATATGCTAACTGCTTAAAAATATATATATTAATGCTTTGAAAGAATGATTTACCCTTAGCAACTCCAGTGTACTTAAAGCTCTTACCTGGATTCATTACATAAAAATAATATATCAGATTTAATAATTTTCAGTGTCAAGTGCTTTGTAGTCCATAGCTCAAATGTAGTTACCCAAGTCACTGAACACGCAGAATCTGAAGAAGTAAAAAATTCCTATAGAAAGATATAAATTAAGACAAAACCAAGCTTCACTATCACCTTGGATCCCCCACACAATTGTGGTGAATTAGAATTCTGTTTATTCAGATGGAGTGTGCTCGTAGTGCCAAGAGCCATAGACTGCTAGGGAAATTAGTGTAGCCCCTTTGATGTCATGTGCATCCCAGAATCTGTAACACACTGCTGAATCTCTGAGCATATCCTTTTGTTTATAACCCTAAACAGAACCATTTGAATACACACACTGAAAGGACTTGTAACAGAAGCAATGCATTTTCTCCCACCCAGTGATTCATTACGTACAGCTCCATTTTGGATACTGCAGTTATGCGCAAAGCCATATGCTTTAGATTATAAAGCACACTAAGCAAATCATAAGTTTTTCAAGATGGTATGTAAAGGCTGGTTTTGCATCTGTTTGTTGCCAACAACCCAGATGATACTGTAATTAGAACAACAAATATTTTATGTGAAATCAATCATTTAGCTGTCTCTGAACCCTGAGACAACAGCTTTTAGATACACTTTGTAGAGAAACAAGATCCATAAATAGTTAGAATCTTGGCTTTTGCTGTTTTTTTCTTTCCAGCACACTTCTGATCCTTCAGTATTTGTCAGTTTTTTCAGTTTCTATTGTGAGTGATTTGACTGTAGAGGAAAAAAGGCAAAGATTAAATAAAGCATACCAAAGAACTAAACGATCAGTGACTAACACGGGTAAGATTCAAACCTGTCAGCAAAAACACGCTTCTACAAGTATGGTCCTGAAGATGTCTTCCTATATGTTGAATATACAGAAGCCCTTATAAGCCCTGCACATAATAACATCTGATAGCAGCTTCCAGAGGTGTGGCAATTAGTCAAAGTCCAAGAGGTTTACACAAATACAACTGCAACTTCAAGGAAAAATAATTAATGCAATACCATCTAAATGGCAGAAACTACTTCCGGACAATGCACTAAACTTAACTAATCATTATTTTTCTTTCCCTCCTCAACTTGACCCAAGATGGTTGTGGAAGTTTTTGGTTAATTTATAAAATCATAGAATGGCCTGGGTCAGAAGGAACATTAAAGATAATCTAGTTTCAAGCCTCCTAATATGGGCAGGGACATCTTCCATTACACCAGGTCACTCAGAGCTCCATCCAGCCTGACCTGGAACACTTCCACAGATGAGGCATCTACAAATTCTCTGGAAAACCTATTCCAGTCCCTCACCAGCCTCAGAATAAAGAATTCCTTCCTAATATCTAATCTAAACCTATTCTCTTTCAGTTTGAAGCTATTCCCTTTGTCCTGACACTACATTTCATTGTGAAAACTTCCTCTTCATCTTTCTTGTGAGCCTCCTTTTTAGGTACTGAAGACTGCAATTAGATAATTCCAAAGCCACCTTTTCTCCAGGCTGAACAACCCCAATTGTCTCATCCTTTCTTAATTGGAGTGGAGCTCCATCACTATAGTCAACTTGGTAGCCCTCCTCTGAGCTTGGACCAAATATTGATGCCTTTCCTGTGCTCAGAAACCCAGAGCTGGATGCAGCATTCCAGGTGGGGTCTCACAAGAGCAGAGCAGAGGTGCAGAATCACCTCCCATGATCTGCTGGCCGTGCTGCTGAGAGTGCATCCCACAATACAGTTGGCTGGTGATCTTTTCAGAAGAGATGGTTACTGATGAAAACCAGAGCATTCTGGGTATGCTGGAATTACTACATATCTACCTATTTCCTAGTTCTAGAAGATCTGGTAAATACAATAGCCCCCAGGTGATAAAAAATACCTATCTCACATTATCATGTGAGCTAAGTGATATCTCTCTCACTGTGTGAGCAATGCTGTATGATCACTACAATTTAATGAAGAACTTCACAGCAGAAAAGCCCATGGAGAGCACTTAAATATGAAAAGATCAATTCCAGATCAAGACATCCCTGAGCCACAAACCATGTTTGGCTGGAGAGTGTTCTGGGCAAATATCTCTGCTTGCCCTACTTTTATACTATACCCTAGGCTTTTCCTCTTGGTTACTGCAAGAAAGAGCAAGTTAGGATAAAAAGACTTGGATGGGACTGGAAATATTCTTTTTTATGTGTGGGTGGATTTTTCTGTTTGTTGATTTGTGTGTGTGTGCGTAAGGTGGCTAATATTCGAATGACCAGGAAAGAGATCAACTTAAATACATTCAAGCAGAACAAAACAAAGAGGCACCTGAAATGGACGCTGAGGTAACTTCTCACAAGGAAAATATCAGAATCTTCACTGCAAAGATATTTCAAGATCAACTGTTTATGGCAGGAAGGTTGTATTACACTTGCCTCTTTGCTAGCAATGCACCAGATCAGCCTGAGTTTCTGGAAGCTGAAGCTGAAATTCCATGCAAAGGTGAAGAAAAAGGAAAGCCAGTACTCCTTCAGTTTTCTGCACATACCCCATTTGCCCTTCTCCATGAGTTTTTATCTGAGGTACTAGTCCTAAAGTAGAAACACCTACCCTAGGGACACCTACGCAGGCATCATGCACTCAGAGGTTTGCCACGAAGCTTGTCTCTTCAGCATTATGCCATGGTTGGGACTCAGACTGTTGACGCAGTTTATTTATTTAGTGAAGTTAAAAAAAATAGGATTAGAAAAAATCTCATGTGAATGTTTTGTCCTTCCCTGTCTTCCAAAGTAAAACCATGCACCATGTTGGAGGTATGAGAAATTTTCAAATTGCTCAGAAACAAATGCTTTCAAAAAAAAGTCTTACAAACACAACATAAACAGTGGAACAACTCATGATACTTCTACACAATTAGATGGCAGCTATTTCTTCAAAGAAGAATTAGGATGATGATTTAGTCAATATGATTAAATAAATAGCTTTGGCAACTTTAAAATACAAGTCCTAAATAACATGACAGAATCATCAATTTTAGAGGTAGTATCCAAAACACATTTTGAACTACTAATACACAATTTTTCAAACTCCAGATTGTGGATCTTAAGAGCTGCATCTCATGTGCTAAAATGCTTCAGAAAACTCACTGGACACTTGGCACTGGTTCATCTTGTAGATGCTAAGAAAAGGAAAGCATATGGGGAAAAAGATGAAACAAACATGAAAAGTAAACAGTGAGATTAACTTTCAAAAATAGTCAAAACATTCAGTGCATTAAAGAAGAGTAACAAATCACAAATACCTTCCTAGTACTACTTTGCTACAGAGCCAACTACTGCACTGCCAAAAACGCATTGTACAATTGTGGGGAGTTAGTGGTGCGATCAAAAGTAGGGCAGGAGGCAATCTGTAAGTTCACACTCTATTAGGATGTGGTTCATAATGGTCTGTGTTTCAGAGTTGCTGTTGTAGCATATAGCCTGGATACATTTAAAGGTAATCCCCCACCTTCTTCCAAACTGAAATAATAGCATTTTTATCCCATGCCCTCAGAGATTAAGCCACTTGATTGACTTTGAATTCCGGACACACAGGAAATTTGTATTAATTTAGCATAATGATGAGGCGCAATAAAGGCTCTGAGGAACCACAACAGCATGGTCTCTAAGGTTTTGTTCGTTACAGAAACACAATTTGCATATCTAAAGGCTTGAAACCATGGGTCCATATTGATACAACTAGTATCTCAAATTTGAGTGTAGCAGATTCAGCATATATTTCAAAGAATAAATGGTAGAAGCCCAACATAAAACTCTCAGTAGATTTCTTCATTAAGAAAGAAAGTCTTTTTCTGAATTCAAGGTAGTTGGCAGCAGTAACTTTTAAAGGGGGTATGAAAGGAAGCTTGACTGAAGCTTGTAAAAATACCACTAGTTAGATATTTGCTTCCCGGTGTTGCTCCAGTACTTTGGTCCGACATTCGTATATGTTGGAACTAAAGGAGGGATCTTGGTTAGAAAAAGGAAACTAATGCTGCTGACCTAAGTTCTACAGCAATCCATTTCTTTAAGGGGTTGTTACGTGCTACTTGGACCCTCAATTAGTGATAGTTCAGAAGTGATCCACAGATAAAACTCAGGCCACTAAATTCTGAAGGAATATTTTGGAAGAAAAACTGAAGAAGCATAAGCACTCTATTCAGTCAATGACAGATTTTGAAAAATAAGCAGGTGCAGAAAAAACCTTCAGGCTTCAAAGATATCTGTTAACCTGTGAAAGAGCATTAGGTCTGGGTTTTTTTTAACTACTTCCAAATCCAAATCACAACCTTTTATTGACAACTCACACTATGAATCTAGTGGAAGCATGCTAGATACATATAAAAATAAGGGCTCATCATTTTCAGTGGTGCAGTTCCTTATCTTTCATCCTGAATTAGTAGAAGGGAGTGTCCAGTAATACCAAAGTAAATTCAGAAAATGTAAAAGAGATATTTAAAGAGTGAGGGAGGTCTGCAAAGAATTCCAACCCTGGGATCTCAGTAATAATATGGCAAATTTAAGGTATGTATTTCATGGTACTTAGCAACACTACCTGTAGTAAGAGTTTGGAAAGTGCAAAGCACACAGAATATGTGTAATTTTCATCCAGTCTTTCCTAAATGCTTCTAAAGAAAATTCTGGTGAAGATTTCAGCTCATGGGGGCAGAAGAAGATGCACATATACAAACAACGTAAGTTGACTTGCTGGTATTATAGTGACCTGCTTATGTGATAGTATGTTGTTTTGCTCTAAAAACACTGTTCTTGACAGGGCACAGCTTGCATTAATATATCAGCTCACTGTATTATATTCCCCTCTGAACACAATCTTTGTTCTTGAGTGTACTTTTAAAAAATGGTAAATGCTACAGAATTAGTTAGAGTCTTCATTTCTCTCATAAATATGTGACTAATTCAAGTGACTTTGATGACATTTTATTCCTCAGAACATGAAGAACCGTTTTTTAGAAAAATGAGCACTGATTTCAAGGTTCAAACTGAGGCACTGGAAAGGCTGGTTTCTAAACCATTATAGCTTACCCCTTCTAGAAAATCAGACTCTTCCATGGTGTGTTACTGCAGGTACATGGAATTTCTTGTCACTCCAGAAAATACAGGTTAAGTGATTTCTGGAATTTTTTTGTGGAGCTGATTTGGATATTTTTTTTTACCTCCTAATTACTACAGATATCTGATTTTTTCTCAGCCCCTTTCTTACAAGTCTATATTAGATTCTTGGCTGCTATTGAATAGAATATCCCTATAGAATAGCTTGTGATATAACATCAAAATCTGTTTGTGTCCTGATTCTGTACTTGGTCTGTGGGTATTGCAGAGTATGCAAAGTTTGTGAATTAACACTTCATTAAGTACTGTGCACTAATTCCTTCTGTGAATGACCTACAAAGGACCCCACAGAATTACAACATGAACAAACTGGTGCATTGCAAGTGTACCTATTGCCACCGAATGCCACTTGTAATTTCTCTCTTTTGGATAGCCGGGAAGTATGGCCATATTAACATAACTCTCTTCCATAACATATCCTACTTCTCAGTAGGACTAATTAGCTTAGGCACGGCACTGCACTCCTCCAGTTCTACTGCCTCGGGGTCTGATTCCCATCTAGCCCGAACAGCTTTGCGAAGCACTGCCACGCGTTGAGTTGCTGTATCATAAATTTATATTAGCCTTACACTTTACCAACTTTCCCATGGAGACAAAACCTAAAAATCAGCTTTACCACTGTGAACACAGTCATCAAATTCTCCTACTGAAGTAATGCCATAATAATAATGACAATATCCTGGCCTCAGCAGGAAGGCTCATATCCTGAAAACACTAACATGGGTGTACACCTTCCCTACTGGAACAAGTTCCTCTGAAGCCAGTCCCAACATTAGGCATATGAATACAAGGGAAAAATTGGAAAGTATCAGAAAAACACTTTGATATTAACATGGCTTAGAGAAATAAGATTAAAACAAAAATGTGCAATAGAATTTTAAGTCCAGTCTTTAGAAAGGACTGGCTTAATTATTCCCATTATTAAAGAGCACTGTGAAGTAAAAGGGCAGAGAGAAATAGCATTTCTCCTCACTTGTAGAAGATACAGTACATTTTTAAAGTTCATCACTCAGTCTATCTACAAAATACTCAAATTAACTCATGAAGCAGTTAAAAGTCAGAGATAACTGAGAGCCATATACTTTCTAACAACCCACAATAATATGTAAGAGTACTTAAGGCTAACCTTTCATGAAAAATTCTTATGCTAGGTTCTTCAATAAAACAAATGTAAGAATAACTTGTGCTTTCATGGAGAGTATGAATCAATGTGTAGCTGCTCATCATTGTCTAAATTAAATGAATATGAGACTGCTGGGTGGTCAAAAGCAAATTGAAGATAATCAGCAAAATTTATGTTTTCAAATAATGTACAAACCACATAAATTACTTCAAAGAGACATATAAAACTATGAGGTCTGGAAAAAAAATTAAATTATAACAGAAAAAAGGAAAGAAACATAACTTGTGGACACTAAGTTACAATTCATTGTTTGCTTTCACAAGGTAGAGCTGCAGAAAATTATACCCCTCTTCTCACACATTTCATTTTTGATAAGGTCATTTTGCATTATTAGTAACTTCAAAATGCAGACACAAAAATAAGAGGTCCCAAAGATATTTTTTCTGCTCTGAAGATGGAAAATATAGAAGAAGACTATCTATAACACGACATACAGGAAAACAAGATTTTCAGTTTTTGCTGCAAACATTCACTCCAGAAGTCTACATGAAGTCAATGCGTTATCCCACTGCATAACGATGGATCATGTGAGGTCTTATGAGATGGCACCAATATTCCTAAAATATGTTCATTTTAGTGATTTATCCCTTTTTCTTACTCTCAACCAATAACACATGTTTTTCCAAAACAAATTACTGTTCTTTCACCAATTTTTTAGCATTGTTCACAATGCTATTTATACAGAACCATAAATCCTTATTTTTATTTGTAAAATACATAGGAGAGGTTAACTATATTTATCATACTTTTTTGAATTCTGCAATTCAATCTCTGCTATTAGGGCTTGATCTGGAAAGTTTGTGCAGAGATACAAAATATATCAGGTAGGTGTTTTGGCATATGAAGTCTTAGATTTACATGTTTTGTGTGTTTATTTTTCAGAGAGTTGCTACAAAAACCCTTGCAGAGTAGGATGTGTGCAGGCTGGCTACACAGCTGCTGTGTGGCCCGTGAGGAGGAGGTGTCTGTACCATCTGACAGTGCCAGCAAAGGGCCAATGTCTTCATTACATTGTCCTTCTCTCTCTTTCCTCCAAGGCTGCAGACAGCCAGGACTAGGATAACTGTTTGAACACAGAATGTGAGGGATGAATTTCCCAGTTATCTCTGCTGAAGTATTAAATTCAGATATCTGATGATAACATTCTAAACATTATCATTACTTATTTCACTCCAGCTCAAGGCACTGAGAAGAAGAGAGAGTAATTCCTACTATGAAGAGCCCCATGATATATTGATCCTCCTTTCACAAGAAACAGCAGTAGCTCGTGCCACTGTTCAAGAAAGACTCGAGTGTCCAAACACTAGCTGGGAAACTGGGCTCACCAAAAAAAGGCTGAGCTCATCAGACTTCAGTGAAACACCAAGGTAAGAGAGGGTCCAAGGTGACCATGGAGCTGAGAGAGCACAGCTGATTACCCTTTCTAGTTTTGTTTCTGGAATGAAAATATTCAGAAGCAAATGTTTCATGTCCTAGCATGTATAACACCACTAAAGAGGTGACAGAGTTTGTCCTTCATGTAGAAACAAAAGGACAAAACCAAAAATCTTGCCTATAATTGTGTTTTTCTTATAATTTTAAAGAATTTATTGCAAACCTGTGAATAAGAGGTACTCTGCTGCTGCTGAAGTGTAACTACGATAGCATCCAAACATATTTTTAACATCTAATAAAAATAGAAATTTGGCAATTTAACTTAGAACATCAGAAAAATGTGCTTACTCTCCCCACCCACTGAAGGGAAAAAGTCAATGACGTCACAAAAACTAACTATGTTTTGGATTCTGTTTTTTTTTTTTTTTTTTTATGGTTTTACATTTGAAGATAAGAAACTATTGAAGTAGCACACAAAGTCAATAAAATGATCTCACTACACTTGCCAATATGCATAATGAGTTTTATCTTTAAAAATAGCCTAGTATTTAGTTGTGTAAGTTCTAAATGGCATTTAATGGATGAAAATGCCTAAAGATTTCTGAAAGGTGTTCCTACATTTTGGCCAATAGCATCCTGCAGCAGGATAAGTTAAATCTTCTTTCAATTCTGGGTACTCAAGATCACAGTCCTCATTACTTCTAAAGAGGAGGAATTTCCACCTATGTGGAAGGGAAGCATCCCAATAAAAACCATCAAGCACAGCCATTGATGGGGCCAATTCAGGAAGTGCCATGACCAGACAACTGTAGAGTGTCTAACCTGAGTTAGAAGTTAATGAGGCTTCTTTTTTATCAGTTTGTTCCCTCACTAACACCGAAATTTTAGGGCAACAGAAACTTTTTTTTGCGAATTCAGGTCATATTAACTAACAGTTTCAGCTGAAATAACATGAAAAAACTTCAGAGATGTTGAAAGAATTCATTCTGGCATTTCAAAAAACAAAACATTTTGATTTTGTCACAAGGGGACTCCTTTCCCAAAACAGAGGAGGTAGTGCTGCCACCCTTGATATCCAAAAACTCAGTGATTAGGCCATGTTCTTAGATTGTAAAAGATGTAGCTTCAAGCACCTCCTTAAAGTGATTTGGTACAGGGACCTGAACCCAAACATCATGCTTCTCAGGAGAGCAGCCTAACTGCTGGCTTAGAAAATATTCCTAGGTAGGTTTGTCTCAGCCTCATTTGTTGAAAGTGTCCCACTTTACATAAAGTAGTTAAACATTCATTCAAACAGAGATTGAAAGCCAGGTGCTGGCCCCCTTTTTCTCTGACTGCTCAAATTACCAGGATCTCAAGTCATTCACATGCTCTCTGTTTCTGTGGCCTACTTACTATTCAATATACATTCCACTGGTGGGAAAAAGGGGAGAAGGAGCAAATGCTTTCTTCTCTGAACTTCTGTATTGGCCTTGGGCATAGCCCAGACCAGTGAGGGGGTTGGTGAAAGTTTTGAGCTTTACCTTTGGAAGGACAGTAGTATGGAAGGCAAGAAATTATCACTTTCTAATACATAGAGTAGATTAAAAAAAAAAAAAAAGTAGTGTAATTACAAGAAATAATATTACTTAAAGGAGAAAGAAGTGAGACATCTGCATCTATTTGTATCCACTGTTTATCCCTATTGGCACAATTAATAAAAGCTATGCATAAATCACACAAAGTTCATTAAATCCACTGGCTCAGGCTGCTGACTAATTGGTAAATACACACTCGATAAAAATGTAAAATGTATGCCAACTCCACACTGTACACATTGTAAAGCTGTTTTCTAGTTAAGAGGTCTCTGCTTCTCTGTGGCTTTTCCAACAGAGCTTCATTTTCAGTTATTGATCTTAGAGAAACAATAATGCCCAGAACAGTGCCAAAAGGCCTTAGAATAGGAAAACAAAAAGCAACTCTATCGAGTTTACAGAGACCAAGAATTACTGTCCCCTGCCTAGGGCAATTTTCTAACACACCCATGAATTTAAGGTCTGCTGATGCCTGGTCTGTACAATTCAACAGACTATTTAAGGCACTTCCATTCTTATATGAATATGACCTTCAGCACTTGCTTCTGCAATGTTGCCCTCATGTAGTCCAACATGAAGCAATGACTGCCCAGCAAAACTTTGCATCCTTTAAATCTATCAATTCTGATAAATTAAAGGTCTGGGAACTATGCAGGCCTCTTCAGACAGGCAACCGAACACTACTAGAATAAGACACAAACAAAAACAAATTATAAAGAACACGACAAGTATGAGAGTGCTTGAGGGTGGAGAAGGTCACAGAAGACCATCTTCCTTCATTCCTTCCTTCCTTCCTTCACGGGATGAAGAATTTGTGCACTTCAGAACATTCTCCTTTTCAAAAGAGGCCAGCACTCAGCCAGTCACAGATTTTTATAGATAGGGAGCTCAGCAAAAGGTTTTAATATTTACAGTACCTGCGCAAAAATCCATGGAAAGCTTTAAATGAAAGGTCTTTTGCTACCATCACTGAAGACTCTGTGGACAGCCTTCCTGACATCAAAGAAACCCAGATGTAGAGAGGCCTTGGGAACTAGCCCAGGGCTTTGTCTGGGTCTGACCTCAAGTTTTCTGTATTTACATTTCTTTCCAAAACACGATTTAGAACAGATGTCACTGGACACCACAGCTCTTCTCCAAGGCTGGAGTAGAATATAACAGGAAAAGAGGGAGATAAAGACCAGCTCAATTTACATTACATGAGAATATTGATCTGCATTGCAAAGAGAGGGACGAATTCACACATCTCCAATTTTAGTTTAATTAGACTCACAATCAAACATCACTGCTGGTTTCCCTCTATTAAGGGTCAAGCAAAAGGCTTGGTTTGATTTTGAACAGCCTTATAAACAAGTGGAATATTTTGGTTTAGGACCATCTCTGCTTGTATTCTCTATTTCTGCCATTGACTTTGGCAGTGCCTGAACAACATATTAAAAGTACTTGCCTCAAACCACACTTATGGAGTGCATGTCTGAAACAAAGGATGAAATAATGTTGAAAAACAGTATTATGAAACTGATATAGATTTAATAGTGGCTAAATGAAAGAAATGGGAATACAAAACCCCCTTCACTAGTCAATGTGTGGTGAAATAATCTGTTTGCAACGGAGGGAAAAAGCTCAGAAAGAAACATTTGGAAACAATACAAATGACATATGGTCCCATATGTTGAATCTATAATGCTTCCTAATTCCTTCAGGGTAAAATTCACCCTTCTCCTGAACAAATTCCAAGTAACTGAGATTTGCTTGAGAGGAATGTAGGAAGGACTAGAATCTTCCCTCCATACACAGACAAGAGAAGACTATGAAGCAACTTCACTGCAGTTGCCATTTTACCTATGGCTTGAAGCAGCACCAGTAATGTTTTTTGACCCTTTTCTAGGTAATTATAATTGCTGATGCATAGGCTCATCCTCATCTCTTCTCCTTGGTTGAGTCTGCTCAGGGCATGCTTTCTCTGTACTGTGCTCCATGGTAAAGAAGGTATGTGCTCAGCTTTCATACTGAGTCATACTAGAACAGCAGTATAGCTGGAGTTGCTTTACAAGTTTCATATATAGCAAGCTGCATGCTGGTGCTGATGAGGCATCCTCAGGGCAATTATGCTCTGCACATTTTTTGGTGATGCCTTTATAGCCCTTAGGTTTTTGAGATACAGGATTTCTCCTCATAATTCCTGGTCCTACACTGTTCACCATTCCCCGGATGAGGCAGTGAAAGAGGAAAAAGCCTACAAAATCAGGCAACAGGTTTTATACTCTTAGCAAATAGATTTTGTAAGTGTGCTGAACACAACTGGTTCAACATCTATCCAGCAATGAAAGCATCTCATATCTAAATTTTCTGAATTAAATTGCAATATCATAAGCATTACTGGAATTTTGTTGGGTGGCTGCACTACTCAGGATTGAGCAGGTAACTGCCTAGGTGAACAAATTACTGCAGGTAGCTAAGCAGAGGAGTTCTGTTGACTCCTCACAGCTCTGGAAAGCCAAGCTGCCTAGAGCTAAGGTACCCACTTGCAGTTTTCATCACTGACCCATTGAAGTGCACCCACTGAAGTGCACTTCACACTGCAATATCTCTGCACATGAAAGGAAAACTTTTCTCACAACCCATTTTTTTACAATAAGAATATTTGGGTTGTTCCAAACTTCAGATGCTCCAAAGATGGAATATATTGCTATTTGCCTGGTCATTAAAGTGAAACTCAATGCCCATTTTAAAGGTCATTTAAGCTGTTTATTAAATTGATTCATTTTTGCCATCTCTAGTCTGCTTCAGGTGCTAGTATTTAGCTGTATTCATTGACCTATTTTGTTTGTATACAAATAGTTTTGAAATCATATATTATTAAATGTTATGCATTAGTATTCTTGTTCATACTCCTTTAAAATTTGTGTTAAATACCATGCCATCCCCAGCCTGCTAGGAAAAGACATCTTTGCCTTTTGTTTTTGTGTTTAACCCAATTGTGGTAGTAGTAACAGGAATTATCTGTGAACATTGGAGGGAGTAACACTGCAGCAACTGGCATTTCCACTGAAAAATGACATATGATACAATGCCTAGATTTTTCAGTTCAGATGAAGTCCATCAACAGAGAGGGGTATTCAAAAGGTATATCATGACTGGTATCAGAGAAAGATAAAAAATTGTAAAATATTAAATGATCAATCAAGTCACTAAACTTCATTTAGCTGATATCCTGCTGTGAAATGAGAATAAAGGCAGAAATGCCTTTGTCCCTGATTTGGTTGGTCAAGGGAACTAGGCAGTATGCTGGAATCCAATCAAAATTTTTTATTTAATTTTCCTTTAACTATGATTAAATAAAGCACAGGCTTATTGTAACCTGCATTCCTCAAAGATACCTTTGTTCTTCACTTCGTAAGTCAAAGCTTGCATTAAGGGAAGTTTCCAGGGAATCATAGCATGCTTAGGGTTGGAAGTGACCTTGAAGACTGAGTTCCAACCCCTCTGCCATGGGCAGGGACATCTTCTGCTACATGAGGCTGCTCAAAGCCCCATCCAGCCTGGCCTTGATCAGTTCCAGGGATGGGGCACCCACAGCTTCTCTGGGCATGCTGTCATTCTTAAACATTACATCCTCCACAAACCAATAAACCTTAACATACACAGAGGCATCTTGCAGTGCCTAAACACAAGATAAGGAGGCTGAAGAAATTGCAGGCTGCTTCTCTGAGCTGCTCTGTAAACTGGCAGTATCTAACACCCAGGAAAGACATCTTCCAGCATCACACACCAGCTACAACATCCTGTCCATCAAGCAGGATAGCACCTGAACCTCAGGAACACTTCAGTACTTCAATATTCAAAACCTCTTTTATGCTCAGAGATTCATGAAAAGTGTCTCAGACTATGCTTTGCACACATTGACTTCTACAAATGATCAATAATACTTGTATCACACACATAGTTACAGTTAGTGGTCACAGTCTTCTGGAAGCCTTTTATCTCAAAGGCAGAAAAATCCACACATCTGTACTGAGAACCCAGGTTTCAGGAAAGGTGCAAAGATGGCCAATGAAATGATAGTGTGTCCTGCAAAAGATCTGGCTGAGTATGGAAGAAATGGCTGTGTCAAGTACAGTTTGAATGAGTTTTTGTTCTTGACTATTATCTGAGTTGACTGAGATGCTGCTCTGCTACCAGAGTGCCCCAGATGCCCAGCTCAATAGTGCTGTCCCAATGACACTGATCCACAGCAAATATCAGAGCCTAGCATTCAGACCTGTAAACATAAGGTGTGACACAACCCAGGCTCACAGAAGGAATTTCTACTACACAGAAGTGTTGGAGCTGTTGGGAGACTGTCCTTGTCTTGCAATTAGATTGCAAACCACAGCCCGAACCACAGCCCAAAGGCAACGCAGGCACCATCCTAGGGAAGTAGTGTGTGCTCTAGGATGAGCATCTTTTCCATCCAGCTTTACTCATTTGGGCTCATCCCCAAGCAGAAGTCCACCAGAACTTTTTTTTTTTCCTGGAATACAGATATAAAGCTATCATAAATACAGAGGAGGATATGATGAGGATAAGGGTTTCAGATATCTGAGTCACCCCCTGAAAGAAGCAGAGATCTTTTAAATCCATAGGCAGGGATTAGGAAGTACTTTGCTCCTCCAGCTGGAGGACAGGGCTAAGACTTATCCAGACAAAACCTACAAAAGTCAAGGAAGGATGTAAAGAAAACATTTAGGTTTGTAACCACAATAAACTCCAAGAATAAACTTCTGCCCAGTAAATTTCTAGAGGTCACTAAGCTACCCTTAATGCTGATCCAAAATGAGTTTTATTATCTGACAGATGCAGAGCCAACACTACATTCTAAATATATCCACAGGTACTACACTATAGGAATGAAAAATCTTCTCTCTTTGGGAAATCATCCCGTCTTGAAGGGAAAAGATGATTATCCCTCTTCCAATCACCATCATTTGCTCTTCCCCAGCTCTCAAAAGGGCAATGAAGGCATGGCTACTAGAAACTATTTAAAAATCTAAACCAAGATGGGGCTGAGGAAGGAATGGTATGGGGAGGGAAGAAAATACCCATCTGTATATTTATTTCCAAAACTACTCATTGTGCCACTTGCTTACTTCTCTTTGATTCTTGTCTCTGCTTGTAAAAGTGCTTACCTGTTTATTTGGTGTCTACAACACCTCTGTCAGAATGTGAACTGGCATCAGCATCAGCAATGTGTCATCCTGTGCCAGTGACAAGTGATGCTGGTGAGTCTCCCCTCACTGTAATGCTTACATTACTTTTTTTCTGTTTTTTTAATGTGAACTTGACACTATCTGCATTAACCCATCACCAATACTCAGAAAGTAATCTCTCTTCTTTAATATTTGGAAATACTTAAAGAGTTTCAGGAAAATACTTTCATGGAATGTTTGATGTAAAAAATGCTCCAAGGCAGATAGATTTTTTTCGGTTAACATTTCAAAATTGCTTCAAGACTGAATGAACCATGTGATGATATACTGCTATGTTTTAATTTTCCAGTTGGAAAATGAAAATGTATTCAATATTTAAAAGGTCTTTTACAAAATACACATAAACTATTAAAAACAGTACCTGGGCTATTCTGCAGGAAAGTGAACAGATAAAAACCCACACCTGGGATACAAGGCCCTGTAGCAACTCAGCAGTCCACATAACAACTTCAGTGAGCTTAACCACATCCTTCCTTCCCAGGGAGATCATGACTCAGAAGGCACAAAGACAATGCACTCTTGCCAGATATTTGAAATTAAAACTTAGGAAAAAAAGCATTAACTCACCCAGGACAAAGCTCAGCTTCTAGATGTACCCAGGCTGGTACCTTTGTGAAATCATCCTTAGACTGACTGCAAAGAAGGGGCACAGTGTGCAATTACTGCATCTACCTAATATTTCCTGGAAGACAACAAGAAGCAGATGGGTCCATGCATGCATGGAACAACTGGTACATGCTTGATGTGAGGCTGTACCATTTTCTTCAGAATGGTGTAGCACTTTCAAAGTGGATGGAAGGTTGCAGAAGAATTCTGATTTGTTGATCCGCTGACAAAACAGCTTTGTCCTGACCACTCTGATCTGGCTGAAGGAACACAGCAGCAACACTGGAGGTTTATGCAACCTGCAGAGTGTCTTACTGCCTTCTACAGTAGAATCACTGCCAACTCTAAGCAGAAAATAGTCCACTGATTATAGCCCATTTTCTCAAATGAAATGTGAAGGGCAAGATTTGCTCTATAGTGATATATAACTGCTGTAGTTATATAGAAACACATAGAAACCATAGACCTACAGGAAAGAATTAGAGTTTGAGTAATACACAAGACTAAACAAGATTTAACATTTCAGACTTTTCCCTTCACTCTGGCAGGCTCAACTGTGTCTCAGACAGCTTTGGTGTACGCATATTCTTCACGGCACAAATGAAGAAAAAGCACTCTAGTCATTCACAGGTCTTTTCCAGGCTGCTACAGCAAATGATAAATTTATTCTTTCATTTACAAGACTCTGCAGTACCAGCAAAATGCATTACAAGCTCTCCCTGTTTATTTTTCTCATATTTCAAAGGAAACCTTTCACTGCAAGCTAACTCCTCTGTTAAAAGTACACCCTAACTTTTAGTATTTATAACGAAGACTTAATAGAGATCTGAAGGTCTACAGTCTTAGAACTAATGAAGTTCTAAATGTATCTCCATGATACATACATGTCTAGCTATGGCTGATTTGTCTGTGTGGAGTGTTAGGTTGGCATTGCACTAAAGCTTCTAACTCTAGTGCAACCAATGCCAGTTTTTCTGAGTACTTGTCACTCTGCCAGGAGCACACATACCAAGGTACTGTCACCTACAAATTCCATAATGGTAAAAGACAGAAGTTTAGTCCAGCCCAAAGACATAGAAAACTTATGGCTCATCTTGACCACTCTTGTCTAAGGTTTCCACCGAAACAGATGACATTCTTCACCCACTGCTACAATCTGCACACAGGACTTGATCAAAATCCAACAGGGATTGGATGAATCAACTATTTTAGAGCCCAGACATGTACACTTAGGTGTTAGAAAATACAGGTATTTCAGCTTCATGGATAATGAAAGGGAATCTCCATATTAAAAGCTGGAAGCAAAGCTGATGGCAGTTTTCAGTTTTAGAACCACATGAGAGACTTTGAAAGAAAGGGGTACTACAGTGACACTGAAAGTACTATGCAAACAGAATTTGGCCCAGCATATGAACCCACTCTCAGTTAGAATCTGGGCTTGAAAAAAATTCTTAATTTCTTTAAGAATCAGATCTTAACTTTGCAATGACTTCTTTTTCATCTGCATGCAAGATTTTAAAAATAGGACTGGTGTTTCCTTTAATTAGTATTTGATACAGTATTAATATTCCTATTTATCTTTTACATGCCATATGGATTAAATTCTCATTACTTTTGATCTTAATACTTTTAAAATATGTAAATCAGCAGACAGACACCCTCTTTAAAGCAGTGTTTGCACACCACATCTATTATTGCCTTGGGCAAAAGGAAAATATCTGCATTGCTGAAATTCCAGAATTGTGAGGAAATCTTGAAAAATCAGATATTAAACTGATCAATCTGGATGAATTATATAATGATCATGTAAACTGCAGTTGTTTAGCTTTAGCTGTACCTAAAACTGACATTAAAAGTAGCAAAAGGCCATTAAAGAACAGGTACTTAAATGCACATGAATTTATGAATGAATTTAATTTCTGTACAGAAAAGAATGTTTTCACAGGTTGAGCTAATTCCAGATGTACTGCCTTAGAACAACACTGTAGCTTTTTTTAAAGACTCACCTTCAATGCAAGACATTAAAACCACAGTGATTTATTTTCAAGTTTACAAAATATACTGTTATCTTAATTAATCTATTGTTTTTCCAGCACCATAGCCCACTGCTGACAAATAGACTTGCATTTGTGTGCGTTTCCATTTGTCTGAATGTTATTGTTAAGCAGAAAGGAGAAACTTATGGGACTTATCAATACAGAAAAAGGGCAAAGAGGATACATGAGACTGGCCTCTGTTCACACTGTATATAATCCCCGATGATATGGGAAGCATTTGGACTTAGTGTTGAATGAATATGGTTCATGAATATATTAGTCTGAAAAGAAAAGTCTAGCCAATCATTTTACATTTGCTGTTCCTATAATATATAATATTTTTAGCTAGCCCTGTCAAATTTCTCCACCTATGTTATACTGCTGAAGTATATGCTGAGAGTATTCAGGATAAATTAAGCAAATGAAGTTGTGGAAACCAAACCTTACTCAGTACTACCATGCTCTGAGAGGTGAAGGGAGGATGTTGCACAGCTGCAAGCACATTGCCTGCCCAGACCATGTGTGCAGTGCCTGTGTAAGGTATCCATTCCCTATCTTTTAGCCCTGAAAAGTCTCTGTCTGTTGAGAAATACCACATGAAAATTGGTTGGGGAAAAAAAAAAATTGCTCCTCAGTATCAGAAAAGGCATTTTGGGGGAAATTTGGCACAGCAGGGTCCATTTAGTTCCTCTTATTTTAATTTTTTTTCTGATCTTATCCAAAATCCACTGGGACCTTCTCCACTGTCTTGACTGAGCTCTGAGTACAGGCCAGAAACCTGACAGCCTGATGTATTTAGAACTTTACTTTTATTTTGGTTATTTTAGGAATCTACAGGACAAAATACTGGTGCTTATTCAAATGCATCTAAGAGCACACATCACTCCTCCTTTAAATTGAATCACGAGGCCATGCTTGGCAAGGTCCACTCCAAATGAAAACCTGAGCCTGAGCTCTTTAATCCTATGGTACAATGGTTGTGTATAAACCATGACTTCCCTAGGTGCACACCAAGCAGAAGGTCCATAGCAATAAAGGCAGTGAAAGAAAAAAAAAAAAGGCCCTTGCTCTGAACAGTCTAGTTTAAGGCATAGTCTACACCAGCAAATGGTACCAATGCATTTATTTCTTGACATCATCTGGATTGGCCGAAGTCCTCAGCCAGAAACACTGTTGTTTTTTCGACCTGAACAACTCAATCCATTTGGCAAACTGCTTTACGAACTTCCTTCCTATGATGCATGACCTTGCAGAAAGGAAATTTGTTGTCATACATCTGCACTACAGTTACAGTTTCAAAGTCTTCCAACTGCAGATACAGCCTAACTTGCCAATTCAGTGCAGGCTTTTTTCAAATGCCATCTTGCAAAAGACTACACTAAAAATTCAACATTTTCCCACATAAATCTGTAGGCCATAGTCATACACACGTACCAAAAAGAAGGCACATAGAGTTCTTAAATTTTCAGGAGTCTGATAAGCACCGGAAATATTATTTTGAAATTTCTATGCAACTAAATTAAAATGTTTTCCCACAGTTACTTGCAAAGGTATAATTAGCAAGGTGTTAGTAATTGAAACAGCAACTGTATATCCCCAACTGTGTTTAGAGTAACTAGGTAACAGAATGTCTTAGAAGTAATTTAAATTTCCCCTTTAAGTGTCTTAATGGCACTGTAGGGGACAATGCAGCAGTTAGTTACTACAGTTTAAATGCTTTATGTATTTAAATAGTAATTACTGCTCATTACTGTTTCACAACACAGACATATATTATCTTAGACTTAAACAAGAAAATTATAAATAAGAAAGTCTGTTCACAGCCATGCTATATTGTCTATACTGTTCAATCCATTTACTTTTCAAGTTGTACTATAAACATGTAAGCAGTTACTTCAAATTCAGATTTCAATTTTCTTTTTTGAATTTGAATAGTCTTAGGCAATGATTGCTATAACGCTAAACAAGATGTGTAGGTAACCACTGCCACACCCTGAAGTCCTGGGACCTTTGTGATAAACCTCTGCTTCCGACTGTTGCATTTGTTATATGCAGAACAAGGAGATGTTGCACACAAGCCTGTGAAATTCTGTGTTAATAAATCAAGGATCTCTTGGCTACTGAACTCACAGCTCTGTTCTCTAGTTAGTTCACAAGTATTTCATATCAAAGGGATGCAAATGTGAAGGTTTAGAAATAAAGGAGTAGCTCTTTCAAAGTTGAAGCTAAATAAAAAGTCTGACAAGCAATACCATTAACAATCTGTATAATTTTTACCCAGTCTCCTCTCTTGAAACTTAAGCACAACACTACACAGGGGGACTCCACTTTCACCTCTGTTTCAGGTAGCAGACTTACTCTGCTCAACGGTAGAGCACCTACAGAAATGGCATTGCAGTATTTCATGGAAGTGACCCCATCAAAATAAATTCAAACAGCTATTACAAGCAAAACATTCCTTACTTTCCTTTTTTTTTTCATCACTTGGATGTGGAAACCTTCTGCCTCCTTCACTACAACCCCATGATGCATGGCACATTCACATAACTATACCCTTGGAATTCCACTGGAAACAGCTTCATCCTAAAGCCAACCACTTCCTCATCTTTGTGAAATTATATACCCACACTGAAGCACAGAGGGCACAGTGACAGAATATAAACTACTTTCATGTGCCATAGAAGAGATAGGCTAGTTCTCAAAAGTGCTCACCTTCCTTATCTATCACAGGCCACCCACTCACATGAGAAGAGGCCACAAGGAGGATATCAGGTTAACCAAGTCTGTTGTTTTAAAACAGCAGAATTGTTTTAGATTAATAATGACTTCTTTTCCTGTGCCCCAGTGAAAATGGATTCTTGTTTCAGTTCTAGATCACTCCTGGCAAGTCAGCTGGGAATATGCAGAACACAATGTACACCAGACTCCAGCACACTGCTGCCTGCCTGCTCTGAACTTTGTCATCAGCTTACATGAAAACAAGCACAGGCCCATCCCACCAAAACTTGTTTTGTTCAGTTTGTTTTTGTTTCACAAGATCCTTCAGGGGAAACAATCTGGTCAAAAATCCAGCCACAATTCAAAATGTTTATACAAAACACACTTGGGGCTCAAATCTGTGGGAGCAGTATTTTAAAATGCTCGTGTTTTTTGTTTCTGATTTGCTGTTCTTACTCAATGTTCTGGTATTGGTATGAGCAAAGCCAGACAAAACCCCAAGCATTAGTTTAACAAATGTCATCCAGATACAATGGGCTAGATTTACAGACCAGCCATGCTTGTTCGTGGCGCAGCATGAAGATGCACGATGAGAGTTGCCCTGAGGCCTCTTCAGAGAAGAACACCCCTAGCACAGAGGCCTGCTCACTGCATGCAGAGCCAGCTCCATTTCTTCGTTCCTACTTGTCTCAGGATAGGAATCATTCTAAGGCAGGGCAGCACAAACCTGAGCAAAAAAAAGCCACTGGATAAAGGGCTGCAGTCCCTGAGAAATAGATTATTTCTCCCATATCCTCTGGTCTTTCCCATTTTCAGCTGATGTTGAACTGGAGCAACTTCTGCAGATATGGGGACATCTTCCTCTGCTGTACCTTCTCAGAGGTTATGAGAGACATACGTCCTGCATCAATCCAGCACTTGAAATTTCCAGTTGGCTTGCAAAGCACATGGTAGACACAACTCTAACTCCTTTACAGTTACACTCAGCTGTCTTACAGAGCATATGTACTTCCTGAGTTTGGTTTTTTCTGACTACAGTAAAGCAACTACAAATCTAAAGGCAGACAATGGTACTCTTATTCCTGGGATTTCTTATTTGCAGCATTTGACAATATTGAGGGAATATGTATGTCAACTGTCACTAATTTTACTTTATTTTTTAACAGAGCATAAACAATGTACGAACACATAGAAAGTTTTTTTCCCAGTAAGGTTTTTTTTCTGTATTATTACTTCACTAGCTAAAGGCTTTACCCAGAGACCAGTCTGGGGCGCACTCACTCAGCGACAAGGGATAAAAGATCTTGATAACCCACCGGTAAAGGCTGACCTTAAATATTGATCCTAAATTGTTAACTCAAATAATAAATCTGGTTCTGGTTCTCAAAAACAACTATCAATGGAGCTGAAAGCTGTTACTTTTAAAGAATTATGCCCAGAAAGAAAGGCACATCCACATCCTCTGCTGTGGATGACCCTGCGTAATCATAAGATGTGAAGAAGCTACCACAAGAAGCTCTAGAAGAGTGTGAACTTGATTTAAAGCTCTTGCCAACATTCCATTGCATTTGGAAAGATAGGTAAGATGCAGAAAGCCAGAGAATCATAGAAAGCTTGGGCTGGAAGGAATCTTAAAAATCACCGAGTTACAATCTTTGGCCATGGGCAGGGATGTCACCCATCAGACCAGATTGCTCAGGGCCCTGTGCAACCTGATCTTGAACACTTCCAGGGATGGGACACCCAAAACCTCTCTGGGCAGACTGTTCTGAGTAAAGAACTTCCTAACTTCTAATCTAAATCTCTCCTTTTTTGGTTTAAAATGGTTCCCCCTTCTCCTATTGCTATCTGCCTGTGCAAAAAGTTGCTCTCCCTCTTTTTCACAAGCCCCCTTAAAATACTGGAAGGCTGCAATGAGGTTTCCCTGAAGCATTCTCTTTTCAGGATGAATAACCCCTGTTCTCCCAGACTGTCTTAGTAGATGAGGCACTCCTGCCCTCTCACCATCTTTATGGCCACCTCTGGACTCGCTCCAGCATGTCCATGTCTTTCTTGTGCTGAGGGCCCCAGCACTGAACACAGGACTCTAGGTGGGGCCTCATCAGAGCAGAGTAGAAAAGAAAAATCCCCTTCCTCAATCTGCTGGCCATTCCTCTTTTGGTGGAGCCATGCCCTCTGGGCTGCAAGCTCACACTGCTAGCTGATGTCCAGCTTTTCTTCCATGAGAACCCAAGTCCTTCCCACAGGTTAAAAGTCATAAAGTCATAGGTTTAATCATAGGTCATAAAGTCACAGATTAATTAATTTAGGCCTGACAGTAAACATCACTAAATTAAAAAATGTAAAGCTTTTGCTTAGGTCCAACACTGGACATGGAGATGGGCACAAACAGAGGAATTAAAAATAACATTATGAAATAACAATGAAAATGTCTTCAGTCTTGTCTGCAAAGACAAAACCTTTCAGTCTTGTCTGCAAAGACAAAACCATCATGGTTGTACAGCTGCAATGGATGTGATACTGAAATACAGAATGTAAGATGTAAGTCCTAGAAATCCAGTGGGGGCAATCTCAATTCCTCCGACTCCTGAAATCCTGTTTTAAGGCTGAATTAATTGTGTAACTCACTGTACTATCTGGAGTATTGTGTTTTACCTTGTCTCTTCTCCTGATGAGACGATAGATATTTACATTCTTTGTTATCTTTTTTTTGTTTGTTTGGTTAGCTTCCAAAGTTCATAAATGGAACATAAAAAAGGATCACTGAAGAAAGGTTGTTATTACACAAGGGAAGATTTCCCTTATTTCATCTGGTCTCTTCTTTATTTTCAAAGATTTTGGACCAATTAATGCTGTACCCTTTCAGAGACACAGGCTTCCAAAGCATAACAAAAAACTGATGTTGCAAATAATGATATAAAGTGTTGCAAACTGGGATGCAATACTATGGGCAGCACAGCAAAGAAAATTGTTTGGTAAGTATTGCCATTCAAAAAGATTTTACCTTTTCAAACAGAGAATGAATTGTAATTCTCCTTTCAAATGCTCTAAACTAGAATTACACTCTGCCCTGAAAAACTAGATATGAGCAAAGAAATGCTACAGAAAGCAGCAGGACATTTGCCAACGCAACCAAGCCTTCTGTTCTTACTGAAATTGAACAGTATCTTTTTTGTTTTACATCTCATTTGCTTCTTCCTCTATCATGCTTGTCTGTACAGGTTTTCTTCTTTGATGGCATATTCTCTCTTCACTCCACTTCTGGCTTGGTTTTAATTCCATGAGGTCTGTCCATGTCTGTCACACGTTTTCCCTACATATGAAGTTCTGCATAATTTCATCTACCATGGTCACCATTTTCTGCCCTACTGTTATAATCTCTTTCAAAAAAAAATTAGATTGGTTCCTCTTTTTCTCTCTCTCTTTTTTTTTCCCTTGCAAATCACACCAAAAGTGACTACAATTCCACAAACAAGTTACGGAATTTAAGCAGAAAATCGGCAGACGCTTTCTGACTGGGCATATTTATTTTGTGTGTGGGACCAGAAGAGAGAGTTCTGTGAATTAACAGTGATTTTCTTCAATATATGTCAATGATTAGCTTGTGTGGCATGCTACTACCATGTAGGCAATCTGATTTTGAAAGTTTTAGGTTGTAAGTTGCATATGATGATGAAAGACAATAATGAAATCCTACTTCATTTGCAATGCCCTGAGACACATCTGCCTATGGCTGTCTGGTGACTATGTTCTTCCCAGGGAATGTTTTTAAGTAGGCTACGGTTTACAAATAAGAGTATCTAAATATAGTCATGCAAAATTTCATTTTTCTAAAGCAGTTAAGCTCCTTTGGATATGAAGCTGAGGAATTTACCCTTCTTGGGCCATAAATCAGTGATCAAACAGTACAAAGTGTGAGCCTGGATATGCAGTCAGAAAACTGATATATACTCTAGACTTGAACTTACAGCTGTTCTGAATACCATCGCAAGGAGCAAATCCTTGTGAGGAGATTAAGAACTTCCAATTTATCAGTTTCTTATGAATGAAATATTAATTGGAAGCACATTGACAACAAAGAGATGAAAGAAATTGATATCACTTAGTCTCAAAGTCTGATGAGCAAAATATGAGGGGCTAGCCCAAACTGGAATCTTGTTACTGTGCCCTTTTGGGACATTAGGCGAGACAGTATGCAGACCTGAATTCGCCTGTCTCTGAAAACAAATGAACAGGTCAAAGATTTTTGTCACACAAGCATCCCTTTTACCGATTTTTAACTATAGCAACTAGTTCTTAATTTTTGAAACTCCACCTATCTATGCTGCTACTAAAATTAGCTTTTTTTTTTAGAGCTGCAGCAAACTTACTTGTTGATTTGTTTTTCTTCTTTCCAAGTAAGCCCTTTAAAACTGACAAGCTTGCTGTTATTCATTTGATAGTCATGCTCTTTATCGTGACTAAGAATATGCAGTAAAGAATAACATTAAAAGAATGCAGAAAAAACAATTGTATCACTTTGCTGCAGGGCATTTTTGGTGTTTGCAAATCCCAGAACTGCAAAAAGAGGCTGGAACAATGTAATATTTTTTCCCTATTTTGAATGTAACTTTTGTGTGTGTGCAGGATGCAACATAAGCACATTGGTGAGACAGAGTCCTAAGAATAGCACTACACTCACAAAGCCACAGACAAAGAATTGAAGAAGCTCCTTCTAGGACAAAAACTAGCTGTAACTGAAGGTAAAGAACTAGCACAGCTTTCCAACTTTTTAGTACTAGGCAATCACATGCATTATCTATATTTGATTACCAACAAAATGTAAGACAGATGAAGAAGGACGTATTAAAGATGATCAAATCTTCATGGGTATTTTTACTGCTATTCAGCTTGTTAGTCATGTCTGCATTCTCCCTGTCAGACTTAGCCTGGTAGGGCAGACCAACCTGACAAGCAAGAGGCAATACCTAGTAATTACATAGTTGTGCTTCTTGTATTCACATGTATAAGGCAGGACAAACCTTAAGGGCAAAAAACAGATACTGAGGTATTTTAGGAAAAGAAATACTAGAATTCATAAACTCTTCTTTTACACATGTTGCGTTATGATTAAGATATGCTTGTTGCCTGCCTGACCACACAAAGGAAAGCAGCTCCTCTTTTTCCCACTGGCATCAGTAACAATACTTCCTGTGATTTTGGTACTCTGACATTTCCTCAGGGGAAAGGTGCTATAAGCCAGGAAGGTGGGGTTGTGGCATCATTTTTCTGCTTGAGCACAAACTTTTTCCTGGAATTCTCTCCATAGGCAAGGAAGAGCCTCAAGAAAGATTTTCCTTGCCTGGGGTCAGAAGCTCACAATTATTGCGACAAGCGAGTATTGGCTATCGCTTTACTCAGCCTAATCATTAGAATCATCTGGGCTTATCCATGAGAGAACTGAAATACAAAATACTTCCAGTGAGTAGAGAGAAGTAATGATGGACAGCCAAGTAATAAAATCATTGTCATGAACAGAGCTAATGAATAAGTCATGCAAGGCAATTTTCCTTCCACTCAAATGCCTCAGAACCAGTTCAAGATTTAGTGCATGGAATACCTACTTATCAAACTGTATCTATGAGTAACTTCTAAACTTGTAGTATCTACATCTTCCCATATGTGATTACAAACATTTTGTCATCAGTATCTATCCTTTACTTGTCAGAGATGTTTGGGTTTTTTTTGTGGTTTTTTTTTTTTTGTGTGTTTTTTTTTTATTTGCATTGGTCAACCATGCATTTTATATGCCGCAGTTTGGGCTTCTACTGAGCTGTATATGATTTTCAGCAGCTAATCACAATCCACCAGAATAATAACTCAAATTTAGAACAGAGGAAAAAAATCCAAACCCATGCAAAAGACGTTAGAAGTTAATTTGTTATGGTACTTTCAGAACTATCCCACACACCTCACGTAACACTCCAATGTCATGTTAATTATGTTACTGCTTTTACTAGCATGTTATCTCTTCACAGTATCTACGAAGAACTTTAAAAAAAATTTGTGAAAGTATGCAGTGTCTTCTAGAAAGATGAGAAATCCAGCTATTACTACTCAGTTGTGGGGAATTCAACAGAGTGAATTCAAATTTTTAAATACCAGCAAACATTGAGAAATTGTTTGGTAACATACAGCTAGCAGATTAAATCACAGCTCTATAAAAGCAAACAAGTAACGGTCTTAGCATCTTTCTTACAAAATACCCAGAAATAAAGAAATTATCTAAAATTTTCTGATGTGAAAAAAAGTTTAAAAATTCTGCAATTTGCGAAAAAACAAAGCCATTGTGAAAATATTATTAGCGTTATTTTTACTGTACTAACGCTAAACAAGTTCACTTAGAAAAAATGGTGTGGTTTTTTTAGAAACAGAAGAGTAATGACTTAGGAGCAACACCATATGCCAGAGTACATCAGTCATCTGAGATATGCTGCTGATCCAGAGCACCAGTAACTGTGGCAAAATAACAAAAATAAGGCTGACAGAGAATACTTAAATGAATTTTCAAACAATAACAAAAGGGCAGTGAAGTGCTGCATGACAAAAAACTTAACTTCTTACAAAGATACGACAAAGAGAAGTGTTCAAACAAACATGTATGCTGTGGATAGGAAATGAAGACAAAGAGCAGGAGAACAGCAGCATGCATCGGTGGACATTACATGTTAAGAGGAAAAATTGAACCCCTATGAAAACCTACAGAGTTTTGGCACAGCATTATCACATACTTATTATTCAACTTCATTACATTTCTTGGATTTCTTACTATATTTTTTGATATTTCAATGAGAGACTTTTGCAAGCCATTTTTATCACAATGCAGTCATTACAAGCTGAATTTCAACTTGTTTTACATAGAACAAGTACTGAGTTGTCTCTGGAGAACTCTATTGCAATTTATCTCTGCAGTTTACTTGTATCTTATTTTATCTCTCACCTCTGATACTAATCAGTCATGGCTGCAGGTCAAATCTTTTCGCATTGGAAGCAATCACAATAACCAATCCAGAAGTAAACCAGCCTATAATGAAATTCACTGCCTAGGGCTAAACATAGAGCTAACATGTGTTTAACAAATCAAAGCTTGTATTTATCACTTGCCACTGTTTGTGTCTTTGCCTGTTGGAGGGGAAAAAAACAATTAAGAAGCTGTGCAGTAAAGAAAGATTTATGAACAGCCAATTTCTTTTCAGATTTGTTGGTCTGATACTTTGGCAAAATTCAGGCTGCATATCATACCATTACAGAGTAGCAAAAGATTTAACAGAAACCACTGATGGGTGGAATCAGTTCCAAATGCAAACATCATCACTGCAAGTCTCAGCTGAAAAATATACATAAGGCCAGGAGAAGTGCAACTGCTGCCACTTATGTTTGCAGTTAGATTTTCTAAATTACCACTGAATTATATGGTAAAGAACTGAAATCCTGAAAATGAGGTACTGCTTTTCACCCTCATGGCTAGGGAAGCTGAAAGGCTCCTGTACAATTCCAAAAAGTAAAAATTCAGGGTTTCCATTGGGTGGGCGGGAGATGATGGTTCTTCCTAGGGGCTCCTGCAGGGTCCCACCATGTGCAATGCAATGCACAGTACCAGGCTCCCCAAAAGCATCCATCTGCATAACCATGCCACCTCACAAGCCTACAAAGGTGATTAACCTTTCCTATAATGATAGAAACACAATCACAGAATCAACTAGGTTGGAAAAGACCTCTGAGATTGAGTCCAACCTATGACTGAGCACCACGTTGTCACTCAGACCATAGCACTGAGTGCCACATTCAGTCTTTTCCTTAAATACCTTCAGGGACAGTGACTCCACCACCTCCCTGGGCAGTCCATTCCAATGTTTAATCACCCTTGCTGTGAAGAAATTCTTCTTAATGTCCAACATAAACCTTTGCTAGCACAGCTTAAAACTATGATCTCTTGTCCTGTCTCTGGTTACCTGGGAGAAGAGCCTGCCCCACCTGGCTACACCCTCCTTCCAGTGAGTTGTAGAGAGTGACGAAGTCCCCCTGAGCCTCCTCTTCTCCAGGCTAAACACCCCCAGCTCCCTCAGGCGCTCCTCACAGGACCCACTCTCCACACCCTTCACTGGCCCTCTCTGGACCTGTTCCAGCACCTCAATGTCCTTTCTGAACTGAGAGCCCCAGAACTGGACACAGCACTCGAGGTGTGACCTCACCAGTGTGGAGTACATGACAATCACTGTCCTGGTCCTGCTGGTCACACTATTCCTGACACAGGCCAGGATTGCCTCGGGCTTTCTTGGCCACCTGGGCACACACCTGGCTCATGTTCAGCTGCTGTCTACCAGCACCCCCAAGCCCTTTCCCCTGGGCCACTTTCCAGCCACTCTGTCCCCAGCCTGTAGCACTGCATGAGGCTGTTGTGGCCCATTTGTAGGACCCAGCAGCTGGTCATGCTGAACTCATGCTCTTGGTCTGGCCCATCCATCCAGCCTGTCCAGGTCCCTCCGCAGGGCTTTCCTACCCTCCAGCAGATCGACATTCTCACCAACTTGGTGTTGTCTGCAAATCCGCTCATGGTAGACTACATCTCCTCTTCTAGATCACCAATGAAGATATTAAACAGGACTGGACCCAACAATGGTATCCCTGGGGGGGATCACCACTAGTGACCAGACACGAAGTGGATGCATTACCATTCTCCACCACTCTCTGAGCCCGGCCATCCAGGCAGTTCTTAACAATAATGATTGCTTTGAAACATGCTTACCAGCTTATTTTCTCAAGAGACATCCTAAAAATATTTTCTTATGAAGAATTTTACTTATACATTTGCAAGGTAAAATGAATGATCTGGAAACATGATTTCCATTTACTAAGCCCAAAGCATTTATCCCAGGTGTGATGAGATCAATAATCCAGGGACACACTTTTAGGAAAAAATAAAAAGAAGCTACTTTTTTTCCTGCACATGCCCAGTCAGATTTTGGTTCAAAAGCCACAGAACACTAGCAGGATCTTTTCATTGGAAATTCATTATACAGCATACCACATCAACTCCTCTGCTGGAGCCTTCAGCTGTAACATGGCTAATAATAATTTGTCTGTTACAGTGTGGTATGTTGTAGGAGAATACTATGGAGATTTCACAGGCCTCACACAGAGCTACAGCATGCTCAACACAATCAGATCATAATATGTAACAAACACTATCTTGGCCTCTTTAGAGCACCTTTATACAGTCAAACTGTCCTGTATTCATGCTATTTTATTTGCAAAAGAATGACCAACTCAAACCTGACCCACTCAGAAAAATCACCTGGAAAAAACCCAAATATTTTGCCCCAAACTCCCCTAAACCCCAGATATGTAGAAAACTTGTCATGTCAATTTTTTATAACCAAGAGACTGGATTCTGCTCACTGTTATGATTTTACTGACTATGGTCAAGTTTTTCATGATTTATATTTCCTCAGTGTAAGATTAGTCTCAGTGGAGAGCTTAAAAAAGATGAAACAAAACTCCTGTTTAAACAACCAAAAGTAATTCTAAATAGATTACAAATTCTTTCCTTTAAATTCCTGAGTGATAGGATTCTGAATGGCATTATGTGTCAATATAACCCCATCTGCCAGTGAAAACTAGTTGAAAGTTCATGCAGTATTTCACACTACATCATGTAGTAGTGGTTTCGTTTTTACTTAGAAAGGAAGGTTTGTTATAATGAAATCAAACAGGAAGCTGAGTTACACAAACAGCTGAATGGCTTGGATTGATCTCTGTATCTGCACAAAGTGAAGTGGCATCTTTTGTTACAAGGCACACCCAGACCCTGATACCACATTTGGTGTGAGATACTTCCTGTTCTTTCCTATAAGACTATGATATTACAGTCATGCTGGGATATTGAATTTCTGTGAATACAAGGATCAAAAGTGCCCCAATTTCCAAGTCACTACTTGATTATTACTTTGCCATAGCCATTAACTTTTTTTTTCAAAAAATGTAAAAATAGGAATGAAATAAGACTGGAGTTAAAACTCTACTACAACATTAAACTACCATGTAGTGTAACATACTTCTCCATATTTAAGCACCTTTCAATTGCAAGCACAAGACATTGAATCAACACTGCGCTTTATATTGAAGCAGTTTAAAGTATTTTCAATAATAAAGTCTGATACAAAGAAAACTGTACTCTGAAGCAAAGATCAAACATCCAAGCTACTGTTCTTTTTGGCTTGGGTATTTTAACACGATCATGTTATCAATGCTTCTTAGCATTAAAGTTGGATCATTTCTTTAAAACTGCATTTAAGTCTGAACTTCTAATGAAGTCATCATTATTATAAATTTCTTGTTTAGGGTGATGAACCTGTAAATCTCTGTGATGACAACCACAGAGTAACATTTTGGGAATATTGTCTCCAATGCCCACAATGCCCCTACCAAAACTTGTCCACGGTGGGCAAGGTGGGCAGCAGCTTTCCTCCCCATCAAGCAATAACTTGATATATTTAATTTTCTGCTTGTCCTTCATCAGTGCAAAACCCAGTGACTTCATTCATTTCTCCAAACCCAGCACAGCCACATTCACCAAATCCCATTTTATGATTGGTTTATCAGAAAGGAAGAGAAAAAATTATCAACATTAAAAAAGAAATAACCAACCCAACTTGCAAGAAAAACATTAAAAATGGGTCACTGACTAATGGGATTCTAGCTTGAAACATGCCAAGCCCTCATTTCCACTAGTTTTGAAAATATAAAAGAGTAAAGAATCTAAAATCAAAGGCTGTATGAAACGGACTGTTCTCTGCCTCGGACTGTGGCTACAGACAACACTGAAGACTATACTTCCAGACCTCGCAGAATCCTGGCAAATTTCTCTACTTTTCACAAAGTTTCAGCATTGCAATGTGGGGTGCAAGGCACAAACATACCCATAAGTCACATTGCTATCCCATGAGACAATGTCCACAGCCAGAGACTCTTTGTGTATTTTCTCACTTGTTTAAAATGTCTGTGCTAAGCATAAAATTGTTTGGTCAATGCAGAGATACTGCTAGCTTTCCTTTTGCAAACGTAATTCCTTTGCATCTCAGAAAATCTGTCACATTTACCTTTGAAGCAAAGTTACATTGGTCAATTCCCTATGAAGCACTCTTCATTAATAATTTCAAACATTCTCACTATCTATCTCATCTATGGGAATACCACTACTTGGCCTCTGGAGATTATATTATTTCGATTCCTTCGGTACTATATTGTGACTAGAATAATTACCTTCTGGCTTAATTGTTACTAACGACTGGACTCTCTGCCCAGGCACTGTGTACAGCAGAAACATTGGAGGGAGTCCTCAGCATTGTTACTGGTCTTGCCCCAGTGCTCTGGCAGAGTGCAGGGGAATGTCTGTGCAGTGTAAAACCAGACCCTGTGACTCCATAGAACCATAGCACATGCATGCACTTGCTGCGCTTGTGGTTTGGCCATACTGCTCAGTCTTTCTATGACCCAGTGAGAAGGCTTTTGATGTGAAAAAGAGGCTTTTGTCTCTGTATTAATTACAGAGTATAGTCTTTGCATGATTTTTGTGGAAATTTCCTTCTCTATTCTTCCTTTGCCAATCTGTTATTAAGAACAGGCAGCCCATGCTATTAAGACAGCCAGATAACAAGATATGAGAGAACAGACCCTTTGATTAATACAAAAACACGCAAAGTCATATCAACCATTTTGTCCTTTTGTGTTCTATCCCCTCTTGACTGAACTAGACCCTCACCTACTAAGGCCTCAAGACAAATAAGCAGCCTGTCCTTCCTTTTGTGCTTAAGCCTGCATACAGGCTTCCTCCTTAAGCAAACACCAACACTGCTTCATAACTGGGTCATGGACCAGTGCAGAAACCTGTCACATTCCCTTTCCCACTGACCTTTGTATTTCAGGTCCAAGCACCACCAAGCTGGCAGACTAGTGCTGTCTGTAATGTAACTTACAGAGAATTAAAAATCACTTTCTAACATTGCAGAAAAAAATTTCACTATGAAAAATAACAGTCTTTGCATTGTTTGGACTACCTAGTGGGCAGTTTTTTAGTGTGAATAGCAGCTTATGTAGTATCACCTGACACTGTAAAGCTCACATATTTTTATACATGCTTTCTTATTCCAAAGAGATATTTCCTATTTCACTTGGTTTTCACAGTAGGGTAAGAATACTACCTGCTTAAAAGTGTACTTCATACACTACAGCTGAATACAGACTATGCACCAGGTGAAAGCATCTGCATCTCTGAATGCATGCCGCGCTTTTAAAAGCACCCAAAGAAGTTATTATTGCTCACCAGCTTTACTTCCTTAATAGTTACTCATTGAAGTGTGATTTATACGATCATCTATCTGAATATTTTCATGCTTAACTAGGAAATTCCTTACTTCTCTGTATTTGCATGGTTATTCATTTAACTATAGATGTCTCTCCAATAGCTCAGATCAATGTTGCGTTTATCTCCTCTTCAAATTTTATTCTTCTATCATTTCACATTTTTGAAGACACTTTAAATTACTGGGTAATGGTTCTGAATTATGTTTGCTAAGGGTGTAATTCTGCCAGTTTTACTCTAATTGTTTTACCTCAGACACAAGGTCTTTGATTTCAAGGAGACCGGTTGCAAGGTAACATACAATATGCAGTGAGAGTAAAGATGATGGATTTGGGCCCTGACTGCTTCCCTCAAGAGGATTTGCTGCAATGAAGATATTTCTGTTTGACAGGTTTATTATTTAACATGCAATAATTTAAGATAGCAATGCAAACTTCCCCTGCAGTTCCACACTATGGATTCAAAACCAATATGGACTGAAATGCATGAAGAGGGAAGAATGGATTTCTCAATCTGCACTGTTTAAATACAATTCTCTTTTTAGCATGGAAAGCACATTATGCCTGAGGAAAAACATTGAATTAACAGAACAAATTCCCTATAAATACCTATCTTCTTACCGTTACATTGTAAATTGTTTTACTGAACTCTGTAAAATTTAAATACATAAATTGCAGGATTAGGGCTTAATTATTCAGATAAATATTTGTAGATTTACGAGATGAAAGGCATCCCACATTAAATAAATAAACAGCAATGTTAATAGCACGACATTATAAGCAACTAATTTTCAATATAAATCTGAAAATTAATTTACTATCATATACATTTTGGCTCTGGTTACAGATATCACATTATCAACCTACTTCATCTTCAACTGTGAAAGTTGTTCTACAGTCTAGTAATAAAGTCTGCATTCATGGATTTACAAAGACAGGATGATTATAAAACCCATGTTAAGAGAAAAGTATTCTGATAGGTAATGATTTCCTGGAATATCCAAAGATAAACCAGGTAAAATTCAAAAAATGTCAAAATGTTTTACTTTAAGTTTTGAAACTCTTGCTGAACATAGCAAAAGTTACAGAACAGCTAATAAAATAAAAAAATTGTACTGCACAGAATGTCGAAGTATTGCAGATGTGCCCGTGCTGCTGGCTGAATCTTTGTGTGTGTGAACAAACTAGTCGTCTTTCATTCTGCCCAACATGAGAGATTTCATTACAGTCTTTGACTTCTGAGGTTGGAAGGCAAAGGAAAGCTGAAGCTCTTGAAGGTAGATTTGATTTCATTAAAAGGGTATTTTAGGATTAGTAATGACATTTTTAACAGAAAGTGTATTTTAAAAATCATTTTACTTTTGCCTCTATAATACAGAGACTTAAGGGCTTTTTCATATTTCCAGAGTGAAAGTGTATAGGAGAAAGTTTTCTGTTATGTTTCCTGCCTTTCAAGGCATTGTTAAACGACTTTATCAATATACAAAGCAAGTTACATGCTGGCAACATGTAGCTTATAAACAGTAAACAAAATATCTCTGCTACTTTATTATATTTCTTACCTCCTTTTTCACAGGATGTTAAGAGACTTGACAACTGATGGTCTGTAACCGTCTGGGATTGGCTAATTGATTGTGAATCATTCGTTTCAAATGAATGCTTTAGAATAAATGGAGAAGCAGAAATCTCATCCAAATTATTCTGGAATAAAGAATGCTGGTTTAGGCACATAAGAAATGTATTGATTCCACTTGCTTATGATAACTTACAGCTGTGATCTCATAGAGAGCAACTTGTTTTTTTCCAAGACTCTCTGAAACATCTAATGCTAGATTTAAGTTACACAAGTTTCTTGTGGCTTTCAGCAACACTGACTTAGCACCCGTGTCACAAACATTTGTTTACTTTTTTCCATTTAACTTATTTATCCCCTTTCCTCATGCAGTTAAATCATAGCATGCACTGTATGCTGATTTCCTCTCATAGTTAATTTGTATCTTTAGAAAAAGCTATAGGAAGGTATTAATCTGCTTAACATTTCTAAGTACATCATCCAAGGGATTTTGTTTTTTTAATCTTACATATGCTCAGCAGAGTTACTGGCAAAAACTGTACATTTTCTCCATTTCATCCTTTCAACATCAAATGGTAAGCAGCAAAAATTGGATCAGACTTCAAAGACTATGCTGTGCTCCAAGTCACAGAGCGACTCCTCCATTTCACATATTGAATTCGAGCAGGATATCAAAGTGCTACCAAAGAACCTCAGGTCCTTACTAAAAAAGAGTCTCTAACATCTGTAGAAAGTGAAGTGCACAGACAAATCACCTCAGGGAGCAGCTAGCATTTATTCTCAGCAGCAAATTTCCAGCCTTTTGATTCTCTTATTCACTGTACCTCCCTGTCTCTCTACAGAACTAAAGTTCTTAGCAAGCAGGCTTTTGTCTCAAAGACTTCAAAACATCACTAACGGTTTCATGTTCAGATGGCTATGCCAAGCAGACATGAACACATTGCAGAACTGTGGACTCAGGAATTTGAAGTTATAATGGGATGTTGTTTTAGAATATAAACTTAGTAGTACCTTTTTAGTTTGTTTGTCAAGAAAATCAGGCACCACAGGAGAAGACTGGTTACTGGTTTTCTGCCTAAAAGCAAAGAAAAAGAAAAAATTTACGTTAAATATTGTAATTTCTTCACTCTTATAAAAGGTTTACTGGCGTACACTTTTTTTTGTTGATTTTCCCTTTTCTCCCTCCCCCAATTTCTAAATATGCACATACACCCAATTCAGAAAAAAACCCAGACCAGTCCCATTTCCTCTTGTAAGAAAGTGCATACTGTTAAACACAGCAACAGGTTATGAGCAATGAATTTGTCATTACAAATTGCGTCTGTGCAGATGTGTAAAATGAGTTTACAAGAATTCAATGAAATTGAAGTAATGTATTAATTTGCTAAGATTTTACATTAAATATTTTTTCTTAGGGCCATGAAAAGCTATTTTCACAGAATTCAAACTTAAGACACTCAAAATTTGATGGATGAGCAAGAAGTGAAACACATGTGCTCTCCTAAAGCCACGTGGGTTAAAGACAGAGCAAGAAGTAAGATGTCTTAGATTCTTTGTCTATATCTGTTACTATTTTACCATCACGTTATGTCGCCATAAAAATATTAAAGGCCAACTCCTACTTCATTAATGCTGATTAAAGTAACATAAAAACCTTCTGCAGGCTGTGATCCTCGTTGTCAGGCCTTTGAAGTCAATGGATTTCTTCAATAGTAAGGTTCACATGGATAGAACTTGTTTCAGAATCTTCAGCTATGCAACACCAAAAATGATGCTACCAATTTCATTTAGTGGATTAAAAAAATTGAGGCTCATAAAAATTATTTGGCATGCTCATGGTCCTCAAACTGGGATTAATACAAAGACTTTTTCATTGTCAAAAGAGAATGAAGTTCATAAACATGGTAAACATTCATCTTTTCTGTGATGTTTCAATTTCATGAGGGAACGTCAGACTTGCATGTCAGATAAGGGGAATTTAAGTCCCCCTTTATTCTTTGACACAAAGAAAGAGAAGAAAAACATTCTCCCTAAAATATAAATTGAATTTAAACTTGTGTTTTCCTTGGAGGAAAGGAAGGGATCCATTTTAGAAATGCATTATCATTTACTACTGGCACACTTCTTAAAGTAGAAAGTAAAACATACGTCTAGGACTGTATTTTACACTGCATTTGTGCATATACTATATTATCTGAAAAGTTCTTTATTACTATTTATCTTTTATATATATTATTTAGATAATAATTTATTTAGTGGCCCTGGTTAGATAACCTGCCACTTTCCCCCAGATTTCCTCATGCATTTTTTGAGATGATGCACTCCCCTTTTCCCCAATATTTCTGAAAATAAATCAAATACAAGGTAAAAATGATTAATAATCCTCAAATATCACCGTGGTGGATGTCAAAATAAAAATTTGCTGCCAGATCAGTATGTTGCAAATGGCCTACAATGCCAAACCAGACTGAACTATCATAAAAATTTAAATATTCAGATTTTCTGATTGTTTGGATCTGGATCTAAATAACCAGCATGAAAATAGCTCTGTCTTCTACTAAAAAAAATACACAACCTTGCCACAGCTAGGACCTTATATAATTGTTTAAAGCACAAAAGTAAAAATCAGCAACTTTCCTTCTGTACATCCTAAGCTAGCAAAAATCAGCCTCTGGAATTTGGAAGCCCGTAAACTCCAAGTCTCTGTCAGGATCCCAGCGATGCATTGTTTCTGATTAAACAATCCTAAATTGGGTTGTATTTGCTGCAAGGGAGCCCAACCTTCCACAGAATTACTGTTGCTACCACAAGTATGCATTTGAGTACTAGTTGTTACTCATGAGCTTCTCATTGCATTTTTCTTCCCTTGTCCTGACGAGATGGGGAATGGCAGAACAGCTTGATGGACACCTGGCAGCCAGCCAAGGTCAACCCACCACAACGTCAAACTGGCAGGGAATACTTCTGAAAACGTGGTATCAGCTGCAGATCTGGGTTCATGGGCCTGGTTTCAGTCAGGCAACTCAACAATTTGCTGCTGACTGTTCAGCTACTGAGCTATAATACGCCTCAGTCTTCACATACAGGCTATCTATAAATCACTCCCTAAGCAAGAAACATTGGAAAAAGAAAGAAACATTGATTCTTAGGGTCTGTCTACACATCTGTATAGTGTATAGACTCACTATCCTTAGCATTGAAAGGAGTTGAACCATAGCAACATAAATCTAGTAATGGATATTAACTTGTGCTGGAGAAAAACTACCTAGTTTTGGAGTTACTCTGGCCACTACCACTATAAGTAATGGCCCTTTTAATTTCATTATTTAAATGCTTTTGAAAATGTTAGAAACACTACTAGGGATTCTACTAGAAATAATACAGTTCATTTTGCAAAAGCAATATTTTATGGAATAGAAAAAATTCAATCCTTCCAGTGTGGGTAGATAAAAAATTCCAAAGGGGTAGGAAGGAGCAAAAAACTAGATGACACTGGAAAATTGTGCCCAAATTCCCATCTACACCTTTAAAAATCCCGAGGAACTAAATTGAGGAACAGCAAAGTAATTAGAAGCTCACATGACATCAGAATCAGGCCCATGGATTCTACTGGATGCCATAAGGATTGCAGACTTCCTACTTCCATCACAAGCAATAATCTCAATGTTTGCTATGATTAAAAATAGTAAAGTGAAGCTATTAAAGGAAACTGGCATGTCTTTATACCAGCTTTTCTTGTGGAAAGAAATGAAAATTCATATTCAAAAGATGCCTTATACAAGAAATTGCAATGTGATCTTGACGGAAACTGAAATCACCCAGGGGGAAAGGTGTCAGGGAATAAATTATCAAGACCCAATGGCATTCTTCTGAAGATCCTGAAAAAAAATAGGTTTAAAATGTAGAGATGTGACCCTTTAAATCAGCTCTCCATGAAGAATAGAAACACATCAACATAGTGATTATTTTCCTTTTTGTTTTAATCAAAAGAATTCCTGGAAGGTTTTGTTGTTGACTGACAGAGTGAACCTCACTTTAGTGAGATGAAGGCTGCCAGATCAAGTCAAAGAAACCACAGCAAAGACAGAAGAGCTTTTATATGAAACAGAAGAATTCACATGAAACCCATTTCTAAATGAATTTGTGCTCAGGTGACTGAAATAATATTTAATCTCTCAGTGATACACAGGATACTGTGATTATGTGCTAATCCACCAGTGCCCATGCAGGTAAATCCATATTGTGTGCTGTTTCAATGGGCCTCCAGCTGTAGCAAACCATTGAGAAATGAACCTCACTCCTTTTTCAGGCAGAGCAACAATGCCATTGCAAGTAAAGAAGACGTGGAGAATTCCTCTAGATCCATTTCTACACTTCCTTCCCATACTGATACAGCAACAGGTGGTGGCACTACGATGCTATAAAAACTGGCTTGCAATGCCAAACCCATTGGCTCAGAAATGTTACAGTTCAAGAAGTCACTATGTGTTTACAAATCATAAAAAAAAAATTCACAAATAATCTAGAGTCACACCCATTTTCAGAGAAAAATCAGATATACCTATTTTTTTCCCCATACACTTGCTTAACCTGATTTTAAAAACCTGCAGTGATGGAGCTGTCAAAACTCTCCAAGGTAACCTACAGAGGGTTTAACTCAACTTACCATTAGTAAGCTTTTCTTGACGTCTAACCTAACATTCTTGTGCTGCAATGCAAACCCATAATTTCTCTCTTGATTCTCAACAGAGAACAGTTTGTTTTCACATCAGCCTTTCATGACAGGAGAAATGATACCATATGACCCTTAGTTTTTCATTTTTCTTAGACATCTTCCTTTACCATGGGCCAAAGGACTGGCTAATTTTCTTCAAGGGCAGTCTCTAATATATTACCTTAACCAAGTCTTGACAGTGATGACAAAATGTTAAGATGCACATGTGAGTTGATTTATTCTCACATCTAGTAAACCTCCCAATGTAAACTTTGGAGCACTATTGACTTTCATATTGCAGTTCATTACATTTCATGTAACCGCTTCTAATTTAAATCCTACCCTCTCAAGCCCTTGTACCACCACTCAGTACTGACACAAATTTAGTAATCAGATTCTGCCTCATCAGTCAAGCCATTAGAGAGCAGAAATAGGCCCCTTTCTAGAACTTGACTTTCACATGCATACTTGCTGTAAAAAAAAATGCTGATAATTATTATTTGTCTATAATTTTTTAAACATCTAAGTTGGTGCGCCTGTGTAGCTTTGTACAGACTATTATACAGTCTTGATTCTGTAAGGTTCATGTGAATGTCATTACTAAAAATAATGGTTTTGAGAACCTAAGGTGACGAAAGCCTGGACATGACACAAAATAGGTAAAAAGAGAAAGATATAAGGGAAAAAAATTACGATAAACTCAGTTCAAAAGTGTGAACTAGTGTTGATGTCTGGTATCTTCTACTCTTAACACGCAGAGCTCCAAAGGAAACCAAGGAGCAAGGGATACTCACTGACACACAGTTATAGTCATAGACCCAACTGATGTGTAAAAAAGTCACTACGTGGAAACAATGCCCTCTTCTATACAACACAGTATGATGGCACTGATTGTGTACATGTAACTAACTTATATTGTGACGTTTAGCAGTCATTGAGCTATAGTACAGTGAGCTAGAGGGAAAAAATTAACAATACAGTAAGTGTTTTCCAGGGGAAGTATCAAATGAGTGCTACTTAACACAATTTTCACTTGGGAAGAAAATGGAAAGGATGATGATGGTGGAACATGCAGGTTACAGATACCTTGATGGGGTTCTAAAGGGATTTAAACATATTTAAGAATGACAGCTCTGTCTGAACAAGAAGATGAACAAGGTAGCATAGATTAAGGTCCTTAGTCACTGAACTGTAGATTATCCTGCTAAGCAAGAACATTTATGAAAAATATATTCACTAGAGATATGTCAATCTAACAAGTTGAAATCACATGATGTTTCAGAAAATTACTTCTCACTTCTCCATAAATTATTCCTAAATAGCTCAAAAGATCCCTAATATTAACTTGAAATTTTAGCTATGCCATTGCAAAATACAGCATTTTTTATTTCTGCAATGATCAATTGCAAAATGGAGGCAGACATTAAGTAAGGTTGGTGTCTGTGCCCTCCTTGTGAAACAGGAGACCACATCACACTCCTCCCTTTTCTGCTGCCTATTAAGCTCTATGCAGAATGGTAAATCTGCTATTCAGCTGTTGTAAAAATGGCTCAAAAAGGCTCCCACTTTCCTCATTTGAACCATGTTTTACTCATGCCTTGATCATGTTTGACTTTAAAATAACTGCCCCTTTCAAGGCTTGATTGTGATTCAGTTCCTTGATGCAAGCCTGCAGCTTCCTCTCAGTGGCTGATGATGTCAAGCAAAGGCTTGGAAAGTGTTTCATACATGCATGGTTTTTGGGGAATAACTAAAACTTAATGTCAGCTTCCCAAGTGCACAATTATTCCCAGGATCCTGTTTCAGCAGGAGACACAGACACTTCCACAGATTTGTGGAACTGAATGGGAAAAACATTTTTTCAATGAGACAAAGCCACTTCCCTGCTAACATTTCCATTATCTATTTCTACTCCAACCAGAGATATTTGCCAACTCTCGATGCATCCTTAGTTACCTGTGACATCAGCTTTGCATTTAACTTGATAACCAAGTCAAGCATATAAAGGCATAAACAATTTAACATGTAATGCTAAATGAACAAATGTGTGCATTTAATTAGAAAGCCATGTCATTTATTAGCTTCAGTTTGCTTATGTCCTGTATTCACTGACTGAAGAGCATGAACTAGGTGTAGAGATTCAATTTCTTCTCCTGAATTTTTTTTTAAGTACTCATTTCTTCTAAACACTTTGAAATTCATGACTTACTAAAACTGAGTGCTTTACATATAACACTATAACTCAGCTTTTACACAGATCTTTAAAAGAGCAGCAGGTTGCCATACATTTAACTAAAGCTATACTCCTCTGCATACAACAAAACTCTGTGCAATTTTGCTTTCTGATCCCAAGTACCTTTAAGCTCATTGCTCATTTTCCAGAACCAGTTAGTGGGAATAAAATAAATAAAAGAAATTAGAAGAAATGAAAGAAAAAGAAGACAAAATAGTATTTTATTTTCTTTACTTTATTCCACAGTATGTGAAGCCACACTGAGGCTGCCTTCTCTAGGATCAGATTACCACCTACTGTGTTAAGCATCTGCACCTTTCTGTTTTCTACAAGTTTCCTGTATAACTGAACAACCACATGCTTAAAACAACAGCCCAGTAACAGCTACGTGAAAATGTGATGCCTGATTTATGGCAACTAAGTTACTGGATTTAGTCCTAAAGATTACCTGTGAAATGCTGACATTTTCGAGTCCTGCTGAAACCACTGGAAACTGAGGCCATTGCTGAGAAATGCATGGGATTAGACAAATAATGTGCAGCTTTTGTTTGGGTTAAATTAAGAACTGCCAGCAGTAATGGCACTTTCCCAACTCCATGCAAAAGATGAACTTATTTATCTGTCTGACTGCAAACTGCAACCAGGACTGGGTGCAAGACCTGAATTGCCAATGTATTTTACATGGACATCTTCAGGTCAGATATCTAAATGCATTTAGACACTGATTTCAAGGTCAGTTTGGTGGCTAAACATCTTTAAAGGCTGTATATATGTCCTACACAGAGCCCAAATTCACCTCAACAGTAAACAAATAATAGAATCTCTTAAGCCTCAAAAGATATACAGTTAAGCCAAGTTGTACCAAATGAAAATACATTTGTTTCGTGAGTAACAAAGAATTCCAGAGACATTTTAATGCAAAAAATGGAGCAGAACCATTCCTATAAATAAAAAAGTTTAAAGAGGCTCTGTGCCTCCAAACAACTCCAGATAAAAAAAGTCAATTTACATTGTAAATAATTATAATTCTGGATGCCAAAGAAAATTGACAGTAGACATCTTACTGGCTCTTGCTTTCAACCATCAGTGCAGACTGGAGAACAAATGAACACGTGATCATCAATAATCCTAAGGAGATCACAAGATACACACTCCTTAAAGACTTAAAGAAACAGAAGGCACTGCATGCACATGAAGGGAATCATAAATTAGGAATCTCATTCCCCAGTGAGCAGTCAAGCAACCCCAAAACAGAGCTCTGATGGTAAAATGCAGTTCTTCACCCTGAAAATCATTACCAAAACTGTTTATTTATTTATTTAGTCCTTGTCCAATGGTCTGAATCTTTTTTTTTGCTGAAATAACTACTTGATTCAAGGAAAAGATGCTGGAGCATTAATAACCTGCAAGAATGCAGGTGGTTACACCTGAACAAAGTTCTATAATAATGCTCTAGGGCATGTAGCAGAGTTAGCATGGGAGTTAACAAATCTCAATGCTGTGAGCATACATGGAAAAAGAAATAACTGTTAACTTCTCCAGAATGGCTTCTGCAGGAGAGATCTCAGTAGCTCTCAGTCACTGAAACTAATGAAAGGGATTAGTCCTGCAAATCCAGCCACCAGTCCTAGAACAATGCTGGTAAGTCAAACGTAACAGATCCCTTTATGCCTCTCATACCTAAGGAAGTGTCACAGGAAGATTTGTCTGGAGTGAATCCATTGCTTAAAATGGTAAAACACCTCTTCTCTTCAAGAAAGAGAGCACCACCATGGTTTACAGCATTCCTAGGCTTTCTGTCAGTGACAGAAAGTGTCCATCTGCTCTTGACAGCTCTTTTCCCTGTCTCATTGCTGGTCTGCATGGAGCTTTTTAGGCACAGAAGGGTAACTTTCTTCTCTTGGACGGACATTTAATATCATGCACTGCAGTGAATGCTGAAATGCTGAGCACTTGCAATTCTGTCTGCAATCTGCAGTATTCTAGATACTTACAAGTGCACAAAACCAGGAGAGCAATCCAGAACAAACAGCACATTTCCACTAATTGGGAGATCACTGAGATGACTAAGCTGGCGGGAGAACTTGCTAACCTACAGGTGGTCATCCTCAGAATGTGGCAGATGTATAAGAGCTGGCTGAATCATGATGACAAATCTGCTCCTTTCAGATCTGTGTGGAAAATCCCTTTTGTCAAAGAATAGATAGTAAAGGATTCAACTTACCAGTCTTCTTCACAACCAAAATCAGAAGTAGAACAGCTGCTTGTGAGCTGAGGATCTGCTACACACTCAGTGCTGGTTTTCAATCTTGCGTAGTTTTTACGAACAATATATCCCCTAAAAGCTAAAAAACATAGTTTTGAATCAGGAAGATTCTGCAGAAACTGAAACTGGCTTTGCAGCACAGACCTGAATGTCCCCAGCTTTTACTGAATTTGCATACAGAACACAGGAGTGTTCCTGTACAGCCACAGGAGTGACTCCAATGTTTGCAATGTTACCAACACCTGGAAATTCTACGGGGCCTTGTACTCTCACTGTTGACCATTTGGCACAGTCCAGGCAAGGAAAATAGGCCTTAAAAAGAGTATGTGCCTAATTTAAACACGAATCCAACTCACAATGTATTAAAATAAAATCATTCCCCAAACAACTTCTTTAATCAAAGCTTCCCTTTGAGTTAGCCATAATTTTACAGAATCAGAAGCTTTTTTTATTGTGGGACAATAGGGTGTGGAGCCAGGGACAGATATATTCAGTCAGTCTTCTCCTATTTTTAAGTTAACTGTAATAATGATAAAACATTTAAAATACCTCTCATAAAAACAGGGTAAAATTTATAGACATTAGAATTCATGCCATTCTTAAAATAAATTAAAAAAATGAAAGAAGAAAAAAATCCCAGTGGAATGATATGGTAAATAAAATGACAATTAAAAACATTTTGAGGCTATCTACATCCTTTATTTCCATAGACTGTCTCTGGGTTTGGGTACCTGAATACCCTAATTATTTCTATAGATTTATCTTGCATTCTTTACACCTGTGAGCAGTAATAAAGCTCCAGCACAAACCAGAGATAGTGATGCATACTGCACTTAGGACAAAGGATTAAAAAGGCTGCAATATACACTTAAACTCACAAAATTTAAGAATTGATTTTGTTGGGTTTCTTTCAAGCATTATTTTAAGTAGAAATACCTAAGGGGAGAAAGGACGGAATAATGAAAAAGTAACTACAGTATCAGTGCCATCGTTTCAGTGTACAACAAGCAGTTGCTGAATAAGGCTGAGGGCTGTGAGAGAAAGGAGCTGTGTCCAGCTTAGTCCAGCAGGACTGCAGTTTTAACAGTATGTAAAAGAATGGTGGAACTAAGCTGAGGAGATATGATTTTTTAAAAAATGTTTCCTGTCCAGGAAAAGCTTTTATGCACACTAAATGCATACAAACCAGAGTAATTCTGAAGATTAAATACCCAAAGGAGAAGAGCACTCCACCCATTGGGGTTCAGGGTTACATATTACAGGCACAGAAATAAGGTCTATGGCAACCTCATATAGGATCAGGATTAACACTGTCGATTACTGAAGGAAATCAGGAGGTAGGACAAATACTGAATAAAGAGGAACGGAGAAATTGATCAGAAGATTAACAAGATTTCTCTGTATCTCACACAGATACATTAAAAGGCAATTTTTGTAATGAGAGGTTATGAAAATAAACATCCATTCACTTCACAGAAGTCACGACAGAAGTTTGACCTGCTGAGGTGCTGAACCAAATACAGAGCTCTGGTATCCTGGGGCTTGAGGAACTTTCTCCCCTCGATACTCCAACTAGGAAAGTCTCCTATCTGACAGAAATGAGGCAAACTCTCACTTGTCCCATATGATCAGGCTTCCAATCCTTAACTATCCCCTACTGACCAGACTAGGATCCTACTCTGCTATCAGCAGCAGAGACAGCTGGCCAGCACTCACCTCTCTGCAGCTGAAACATGCTGTGTCAATCAGTCGATGAACTACTATAAAGAAAGCACTGAAACAAATGAACTGATAAGACAAACTTCAGTTCTGTCCTTTGTAGTTTCTCAGCTTTTAGTACTTCTTTGCACGTGTGTCTATAAAATCAACCCTGCTACTTGCTGCGATTTTATATTTAAATATTGTTTTTCTTTTTATCAGAGACTCTTACTAATGTCAGTATAACCATTTTGGTCTTTGCCCCATCCACTGTGTAAAAATCTGCTATATCTGACTTAATAAGCCTAGTTTTTGCCCTATCTTCTGTTTTCATAGGTATTTTTAAAATCAACTCCTCTTCCCACAAGATGGTTTCTAACTTTCTTCCAAATTACCTTGAATCTGAAAGGTAAATAGCTGTATTTTTCCTACTTTTCACTTGTGGAACAACTGAAGTACAGGGTAAACAAACTTCTTTAAAACTCTCAAAAGCTTCATCAAGCAGTAGTAGGACTGCATCTTTTCAACATTTATTAACAGGCTGTATAATGCTTCAAAAGAAATACATATGCAGAGAATTCTACTGGGGGAGTCTAAGAGGCTGGGAAGCTGCTCCATCACAGCAATTTGCATTACTGACTGGTGCTGGTTTTGACACTAAGCACTTGGCTCAAAGAGTGTGAAATTAGCAGACTCATGTTGCTACTGCTCCATGAACAATCACTGCATCATTGAAGAAGAATGATTACCAGCTGTCACCTCATTTTCACCTTATTCAGTCTATATTCCAAACTTTCCAGCAACAGTAGCTTTAACCCTGATCTTTATGTAGCCAAAGATGACAGGATCTGACAAGCAACATAGGAACTGAACTTAATTTTAACACTTCTATTAGTAACTTGGTGTTAAATGCTTTATGTGCCACAAATTAGGACATGAATTTTTTTACTTCTTGTACTGATCATTTCTCACACAAAAAGAGTTTTCTGTCAGTTTCAGCACCTACCAAGCCAAGAATTTATTTACCTCAGGGAGTCTGAAATGCGGCATCTTGCAGTTACAAACTTTTCAGGTCTAAATACCAAGGCAATATACACTACACACAATATTGCACAACTCCAGATAGGAAAAGTCCAGGCATTTGCCTTCTGAGTCCCACAGGACATACAGAATTACAGAGCAAATTGTGAAGCACAGTGTAAAAAGATCAAAGCTAAACAATCACAGGTCTGTGAGAGAACTATAAAGAATGGAGATGAAGTAGTTTTAAAACAGTAGAAGGATTAATTCTCAGTCATTAAAAATTGATGTGAAACAGACTTTTTCTACACATACACATTTCTATTCTGTAACACCACCTAAAATAGCATATAACAGCAACTCAGAAGTGAAAGCTCACGCTTGCTAAAGAGAAGGTAGCTGATTTCCTAGGAACAGCACATCACTTTCTTAATTTGTCAAGTTAAAAGAGCATTCAGCAACTTAACTAACAGCAGCTGAGAGAAATTAGAGCCCACGAATCTGATTATTCATTCCATGCCAAATTAATTCTAATGTGCAGCAGAAGGCATAGAGTCACATCCTTTGCTGGGTGCCATGAATACTTCCCTTCCTTCACCTCTCTAGATGGATATGGGGTGATGCACGTTTAATAGCAGAAAAAAAACCTCACAAGTTCTCCAGCAGAACTATTATGAGAAGGAAGTTATGAATTCTCATGTACAAGCAGTACCTATCAGTAACAACCAGTGACTATCAGCAAGACTCACAAAGGCTGTCATCAGGTCTGCTGTCACTGACACACATCAACACTTGGACATGGAATTCACAGAATCACAGAATGAGCTGAGCTGGAAGGGACCAACAAGGACCACCAAGTTCAACTCCTGGCTCAGCACAGGACCATCCTCAAGAGTCATACCATGTGCTTGAGAGCATTGTCCAAATGCTTCTTGAATTGTGTCAGGCTTGGTGCTGTAACCACCGTGTAACACAGTCTCTGATCTTGAGACTTGGTCAAATAAAAAAGTAAAGATTACTATGAAATTCTATGAAGAATTACTGGATGCTGTAAGCTAGTACAGGATACAACAAGATGGGAGAGTAAAGTTAACCACAGCTGTGCAGCCTGTAGAAACTAGTCTGGTTTACCCTGACTGGGAAATTAAGATAATATGATCAGTTCAGCTGCCAGTAGGAGAGACGTCTTCAATGATTTTTACACGGACAATGTAGTTAAAAGAAGGAAAACTACTGATAAAAAAATAGGATAAGGGATCTGCTATTTAGGAGTAATTTTCAAGGAAATTTTTTTAAAAACCAGTTTTAAATATATTTATCAAAAGCTTAGAAGTTTTTGGAACATTTTACTCGTGTCATTCTTAGACCTATACAGTGGTATTAGCTGAGTGCATGTAGACACACCCACATGCATAGTAATACAAACAGATGAATAAATATAGGAATAAATATGCAAAAAATACTTCCTTGTGTTCTACTGAAACTAACATTGTATTTTTGCTGCTGAAAGTCCCAAAGGCAATGCTTTTATTAAAATCTTACATTTATTATAAATGTAAACCAGTAAATTGCAGCTTTTCTCTGTCCCACTTTTTTATTAAAAGGGAATAAATCTTGGCAGAAGTACATGTTAGAGATATGGAAGCAACACTGCATCAGCAGAAGTTACAGAAAGAAAGCAATTTACAAGGATATGCTTCCTTCTGAAAAGAGCCCAAATCTAGAGTTCTTGATAAAGAATTTTCTAATACAGTATGACATATGGTGAGTGTGCGAGCACGTGTTGGAGGAGGAGATGGTGGCTCAGTGGATTAGTCATTTGCCTTTCACCTCTGGAAGCATACTTAAACGCAGTCTTGACCAGAGCTGCACAGTATATTCCAGATGGCTAAAGTGGACCTAATTAAAATGAATTCAGTGATGTCACCTCAGATCTAAATGAATTGCATGCACCACTCATTTGGCATTTTGGCAATGTCAGTTCACAAATAAAATAACCAGATTAAAATCCTCCCTTAACTCTTTTGGGACAAGTCACACTGTATGGAAATACATGCTGTCATAACTAGAAAACATACTTTTATAATTGTATTATCGGTTGCTTTAAATTCTAATGAATTCTAAATTCTAATTATTCTAAAATAAACATTTAATGAGATTTGCATGTGAGGTAAATCAATGAAGCAACATTTCAGTTAGGTGATTCAGTCAATATACACTGATTTAAAACCAGTCATGAATCTGGAAAATAATTTTAGAAAATCTTTGACAATATATTTTTCCCTCTCATGTAGAATTGAATTGAATTGAATTTCCCTCTCATGTGAATTGAAACACTGTAAATTTCAATTACAAAGAAATACTCAGAAGTGCAAAGTATTGTCAACTCAAACCCTTAATACAAAATCATTCTTTACAATTTGTTTCTGAGTTAAAAAGTAGCATTTTCTAACCTTCACAGTTTGAGAAAGTTTGACTGGAAGTATGAGGAAAGACCTTGTTTATCCTGTATACCATTTTAGCCATGAGTCTAATAACATCTGTATATTCTGAGAACCTGAGATGCAGATATGCTGAAGTAGGGTAGCTTTTCTTCCCCATTTAATTTAAATTCACTAATATTTTGTTTCCTAGTGAGGGTTTCCCCCCCATCTGAAATAATGACTTTTTTTCTTGTAATATAATACACTCAGGAATTTTATCCTCATGTATATTGTGAGGGTTGTTTTTTTTCTAAGTTTGTTTTTTCTTCCAACATTTCTTCAATGGATAGTGAACTGCTGGGCCCACAGAGATCTCCAGACCACCAGCTCATGTATTTGAAAGGCATCTGTTTATTTTTAAAATGCAAATGCAGCCTACCTCAAAGACTGACTCGCAAGAAATGAACAATCTGAACAAGTCAAGAGGTTTCCAATCAGGAGCTGTGTTCCTCCTTTTTATCAGGCTATGATCACTTGCTGTCAAAACCACTTAAACAATATCCTGGAACCTGAATGAAGTCCCCCCACAATTAAAATGAGCAGGATAATCCTGCAAGAATTATTCAGGCAAATCATTTTTCACACAGTTTAAAGTAATGATAAGGTCATTTACAAAAGAAATCAGCGCCTTTGAAATGCTGACTTGTAGACAGAGGACTGCCTGGAGGAGGGCCATAGATAACAGTGAAGACTGGCCTCCTAACACTACCCTTGCAGTCTTTGGAACTGATTCTGATGAGGAGAAGGCCCAATAAGGTTAATACCCCTACTTTGATCTCTGTCAAAGCGTACCAGCAAGAATTAATTTACATTTCAGATGAAAAAGGTTGACAGCATGAAAAGGCATCTTGTTTCTGGTATGTGAATGTGCTGTAATAGATCGGGAATTCTGAAAGGAAGTTCTGAGGAAGCTAAAGGGATAAGCTGAGCGGCTGCTTTTATTGGGAAAGAGATGAAAGGAAAACAAATTTCAATATGCGCTGTTCTGTAGAAACATGTAAGCCAAATGCTTCCTAAATTCCAAGGCCTGCTTGAGTGGGGCAGGGGGGAGGGAAAGGAGAGGGAAGTACATATAGTTTAATTATATGGTTTTGCTAATGTGGATGACGAATGCAAACAATTTATCCCACTGCCTGAAATGGCTCTTTTAAAAAAAAATACAAAGATGACTGTACTCTGTTTTACTAGAAAGCTGCCTTGAACTACCCCCACACTGTAAGATGTGCAGAGAAGGGGGAGATTTAGAGTACCTTTTGTCTCCATGTTACTAGGCACTTGGACTGTGTAATGTTATGTAAACAACACAAAAACTGTCAGTGTATTGTAAAACCTGGAAAATGGCCATGATTAGCAAGCAGAAGCTTTGATTTGAAACACAGAATAATTAGCATATCAAGAAAACCTGCACGAGAAATATTTTCAAAAATAAGAAGTCCTAAATATAGGTTTCCAAAGGCAGACAGAAAAGTGTTGAGGATTACTATCATTATTGTTATTATTGTTATTGCTATTATTATTCCCATTCTACTAGAGTATCAAAGACAGGAGGAGCAGCCAGCCTAATTAATACAAAGGTTCACTGTGTCACTCTTAACCCTGTAGTCCCTAATGTTTATTCACCCAGGCTGATCACTGAAACAGTCAAGTGCCAGGTTACAAAGGAAAACACTGTGTGTGCTGGAGGGAAGAGTACTAACAACATTCCTCCAGCATTAGGTCCAGAAGGCTCAACAGCGTCCCAGTTCACTCCCACTGCCTCTGCTCTGCCACGTTTAACACAGTATTTGAAAGATGGCAGGAAGCAACAGAGCTCTGAATGTCTCCCATGTGTGCTAACAGCAGAATATATCACTATCTTTCTCTAAAGAGCTAAAAATCTGTCTGGATAAAACTCTAAGGCAGAATGTCCCCTGCAGTCTCCAAGTGATAATGCTACACACAAGCTTCCTATTGCACCTGAGGTAACTCTCCTCTTAAGGAGCCGGTAAAAGTGAGACAGTCATGGGTTAATAGTTTCACTTTCCTTTCGTCAACAACAGGCTGTTGTAATCAAAGTCCAGGTATGTATACACTTGTAAAGGTAGCAAATACTCCAGGAAATAGGGCAGGGGGGTACTTTAAGATCTTCTCTCTGCACTATCATGAAAACAACTGAAAATGACAACACAAAGGAGAGGAAGACTGAGGAAGAGTACTTGTGCAATCCATTCCGTGCTTGTTGCCAACACAAGAAAAAATTTCTTCCATTCAGTAGAATATACTGCATTTAACCCTAGAACTTCATGACTTTACATAACAGTACATATGCAAAGCTACAAATTATTATTTGATCCTAATGATATTCTGCTCTTTTTGGTAACTAGAATGGCATTCCGTTTTCTCCTGAAAGTCACAGCAATGCTTAATTTCAGAGTAGCAAACTAGACAACACAAAAATGAATGAATTTACTGGGAATGGTTTGAAAACAAGTAAAAAAAAATACTACAAGAAATATTTTTCATATAAATTTCAGACTGTAAGATACAGAACAAGAAGTGACAAAGCTTAAGGAATTGTAGCACAGAAAACTGGTAGAAGCGATATCTTGGTTTATGCGTAAACGCGTTAGCTACAATGGTTTTTTGTCAGTCACAATCTTCGAACCTGGAGCTGGACAGAGAAGGTGTACTGCACTGCATCATATGGAGGCTGCTTCATGTTGGCAGCATCTGAAGACACCATTGAGTTCACAGCATTCACAATGCTGGTTCTTAGATTTCTGTGCCATATGGTACCCTGCTCTCTACTAGAGACCTACACAGCCCTATGGGCCTGTTCCTCCAATAATCTCTTTAAAGTTTATTCAAATTCATATTGATATGGCTGCATAGGAGTCTGGCAGATTGTCAAAAGATTGGTCAAAGCTGGCAAACCCAGCAAGCAGTCATAACAAAAACCTGGCAACCTGCCAAGATCAGTGCTCCAAACAAAGACAGAGAAATGCACGTCTAGTGTCTTCCATCCACACTTTTAGCCAAGAATTTACTTTACAGCTTTTAATTACTATATTTTGCTTTCAGAGAAGTATTTATGAAAGGTCTAAAGTGTGTGATACCTGTCACTGACATCATTTGACACTGAAGCAAAAATAATCAGAAGTAATGTTTTTTTATAGCTTTTGTTTGGACTTAACTTTTTTTTTTTGCTATAAACACTGACACACGAAAAATCACCCACAAAAAAAAAATAGGTGTTGGCAATTGAAATACTGTTTTAATTACCTGCCTGAATATGTATAGCAGCATCAGTTCTTCTGTTCCTTATTTCCTTGTACTTCCTGCGAGCTTCATATCCTCTCCAGGCTAAAAATACAAAACCATGTGCTGGAAATTACATTTATTTAAGGAATTGCTACAGAGTCTACAGGGTCAGAGATGTGCTGAAACTTTCATTTCTCCTGCCATAACTACTTCAGCCCCCACCCCCAATAGCTTTTCTCCACCCACCCACATGTTGAACTCTGGGTTCATGACTGCAGTATTCACATCCTCACAACTTCAAACACTGCTTCACTCATTCAAATTTTAATTGCCACCATGTGCTCACTGATATCCTAACTCAAAAAAAAAAAAGGGTGTGTCATCATTCTTGCTCACACAGTTCCCCAAATCACTACAAGGAAACCTGCTGAATTACTGATAATCAGCCCATCAGACCCATCTTTTGATGTATGTCTGCAATTCTGGTACATGGGCGGGACATGTGCTACTGCATTTCAATCATACATTGCATATTATTATAGACATACCTAACAATATTTTTATTTTATGCACAGGCATCACATTCTAAATATTTAAATATTTAAATAAAGATACTGCTAAATGTTATTTAAATAAAGACACTGCTAAGATGACACTTTAGAAGTAAATCAGTAATATGTGCATGAGAGAAAACACATCCAGTCATTTAGATTTCATAATAAACTGTAATTAATAAATTAACAATGTCCATGCAACTTAACTGACTGAAATACAAAGACACTTAGTAAAACAGAGATTATGAACATTTACCTGACTGTATTGCAATAGCACTATTTTCTCTTTTATCTTTTACTTTCTTGTATCTCCTTGCTCCGAGCCATCCCTTGATATAGGCTTGCATGACCACCACCCTCCCTATAACTTCTCGCAGGAACAAATTTAACTGCTCTATATGGTAATACTTAAGGAAAACCTGTAATGGAACAACAGCAAAACAAAAAAATCAGTATTACAATCAGTATTACAACCTCTTGTATTTTGCCTTCTCATTAGTCCTCCAGCAGCCTATTCAAGGATGTAATTGATGAGAAAACTAGAAAAATACTGATTGTACATAATCATAGCAATCTTGCAAATCAATTATTTGCTCTTGTATACTCGTGGAACTTCTATATTGCACTGAATATAATCACACCATTGCTAACCGTGAGATTAACTTAGTTGCTTAGAGCATTGTGTTAATAACACCAAGGTTGGGGTTCAATGCCTATATGGACCATTCACTTAGGAGCTGGACTTGATGATCCCTGTGAGTCCCTTCCAACTCAGAATATTCTGTGATCCTGTGAAAATAAATCCCACATTTACCCCCTTTACAAAGTAAATTGGACAGCGAGATCTTTTCAGGTATGAACAATTTTGAAAGATGACCTTTCTTGTCAGTGGAAACACAAATCCTGGGTTAAATTTAGTTTTAGACATAATATTGTCTAAAAGCACTCTCCCTAAGGAGGCAAATCATATGGGTGCTTACATACATTATATCTGGATCTTGGGCAAGAAAATTCTCAGTTTTTCCCTTGTGTAATGTAAAACAACTCGAAGTACTGTGTAACATCCTTTTAAAAGACGTCATTCACTCCATTTTAAACCATCAATGAAGGCTTTTGAGAGAGAGAGAAGGAGATTACCTGAAACTCCATGAATGGATAATGGTACCAGCCAGGCTCATATGATGGGTCAAATTGTGACATTTCAGCCATGTCACTATTAAGAAAATGGGAAACTTCAGGAAGTCACTACAACGGCAGGCACTGGCAGAGGTACTGTCCTTATCAAGGCAGCCATGTGCTGAATGCACTTTGGGGAGGTACCCAATGCACCCCTCCTCTTGAAGCACTAACTCAGCTGGCTTGGGAGGGCACTTCCATAACCTGGGAAGCTAATTGGAGCAAATTATTTGCTCTTTTGTTCATTCATGCAGTACTTTTTGAACCACTATTAAAAATTATTTATAAAGGTATACTATCCTTGAGAAAATTTTAGCACCCTATACCTTGGTTTTCCCAAGAATCCAGTTGTCTAGTTTAGATTTCTCCAAAATGGCAAGACAGTTTTCTCTGCTACCAAGGGGAGTCTCATGTGCCTTGAACGCAAGGTAGTAATACCTGCAAAATAGCAAAGAAAGAACTGAATTACAATCAATATGCGCTTCCACTGCTTTTCTCTAGCTCCGAGCTTTATCTCTAGAATTAACAGGCCAAATTCTTCTTTATACTCATACATACTTCATGACAGCTGTGTCTTTATAAATCATGACATAGCTCTCATGAATAGATATTTGAACATATAAATGATTACAATAATAAATTAGTTGGAATGATTATGATCAATTTTAGGATTCTGGAGCAGACCCATACTAAAGAATATTGTCTTTTTTTTTTGTCAATGTTCCCTTGAAAAGAACAGCTCCTAACAATTACGTTAAATAACCTATAGCAAACCATTCTACTAATTATTAGCATGGGGAAGAGCAATCAGATGTTCCTTAAAACATGAAGAGAAGAATGTCATCAGGGAATCTCAAAGACAGATTCCTCTGTAGCCCCACAGAATCAAGAAAATATCCCACCTTATACTGAAGAAAATATGGAGAAGCAATTCGAAAATTTAGAATTCTGCAATACTTTATTTTTTAAAAGTCAGAAGAGTATGATTTTCAATGATTAGTTCCAGTTAATCTCTATATATTAGCTCCAGTTGTCACAAGAAAGAAAAAACCCACTAAAACAGTCAGTTAAGATGAAACAGGAACAAAATGACATCTGAAGTGAGAAGTACTGGAATAAGTTCTGGACCAGAGACATAGATATTCACCAACTGGAGGCATTGCTAACTCTGAATAATGATGAGAGATTATGTATTATTGAGTTATTTTTAATGCAGCGACTTTCTCAACAATGTGGTGTTGCAAATTCTTTAGCCAAATCTTTCAAAATATCAACTCACGCCTTTTAGTAGGTTTGGAGAAACATGGTGTATTCAAAAGAAAAAAGTACATTTCCTCCACCTTATTACTGAAGTTAATAATGCCAGTTTTCACAAAACAAATGGTACTGAGTTGCACTAATAAAATTCAGATTACTCAGATTTAAAATATATGTATCACAAATATTTTTTGACATCATATAATTTCAACAGATAGCTGAGAAATGCATGGGGGAAGTTACACTCATAGTAAATTGCTGTTTGCTTCAAAAGCCAATTCAGATGGCCATGTGAGTTACACATGGAGGGAGGGAGGGAAGGCAGGGAGGGAGGCAGGAAGTGACACTGGTTGTTCATGTATCTTTTAAGGTATGTTACTGATGGGAATTTCAAAACCACTGAAGAGTTTTTAGATAGCACTGATGCAATAAAATATTCAAGGGAAATCTCGTAATTCTTTAATCTTATCATTGGCATTCCACTTACTGAAAAGTCGACTTATTTGTGACAAATATCTGAGTAAAAAGTATTTTTGAACTGTGTGATTTAGCTGCCTGACTACACCATTTTGTTCATGACAAACTTCATTATCTGTCATAGATAGTACTCTCTCCAATAGCTCTCTTTCAGGATCTAGACTATAGTTGCTTTGGTGCTCCAAAAAACCCCATAAATAAAACAATGGTTATTTTTCTTATCAAATCCTATTTTAACAAATGTTTTTATAAATTTAAACGTATCTATAGACTAAGAAAGCAAGCTATTCAGAATGACAAGAGCTTTACAAACCATGGGAGTAACTACATGGGAATAACTACTGTTTCTGTATGTTCAGTAAACATATTGTCTCTCAATATTTATTAAAAACTTCCTCTAAATGGTGATTTTCCAAACATTTTGATTTATCTAACTACTGCACAGAAGACATCTGTACCTGTTTAAATATACTTACTGTTGCTTTCCAGTTATGTCATAGAATCACAGAATATTCTGTGTTGGAAGGCACCCACAAGGAACATGGAGTCCAACTCTTGGCCTTGCATAGGACACCCCCAAGAGTCATACCATGTGCCCAAAAACATTGGCAAATGCTTCTTGAATTCTGTCTGGCTTGGTGCTGTGACCATTTCCATGGGGAGCCTATTCCAGCGCCCAGCCACCCTCTGAGTGAAGAACCTTTGTCCTGATATCCAACCCAAGCCTCCCCTGGCACAACTTCAGGCCATTCCCCCATGAAAAGTAAGGCAGAAATGACTGTACTCATCAGAAATAAGGACTACCAATATGAGACTGGCTATTTATTTTTAATTATTTCTCCTCCAGAACTCCTTTTGTAGTGAGCATTCTGCACCATATTAGGTCTCTAGATTTGTGTTCCAAAGCTCAAATCCATGTGTTGGCGGATATTTTTAAGTAAACACTTTGGTTTAGTGCCTGTTTTCACGACTGAATCACGTAATTACAGACATCCAAGTAATTTGACATTATGTGCTCAGGAAAATTGTATGGCAGCACAGTGTGTGCAACACAGGGTCATCCAATTATTTTATCTAATTAAAAATCTTTGTACAGCAATGGATCCTATGGAAAATTTTGGGGGAGGGTAAAATGTTTCACTCTTATGTATCTGGCAAAAGCATGCAAATACTGTACATGGTGAAATGGCAGAGAATATGCCTGAAAAAAAGCTTTGGGATATATACAACTGTTCATTTTGATTTACTGGTCTAATTTAATCTCTGTCATACTTATGTAAATCTACTGTGCAGAGATCACAGAGTGACCTCTACTTGCAACTATCACCAAGAAATCAGAAACTCATTTTCAGAAAAGTAGGGCTAGAAATCACATTTGCTTTCAGATGAGATGAACATTTCACAACTCTACCTTTTTATTTCCAAATATTCACTTGTTATTTCAGCATGAAATATGGTAGCCAGGAATATTTCAGTGTCCTACATTAAACCAATACTTTTATTGTTATTTTAAAAATATATGTTTATGATGCTTCATGTGCTATTTCATAAACATGCACATACTTGTGCAAAAACATATCCTTTTCCTGGGTTATACATCCTGCTTGAAAATTTCCTACACCCGGCACACACTCATCAACATGTTTCCTAAAAGTACTTGACTAATCACATTCTCACTAGCAGTAAGACTAAGTAAGAGGAAAGTAATTTCCCCTCAGAAGAACTGATTTCTCAAACCTGATATAACTCTGGAATTCTGCATTTCTTAACTAGTGGTTTTTACTCTGCAATACATACTATTCTTCATGGATGTGAATATTATTTCAGAAAAAAACTTATATTAAAATGGGATTAACTGTACTTGCTAGTCACTAGAAATAAACCAACATTTTTTAAAAGTTGAATTTAACCTTAGAATGCAAAGCTAAGATGTGCAGAAGTAAGGTTAACTGCTAAAGACATCCAAGTATGCAAAGATATGGAAAACTTCAGGAAGATGCTATGCATTAACTATCTGTTTAGGTACCAGGCATTTTAGTGTGGGTGGTTTCAGACTAAATAAACTGACTGGAAACAAATGGTTCAATTTCCCACCCCTCCCTGAAGGCTAAACTGTGGAACTGTTCCATAAAATGCATTTAAACAGCACCATTAACTACTGTAGCAGTGTCTTTTACTGAAGCTCCCTTCACATTTCAGACTTAAAGGCTGCATCAATTCTACATAATTAACTCAAAAAAGTAATGATTAACCCTTTTTCTCTATAAAACAAATCTTTGTACTAAAATGTAATGGCCTGAGGTGGATAATGGATAATGATATGTGAAAAGCACGAGGTCCAAAATCCCTTTCTAGCCAGACCACAAACAACAGTAGGAAGATTCTCAGAATCACAAAATTATTTGTCCCTTCTCAGCCCTGGAACCAGAAACTTTAAAAAAAATACATTTTTTTAGACTTACAAGAGCTGTAAAATTACTTCCAAAAATTCCTATCTTGTATTGGTTGTATCTCACCTCTTTCAGAAACTTTCAAATCTGAGTTCACAAAAATAATTATGTTTGACTCCATATTAAGAGTATAAATTAAAAACATAAATAGAAATGATGCAAAATCCAAGATACTCTTGAAATTCAGTAATAGATACCTAGCACTTACACTGTTAATCATCTGACAAATACAGAATCAGAAATACTCTCAGAAAAGCCTAATTTGGTGCAATGTGCATATACTATTCATAAGCAGCTAGCAGACTTTCCACTCCTATGGTTTTCCTATCATCTCCATCCTGCAATCACTTACCACTGTTTTGTGAATGGCAAACATCTAGAAAGTGTATATGGAAGCTACAGTAGTTCACCATATTTAAAGTGTATGCGCACATTCTACAGACCTGGTGAAATCTTAAAGCCACTGAAACAAACGAACATTTCCATAGATAATAGTAAAATCAAGGTATCGGACAACGTTAACATTTTGTTTACAGAAATCACTTATGAACTTTGATATAGTGCAGGTTTACTGCTAAAAGTAGGCTTGCAATAAAAATGCATCATTTAAAAAGAAAGATTTTTTTACCTGTAGCAAGTCTGTTGACTTCTAATCTAATTCAGTGCTTCCCTGATTTTTGCATAAGCAAGCGTATCACAACCGAATTTTTGGCATTAAAAGAAAGCACTTACTGAGGTTATATGTTTTACAGGATTTTGTAATGTTTGACCAGTTTTAATTCCTAGCTCCACTCCATGCAAAATGTGACTTATTAAGGCCAATGAGACTTTATGTGGTCATGAGGAACGTAACACTGGTGGTTTAGAAACTGTGTATGCCATGTGTACTAACAGTGACCTTATGTAAATTTGTCCTGTGAGATTGAAAAAGCAGAACCAGCCTCACTGGGATCACAGTTACAGTAATAGCACTGGTATTGCTGTGACTGTATGATCAGAGTAACATCATCTGACCACTGTAGAATAGGTAAATGGCTTATAGTAAAAGTTTATCCTGCATCTTAATGCAGTACAAAAATTTAATGTGTAATATAAACAGGCAGGAAAGAAAATAGACAATCCTTAAATAAAACTTGTGCAGAAGTTCTCAACACATTCCTATGAGCTGATGAAGCAATACAAGTATGACATAGATTTAGTACCATTGGCCTACTGAGTCCCTTAACATTCAACCCACTGCATAGTACATGCAACATAAAAGGAGGATCCAGCTGGGGGCTATGTGGTGAGGACACACCTGCACCCCACATCATGTCACGTGAAGCTCCAGGGGCACTCAGCAAGGAGTGTTCCTTCCAGTGGGACCTTCATGAGGAAGCACAACTCCTTTAAACTGCTATGCAGTGCATGGTCACCACATGACCCCACATTTCAGGCACACCTGGTTGACTGACCAACTTAATAACCCGTACCTAAAATCTGAGATTCCAGCCTGAAAGATGGGCCATGTTTCTTCACAGCAAACATAAGACAGATGCATGATGTCATGGGGTGCAAGACAAGGCCAAGGGAGACAAAGTGTCTAAGACTTGACAGGGATACAGTGTTTACAGGGACTGCAGATTACATTTTTCCTACTCTAAGTAAAAGAATATGTATATTTATATACATAAAACAGATGGTAATATACTTGGCTGAAGAAACACTGTGTGAATGAGTTACAATTAAGCCCTCTCCTCACCATCTGTTTTTTAACCCAATAAACTACATCCAGGTTTGCAAATAATCTGCTCTGCATGAAAACAGAAGACAGTAAAGAGTAACATTAGACAGAGCTTTATCTTTTGTTTACCTCCCACCTGATAAACTCTGAATGGGTCTGCTCCCTGCCTTTGATTGTTTTGTCCTCATATTTCCTGCTAAGAGTTTACAAAACAGCATTATTGAACAGGCAGATAAGAAGCACACCTATTTGTTTAATAACATCAAGGGAGAAAAAATGCTGGCTCATCCATTTTGTTGTTCAGTTGCTCAAAAGGATCAAAATACCAATTAACTTGCTAGCTTAAAAAAATCTTTGATATCCTTACATTTACTGACATTTTGAAACTCTTTTTCATACTTGCCTAATGTCTTTTTGATTATGAACAAAGAAGTGCCAATCTGTTTAGCATTTGACCTGTTTTCTCAAACATTTTTATGTATTCAACTACTTAGTTCCTAAAAACACTTGACTAGTCATAGCTGTAAGTTGAAGAAAAATGCTTCTTGTTTCACTGATAGATTTATAAAGTATTGCTTGATTTTATTTGCAAGAGCAAAAGAGAATAGAATTTGTTTTAAAATAAAGCATGAGCTGAACAAATGAGCAAGAACATCTCCCTTCCCACCCTCACGTATATTCTGAACTCAGAAGTCTTTGCTATTGTGGAAATTAAATCTACTCCCCTCTCCTTCCCTTTTTGTGTTGACTTTCTTTCCTTAACAGATTACATCAAGTTGGACTAAAAACTTGGGGAGTAATTGACAAGATGTTAACCACAACTTGCTCTTATCTGCAGGAATGAAAAACTACGGTCAATGCTGGTTTTCTTACCATTAGTTTGCAAGGTTGTACTCAAATTCAGCACATTTTTGAATGAAAAGGAACTCCTGATAAGAGAAGGCCTAATTTCCTCTCATTTTACACTAATTCCTGTGGAGTTAATCTTCGTTCACTAACGTGTAAATTGAATAAAAGTTGTGGTTAATAATTCTGCTTTCAGTTGCTTCAGGATATTGCAAATGGATTAAACTTATTAATTATTGCAAAAATTAATCTGTTAAATGTGCTCTAGAATGGTGTGACCTTACTAAAATTAGTAAGGTCACAAAAGACCAAGTGACATGAGCAGCTCCTCATATGGCCCCCTTCAAGGCCCTTCACTATCTTTGTTGTGCTTTTTGGACACTTCTGTGTAATTTTAATGCCTTATATTGTGGTGGCCAAAACTGCACGTACTATTCAAGGTGAGGCTGGCCCAGAGCAGAGCAGAGTGGGATAATCCCTCCCATGCCTGGCTGGTGATGCTGTGCCTCATGTCCCCAGGAGATGCTTGGCCCTCCTGGCTGCCAGGGCACTGCTGCCTCACATCCAACTTGCCAGTGACCAGGACCCCCGGGTCCCTCTCTGTGGCAATGAGCTCCAGCACCTCATTCCCCAGTCTGTCCGTACATCCAGGACTGCCCAATCCCAGGTGCAGAACCTGGCACTTTCTCTTGCTGAACTTTATATAGTTGGTGATTGCCCAGCACTCTAATTTGTCGAGGTCTCTCTACAGTCCCTTCCTGATTTCAAGGAGTCAACAGCTACTTCCAGTTTTGCATCATCTGTGAACTTGCTTAGTATCACTTCCAGCCTGCATCCAAGAAATTTACGAGGACGCTGAGAAGCACACGGCTGAGGATGGAATCCTGTGAAACCTCATGAGTGGCTGGACACCAGTCTGATGTCACCCCATTCACTATAGCCCTTTTGTGCCCAAACTGTGAGCCAGATGCTCACCCATTGCAATGGCAGGTTTATCCAGCTGTGTGCTAGACATTTTGTCCTGAAGGATCCTGTAAGAGACAGTATCAACAGCTTTACTGAAATCCAAGAAGATGACATCAGCTGGCTTCTTCCCTAGGTCAGCCAGGTGGGTTACTTTGTCATAAAAGGAAATCAGGTTTGATAAGCAAGACTTTCCTCTCATGAAGCTGTGCTGGCAGTGACTGCACAGTCTTTCAGGTGTTTTTCAACACCTCCCAGAATAATCTTCTCCCTAACTTTTTCAGGCACTGAAGTGAGACTAATGACTCGCTTTAAGTAGATTCATTAATTCTATATTGTCTGAATAACCAACCTCCAGTTCAAAAAATATGACACCATAATCTAGCCATTCACTACTTGCTCTATTGCACTCTTGCACTATTGCCTAAATGGTTAATGGTAGTGCTTCTGCTCATTGTTGAATTGCCAGTCCTACACACTGAAAACCAGTAAATACTACACAAAGACACATTTAAAATATAGAGGAAACCATAATTATCATGAAGTTATATTGCCATCATAAAGACAATAGCATTTCCTGAATAAAATTTATAACTTTTTGAGATAGAGAATATGTATTAAAGCCAGTAATAGCAGCCCTGAGGAGGATTAGGGTGAACAGAGATTTGATTATCATTCATGATATCTCTAAGATAAATGACTCTGCAAACCTAAATCTGAAGCTTTCATATTAGTTCAGTCTTTAACATGTGTACCTTCAGCTTCATATGATGGCTGAAGGTCACTGACCTTCCAAAATCCTTGAATTATCTGAGCAGGATGCATAATTTCTACTTGTTGCCTCTACAGAGAGAACCATGGGGACAGGCTTGCTACTTGTGCTCACCGCAGGTTTCCCACCGTTTCCAATTAGAGATCAGATATCTCTTGTAGTCTTTAACTCTGAAAGTCCCTGTCTTCATTAGACGTTGAGACCACACACCTACACCACATACCTATGAACATTTGTAGAACTTTCTGTACTTAAACATAGAATATACCTTACTGAACAGAATATTAGGAAAACAGCCCTATTATACAAGTCTTACCTTTTTACAAACTCTTCAAAGAGGATGCGATGAGAATACCCTTTCTGACGTATCTTGACAGTTTCCAGAATTCCCGTGTATCGTAGCTGCAGCAGAACTCTCTCATGAGAAAACGTCAGTGCTTCTCGGTCATCGTTAGGTTTAATGCAGCGGATAAAGTGAGGCTGTCCAACAACCATTTTGGATAAAAGATCCATGAGGGAATACTAGTGAGGAAAATAAAGATGCACATACTTGACAAAAAACTGCAATGAAATGACTTAAACAGGAGATTCATATTTGTAAACAGTTTGTAATGCTTGATTGTATTTTAATCTGTAATGTTAATCTACATTGCCTTTTATTCATTTTTAAGATTTCAGCTGAAACATGGAACCTATTAAAAATTTTCACTTTTAAAAAAATTTAAATATTCTTGATCTGATCTCTTACTTCTTATACCTTTCTCTTCTCCTTATATCACATTTCTATAGTTGAAGAATGTCCATTAAAAAAAAATAAAGTTGAAAATTGTCCTAACTCTAATTCTACTGTAGACACATTTGATTGACCAAATATCCCCAAGTTTTATATATACATATAATATACAATGTATTATATATATACCTATATAATATAAGCTTTACCATGAAACAATCACTGAAATTCACAGCAAATGAATTTTTGCACCCAGGAAAGGGTTGCAAGGAGTCATCAGTTCAGTGCTCTGTCCACAGAGAACACGAGATGTATCTTTAACATTTCAGGTCCATCTCTGTTACATTAATTTTTCAGAATCACTGAGAATATAAAGTGCACAGTTTCCGTAGAAATCTGTTCAACTGCTGTATTATCACGACTGTTCATAAAGTTCTTAGCATCTTACATAAATCTTTCTACAGAAATGTAGGTCCATTACTTCTTTTCCTATCCACCCTAGACACGCAAAACCATTTACTCTGTTTCATTTTAAACTAAAATGAAAAATGCTTGATCAGAGCATACATATTTTTTCCACTGACTTCTCTGAATACTGATACTCCTGCTCCATATTCACCTCATTAAGCTGTTGCACAATAAGTATGTCTTGCCAACTATGTTCAATCTCATATAACCTTATGTGTCTCAGAATCACATACAATTTCAAGCTGATTGTTGTCACCTTGCTGCAGGCTGCACATGTGTTGCGGTCTACTTCCACACTCACTCCCCCATTACACTTTTTTTTCTTTTTACAGCTCCTACAGAGCTGGCTTTTGTGTGGCTCTGTGCAAGAGCACTCTAAGTGCACACCTGTGTGACAAGTCTGAATGTCAGCGTCCTTGCACTCTCCACACTGGGGCAACACCTCAGTATTCACCAGCTTCCTCTACACCCTTCCTTACACTATTCTACAAAACAAATTGATCAGGTATTCCTACACAGCTTGAAGCTTTGACTCACATTGGTTAGCACAATTCTGTGAACTTCCCTATTCTGCATGGCACAAGTGCAGCCCAAGAGCCAACTACTAAAACTTTTCCACTTTGCAATGACTGCAAGAAAAAAACAGTAACCAGGAGTCTCAAACTAGCAGTTTCTTGACTCCTAAGCTTCCAGTTCCAACATTCTCAATGCCCTTTCCCTGCCTGTTTGATTTAAACACATGAGCAGAATGCGCATTACCTCAGACAGGATTACTACTGATAAAATGGCAACCTGTATGATTTACAATACCACCTCCAAAAGATGGATTGTTTTTTACTTATTAGCATTAATGAAAAATCCTAATCTTTAAAGGTATGTATGCCTCAGCTTGTGAGAAAATATGAAGACTTTAGTGATAGCATTTGTTTTATTTGCACAAAACTGGTGTTCTGCTTATAACAAGACCTGTTCTAGACTTCTAGCATTTTAGACAGAAAATAGTCTAGGCTCTAGATTCTGTTATCAATGTACTCAATGAAATAACAAAAATACAAGTATGAGGAAATAAAGAGAAAAAAGAAAAAAAACCCTTTATTACTCTACAGAGGCCTTTTAACAGAATAAAAAAATTCTCTGATATTGCTCTTTGATCTTAGTATCCCACAAATATTTTACATATATCTATTGGTCTTATTGTTTTCATTTTCATTTTTGTACCCTAAAATAGGAAGCCATAGTTTGCCGCTTCATGTTAGTTGTTTCCTCAGGATGCCTCATAACCTCCATTGTGTCAACCTGGAAGACAAAACTCTGATGTTAGGACTGTTCCAGAAACACTGCAGACCCACCCCACCTCGCCTATGAAAGCTGGGTTCAGTTTTTGTTATAGTCATTCCTTCAGGTGTGAGTACTTCAGAATATTTTATCAGAGATAGCAAGGCCAGCTTCTAACAGATGCAGGACACACACTGAGTTTGGAGAATTCTCTAAGCATTTTGAATTTTTTTTCATAGTGTAAGAGCACTCTAGACTTATGATAGTACAATACTCAGCCTGTGAAACAGCTGTCAAGTTGCAATACTTTAGGAACTGATTTCTAAGAGGTATTCCTTTTATTGCCACTACAATGAACTCCAACAGGACTTGTATCTATAAGAAGAATTATCATATTTGTAATAGCCAGGAAGTAAATTGAACTGCCTTATTTTGCTCATGTATGGAAAAAATACTGTAGGATAATGAGTGGTAAACAAAGTAGGTAGTCTCAGAACATCTAAGTCTGTTCCCTTTTCCTACTATGGTGACTATTAATTACTTTATATTGCCATTTTGATGCCAAGAATCTCAGCAATCTTATCCTGATGAACTGCCACAGCATACCACTTTTTCAGCATTGCAGAAGAGTTATTTTTAGAGGATATACATGGACAGTGAACATACTGCTCCTTATAGATTTTAGTTGTATTGTTAGTACAGCTGTTTGTATCAAAATGAAACCAGAATTTATGAATGAGTATAACTGTGGTTACCCATAACAAGCAGATTGTGTTGCTATATTACAGCTCAACAAAATTAAAGAAAATTAACCAGCATCCTGTTTGCATGGAGCATTAACAGCATTTTAGCATTCACTTACTTTGTGGCAGTTTACCATCTGCTCTGACCAGGTGGCATTTGTATAAACCAGATAATGCTGTTGTCAGCACCTGTGCTACACTTCCCGGACTTTGCTCCATACAATCATTTTGAACACTCACTGACTTAAGAACACTCTTCTGGACACTAAAATAATTGCTGAAAGATTATAGTTCTCAATAAAGTAACTGAGACTCTTACCTTCAGGAGGTATTTAGGAGACTGCATGCAAAATATAAAGGAAATGAAGCGCTAAGTAATAATAGATAAAAAAAACTGATTTTGTGTTGGGGAAGAAATCAAAAGAAATCTGGTGAGGTCAAGATTCAGAGCACAGATGGCACAAAGGAAGACAGAGTTCAATAAGGATGACCATAAAAATTTCAATATGCTTTTGTAATCCATAATGTTCTGGCCCAGAGTGGCATACATGCACTGGTATACATTAAAAAAAGAATAAAAAAGAGAGATGCAGTTTGTTAACAGAACACCCTGTAATATATTCCAGGAAAAATGCCTTATCTGCACAGGTGACATCAAATATCTTAAGAGGTTATGTGACAAAGTAAATATCAATGAACTAACCAAAACAGCAGGCATGCCCATGGGGAAGGATCGGGAATGTTTCAAGATTATCTTGGAAAGACACCTAGTTTCTGGGGACTCTAAATCTCTAGTAAATGTCAGGTAGAAGACCCAAGCCATAACAGTGAACACTGACAGTAAGTTCAGAATAACTGGTAATATTTAATGTTAAAAGACACACAATTTAATTATAAATAAGATCAAATATAGAACAAGAGCAAATAGCTTGAGGAATGATCTGAGCCCAAATGCCAATGAATATGAGGTTCTAAATAGGATTTTTCTCTGTCTAGAAAAGCAGAGACTAAGTGATGCTGTTGGAGATTGACCACTCACAACCTCTTATATTCATATCTCACATATCTGCTGCTCAATAAAGGGCAGTATCATCTCCTTTTCACAGCTGCTTATTTTCACCAAAACTGTACCATCTTGCTATCTTGGGACTGCCACTGTATCAAATATGGCTTACAACAGGCTGCTGGGCTCAAAAGAGTTTTGTTATGGTTTGGGGTGTTTTTGGGGCAGCAAAGGGAATGAATGCACAGAAAGACAGATGGTCAGAAATACTCAGAGATGTAAAACAATTTTTCTCAGAAAATTAGGCTGAAAGCAGTATTGTTAGATTTCTCTTGCTATGAATGAAGTTGTAAATTCAGATCTGTGCAATATGTAAGAACTAGAATAAATTTCCAAATCTTTTTGACAAGGAACGTTTGAAGTTTTCATCAGAAAAATTCTGACAGACCCTGAAGCTGAGAGGATTTTCTTGTAAGACTTTTTAAGAAGTTTTGTCTCCAATTACTGCACAACACTGCTTGTCTATGAAGCCACACAATTTTATGGTAGGGCAACAACCTCACGTACAACAGACAATAGGCATTCTTACAACTGGCTTGTTAGAAAGTGACAGAGCATAAAAAGAATGTCATGATCTAAGAATAAGAATGTCATGGTACCTCATATTTTAAATCACTAGCTTCTCTTTTTAAACAAAAATGAAGATATTTCAACTATTAAGTCACATTTTTACATGACAGTCATAGTGACCTACAATAGGAATTCATATAATTACAACTGTAATGGAAAACAGCCTGACCTACAAAAGCCAAACTGTTTCATCACTAACAAGATTCCTTCTAATAGTTTTGAAACAATGTTAAAAGAACAATTTATGACATCATATCACCTTATGAAGTCACTTGAAATTATGACTCTCCACATATTGACCACACCTGCTGCTGGCAAGGTATGAAATACTATAAAACCAAAAAATATGTTAAGCAAAAACCCCTCTTAAATTAAATAATGATAAGAAACTTCCAAACAAAATTATTACATTTGGATTTTTAAAAAAAATTTAAAACAATAATTTAAAATATGTTCCCTGACATTTTTTAAATTAGGTGCTTTACAAAATTCTAAGAAATAGTTTATTTTATCTACAAGTATTGAAATTAACATTTTCTGAATAGTGTTGCACTTCTGCATGTCTTTTCCTTTAGTTCCTTTTAAAAAGTTTGAAGGATGAGTAAAGTCCACTTAAACAGTACTTATTAACTGACTATGTTTAGTAAAGCTCTAGAAGTGAACCGCTCTATTACAATCCTGCTGTATCAATAAAATCCCTGCTTAGAAGAAAGCTTGTGCTGAATATAGCTGGATGCAGAAGACAATGTATACATAACACAAGAAAACTGGAAAGGTCACCCTTCAGCACTGAAAGTATTTACACCAGACAGGAAATAATAGTCTGAAACCCACATCTGTATTTGCAGGTACAGTGAAGGATATAGACATCTGGATGACATAAATTGCCACACTGATGTTTGAGCCTGAGCTCCAAATACCAGAAGATAGCAAGAAGAAATAGAAAACCCAGAACACAAAATTTTGTAGACTTTTGAACACTTGCTGTTACCAATCTTGTTTTAAAAATTTATTACTGTTTGCTTTGAAAAAAACCCAAACCCCCAAACCTTAACTAAGCTAACTCTAACAAGTACCACTTAGGAAGCAGGCAGGAAGTGTACATACCATCAGCTTCAAGGGACAACAGGTTTCCTCACAAAGTAAGTGCTCTCAGTTGTAATCCTACTAATTGCCATAAAATTATCCCATCTTTTTGCAGTTATGCCGCATACTTTCATGGCAAAATTCAGCAGCATTTAAATTCTACAGTTCTTTTTACAGAATAGTGGTTTTGCTGAGTAATGTTTTTCCAGTTATCTACCAGTCACAAACATCTCCCGGTTTTTCACTTCCAAGTTGAATAAACAAGAAATATATATTTTAAAAATTATTTTGCCTTTCATACTGTTAAATACACTATTCAAATTTTACTGAGTAAGACCTCTTTCTAGATAAAATTGTCAGAGGAAAACCTTGACCTCTGGAATAAAGAGGACTATTGATATCGATATAACAGATTCCACTCCAAAGGTTTAAAGATTAATCAGTAGGAAACTGATTCTTCACTGAATTCTACAATAGGATCATCACTAAAACTGGAAACCATGCTCCAAGACAAAGTGCATGTTACTGGTAGTAGAGGCAGACTCTTATTTGGTAAGAACCTCACTCTGTACCCACATCAGCTAAGTATTGTGTACACAGTCTTGCTGTAGTATTTTATAAACAACTGTCTGTCCTCAAAGGGAACACTACTGACCTTGATACGCCCAGCACTGAGCTGCGGAGGCAGAGACCGAGATGCTGCTGTCACTCTGGCTCTTGCTTGTGCCAAATTACCTGTTCAAAAAGAAAGAAATTCATACTGCAAAAACTATTGAAGAAGCTTAGAGGAGAAAAACTTTTACTGTGTAAAATCAGTTTGTACAATAGTACTAAAAATAGCAGACACCACCACACTTCTTCCACACCCCTCTCATTACCAATTGTGCCTGCAGAGCATTCAGCACAGGCATGACAGAGTGCAGTGTTGATTTAGAGGGGAAGAAAAAGTCAGTGATAAGGTGGTATGTCACTGACCTTAGCTACTGAGCTGATGAAAACAATGACAGCACAAAGGCATACAGCTCAATCACTAGTAATCAATTTCTCTGTGACTCACTGAGAGATTTCAAAGAGCAAAAAGACTACAGAATCAATCTTGTTTCTATGAAATCACATGGATCTTCAAGTGTTAAGACAGTATCTTAAACTCACAAACTAACGAGAGAGATGAGAAAACGATAAGACAGCACCATTTTTTGACCTTCTGACATATAATTATCAATCTTATTGTCACTCCGGGTTTTTAAAGACTGACTCAACTTCCCTGGTAAAAATATATTGTGGTGTCAAGCGAAAGACTAGTGCCTTTTTTAAAATGTAAGGTATGACGTGTCCTAAACTTTTTCTTCTGTACTTGTAGAAAGCCAAAGTCATCACAAAATAGCTTTTAAAAATAAAGCCTAGGAGAAGAGAGAGGAAGTGATATCGGACTTGCATATGCAAGACACTCTGTATATTTCAAAGTTTTAGCAAGTCTAGCACAAGATGTCCAAATGTTTTCTCTGGCTATATCTTCAGAGGCTAAACTGTGATTAATAGCATTGAAAGAACCCTTTGAAGCAGGATTGGTGACATCAAAGCCCTAATCCATGGGTGGCAGGATTTTTATAATGAGTGGGAAGCATTTTAACACATTTCAAAGGATTTACAGCATGAATAAACAATAGGCCTCTGCAGATGTACCACACACCTTTCAGAACCAGAACACATAAATAAGTGTCTATTTTAATTTAAATGTAAATAAAGTGTTAACACTTCTTTCAGATGCTAAATGACTTGTTTGCATCAACTCCGGTGTTTAGCTGTTAGCTTTACAGAAAGGCAGTAACTCTAAACAGTCTTCAGAGTTTTGCTAAACTGTGCATTACATAACTAGTAAGGAGGCAGGATGGGAAAAACGAAAACCAAGAACACCAAATCACCGGTAAAGAAACCCAAATTCTGGTAATAATTCCCTAAGAGAGCAGAGCAAATCCAGTGTCCACTGTAACACTGAACAGAACTTTTGCTCTTAGTTTCTTTCCTCTGAACAAGAAAAATACCAAACCCTCGAAAATAATCTGGAGGCCAGCACTCAAACGCAGCACTCTTCATTCCAACATTCCGAATTCATTTAAAGAAGTATTTATCTTTTAAGCTGCTGGCACAATACTGCACAACTGGCACGTCATTTCCAGATCTAAAATCATATGTTACCTGACAGTTTAAATCATGGTCCAGAACACAAGGTATGTCCACTATTTTGGAAACTGCTGTAGGCTGTTATACTATGCATGTTAATGAGAACCACAACTGTTTGGGAAATCTTGAATATCGATGCACATGCATGGTACATACTGTAAATGCATGTATCTCTCCAAAGTTAAAATGAGGACTTTAATGAACAAGTAGATGGTGAAATAATTTTTCTCTCAGTTGCAATTTTGTTGCAATTTTGTTATTTTTGTATGTTAGAAATTACTCTTTTGGGCCTTTTTTTTTTGGCTAAAATAGCTTGGAAAGGTTGTTTTTGGCTAAGTTTCAGATTAGCAAGTCTAAAGCTTAAAAACCTTGCACTGAAAAACTGGTAACACATGATAAAAGAGGAGAGTTAGAAGAAGAAAGGACTTTGAATCAGACTGTTTAAAATTACTAAAATTTCATTGCATTTTGTAAAAACATTAAAAACTCTAATAATGAAATAAAATTTGGGAATAAAATTCTATAGCTGCTCTAGGTTCACCATGCTCACTGTTGGCATTAGCTTTCTAGGCTTCATAATTAATACCCCTGAGGTCTCCCTTAGTTTCTCTAGCAAAACTAAAACTAAATATTTCTGATCTGGTAAGCTAAGCAAATAAATAAACCTTTTAATTAATCACAAATCTTTAATGACTTCACAAACAAAAATCAAAACAAAATAAAACAAAACCCCCCAAACCAATAAAACACCAAACAAACAAAAACCCCGAAGTGTTCAGTGCCCACTTAAAAAAAAAAAAGCTTTACCTATCGTGCCTTTGTTCAGTAGTTACTTCCTTCTAGGAATGGATTCTTACCAGTGCTTATTTCATGTGTCAAGTGAATTCCTATGTAATTACTTGTAGCATTACATTGAATCCATGGAAAAAATATTACTAGGATTTTCTTTTTCAGCTGGAACACAAAATGATACTTCAATAAAAATTTCTGAATTTCTTATCCCATGTAGCTCATGCAGAGGAGAAGTAACTACCAATCTTTAACATGTCTAAGCCATTAAAACTAATGAACAGAATTAATGTGGTTTGAAAATTAGTCTACATAATAAGAAATGTTTCACCCAGGGTCAGCATGGTGTTCACGGTCAGTAAAATTTGGCACCTATCCCTGCATTTGATTTTAATTTACAAGGTAATTTATGCCTTAACACACCAAAAATAATTAAATGTTCATCCACTTTGTGAAAAGCATCAATATTGAAGAACAAATGTTTATAGGTAATAACATGGGTAGCTTGAACTGTCATGGGTTCCTCGAAAGGTTAAACTGGTTAAAGGGTGAAAGATTGCCCTGTGCTTTTCAGAAATCCAACTTCATACCAATTATATAGTCAAAACTTTAGACGAAATACAAATGCTACCTATATTAAATCCAACCCCATAAAATGGACCAACTAAGTCATAAAAAACCCTCTCAAAATTGTCCTATGTTTTGGGGATTTTGGTTTTGGGGGTTTTTTGTTTGCTTTTTTGTCTGTTTGCCTATTTATTTTTTTTTTTTGAGGGAGGGGAAAGAAATTAATGGTTAAAGTTAGGATTCATCTTTTAAACATGTACATGTTTCATTTTACTCACATGCACTTCAGTTCAATGGGACTACTCCTCTGAACAATTAAGGGTCCTACCTATGCACATGGATCAGAGACTAAGGTCTCTGGGACTCATTGTGACAATGGAGGAGTCAGTCAGACCTAATTTTTCTCTATTTGCCTCTGTTCAATAAAGTTAAGAATTAAATTAAAGCATTTTCTTTAATACTTTGAGAAGTTTCAAAAGTTTGTGAAATGGTCTTGGAGTTTTCAAGGGAAAAAGAAGTAGCAGCACAAAATCTATGCACTCCCTGGCTAAGCTTAGCGTCAATGCTCAGCCAACCTCCCTTTGTCTTGAAGCTGTTTAGATCACACATCTCTGCAAAAATGTTCTTCGCTGATGCCTCATTTCAGCTAGGTGAGAAAGACCATATTATCAAAGAACTGCATCTCTTCTATTATGCAAAGCCAAGCAGAAGACGTTTTTAAAGTCTTTACATCACACACAAAGAAGAAAGGTGTTTTTTTCCTTTTTCAAGTTGGACTTTGGAAGTGGTCTCCAGATCTCAAAAAGGACTAGTCAGCATTCCTGGCTTCTCATTTGCATTCCTGGTAGTTACTCACTGTGTAATCTGACTGAATTAATGATTGCTCTGGCTGTTGAGTTTATGCACTAATTAGGAAAAGTACCCACTCTGGCTGGATGTTCTGATGTCACCTACGGTTTGTACTTCATTTATTCTTAGGTGATGTGTTCTGTAAGCAGTACCAAGAAAATATTAGCAATATCAGCACTGTATTTATAATCTCATTTTGGTTATGCCTGCAATAGATTACTCCTCCCAAAGTGAGAGCATGCCAGGTAAGAAATATTTTAAGCTTTGATACAACATTCAGTTTGTGAAATGCAAATGACTTACCAAGAAAAAGCCGAATGACAATGTCACCCGACTGTACGTGCTGCACCAGGGATATTACTATTGTATAGAGGGCAAATACAAGCTCTTTCCTTATCCTCATATATGTTATTAATTTCTTTCATGCTTCTAGCTCAGAAAAAGAGGTGCTACTTCAGACCCCATTTACAGTATAATATGGTCAGAAATGCTACAATGCATTCATATTTCATTGATGTTACTTCTAACCACAGCCAAGCACACACTCCAGAAGAGGTACGGGGCCAGACAATGTCTTTGACATACACAGATTCTTCTCTGTCTCTCCTTTCGGTACATTTTATCTGGCCAAAGGAAGTCGACTGCTTATCTCCATAATGCATTTTCATCTGCTACTGTACGACTAAGCTTTTAGTTCAACTACAAATGAATACATGTACTTTTTTTATTGGGTACTAATTTGAATCTGTCTATCAAAACTCTGTTCTTTTGAGTCATTGAGAGTCATTGAAGTAATTTAAGCTAATCTTGTGCAATAAAAAAGCTAAGAATCCAATTTTCTCATATACTACACATTTTACACAAGAACATATTTATAAAAATACTGTCTGCAGAGCACAACTATTAATACAGATAGACTTCAACTACTACTTCTTCTGAGAAGACAATTACTTTACTTTCTATTCAAAATAAAATCAAGAAATATTATTTCCAAAAACAGATACATATTACCAAACAGAATCTAATCAGCTTAAAAGCTTAGTAATAGTGAAGCCCACCTGGGAATAACCTAATTATGAATATTTGTTTCAGGAGAAAAAAATATGCATATTTTTGGCCCAGATTATTTGAAATGAAAAATCCATGCCATACTGAACTGAGGAATTCTGATACTGATTCTCAATTAGATTAAGGGTTTCTTTAGTGTTTTTAGCATGAAGTAGACACCAATCATATTTACAGATAATTAAAAACTTTACATTGCTAGATTGGAGAACCTGAGTATAAACTCAGTGCTTTCTATTGCACACATTGCAGTCACTTCAGTGGTCACTTCCCACATTAGGAAGGCACAGCACCATGTCTACAGCAACAAATAAAACTTAGCTTGTAAGCATCAGCGCTGACTGCTACGTTAAAGTATTGTTTCCACACAGTAGGTTAGTAGGCTTCTTGTAGAACATAAGGGAACAGAGACACCAACAGCAGCTGAGATGAAATGAAGGTCAAACTGCCTACTGTATTCTGTACATATCTACACACATAGTGTCTATATATACTATACATCTGTGAATGTATGATAGCAGTAAGAAAGGTCTTAACTTTTATCCTTACCTACTAAAAAAGAACAAATTATGGTACTAATTAAACTAGTTAATGGTACTGCCCAAGGGATTTTTCTAAGACAACCTTGAGTACTAACTGCTGACTTAAGCAACACGCCCAATTTTCAAGCAAAACTGAACTAAATGTGTATCCATCTACTCGACTGGGAGTATGTTCACTGAAACATGGACCTTTCCTGAATTGTCATGGGCACAGTATGTGGTCAGAGGACACACAAGAAACCTTATGTGATTCTCATAATCCTGGGACATGACCAAATTTACAGACAGTAGGCAAACACAGATGGTATAGCCTGACAACATGATAAAGAGGCTCCTAGCCACAGGCCAAGGGATGATCATGTGGTTCTGGAAAACAGAGCGGCAGAGCAGGGACTAGACTGCTATCTGGCCACAGCCAGGAGGGCATAGGTTGGGCACCTCTATCCAAACACAGGACTAAGGATAGGAGTGGCACACTCGGTACAGTGAGTGCTAACTATCTGAAGCTGCACCTAGACAAAAATAAAATACACTTTAAAAGTTGGGAAAAGGAAAAATTATTGTATAAACAATACTGCCATTTTCTACTGCTTCATGTTCACCATTTTCTTTAGTCAGGTCTGTAGCCTGACTAGCTGGAGACTTGACCAACTGGCTGGCTGAAGAGAGGCTGGTCACAGCCTGATCCAGTCAGGCTTCCAGTCAGCTGCTGCATTACAGAACAAATTGGCTCTGCTTTTTATGATTTATATGTTATCAGACAACATGGGCCATTTCTTTCAGACATGGTCCTTAGCAATTTCCTTACATATCTCTTGTAGTGCACAGTTTGATGCTATTGTATGCAATCAGCTCAGTACAACAAACCTTGAATTCTCTGGGAACAGCAGACAGGAAAGAACACTGCTGCTGTCAAGACAGTACTCCTCCATCAATACGAAGTTTTCTGCTGCCCCAGCAGATTGGCCTGCTACCACATCTGTAATTGAGATTAGAAAAAAACTACAGAGGTGAATTTTCTGTGAAACTTCATTGTTGAGGAATTCTTGACTGATTTTAAGCATTGGTCAAAATAACCTTGTTCTACTTACATTTACTTAGGCTGGACAAGTTTATTTCTTCTTCTGGTAGTATGTGGAAGAAGAGTTCTAAAACCATACACAGGTTGGAAATACAGTTATCCTACATCAGATTCAGCTCTAGTCTCCCTCATTGTTTTATGTAGTTGATATATTTCCACTTGCATGTTATGTAAGAAATGTTTCCCCCCCCAATCGTATATGCTTTATCCAGAAAAGTAAAAGTATGATTATAAAGAACATGGTAGTTATTGTTCTATCTATAAAGCTTTTTAGCGCTCAGTTTAACTTGAGGCCAAAGTAAGTTTCTACAGCAACAGTAAATAAACAGAAAATCCAGAAGAAGTCAAGAACTGTGATTTCTAGCCATTTGCTTGTATATCCAGAGTATGTTAATTCTCCATACAATGTTTAAAAATTTTACAGTATATATTTCATCACTCAGGACCTGCTGCTGAAGCTGCTGCATACATACACACTCTGGTCAAAATCCTGCTAAAGCCAGTGAAGATTCCCAGTGAATTCAGTGACAAAAATTCAGGTGCAAAGATGCAACTGAAAGCACATGGAAAAAATTATGGAACCTTTTCTCTGACCTCACTATGACTATCACTATCCCCAGTCATCAAGATCCTAAGGCTAGGCAGGCTAAAAAATGGTGTCAAAATCAGGTTTTGAAACTTCAAGGCAAGAACTGTCTTTTTAAAGTCTTAATTTAAGATGAAACAAGGTTACATAACTTTATAAGAGTCCCAGACCTTCCCATTTCTGAAATCTAGGCATTATTGATGTTGACAACTAATTTAATCAATTCTCAAAGGCTTCTCAACTGATCCATTGCTCCCCTAGATGTCAGTTTCTGTGTATTATCACAGTTGATACAAAATCAGTTACTTCTGCAGTAAAGCAAAACATCATTTTTTTTTGTATCTCCGGTCTTAATGAAATAAATACTCATTCATACAAATATCCACAAACATATTTCCTTTCTCACACACTGTGCCTGCTATCCAGGCAGTTCAATTAACCACTCCTGCATCAAGCCAAGTCAGGTTGGAGTAAGGAAGACAAAGTCAATAATAATAGATAATGCTGGTTCAGTAAAGTACTGGCCTTTACAGCTTGCTGTAAGGTGAAGTAATAAAGAAAAATTATAAAAGTACAAAATCATAGTAAGACTGCATGAAATACTCTGAAATAAATATACAAGTTTTAGCACAGACTCAGAGATTTATTTTCCACCCACTACATTCATCCTTTAGATATATTAATCCCTTAATGCAATTATTTTGAAGGAGTGGGAAATATAAGCACATTCTTTGTTAAGGACACACCAAAAAACGTCATGCATAGTCATACGAGTAAGATTATCTGAATATTCAAGAAAGTTATCTGCTCTGAAAACTCACTAGGCAATTTAAAAATAATGCTCTTCTAGGATTTGATCTTCAGAGCTACTGAATGCTTCCAATGATATACTGAGCATCTTTGACATAGTTTGTTTGACTTTACAGCACACAGTGCCTATTAAAACTATCAAGTAAACTACTCATTAAAACAATGGTATAATGCTCTCTGAATATTTCTCTATTTAAATTCTGTATATGGTGCACAGTGAAATCCCACAGTCTACTAGTTAATATTAAAAACAGTAACATCTTTTATGCAATGTATCTTTTGTTTCCTCAATTTCAAAAGATTTTGAATTTAATTAGTATACAATGTAATGTTAAGATTAATTACTATGCACTACTGGGAAATCATGTTTTTTATAGGATTGAGAAGTTAGGCCAGAAACATGAAAATTGGGAAAGGTATCTCTTCTGAGAAAAAGGTAAAGAAAAACTATTCTCAAGATTTGTTCTAGAGAGATTGATCTATTATAAATCAAATCAGTAAATTAATTTAGATCTATTCTTAAACTTGTCCACTTCTACTTTTATTAGAATTCAATTTGCAAGCACTTGGAGACAAAAAAATAAAATCTATGCCCCCTTGCTCATTTTCAGTACAATATAATCTGTGAAGTCTCAGATTAAAAACCAGCATAATTCTGTTTGGGTAACACCCTTTACCAAACATCGCTGTGGTAAATCTAACTTGACAATTCTCAGCTGTTGGTGCTTACTGCCACGTGCAATTCCAGAGATTCACTGACACTATTTATAGAGAGTTATTCTCAACAGTAAATAATTGTTATGCTTTATATAAAGCTTCAGGACTGAGACCTTAACTTTGATCTGATAGATGGCTCTGTTTCTAGATGAGTTCCATTTTTAGGGCTATTTCAGAGCATTTTTTGGACCCTATTGATAGCAAGTTTTATGAGTATCTGTACTGCATTTGTCCTATGATGCAAAACCTTAGGACATGAAGAAAAATAAACACTGAGCTGTAAAATGCTCAAGTGCAGAACTCTAAAAAGTAATTCATCACTCTACCTCCCAAAATCAGTTAAGCTACAATTAATTGAGTTTACTGATGTCCAACATCTGCAACCCAGTAAAGTTCATGACTGTTACGCTGCACAGCTGTGGTTTAAAGCTTCTCTTTGCATATAACTCACTGGCAGCAGAGCAAAAACTATTTTTGTGTTTTTAACATACAGACCAGTTAGAAGTATGAAAGCCTCCATGTCCTGAGTCAAATACACAGCTTCCATTAACTTTACCAAAATTCTTACAAAATATAAATTCTGATTAATTTTTAAGTAGACATACTGTAATTACAATAACTTTGTTTCCAGTTCATTTGACTTAAGAGTGCCTGATCTCTTAAAGGTGAAAATACTAACACTAAAGTACTGTTATAAGAAGATTTTGTTGTGGAATAAATTAGTAAAATTAAAATGTATTTGAGCCTTTGGTTCTTTTGTGATGTATAGAAATAAGAGGAAAAAATACACTAAACCCAAATGGAAACATGCTGTATTTCAGTGAATGACACACACAAAACCAAGAGACCTACCACTACATATTGCTAGAGCAAGGGCCTGTGCTCAACAGGAGTGCACAGTGACAAACATGACAGCTCAAACCTACTAGGTTCTACTGAAAACACTGGCAAAGCACCTAAGATTTTGACTTGCCAAGATTACACTTCATGTATGCCCAGTAGTACCCGTTCATGGGACTGAAACACAAGAAAATCTCTTTCCTTTGGTTTCTGAGTACTCACAAGGAATCATGCGCTATCACAGTTACACACAAGTTACACACAAGTTAAAGATAGCACTCTTGTCACCAAGAAGTGGTGAAAAGCAGTTCTCTAAAGTGATTTTGCAAAAGGCCAGAGTTCTTTTGTTCTTTAGTGACCATAAAGCCAACCATCAAATTTTCTCTTAGCACACAGTCCGTTAATTTTTTGTTTTGGTTTGGTTTGGTAAACAAACATACACTATTTAATAATTACTTTTCATCTAAGGTTTGTAAGCAAGATTAGAGATTCAAAGGCAGAAAGAACACAGACCAAATATCAATATTGAGGAGGGGAGATGACCTTTAGACAGGTGAATTATAAATAACTTGTGTCTGGAAAAAATTCTACTTTGGAAAAAAAATAACCTTGTTAAAACATGACTAACGAAACCTTTCATCCGACTTGTGAAAACTCTCATCCCAATTCTCTTTGACAGAGAATTACATATATGTTTAAATATATATTTATGATTAAATATACAGGCACCACATACAAGGAGTGTTTTAAAGCAATGATATAATGATATAATATGATATAATATGATATGAATATGATATAATATGATATGATTGATATGATATGATATGATATGATATAATATGATATAATATGATATAATATGATATGATATGATATAATATGATATAATATGATATGATATGATATGATATGATATAATATAATATAATATAATATAATATAATATAATATAATATAATATAATATAATATAATATAATATAATATAATATAATATAATATAATATAATATAATATAATATAATATAATATAATATAATATAATATAATATAATATAATATAATATAATATAATATAATATAATATAATATAATATAATATAATATAATATAATATAATATATACTCCATCACCCTAATGCTTGAGCAATACCCAATGTTACTAAAATTATTAGATATGATGTTGCTGTAGTATTTCTTCTCTTGCTTGTATTTTTTCTCTGTAGCCAAGCAAAACTACTGATCCTCAGAGCAAGGACAAGGATGTTTTGCAGTATCTCTACTCTTCTGATGGGAAGGCTGCAGGATTTCCCTTTCCCCTCCCTGCAGAAGATATCTTTCTCAAAGTTCTAAAAGTCTGTGAGTCATGGAAAGGACAAAAGTCTGCAGAGATTGTGTATCAAGAGTAGAAGATCTTGTTGTGATGCCACTTTTCTAAGAAGATAAAAACCTTGCAGTCTCAAAAGCCCCCAGGGGTGCTTTGCCCAAGTAACCAAACAGTACCACACCTTACAGGTGATGCTGCAAAAATTATTGAATATCAGGACAGTGAGCAAAATGGTCGGACTCCTCAATGCTGAATGTATCAAGGCTGTCCTTAATTTTTCCAACAAAAATCCTCTATTCTTACAAGGAGACTCTATCTTCTACTTCATGTGATTCCTCTTCTCTCAGATGCTTTACCAGCAACAGTGATAAACTAAACCCAGAGACAATCAGGAATATATTCTATCTAAATGGGAACTTGCATATTCATCTACAGTAGTGGCAGCACGAGAAGCTGTGTCTATAGAAAAAAAGTGACAGATATGGAAGCAAATGGGAGAACTATTAGGTTTAATCAGAATACATTCATTCAATTTTGAAGTTAAAGGTCCCTAGAAAGTGCAGATTTCAAAACATTCTGAACATGACTAAATTTTCACTGAAAGATGAAAAAACAAGCTGTATATGCTACAAAATTAGATCCAGAATGTTTAAGTTCCAATGTCTCATATGAGTAGTTGCATACTCTATTAACAATAAATTACTATTACAAATGTATATTTAATGTCCTGCTGTTAATTTCTGGCCCTTTAAACTGCACAGACTGCTACTGTGAAATAGAAGCATTTGTTGAGAAGGGATAAGTGTACTTGATAAATTACAAGGATTAACATGATCTTAAATTAGTAAAAGAATTTAGCTTTTTAGTATTTATTTTCTTGATGCTGCTCAGTTTTTGACAGGGGAAGATATGACAGTTATATAAATATACTTCAAACAGAGGATCATCTCAGGGTGGGAAAGGCATCTTTTTGTTCTTTTTGGTATTTAAAGAACTACATTTCAGTCCTTGTCAGCCCCGCGATTTCAGTCTCGCATTCCCTCACGCCTCTGGGATAGCACCACCCAGTGGCTGCAACACGTATGGGAGATCGCTGCTTGGCAAACCCCACCTACACTGCACGTTCCAGAGACAGCTGCCAGCAGATGTGAGAATGTGCTGTCACTCATCTTCAAACAAAACGCCACACATAATGCCAGAAAGCCCATTTCAAGTCAGGGTTACCTGGAAAGATGGAATATGGCTTCCATGTAAATTACTAACTTTTGCTGATAGTCAGTAATTGACCAAAAGCTGTCCCAAGATTATGAATCTTAATCGGTATTTTTTCTGGTTTTCTTTAGGAATGAAGCACATGTTGAGTGGAGGGAAGAGGGCTAAGAGACAGGGACAGAGTACAATGGGATACATACACACTCACTATTCTTTTGTTTACAAAAGCATCTTTGTAGAAAGTTAAAAGAATAGCATTATCCTTCTTCACTGAGCAGATGAAGTAGCATTGCCAGCAATGCCTTCTGTTCTCAGCCAAACCTTTCATTTATCTTGCAAGCTGCCAAAACTAAACCTGGCAACAATCTGATTTTAGAACACAGAGGCCCCAACACAAGATGTGAATGTCAATTACAACAGACAGCTGGAAAAAAAGAGCAAAATCACAAAGGCTTTTAAAAAATAAAAATTACATAAGAGCTTTAAGCTATTCTTATTACACCATGCATAGAAGTACATGCACAATATTTTTTTTTATCAGGATGTCTTGTACCAACTTGACAAATACAGAAAACACAACTTGCTGTGTGCTCTTCACAGAAAGGTAAATGGAGGGAGAAGGCATTCAATTAATGTAAATAGGAAACAAGGAAGGAATGGAAGAGACCTAAAAAAGTAGGTAAAATACACCAGCATGGTAACCTGGCATTAACTGCAATGAGAAGTATCTCTTACTGAACCTTCTATGCATCTCAGCACAAATACTCAAGTTGAGTGCTGCTGCTACTGATAATAACTCTGTAAGGCCAGAAGAAGATGAATTTGCATGAAGACATCAGCATTCTGATTTTAAAAAGCAATAAAATAACAAGTATATTTGCAATAATTTCGAATGATAACTGGGAAACCTAATTGGTCATTCTGAAAATAGCTTCAAGGTATAAAACAGCTTGTAAAGAGGGGTGTGGAGGCACGTTTGACCACGTATGAGCTTTCTTTCTTGCTTTGCTTGATCAGAATCTCTTTTATAAATTTAACACAGACTCAAATGTAGAGTAGCAATAGACATAAAGATCCTTTGTTCCCCACTTGGGCACACACCAATCCTCCATCATAAACTATATTCCTTTCCATCTAAACTCATTATAGCTGAAAGGAGAAGCAGATTCCTCACTGGATCCTCACTTCTCAGGGACCTCTGAAAGTGTAATTTAAGACGGGGTAGTCGAAGGCCTTTCAATGACAGGAAAAATTACCCTGTAACAGGAACCTATCCTCTGCAGTATATAAACAGATATTATGATATCAATTTTACATGTGCAAAAAAAGCTCAATATAATTTTTTCTCCAGATGTTCTTTTTCTACACAGAAATGTCCAGAGAGGTTATATACATCACCAGATATTACAACTGGGTTACTGACAGTCAAGAAATTCAAGGCAGAGACCTGCTGCAGAAGCATAGGATTGCATCTACAGCCAATGTACAATAAGCCTACCCAGCACTAATATATCTACCAAGTATTTCTACCTAAACATTCAATCTCATCTCCATATGTTAGCTCACAATAGTTCTGCAATCAATTGTATTAAATTTAGTATTACATACTTTTCTCACCCATTATGAAAAAGATGCTTTAAAAGTATTGAGAGAAGTATTCATTTGCTGGTTTGTTTGCATGGATACTGCAGAACTACCATTTGCATATGGTACTGGCATTCTGGCGCCTATCCATGGAGTAATCAAACTTCATCTTGCTGTTTTATTTAGCTACAGATCTGGCACTTTCACGTAAGTCAAAGTCAACAAGCTTTAAATCAACGGAATTACTTCTAGCCTATTAGTACATGGCTTTTATAATTTGTAATAAACTATGTATTACATAAGTGCTTCTAAAGAGATGGATATTACCTCCAAAACACCTTGATCTACATCACATGATTTATGAACTGTAAAACATGGTACACAAGAATCTACCATCTGAGTAGTGATCTTAGTAAAGGACGAAGAACTAGAAACTCCCATATTTTTATCCTGCTCTGAGAATGAGCTCTTGCCCTATACATCTGATAATCTCCCTTTCTCTGGAGTTAGGGAAGGATCTTGCTGCACGAGATTCATGAAAGGAAATTAATCTTGAAATCAGAGAACAAACTCTCTGGAAAGGAGATATCATAAAATAATTGAAAAAAAATTGTCCAGAATCCAGTAAGAGTTTGAGAGGAACACGTAGCTGAAGAAGTTACAATGTCAGCAAAGCTGTGCAGAACATACCTGTTTTTGTTAATGGGCTAGAAAAAAGTTGCTGAAGAAGTTTGTTCTCTGAAGTTCGCAAAACCACCACTATGTCAGCTGGAAGAGTGTCTCTGTTCTTCTCAAGGAATGCAGAGGCATCATATAATACCTAGTGTGGGAAAACAGAAAGAGAAATTTTGATGAAAAGGGTTACCCAAAACCTATTGTTTTTTTAAAATGTGAGTGGTCAGGATGACCAAGTAGACCAGCTAGCTTGGTCTGACAAACAAATGAATTACCTGCAAAGGTCTTGACAGTGAACTATAGCAGTGTGTTCAGAATGCAAATTGGCTATACAGAGTATCTATATTTATAGAATGCCATTGCATATCAAATTGGGTTAAATGGCTTAAATCCTGTTGTGCTACGCTTGGCCATGTCAAACGATCCTATGCATGATGCAATACAGAGATACTTCCTTAAAGCTTCAGTTGATCATTTGCTTGTGATGTAAGAAATGGTTCTCAGGTGGTCACTTTCTATTGGTTGTCTGCATCAAACCTGTGATCTATAAGTAGACCTGCTGGAGGAACAGTAATAAATTGGACACAGTGTAGGTACATGAAATCAGGTTCTCATGGCATTGAAAACCGTATTAGGACAACAAAACATTTCTCTATTTCAATTATTTTAACCTCTTTGATTAGAAATTAATGCCTGGATATTTGCATTAATATAAGAATATTAATATAAGTTAGTTTTTCATTTTGTTTAATTGCAATGATTTTTTAGAGCTGCCTTATCACTTGCAATACTCCTCTCTAGCCCAATTTCCCTGAAGTCCATTAATTTACACAGAAAATTAATGCTCTCTGGCAATAGAAAACTGGCCAGTATTGTTTCTATAATTTTATTGAATTTTATTATTTGGCCCTATGGGTACAAAGAATTAACTAAAACTGTGTGAATTTTATAGTTATTCTTAATAAGACAAAAAGCCTGACCAAATTACTAGAATACATCTTAAAATTTTGGAATCTTATAATGATCCAGAGATGAGACCTAGTCGAAAACTATATAAAACATGGATATTTTGATTTTGTCTGTGAACAAATATTTGGGCCTGAAACTGCAAGCAAAGCTCATGTTATGGAGAAAACTGGACTGTTACTCCCCATACAAAATAATACGTAAATATGAACCTCCGAGAACAAAAGATACAAGGTTAAGAAAACACCCCTACTAGCAAGTCCCAGCCCTTCCAATGCACTCTATAGGATTTTAAGTTCTGTTACAGATACTGGTTTACATTGCCTTTCATGCATGTACTTTGCATGACACTCTGCAAGACACACTCACACAGAACTACAGTAGCATTCACACGCTGTTACACATAGCCTGCCCTGGCTCCACAGAGTCCCTCCTTTGAAATGACTGTAGTACCGGCATTTCTGAGGCCAGGTCTCTTGCAGAAAAAAGATGCTGCATACTGTCTGCAGAATCTCTGTAAGAGCCCTAAGGATAGGCTCCAAAATGGACAGCTACACATAAAAGTTCCATTGTAGAGTATATGTTTACACAAACTTTATCATTTTTTCCATTAAAATGAGGGAAAAAAACATAAAGCAAAAACTCTGGATAAGAACAAGTGATGACCATACCACTATTATCTGAACTAAATAAAAATCACATCACTTTACCTTTCCAGCATAGTGCTGAATTCCAAATGACAGTTCCACTCCTTTTGGTCTCCAGAAGTATTTGCATCGTAAGTTATCTTCAAACTTATCTAGACATTGAGAAAAGATGTTGATTTAAGTGACAGAGTGATTAACTACAATCTTCATCCTAATTAGCTTGCTAAATTGCTGCTCAAGAAGTCAGAACTGCTATAAACACATATTATCAGATTGCTCAGAAATACCAAGCTGTCACATCTGAATAGAACAGTTAATTTTCAACTAGCCCAGTAAGACCGTCTTTAAAAATCACTGTGGATGCCTTTCTACATGGAAAAATATCAAGCAGGAAGACCCAATGAGAAGATGTGATGATTTCTCATATTTTGCAATGAATTTACTTATGTATATGCAGGGTTTGGGGTGAGTTTATTTCTTATATATACACGTACACTCAAAACTGCAAAGATCACAGTCACTTAAACTATTTGTATTTTCGCTATCTTCCTTTCTGCATTCATTTAGCTTTGTGCATCAGGTTTCAAGGATAAGTTTATGTGCTCAATCTGGAATTGTCCCTCATGTATTTTTAGACTTCTACAGAAAAAAAGAAGCTTCTCTATAAAACCCCTTCTAAGGAGACTTTCTGTTTCCTGTGATTACCCCTGAAGAGCTGACAGAAGAAGGAACACAGGTTTCTTAGAAAAATGTCTTTCATGCCCTGTGATATTTTGTAGGTTCTTTAATGTTTTGTAATTAAATCAGTGCTGTCTGTCCAACACTGAGGGCCCAGGTAGCAATTCCTGCCTGCTGAGCCAAGGAAACATCCCTAGAAAGAAATGGGATCCAAAGGAACCCATTTTAGTAACAATTAGTGTTTATACTGTGAAGCTTGCTTTTATACTAATTCACCTGAACAAGCAACTTGAGACCTGAGACCAGAATCAATTGATAAAATTCTGTCATGCTGTGTACATCAGAAAATATTACAAATTTTTTTTTTCTCATGTTAGAATCCATTAACAATTCTGTTAGGTTTTTCTTTCTATTACCACTTAATTGAGCTTGTATTTAAAGCAAAAATAATTAAGTTAGGAATGGACTTGTGGAATTAATGATTGTCTGGGACACTTGGAGAGGGCAAAATATCCCACTTTACTGTCTGCTTGAGGGATCCTGCTGTGCTGTGTACAGATCAGCAGTAAGGCCGAGCAGCACCAGACAAGGGAAAGTACCTCTGGAAGTAGAAGTTCAGTATTCAGTATTAACTGATTTCTACAAGCCAATAGGGAGGCAGACAACTTTAGCACACAAAGGAGGAGTGTTGGAGGTCCGCCCTGGAGCGTGCCCGCCTCTGGGGTTCCAGCCCGCCGCCGCCGCAGCCCATTTCCCCATCCAGCCCGCCGCCATTACCCCCTGAGGGAGACGCGGCCGAGCTCGCGCCACAGCGCCCCCTGCCGGCGCAGGGGAATCACCGCACCCGCCGGGCCGGAGCCAGCAGCGCCCCTGCCGGCCGTGAGCCGAACTGCAGCGGAGGGAAGCGCCCGCAGCCGAGAGGAGGCGGCCCCTGGGCTCTGATGGGCTTGTTGTTGTTGCTGCTGCTGCCGCCAGAGTTGCTGGCCTGTTTGCCTTGTTATACGTATCTACGTGTGTATATATATTAATAAAGAACTGTTATTCCTCTTCCCATAGCTTTGCCTGAAAGCCTCTTAATTTCAAAGTTATAATAATAATTCAGAGAGAAAGAAGTCATATTTTCCATTCCAAAGGAGGTTCTTGCCTTCCTTGGCAGACACCGGTTTTTCAAACCAAGACAAGGAGTAGAATGAAACCATAGTATTCATTCTGTCTGTAATCTGAATTCCAGTTTCAGCTCAGCCTAGTAGTAGTGAAAAATCTTGTATATGCGTTGTGCAATTTAACTGGAAACTTATTTTTCTCTAACAGTTTGGGTCTCTGCAGCACATTCCACTGAAGGAAATGGAACTCTGTTTCATATCTCAGGGGAAAATGCAGCTCTAATAAATATATGCAACACAACAGCTTTAAACATGGCATGTGCTGTGTATTTAAAGTTGGCACCAAAATTTGTCAAAATATATGTAAAATATGTATGAAGACAAGGAAATACTCAGCCACACGGCACACCAGAAATAACACACACTTCCTATTTATTATGAGATAATCTGGAGAGAAGCAGTATTTTCTAATTGGATAAACACAGGCCTAGGAGCCTGGGAAGTCTAAATTATCTTTTCAACACTAATGCTACATACATGGACAAGACAAAGGATATTTCCTTGTAAGATTGAAAAAACCAGTAAGTCCTTGCCACCTGATACTTAAGACAACTTTTCCAATTTGAAAAGGACAGAAAACATGTAAGCAGAGAAAAATGATGAAGCACAATGAAAAATATACTTAGGGCATCAAATGAAATGACACAGCCTCAGGACAACTAGGGTAGGAAAACTTGAATAAAGATGACATTACACTTATAATGCATTTGTCATTTCCCAGATCTTTCCCAGAGTTTTACTTGCACATACCAACTAAAGTTAGGTCTGTTGCCTGAGGAAATCGACTTTCTTCATCTAGCAGAGACAGGAGACCCATGGGTTTCTGAAGGAACATATCCAGAAGTGGACGGTTGTCCTCATATTCCACTGTAGTGGCATCAATTCCCTCACTCTGATATTCCATCTACAAAAGTCACCAGCACAGTTTTAATACCAAAACAGTAAAAGAAACATCATCATTAGAGCATTTATGATGCACAGCAATGCTCTATAGGCCTCAGCAACATTATTTACAAAGCTTCAGAATGATGTCATTATCCCACATTTAAATCACATACTCATTTTATAAAGTAGTCCTGAATGTGATTATGGTGTAGGATGCTGAATTCAGCTAGACCTCAACAGAGTTGAATTTACCTGCTCCAGTGCAAAAATATGTTGATTGAAGTAAAACTGGATCTGTTCATTAGCAATATTTATGCACAGCTGTTCAAAAGAATTTCTTGCAAAGTTCTCAAATCCAAATATGTCTAGTATCCCAACATTCATCCCACTTTCAGCATTGCTGCACATGAAGATACAAACAAAATTCATTATGGGCAACACCAAGTTAAAATAAAAATAAATTTGCTAACTCAGATTGTATAACTGATTCACTCTGCTGCAAAAATAAAGGAGGAAAAGTGTGTCTGAACCTAAGACAACTTGTGCATTTGTTCAGCATTGCTAAGACTTCTGTTTTCCACTTGCTTCTTGCAAATTTCCATGAAGAAGTCTGGAAAATCATAGGTACAGAGTAACAGACATTTAGCAGCCATATTGAAATAAGGGGTTTCAGTATGCAGATCCCAAATAAATTCTACTGTCTGCTCCTCCAGGCAGAGAAAAAGTGTCAACGTTTAATGGTACATTTTTGCTACACTCACTGAGAATGGTAATTACCAAATCTGCTGCTGCTACAAGCTGGACTGTTAAAAGTCCATGTGGTAACTCAAGTACATTCAGTCACTACTAGAACTGAATGAAATGGATGAGAATATGTCTATATGACATAGTGAAGAAGCAAGTAGAGATCTCAGATCTGAGGCATTTTCACATTTGCTGAGAGGTTCCTTGTTTCTAAAATCTCTACAGCTTCTTCAAAAGATCAAACCAGCCAGATCAGTGCCTGACAATGAAATCATAAGGATGCACAATATAATGTTTCTGTAATTGTAAAAAAAATTAAAAATAATCACATCTCAAGTAGCAGCACAATAATAATCTGAAATCTAAATTTATTACTTGCTTACAAAAGCAGGGGGACTGTAAGGACTGTGTACTGATTTTTTTCAATGTACTTCAATTATTTATCAGCCTTTTGTATGATTTCCATGTTCACTACATAGGAAGCATCTTTCAAAAAAACTGGACAGCACTTTAACCACCCAACTTCCATTGACTTCAGTAGCTAAACTATTCAGCTCTTTGAAAATGATGGGCTTAATGTCCTGGAAACAGGATTCAGTATCACAGCATGAAAGCCATTTTGAAGCCTTAGCCAAAATAAACACAGCACTTTTTCTGCAAAATCAAAAATATACAAACGGATGAACCCATCGGACAAATGCACAGTAAGTACACATGATTCAGCGATGTGTAACTTGCCATATGTTTTTATCTGGCTGAAGCAGCGTATTAATGCGATTTACGATCCAGCTGAAGAGCCGGCCATAAAGTGCTTTGGACATGGCATCCCGCACGTCCGCTGCTTTGTCCACCGTGTTTGTCCGGATAATAGTCTCGCCCCGTGTTACAACGCAATGGGAGGTTAGGGCTTCTTGAAGTTCTTCTGACCCAATGCTTAGTAGTGCAGCAGCTAAAAGGCAGTGGAAAAAGACACACAATTGTGATTATGCGGTTGAAACCACCAGCATTGACCAGCTGCTGCCATGAGCTAGAGTCAAATTGCATATACAGAACCGACAACGCTGAAAGATACATACCATTATCTAAGGCTTCTGGGTTAGGAACCTCACTTTTATCTGTTTGGTGTTGTGAAGAAATAGCAGCAAACTCAATATTTCCAGTATTTAAGATTCCAGTCAGTATTCTGTACACTGAATACACTTCCTGTAAAAGATGACAAGAAGCACTTTTAAGGAATTCAGAAAGACACACACATCATATTTAGGCTATGAAAGAAAAACATAATGGAAACTGGAATGGAAAGCTTGCAGCTTTCTCTGAGACCAAGTTCTACAAGTTCAAGTAAGCTCCTATTTACACAAGAAATAGCACCACAGAATTGCCTGAGTACTAACTGGGACCTCAGGCTGGTCTTGCCTTCTGAGTGGGGAGTTATGCTTTCACAGTTCACTTCTGTCATAGCAGAGATTTTGTGGCTCACAAAACTTTGTACACCCACAAAACCAAAGGGCAGCACTAGAGGTGGTTTTCCTTAAGTTCAATAATGGTTTAGCATCTGAATCTCTTACCTCATCAGTAAATCCTATAATTCTAAAACAATGCTGAATTGCTTCAAATTGTCTTCCATAGGAATCTTTAGTAACAATATCATGCATTACTCTTCCAGTTTCATTATCAATGTATCTAAACAGAGTGGGAGAAAGAAGGAATCACACTACCACATATGTCAATACAATCTTCAGTGACTTAAATGCAAGTACCTCAGTAACTGGAAAGAACATTTATATGAATAACTTTCAATTATATAGTTTGATGCTAATTCATAAGTTTTTGTTTCTGTTGCATTAACATCTGCATTATTCTTTGTTAATGTCTAATTATGTTACCAACTTTTCACACACATCCCCTCACCCAGTACAGGCCAGATACACTCAAAGTACAAACATCAATTAAAAACCTTCAAACATATTCTGGGTTCTTCCTGAAGCTGAAGCATTACAGTAAGAAATCATAAGGAGGGTTGTCTGCATCTGAAAGTATGACAAAATATCTACATATTAAGCTTGGTTCTTCCTCCTTCTGTTTTAATAGTTCAACTTCTCAAACAAATGCAAGTAATATAATGTCTTAGTGTCCATCTTCCTCCCACCTTGGGAGGATTATAAAAGATCCTTAAGGAATGTAGAAGGATTAAGAGAGATTTGAAAGCATCATACTGAAAGCAAGTGCTGATCAACAGCTAATTGCAATGAGCTAAAAACAAGTAAGCAATAGTTACCTAGGGGGCTTTTTATCAGGAAGTCTATATTCAGAAAGTTTCTTCTGATGATAAAGGCCAGCGTAAATATAATAAAATATATGGAAATTTTTTTCTCCCCTGAAAAAAAAAGTATCCTTTTAAAGCACCTGTCTTTATTCTTGTGGCATCTTGTACAACAAATGTAAAAGTAATTCTTATCATGAGCTCACTGAAGCAAGGTAGCAAATCTCCCACTTGTTTTAATAGCAGCTGTGAAACACAGAAAACCCAGTGAACACAGCATTACCCCAAGGAATTAAGTGGCTCTGGCTTCAACTCCAAAAGAACAGGACTATTCTTGTTGTCATAGCACTGCTACGAAGGATTTTTATTTTAGCAGAAGACAGAAAAGTATCTAAACCACAAAATTTTTGATAATTAAATCAATTCAAACACTACATAAACGCTACAGGACAGACAATTAATATACCTACACAGCCTGTTTTATGACCCTTGATTTTTCAAGTAGATATTCAGAAATCTTTGCCCCCATTACAGCTCCTGTAGGTGTAAACATCATTTCCAGATATTTTCCAAAGCGACTTGAGTTGTCATTGATGGCAGTGCAGGCATTTCCAAACGCTTCAACCAGAGGATTCACCTGGAGAATTTTCTCACGCAAAGCACGGTTATTGGCCTTGACAGAAGGGATACAAATCAGAAGGATAATTAAAATAATAGAATGCCTACCCCCAACCCAATTCTTGCTCCAGAAGCAAAGAATCCTTTTCTTATGCTTGTATGGAATTAGGTACTGTGCTAACCTTTCTATTTATACAACATGAGGTCCAACAAACTGATAAAATCTCCCACAGGTAGCAAAATATAGATTGTTCTTTCTCTGCAATTGTTCCGCCTTTGACTTGTTTTATAATTAGTTAAGAGTAGCAAAAGCACAGTGGACTAAAGATGCCTACTTAGGGTTAAGTTGACATGGTTAATTTTCCAATTATTTTGTGTTAATAGCACTACTCATAACATTTAAATGTGTAAGATCTTCTAAGATTAGAGCCACAATAATATTTTTTATTCTTTATTGTATAAATAATGTTATATGTGATAAACACTGTACATACCTACAGGTACTGAACACTCAGAATCTGGCACCTTCTCTTTAAAAAACTAATGACTGACTTGGTGTGAGTCACACTCTTGCATCTTAATTCAATACTCTCACATGCATGATTACTATGTCTCTAAATCAACTGTGGCAATTCACATGAACAGCTTTAAGTATTAAAGATTAAATCAAGTGAACATTGGGGTAGGGTTGGAAGGATTTCTTCATAATTTTACATAATTGGCTAGGAAATACCTTTCCCAAGAAGGTCAAATGTTGGACGATCAGATGGGCACTTTCTGTCTTTCCAGCACCACTTTCCCCACTGATGATAATGCACTGAACACACAAAACAAAAGATTTAAGTGCATAGTTCACCATATGGTTGTTTTTTGCTATTACTACTCCTACCTGTTATTTTATGTTTAGTACCAAAACTATAGAATACTTTAAGGGCCGACTCCCTTCTGAAAGGAGAGATCAGCAAAGGCTCAGTGTAGCATTTTGTTTCCTAGATTACTAAAATGAATCTTGCAATGCCTGATCCCAAGGTGCATGTGTGAAGCAGTGACTGAATTTTGAAGGGCTAGAAGATGTAAACAAGTGACCATGTCCGAGCTCACTGCATTGACTTCACGTGAATTAACGTGAATCACAGGGTACAGCTGTTTTTGACACACCGACCAAAAGTTTCTTCTGAAAAATTATCTTTAATAATAGGTCCTGTGTAGAGAGGCTATTCTGTAGGTGACGCTGATATGCAAGGCAGAACAGCAAACTAGCACCTAAACATTTCACAAAAATGTGCAACTCTTCACTGGGTGATTCTGGGAGGACATATCCACCTTCTTCCTGTGTCAGCAGTCCTTAACACCTAACATTTCATAGGCTCTTCAAAAGACTTCCTGACTCAAGAGGCTACCTAGAATGGTCTAAATCACTTTCCTTCCCTCTGCTGTTATGCTTCATGGGCAAAATGGAAGTTGAAAACCAGTTCCCACCTGAACACTGAGGACTTGTTTTCTTTAATACCTCCATCAAAGAACATGTAAATCATTAAGAAGTATTAACCATCTCCCAGGCCAGTGTACTTTCACATAAGAGTAAAACTCCTGTTTTATTCCTCTTCAATGTCCCTTTTATTTGTCTGATTTTTTCTGGCATTTTCTGATTTCAGGCTTTTCATTACTTTATTCTGATTTTGTGACTTTAGGAGAACATTTTCTGTTAATTATTGTGTGATGTGCAGGGTAAAATCAGGACGATTTTATAAACAAAAATAATTATCAGCCTTCAATATTCATGTACACACAGCATATCACATTATAAAGAGTATGAAGTTATAATCTTAGGAATGTAGTAAAATCTTCTACATCGTGGTTATTTTATTCTCATTAAAATCATTGCTATATAATTGGATTTGTGTCCTTATTACATTTATAATAGAACTTTACTTAATTTATTTTACTAAAAAATTTGCCACTTGTTCCTATTTTCTGTGACTTAGTGTCTTTTTGCAGCAGAAAAGTGGTTCAAACTCTGTTAATCTGTTATGGCATTGAGAACCCTCTATTTAACACAAGTATAAATTACTGAAATACCTAAGTCAAGACAGACCTAGAATCAGAATGTGCAGCAATACTTTGCTGCTGGAGTCAACAGCCAGGACTACACAGGTGTCCAGGAAACTATATTGGTCAGGTACCTCCATCATCTTATTTGACCTCTCAGTCCCTTTCATATCACTGTGTCCTCTTCAGAACTCCCAAATCTGACCAGATTCCTACTCTGGTTTTGCTGATTTAGGAATAAAAGAAAAAATTTCCCAAAATACAACTTAACAGAACATTATTCACAGCCCTGTAGCACAGTGGCAGTATGATTAATACAAAACCTAAACCAAAAGGAGCAGATCCTTACCTGATCCTTGCTGAATGTAACCATGCTTTGGTAGGCAGCATCTGCAGAGGCAAATATGTGGGGGGGATTTGATGAACGCTTCACACCATGGTAAAGCTTGGAGAACTAAATTCAAAGAAATACACACAATAGTCAAAATACACCACTTAGTTACATAATTAAGAACTGAGAAGAAGACAGTGACTATCATCTGTTCAACAGAAAGGAGTTTCCTGTTATACCACGGAATTTCCACTGAATCACCTGGAACAGGAGTGGTAATTCTTGGCACTGCCCAATTTCCAGAACACAGATTACAGCACCTAGAATGCACTCTGATGTTTCCCACACAAGACAACAAAGAGAGCTGTATCACAAGGAAAAGAATTTCAAACACAAGCCTTCAATCAAGGAAATAACCAGCTCATACAAAAGGAATTTACAGTGAATCTGAATTCTGCCCCCCTATCTGAAGCCCTGATTTTGGCAACCATGGACACTAAATTATTTCTAGCTCCACCTCTATTCATATATGTAGAGAATTAAACTGGCCTTTATGCTTACAGCATTTGATTAATTTGCTTCTTTTAAGGCAGAGCTGATGGCACAGGACATATAATAAGCCTCAGAGCAATTCTTCAGCAAGCAAAAACCTCAGCATGAGGAGGTTCATATAGCCATCTTCTGTTTTCAAGAAGAAAGCCCTAAATGCTAGGCGAGAGGCACAGCTGTGCCTGGGGTAATCTCTGTCCCTCATGTGGAATTTGTGCCTCCAAGCAGTGAATAAAATCAAATTAAACCAAATTTGACAAACAAAACAAAACAAATTTTTAGTCACATTGTTCTGGAAAAAGAAAAGGCAGAAGTTTAGTCTGTACTCCCAACTTCCAGCATCACTTCAGTATTTTAGCTAGTGGTGTTAATATAAAATGTAAAGCAACTTCCGCCTTCAGCTTGGAATTTCTCTTACCTGGGGAGAATAAATGCTGAGATTCTGGAAGGGGTTCAAGGCTATTAAAATGTCTCCAACATAAGTATAAATCTGTAAGTCAGCATAACGCTTTTGCAGCTGATGGATAATGGTATCCTGAGAAGATTACAGAAAGTTTGGTAGTTATAGAGTATTTTCCAACTCAGAAAGATTTTTGCAAATATACTGAGAACATTGCATAAGAAATACTTATTGTAAGTGTTTCTAATTATATTTTAAATGCCAAACGCACAAAATAAAATGTTTTCAAAATTCTTGCTAATGTCATAAAACTAAGTTAAATGACAATTCCTAATTGGAAATTAGAATATTTTCTTATATCAGTCTGAGAAGTAAATCTTCTGAAGAGAAAATGGTGGTAACACATTATTGCTGCACTTCATAGTACATGTCCATTTAATTTTTTTTTTATTTGGCCATGAAACAAGGATAATAACTTTTCAAGGATTAAATTTTAAGTAGTGGTAAAACTGTTTAAACAGGACAATAGCCCAATTTAGTATTATGCCTTTTTCTTGCTGGCATGTAATTTAAGGATTATCAAAACAAAAATTTACAGGATACTCTGCAAATAGCTGATACAGTGAAATATGAAATGGATAGTTTCGTCATTTTTTAGCCAGAAGCAGTAGGCAATATGCTATCCTATATAAATCAATTATTCTAGAAAAAATCACTTAAAACTACATCTTTATGACTAAACTTGGCATTTTAGGAAACTCACAAAAATAATTTAAACTAGCATCATTCATAATCAAGCTTTTCCACATTACAGTACTCAGAGCTGCTACTTTCATGCAACTATATAAAAAGTGAGGGCAGTAGATCAGTCATGTGAGAATTCTTTTGCCTTGAAGGGACAAAAGATGGCAAGAAGGAAATATTCTCATTCTGCTAAGAGATGCCAAAAAGCAAAAATAGGCAAGAATGTGAGGTGCAGTTGTCAGAAGCTGCTACCCAGACAGTACAGTACCTCATTGAGAACTTCTAGATTTACCAGATCGTCATCTAGAGAGAACTTGTCAGCTCTGTCCACATGGTAGGGTCTTCTAGTATGTATTCTTTCATGCCTGGAAGTTGTTAGCAGAGCACTAGTGTTATGAAAGTGTATTACAGACAGCAAACATTGAGATGCAAAGGGAAGTCCCGGGTGAATGTTTTGTCGTGCACAAACACAGACATGCTCTCTGAAATGCGGAATTCTGCTTGTGGTATCCATTTATAAAAGCAATAGATCAGCTTGCTGTCCGGTGTACTACCTGTTCTCCCTTTCACAATATATAACCCAATCTATTTATCATTGTTCAGCAAAGATTTACTACTTACACACTTACTACTCCTCACTCACACTCACTAAACTAAAAAATTCTTCCTCTTTTCCCTTCCCTCCCCTCCCTGCTCTAAGTTAATAAACTACCACTCAGTTTAATTAAATGCTACCCCCACGTGCCCAGCCATAATACTGTCATCTAAAGAAGACAGAAGAAGCAGTAAGTAGGATAAAATCCTACTGTTACCTTGATGTATGCCAAAGTGCCTCCTCAGATGACCCTAGATGCGGCCCAAAACAACATTTTTGAACCACAGCTGCCATCAGACTCTAAATTGTATGGATGTTCAGTCGGCTTGTCTCCAGAGATTTAAGCCACACCACAAGCAGCAGAGACAAACTGTCACATAACCCCTTTATAATCAGATTATACTGAAGGAATCTTTGAAAATGTGGTGTATATGTTTTTAAACAACACATCACATTGAAATGGGAACAAATTAAGAGGCTGTAACATGTCTTCCACAGAGGGTGTGAAATATGAATGCTGTAAGCACAACTATGCTTTTCTTTACAACAAACATAATCAAAGCACAGTAGAAGGACACCCACTGAGATACAGTCTGCATCCTGCTGAGTAACATTTAGCATTGATCCTCAATGACAGTCCTTGACAGATTGTTTTTGCATTGGTTGCCATGTAGAAAGTAAGAGCCACATGATCAAGCATCCCAAATCAAGGCTAAATATTATACCAAGCAGTAACAGAACAGCACCCTAACTTGGCAGGAAACCCTTGTTTATCCATAATGTTCAAGGTTAATATGAACATTTAGCAGGCTTCCTTAATATCTTCATATGCTATTGGAATTCTTTTTAAAAAATAAACATTGAGGCATTTGCATTTCCCCCCTTTATATATGCTTCTACATTTCAAGCTAATCAGCTTTCATTCAGTAAAGAGAATGTTTTCTCATCCAAGCGTTGTTACATCATCAGAAGAATTACTGTAAGGAAAGCCTTTAATATGGAGGAAGGAGAAGAATGTTAGCCATGAATACAGCTTCCCTGATAACTGTGAATCACATCAAATGATCATACTTTTCTGTCTATTTTTATTCATTTTCATCATTTCCTTTTGGCTACTCAATGAGTTTTAGAAAACTATAATGGTTTATTTGAATTGAAACTAAATAAAACCATGCAAACTGTTTTGTCAGCTAGGAAATAAAACAGTGGGAAGACAGCAGGTTTTGCTGACAGTCCCACTACATTCCCACAGATGGTAGTTTGCTTTATGTTGTACATATGAAGCAGTGAAAGAAGGACACAAGACAAGAAGCTATGAAAAAAAAATTGTTATAGTGGTATTATTTCCCATGGGCAGCATGGAGACCATTTGAATTTGATGAAAATTCCATTCAATTAAATCTTCCCTTTTCTAGTCTTTGATTAGGTATTGGGTTGTGGGTTCTTTTTGGCTTTTTTTTGAGTCACTATATGCAAAAATATTACACTTTGCTGACAAGCCAGATCCTAAAAGGAGTAAGAATCCATTATGTACTACTAGGGTTTTTAAGTGTTGTTTCCCTTTCAAACCAGAATTCAAGCTCTTATTTCACTGCATAGAAAAATAATGTTGTAAGTAATGTAAATAATTTAGAGATGGGAGCACCCCTCGGTCTACAAACAGAGGAAATATTTTAACAGCTGCTTTACTTCATGAAGATGTAACTAACAAAGCAATGGCTAGACATTTTAGCTAACATAACTCATCTCTGAAGCTTTTTCTTCCTGGAGCAAAACATCATAGCCACAGTACTGAATTGCAAGAAGCTGCAAGCAGGGACACATCTACCAGAGGTGTAAGGACGAGGGGGAAGAGGGCGCATTCAAACCTAAGCATGTCTAATTGAAGAATGGCTTTGTAACCTAATCTGTTATCTGATTGTGTATTAAACTCCTGCTGTTTGTTCACCTTAAGTGATAAACGAATCCATTTTTTTTTATTGGAAAGGGTTCCTTTTAAGCCTGTGTAAATAAATAAGGAAACTGGTCTGCGTTAAATGTAAATAAAACATATATACCTTTGTGCAAATATTTTCCAGGACTTAACTCATTTTCCTAAGTACATGATTAAGAAGAGGATATTAGGAGCATAACATCACATTAGCTTCCAATCTCCTGCTGCCCTCATCAGTTTTCTACTGACCCTATGTCCTCCAGTGCATTGACAAAGTTGGAAGGAAAAAAACAGACAGTAACCTTTAATTATTTCCACAATTTTACATCAGAAATACAATCTGGTTTTAATACATACATTAAAAATTCTTAAAAAGCAGATGGAAACACTCTTAATTGGGGAAATGACTATCAGTATATTTGTTGCATAAAACGTAGAATTATCAGCCACTTTTTCAGTTACCTTTCCTTTCTGGCAACATATAAAAAGTACAAACTCTAAGCAAAAGGGAAATCAAAGATGTTATCTTCCCTAAGTTTCCAGTAATTTTCTGAAGCAATCCCTGCAAGATGCAGTCTCTTCACAAAACAAAACAACTGCCATAAAGGGTGCGAAGGGCCAGTCACTCAAGGTGCCTAACTTTATTAGAGGGACCTGAAGAGCAGCATTAAATTGATTGTGATGAGCACTGTCTGTTGAAAAAGGCTCTATGCTCTGAAGCACCTTCCTGTTACCGTTTTATCATGCAGAAGTAGCTGGAAAGGACAGTTTTCTTGGATTTTGTAGCAGGAACAAAAGGCAAGAAGCATTTCTCCCTTGAGAGAACCATTTCATGAAAAGGCAGGAAGCATTCATTTGTTCTACTGGTGGTAAATATATAGTTTGAAACCAAGTAACCAGTTATAGTAGTAGAAGTGCACTGTAAATAGCTATACACTCCTATATCCTGCTATCAAGGGATGGGGAAAGAAAAGCTAGATGGATCAAACTGACTTCTAGATCAAAAAGTAATTTTGCTGGCAGGTCCAACCTGAGCAACAAAGCAACACAGACCAAGAATTTTTGCCTTCATTGGGAAGTTTCTTCTCTAATCACTCTCCTCCACCCCTAACATCTTCAGGGCCTTCCAAGTGGCCTTTACTTTGGCCTCTTGGTGCAGTTAAGCATTTATGTTTACTGTTTGTTTGTTTGTTTGTAGGATTCACAAAGGTAAAATGGTTTCTGTATTTGGTCTTTAGATTATTGCCAATTTTAAAATTAATTCCTGAGATTTACAAGAAAAATACTCAACACAATGAGAAAGAAAAGAGGGGAGAGTGTGATACTGCCACACAGAGATACACGGACTATTTCCCATGCATTGCAAAGACTTCGTTTTGCTCCTTTACATCAAGTTTCAGCCTGAAGTAATTTGTTGAAGCAAGGTCATAATAGAGACACCAACACAGTCTTAATTACAATATAAATGCTACAGCTGTATTTTACAACCTCCAGTAAAGAAACATGTACTATACTCAGAACAAGATCACTTTTGGGGGCGACAGGAGCTTTGAGATTTAAAAAAATATATATTAAAAGGGAGAAAAAGGAGTTTTAAACTCATTTGCCTAATATTCATATAGCAGAAGGCTGGAAGAATTGCCTTAAATTACATTGTGTCATCAGAGAACTATTTTTGGTCGGTTTCTTTTATTATCTCTGAGTCCAAAGAAAATTACTGGCTGGATGCAATCAAGTTCCTTGGTGTTAATTGCTTTCAAATTGAAATGTGAGCTGGCAGAGAAGCTTGATATCTGGTAGTAAGAGTTACTTCCTTGGATGGACTGTTGCTGTAATCCAGCTGGTTCACGAGAAGGCGGAAGCTGCCAAGACATGGCACTGTCATTCTACTATCTGACAAGGTTGCCTGAACATTCCTGCCCTTCTCAAACATTAAATGCTCTTTTCTTTTTTTTTTTTTCCTCCACTTTCCTATTTTTTTCCCCAGGCTTCTTCAAGTTTGATTCTTCTCTTGATCTACAGATTTGCTTCTTGTCCTTCAAAATGCAAGGTTTCACAAGCATCTGTTCCCCATTACAGAAACAAACTTCTAAATGGTGAACCAGCAGTAGCACACTGAACCAGCATCATCCAACCTGTAATCTGAGCTCCTTATTAATAGTCTACCTTAAATTTGTTTAAAACTGTATTCATGCAAGTGTTGAAGCTTTTTCATTCTTTTAAAAACTGAAACCAGAGGTTAGTAGATCTTTTTTGATTCTCATGAAGAAGCCTATTTACAGACAGGAGCATAAGATACCTATTCTGTAGGAAAACATCCAAGAGAAGAATGAGCCATGTCTGGAGCTGGCCTCTTCAAACCTGCTGATAACTGGGAAGCTGCCACTTTGAACCCTAAAATCCAAACTATTCAATGCTTGATCAACATGAACTTTCAAACATCAAATCATTATATAACTTTTACATTGGGAGTTAGGTTAATAACATTAGGTTATTGAGGAAATACAGAAGACCCTGTTTTTTCTCAACTTCACCTCCAGTGATAATTCATAGAGCTAACTAAATAAATGTAGAGGTTAACTGGTGATTTTAACATCTTTTTGTTACTTCAGAGTTAATATAGATTTATCTGCTGCAGTTCATACAGGTACTCCGCATTATCTTCTCTGAAGGAACAGTCAAGTGCCACACAGAAACCCACAATATCTAAAATTTTGAAAGACAGCTTCAAAGAATATTACCAAGAGCAAAATTTTTAGAGTGCAATCTGTGAAGACTCTTCCCTGTCTCCAGTTCTTAGCTTTTAATCAGGTATTTGCCTCCCTCATGCTTCCCCACCACAGTAAAAAGGCAGCTAATAGATCTGTTACTACACTTGAATTTCTCCAACTTATGTGCTGTTATGAGATTTCTCTTCTAGATTTTCTCCTACATGCTATTCTGGATAGAGCAATCTGTTATTTTAAGACTGAGCACAAGTAGATAATGTCTTAATTGTGGTACATTCAAATGGGAAAAGAAAACAGAACATTTTAATTTCATTCCCTTTTGCTGATGGTCAGTACTTTTCAAGGCCTTCAGTTAAAGACTTAAAATTCTACAGCTTTCCATTAGTTCTACTCACAAGCCATGAAAGAGCTTTTGTTTTGTTTTTATGGAATTAAATGGAAAGATTACTTTTTTTGGAGAAAGTTTTCCTAAAGGACACAAGATTTTATCATCATAATTTATGCAAGGAAGGGCTGGGACAACAGACAGAATACCAGGGTTCCAAATGAGCTTCCCTTTTAAATGTCTCCATGACAAGCTCTGTTGTATTTTTAAACATTATTTATGGAACTTGGTATAATTCCTGGCTTAAAAGGCTTTGAAAGTTTTTACATCTGTTTTTCAACTTATTCAACACTGAAACAGCTGCTAGCTTTGCCAGCTTGAGATAAAGTCCTGACAAGGACAAAAATATGGGGAAAATATTTGATGTTTATAAGCAAACACCAGAGAACATACCCACTTTTTGCAGTGCATTTTGCCAGTGTAGACAGCACAAAGAGTCATTTAAAATTTAGCAATGTTAGGAAGCACACTAAATCTCTTCTGACTTTCCCCTTAAGCAGGCTGTTTGTTGGAATCTCTTGTACTATGAATCAAAAAAGCAACCAACCACACTAATAAGTTCAAGAGATCAAAAGGTGCATTTGGAAAGTGAGCAGCTCTCTCATAACCTCCCTTAATGGATTATCAAACACAGTCAAACATTATTTAACAACAATATAATCTCCACAAAGAAAATGTTTACTGTTAAATGAGAATGAATAATAGCCATAATTTGTAACATATCTTTGCTTAGAGCCTTCCCAAAGTATTTTCCAGGCTCTAGGGCAGGAAGAATGAAAATAAAAATGGCTCCAGGCATTGTACATGTTTCTCCTCACTACCAGGTTTACAGCGACCTAACAGTACAGTACAGCACAGCTTTATAGGACAAGACAAAGTTCTTGCCTCAGCAAACAGCTATCTCTTTTCCATAGGTATGATATATTAACTAAAACTATTAATAGCCATTTCATAAGTGAAAGGAACAGAGAAACATTGAGGGCAAGTGACAGAACAGAGATTACACAGCAAATCAGAGTGAGAATGAGGAACAGAACACAAACCTCTACTATGTTTTTGTATTAAATTCAGGAGGTGCCTAAACATTCTTGGTATTTTAATGACAAGCAATCCTATGAATCTTCATTTGAGGAACCTATCCCTGAAGTACAGCAAGTTTATGGTAAGATTGACTTGTGTACCCTTTTTTACCTAGAGAATACATTATTAATCACACTCAGACACACTGAGTTTATCAACGCTCCATTATTATTTTGTAACAAAAAAGTTTTTATAGTTCTGCTTATCATTCCTGACCAATGTTTGCTTGTTCTGTTGGCACACATTGCTGTAACTTAAATTCCTTCTTTTTACCTCCATTCTCCAATTTAATATTACAAGAGTCTTTAGGAATTAATAATATTTCTTGTTCTCATGATGTTTCTATGCATAAGGACACTATCTGAACAACCATCTTACAGTATTTGTGTGAATACAGAAGCAGGAAGGTAAAAAATAAAGAAGGAAAAATAGAAAAAACCTGAGTGATATCCTGTGGAAGCATCCTCTCTGATTTTAAGAAATGCTTTCTGCCTAGAGGCAGCTACATATTGTAGAAATAAGACTGCTGTGACTCCCACGATGACCTAGAAATCAGTATCCATGTGTTAAAAAAGAATTCTGTATTTGACTTCAGAATAGATGGGGAGGAAAAATTCTGCATGGCTGGAATGAATACATGTGAGGCAATGTTCTAATGTACTAACCTTTATTTTTCAAGGATTGAAGAGCTTCTGTGAAAATAGCACTAGTGGACTACTTAACACTGAATAAATTTCTTAGAATTAAACTTCATATAATTGTTAGTTTGTCAAAGCTTTTAATGGAAAGGGCATTGATGCTAATTAGCAATTGTTTTGGTATTGTTAGAAAACAAATACAGTTAGCTGATAGCTTATAAAAGGGATATGGATAAGGAAGATAGTACCCAGAGCTCATCTTTATACAGCTGTGACATTAGACTTTCTCACCAAGTTTTTCCTCATGAGAGTATAAGACACAGGCAATGCAGGAGAAGCTAATGCTGAACTGCCAAAACACAAGAATTTCAGTGTAAAAGATGCTAACAGATGAAAAGAAGAAACTTCTTCTCCCTTACAAGTGTGGAAAGAGGGGTATTCCAGCTGAGTTTTCTGAAAACAATTATTTGTATAAGGATCAAAGATATCTGCACCTCACCAATGAAAATAATTTAGGGAAAAACAGAACTAGTGAAAAAGTTTCAAAGAGTATATTTTTCAGTTAAAAGGTAGGATGAATTGTTAATGTCAGTTTTAATTTTAAAAGTGGCCTTTTACTAGCATAAACATTTTCTTTTTATTATTATTTTTTAACCTAAAGGAAATCAGGATATAAAATTCTCTAGTAAGCTGCTTCATGGAAAAGTAACAACAGTATGTTCACCAGCAACAAACTGATGATAGCAACAAATGTGTGTTAACAGACTTCTTTGAGCTCAAGGTCAATGAAGAGCCTCTTCAGTTCAGAGGTCTGAAGAAATGTACTGAAGTTAAGCCTAGCTGTACTGCACACAAAGCTGACAAAAGAAGAATGAAAGAAACTAAAATAAGATGATGTTTCAGGCTGTGACTCCAGAGGCCAACCCAAATGGTCTTACCAAGAGGGGCCAGCCTGTTTCTTTCTAGCACTCTCCTGCTTATTCCTGGCCATGTGAAGCATTCCCTCCTTCACTTCAGCACAAACACAGAAGAAAGTTATTTGTGTTTCTGCTGGCTTAGTTTTTTCCTCTCACTGTAGAAGGTCAAGCTCAGGAGGCTTCTGACAATCCCTGAAGCTGCAATAAAAACAGCATCATGAGTTTGCTCCTGGGAGTTGAGGGAAAATGAAAGAAGCCAGTTCTCTCCTTTTCACTAGCAGTGCACTGCTAGATCAGCTCTCCATGTCTCTCCTTCACATGCTCTGAGTCATTAGTAGTGACTTTCCAGTCTGCAGGCTCGCTCTCAGGCACAATGAGCTGAAGTGATGTACCAAAACAGGCAAAACTGGCAGGGCTCCACTGGAAAGAGAATCCTATTTAAAACCCCAGAGGTGCTGAGTCAGTACAGAATCAAAAGACAAATCCAAAGCACCATCCTGGAAGATTTTCATATGAGACAAAACACCTCCTGATCAGCTGTCATCACCAGTGAGTCCTTGGGTTCCCTCAAAGAAGAAATGCTGTTAACACAAGCACACTGATGATTTACCAGTCTCTGGAAATTTTCAGCCTGTGCTCTTAAGAACATTTTCTCTTACTTATCATTTAAATGATTGATTTGTAGTGTTGCTCTACTCCTAAAAACGGGTGTCTGTTTTTCTTTATTTCTGAACACCAGGAAATTAATGTACATTTCATTAATACTGTCATGGGCACGTCAATAAACAGAAAAAATATGCACTATGTTCAATGTTGTAATAGAAAAGTTTTTCCTAACGTGGATTTGAATTGGCCTTATTTACTTTGAAGTGGTGACTATACATTCATATGACTTCTACAGATCATTACAAATGAATGCCAGTAAATTTTTTACAGTACCATCTGTCATATGTTCTTCTGCATGTCAAATTTTGTATTGAAAATTATCTTGTAGATGCATGACAGAGGTTTTAAAAGCTTTTAATGGGTAAAAATTTTTCTAGAGGGTACAATAGCCCTATTGCAGAGCCAAGCTTTTTACAGTTATGAGGCTATGTCAATCCTCTTGGGAAAATTCTAATTAGATGCTCTTAGTGGTTGGTTCTTTTGTAATAACCTTACATTTCTAGTCCACATTAACTGTCTGGCCCACACACTTAATATTTTGCAGAGATGTACTTGTGCTATCTCATTAAATTTGTACCAATTTGATCAAGCTTAAAATCTTTAGAATATCATACTGAACAATATGTTGTAGATTTTAGAGGTAAACAGTAAGTAGATTTTTGTCCTCACTGAGCATGCTCTCAACCCCATCACAGTGGGCTGGTGCTTCACAGAAGAAGTAAGGATACATGCTAAAACAATCAGAATGATTTTTGTTTGAAAATAAAGTATTTAAACTGGGTTAGGCAGGGACAGGACAGACAAGGAGTTAAACTTCCTTAGATGAGCACTGGTTCATACTAGGGTGCTGGGAAGCAAAATCCTTCTTACAGTCCAGTCATGTCTAAAGTGCAGTAGCTTGTCTGTCACAGCATACCCAGTTAATACATGAAAAGGCTCGAGGAAAGAAATGCTGTCGTGGTCTTGGTTCTTTGTCACTCCAAATTATGGAGCTCAATCCCAGAAGAATGTATTGGAATACCATGAAAAATCCATTTCAGAGCTTCTTTTAGCACAAGGATCATCTCACTCGGTCTATATGTGTAATCAGGTCAACATATGGAAAAATTCTTATACCTCTTGGGCCAGCCATGCCATAGCTGTAGGCAATGTGATCTGTGAGGTGCTATATGGGGAAGGAATCTTAGGAAATGAGATAAAGCAGTAACTTCTACTGTAATTCAGGCATAACTCCCACCCACAGTGAGCATTTCCAGGTATGTTTTCCCAGAAAACAAACGAAGAAACCAACAAGAACAAACACCCCCCCCCCCCCCCCCCCCCCCCCACCAAACAAAAACTCACCACCCCCACAAGTCAGCTTCACCTTGAAAGTATTCTTAACAACCATTCCCTTATTTTAACTTGCACATTTTTGTTTGGGCCTTTAGCATTTCAGCAAGAGATTTCTGGCATGTAAGTATATACATGTTTATGACTTCTGAATCATAACATCTAATTTACTTCATCAGCATTAGTAGGTGGTTATTTATAATAATGGGCCACAGCTTATCTAACTCTAGAATTTCATATTATTTTATATTCGGAATGATTGCTGAACTTGGGACAGTATGTTCATTTGCATTTCATTCTCTTTTGAAACAGTGAAATTCTGCCACCCTCTGGACAACAACTAAACTAAGACACATTTACAGTCAGCCTCAAAAGATGCCACTTCTGCTGATAAACATGCATTGCTTTTTAGGTACATTTTAAAATTAATTACTGGGCTCAATGGAAAAATAGAAGTTACTATTAAACTATAGGCAAAACAACTATTTTCAGTACTGAACAGCCTTCTTACTAATAGGATTTAATGAAACAGCAAACTTCAAAATTTTCTATTCTTAACTTTTTCTAGCAGTCACTTGAATGCTCACAGTTGTATTTTTAAAGACTTGTTATCAAAGCATGACACAATGTTTTGTGCCAACATTTATTTCCACAAATCAGAACATTCTGGAATTATCAACATCCTTCTGATTGAGCCAAATGAGAACAAGTATAGAACAGAGTTCAGTGGGTGAAAGAAAGGCAAAGAAAGTTGCATTACAGCTGATCAACCTAGCTTAAAATGTATTAAAGGGACAACACACTCTGACATTCACATGGCAAGCAGCACTTGTTGCTAATAATATTGGCATTCAACACATTAATATGATCATTTGAAACAGTAAAAGTCACATTCAAAGTTTCAATTTGTGCTTCCAGTATAAGTGTGAGGAAGGAGGGCTGCAGCATAAATGTTGCTACACACAGTACCTTGTACAGTACCTTGTTTTGGCTATGGAGCCCAGCTGCTGCTGTTCTTGGATGAGCTCAGCCAGCTGCTTTTGTAAAGACATATCTTTACCGTGTACTTGCTTAATAAATGGATGTTCCAAAAGATGGGTGACTGAAGGACGCTTCTCAAAATCTTTGATTAGACACCTGTGACAGAGGAATAGGGGTCTCAGACAATAATGTTATCATTACAGCACGAATTGAGTCAGCCTACTGTGTGGCTGTCACTCTGTTTTCTTTTTCCACAAATCTGAGCTCCTCAATATGTAACAAGACTCTTCCATACTGCAATAAATCTGGCATAAAATACTCAGCTAAGTGAATGCACTCCATAAGAATACAAGCATAAAGGCTAAAAATTCGAGCTTATATAATCTCTCTTTTTAACGGCAACTAGATAAAAGGGAAAAAATGACATTGTATCCTGTAAGAGCTGTACAGTTAATACACATAAAAATTAAAATGAACAGAAAATACTTCATTCACTTTAATATTCTATCTATTCTCTGATGAGAGTTTGACTATGAAATGTAGGATACAGCCTACAGAAAATCACGACTGAAACCTGTGGTACAACACTACTCAGAAGGATTTGATATACAGATCTTCAGGCATCATACTATCCCTGTGTTTTTAAAATGAATGTTATGGGTAGACATTCTATATCATAATGATGAGTGTTAGCATAAGAATCACAGAAAATTCTGCAGACCTGCATAATTCAGTCTGTAAGAGAAAGGAATCAGTCAGAATTAAATGCTAGCTATGGTACCAAAGTTCTTTCTGTGAACTAGTACAGTACAGGTGAACTAGTAAAGAAATACATCCAATTGAATCAGCATAAAATAAAGTACCATACTAATTTAGATAATTGAGATTTAATTTTGGAGAAGCCATCACTCAAGCTGAATTATCTTCTGCATACTAAAGCTGAAATAATACCATTCAAACAGAACAATGATCCAACAGGATAAGACTGCTTTCAAGTATCCTCTAATTAATAATATTAAGTCATTCTATTCATCTTGCTCAAATAATAATGATATTGATATTATTTGAGAATGTGAAAAAGAAGTGCTGCAATTCAGTATATACCTCCCTTCTAGTATCTATAATTTTAGCAAATTATAGCTCAAGATGAATCTATTTGATGAGATGCATTCATATTACATACTTTACAATTTCCTTTCGTATTTGCTGAAAAAGTACCTAAGTACTTCCCTTGCAGGGCCAAATACCACAAATCAAGACTATCATTTTAGCCAAAAGTTCAGTGAAACTTAAATAACTTTTAGAATTTATTTTCTAGTAATAAAAGTAACAATGTACAAAATTTAAACTACATCACAAAAAATCAAATACATTAATTAATTTCAAATACTACCAATCACATTAGCAAGTTATTAAAGTTTAGCCTCACCTCAAAGACTTTACTGAAGACTAAAGTCTGGTCTTAGAATGATCCTGAAATATCTTTGAACATAACTTTAATACTTTTGGTTCCTGAAAATCATTTTACTAACCTCTTCTGTACATCTATTCCAGAAAAAAAAGCCTGTAAAATACATTACCAGTTTTGGAACTGTTTGGGTGAATTTTGCTATAGGCTAGAACTGTAGCCTCCTGATAGAAACACTAAAGCAACACAACGTGCTTTATCTCCATCCCTCTGGGCACAAGGCTATAAATACCAGTTCTTCTCCTCCAGGAAAAGATCCATCATTAGCCTTGAACAGGTTCTGACAATCTCCCCTACCCCTTTTCTTTTTTGTAATCTGGGAGTTTTAAAAGTCAATACGCCCACACAGACAATACAATCTATGCCAATCCTGTTTAAATTCATGTTTCCTGAGAAAAAAGAAAAAAGCATTTGAAAAGAAAGACAACATTAATCAGGAAGACAGAGGAAAAGAGAACAAAACAATAAGTGCTATGCATTATGCAAAGTCACAGATTGATGGCAAGTATCTGAAGTGGAGATTTCAGTCTCATGGACTCATTATTTTTACCATTCTATCAATAATTCCAACTTTACAGTATTTATGGTTTTTTGTTAATAAATAAATGTTCTTGTTAAATTTGATTTCATCTAGAGTTTTTCAGTACTACAACTGAATCGAAGTGAATCTAGGATCATGGATAGTTGTGTTGGAAGGAACCTTTCAAGATCATGTAGTTCAAACCCCCTGCAATGCACAGGGACATGAACTAAATCAAGTTGCTCAGAACCCTGTTCAACTTGACCTTGACTCTTTCCAGGGATGGGGCATCTACCAACCTCTGTCAGTGCTTCACCTCAAAGCAAAAAAAATCCTTCTGATATCTAGTCTAAATTCACTCTCTTTTTGCTTAAAACCATTATCTCTTGTCCTATTACAAAAGGCACTTGATTTTCAGATAATGATATTAGAGTTTAAATGGATTATCTTCAAAAATTTACACAGTTCCAGACAGGATATCTTGTGTTTATCAAAAGTGTGAAGAACATGCAAACCTTAGACCTGGTGGCATGCAGTTATTAATATGAATTCTCTGAGCTCTGAACATCCACAAAGACACTCTACAAACAGGATACAGAAGTTGCATGAGAGTTTTTCTATATACATGGCCCCTAGGTGAGACATCAAAATGTCCAGGAAACCGCACTCATTGTGGAAGCCTAACAAGAAGAGACATTTTGGAGAAAAAAGTTCTTAGCTTCTCTCTAGCATGCCTGAAATGTGAGCTTTTTAGGTTTGGGAGATGTTTTAATGAGCACAGGTAAGTTCTGTGAAGGATGTGGTCTTGGAGAACTTGCAGATTATCTTTGCTTCTGTCCATAATCCTACCAATCCCCCACTGACCATTCACTTTGTGTGCATGCTTCCCCTTTGCAACAGTCAATGTTTATCTATTGTTTCATCTAAATGCAGCCTTCATCCTCTGGCAGTAGGATATTGCTGCAGTCTGCATTCACGTAGGATTTCGCCTGAAACACGACCAAAACTTTGTTAAATTGCAGGATGACTAAGTTAATGACACAAGACACCTCAACATGAATCTGTGATCAAACTCTCTCTGTTCCAAGCTCAGACAGAGCACACCTCCTATTGTGCCAAGTCTGTGCATGCCTCAGAAGAACAGAGTCCTTTCAGATAGATAATGAGATGACACAACAAAGCAGAGAGCTAGTAACTAACAGCTGTGCAAGGGTGAGGGAGAGCTGCTTAAATTCATGTCTCACTTCATGTGTGAGTACTTCAGCTTCAGGGAAGAGACTAACAGGAGAATTAACATTTCCACTGGAGTTGGTTTAATCCATCAAGTCAAATGGCAAGTTCCTGGCACTCGTGTCACAAAAACACAGCAGCAGAAAGAGCAGGTAGGCCATAGGGAACTGAAGCGTATGAGGCACACACCCTCCTCTGCCTCTAAACAGCAGAAGTTTTGACACTGTCACTTCTAGAAAATAGCCCTTACTAAGTTTCAAATGCAGTAAACAGCTTGCACCTTAGTCACTGTAGGCACTGAGGGCTCAGTCTGTACTCAAACATTCAGTGCCAATTTGATGTCTCACCAGGCTTGCTGTGATGGAATGTAGGATGGAAAGCTGTCACATGACACTGAAAACATAGCCCTTATGTTTCTCAGTCCATATTCATTTGTCCTTATTTTTCTCTGTGTAGAAAAGGCCTCTTTATATTCTGCTTCTACACACTGTCAGTTCAACTGTGCTGCTTTTAGTGCAACATGAATGCCTGCTGCTGCTGTTCTTAGTAAACATCATCTGTAAAATAAAAATTCTTGGGCCACCACCTAAGTGCTAATGAAAAATGATGCATCAGACTGCCAGTGTCACTGCAGGTGTTCAATAAGGTGTCATCATCCCCTACTAGAAGCAGTATTGACACTATAATGCTCTTCAGAAAAAAACAAATATAGAATATCAGCTCTTCCAATGCTAAAGCCTGCACAAAGGTGAGAATTATCACAATGTTTTCTACTGACCTGCACTCTGACATAGAATTATAATGTGTGGAAAAGTTAACTATATGAATGTCTGAGTTCAAACTCGCCAGTAAATACAGGGAGAAGATGTATCCAACATATATGCCAGAAAAATAGAAATCAAGAAGTAATAATCATTCAGTAATGTCAACATTTGGAAGAGTACAGTAACAAAGCAGCTTTTACAATTTCCCTCATCACAAAATAGTCTGAAATCAGTGTGTGCACTGTACAAGTGAAATACAATATAAAAAGCCCTATTAATGAAGGATTTGTTTCTGAGGAAAAAAGAAAACTAAAACATCTTCAGCTTCTCATCTGAGCATTCATTTAAGACCAGTTTGGACAGTTAGCTCAGGTACTGTCAAACATCAACCATACTGCAATTACTCATAAAACCAGTAAATGTGCTGCACCTGCAAATTCAGCCAAATTGTTTGGCTTGTGGAAAAAAAAAAAAAAAAGGTGGTGCATTAGTTTGAACGGAGCAAATTGACTAGAAAATCTACTACAAGATGGGTTTCAAATAAAGTATGATGAAACTATCACATTTAGTCTCCTATTTTTTGGATCTAAAATAATAGAAAGGCTAAGCAAGTAGAGATTGAAAAAAGAAATAAAAATTGTAGGTTTGCCTTGACGAAAGCCAATCCATTATCTAATTGGAAATTCTAGTATCTTCCATCACGCTTTCTTAGCAGAAAATTAATTCTCAGAATTCATTAGCGTCACTACATTAAACATAGGTCGCAGCCATTTGCTGCAATCTCACCGCCAGGCTCCTAAGCACCATTTCCATTCTGCCACAATTACAAGCAAAGATGAAGCATTCATTAGCAGAGGATAAGAGCAGCCTCCCATCCACACAGGCCCATCTGAGACAGCCTCCTGAAATTCACTGGCTGCTTGCACTCAGATGATAACATTGTTGGAATTGCTGGGTCTCCGACAATGTAAACAGCCATTTCACAAGCAGCGAATCAGATGGCTGAAAAGGAGAGATATTTATCAGCATTCATGAGCTAATATTTACTAATGAATAAATGGAAAGAAACAGATTTCATAAGAGCTGCAGTGGTGGTCTAAGTCCTCTGTGTGTTCAGAAATAGAAAAATAATTACTAACGTCACTGACTATTGCAGCCAAATCTAAGTAGAGCAGCAGCAATTCTTTCTTTCAGAAATTCTCTTTCATTTGATCTATTATGATCTATTTGACCCTAAGTACTTTCTTTAAAAAGAAAGAAATCAAGCAGCTGCAACTCTCGTATCTTAGTTACACTATGATTTATCACCAGCATTTTGGTTTTTTTCAATTATTACATTTTGTAAATGCTACATTTTCTCATGATTTCTTATCTACTAGAAGTATATTGCTGGAAGTAATTTTGTCTCATAACCCAAATATCCAACCAGACTTCAAGCACCTATTTAATATCTACATGCACAGAAGATACATGGGTTAATATTTGGTAGAATTTATGTATTAGACTATACTAGAGCTGGGGAATTCATACAACAGCCTTTGGGTAACAGTGATATAAAGTCCCTGTGCTGTTCAACTGCTATCTGTTAGCTAAAGTCCTCATTGCCACTTCTCTGGTCCCTATTTCCCTGCCATTCCCTGCCTCATCAGGGTGCTTTCCCCATCATCAGCTCCTCTCACAGCTCCAGACCATTCTCCCCTGCCCTCTACATATTTCACTCCTTGCACCAGTACCTCTGGTCTAGCAGTGCGGAATCTTTCCAGGGCTCTGGTGTTAAAATAAAAGAACTTCCCAGGGTCTTAAACCAGACTCCAGGTCATCCTAAAATGCTAAGATCCTCTCATCCCAGTCCCAGAAAATACAGTTACCAGACTGCCCTCAAAGATAAGAGATGTTCTAGAGTGGTTCAGCTGAGGTTCTAGAGTGGAAATTTCCCAGAGGAAGAAGTGAAAGAGTAAGGTCGCACCTTCCTGAAAGTAGGGAGCATTCTCTCCTAAGCAGGAAGAATGAAGTGTCTAGATTCTGAGACTTTTTTTTGACTCTGCATACTTACCTGATTACTTGCATCACAAGGTTGCTTCATGATGCAAGATTAATGAAATCAAGACCATGACCTCAAATGGGTTGACTCCCCCTGCTTAGAGAAATGGAAGGACAGACACTGACAAGCAGGATCATCTATGACCACACACTAGGTCAGAAACTTTCTAGTCAAGGAAGGAAAAATAACAACCTCTGAGATTTTTATAGCTGGTTATAATGCTCAGTAACCGAGTGTTCCTTCTACCTCTGAACCACATGTAACTAGGGCAGGCACTGGTCAGTTACACACAGCCAAGAGGTGGAAAAGACATTTCATTAACTACATCTGTAATAAGATGCAGGAATGTGCCTGCTTCTCTGACACTTCCCTGCTTTCCACTTGCAGGCCTGCCCAACCCCCACTGCTACAGGTCACTAATGTGCAAAAGTGAACTAAAAATCTGTGACAGCTTTGCCAACAGCATTTCTGTTTTCAGTCCTAATTCAGCAGGACTCACAGGATAGAAATAACCTTATCTTCAGGACTATATATAGCTGTCCCTTTACAAAAAGTAAAGGCTGGGCACTAGGGATATGTTGTAGGTTAAATAGGTCTCCTGTCTTGCACAACATCCCATGATAAATAATAAGGATTTTACTGTTCATTCTGCTACAATCACTATCAGATAAAAGACTGAATTTATGACAAAGAACTCAATCATCACATGCATGGTATAAATTCTGATGGTCAGAACACATTTATAACACTATTGATCTGCCTTTTGGTAGCAAATGCTGTAAATTTCTAATCGTCCCTAAGAATGAGATAAATACTCAAACACTGAAATGTCACCATCACCTATTTTCTTAATAAATCTTCTTTCAGTTTAATGTTAAACATCAAGCACCATATAGTATAATTTAGAGCACACATCTGAAACATAACAAAGATTCTATCACACTGAAATTGTAAAATTAGGTGTAGTAAATACCTTTACCTCTTCTAAATCTTCAAAACTTACAGTAGGTTTCCCAGCCTTGTTTGGGCTGAGGAAGCATTACAACTTATTTTGGCTCATATACATGGTTTACAAAACAAACAACAGAAACTCAATGGAGTTGCACCTCTTGTAGCTCCTTAGAATGGATCTGACATTTGTTCATGTTGAAATCTTTGAAATTTTACCAGTGACAACAGAAATACAATCAGAACAACTCTAGGGAGCTTTTCAAAACCACCAAATACATTTATTTATTGAATTATGAAATTTATGAATAGCCTTTCATCAGGAATCTACTCTGTTTCCTTAGTCTCTCTTTGAAGGCCCAGAAAAACAAAAACCCTTCAGAAACTTGTACAACTGAAGCTTTTTATTAGAAACAGTATGTTTTGCATGTGTACCAGATATTCTCCCTTAGGTACCTATCTCACTTTGACACTATAGCATGCAGCTGATTTGAGGCAGGACTTTTACTATAACTACTCTTTAGAAAGTTGAAGATAACTGTATTCATTGTATATGTCCATTTCTCTGCATAAATACATATGTTTCATGCAATGTTCAAAAGTGGCAGAGATTTTTTTGTCAGGTACTATCATTCAGCATTTCAAGTTCATCTGCAGACAGATTCTGAGAGTCTACATCAATGAATGAAATGCAAAAATGTACAGATTTGCTGATAACCTTACACATCCCAGTCTGTCTCTTTTTGACATTTGCAAACCTCTGCCTTCCCAGACACTATGAAATTAATAAGTTACATCAAATGCATATCATGTTCTCAGTGCAAGAAATGTAAAATATTCTTTATGTAACATGAACAGAATGGCACTAAACAATTGCTTAAATTGTGAAAAAACTTTATGTACATTCAGAGAAGTTAAATATAAATGGACCACTTAATATCCATATAATCTAGATGATCTATTATGTGAATAACTCAGAATGTAGACTCATCAACATGAAATTCAGCTTGCTAAGCCGTGTTTAAATTAAGTACAAAAAAGTGAGTTTATCAGGACAAAAAATTACCTTTGTACTGTATTTGCAATGTCATTGCTGAAAGTTACATTCTGATGATAAACACGACCATAAATCCTTGAGTTCAAATTTTGACTTTATTACTTCCTGAATTTCTTAATTCCTTAATTCCCTCCAGCTCAAGAATGACTAATTAATTCAAAGAACTATAATAGCTCATCATTGGTTAAATAACTTTAAAAGGAGAATGTCTGTCTCTGGAGATAGCACTACTGATTTTAATTAAAATTCCATTTTGTGATGTAATGTAAATAAAAGTTATTGCATTTTTCTGCTACAAGAACATATTAACTCTTCTATTTACCCTCAAGATCAGTCAAGCCTTAAAGTGCCAAGAAAATTATTTGTCACTGCTGAGGTAGTTTGCATGGTCTTACAGAAATGGTAAAAATCATATTGATACGTAGTTAAAATAAAGGTAATTAATTATTTCTCACATGATGACTGGAGAGCCAAATTTTTCATACACAATCACAGCAGTATAGATGAGTATACATACATAAAACTTTATTAACCTTATATCAATAAAGCATGTATGTGCTGCCTGTATCTTAGTACATACCAAATACAAAATCAGGCTGTTGCCAGAAATGAGAGCTGAAATTGAGTCTTCTCTGTATTCTTTAAAAACAAAATACCTAACTCAGACTGACTATCTTCATTGTAAATATTCTTAAGGGAACAACACATTGCAGTCTTCTTCTCAAGTCAAGGTCAAGAGAGCTGGGAATGGAAACAGATTCACCAGCTAAAAACCATCTTGACAACTCTCAGTTCAGATTTTGTAAACATTGCATCTGACTAAAACGCTGCTGCAAAATCTTCATCTCTTGAGGTAATGGTATCATAGTTAAAAATACAGACTTAATTCCGGAAAAATATATGATCACTAGTTTAGCAGCTTAAAGATTTACCAACAATGAAATTTCCAGCTCAGGAATGTTGTAAATCACTGCAATATGTTAGAGACCACTTATAAAAATTGCCTCTCAAGACAATGGCATTTCAAGGGATGACAAAATGGGGTGAAAAAAGCTACAGTGACCACGTTTGGCAATCTTGGCATAAACAAAATTATTGCATAAACCAAACTGAAGTCAAAAGCTTAGCCAAAGCTACATGCTCAGTTTTGGTCAGCACACAGGTCTGGCCTGCAACTTGAACAGATAAGCTTGTGTAGCAGGCACAGGCCCTGCGAGCCTGCCTTGGCGTTCAGAAACAGGATGCTGAGTCAGGATGACTGAACAAAAGGAGCCCCTCTCTCCCGCTCTCGGACCCTAGCTTATCTCTCTGTAAAGCTATAGGTCACTTTCCTTTAACCCTTACCATTGGACAATTCTCAATCCTCCCTAACCCTATATAAACCCCTGTTTCTGCCTGGCTCGTCGGAGCCGCTGTCCCTGAGACCCTTCGAGACACTCCGTGGAAGAGCTACGAAGAAGACCAATAAAGACATCGTCTTGGAACCTCATACAGCGCTCTCCTCTCTTTCCCGGTCTTGCGAGTGCCTGCTGGGTGCTCCAGCCAAGCCTAGCTAGCCTAAAGAGCTGAAATCACTCCTGAGCTGATAATCACTGAGCTGTATATCACTAAAGGCTAGCTAAGGCATAGGCTGGGTGCACTGCCAGAGCTTGGGCTGGTTAGCCCCCCTCAGAGCTGAGCTATCCGGCTTTAATGCAGCTCCTGGGTACACCCCGTAGCCCAGCCAGCGGCATTAAGCTTGTTATGCAAATGATGTTAGCATCAAGAAGGAGGCAGATAATGAAATTATTCAAAAGCTAACCACTCATCACAAGGGTGACAGAAACATCAGGCAAGGTCCTAACATATGGATAAAAGGCAGTATGGAATTTATACAATCGCTGCTTTTAATTTATCATAACTGTGCTGTCACAAGGCGAGCATCAACAAATGCATAACTAATGCATATAAATGAGCCAATTATCAGTAATGGCTAAAAGGTTTGAAGTTGCATTATCCAATGCTTCATTATCTGAATTTTTCTAGAAAGTCCACTAATGTAAATCTAAGCCTCCATAAAAACATCTTGTAACCTCTGTATCGTAACAACTTTACTAACACATGCCCAAGAATGGAACAGTGTCAGACAGAATTCAATTTCAGTAGTCTCTTAAAGGCATCTATAGCACAGGGTATTTATTACAATTGTTGCATTTCTCCTTGTTAAGAGAACCGTGTATGAGCATATTTCCTTACTTCACTGTGCACCTCACTGCAAAAATGAAAAGCAAGGCTTGAGAACCTGCAGAAGGTGATGATGAGGAAGTAATTAAGCAAAAGTAAATAATAATCCATATGATTAAGAAGGTACAATTTCAATATATTAAAAAACCTCAAAGGACAAGATTAAAAACAAGTTTAGCCATAAAGTATTAACATCTGATTTGTTTTATGAGCAGTGCATGTTGAACTAAATGACTGAACAAATGCTAAGAAATGTTTCACTGAGTTTTTTGTGTTGTTCTGAAGCTCAGCAAGGACTCTAAAAGGGAAGACACCAAGAAAGAAAAACTTACATAACAATGCTGAAGGTTAATGCACAATGTTCCTGACACAGGAATGTAATCTTATTTTCCAGGTGCAGTGACTTTCTAAAGCACAAGTGGAATATAATCCATTAGTGCTGGTCCCCCAGAACAGTCATTAAATTCCATGCAACCAATGGTTTTTTATAACAGAATGAAATTCATCCACCACTTGGTGACCCTTGTACTTAAACACTGAATCTGCCATAGATCCCATTGTACCCTGCTGTGTAAACAAGGACATGCACTATGGAGAATCAGAACTTGGATCAACCTGCTCTACAGGAATGTACTTCTGCTACCTATACTGAAGAGATTCTGAGTTACATTGCAGCAATAATAATAAAAACATCCTTCCTCTGTAAGAAAAACATTGCACTGTATCTCACCTTCCTGTCTGGTTGAAGATCAGCATAGTAAAGAACGGAATTTTTCACAGATTACTAATAAAATTTGTGTTAGTGTTCTTATTTTCAGATTCTTCTAAAATGGAAAAACATTACTACACGACTAGTTGAAAAAGGTATAGGTAGGGATATTGTACTCTACAAGTAATTGGATACACCAACAAACAGAACCAATTCAAAATGCAGATGTGCATATTTACAAAACTATCTTGAAAAGTCAGTACTGACAAGTGATGTTATAGTAGTATTCCCCACATTACACAATTTGGGCTGTAATCAGTTCTGATGAAATACTGAACAATACTAAAAATCACTCATAAAAGTGTCAGTAATATTTTTGAATACAATACTAGCAACTACTAAACTATGATTTCCTAGTGTCACTATAAAAAGAGAAAAGGAAAGCAAAAGCATATTTTAGTTTGATGATAGCTGCATTCATCATGCTCTCCATACTATTGGTGCTCAATTAAATATATATATATACCTACTGAACCTTATTAAAGTGGAAAAAAGGCATTTATTTTCTCTCTTATCTTTCAAATTCTTATTTTAAATTGACCAGCAGCTATTTTCATTAATCCTTTTTTTTTCCTCAACACAAAATTTCAATGGAAAACTATCAAGGAAATCAGGTATATTTTATAAACCCGTTCCAGGTCCATCAAAATCAAGAGACATTCAAATGAAGAAAATTACATAAGATCAAACTGTGCTGTAAAGCTTTTGAAAAGTGAAGCATGGTCTAGAATCTATGAAAAGAAAACTGTTGTCAAAAACCTGCAAAAGCAGTAACTCCATAAGAAAATTCTTTTTTTCAGATTGACACACATAGGTCTTGCTGAATAAACTGTTTATAAAAGAAAAAAAAACTCACTGTGAAATGAAATGGTTGAATCCTCTGCACCATTTTTCAGGATGTAGCAAAGTAGGTGGAGGATTTCTGAAAAACAAAGATTTGAGTTTTAAAATGTTAATGTTATCTCACAGATCAAAAATGCTGCGGTTCCACCAGGGAGAAAATTATACTTGAGAAAGTAACAGTTAAATTGTCTATGTGATACCTTGAGATGTCTGTTGTTTTCTTCTTGCTGTTGCTTATTCATGGGCAGATCTCTTTTCTTGTCCTTCTCCTTTTATGTCAATACCTTTGAAGCTGGTAGTCAGTACACCTCACAGAGTACTTCCCAACATGTCCCTTTCAATTCAGCCTGACTGAAAATGCAGTATTAACCTAGCCATCAAACTACTTTAACCCTTTGCCCAAGATCACTTATTCTGATCAAAACCTTTAAAGTATGGATAAGAATGACTTGTAGGATTTTCAGTCTGGGTTTCAATCTGTACTCAGTTTGGATGACACTGGAAACTCTAGAACTGTTAAAAATAGATGTTATTTTTAAACTGACATCTAGCAGACAGTATTTTTATATTAAATAGTAAGACAGCCGTTGTAAAAATAATTTTTCAACTCTGGTACATTCCATGGTAGTTGACATAAAATTACTTGCCTTCCTGATTTTTACTCTTACAGTTTAATTACATAAACATACAAAGCAAGACCTATAGGTCATATTAAGCGAACCAAATTTTAAGAGGCTCAAATTTAGGAGGACCAACTTACAGCAGGAATTGTTCATAAAATATTCTATTCTATTATCCTCCAGAGGTTTCCTCTGCACCTTAAAATTTGCTAAGTACTGAAGCCTAATTTAACTTTTTAAAATGAAACTTACAGAGGTGTTTTATGAAAACTTCAAGATTTATCTTTTGCTGCATTTGAGGGTCACATATTACTGAACTGGCAGGGAAAAACAATCACAGTAAGACTTCTTCTACAACAGAAACACACAATAATACTGTGGATTATATAACAAATCACATCATTTATACTATGGCCACATTCCACAGAATAAGACTGCTTGGAAACACTTCACGAAATAAAAAGGAAAACAGCATAAGCAACATAAATATCGTGCTGATTTGCTCAATAGTCACAAGTTTTTCATGCATATTCATTGAAAAATGAGTTCCATTGAACAATTACTCTAAAAAATGCAAGCAAATTGGTTTGAAAACAATTGCAATGTGGCTTTGTAATAGATGGACCATTTTGTTCATCTGCATTTTTTCAAAACAAATTCAGCCAACAAATTACACTGCAGCATGACAAGTTTGCTGAAATTACTATCTTATTACCTTTCTCTTTTGCTTCAGAAGACTAAGGGAATAGAATTTTCTTAATGAAGTGAAGAAATCCAGAATGTTTGAGATTTGTATTACTTAGCAAATTTGTTATTAAAGAAAAAATATGTGATTGGTTCTTTTTAATGACAATAACATTTCATGGTTGTCTCCCCTTTACCAGGCTCATATGTTTATGCACATCACAGAATCTGACATTTTTACAAGCATTAAAAAAAAAAAAAAAGACTGTTTCTAGGTACACTTCCAAGAAAAAAATCCTATATCAAAGAAAGTTAAATTTTAAAAACATCTTTGTCTAAAGTAAAAATGGTTATCAGTCCAGACATCCCACATATGTGACCACTGCAAACAGCTTTAAGCAACAGCCCGCTGGGGGTTAGTGAATGTTTCAGTCTTTAAATTGAAGGAGTGATGCTCTATCAGACTTTTTGGATTCTGATGAACAACCAGCTTCTATTATGCTGTGACGTGCAGTGTATTCCCTTTTAGAATTGTACTAGCACTGTCTACTGAACATTTACAGTGAAGTTTTGAATTTCCTTGCAAAGAAATATGCTTTTTCAAAAGCTCAATTACTATTAATGAAAGATGCAGTTTTGCCTTTTCTATTCACAGTGTTCCAAAAGGTTTTCCAGATGGCAACAATAGTGCTGAAAAAAGGCATATAGTTTGGAGGCTTTGTTAAAAATCTCACAAGGAACTTTCTGAAAAAAGATGCAGAGATACTTTAGATTAGTTGCAGATATTATGATGGAGACAGGTGGGATTTCATCATGGAAGAAGAGACCAGCAGAGTACACGTCATTCAGGAAATACAGAGTGCCATTTGCAGGTTAATGATTAATAGAGAAAGGCACTTTTTAACCATACAGAACATGTTTTATCTAACGAATTACTAAACTACTAAGCTCTCACTGATAGCTACTCTCTTTGGCTGACCCAAATCAACAAAACCAAGGGAGTAGTAACTACAGATGTTATCCTGACCTTGATACTTTTGTATTTGTTGATAGAAGATGCTATCAAGTATCAATTATTATTCTTAGTGCATTTGTAGCAAAACCATTTAACTCTGTACTTAGACAACTATAAATTGATGTTTCAGGTACCCCATCTGCAAAACTAAGATGATAAACAAAACCAGAACCTTAATTCATTAGCAACTGTAAATTATATTGGTTTCTCTTGGTGAAAAACACTCCCCTAACTACAAGTAAAAAATCAGTCCCTCCTTTTCTGGCATCATATGAATAAATGATTTCCAGAAAGAGGCATAAGAGCGTCAGCTTCCTACCTTCACTTTGCCTAAGACACTAGAAGCTGTTTTGTGGTGATCCCAGAAAACACCACTGCTTCCATGGCACCTCCAGAGGGGCACTTCTGCAGTAAAGACACTAAGTTCTAGGGTAATGAGAAAAGGCAGAAATGCTAAGGTAACTCAAAACATTTTTCATAAGTACCCTTGGTCTTTTGCAGTTTGAAATTAATAATCCCTTAAAATACCTGCAATTCATATCCTGAGTCGTATCTCATTAAAGAGAAAAGGTAAAACAACTCATATGTATCCTTAGATGCTAAACCACAGAGAAACAACATTTACCTGACCACTTCAAGGATCAAACTAGGGTCATTCTGGATTCCAGACTGTGCTAATTCCATTATATGGAGTTCTGTGGCTTTTGTGTACTTGCACCAGCCAACATCACTACATTTTGCCAACACCTGACTATTTCTGCAGTACTCAGAACACATTTATAGAAAAACTAAAACCCTGCCTCTCATTAACTTGCTGACATAACTTAATCTACTTTTTAAATGTAAAATTAGAACACTCTGCATGCAATCTTTCAATCATTTTTGCCACAAGCTGAAGCACAATACAGTCTTATTTTCTATTATATTTGATGGAAATTGTGAGAAGTAGATAGGAATATTATTGGGAAAAGCAGCTATAATTGGGTTTGTCTTTTGAAAATGCCCTCTTTTTATGCAAGATGAGTAATCAACCATTTATTTCCCAACTTTGTCTTTTTTCCTTTAGTTCTTTCTATAATTCCTAATTAGTCACAGAGCTACATGCTCTATTTCCTTACGCAAATGCACTGCCCTTGTGAGCAGTTTTTCCATCCTTGTATTCAGTGCTTTCCACGGTCACACTAATGCTGTTTTTCACTGGGAGTTTTGCTTCAGCAAAGAATGCAGGTTGAGACTGTACAAGACACCCATACAGGGGAACAATGTTCCTTCTAAGGACAAGAAGACATTAGCAAGCTTATCAAGCAAGAACTGCTGCTGAATTCTGACTGATACACACACAGCTGTATGCTGGAAATATTTTAATCTGTACAGCTTTATGTGTTCCCATCATTCAAACTGCCTCCAAAGTCACTGCCTCCAAAGTCACAGCTGGTGAGGCAAAATTGGTCATTTTACCACAGTGAGGCAAATGATGCAGTCCAGTGAGCACCACTCATCCTTTACAGGTTAAACTGTGAACCTAATTACAGATCATGGATAATAGATATTTGTCGATAATGAGAAAAGAAATATTTCCATTTATGATCAAATTTTTAAAACTGAAAACACATCCGCTATTTTTTAAAGTACTTCAGTAACCATAATCATAAATTTTACCAACAGAAATCACGACAGTGCCTCCAATCACCAAACTGCAACTGATCAACCCACCACATTGTTTCTAATGAGAAATTAGCAGATGAACTACCAACACCTGTCACCATGTACAGGCTCTGACAATCACCAACCCCCCCACAAGCATGTTCTGAACGATTCTTCTAGCCAACTGAAGAGACTACTGTTCTGTTGACAGTTTCCTAGATTTATATACAGCTAGATTTTACACAAAAATACACTTTTCAGGCATATTTCAAAACACTAAGTGGATAAAATTTTCTTGAAAAATTATTATTTTATTAAAATACATGAATAATTGACAATAATTAATACCATATAAATTCTCCTACAAGTTTAAAGTCCTGCCACTCCAGAGCAGGACTCTCCATCTTGGGTAATCCTCCAAAAATAACCAGGTAGTTCTCAAAAGGGCTCAGAAGATTTCCTGATACACTTGGTTTGTGGCCCATTCAAATTAATAAGAGGTGTTCACTGATCTGAAGGAAAAATTCAGACCATAAACATTATCTTATTCCTCTGTCTCCTGCTAAAGTTCACTGAAGTTCAACTGACTTCCATTAATATACTTCACCGAAGTCTACTCAGCAGGAAGCAGTGTACTGTTATCAGCTCTGTGAAGTTAAGACAGAAACTGTAGAAACTTGGAGAAGTGGAGAATCAGTACAAAATCATCCCTGTATATAGAGGCAGGCCTTTAAAATTGTTTTTAGGTCAATGGAAAGATATCACTAATTTGAATGCAGTTACATGGAGCCTCCATGGCTGGGAACCACAGCAGCAATTGTCTCAAGAAACCAGGAGATCAGAAAGAACACAGGATATACAACAAAACTGGAAGCTATGTCAGAAGCATGGGACTGTGGCAAAATAGCTCCAGGCCTAATGCAATTGTCTGCCAATTAAGTTGTCTAGAGTAATCCAAAAGCAATTGAACATCCTCCAAATGCCAAGAATTCTGCAAATCTTGACAGTATCAGGCACCAATCTCCCTTAAGTCTTCTTAACCAGATCTGCAAGCATTGCATTCCCATGCCTCTACAGACAACAAGGCATAAACCGTTTCTTAAGACTGTACATACCAAATCACAGCATATGAGACAACTGGAAAAGGCAGTAGCTGCTTACAGCATCTTTAGTTTCTTAGGACTCAGCACAATTACTTAAAACTTTCTTGGGCAAGAGAAGAGACTAATGCTAAATCATAGTACTCAAACTATATATAATCATAGAATACTGAGTTGGAAGGGACCCATCAGGATCATTGAGTCCAACTCCTTGCCCTACACAGGACATCCCCAAGAATCACACCACATGCCTGAAAGTATTGTCCAGATGCTTCCTGAATTCTGTCAGGCTTGCTGCTGTGACCACTTCCCTGCAGAGCCTTTTGCACTGCTCAATCACCCTCTGGGTGAAAAACCTTTTTCTGATATCCAACCTAAACCTCTCCTGACTCAGCTTCATATTTTCTCTGGTCCTGTCACTGGTCATGAGAGTGAAGAGATCGCTACTCGCCCTCCCCAACCCCTTGAACCGATGTTGAAGGCTGCAGTGAGGTCTCCCCTCAGCCTGTAGACCTCTGTCCTGGCTAGGAGGTATAAATGAGACTCCCATGATGGCATCTGCAGTATTTGTTTGTCCCTTGATTCTTATCTAGAAGCTCTCAACTGTGCCATTGCCAACCGTGAGTTCCATATATTCTAGCCTTTCCATTACATACAATGCCATACCAATCTCCATCTCTTCTGACTTGCCTACTCCTCCTTAAGAGCCTGTAACCATCCAGCAGGGCACTCCAGTCAGAGGACTCATCCCACCAGGTTTCAATTACGCCAGTGACATGAAATGCCTAGGACTGCGCCAAAGCTTTGGGCTCCTGTTTGTTCCTTCTGCTGTGTGCACCGGTCTAGAAACATTTCAGTGTTGTACTTTGTAGCCAGTGTCTCATGAAACAGATTGAGGGATCCTATGATTACTCATTTTCACAAGTTTTGGCACACCATCCCATTACTCATCACTGGTATTTTCCTTTTCCCCCTTTCAAGCTAAAGTTCAGTCAATGAGTCCTTGCTAGTTCCTCTGCTAGAGCTCTTTTTTTTCCCCTTTGAGAGAGGCATATCCCTCTCAGGTGATAGTAGGCCAGGTGTTGAACAGATTTTTCCAATGAAGTCTAGTTTCAGAGCCATGTATTGACCTGATGGATCTGCCTATTCTTATCAATATTATTCCTTGCTACTGGAAGGACTGACAAAATCGCTATCTGCGATCCTTCAACCAATTGTCTCAAGGCCCTGAAGTCTCTTTTGACTGCCCTTCTATTTGTTGTTTCATCACTGCCAGCTTGAGCAACCAATAACAGAGAGCAATCTAAGGTCCTTACTAGACTGAAAAGTTTTCCAGTAATGTCCCTTTCCTGAGCCCCTAGGGAACTCTGGTAAAATGATCTGTATTCTGTGAAAATGAAAGATACAGTACATCTTCGGAGAAGGCTGGAGGAAAGGGGGAAGAAGGAGTATGCTCCTGCTGAGTTTGCTCTCCAGACACCTTTCCACTGGCAACTGATTCACTTCTAAACAGTGTCGTCTCCTTTCTCACTCTCCTCCTCCCTTTTCTCTGAGGACTCCTTTTCTTCTGTAAACATCTAATTCAAAAGTGTTAACTTACAACTTCAACAACCTCTCTTCTAGAATTATCAAAGCCATATATCTATTCAAATAATGTGTAAGCACCTTAATTCTAGCAAGGCTATGCTGCTTTAAACCAAGACCAAAATCTACTGAGGGAAAAGAATTGGTTAAAACCAAGTAGAACACAAGACATTGCTGCCTCATTACTGAAACAAAAATATTCTTCTTGCTTAAGTATTTTACTATCTTTTAATTACAGAAACAGAGTTATCTGATATTCCCTCTTCACTGGAATTTTCCATAGGCTATACACAGTCACAGAAGTCTGGACTCAGTCCAAGTGCATATGAGGAATTTATATTGAATTGAAAGTTAAATAGACTGCAGGATTCTAATTACCTGGAAAGGTCAAGGGTAGTAATGCACTTTTTTGGCTTTGGGTTTTTCTTTGTAATACAGGCTCCTGATCTAGTAAAAACCAGACTGGATACCTGTTTTCCCTCTCTCAGAAGAGAATGATAGCTATGCAATCTATAACACATAAATATACATTTGCTTCTTTTTGCTTATGTTTTTGCATGACTATTAATTTTGCTGCCACTAAGTAGGTAATTTAGCAGATTAACAATGAAATATGGGCTCAGCTGCAAAACAAATTCAAACCCACCAATGAACAAAATATCAACTAGCTATTTAAATCACACTTAAATCAAGATTTATTCACAAGTCTCCTGCTTATAATAGTTCATCAGGCAGAAAAATAATGAGCAAAAACAAATGGTAAAAGATAGTCAGTTCAAGAATTACGCACAATCTCCTTTTGACTGTCAAGATTCACTTTATGCACTGCTGAAAGAGAGGAAGACTTCAGGAAGACTATAAACAGGCTGTCAAAAGAGGCTTTCTAAGAAACCTCCATCACATGAACAATCTGTGATTCAAAATGGTATGTATCTGATAAACACCTCCTCTAAAGTAATGAGTACAGACAGAAAAAATGTGCTAGGCACACTAAATTATCTTGAAGGTCAAATAGTGACCTTTAGAAATGTATCAAACCAAATCTCAGTTATGTAATTTTTTAGTCCATACAAACAGAAAGAAAATGGATGAAAAAGTATTGCAAAGTGTTCTGCTTGGGAACATCTGGATTATCTTTGACTTTTTCCCCTGAACATTGCAATTCACAGGCCACTGGTTTCAGTCAGATTTGGCATCTGCAAGGTTTCATTAGCCTTTTTCAGAACCTGACAAGGCATCATTTATTTCTGTCATTTATTCTTCAGTTTCCAGTTTCAGTTTCTGGCTTCACTGAGACAGAAACAAGTGTTTCATTTCAGAAATATTTTTGGATGGAGGGGAAAACATACTGCTTTGCATTCCAGTGGTCAAACTTCCAACCAAAAATTCAGCATAATTGACTTATAATTATGCTTTGTTATCTCATTTATTCACAGAAGTTCAGAGAGTTAAAGAGGCACAAGCAAATTAAGAGCAATTGAAACAGGGAAAGTAATAGTAACAATTTTTATTTATAACCAGTTCTCATCTTTAGTGCAATGTAGTATTTTGCTTTTCTATTAAAACCATTGCTCTGTGAATTTGCAAAGCAGTAGAATGTCAGCTGCCAAAGAAATGAAAATAGAACAGCAATACTTCTGTGCCTGACTGAAATACATATGGTGGTGTCTAGACACTACACTTCTGTAGCTGGAATATTAAAATACTGCAATTACACAGCATATTTGTACAAATTTATGGAGAAGTAAAATATCTTCTTACATCTGAAAATGAAAATCCCACAGACAAATTTCTAAGGACAATTCCTGAATTGTGTGTGCTTCACACCCCCACTGTACATCAGCCAGTTTAAGAGGCCTGAGTAGGACACCTTCCTGAAAGCACTGCCCAGTGGAGCAGATCCACTCTTGGAAAGCTAAAAGTTGGCTCAAAAAAGACACAGAGGGATGCTACAAACTGTTTCTTTTAAGCATAGGAAGATTGCCAAGGGAAGAACTAGACCATTTGGAGTCTGACATGGAACACTGTACCACAGTCCTGTGTTCCTGCTGAGATCTCCCTCTGCCCAGGAGGCCAAAGCAGAGCAAAGGCCCTGTCATGCCATGGTGAATCTTATTTTCAAAGAGGAAGACACTTTCTTATCCTTCCATTTCACAAAGGCAAGCATTTTCTTAGTTGAGGCTTTACAGAAGTACAAATAAACCTAACAGTAACCCTATGAAAGAAGTTTATTACCACATGACTGATGTGACTGGTACTGAACATGCAATTCAAGCATTACACTCAGCAAAAGCAAGCACTTAAACCCTGCACTTTTCAAAGGAAGTAAGGATCTTTGTATGTCATGACACAAACTTCACTTACATTTTTCAGCTTAGTATTGTATGAACTGATATTATTCTGATAGCTCTGCCAGTCTAGATCAGAAATAAACACTTGCAGAAGGAATACATTAGTTAAAGGTGGCACATTTCCAATGGACCGTTAGGAGGATCATTATAAATATTCTGAAGCTATAGACTGAATAAATGCTGAAACCTAAAGAAATGTGCAAGATGTGTAAGAGCACCATTTTTTTAAAAAGGGAATTATCATTGAAGGTAATATGTCTTCTGAGCAAGAGGACTGTATGAGAATGAAATTTATTTGTTCCCTCCCCTATTCCATCCAATAAGCTTTATACTAAAATAGTTAAATTTTTGTCTGTTTAAAAAAAACCCAACCTGTATGGCTTAGGAATACCTGTACATTACATCTGGGGTGAAGACTAATAAACATAGTATGAGAAACATGAAAAATTTATTAATTACCAAAAAGGTCCTATAACTGCAATTCAAATAAACCCTCTCTTAGGCAGAACTAAATGACAATAATCCAGTAATAATCCAATAATGACAATAATCCCAATAAACCTGTAAAGATGCTAATGTAAAACTCATGTGTTCCTTGAAACAGTTGGACAGGCCATGGAAAATAGCTGGAGGAAAATATTGACTCATGTAATCTGGGGACTCTAGGAAAGGATAAAGGTAGCTAAAACACATTGAAGATAAGATGACGATAAAAGCTGCTAATGATGGACATAATGTGTAGCAAAGCAATTAGTGATACAAGAAGAGACCAAAAGAACCGCTACAGAGCTGATCTACTAAAACATCATGGAAGACATGAAGATCAAGAGGGGGGATTTTTTCTTTTAATGCAAGATTTAATCCTCACCTCATGCTGAATATTCTATGGTAAACTCTGAAAAGAATTATCTCCTGGATAAGTTTAAAAATTCAGAGAAAATGAAGAACTGAAAGAAGCAATGGTAAATGACAGACATAGAACAAGGGAACATTTTGAAGATGGGAAGCAGCACCTTGGCAAAAGGAAAAAGACAATGCCAAGATTGGGAAAAATACCCAAGTATTAACAAAGTGAGAAGCGCAAAAAGTAAAAATGAGGTACAAAAAACATGATAAAGACAAAGAAACCAAAATCCCCAAAGGCAAAACTAGGATAGAGAAGTAAAAATACATCTACAATAAAAATAGAGGGTATAAGATGGAACACAATTCTTCCTTCCTTCCTGAATTTCCTCTCAGCAATTAATTGAGTAACTAAGGTGATTACATACTTTTTAACATGACACGAGCACTCAATTTTAAATAACACATAGAATGGCTAAACAAAGAAGAAAATTATATTTCCATAAACTCAGATCTCTGGTTTGGTTGCAATTTAAGACTTTTTCTCTTCTTTTTGTGTCCCCAGACAGTTCAAGCAGATGCTGCCTGCTCTAAAAGTCTGACGTGTTTGCAAGCTGGCAACAGATCATGAATCATCAACTTGCCCAATGAATCTACCTTATTGTAATTTAAAACATCTTTATCCAGCACTTGTACTAATATGTGAACAGTCTGATAAGAGGGAATCTGATATAACTACACTGATAATGAAGAAAACTAGCAGTCAGATTTTAGCCAATTTAACCGAACTAAACTGCATGAAGTCAATCACTTCAGTCAGCCAAGTAGAAAGATGAAAGATGTTACTATGATTTTTTCCTAATGCTCTCAGAGCCTGTGGTGCTGGATGCCAAAGCAGAGGTACCAATTCACTCAAAAGAAGGAATGTTCCTTTCCCCTGTCGCTGTCCAAGCTACTGAAGAAAGGTTTGCTCAGAAAGAAAAGTGAGCGCTCCGTTTCCAAGAGCACAAGAATTGCTTCCTCTGTTCTCACAGACATACCTTTTTTTTTTTTTTTGTTAATACAGCTCTTATTCATGAGAGCTCAACATTCATTTGCCAAGTAGATTAAAATGCCAGTCTTCAAGATCTGAGATATATACTTTGGATCTTAGAGATCTTATGTCTTAGAGATAAGCAGGGCCATGTTCAAGTTACCTCTAACTTTATTTTGTATACACTAGAAAATTTTTGACACTTTTTCAATAAAGCAAATATAGACCTCTGTAAAAATAATTATACATGCGTCGGAAAATTCACTTGGTTTTGATAAGTTTTACCAGCTTTTTTTCAGTCTTCAAACCTTTTATACCTTTATATCTGTATGTAAATTTTTAAGGGTTACTAACAACACTAGAGAAATTAGTCCAGTAATTTTTTATTCAGACTGGCTAAGTAAGTAAACTATCCTGTTTACTACTTAAATTCCTCCTAAAACCCCTATATGGATGAAGTGAACATTTTTCCCCACAGCACAGACTAACATAGGCTGGAAAGGACCTCAGAAGGTCTCTCTTCCAACCTCCTGCTCAAAGCAGGACCATTTATGAGCTCAGCTCAGGTTTCTCAAGGCTTTATTTTCTCAGGTCTTCACACTTCAAATTCATTTTCAGTCAATTTTCAGTAAGGACTCTTCAGTTATCATGGAAGTCAGCACTTTGAAACCCAGACCTTGAACATGGCCATTGCTTTGTATCCCTACACTCTCAAGATCACATTTAGCCATATATAAATACTAAACCTTAGCACAGAACTAACTGACAGGCCATTTCACTGGGTCTTCATAATTATTTACCACTTTCCCCCTCTTCTATTTCCTTTCTCCATTTCCTGCTTGCTATTTCTTCCAACAGCACTGTAATATTTGTGAATCTATCATTGCAAAGTCATTTAATCTGAGTATATTCCAGTTTGTTCATATGTAAAATGTGGCCTATCTGCAGAAAATGCACTATCTAGAGTCTTTCCAGGGAGTTTTTCCTTGGCCTCATGACAGTTGTGGAAACTTGCACTTCCTGTAGGAACTCTTGGGAGAAGCTGCATTACAACAGAAATCTAAATGGCATTTCATGGTCATGAAATAAACCCAGTAAAATCATTATTATTCCCTGAATACTGGCGTTATAAAGATTTATGACCAATGCCTACTCCAATAAATATTTCTTTAAAAATTTTATGAGTTCTAACTTATGACTGTATCTCTGATAGGAAAGAAATATAAGCCATTAATTGTTAATAGTAAATGTGCAGATATGTGTAGTGCATTGTTACTGCACTAATCTTGAGTAATTATTAAATATACTGCATAAAATCTTAACATTAATCAAACTGATAACTACAACAAGCAAATCAATACCTTTCAAAGCCCAGCTCCTTTTCACCAAATATGTTTGCAAATAGTGCGATTACTTTTTATTGCATATTTCTGAAAATTACTTTAGAGTGTAAAGGACACCGGCATTTGCTCACTTTTTATTACAAAAAAATAACCAACACACATTCATTAGTATCCTAAGGATAATTACAATCTTGCTAGAATGTGGCTAGTACCTAAAAAGTTCACTTTCTCATTCTTCTGCTTCTATCAGCCAGTGAATTAATTCCTTTATAAATATGAACATCAATATTCTATTTTGAATAGAGAAAAGGCATCTGTTTTTTGACTACATCCTATGAAAGTCTCTGGAACTGTGAAATGTACAAGGTGTCTTATTCACTCTGCAATAACAAACTATGTGAAGAGATTATCTTTTGTTCATGCAAAAAATCTAATCTAATTTACTTGGCTCAATTCATTATAAATGATGTGGGCTACTGAACTCCAATAGTTCAGTAGCTCACAAACACAGGCTATAAAGTTTATTTTGGAACCCCACAAAGCCAATGGCATGTAATGAAGTTTCACTTCTTTAGGACTGCACTACAAACCAGAACAGAATTTTATTACTTTCCTTCAAACATTGAGTTCTAACTTGTATTTCCAAGGCACAAGTAGAACAAGTTGCCAAGTTGTACACCAACAGCCCTGCAAAACCACCTGTTAAATGCATCATAACTCAACAGAACACAAAGCTGTGTCTTGCATGGGCAGCAATCTAGGGATAAAGATACATGCAAAAAAAAAGATGTTTGACAAGGTAAGACACTGCAGGCAAAATAGTAAAGATTTATGAAGGAAAATTTATAGCACTGATATGACTTTCAACCAAGACACTGTTCCAGACTTCAAAAAAAAGCAACTTTTTTGCAGTCTCCTCTTTTTCCCCCATGACTGACAGATAAGCTTTACCACCATTTCATATAAATACCTCTCACTAAAATTTAGTCACACACACAAGAGACTGTGTAGTATGAGTAACCTGCCTGTCAGCATTACAGCTCTGACACCACGTAACTTTCCAATCAGAAAGCAATTAAAAAGGGGAGTACAGGTTTTCTACCATGCAGCAAAATTTTAATTCAAACATCACCTTTTCTAAATCCACTGCAAAAACCCAAACACCTCTCTGGACTAAGCATGAAGATGGTTATCATGTGGCACAACCACAAGGTAAGTTAGGTGACTATGGATGTTTGATAGCCAGGAAGTCTAAGGGATGTTTGACAGCCAGGAACTCATCCAGTATTTTCCTCTGGCAGCACTGAATACAGGTCTCTTGTGAAACTAGACTTTAATGCAGAGCTCCCCTCAAGGATGTTCAGTGTGGGAACACCATGTGTCCTCCATTGTGGGTAAATCCCATGCCCAAAAATAACATTGTGCTATTTGCAGCCTTTGCAAGCAGTTGCAATACTTGGTATTTTGGGGGCCACAAAAAGGAATCAATAAGGAAGTAAATTTTCCTTCTTTCCAGTATTTAGAGAATTTAGCACAGTAACTAAGGCTTTATTTTCCTGCAGCTGTTTCATAGGGAAAAAAAGGGGGGGAAAGGAAAAAGATCCAAACAAACAGGAGTTTATACAATTTAAATCCTGAAGGATCATTTTAAAAGGGAAGCAGAATGCAATTTTAACAGATCCTAAGCAGTCTGCTTCATGAATGTTCACTTAATACCAGACCACGACATTCTTAAAATTTCAAGCAGGGAAACCTGCTCTGGTTACCTTGGTGATAAACTGAAGACAAAATAGCACATAATTGTTGCTGATGTCACTGCTCCCAATTGTTTCCAAGGTTACAGAGTACCTCAAATAATTGTGATGTTTCATTTCTAGACTGTATTTGAAGCCCATTTTCTGTTCCCAGTAAATTGTTTAGTACTGCAGGTAATCTATCTAAACCTTCTCTATTAAGCATCAGCATCCTCTCAGCAAGCTATGGTAACAATGTAGGCTTATATTTGAAAATACAGCTACCTAGTTGTTTGCTGAGCAACTTGCCTCCTAGATTGTCTTAGTTATTTTTATCCTAAGAATCTATCTCTCTAACAATGTATATCAATCAATCATAAAAAATTACCTGAACATTAAATGTCTCAGGGCAATATTACATGTGAGCTATCTACCTCAAAGGAAGCTATTCCCTGGGGTAAATAGTGAAAAATTGGTTGTAACTATTGTGGGATTTTCTCACAATCTTCAAACTCATTTTAAATGCAGAGCACAAGTATTTTGCTGCACTAGAAATAAAAAGTAGCCATGCTACATCTTCTCCATTGCAACCTCCAGTTTATTGTGCACCACAGCATGAATCTCCTTAAAAATCAGTATATACTCTGTGTAAGGATTACACTGACAGCATTACTGCCAAAAGACAACTACAGACAATGCTGTTAACTACTGTAGTCCTGTCAAGAAACAGGGAGCAGTTTTCAAAGCACACTAAAACCAAAATAATTTCACTCTACAATAATAAAAGCAAGACTTGCTAGGTCAGCTCTATCCCCTAAATCTGACTGAAACATATTTCAAATCCTCACTTCTGAAGGAGACAACAGTAGATGTCCATCTCCCACCTCTCCTCCTGCTGGATGTGCCTTTCATCACATGATTGCTCTCACACTGCAAGGCTTGACCTTGTCAGCAAGAAATTTTCCACTAGAGCAAAACAAAATGGCATTCACAGTATCTTAGCAGTCTGTTATTACTTATGCAATGGATTTTGAAAAGTAATAATTTACTTTAGAAACTGGATGACTAAAACAGTTTATGCACATTTAATGCACAAAATTAGCTGCATATGGAGTCACTAAAAACATCTGTCAGGCATCTCAGCTTCTACCTAGGGTTTAGAGGCAGTTGAGTGCAGCATTGGAGAGTAACACAGAGCATCAGAAGTGATTATATTTTATTTGCTTAGAAAATGGTTGAGAACTGAGCATGTTTATTTTCATGATTATTCGAGTTTCCTGATGAATTCATTTCAGCTGCATACATTTTAGTTCTTCTGTGTTCTAGCAACAACTATACCGGCAGGAAATGTTTGGTGAAACAGTCTTTTTTAAATAAGCACCAAAGAACCTATATCTATAAAACAGTGCCCTTCTATTCATGAGAAAGCCAGTTGGAGGAGAGACTCTTAATGAATGAAAAATCAGAAACATAGTGCACAGGCGAAATCCTCCTTAACAGCTAAAACAGTAAATGCTTACAACAGACTATTCAACAGCAAGCCATAGAGCACAAATTACAATTACTTGCTGAAATTATGCCATGAATACATATGAACAAAGAGTGCATTTGCAAAATCAAATTCTATCTGTGACTTATAAAAAGGAAGAATAAAAATCAATAAGAAACAGGCAGTTGTAGATAAGTTATGTGATAACTGGACAGTTAAAGGAAGGAAAGGAGGGAAATTGCACCAAGAAGATTTAATTTTAGGGCTAATTCCCTATTGTCTTATGTAATATATAAAAATACTCATAATATTCTACCACTTTCTCAAATATATTAAAATGTCATAAGGTAAATGGAAAACAGACCCCATTTTGCTATGAAATAGCTGCTAACTGCATACACTTCAGTTTCTAGATCTACTGCCAGACTTAAAAGCCAGATATAGATGCACACTTGGAACAGTCTTAGAAATTGCTCTCTGCTTCTTAAATAAAGATGATATAATGAAAGTAAAAGTACTACAAGGTACTCATTACTCTGTTAAACCCTGGCACAAATCTATTTGGAGTTGATATTTAAATCCAAGGATGCATTTGACGTTTTATCAATTCATATACCTGTAAGGAATGAATTAGTAATGAACAAGTCCTGTACATCCTTATAAGGGCAGAGGCCTGGCCCTGAAGTCTTTTGGCACTGCTGCATACTCTGAGACAGTGACAGTAACAATACTAAAATACCTTGTCCTCTTAGGACAAAACTGTTTCCCCGTGGACTTAACACATGTACTGCCAAATCATACAAACATCCACATACCTACATCCACCACAAGAGGGGTACTGCAGGGGTAAAAATGGTCCGGTCCCATTCAAAATCTTCATTAATGATGAGACAGAGTGCACCCTCAGCAAGTTTGCTCATGTTCCCACCTGTGAGGAATGGCTGAGACACCACAGGGTTGTGCTGCCATCCAAAGGGAGGGAACCTCAGCAGGCTGGATCCATGAAGCAGTCAAGCATCAGTAAATTCAAACTATTAAGTAATCCCATGAGCCCTAAGTCTCAACAAGGTTGAGCTGTAAGTCTCAACACAGGTTAAGAACTGCACCATTCAATGACTACTCACAAGCTCAATTCCAGTCCACTCCTGGCTATTTAACATGAATTAATGAAGCATGATAATTTTAAATGAAATTTCACTTAATTCTCAGATTTTGTGAGTTAGAAAATCAAATAGCCATTTCTTATCACAAATCAATTTTAAAACAGGTGCCTTCCACAGCTCTGAGAAGAACATTTGAGTGATAGACGTGAGTGGAGAATTCGGGTTAATTCCTGTTAGTGTCAGCTGTCAGTGTAACCTAGAAAAATTGCTCTTTACCATGTCCCTGTAAAAAAGACTATATATAAAGAGACAAATCCTGAAAAGCAGGATCTTTGCAACAAGATCTGAAATCCTCAATTTACACTAGTACATACACCCCATCCACTCTTTCCAGACTACAATATACCATCTTTATCTCCTCTTTGCCATACTATTTTATAGCCATTACTTTTCAAAATTTCAAGTAATTGCCAGTGATTTGTCATGATAACCTAAGAGACAGTATTGAGATGATGTAACATTTCTCACAAGATAACACAGTTTGAAGAATTTATGGACCTATTTTACTTTAAAAAGCTCAGGTGTAATGGTATTTGAGAATCTTTCATTTTGTAATATTTTTGCCAAAACCGACACACCTAAGTAGTGACAGCAGATGGAAGAGGTTAAAAGTATCAACTCCCAAATTACCAACTTTGCTATGCCACCTTCCTTTCATAATTTAGACCCTTCTGTTGGAGATTTGAAAATATATTCTAGGCAGATGACATGTTAACAGAATAATTTCATGGTTCAGTGTCTTCGCAGTATGATTTATCTCTTATCTCTAGGCACTGGAGGTCCCTTTTCAGGAGATTTATTAGTTAGATCCAAGAATCCATTTTGATGAGAGAGAATATGTATGCTATTGCAAAACAGAACCTTAACAATTGCTCTAAGATAATGTCTCCTTCTCATTAGTTTAAAGAAAAGTCCCATGCATGTGCTATCACAACTGTTTCTAATATATTGCATCTTCATACAACAAAATGTTCATGAATGAAAGAGGTTTTTTATATTTGCATTAGTCCAGAAACTTGTATCCCCCACTCTTCTAAATCTACATAATATACATAGAAATAAGGTCCAGAGTCTAATGAAACATCTGACGTGAAAATTAACTAGCATTTTCTTTTTCACTCCACTTTTGCTATCAGGTATTTGCTGCAGACAAATTTTGTAGGACAAGAAAAGTTTAACCATGGGAAGTTACTTAAACATCTGATTCACAGCTCAGGCCATATTTTCAAAAGTATGAAGTTAATACTTAGACACCTTAAAAAAAACCATTGTTTTCAAAATCACTTAGCATGCAGCACCTCCTGTTGTGAAACACTAGTCAGGCTTTGAGGGAAGTGCAGCACAGTGGGATCACCTTTTTTCTTATGCCCAAGTTGAAGTACTTGGTGATTTCTGAGGGTTCACCTGTCCTCTAGAAATAAGATATTTCCTGAGATAAATTCAGTCCCCAGTCACATTTTATGTTACTTCACCCAATGATAGAAAATCTCAATTTAAACAGGCATAAGACGCCTCCTCTTCCCACAATGCCATATACCACATCTTGGGACTCTGTGGTGTATGAGCTCCTTTGCCAACCTCTGAGCTATTCAATCTGGAGATTAGTTCATCCCTGGTCCAAGTTCCATAACGCAGACATGAACCTGGAAGCAGTTAAGTTTAACAGAAGTCCTTGACTTGAGTTCTACACAAGAAAATATCTCCAAAGATCTTGTGGGTATTCATCTGCTCTAACTGCCAGTACAAAACTATTCATCTGATGGTTGATTCAAATCCCATACAGTCAAAGTTAAGACTCACTGATTTAAATTATACTCGTTTAAGACTAAGGTCTAGCTCTGCCGCTCACTATGTTGAAACTCAAGGCCAAAGCTAAAAGCACAATTGGCTCTCACTCTTAAAAAGTGAGACTAAATGACTAAACTGACATAGAAACTTGACCATTTGAGAATGGAAGAAGTCTACAGAAACACACACAGACATTTCTGTATCTAGTTTTGGCAATTTTGCCAATACTATCATTTTAAAATATTAATGAGAACAGATTATTAAACAGTGTTTGATAACAAAACTTGAAAACCACTGCAAATGTAAAGAAACCAGCATCACAGAAAACAGACCGGTCTAGTACAGAGAAGGCAGTATAAATAGAAAGATACAGATCAACTGGAGTCAAGAATGTAAGCACAAGAACAAAGAACTAATTCTTGATAACTCTCTAAGTGATGACTAAGTGATATCTAAGTGTCTTTTACTGTAAATAGCAATGACACCTCTTCTCCAAACTACAGTCAAATCAGCCCAATCAACAAAATATCATCCTGGGAGAACACATACAGAAATCACATACAAAAATCAATTAATCAATAGCCCATTAAGTTTACCGCTTATCATTACCCATTACATTTATTGTTTGTTACTTTTAGAAGCTTTTGCACTTCCAGATAAAACAGAGCTTGACTGTAGGGAACCACAGTCACACCAGAACTGTGCCCTGAGGATTTTAGATTGAGCAGCCTCAGAAGAGGAGCTCCAATGCTTCCATATGTCACCGTAAACACTCAACACCCAGTGCTCAGAAGAACCACTTTCAGCCTGAGAGCCTCAATGCTCATGTTGAAAAGCCTGTTCAAAATGTGTGAATTTCAGCCTGGTTATCAGGAACTGCTCCAAGAATTCTTCTGAACTGTCAAGCTACTCTAACAGGGGAATGCATCTTTTTGTCATATTTGCTATCCCTCTGAACTGATTTCAAACAAGTACCAGGAGAGAAGCTCTGTCTCCTATACCCCAGGTGCATATGCCATCCAGCACTCATCATAGTTCACTTCATCTAATAAGAATGTATAGTTAGAAGCAGCAGGGCTATAGCTCGTATAACGCACAGCAGACGAAAATATCTCAACTTAAAAACTGATACTATTCTATTTGGTAAATGTATACATTATTTGATTATTCAGATAGATAATTCACCTTTATTTTGCCATGTCATACAGAGATGCAACAGCACGTAGAGAAATAGGTAATCTGTAGACAGAAATCAAAGACTCTACATGCCCTAGTTTTTTGTATCTTCCTATTGCTTGCTCTTACTTTCAGTATCACTTCTGTCCTCTTAAACTGTTCTGAGCATTGATAAAACTTTTTAGATATTGGTTTAGTAATCTGAAGCCTCCCTTGCCTTAACTGCCCAGACACATTTTACACTCATGAAAAGGTAACAAGATCAACTGCTGCTTCAGTATAAATAATTTTGGAAAGAGTAGTGGTAGTTCATGTCTGAGCTGGGGAGAAGATAACTGTACGAGCCAGAGCCCAGCACAACTGCATCTGCATATAAATAGACTTAATCAGAAATGCAAATTGCAATCAGATGAAATTTTAAAAGCCTGTGATAACTGTGTAGATAACAAAAGGTCAAATACTTGTATTGCTGAAGGTTTTAAACTGTTAAGTCAGTGGTGATTCTTCATTAGCCGAAATGTAGAAAACACTAGTACATGCCAGCCTAATCAATGATGGACACTTTCTATATTTCTTCTATTATTACAAGTGTTCTATTGCTAAACTCTGCTTCCCACTGTCAATATCACTTATTCAGGAAGATTCAATGAAATGAAAACAAATGAAATCAAATATAGACAGTGTGAAATAATACAGCTCATTTACATGACTATATATAGAAAGAAATTTATATCCCTTATCTAATAATTCATATTGGATTGTCCACGGATGACAATCCAAATCTTCACATTTTAACATCCTCAGGTAAATGAAAAAATAAATTATGACTACAGTTTGCTGAAACTGCCAGACTGTTTCATAGCACTGTCAAAATTGTGTGTTTTTCTTTTACAGTAAAACAAGCCAAAGGCTCTAGGGGAATAATATTTGAAAACATGATTTAAAAAATAATGTTAAATAAACAGATGTTGGCTTCTCCGTTTGAAATAAACGTTTTCATGAGTAGGAGATAGGAAAAGTTCTGCTGGAAGGAAGGTACCTGGATATTATTTGATTTTATATTCTAAGGTAAGAATAAAATAAATAAGTCTTTATAATTTCAAGGAGTTCTAAATAAGAATTATTGTAAAAGCCAGACTGAAAAAAAAAATTTAACATTACAGATTTTTGTTGTCTTTTTGTAGAAGAGATTCTTCAGATTTTAAGCACAAACATTTGCCAAACGGTACTTTGAGTAGACTGCCTTTGAACAAACTAGTGAGTGAAGAGAGCCATCTAGTGCCATACCTTGGAATTTTAAAAAGGGTTTTCACCGGATGCATGTCAAATAAAGGAGGGTCTCCATCCCCCAGTTCAATAGCTGTTATTCCCAAGGACCATACGTCACATCGAGCATCATATGAGTAGTCATACTGCTGTTCACAAGCAATGACCTATCAGAAGAGAAGCAGAGAAACCAATGCTTTAATCTAATTTATAACTGCTGTTCACAAGCAATGACCTATCAGAAGAGAAGCAGAGAAACCAATGCTTTAATCTAATTTATAACTCAGGTCATCCAATACAGCATGAAAGTACTTTTTTGAGTCATATCTAAAATTCTATGTAGCTATCGAATCCATATCATTTTTGCCTGTATACACTAGACAGAAGAAACACCACAAAATGGTAACAGCAAATTAGAATTTCTCTTTTGTTTGTTTTCTTTAAATACAATCTCTTTTTTAAAAATACATTAAGATCCATAGGATGCTTTAAATATCTATACAAAGAACATCAATAACAAATTCTTTTTTTGAAAGAACTACTTACATGGACCTATTATAATAGCAGAGAACCCCATTGATGTTATTTTTGTTAACTTCTATGACTATTCATGAGGATAGACTGATTTGCACAGCTGGTTTTTAGATAAGGATATTCCATCAGAAATTTCTGCCCTTTTGTTATTGTTTGTTTGTTTTCTGTTTTGTTTTGTATTTACTGCATTTGAGTAGTTTTAAAAAAATCTTAGGTGACATACCATGTACCTTGTCTAAGAAAAATGGAAGCAAGCAGGAATCTCTCCTTGGATATCAGAACTGTTTTACATCACAGACTTAGGGCACACTTCGGCCAACTCACTGATCGCATTCTAATACACTAACTATTCATGTCAGCTGAATCTAAATGCCAGATTCAAACCAAAGTTTAAACTTAGCCCTTATCTTTACAAAGGGATGAGGCAAAAGCTGAAGCTTCACTGCAATAAAATAATAATTTTATTATAATGTGGAATTGTGTCTCAAGTTTGTCTTCCCAAATCTCATCAATTAAACAATTACTTTAAAATAATTTGTTGGATCCTGGCATATTGCTTGTACAAACTTCCTCTTTTTTTTCATAGCTTTTAAAGTATCTTTAATAATTTGTACTTAAGATAAAAATAACATGTCCTAGGGTAGCTGTACCTATGTTCTAGAAGAGATTTTATATTTTTTTAACTTCTGTATTACTTCTCAATTCCTGTGTTAGGGCTTCAGTTTGGAACAACACTTTGCACAGTTTGCAACATTCAAGTCAGCAACGCGAGTAGCTGCTGGCAGAGTCATCTGTTATAAGAAAACCTTTCCTGGAGAAGCTGCTGATTCCATCTTAACCTCTTAGTTACTTTCTCCATAAACTGCACCTAACAAAGGCATTCCTGACTCTAGCAGTGATTCTATCCAACATGCCCATAGAAATTGTCTATCTCTTATTTGGGACTCATGACCCCACTGTAGGGCACTCATCATTTATTTTATCAGAAATCGAGGTGTTGAACACAGTTAAAATAATACTGAAATGTTTGGGGATGGGGGAAGTTTGCATTAGAATTGCACATCAGTTAATTCCTTTTCTTTTCCTAGAGCAAATCAGTCAAGAAAAATGAGGATGCTTCCAAATTTTTTATCAATGCTTTGACAAGTGTTAAGATCACTCGCTCTCCTCATTTTTTTAGTAAGTATTCCAGAGAAAGGGGAAAAATAAAAGTCAGGACCACAGAAGAGGATTCCAAGATTTTTTCCTTCAACTTGAAGAGGCAGAGCAGCTTTGTTAGCTAATCTGGTGTTTTTCAAAATTGTCACACAAAGATCACTTCTCCATCTCCCTTCTCTTCCACAGAATGTCTTAAATAAAAGCTCAGGAATAATTTTTAGTTCTTCAGAATGTTCACTGTAGCCTTGATCTCATCATGGAGATCACTCTGTCTCATTAAATATGGACAGTAGACAGCTTCTACACAGCTCAAGCAGAGTGCTTTAAAACACACCTGTTTCAGAGGCCTTTATGATAATTTCATTTTCTTATAGCATTTATGAGAGAGAAAGTCAAATGAAAAAATTTGGTAAGTCAGTGTATAGATCCGTCAGAAATAAATAATATATTCTGAAGAGGCGATCATTGAAATTTTGCCCAGAGACTGAAGAGGAAGCTTATATTTCTTGTTTATTTTGGGGGTTTTCTATACAATTCCCCAAATTATCTGTATATTCAATAAGGCTTCCTCAAAAAAAAAAAATCCAAGTTAGCCTCCAAGGCCATGACTTGGAAATCTATCCATATGTGGGTAACTTTATGCACTGTGCTCTCCTTTTTTTAACACATGAAAAATATGTATGTACTTAGTATAAAATCTGTAAAAGCCCATTTCCTGGAGGTGAATACCTTGGAAGCTGCCTGGATTCTCATACGTGCACTGACTCCTTTGAAAATATTTGCCTATTTGTTCGCAAACTTTATGATGCAGAGGAAGACATTTTCATTTTGAAAAGAAGGAAAAGAAGGACCTGCTCAAGGTCACACTGGACTTCATCAACTATGCCACACACATAGCTGGTCTCCCACATTCAAAGATAATCATGATTTTTCCCTGCAAGCACATCACAACTGCTTCTAACTACAGGACGATGACAAACTCTGCTGTATATCTTGATCATAAGAAGTTTAATGAACTACACTAAAAAGTCTTAGAGCTTTTTTCGTCCTCACAGTGTATTACTTACCAAAGAGAAAGGAATGTATACCACATCTTTGTGTCTTCTGCTTCACACCAAATAGTTACACCTCCAGTACATGGCAGTGTAATGACACTTTGCCAAAATAAAATTCTAACCAAGGGGAATTAGACATCATTAGATTCTCTTCCATTCCATGATAGAGACTATGGTGATCATGTCAGAAAAAATATATATTCTTAAAATATATTCTTTTCATAAAAGACATTCAGCCAGTGGACCGGACAAACCAGTACATTTTAGATCATTAGCTTGATAACAGTGAGATTAGCCTCACAGAAAAGATACAAAATTAACTACTGTCTTTACCCAGTATGCAGAACGTACATGCATGTAATAATCATTTTGGTTTGAAAAAATTTCTGTGGAATTTATTATTAGATTCTTGCATACTTATGTACCCCCTGGAGAAATGCAGATGCAACTAATTTCAATTTTTAAAACAAGAATCAAATTTTCCAGCTTTTTCCTCAACGAAAGGTGTGCATCAGCAGTTTGCATAATGTGTTGGCTAGCAGAGCACACTCTCTTGCAATGCGAAGAAGACAGTGTTCTTTAAATCACAGCCAGGCCTGCTTTTCCTGCCTAGGGTTAGGGTTACGCCTAGGGTTAGCGTCTCAGAAACCACACAGCCCAGAGCTCCAGGCACACTGCAGCTGCAAAAGGCATCCCAAGGGGAGCACAAAACTGCCACAACATGCCTGTCTCCACGGCTTTTTCCTTGCAAGCAGCCCTGGGCCAGGCCTGCTTTTCCTAACCCAGGGTTAGGGTTACGCACAATACTTTTAACTCTTCAACCTACAGAAACAGATCTGTGTGAATTTGTAATAGATAAAGTCCATCCCAAATTCCCCAAAACTCACAGGGCCTTTAACAGACAAGAGGCTTATACTGTTACAAAGGCTGAACAACTTACAAACAGACAACTTCTGTTTTAATCTTTGGTTTTAAATTTCATAATACATATCTGTCAGAAGTACTTTGTGCTCCTTAAAGTAGGGAGCGCAAAGATTGATATCTTGTAAAGATAAAACACATTCTTGAACAAACTTTACTTTGTTAAAGTACAAACTTGTGTTCAACAGTGTGTTAAAACTTTTTAGAGCTTCCTGAAATAGAAGGCAAAGGGTTATGCGTGGATCGTAGCATGTAAAATTGTGTAAGTAAGATACTTTAAAATGGGCTAAGTTACCTCTATATTATGTTTATCAATTTTTTAATCTATGCTAGCCCATGTGTCCAAGTTTAAAGGCCCCAGTTAATGATTAAGGTTAAAGAACACATAGGTCAGTCAGGGTTTTGCAGTGCGTAAGACTATAGCAAAACTGGAAAGAAGGAATTTCCCCTTCTCCCCTCAGTCCATATTTACATCACAGATGACGACCTCAAAATATACAATATTTGACTGGAAAGTCATAACATTCTTAGGACCACCATTTATTTGTAGATTTGCTGTAATTTTATGGAAACACTACAGAGAAGAAAATAATGATTATTAGAAATCCATTTTTTATACTATAACAGTATATTACTTTTACTGAATAGAGGACAAGATGTAAAGCACAAACACTCATGAGGGAGGGAAGAAAAGATGCTCTCCTATGATGGCGAAGGGGCAAGGAAGTGTGTATTGCCATGAATGGAGACAAGCCAGACAGGCACATTTGCCTACCTCGGGTGCCATCCAAAAGGGTGTTCCCACTGAGGTGTTTCTACGCAGCCGTGTGCTAGTGAGCTGGGCTGAAACACCTGCAACAAAACAGATCAAAGAAACTTGGCTTCAAATTCACCGTCATTTTGGTAAGTTTATTTCAAGTATCTGGAAAACAAAACTCAAACCTGTGAGCACAGCTGCAGAATGCCTGTCCAAAGTAGGGGCAAATTATTTGACTGATTTCAGCCTGCTGTTTTCTTCAGAGTTTATCAGAGATTTTTATTTTGTGAATGACTCTCAGTTTGAAGCATTTTTATTCAAACTTTAAAATTCCATTGTCACATAAATATCCCAGATTTCTTTCTGCCATTTTCATAAGTATAAATGGGAACTATTAAAATTACAACTTGAATTTAAAACTTCCGTTTCAGAAATGTACTGCCTGAGCATCACAAACTGGGAATTTGTTCACTAGCATATCTGCAGAGGCTCCTGTTCAACAATACACTTATGTGCCTGCTTAAATCTTTCCCTAATGAGAAAAGCTCAGAAGCTCAAGCTCACACTGCAGCTTGTACTTAGGGAATAAGACACATACTTATAACAAAACATTAGCTTCAGAGCTTTGCTAACTGGGGCTGGACTACCAAAGCACAACTGAAGAAAAACAAAAGAATGAACTAGAGTGCAATCAAACAATGTTATCAAATCAGAACAAACTTTGACAACAAATCTTCTATGCTCTGGTCAACACATAATTTAATGAGTTCAGTTCAGTAGCATTCCAATGAGGTGACACAAAGCCAATATTAACTTAGAAATACATTTTGTTTTAATATTTTTTAAAAACAAAAGCCACACAGGCTTTTGCTCTTTTGGCATTATTTAGAGACAAGAATGAGCAGAAACACATATAAATATGCATTGACTGCTGCCAATAAATAAAAAAATTAGACTCGTAAGTTAAATTGTTTGGTTTCTGATTCCAACATTCAATTTTATATTTGTTTATAATTTTTCAGTGTAGTTGCAAGTCTTCAATGATTTTGTGAGCACCGCTGGGAAACAGTTAACAAGCCAGCACATACAGCAAGCCTCTGTTCATTTCACTGTGATCTCCCTTCAGCCACCTTAATTCACAGCTGCTATCTAGGGATATTCCAAAACAGTGCTGAATACCAAAGAGCTGACAGAGGGTGAGCATGAGCATAAATGAATGACAAATTGCAGACATTTTAGGTCAATTTACTGTGACCATCAGTTATTCAAATATGCTGTCGACAGCAGCTGAGTGAAGAAATGTGTGTTATGTTGAAAAAACAAGCTGTGAAGTCATCCAGTAAAGAAAAGCCTCAATTAAAGAGATCTGTATAACCCTCTCTGTAACCCAATATCCATATGTACAGGCATGAATAAGAAGCAGCTTTTTAAAAATCAAGATTCTGCCTCATTCTCTCAACTGAATGGATAACATTCATTGAATAGGTCATAATTTAATTTTTTTAACCCCATTGATTTGAAATCTCATTTCTTATTTAATATATCCAATCCTATACTAAACTTAAAATTATTATTTTCTTTTTCTTTTGACATATTTCCTTCCCCACTCACCAAGCAACAAATCTACTTAACATTCCCACAAAATGGCAGAGGATTATTAGTTCCAGGGATTAACCTAAAAATATCCAAAGCATCCACTGTGTTTGGGTACTTAATCTGAGATCTTTCAGTTGTCAGGCATTCCACAAGCCTCAAGTACAACTATAATAGATCTCAGCTGCAGTTCAAGAACACACAGTTCTACTGCAAAGCAGGACAACTGACTATTGGGAAAATGAGGAACTGAGTTTGATGTAAGTGACGCTCCAGCATCACAGTGAAACACAAGTAGAAGCGGGAATAATCTCCAATTTGATGTCATTCAACTGCGAGTCCCTTCTCTTCCTGAATCCCTTGCAATTTCACTATTTATCTTCTATTTTCTGCAAAAAATGAGACAAAACAGTTCTACAAACAATATCACCTGTGACTCAGTCCTAAATCATTCCCAGAGACCGTTCTGTGGCTATAGCAGAGGACTAAGACAGGAAAAAGAGCAACTTAATAAAAGCTTGGCACCTGATACTTCCTTAGTCAGAAAGCCCATGGGTACACTGGCATTTCTTGGCATTTCCTAACTGTTAAGCAGTAGGGGACACTTGAGATTTAAGTCTCATTTTTTTCTGAGCCTGTTGTATTTTCTAGTGCTACTGTCCTAACATACAAAGTAAGAGAAAACCCCTGAAACCTAAATATAGAATCAGAGACACCCATGGGACACCAGAAAGATTGGGAGTCTCAGTTTCCTTGAATGTGCTACTTGGGGTTGGAGCACACTGGTCTGTCTTTAGGCCTTTAATACATGTGATAAAAACATTTTGCTTTGGGGTGAAAAGTCAACTTTTCCCATAATGGAGTAAAAACAAAGATCAGACTGCCAAAATTCCCCCAAATGAGAAGGGATCTTCCTCTCTTAGATTAGGTTAGGGACTCACTCCAAGTTTTGCTTCAGGTCATACGTTTCTCCTAGCATTATTTTAATTGCTGCCTTTACAATTCAAAATAATGAAATTTTGTCCCTAGAAGATACTAAGGAATCTCTTAAGCGACAACTTACTTTAGCATCTTCAATACATACATGTGTTAAATTTATAATACCATGACATCACCAGTACAGAATTTTCTTCCCACTGCATAAATTTCATATTTTAGGATTTTAAAAAAATATTTGCAGATTTTTTGACATAGCATTCTACCCTACTCTCAATTTTGTGACCACTTTTCTTTGGTTTCATGCACTGCTAAACAAACATATCATTCATTCACTATTTTCAGTGGCAATTATCTTATGCATTATATGGTTTCATTTATAAATAATCTTTTAAATGATCTGCTTCTGTTACTTTTAATAAAATTGTCCACTCTCTTACATACATGTCTGAGAGAAAAAAAAGTTTTGGTGTTTTTTTTTCCTAAGAGCATGTTCAAAGGAATAAAATTTGAACTGACTTTAAAGCTATTGCCAAGTGCCTTTCTACCACCCTCCCTCCCTTTCTCTCTCTTTTTTCTTATGACATATCCAGACTGGCAATGCTCAAATCTAAGAGCAATAATCACTAATTAAACGGATGTTGGGTTTTGGACCCAAGGGACTATTTTACCTTCTGCTCAGAGGGGAAGAAATATGCTTAAGGCTATCAAAAGCTATTTCAGAAAGAATGTTTCCTTTTCATATGCAAAAGACAGAATATCTAAATTTAAATTAGGAGGACAACTGCCCCAAACTGACATTTCTTCTAAAATGCAAAAGAGCTTTGTAAATAAAATGCTAGCTTCAGAATTTTAAAAATTATTATATGACGTTTAAGCTTTAAAAAACTAAAACTCTATTATTGATTTTAGATAGAAATTTTATTCTTGCCGTAATCACGTTCCTTTTGCATTTTTCCTTCTTAAAATAATTCTGAGTAGGCTTCTGAAAAAGTCTCGCTGTGACATTCCGCCTTCCCAAGGGAAAGTAAACTTAGCCTTTGGCTAAACTGCATGTATCAAGAAAACAAAGGGGAAGTGGTGATTACCAAAGTCAACGAGCTTGACTCCACCTTCTGTTGTCAGGAGAATGTTGTTCCCTTTCACATCACGATGAATGATCCGGTTATTGTGTAAATGCTGAAGGCCCTATATACCGGCAGTAACAAAAATAAGTTTATTCCCTTATTTAAAAACAATTACCCTGCTGTTAGGGAATGTAATGAAGAAAATCTGCACACTCTACAGAAACAGCTGTCCACTACATTACATGCCGTTATACAAGCCCTGCTGTTATAACAGGCCATGTAATATTGTTCACATTACCACACTCTATAAATGGAAAATGTATGCATGCAATAAGTGAATTGCACCCTCTGCTGTCATTACAAGCCCAATGAACATCCTTACCAAGAGAGCACCATATAAGATGTATGAGATTATAGCTTCATCCAATCTTCGGCCACACTTCAGCAGGCCCTTGACAAGCTCTGTGACAGAACCTCCGTTGCACAGCTGAAAAGGGGGGAGTTGTGAGGAGTGAAAAAAAGCAAGTCCTCAGTTACTCAATATACTTGTTTACTCTATAAACACCTAGCATGTAAAACTGTGCTACAACACAAGTCTGGGAACAATAAAACTCATTTTATTGGCTATGTTAATATAAATCACAGCAGCTTGAGTAAGGGGAGGGAAAAGAAAACTGAAAATTACAGTGTCATTTATAAAACACAACAAAAAAGAAAAAAAATAATATGAACAGGACTGTATTTCAAAAGAGGATTCATAAATCCAAATTACATTATTTGAGCATTTTCACAATACATGCATTGTCTGTTTGAAAAAAATCCTTCTGTGCAAAGGCCAGACAGAAAAGACTGATGCTCTTGATAACTGGGAAGCAACAAATTAGTCATTTTAAACTTTCACTCCATCAATGCTCCTGATGACAGGCAATATAAAATTGATAGAAGCTATATCTCTATACTCAGATTTGATGCCATATGCTGTCAACAACAGAGAAACATTCTAATCTAGAGAAGCAGCTTCTTGCAAGCATTTTCTACTAATGGGCTGCTAAACATCAAAAGAGGAGGAGAAAAAAATAAAATTAGAATCTTTGAAAATATGTTCTCATGCACACCTTAAGTTTACTGTCCATACCATTCTAAGCAGGTATTGATATCCAGCCTTTCTCCTCTCTCTTTCCTTTAATTACCCTGATATTCACAACTGCCTGACCAGAAAAGAAAAAAGATGGGAGAACTGACTGCCTTTCTTTTGCTGAATTTTCTCCTCTAAGCTGGTTTTAAGGGTGGCCACCACCCTTATCAACGCTCCTGCCAGAGAATCACATGCATTTCAACACAAGTTCATTTAACATTATCAGTTTAAAATACCACAGCATAAATCAGGTGAATAGTATGAAGTTATACAAAATCTCAAGATTTGCATCTTTCAAATGGCTTTTATGAAAAACTGTTATCAGTTCAACCACTAATTTCTGTTATATGCTAATACTTTCCTTACCTTATTATTAACTTCCCCTTGCATCAAAAAAAAATTCACTAGACTAGAAGTTTGAGTTAATGGAAAAGGACCTTGAAACAAAATTTCATCACTTAAAACATAGATAAGTTCTGTAGGAATTTGGCTTTATTTTTTAATTCATTAGCAGGGAATATTTTCTTATATTTCATAAATTTGCGGGAGCATTCAGGTCAGTATCAACTATCAAATGTATTTACATGAAACTGCATGTTTTTCTTCCCATGGTTAACCATTTGCTGACAAGTCATTAAGCTAACGTTTTCTTTGCAGTGCTTTCATTGCAATAAATGTTCAGTTTAGACAGACTATACTAAATTTATCTCTAGCCCACAAATAAAATACATAAAAGTATGCCCTAACTTAAAAAAAAACCCAAGATGGTTGCAACTGAAAAATAATATAGACTGACGGCTGATTGGTAGGATATGGTAAATGAATGCCTGACTCAAAAATATATCCCACAAACACTACTGCAGCTGACTGTGACACTATGCCCGAAACTCAGCAAAGACCTCGAACAAAATGAATCTGAAACCTTCGTTATCACTTTACTCTTAATGGTAATACCTTAATAGGTGGAGAGATGCACATTTATATGAAAAAGTTGAGAAGTTTGCTTTACAGCTGTCCAAGACTTGCATCATCATAAAAATAATTAAGGTGTCCACTTTTGCCATCCTTCCTCATCACAAGCATTTATCAAAGCAAGTTCCCGCTTGTAGTGAGTAAACATGGCAAAACTGTGCCAAAAGGAAAAAAAAAATCCACCTTTTTATTACAAATTTTGGAAGTCACACATCAAATAATTGTATTTCATCAAAGACTCGGGGATCAAAGTCTGAATACTTTGTATATTCCCTTTTACTGAAAATGAGTCATTAATTTATAATATCACAAGTCACTGTTATGCATTCATAAATATGCTGTAAATTCCAAGGCAAGGCATAGTTTGGGTTGTCCGATAAATTCTTCCATATAAGGAAAACACATTTTTTTATAATGCCAAATTTCTTCCAAACTTTGGATTATGTGCACCAAAAGCCACCTGAAATGCACTTACTTAATTGATAAAGTACACACACTTACAACCTGTTCAAATTCTACATTCAGTTTTATTTCAGAATATATGACGATTTTGTTACATAAAATTCTACCATTTGGCACTTGATGGATCTTTAAAGACAAGACTCTTTTAATAAAAAAGAAAACACAGAGGAAACCAAGCCCAAACTCAACAAAAAGACAGCATGCACACAAAAAAACCAACAGCAAATCAAAAATACTAAGGTCACTTTTCAATAGTTACTGAAATTTAAGAGGAAACATATTCAAAAGTTGTCATTCAAGCCACATGCTGCTCCAGTACATAAAAGTTAGATATTCTGCTGGGATTCCACAATTTGTAGTAGAAATAAAGATTCCCCATTCAAGAACAGGGAGTGGAATTTTTAAAACAATCAATAATTAAAAATTGAATCCTAGCTTTTACCAGTCAAGTTATGAAAGAAAGAAATGCTTGAATGGTTTGCCTGTGCAGAGTTCTGCATCAATCAAGCCTAGAAAGAAATCCTCATTTTACAACCACCTTCGGCAGTCAACTTTGGTGGAAACAAGACCACCAAAATACATTTGACATTGTAAAGAGTACTGATTGGCACTGAACAAGAAGAGTGAATAGAAGGCATTTCTGTTCCTAGGTTTCCAACAACAACCAGCCCCCAGTTTAAAATTACTATAAAACAGACTTTCCCATTACACTTTCTCTGTTCACTTTTGCAACAGGCAGCTTCTTTAACTACCCTCCCCATCACTACTTCATCATTGTTTGCATTCCCCTGAAATGCTTGAGTTCTCCAAAAAGTTTAAATAAATGTCTTATCTAATGTTTCCTCTAACAAGAAAAAAAAAAAAAAAAGAGCTGCTTATTTTGGAGACAGAATGTCTCCAAATTCAGACAGAATTCCAGCAATTCAAACAGAAATTAAATGCAAGACCATTTCCTATTAAACATATTTTGAAGTTTGGACGTGATTTTCAACAGTAGGCTACGACACATTGTCTATCAGAAAATCATGAAAGCCTGTGACTCTTTTAGCAATAACAAACAAAAATCCAAGCACATATGCTAAGGTAAGATGTAATATTGTCAAAATGTTTTTACCTCAAGTACTAGCCAGAGCTGTCCTCCCACATATTGATCTGCTTTGTAAAACATTCCATAAAATCTAACAACATTAGGATGATTAGGAAGAAACTGCAAAATATTATACTCAGCTTCAATTTCTTCATCTACATCCTAAATAAAAAACAAAAACATACAGAACATATAAAGACAGTGACTCCAAATAAAGCAAGAACAAACTCTCATGGATAAAAAGAACTCTTTTTTTTTAGTTTGTACTTTTAGTACAACAGTTTTACTTTAATGCAGCTAAAAGTACACTATACTGGACATTTAATGCATATAGAATTGTGCCACTTGTGCTCTTCTTATATATAAAAAATGTGTAAATCAAACAGTTGTTTTTCAAGAATTCTTTCTGTACATAATCTACTTAACAAGAAAATTAAAAATTATAATTAATTCTGCTCAGTTGTCTAAGTAAGAAATTTACACATGTATGACTCTAACTTGTTTTTAATCATGCATGTTTTTAACATGTGAGCTAAATGTAAATACATAAACCTTTGATTCATTCCTTTTTTCTATAGTCAACAGATAGGACTAAACAGAGAACCATTTCACTAAGCCTCAAAGGGGCCATCAATAAAACCAAATATGTCTTATGACAAAGACATACACGAGAAACAATCAAAGGGAGACAAAACAACCACCCATGAAATAAGAAAAGGTTATTAGGTACTTGTTAATGAAAGAATCCTGTGGCAATTGCAAAATAATGTCTATACCAGCACACAGGCCACAACTCAGAACAGTGCTTAAGTGCTCAAACTTTCCTCATTTCTGCATGGACTTGGCTATGAGAAAATTTAAGCCTGTGCCTTCCTCAGATCCATACACGAGAAAACCATGATGAATTTCAGTAGTGGTTGATGACAGAAATATAAGATTTTTTTAGTCAATATTTTAGTCCAGCTGTCATGATCAAACTCCAGCTTGATCCAACCTGAAGAGTTAAATTTTTCATTGAAAACTAGGGCCTTGGTTCTCATGGGAAGCTAGGCATTTAAATACCCACTAAACCAGAGCTGGCACAGAACTACCTCTGAGGATCTGGGATGTCCGCTTCTCTTTTCATCTTAATTATTGCCTCACACTATTATCTGCTCATAGAAAGTAACTCTAAAATATTTTAAATTTCACAGTGTTTCTATGATGAGAAAATTAATTCTTTTAGGGAGTACACAGAATAAAACAAGAACATTAAGGTTAACTGCATCTTGTATTTTCCCTGCTACAGTGGGCCCTATGAGGAATGCCTCCATGCCTTCTCGTCATCTGCATGCTCCAAGCAAAGATAACTAAATTTGTAGCAGAAGAATTACACAGATCTTAAACAAAAACTAGGCAAATGCTGTCCTCAGATAAGATGATGAAATTCTAAGTTGTCATTCAGTTGCTGGTACTAAACTCCTTCTGTAATGGCATTCTGTAAAATTGTTCCCTTCTGGATGTCCTCAATATCTTACACATTTGATTTACATTTCAAGTTTAAGAATTCTTTTAAATTAACACTGAAGTTACAGTTCAACATTTTTTACTTACACTGACGGGATCCAAAATCTTTACTGCTGCCAAGCTTCCATCTTTCTTATTAGCAACCTTATAGACTTTACCATAAGTGCCTTTCCCAATAGTCTCTATAATTTCCCAGGTATCTGAGGGATCAGCTAATGATTCTAGTCCAATCATACTGGAATTATATTGAAACAATCCATACAATGGCTTCCTGGAAAATAAAGCAGACATACATACAGTGGGAAGCCCTATGTAACTTGGTAGTAAAGAAAGCACCTTATGATAAAGAAATCAAATATTGTCCTAATTTAAGAAGAAATACAGACAGAATCACAAATGAAAGCCAGACAGAAATGCAAGATCACTCAATGGAAAGAAAACACTGGAGACCGCTTCTCTTTCCTTACTATAGTGTACTATTTGCTTCAAACATTGTCCCATATGCAGCACCATTCCAAACACATTTTAACAAGTTCTGACAAAATCTACCCCTCCCTCTACTGCACACTCTTTTAATGGACATTTTACACAACTGAATTAACACAGCTCATGAAATGAGGTCCTATTTCTGGTTTTAAAAAGCTATGTCAGGGTTTTTCCATAAATTTATATAATGCCCCGTAGAGATTGCCAGACAGGCATTCAGTAGGTATAGCCTCATTATATCTGATATATATACACAACAGGGCTACATACAGCTAACAAAAGTTAAGACTGGGCTGGTTGGTATCAAAATACAAGCCAACTTGAAAATGATCAACAGGTACATCATTGGGGTGATCTATCACTGTTGGGTTGTTTCTCAACAACTGCACTTGTCTGTCTCTCTGTACATCAGTCAGAGTGTGTTATGGTCTGTCACACTGGCTAAACGCCTCAGAAGATCTTCAGGTGAGGGGACTTGTTTCCCCAGATACTCCTGAGTCGATCCTGCAGCAAATGGACCACTGCAGCCTATGCAAAGGGTGCCTTTTCACCCTGGAATTACATATATGGTAAGTTCTGGTGATTAGGAAAATGACAATATCATTTTAGGATTTCATGTAAAGTAGTAATAGTTCATCTTGTCCCTGAACTGGAATTATAGAAAGGAAATATTAAATTTAAGATGGTATTAACTTTCCCATATTAATCATTATTAGGGAAGCTCACTGGTGGATGGTTTCTCTGAGAAAGAATTTTTTTTGACCATTTGGTGGCTGTCAGTAGGTATATTAGCTACCTGTATGCTTAACCGGGAGATGTAAAGTCCAAGCGTGTCCGACTGTGACAAAGGCAACTGAAGGCAACACCACCACTGACTGCAAAAGTTCCCAGTTTTTTGGAGATGGATCAACTAGCACCTCAAACATACACTTATATTTTAAGGTTTGAGCAATTTCTTTCTAAGCACACCTGATAGCTGCAGATCCGCCTGAAATAATTTTTAAAACTTTTTAGAAGAATTTTTAGAAGAATTCAGAAGGTAAAGTTGACATTATTATCTACGGCCTCACCTAGCCATGACAGACCCTATTCTGCTGGCTAGTAGTGGTCACACACAGACAGCTACCTCAGGAGTAATTCTTACAGGAATTAATGAACCAACAAAAGGCACAAGAAAATCAATAGTCAGAACAGCATCCTCTGCTACTCTCCTACTGCTATTTCTCACTTGCTACGTTAAAACAAAGAGAATGTCAATATCTTGAAATGAACCATACAAAAAATAATCTATCAAGACACCATCCTATAACTGTTCTCAGTTGGACCCAGAAAGAGATGTGCTCTGGATAGTTTTTTTGAGATGAAAGTTAGTGATGGAAGAAGATGAAGGAGAAGGATAAAAGCATGTTCAAAACTATTATTGATGCTATAAAACTTACAAAAAAAAAAAAAAAAAAAGAACCATACTTTAGCTGATCACATATTTTCACTAGGCAAACATAAGGGACAAAACAAGACAACCAGAATAGAACTGCTGTAATTTATAGATGAGACGTATATCCCTGAGAACACTCCAGCTAAATTCAATTCACAGAACAAGTCTCACTTGAATATACAAGCCATGAAATCAGCTCTGGGTGTTCAAATTGGAAACAGAACATAAGTGAGAAACATGTTCTCTCTTTCCACATATTCTAACTTAAAGTTTTTATTATTTGTGCTTACATACACTCTTTTTGTCTACATAAAGTCCTTTAAATTCAGGAGCATCTTCATTATTTTCTTTTCTTTTGGTCCCTTTGTACAGATGGACTAGATACTCCGGGCTTTTAGACTTGCAGTATTAGCCACAGGGCCAGAGCTGAGTGATAACCACTGGCAATGGTTGTGTCTGGATGCCAGCTCTGATGAAAGCATCATGATTATCTGCTCCCTTGTCTTGTCTATGCTTCCAGTTCATCACAGTATGAATCACAACCACATTCCCAGTATCAACCATAATAACCTGACCACAAAACCAGCTACTAACCATCATGGCACAGAAATTTAAATGTCACCTAGTTCTCTAGAAATAAAGAGAACAAAGAACACTCTAGTCAAATGGTAAAAATTTCACACCACCACTCCTAAATCAGTTCTGAAGGTACTTCTAAGATCATAACCTTAACTCAAATTTTTGGACCAAATAATTGAATCTAAACCAGAAAATTCTTTATTAATCCTGGAAAATGTATGGTAGGAAAGATATATGTGCCTAGTCCAGACAATCCAGTGCATGTTTTCATTTAGATTCACTGCATAATAATGTGTTGCATTACAAATGTTTGTTAGTAAACTTGTGTTGGACCCTTATGAGAGCAACATTAACCTTTGTCCAACAACGTTTGATCATTTTTGTATTATCCATACTACTCAGGGCAAGGGGTAGAATACATTATCCTGATCAGCCAGTTTCATAAACAAACAGATCCAGGATGCATAAAGGTAAAGGTCAAGTACAGCTTTGGCTGTGACCAGCTCCCCTGCAATCTTCTGACTGGGTGTGCATTTTCAGTCTTTTCAGCAGGACTGTGTCAGATGAGGAGGCACTCCTGACTCCATTGCTGAGTCACAAAACAGAAATTAACAAAAACTTCCATTGAAATTTTGAGTACCACTGAAAATAAAGTTCCTGATCATTCACACAGAGCTAGAATACATTACATTTATTTGACTGCTAATTAATCAGTTCCAAGGACCTGATGCTAAATAAAATCCTGTATCTAGTCAGTTAGCATTATTATTAAATTAATTAAACATTATTAAGCAGAAATTATTTTCCAAGACCAGATCCAAATATCTGAAAACCTGCTAAGAAGAATAGCTCAAACAATCAATTCTGATCAGTGGTGTTCCTATTGCAGAAATGCTATTTCATTAGCTATTGAAATAGAAATCCAAGCAGCTAAATACACTAAAGCAATTACAAATTACTAACATCTAACACATCAGTTTCACCTCAGGCTGTGCACTCAGCACTAAAACAAAGCTTATAATCCCATGACCCCATTCAGTTATAAACTGCAGGTGGCAGATCAGGTCGCTACCAGGTACACTCCCCATGTGTGAAAAATCAATGCCTGAGAAGGTTTTCTCTTCCTCCTTTGGTAGCAATTTATCAGGGCAAAAAAAATGCATGTGTTAGTGCTAAAATGGAAGGATGAAGGGCTACAACAGAATGGTGACCACAGACCAAAACCAGGCTCTTCACTGCAGTCTTACTCAGAAAGTTTAATAAGCTTTGTGTATGGACAAGGAAGAAGAAATCTAAGACAGATGTAGGATAAATTTTGGAAGAAAATAACTGCAAAACCGTACATGAGCGACCTATTTTCTGAAACCCACTTATCTTATATTGGATTTCTGTCCTGCTAAGGATATCAGAATTCTTCAGCACCAAGAGAGCTTCCTCACAGGGAGAGCTTGTTTCAGCCAGTGCTGCATGGAACTGCGTGCTTCATGCACTCATTTTCACAGCCAGTATTAGACAACAGTAGTGTGTGTAGTATCTGTTAGCTTAAGATGCAGTCATGGAGCTACAAATAAATTGGTTAAATCCTAGCAGCTTCACTTCATTAATGCTAAAGATCATTGTGACACTAATTGATACTGAGCTTGATCTATTTATCAAGACTTTTACAAGCAGGAGCTGAAGAATTAAAGCCACTACGTCATTCACATAGAGTGAGCAATAACTACTTAATGTTTTGAAGGGATCCTCCTATTGTTTCACAATATACCTTAATTGTATAATGTAATCAATCATAATTCATCACCATAATTCTCCAGTTTTATTTTACAGCAGTTTTATTCCAATGAAGATTTTAATAAGAGATACTCTCTTTTATCCATAAGAAAAATTATTAAATAAACTATTAATCATGATAGGAAGAATCTCTCTTAGTGCTGACAATGACTTCTTGCTTAAGATGAAGCATTTTCATCAGTGAGCTAGTTGTTATGCATTACCAGCTTGTGTGCAGTAGCCTAGCGTGACACCAATTTGCATAATTTCTCTCCTCTAACAGGCTTCAAAAATAATAATAGGCATATGAGATAGAATCCATTATTTTAAACTTATTTCAGCAGCTATCTTCAAGGAGCAGTTATCAGAAGAACCTCTATAGAATTAAATTTAATAAATTATAAATGTATTATTTGGGTTATGCTTTCTGGGCCTACGGCCATGTACGTTGAATTCTGTAACAAAGACCAAGGCAAAACCACAAAGCAATTGGCTTGACATCTTCCCAGACAAGAGGCAGGACTGGGATACTAAGCAAGTTTGCAGATGATACAAAACTGGGAAGAGCTGCTGACTCCCTCAAAGGCAGGGAAGCCCTGCAGAGAGACATCAACAAATGAGAGGGCTGGGCAATCACCAACTATATAAAGTTCAGCAAGGGGAAGTGCCAGGTTCTGCACCTGGGATTGGGCAGCCCTGGATGTACGGACAGACTGGGGAATGAGGTGCTGGAGCTCATTGCCACAGAGAGGGACCCGGGGGTCCTGGTCACTGGCAAGGTGGATGTGAGGCAGCAGTGCCCTGGCAGCCAGGAGGGTCAAGCATCTCCTGGGGACATCAGGCACAGCATCACCAGCCAGGCATGGGAGGGATTATCCCGCTCTGCTCTGCTCTAGGGTGGCCTCACCTCGAGTGCTGGGGGCAGTTATAGGCACCACAATGTAAGGTATTAAAATATAGAGAAATGTCCAAAGAAGCCCAATGAAGATGGTGAAGGCCTTGAAGGGGAGCTGTATGAGGAGCAGCTGAGGTCACATAGCCTGTTCAGCCTGGATAACAGAGACTGAAGGGAGACCTCACTGCAGTCACAACTTCCTTGTGAGGGGAAGAGGAGGGGCAGCACTGATCTCTTCTCTTGGTGACCAGGGACAGGACCCAAGGAAATAGCCTGAAGTTGTGTCAGGAGAGGTTTAGGTTGGACATCAGGAAAAGGTCTTTCCCCTAAGGGGTGGTCAGGCTCCCCGTGGAACTGGTCACAGCACCAAGCTTGACAGAGTACGAGAAGCATTTGGACAATTCTCTCAGGCACATGGTGTGACTCTTGGGGATAGTGTCCAGCTCTGGAGGGCCAGGAGCTGGACACGGTGATCCTTGTGGGTCCCTTCCAACTCAGCATATTCTGCGATTCTGTGACTGTCTAAAGGTAGCTGGACAATGCCAGTATGCACTGCTGCTCACAGTGAACTTGAAAATCAGTTAGGATTTTGGGGGTACAGATAAAAAAAAAGAGAGTGATAAACACAGAAGCAGCTCAGAATTGTTATATTCTACAGGGAGTAACAAAAATAACTTTTTTTTTTTAATATGAGCCCGAAAGAGACCTCACTATTTGTTAATATTAACATAAAGCAAGAAGAATAATGTCTTAACATACCAATATAACTATTGGTGGACTTTTTCTTATCTTCCTGGCTTGTGCATTTCTACACTGGGAATACCAAATAATACTGCTGCAGTATTCCAATTCTCTCAGATAGTAATCCAGTACAGTGTCTGGCCTTATAAATTTGAAGAGTAATTTAGACCTTGGTCCACTTTACTGCACATTCTGATATATGGTCATCAATAAGAAACATCTGACTTATCTTTATCACACAAGTCTACACAATTGACTTTTAGGCCAGATGTCCACTAATACAAAAATACATGACCAAAATACTCAGCTAACCCACTAAGTGAAAAGATACAAGCACCCCAGGAGAAACAATAGATGCCAATATGAACAAGAGCAAAAATTCTCAAAGCTTGCTCCTGTCAGTTATTTCACACTGAGGAGCACTAATCAATTTCAATTCCTACTGATTCAGAGGATTTGAAGGAGATTAATGCCTCCAAGAGCTGAGATCTAGAAGAGAAACAATTTAATAACAACAAAATTGTTCATGAACTTTCAGAATGGAATTTAAACACAGAATAAAGTACCAAGCTAGCCTCTCCCCCAGATTAACTCTTGGGTTGCTGCAGATGGTCTGGAAGAAACTTAAGAGAATTCCTGAACTTAATTTACAAAGAGAAAATATGACAAGTAAGAATGCTGTATCACACACTGGGTACAGTAACTATGACCTAAAATAATCAGCCTTTAGCAGTTCATTAGCAGCTATTTAGTTTTCTTTTATATATACTGTTTGGTTTATGTAACAGCTCTGTGTTCAGTAGTGTGAAGTTTCAGAACTCAAAAGAGAAAAACATTTTGTGACACCATTTAAAAAAACAGAAAAAGAGAAGAGATAAAATAGTTGTATGTCAGCACAAGCAGCACTCAACTGAGATATCAGTTAAAGTAGACTAAAAGTAGATTAGATTGCACAGACAATATGAAACAGGATCTACTGTGTTACATATTTAACAATGTTTCACCTTCAGCCATTTTCTATCACTTCACATGACAGTGGGTCATTTCCCCTTTAGTAAGGATACCCTTTGCAAATAGCCCTAGCTTCTAACTTACTGTTTAAGTAGGGAGTACCTGCTAAAAGAACAAAGTTTGAAGCACCATCTTGCAAAAGCGAGATGAGCAAAACAGAAACTGACATGATCCAATTAAGAAGGATATCTTTATATAGTGTGAGTGATGTGGTATAATGAGGATGCTCCTTTTACAAGACAGCATTACAAATAGAGCCTACATTTCAAATACAATCCTAAGAGTTCAGAGAACTCTTGACACAGGTACTTGATACAGTACTCACCTCCTGTACTGCAGAAATCATATTTTATATATGCTTCAGGTTCTATTTACAAATTGGACAAACCAGTACCTTCCAACATTGAAAGGTGTCTCCTACACAGACATCCCAAGCTACAGCTCTCTACACATTATGGCAATGTCCCACTGCAACAGCCCTCTCAGTAGTCTCATCAGCTGTTGGCAGGTACCAGTGCAGAGGCAGCCCCAAGGTTGGCTGTAAGCGTCCCTTGAAGCTCAAAGCAGGTACATTTTGGCTACTCTCATCAGACACGTGCCTTTGCAGACTATCTCAGCCACAGAGGCATGCTGGCAGCTGCTTCTCCCATGCCTTGAAACCCTCCCTCAGCTCCATAGCAAGGGTATTTTTAAAGATATGTGTGAGGTGAAATAAATATATGCATAGACGTAACAGGGTTTCTGAAAACCCCTTCAGCTATTGAAAGGAACATAAATAAACAATAAAAAACCTGACATCTTTCAGTCTCAGCTCCCTGACATCTCAAACTCTTTCAGCTTTTAACTATAACCAGGAGTTCCCAGTCTCTCATTTCAAGCTTGGGTCATTTACTGTGAAACACATTTGCTCTTTTCTAAATCCCTCCTCCTGATCTCACAAAAAGCATGCTAGCTTTTTGTGAAAAGAGAGGCTGTTTTTCCTTTAAAATGGCTGATAAGAATCCCCTTCCTCTAATCTTCTGCCCTGCCTTGCTAAGTCATTCCTCTTTAAACACACTATGTGACCAAAACCTCCCACTGAAGTTTGGCATCCCACTTTAAGTTTAAAGTTTGATAATTGATTTGTCACACTGAGTATTCAATCCTTTATTTAATGCCACTCAGTCATCAAAATTTAACTTTTCCTATTTGTTTTCCTTTTGTTCTTTTTTTCCTCTAGCTTTTGGCAGGTGCAAAGTTTCTTTCAACCTATCTACAGAAGCAGAAGCATATCAAATAAGGCAAATAAAACCACATTCAAAATTATGCTTGTAGTCTGATAGATTTAAAAAAACCTTCCCAATGTCAAACAGAAATTACATATTGTATATAGATTCCTTGAATTGTCCCAGCTGTCAATATATTTTTACTATACTCACATTTCTGTAATCACTACTCTTCACATAATGGAAGGTTTGTTACCCAGTTCAGAAAAACAATGCTTGCATCAACAAGATATTCCCTTGAGGGTGTTTTCAGCAAAAAAAAAAAAATTGTGCTGCATTTTTGGAAATTGCCATATCTGATTTATATCCTTTTGTTATCAATTTTACAAAGGTAATTCTCTATAATGAATTATTTATTTCCTGTAGTAATAGACACCTGAGATAGCCATAAATATTTATATGTTCAGTTAATTCACTAATGAAAACTGAAGTAATTCTAAAATGGGATGTTATCTCAGAGGCATGGGGACCTAACAGTCTGCTCAGCTTTTATATTAGTGAAGACAACCACTATGTGGGAAGCAACAGGAGGTGGAAGAAAACCTGCTCCTGAAAGCACGGTACAGCAATGGGCTAAGGTATCAAGAAAGAATATTTTTGTGTTTATCCCAGAAAAAAAATCTCACTTGTCTCTGTCTCTGTTCTTACAATTTGTAAAACGTGTGGTAATATCCTCTAATCATACTCCTCTGCAATCCCTAGGCTTCTCACTAGCATTCCAGAAAGATTCCTCTTCAGCAATGGAAATATCTCAGACAATTGGTTTGTCCATTGACCTGTGCAACTCCACTATCTTTACAGCATCTAAGAAATATTTTGGGTTGCTGGCTGCCTGAAAGCAGTTCAGTCCCACCTATGGAACAAACGCCTTCAAGTTAGTTGGCTGTTCTGATATCACCCCACATCCAAACCAGGGCAACATAAACAGCTAGAAAAAGTGTTTATTTACTGCATCCATAATAAGACAAGGCAGTTTACCAAGGCTTGTAAAGTCAACAGAGCTTTTAAAAAATCCTCTCTCTTAAAACCTAAATTCAAATTCAATAATTTTCTATTAAATAGACAGCTCCTATAGAATCCTGGCAATCCAGTATGTATTATTCAACAAAATTAGTCTTTGCCAAAAATGATAAAATTATTCTGATTCGTATGTCTCTGGAATTCGTGCAAGAGTAAGATCAAGTTTGAACGCTAACAAAGTATTCTTCTGCCTAATGAAATATTCATACTCGTTTGTCATCAAGACTTTAATAAGGAGGAATACAGCCCTCTCACTTCTGTCTGTAAAGGACTAGCAAACATCTTTCCTTCATTTAATTCTGACTCCTAATACTTTCCTTTTCCTGTACAACACAGCACTAGATATACTTAAAATTTACTTAGAAAGGTGACTCTATATTTCAGGTAGAAAAATATAGTTTATATACATGCATCATCCAATACTTACAGTAGTTTTTCACCATTAAAACTTCAAGCTACCCCTATATTTTCCACATCTTTCCAGATGCATCATTAATATCAGAAAAATCAGATTAAATAAAGAATAAAAGCTACACCACAGCATGGGGAGGCAAATACAACAAAACTTTAAGACAGCTTTATCAACTACCATACCTTGAGGAAATGCCATCATTGCCACCTTCTTGCCCACAGTATAACCTTAAAGCCTAAAATGCTTGTTTTTTCCATTTCACTTCTTGTGGATCTAATCAGATATCAAAAGATGTGCCCCTGGACACAGAATTTTACATGTGGAAAAATGACCCTAATTTAAGAAGGGGAAAGCAGGATGTGCATTCTTCACCAAAACTTTTTAAGGGAAAGCACTTTATCTGATCTAACAAGTACACAAAATTCCGTTCTCAGGTGTTCCTTGTATACATCTCATCCCCAGTCTTTCAGTCTATCACAAAGAGCTCACTCACTTTCCAGCTCAGACAGCAGATGAATTCTCTACTCCAAAGGCCTTCTGGCAGATTGGTCAACAGGTCTTCCTTTCACAGCAGCCAATTTGCTGCTATGAGGGAACATGAAACCAAACATTTTCTTGGGAGTGCTGCTGAATTCTGTGAAGTTCCCAGCTGAGCAACCTTAAGCCATCATAAATCACCATATTACCACCTTTTGTCCAGTTATTAAATCAATTAGTTTCTCTGTATTACAATATCTATTATTACAGTCAGTCACCATAGTCCTTCACTCTTGAAACTAGAAAGAGGTCAAACTATCCCTAGTGAGAAGCAACTTAGCCTTACATGAATCATCCACATATTTAGTTTATCATTAGCTGACTTCTGCAGAGCCTCCAAACCTTCTGCCAGGATATAAAGTGCTTCTGGAGCTATAAAACAAACATCAGCAAGGGAGTGGGATTAACATCACTTTCCTACATATTAACAGTTGTTAAATTCAAGTCACTTAATCTAACACCAGTCCTTCCTCCTCATTTGATGATAATATATATGGTGTTCAGCAATAAGTTTAGTTTTATAATCATTCTTCACTAAGACAGTGTTTCACCACAAACCATGAAGCATCATACTAAATATAGCTTATAAGCAAATTGCTTACCTTTTGGCATATATAAAATGTTCATTACAAAACAATGTAAGATCAACAGCTAAAAAATATCCTTTTAATTTAACTAATGGGGAATTTTCCTCATTACCATGGTTGTAAATGATTTTCAACAATTTTCCAAAACTAAGAAAGATAAAGCAATTTCTAAATCCTTTTAACTTTTGAAAATACACTCTTTTTCCTTGAATTCATTTTTAATCACAGGAAGTTTTCCGAATTATGTACTGTATTTACTGTATTTATCTCATCATCTCTCCTGGCTGGCGTCTCAGAACCATTAATTCAATGCTCCATCTGCTACAGTTGCTCAGGCTGCAGATGACATTTACGTTAGGTTTGTTTCCTCAGAAGAAAATATATTGGAAAAGGTACTCTGACAGGTCTTTATATCCATTTCACAGGCTAAACACAAGTTATTATAAAGATCATTCATGTAACAACTGACAGAAATTATGAGAGAACAAGTGGAGACAACAAGATGTGCACCAAACATGCCCTCTTCGTTCAATTGAATTGGAATTAATCACATCTATCATTCATCCTTCCAGTAGGTTTAAAATAACAGTGTAAAAAAATACACAATACTCAAGAAAACGGCCATCCCACTCTACATGTTTTACAACTCCTCCTGCTTTATGCAGGAAAACTGCAATCAAAGGCAGTATTGAATTCTTTCAATATCAGAAATAAGGTGGTTTTTTATTTCTTTCAGAACAGATTTTATACCAATTCTGTAGAGCAAACAGAATGATGTATCAAATAGCTCAGCAACAAGTTGTATGGACATACTACAACATAACTGGATTGTCCCATGGCAGAGAAAGGGTCAGTGAATATTACTCATTTACAACATCCAGACTGTCCAGTAACATATTTACAGATCAGAAACTTGAAAAACCCTGAAGCAGAACAGCTTCCGCTCTCCATATACCTCCAGGTTTTAATACTTTTTAAGGTATTAAAAAGTATGCAGCAACTGGGACAGGGAATTTTGCAACTATTTTTCCTTTTTCTGAATTAAAAAACTCACCTATATGAAATAATAGCTTTTAAAAATGTTTTTTAAAACAAATACCTCAGTAGGATGACACATTCTACAAAATCTGCAGTGAGCCACTAAGCATTTGCACGAAAATAATTTTCTACCATCAGCCAGAGTCTTGCTATGTTCAGAGCACTGACCTTCAGGATGCCTTAGTCCTACAGGCAACCTTTACTCGGAAAAATCACAGCACCACATTAAGCTACTTCTCCATTTCCGTTTTTTCCTGTTCATAGTAATCCTTACTTTGTGTTAAAATTTTGTATATATTCTGTACTTACAAACAATAAAAAAAGGAGAAAGAGTGAAAGAGAGAGGGAGAGGAGGGGGAGAGAGTTACTGAAAATGATTGTCCTGTCTTTCAGGCCCAAATTTATCACAGTTCATTTCTACCCCTCTGTTCATGACAGGCTGGATAACAGAGAATAGTAAAAGAAGGAAGACCATGGACGAGATTTAGAACTCTCAACAGCATTGGTCACCAAAGACTAATAGAACAAATTACTCTTACAGTGAACTACCATGAACCATTTCCCTCTTTCTGTCACATTTGCACAATGCCTAAGCTGAGGGCAGAAGTAGCAGAGAACACTACTAGAAATCATGAAACTTTTCACCTGGAAGAGTTCAGTAAATTCTGCTTGTGCAGGGAAGTATTTAGGAAACAAAACAGTGGATGGGACCTTTCTTTTTCCAAGAAGCAGTCAAAAGCCAAGACAAGATTCCCTTTGGGATCAGGACCGCTCTTCTAGTTCTATACCTACCCAGGAAATCATAATGAGTGGAGACAGCACTCTTCCAAACTATTTTAAGCAGTATTTTCTGCTGTTTCAGACTTCAGTGCCATGAGAAAATGTTCCTTAAGTATTTCTACGTTTTCCTTTATTATCCACAAAAAAGTTCCAGAAATGCCTCTACCTTCTTCTACCCATTTTTACATATAACACATCATTTCCATATGAATCTCAAATCTCTATTTAGTGTCTGCTTATAGCTGTACTTAAGCTGCCCATAGTAAAACAAGTGAACTCCCCTTTGCAAGATACCTCCCCCACTGCAGGGTATTATAAAGCCTTTACCAAAACATTTACAATATGCTGCTTATTAGTGACACAGAGTCCTCCTAAAAAACTGTTCTGCAAAAAACTTCTGTCTCCTTAAAGTCACAAGTAGAAGATGGAACACCTGGAACAAGGAGATGCAGGACTGCAATTAAAAAGCTCTATTTGAGACCTGCACACCTGGGTCCAAATGTAAGAAAGAGGAAAGGCTGGGAAGACAGCCATGTTAAGGCACATGTGCATACTTACAAGTTCAGTACAGCATCCATTGGAGAGTCAGAATTGTGTCAAGGATAGAGTAGAAGATTTACTTGGTACTATGAAAATCTGATACACCTTGGGCTTAGAGCAGCCTTACCAGTAAAGGTATCATCACTGCACTCCACAAGATCCTTCACATAGTCCCCAAAAACCATTTATATGTTTTCAAGCTACAAAGCATTTTGGAGAAGAAGCTGTGGCATATACTACAAATCACTGTGCATTCTATAAGTATTCTAACTTGCAAAAACAGCTTTGTCAAGGACACAGGCATCTGCTAGCTAACAGGAGTCAAATCTTTTATACACATGGATAACTGTGTATCTCTGCAAAAATTGTGCTAATCTAACTAGATTTTGTCTTGCAAGGGTGAAGATCACCTCAGCGCAACAGTGCCAACTGTCTTGTCATTAGCTCCACTATCACAACAACTTAAAAAGAGCTATTCTTGTTACTATACACAAACATGCAAGAACTTTGGGCCTTTTTAAAAAGAGCTAACACTTACAATGTGCAAATCCTTAGCTGGAAATTGTTACCTACAACATTAATATTTTCAGGGAACTGATTCTGCTTTTTAAAATTTTTGATAATGAAATCCCCAGGTTTCATTTCACAATAGGTTGATACTGACAGGGCCATGAATCCTGATGAGAAAGAAAGCTACCATTTTATTTCTATGGCAAAGAACCTAAGCAGGTGTTGTCTTAGCACAAATTCTGGCATCATTATAGTGCAAGGGATTGCATATCTCCAGGGCCTTGTACCTCCTTGAAGTTTCTTCGCAACGCAGCTCCTCTGGTCCTGGTCCTTGCAGCAGTCATCTGACTCCTCTTCTTCACAGCCAACAAATGCCATCTCTCTTCACAGCACAGCCAACAAATGCCATCTCTCTCTTCAACCAGCTCACTCTTTTTTAGCACTCACTCTTATTGGATACAGGTATGGCTTGTTAAGATCTGGGCCTGTTTCTAATCTTTATTAGTTGGTTCAGCTGCAACTCATTGTGGGATAAGATTACCTTCTGCACTATTTTCTTACATTCCATCTCTCCACAAGCAGGAAAAGGTATACCATGAGTCAATTCTTCAGACAGGAGTTATAATGAAAGCAGTACAGGCTGCACTCTCCACAATCCATCCTTTCTTGTTGTATCAAGGTTGTAAAAAGCTTATTTCTCTTCCAGTACTCCAGGCACTGCTCCACATCATAACTATTAACACTACAAACTCGTAAGTCAAAACTAATAGCCTTTAAGGTGTGGTTTAACAATCATTCTTTTGAAGGAAGACAACAGGTAAGGCCTGTAGAAACTAAGCACTGAATTTCCTTTCAGAGGTGAGACTAAAGAGTTACCTAAAAACCATACCTAAGAATTTTACCTGTCACAGAGATTTGTATTTCATCATGCCACACACCACTCAGTTCAAAAGTCTCTCTTCAGCAAGTAGTTTCTGAACAGCACTAGAAAGAGAAGGGGTGAAAAAGCCCAAAATTGCATGGGCAGTTCTGCCCTTAGGGAACATTCACATATGGAATTACACCTCTAGTACAAGCTATCAAGTGTAGCTGGGCTGTTACAGAAAAGTATGGGCATACAGGAAAGTATGAAAGCCTCATTGCAAAGCAACAACTGTCAGTAACTGTTAGATTGAATTACGTGTTCTCCGTAACTTCCACAGTGTTCTTGGCATTAAGATGAAATTAGGAATCAACTATTTTGCCCAGCTCACTAGCTTAATTTCATTACATCAGAAACAAACAAACCCAAAAAAACAAAACCAAAAAAACAAAACCAAAAAAACCCACACACTACTAAAAAAATAATAAATACAGCTCCAAGCAGAGAAACAGTCCCCAGCTACCAGCTGAAATCTCTAAGACAATTATGACATGTTAGCAGAATGAGACAAGAATTTGTCTATTTTGTGGAACTAAGTCAGAACAGCACATTTAGTTTTTCTCCAGGGTGCCACAGATGATGACATTTAAAAACTTTCTTACCTAAACTGGTTTGCTTCAGGACTTGCTGGGTTCTCATCTGTTGCAGCAAGAAACAGAAAAAGCAAAAGCTTGACAGTCTTCAAGACACTTGAGATCTCTGGCATTTTTCCAGATATTTCAAACTAACAGGCTATCCAAGCTAGCAGTTGTTACAAACCTGACTGCATTATAATTCTATTCCAAAGCTGACTAACAACAAAGGACAATAGGTGAAAAACTAAAGGTTGAATTCCTTACCTGACATAGCTCCTGTCAGCCATATGCTCAACCCAGCAAAATGTACTGTCTCTCTGAGCAATAAACCTAGAATAGGCAAAGGCTGAATTATTAACAAGAAGATGAGAAGGCCTCAAAAGCACACGATGAATGAAACAGAAATACAAAGCTCACAGTCTGATTTAGTTTGTAAAGGAAACTTAGCTCAGTTGATCTATTTTGAACATTAAATAGCACATGGAAAGAAGCAGTATGGCGTTTTATTGTAATGCAGGGGAATGGTGAACACAGTCCCTTAAACTATCTTCTTACCAGTCTCTCACAATGTAGAATTTGACTAAAATAGAAAAATCTGATTTTTATTATATGGTGCTTGTAAACATTCCCATTCCACGGGTCACCTCTCTTTTCAGTCATTAACTGCTTATGTGCTTCCAACACTCTATTTTGGCCTCTAGCTTTTTGTACCAAACATTGTAGATGTGCTCTTCAAGCAACTTACAACTGCACTGATACAGTATCTAGGTTCATACTGTATTTCAGGTTTAAAAACTTAAAACTAGGGCTAGGTTAAAAAAACCCCAAACAACAAAAACCAAATCTTTAAGCAGAACAAAAGTAAACCATTATGATACGATAACTTAATTCATTACCCTCTTCTTCTTCAGTTTCTCAGTGGCCAGAGGGCTGGTAATGACAGTAACCTCTGTCTTTGTAACACAAAATGTTTCTCTTCCCCAGATAGCCTGCACTCAGGAGTCCCTTGTTAGTGAGCCTCTCCAGGCATTAGCACAGCAAGAATCATTGTCTGTGTCCAATGAACTTTTTATTGAGAAAGCATTTGGCAAAAACACTGCAAAACCAGTCCTGCAAGTTCTTAAAGCAGCCAAATAGCCACTGCATTGCTAACTAAATCCCTCTTCTCTACAGTTAGGAAGTCAATGATATAGATACAGTATTTGTTCACATCAAGGATTTTGGATGGTACTGGAGAATTCACTTCGTGCATACATCAACAGGGCAGCACATAACGCTGAGGAAGGAATCACCCAGTGGCCCTCTCTCCAATGTGCACACACACAGTGCTGCAGATAATGTTCCCACAGCTTCCTAACCATGGAACACCACTGAGCAGCACATATCAGCACAGAAGTTCATATTTTCCCTGTTTCTAAAACAATCCATTTGCACTTAAACTGATTTTCCATTTTTAAAAAGCTCTGAAATGGCTTTTAGAAATCTATATCCACCTTGACTCCTAGACAGATTACTATATGAAAATCTTACCCCAAAGGAAAAATAGCTCTGCTTGGTTTGAGCTACGTTTTTATTGTTTGAAGAAAACTTGGATGAACTCTATTTCATTTTTATGTTACAATGTCAATAATTAACGCCAACTTGGATTAACATTTGAAGGATTAAATTATATAAAGCTGGAATATTAACTACATTACAATTTGAATTTGACATTAAGAATGAGCTGGACTTCAATTTGGGAATATAAAAAGGGTCCTGAAAAAGGGTTTTATGTGTTTTCAGAACACAGTCTGCAAGACTCCACAGTAGGTTAAGATACAATTTATAGCTTTTGACAGAAAAAAACTCAGTAACTGCATCTAACTTGCTGACAGTGACCTCTATTACAATACATCATGCTAACTGAAATTTCTGAACAAGAACGTAATTTTCCACCTAATAACTGCAGAAAACCTCAAAACACTGATCCTTGGCTTCCAGTGCAATGAAATTAAAATTCCAGAGCGCAGCTTTTGAAGGGGCAGATTAAGTAAGGACACCTAGCTTTTAAAAATGAAAACTAGAAACCATTTTGTATTCACAAAACTAAATGCACCACTTCAGAGAAATAAATAGGAAGACATTTTAAGTTAGCCTTATCTCAATCTGCGTGCAGCATTGTCTATGGATAGCAGTACCTTTCCTTTCTTTTGCTAAGAATTGCATACCTGTATGTACCCAGGAGGAGGATTTGCTTAAATGAATATACTAAGTGTTATCACAGTATTTGCAATGTATATTATGGTCCACTAGTTACTATAGGTCGCTTAAGGAAATACTATACACTAGAACTAGATCTATTTAGGGAACTTACAGAAACTTTTCTTCAGTTATTCATGGCCTTGTCCCGATGGGCCTGAATCCTGTGTCACGCCTACTTACTTCTTGCCTTGTTGTATCTTCTGCCATTTTTTAATCATGGAGATTTTTTTTTCCTGAGCATTCTTACCTATGATTTCGGAAAAACACGTACAGCTGGTCACCCCCTCAGAGGCGGGGTACCCGCACAGCCTCAGCAGCGGCGCCGCTATGGGCGCTGCCACCCGCGTCCCCAGGCAGCCCAGACCCAGCTCAGCGGGGCTGAGGCCGCCTCCTTCCCCGCCTAAGTCCGCGGGGCTGAGAGCAGACTTCGCCGCGGCCAAGACCGGCTCCCGGCGACAGTGATAAGCCCTGCTAGCAGCGACTCGGTAAAGAAGTGACAACCCCTGCCCGGCTCTGAGCGCCAGAGGACTGCAAGGCGAATGGCGAACGCCATTTCGAATCCCTTCTCGGTTGAGGCGCGACTCCCACCCCAACCGGCGGCGGGGCGGCCCCGCACGGCCTGAGACCTGGCGGGAACTGGGCACACCTGAGAGACAATGTTCTCTCTGTCTCGGCACGGCCGAGGAGCCGGGGCGGCGGCCACCGGCCCGCCGGACCGAGCGCTGAGGCGGCAGCGGCCTCGGCGGGGGCGGCGCTCGGCCCCGTGAGGTGGCGCGTGCCGGCCCCTCAGGGCGGGCGCGGCCCGGGGGCTCAGGAGAGGGGCCCGGGGAAAGGGAAGGGTGAGGTTTAGTGAACTTTGACGGAAATAAAAGCGATGCGTAGGTAGGCATAGTTAGCAGCGTCGCTGGGAGTAAACATCTCAGTCCCCTTTGTGCATTCAGTTCATCGTGGAAAACAATGAATTGCGAGAGCAGCTCCGTCTGTGCTCTGAGAAATGGGTCGTGGTGAAGGAAACGGTTTTGCAAAGCATTTCTTCCCCTTAAGGTGGGAGGACGAGGAGAACTCCCGTCTTTGGGCTTCTCCTTTTGTACCTGTTTGACTTAATTGAGTTCGGTCATACCAAATTTTCAGGTTGATTGATGGGAAGAAATGCAGGTATGTATTTCTCTTTGACACTTTTCTTTGTTTACAGAAAGTCTTAGAAAACCGGGAGATTATTCCTTTGCTCGATAAGCCGATGTTTTTTCCAAGCGAACGCATCACGGGGGCTCCCTCTCCCTCAGCTTCCCGCGCCCGTTCTCTCTTTGCCTTTTGCCCGCCCATCGGGACCGTCCCCTGCCTCCTCCACGGCGGCTGTGGAGGACCCGCCTCGTTCGATGTGACAGAGAGCGACTGCTCTATTCAGCAGCTTCAGCAAGGGCTGACTCACTCCACAGCCTCCAGCACCACTTCAAACATGGTAGTCATTCTCACCTGCATTTAACAAGTACGCTGTAAGTAATCTTCATGATTAAAAAAAAAAGAAAAAAGAGTAGGAGGGCTTTATATCCATAGATCTTTTCATATTTGTTTAAGGTGCAAACATTAAAGACTGAGGACCAGTGGATTTCTCTGCAAAACTCTTTCAGTACCACCTTTACTAATTGCGGTACCAGTGTGGCTTTAACAAGTTTCCAACAGTGAAACTATCATTATGACCAAGAAAATGGACCAGGGTTACATGAGGTGCAGTGCAAAGGACCAAAACATGCCAAAACTAACCTCACCGATCTTGCAAAATCAGGGGGAAAAATCAAGGAGGAAGACAGAACTCTGAGGGGAAGAGATGAGTGACGTGGCATGGATACTGAAAAAACTATTGATAGATCTGTTATACAATTGCTGCACTAATGCAAGCCCTTCCTAGCCCTACTTTAGACTGCATTAGAAAATTAAATAATGTGTCATTTATATGGTCATGGCTAGATGCAAAAAGGTGAAAAGCTATTATTAAATGAAATGTTTTAAAATGCTATAGCCTCAAGAACTGAATGGAAACAAAATATTTCATAGGCAATAAATAATCTACAGAATTTAACTGATGAGCTTATCCAAAGTGTAGTCCACAGAAGCTTTCAGTTGGTGTATGTTAACTAGGGTTTTTTTGACAATCTATTAATTTTTAATTGTCATAAAATACTGACTTGTCGAAAAACATGTAACCAACAAATTATAAATAGAAACACTTTAATCATAAAACATATAATTACAACGGAATCTACGCTTTCTGTAAGTAAAAAGTTGAGGTTCATTGTCTTACTCTGATTTATAATCTTAAAATCTCTGTATCTAAATGGATATACACAAACATTATTCACTACAGCATATCCCTTTTTAAGTTAGGATTTCTTACTTTTTAAGTAAGATACCTGCTCATCTCTCTGTACACTTTTCTTTGCCTGGAGATGGGCTTGCGATTACAAAGAGAATGCATGATTGCATTAAGCTACACACTTCATAAACACTGGTGAATCAGAATTTAATGTAATCATACCAAACAGGTTTGCTGGAAGGGAAAAAAGAGTGCTGAAGACTTCAAGGACACTGCTGAAATGCAAACTGCTTTCATGAAAATCTTGAGGCAGTTCTGAATTTTGGGTATGCAGGTAACTGCATCCTTATGTGAACTCTTAAGTATCCAAGTGACTGTGTATTGTGTTTTATTGTCTTGTCCTACCAGGTCACACAGGTGCTGCTCCAGTTTTCCTTTTTTAGCTTTAAAATAAATGCAAATGCACTTTGTTCAAGGGTTGCCACCACTTTGAAGAAAACAAACTGTGCAAGAGGTTTGGTAGCTAAGGTTTGTGGCAGTTACGTTTTTAAACTGACATCTGAAATAGCATTATCTGCCTTTAATGTGTTGTGCATACTTGCATACAAAGACTGTTGCCCTGGCTCAGACATCTAGTTTTCTTCTCTTGAACTAATGGAAGAAAAATCCTGGATAGGAAACTACTGCATTACCTGAATACTGAAGACAGAAAGGGCAAAGCAACTGATTTTTACTGCATGGATCAAAGCAAAAAACAGCAAAGGGGACTGAAAAGGAGAAAACTTTTATTCAAAAATCCTTCAGTAGTGAAGGAAATGAAATATCAGCAATGTTAATGTAGGAGTGGGTTCCACCACGCCTCTGAAATCAATGGAAGCAGTGAGAAAAATATTGGAGCTTTATGCATGTATGCAAAGATAATTTAAAGAAACCAACAGCTACAGACTATTCAGATAAGGACTGCAGAAGTACAGCAAAACTACATAGGCAGAAGCCCAGCATTGAGGAGTAAATACACTTGCATCAGGAAAGAGCAGAGAAGCAGGTCATTAATGTAACAGTTCTAGCCAAGACTGAAGTGCAAGGTGCATAAGCATAGTTCAGCCCTTACAAATCAGAAGCACAAACTGCAGACATCAGGCAGACACCAGGAAACAGAAGGGGGGAGATGGAATGCCTGGTGTAGGGACGGCAGTGAAATGTAAATAGCATTGCTGAACTAAAGCAACTTGGAATTATACTGGATTCATTCCAGACTAAACTCCAGATGAAGGTGACACAAAGGACTTTTTTAAAAGCCAACAACAAAAATACACATAGAAGAGCCTACACACTGTATAGTCTAGTTACCAATAGTCACACAGTCTAGCTGACAACGTGTACCACAAGCCCTGTGAGGAACAACTCGGGGAGCTGGGGATGTTTAAGCTGGAGGAGACTCAGGGGTGACCTTGTCACTCTCTACAACTTCCTGAAAGGTGGCTGCAGTCAGATGGGGGTTGGTCTCTTTCTCCAGGCAGCAGCTGACAGAACCAGAGGACAGAGTCGTAAGCTGCACCAAGGAAAATATAGGTTGGATGTTAGGAAAATGTTTTTTACAGAAGGAGTGATAAAGTACTAAAATGGTCTGCCTGGGGCGATGGTGGAGTCACCATCCCTGGGTGTGTTTAAAAACAAGAGTGGATGTGGCACAGCTTAGTTGAGGTGTTAGCGCATGGGTGGGACTCGGTGATCTTGAAGGTCTCTTCCAACTCAGTGATTCTGTAATCTGTTCTGTAACATTACCCAAATGCTATAAAATTACTCCTTGTTCTACAGAGCTGGAGTGTGGTGTTCCCAAGAGTAATCCTTACTCCTACTTTGTGAAGCTTTCTTCACAGAGGCAGCAGTAGTGTAACTGGGAGTGCCATTACATCTCATAGCTAATTATTAGTTTTTAATTATAATCACAGAATATCCTGCTTGGAAGGGACCCACAAAGATCACAGAGTCCAACTCTTATGTCTGCATGGACCATCCCCAGGAGTCACACCATGTGCCTGTTACATTTAAATCTATGCATTTACCCTTAGTGGATGAACATCTGACCCAACTGAATGTCTTGTATCACTCAATGCTAAGTCTGAGCACACAAGACATTAATAATAAGTTGGAAGGTGAGTTTATCCAAATAACCAAAATACCTTCTCCTTACATTTTCCCACAGGCAACATTTTACACAACTGCCCCCACCCGGTACTACAGAAAATTAAAAGCTGCTGAGAAAAGAGTAAAATGAGATGATATTTCACATTAAGAATATCTTATGCAAATTCCCAATTATGCTGTACACAATAGGAGTGCTGGGTAAGATGTATCTACAGTTCTTTATTTGCTGCTTTTCTTCTTCCAGCTAATGAGTTCCTTTGGTATTCAAAATCCATCTTTGCTGCCACACACTTACAAAGGTAAATCACTTGAATGGGCTGAGCTTTCTTCTATTTATTGTTGCTAGGGAACCACCTTGGTATTCACACACATAACGTGTCTTTTGACATATGTTTCAGATGACAAGATGCAACACAGCTCTGCAATATACAGTGAAAAAATGTACTGCAGCATTCTTGGAAATACTCTCCTGCAGAAGAGCACTGCTACTGTAGTACCTTAGCTTCAGATTGCTGTGGATTTCTTACTTGTTTGTTTTTACATGCAGTAATCTGATTAATAGTCCCTAAGGATTAAAATAAAAGAACACCTGAAAAGTCTGTGAATTAAGTGTTGCTAAAATAGCATCCTTCTAATTTTTTTTTTAATATGCTTGTATAAGGGAAATGTTCTGTAAGAAGTCTTCCTATTAAGTTATGTAACTAAAAATACCCAATCCAAGTAAGGAGAAAGTGGAAGTGTGACCCATTTCTGAATAGCCAAGTGTCTGAAGGTTATTTGAATTACATCAGTCACCTGCTGTGAGTATTAGTCATACAAATCCTCCACTAAGTATTGAAAGGCAATAAGCTTCTTTAATTTTCAGAAAGTACTTATTTCTTGAGATAACAGTTTTTGGCAGGACAAAAAAGCTGATATAGAGATATTGAAGAGGTATTATTCTGTCCAGAATCACGTCTGACTATGGGAAACAACCCCATTTTAGTTTCCTGTTGATTTTGGTTACTGCCAACATATCTGTGTGAGGAGTGATATTTGAGGTTGAAGGCAGCAAAGTTTGAAAAAATGCAAAAAGCATGAACATGAAACATGAAAGGGCTATATCTCACTTAAGTCTTGTGTGCATCCTACTACCTGGATTTGCTCGAATACCAGTGATCTAACATAATAGAGCAGAACTAACTTACTGATCCAAACAGGAAGTGTTCCTGTTGGATAAAGGCGTTTACAAGTTGAGACAAAACAAGCAGGATAAAGCAGACTGCTAGAGAACCTAAAGGAAACAATATGTAACAGTCCCTTCAGCTGTCCTGAAGATCTTAGTTTAACAAAACCTACATGTCTGTATTTTATATGATGTGTGTTTACACCAGCATTGTCACCAAGTACCTTGTTGCAGAGCTGAGATTAAAACACCAGCTCCATACTAAACTCTCTTGAGAACAATGGGAAATTATCCTAGAACAAAGGCAGTTTCTTTTAGGGCCTGTGGAGATACTTGGAAAAAATGCAAAGTTAGTTTTAAGTTTTCAGAGCTGATGTGTGACAAATCTAAAATGACCAGCACCATAGAGCCAGTCTCTACAAACTAACTTTCAAGCTGCACCCCCCTGGCTGTCTCTACTTTAAATACCCTGAGAAAATGCAATTTATTCACAAAGTATTGTTGTACAGTTGCAGAGGGCTCTCCAGCTGGTTTAGGCTTCTTTTGTTGTGCAGTACTACACAAACAAAGCAGTTGCATATGCAACATGGACACAACAAAGGCATGAAAGAAAGAAGAGATCCAGTCATTCAAGGAAACAGAAGAAAAGTTAACTTTTCACAGCAAACTGTATTAGTGGCTTCAGCTGCAAGGTGCAAAGTATATTCCTTGACACCTGAAAAACAAAGGCTCATTATCTACTTTAGTTATTTGCCAGTATTACAAGTAATCCCTGAGAACATGTTGTTCTGATTTGGCAAGTGCTTTAGTATGCACTTGTGTTCTACATTCAAATGTGACCCGTGCATATCTGGTCACCAGATTTAAGGCCAAAATGTAGGGACAGTAAATATTTGATCTGTACTTTTCTCAGTATTGGGCATGAAGAATACTTGGGGTTTTTTTCTAGCTCTAATCTCTGAGGGTTATCTTGCTTTGTTTTGTTATAACATTAAAAAATAAATCCATCTATGAGGAATAAGTTCAGCATAATTGTTTTCAATCAAAATTATTAAAAAACTTAGTAGTAATGAGTCAAAGGTATCCTATAATGGGAAATGTATTAGACATTGTAGTCAGAGAAGAAGCAGGGTAAGCTGCAAGGCTGAACTCGCAGCAGCTTCTCAGTGTAAGAGAATTTGCAGGGAAACTACTGCCCATCTGAGAAAACATTCAAGTAGGGGCTTTGGGCACTGCACCCTACCAAAAGGAGACATTCATCAGCCCAGAACTCACTGACTGCAGTGAGCAATCTCACTCAAACAAAAACAAACTCAACACAAATTGTCATACAGAGGCAGACTCGTCTGATTATGTGCATTCTTTATATCCTGTGGTTGGTAATTTAGAACTAGGAACCTCCACTCATTGGCTCAGGTCATTGCTGTGGGTTCTTTGCAAACAGCATAATTTCATTCTCATCTATGCTAATGATCAGACAAGCTCCATTCATCACTGCTCCCACCTCTGAGAAAAGAAATTGAAAAACAGGACAGCAGAATCTGGATTAGATGAAAGTTAGATATAAATCATATCAAAATCACCACAAAACTCAAGTTTCTCCTGGTGGCTATGAATACAATGTGAACTGATCTCATGGGATTCTGAAGTAAAGAATAACATTTGTTGGATACTGTAGGAAAAGATCCTGTTTTTAAAAGAAAAATGTAATTTCCTTGTGAAATACTATGAGTTATACAAGAATCCTATTGTAGGGGCAATGAAAATATTCATTAAAAAATTCAGGCCACCACTGAAAAAGGAAAGATGCTGTTATCCAAAGGTCAATGCCAAAAGAAAACTGTTCCACCAAATCTCTCACCGGTTAAAAGAAAAGGAAAAACTTAATACATAAATATTGCATTCATCAAATTGAAGTAATAGTTATTCCAGAATAAGACTTGACACAAAAGATCAAGCAGTTTTCCCAAAAGTAGTTTCTCAACTCATCAATTTAACTTTAGCAGTTTGCAGCAGCAATGCTGGAATAGCTGGAATACGCTTAAGCACTACTTTAAATGCTACAGTTATGAGTAAAATAATCCAAATTACTATTGCAAAATACATGACTGTAAGCAATAAATTAAAACAGTACCAAGTTTACTCTCTATGCAAAGTACTTTGCATGCATAAGGTTTTAACATTTAAATAATGCCTGACTATTGGGTGGAATTCAGTGTCATTTTGGATTACTGGGGCAGAGAGAAAAAATTTCATGAACACACAGATTGACAGTAGACTTTTATTAACATATCTTACAATGCCAATTATTGTATTCCTAGTTTTGTACTCTTCTGATGTGTTATAAAGATTGATTTAGAATCTACAGTAATGTACTGTACTTAAATGATCATTCATACAGGATATCACACCAGAACATTTGAGTAATACGCACACACACCACTCTAGTTTGGACCTGTTCTTTTTCAAGGTTAGCTTAATAAAGTAGGATTTAAAAAGTTATGGGGGAAATAAAAATCCTTGTTTAGCAGCATGCAAGGATATTCAAGTACAATTTTTCAACCAAGTAATTTTTTGTAGTTTTTAAATTGACTAGTGACTAATTCACCAGTACTATAATAACCACTAAGAAATACCCAAATGTTAAAGTTAAGGCTAATAGTTTTACTTCACATCCATATGCACAATCAGAGAACATTCTGTTTTAAATAAAACACAGTAATCAAATTCTGGACACATTATCTCTTGTAAATAAAGCATTGGAGCTTCAAACTACAGATCACTCAAGTTCATGAGCCCTGTAATAATGTTATGCTGGCAATGTAAAGAATCTTTTTGCTCTTTAACCACACTTACAAAATGGCCTGATATTCTTAATGAGCAATGCAAAAATATCACAGGCAGAACTTATAATACAGTATCAAAAAAGTAATATTCTGGAAAAGACACAGCCATTTAGTCAGTGAAACAGAGTAATTATAATCTTATAGGAAGTAGTGTAATACTTTTGAAATATATATATTTATTTATATGTATGTATAAAAACCAGTATCCTTTATTGTAGGGTTTTTCAAATTGCAGGTATCCAGAAAATCTCATTGTATTTACTTTTCCCTCAGTCTGTTCTTGATTGCTATACAGTCATTTTATTTCCCCTATACACTTTTCACTAGATAATGATTTCCACTGGGGAATTGTTTTCTTTGTATATGTGGCTTTATCATAAGATGTTTTTATTTTACACATACAAAGTTTATTTTACACACAAGCTGTGGAAGTCAAAACTACCAGGGAACTGCTTGGTAGTCCTGTTTGCAAATGTCCAAGATTTATGAAAAACAATAGTAGCAATATATTACATACCAGTATTTTGACTATAATCTTTCCTACCTACTTATGCTATGGATTTTAGCCCAGTTATGCCTCTTCTCATGAATTTTTTAGTCCTCTAAGCATAAATTGTTTTGGCATTCATCCAGTGACGCTGCACATGCACTGGTAGCTCATCTTGGCTGCCTCTGTTGAATTTTTAAATTTTTTTTTTTATTTTTCCTTTTTAGGAAACCAAGCAGAAAGAACAGTGATTACTTTAAACAAATACAATATTGAGGAACCTCCTGAAATTACAGTAAAGATACAAAATTATGTTTCATTTTTAGAATAACCTGCACACTCCTAATCCTCCAATCATTCTGAAACATACACCTGGTTTGGAATGATAGGCAGGCTTATGGTTGTTATGCTTGTAACTGGGATCTGCTAATTTGGGCACCAAACAAATTCCCTCTATACCGCAATTTCTGTATGTTATCATTAACAATCTATTCAAATGATATGAAAAAAAGAAAAGCTCCCTCCTGGAAAAAAAAAATAAAGGCAGAATGTGTGTTCTGGATTACATGAAGAGCAGTAAGATACCTAATTTACAGTTATTTCATTTACTTATGGAGGAAAAAAAAATGAAGTTCCTGAGAATGTGTAAGTTTTCAGTAATGCCTGAAATATTTCAATAGATCTCTAGAAGTGAAATACTCTTTAAAATTCACCTTTCAGACCAATTATTACCATGCAGTCTCACAGTTGTTTTACAGACCTAATTACAAATGCCTATCAAGTCAAAACCTCAAGCCAACACAAAAAAGGCAAAGAAATGTTATCCAACATACTTAGTAGATGTAATAGACATATACACCGTTTCAGCAAAAATTGCTAAAAACTCAACTCCATGCAAAGTAAAATAAAACCAGACAGCTACCCCTGGAGCCTCTAAACAGCTCCAAGTAAATTTGTGCTTCTTAACAATAATGGACTTTTAAAAACACAAGAAAAATAGACTACTGAGTGCAATAAGATTGCTCACACCATTTTGAGGATTTAATTTCAATTATTGTATCATTCTTTTGTAGCAACAACAGCTCATTTTGCACAGATTCCACATGTTGACAAAGTTCCATTTCCCTTTTATGTCCATACCCGCTTCCACCCCCAGCCAAGGAGCTAAACTTCCATTCAGTTAAAGCTATTGTCAGTCAAGATGCATTCATTCATGGTAACAGCAGTTACATGGTGAGTAGATGATGATGACGATGATTTACAAGCCATTATAATGTGGCCCCCATCTTTTATTGATATGATCAAAAGTATGAGACACCCACTGCTGTTCAAGCACTTTGTATCTTTCCTTGCATATGTATAGGGGTTTACCACGCCTGTGGAGGGAAAAAAAGGGAAGAAGAAAATAAATAGTTAATATGCCAAGTAAATGGAAACATGCTTCATTTCATAATCAACACAATACTCATACAACTTTTTTGCAGGGTAAACGTGCATTTATATTGGTGAGGGGTTTTCATTTTTGCTTCTGGTAGGGTAACTGCTGGGACTTCCCCTCTTTATACTGGATAGCAGAATCCAGAAACAATCACTTGTTTTCTCAGTCATGTGTAGCTTGGAAGTTATGCTCTGTTCCTACACTGGGATCCAACTGCATTGTTTGATTAAAGGCCAAACAATAACATTGGGAAACAAGTGTTTCCCAACACAACACAGAATCAACCATAGTTGGGAATAGCAACATAGTAACCTGGCTGCTGGGTTCCTGGTATAACTCAATGATCACGACTACACCACCTCTGGGGCAAAAAATCCTTAAAAACCCAAGCCAACAGAAGTCAGTCCAAGTTGCGATAAATGGGGATTTTCTATTTTTCCACACAAGGAAGGCAGAGATCTATTATTATCTGTTATTGCATGTTACAAGACAAAGTTGATCTACTCAGAGGCACCAACAATGAAACACAGCTGTAATGAAAACATTACCTAAGATCTCTGTCTTCTTCACCATGTGCATCGAGATAAACAGAACCCCAAAGGCAAAAACGATGGCCTCGTATGATGATGATTACAGATGCGTTAATCAAAAGGAATATTCCTGTCCCAGCTCCACAGTTTTGAGAATGCTGTAATGTTATGGGTGTAGAAAGGCAAGAGTACAAAGATTCTGTTAATATCTGTGAACTTTGTAACAGAAGAAATTTTAAAAATTATACTTTGTTTTCCTTCAAATAACATGGGGACATTATTGAGTAAGAGACAGTTTGCCAAAGGATAGCCTGCCCCAAAATTCTCCATCCAAACCAGAGTTCAGTGTCTTGTGCTGCCATAACACCACATATAAAACGTTTCCATACTCAGCAAGAGAGGATATTTGTTACCATGTAAGAAACTGAATTACAAAAAATAAGCAAAAATATTATGTACAATATTTTGAATTTGTTGTTGTATAGCAAACTGTATAGGATTACCAAATATTTTCCATAGATGGCAAAACCAAGAGAAAGTATTTGGAAAAATGTAGTATTACCTCTTTTACAACAGGTTATATTGTTAAACATTTGCTTTCTCTATCCATGCTCACAGATCTAGTCTATGGCTCTACAAATCTAATAAAAAATTTTTTTAAGTAATTCTTGCTTTGTTGAATATGTCATTCATCTCTGTGACTAGCACAATCTATATTCATCAATTCATTTTAGCAATTAAAAAATGCACCCTTCCTACATGGTTTGATTACAACTAGAAGCTATAATCCCGTCAACTACAACAACAATTAATTCATTATATGGATTTTTAATTCCTTTTTAAATAGCATTCTGTTTTCATGAAGCTTGAAACCTTAAATGTAACTATAAATTCTATAGTAAATTTTACCCACCATTTATTCTTCCACCATATTAGCATTATGAGAGAGAAAGGTGAGTTCAAGCAATTTCAAGACAGTCCAAAATCTCTCTGACATTTTATGGCCCATTTGTAAATATCTCTCTAACAAACTGCTCTCACAGTTTTGTGAAGTACATATAGTTCCAGTCTTCCCCTAACTGTTCAATGGAAGTAAAGAGAAAACTTATCAAAGCAAACCTTTATCATAGTATGAAAATCAATAATAGATTTCATCCAACTCAGGCTCCTGAAAGAGCTTATATATATACTGACTAAAAACTTAGCTACTGAAAAAGTCAAAGACCTTAAATCAGCACCTATGTAGTTACAGTCTGTAGATCTCTAGTAGGTGGTTGGGTATCAGAAAATACTCAAATCAACCACAGACTGATTTTCTATGTACTTGGAAAGCAAGGAAACAAACCAGAGGAAAATTCAAATAATATATGGACAACCCAAACACAAACAAATTTCAGCTGGCTGTGAATCAAAACCACATGGCAACATTACACACAGTGGCTTTGTAAGACTTACACAAAAAGGACAAACAGGTTCCTATGCAAGTAAATTGCCCTCCAGAATCCAGTCTAGGTCTATCCTTCAGAAATAAGCACTAAACTCTTATCACTGGGGCTTAAACTAGATGACCCTTCAAGGGTTCCTTCCAACTTAAACTATTCTATGATTATATAAACATATGTTCAAAAGGAAGCCATCAAAACTAAGCAATGGAGCTAACAAATAACAATGAGTGTGAGAATCAATTACAGAATTTGAATTAACTCTCTCTTACCAGTACACATTCACAGTAGCTCTGTTGTTTACAGCACAGTCCTTTCAAACATACAAAAGTACCACAAACTAAGCAAACAGCAGGATCTTTAGGAACCTTGGTACAAACAGAACAAGTTTTTCTGTGATAATACTGAAAAATGGTATTGTAATTCTCAGGCAACTGAAGAAGGCGTGGCAAGTCCCACTTAGGTTCCTGGATAAGCAAAGCCTACAAATAAGGTAAGAATATACATGAGTTCAGAGATCAGTCAATTTTTTAAAGCATTTGTATTTTCTAAAAAAAAAATAAAAAAGAGAATACCATATAAAAGAAACATGCAGTTTAAAAATATCTCATTTCTTTTGCATTTCACAAATTTAAAAGTCAAATGTCACCTTGTAATAGTCACCTGCTCCTGGCTGATTACCCTCCCCAACTGCAGTCACATTTCATCCTTTGTAATAGGTAGAAAATGGGCACCAGCCTTTTCCCAAGGATGTTTTCTGCATGTGACATATTTTAAGTGCAAAAACCTTCACAGCTAAAACAAGAGGATTAAGAGTCACCTACAGGAAAGACTCTCACTCCCTGCACTAAGTTTCTTTGGCAGTATCGAGGTGTTACTCCCAAAATCTGGCACTGACTATGAAAGCTGTCTCCCAGCTAAAATTTAGACTCAAATTTTCAAAAACAGAACTGAAGTTAATCTCTGTAAATGATATTTGAAGACATCTACCCGTTTTTCAAAAATTTATTGGACACCTGCCATTAAGTTACCAGAACTCACAATTTTTGATATGATGGCACTACCTGTCTTAAATACTGCTTAAAAAAGCCGAACTCTTTGCGTTTGTTCATTTGTTCTTAAAAACACTGTCCAATTTTATGTTGGGGAGGGGAGTTTAAACAGAAATATGTTTTCCATCAACGTAGTGATTTTTTTTCTATGTTTATAACTGATGAGCATAGTGGTCAGATGGGATCTTTTTTGCAAGGTCCAAAATTTTTTTTAAGAGTGCATGACCTTGAAACCTAAATTGCAAAAAAGAAAATAAGATAAAGAAATACTGCATTTGTACCTGGTTACTTTCTAATCATGGGAAGAACGCTATCTATTTCACTGCAATCTATAATATCTAACAGATTAGCAGGAAGTATATTTTGAGATTAATCTGGGTATTCAAATTTTCACAGGAACAATCATGTTGCAGAGTGAGGAATGCATCTGGCTTTCCCCTGACACCACAAATTTAGGAGAGGGGGACTTGAATTGTTGAGATGCAGCTTTGTCATCAAAACAATGCACTCATGTTGAAACACTTCCATTTCACAACTGATTATTTCAGTTGCACTAACTCAAGTCTTGGTATTATTTCCTTAACCTTCAGAGAAAATGTACCATCTTTCATCATCATTTTAACCTTTTCATCTTTTTCAGTTTTGTAACTGAAGATGCAATGTTTTACAGTAATTTAAAACAGGCAAGGAAAAGTTCTGATACCTGTTTTCTTAAAGTTTCTATTACCTGCACTTTATTGGCTACAGGTGCAGAAGAGAGGTGTACATTCAGTATCATCTAAAGGTAGTGTTTCTATATTCTGTCCCCAGCAATTCTAAAAACCACACAGGTCTTCTGATTCCTGTTTTTAGCCAATTCAACCCACATCCACTTACCAAGATTTCCCATTACAATTTCTCTCTCACTTACAAGCTACATTCTCCAATCCTTAGCCAAAGCAACAGTGTATGAGCATAATGAGTCAATCAATAAATAGCTGCTTCCATATCATGACTATTTTGGAAAAAATAACTTTGCTACATACCTTTACTTGATCTGGATGTCTGCCTGCAAATAAAGCCAGTTCTGAGCACCACTGTGATATCATGTCAAATGCTGGCACTGGCCAATCAAGACAAGAGGCACTGGTGAACTGATGAGCTGACTGAAAAGATGGTAGTAGACCCAGGCAGCTTGCAAGAACAGTGAATTCTTCATCTTCCTTTTTAGGCATGAAATCAGAGAGGTTTAGATTAATACCTAGACTCTTAATTTTTAAACAGTTTATTAAAAATATATCTATTTCAATAAAAAAGTATTCTAGTACTAAGATGCAAATAGTCATGCTTAGTGACATAGGAAGGTTCAATTTCACCAGAAAACTTCAAACTGGACTCTTGAAAAAAAAAATTGTCATAAAAACCCCAAAACCAACCAACCAAATTTAAAACCTCAACCCAAACCAAACCCCACAAACAAAACACAACTCCCCCACAAAAACCACACATCCAAAAACCAGAAGCAAAACAAAAAAGCCCCAAACTCCATAATAAGTTTTTTTGTGTGCACCCCAAGCTAGCTAACAGCTGTTTTACAAAGGAGATGATGTTGAGGCAAGGAAAAGAGGGAGCTGACCTGCAGTAAACTCAACTTAAATTAGTCATGGAATTTAAACATAATTGTCTGCTGATGCAATGTCTCTGAGAATGAAGTATTAAGAGGCATTAAGAAAATCAGTACTGAATTCCATTGTGTGTGGAATTACACCATCTCTGCAAATGCTGGACAAGTTTTAAAAGTATCTCGGTATTTTACGAGAGAATCACCTATGACCTAATTAAATAAGCATGATTTTGCTGAAGTTTAAGAATATAATACCATTTTTTTTGAAACTGCAGTGCTATAATATATGATTTTAAAAAATATTAGAATAGAAAATGTATACCATGACAAAGACACCTTCAAGTTCTAATTTTTCATCTCTAGCTTTTATATGGAAACGTTTGAGTGTGCCCCTCTCATTCTGTACCTGACAACTAGGCAGATCCCCTCCAAAGAGATGGTGTTGAAGAAGGCTTGTGATCCTGAGGAAAGGCAGGCAGAACTGCTGCAGATAGCACTCTACAGAATCCGCATTTACCTAGACAGGAGGAAGCTATTACTAAATTCTGTCCCGGGTAAATTATCCCCTAAGTATGGAAATATGAACCAAGTATTTTTTTAAGCATATTATATAAATGACTGCATCAAACATACATTCCAAAGGCCAGCATTTCACTAATAATCTGAAATACCTCGGTAGGTTTTCTTCCCCCTCGACAAATGGGTTTTCTACTTAAATAGTCACTTTTTCAAGTTTCTGAAAGGTCTTTCATACATATAATTAAAACCCATACATATAATTAAAACCTGTAATTATAAGAAGTATTTTTCAATAACTTGCTCAATGTGGCACTGACCACATCTGATATTAAAAGAGGTAGAGGCATTTGCAGAGGTAAACTGTTCCAAAGGGATAAGCTTTGATCTAGAAAATAAAGAGCTGTACTGCAAGTCTTTAGGAAGATCAGAGAAAAATCATTATAAGAATGAGGCAAAAAAACTTCAAGGGGACATGCTGGATAAATTTTCCAGAAATTTGCCAGTACCACTGGTAATTCTTCAGTCTCTTCTTCTTCATATATCTTCCCCTTAGACAGTTCACTAATCACATGACTCAGCAATACTTCCCAAGATTTTTCTCCACTGGATGTATTCTGCAAATGAGAAGAAAAGAAATGTAAAAAGAACTAGTAATAAAAAGGAGGAAATGTTTCTGTAATAGCAACAGCAATGAAGAATATTTCCTTTTGATCAATATGCGAATTTTGACCTACAAAGACACACAATGCTTAAAAAAAATTACAAATGAATATATAATTTTACAGAAAGGGACTGCATTTAGCTCAAGAGTGAAATGTGAACTGCTACTTGAATTACATATGCTCTAAACTGAGTGCTATATGAAAGCTGCTGTCTAAGGTTTGCATTTCACATTTTCTCTGTGAGTATATAAATGTTTACTTTAAAACTAGAAAGAATCACTTCACAGATTGTTCCAATGGAATTTTAATTATAATACAAGATTTTTTTTAAAAAAGTAGTTTTTGAAAACATACCAACCAGAATGAATGATGAACACTTGCTATGTATTTTAAGTTAAAATGAATGTATCATAAAGTACAAAGTTGCATTTGGAATGAACAATGTCTACTACAGATGGAAAATATATTTATTGTAAAGAATAAATAGCCACTTAGGTTTGTGCCATAGCAATTACATTTAAAAGCAACACAGAAAGCTTTAAGAACTGGAAGGCAGTATTCCCATAAGTATTTGTCTGAGTCAGAATAAATTCTACCCGGGAAAAAGATGACTGGATATGAATTTTGAGTTCTGTTAGTATATTATCAACACAACAAACAAGGGAGTGGAACATTACTGTGATTCTTTAAAGAAACCAAATACTTCAGTACATTGTAATGTATATAATTCATCAGTGGGTTTCTTTAGTACATTTTGACATCAACTTTCATTCTCCATTTTAGATGGGGTCTTCACCTTTCATACTGAGACCACACACTTAATGTTTATGCTTATAGTCAAAGAACCAGAAGGCAACACACACTTAATTCAGCAGCTAAGACAAACCTTCCTTCTATGTTATTCCTGGAAGTTTACTCCACAGAGATTTATGGTGTACTTCCTATGACACCGTAACACACCTTGCAAAGATAATGAGGGTGAATTTGGGTTTCAAATGTACAATATCCATCTCTCATCCCTGCTGAGAAATTAAACTCTATGTTGTTTGATCATTTGACATAAATACAAAGCAAAGTTTTCAGGCCATGTTTAATGCCTGGAATACCAAACTGTAATAGATTCACTTGGCATTATCCATAAACAGAAGTTAAGTGAGGTGTCATCTGCGTAGTCATCCAAGGATTAAAATGTCAATCTTACCAGTGGAAAAGAAAAAACTAACCTGAACCATATGTTTTTAACCATTGGGGCTTAAAGAAACTTTAAAGAAAGAACTTGGGTTTCTAAATTAAAACCCAGCTTCCTTTGTGATGCATGAGGATGAGGGACAGGCTGAAGAAGAGAAGGGCAGCCAAAGGGCTGGGAGAGAGGAACAGGGAGCTGTGCGATTACCACTGGCCAATCTGAGTGCTTTAAACTGCACAATTATGTAACACCTGAGAATCACTTGAGTAAACAATGAAAAAAAAACCCCATCACTAGCAACAACCTCAAGCAAATGTCTTTTTATTTCTAAGACAATGAGATTATATTGAAAGAAGGGCTGGTTAGGGACCTAAAAAAATGAAGTACTGTCCAGTGATCCCAATGTAAAAAAAATTCTCATAGTAGCAAGGCAGCAGATAATTTGTCCTTAAGACCTTGGAATTCTGACTGACCACTACGACAAATTTAGGTTACATGTGAAAAGGCAGGTCATGCTTCTCAGTCTTTACTTCATTTTACATCTAAGGCCCAGTTGTTGATAAAGGGGTAATAGCCATTTCTTCTCCTGGTCCCAACATTTGTATCCTTTCCTTTGGTCTGACATTGACATTGTTCTGACCTTCTGGGAAAACCAATCTGTGGAGTAAAATGTTAACTGAAGGATTAAATGAATGCTGGTGCTGTGCAGAGAACTTTGTCTTTGGTGGCAACTGGCATTCCATCAGCTGAACTGAAACAGAAAGATGCATTGTCACTTTACTTGTAAATACTACCAAAAGTCAAGGAAATAATAGTGACAAATTTCCTTCTCTGTCTCTTCATCACATGAGCACTCTCGACCACATAGTGAAAGAAATTTATATAGCTAGCCACAAATAGCACAAGCAAGTTGGAAAAGTCAAGAGGGTTTTTTCTCCAAAAAGGCTGCCTGCTTTTCCTGTAGAGAAATGCATCAGATCAATGCCCATGGTTTATATAGGATGACTTCAATTTCACAGGAAGGAAAGCTGCATTTACTGATTACAATCACTGCAACAAAGTAGAGACTGAAATTATAAAGACACAGATTGTGAAACTTTTAACTCTCACCGTGTACAAAAACCTGCAGAAATTGCTCACACAGAACCAAATTACTGGATTTTGAAGCAGAAGCTAATTATTATAGGCAAAGCAGAAGTATCTATTACATTCATACTAGAAATACTTCAGCAGAATTTCATAAATGTTTTAATAAACGAACCAACCTTTTTGAGAGCTCCTGACTCTTTCCATGCCATCCTATCTTCAGCACTGCATTTAACAGAAAGTGCTGCCAAGGCTTGAGTATACAATAAAGTGAACAGCACTTTTATAATGCAGGTAAAGTGCTCTGTAAAACAAAGAAAGTATTTTTTAAACATTTGATCTTTTTAGCAAATATAATGATTACAGAGTCTCTAGTTATGGAAATGATAATTCTGAAATGAAAAGCAAGTGCTACACAAAGAACAGCCCCTCAAAACATACAAAACAACATATATTGACTGGCTTTCAGAAATGACTTGGCAGCCATAGTGAACAGAACAAGTACAGTGCAAGAAATTTTCCACTTCTCCTTACTTTCATCTTAATCCTGGTTAGCAGTGACTTCATCCTAGTGGCCTGGTGATATACAAGATTATATTTTGTCCAAAGGTTACATAAGTTAAGCTACTGATCACTCTAGATGTAAGCAAATGCATATCCTACCATCTCTTCTGGCTCCCATCAGGGGTGACACTCATACAAATATTGGAAGAATTAAATTTAAAAAAAAAATCACCACAAGAACATCTAACATATCAGTTTCTAACCCTTCACTTACAAATATGGATCCCGCCACTAAACACTTGCTGCAAAACACTCTTGAGTGAGTACCTATTTACTGGACCTCACATGCATACAGAAGGAAGGCAGAAAGCAGACTGGCATTTACTGTATTTTCAAAGATCTTTATGATTTTTTTTTTAAATATTTAGAGGACAATTATTTCCTACAGCTAGGCTGCAGGAGAAAGGTTTTGAAATTTTTTGGGGGACGTTAGCAACAGAAGCAAAATAAGACTCCCTAAAATGGAAACAGAAAAAAAAAAAAGATCATTTGCTGAAATGAAGATACTGAAGCAGTCCTTTTTTTATCTTTTTACTTTAGGGTCTATTTCCAGTCCCAAATTATCTAGTTTGTTTTTAAATCTAGGCAGATCAAAGAAGTTTCTGTCATCACTTACACCGCTCCTTAAGCATAAACATAACTAATATATATCTAAAAAAATGTAGACAAAAATGAGGGGTTTAAGAAGTCCTCTCAGGCTTTGAAGTCAAGCAAAACAATTTACATAAGCACCTCACAAAAACTGGGTTAAATTCATTCTTTCTTCCCAAAGGATTTAAATGAGTTTCATATGTGAAAATGAGGAGGCCAGGAAAATGAAACACCTTGCTTCTCCTTTCCTGCATCTAATATCAAAGCCCACTACAAGAGTATAAAATATACAGAGCTAAGACTTGAGTACATAATTAAATTTGTGAAATAACAATTGTTTGTCTATGTAACAAGTGTTTACAAATCAATGCAGACATAATTTTAAATTTTTTTTATGTCTCTGAGTATAAGCTCAGAGTATCAACTATAGCACTTTAATTTAAGCATCTAAAACATCATTTCTTATTATGTAATTTAAAATTAACTTTTCTGTATTATATTCCTATGGAGCTTGTGTTAAATGTGACAATGAATGCTCCTTTACTTCATCCCCCCCTTCCAGAGCAGGCAGCATTATAATGATACTTCCTCTTCACATTTCCCCAAGAGGAGGATTTACCAGATCCCACTAGATCTTGAGGCCATATTTTTTATCTCTGCTGAAACCTCCATTTTCTTAGCAATTCTACCCCTGAGGAATAACAGCAGGCAAGCTTGGAGGAAATTTTCTGGGACTGAAATCTATGAGATGAAACCACACACATTCAGAGAACTGTAAAAATTGCCTCTTGGGCCCGAGTTAAGAGTTTATAATCATAGCTAGAACTGAACTCAGGTGCTGAGTTCTAACCCCTCAACAGGAGATACAAGCAATACAAATCAATTTCACACTGAAAGCATGAAGGAAACCCCCTGCATGCAGAGCAGCAAAGGCACACTGCTGTCAACAGGCACCAGCCTGCCACAGCCTGCTCCATCTTGTAGCTCTGCTCCGGTGATTGCAGTGCTCAACACCGGATGTCTTTGCACATTTTAAAAAATCTGATTTTTGCTAAATAGAATTAGTCTTTGTCCCCATTCCCTCCCTTACTACTAATTGTTCCATTCACCAGAAATATGTCTATCCCATGTTATGTTTCAATTTAATGAATTCTCTTGTATTTACTTACATGTATGTGAGTCATAAATTACTATGAATTACATTTTTGAAGAATCCAGAATTGGACAAAAACTGCACACTCTCACATCTGGGACACCCTAAAGAAGTCCTGAATTCTGCCCGAACTTCATCTTTTTTTGTTTTTTCCCCTTAGGAAAATATCTCAGGAGCAGCTCAGAGGCCACCTGTTGTGTAATGAGCACCAAGACTTATTTATAGTCATAGAAACAGCCCATGGGAAACATACTGAAACATCAGTCACTGCATCAATTATCACTTCATTACTATATTATCTCCTTAAATGCCATATATTTGACAGCTGTAGGTACCTGTAATGCTACAGCTGTTGCATTCTTGTCAACTGCAAAGAGCAACTTCATTTGACTTCCTGCAGTGTGCTTGTGGGGGCTGTGTGCTGTTGTCCTGCTGCCCCCTGAGGCGGGCTGTGCTTTTGCTACATCATCTTTTCAATTTAATAATTCTAAAGCTCGCAAGTATGTGAAGTAAACCACTGAGCAAAGTTCAGCACTGAAATGCATTTAGGACTCCTGCCCCTCATCTGATAGTCTGACAGTCTGAAAGTATTATTACTATGGCTAGGCCAATCTAATCAAAACAGGCTAATCCAGAACTTTTGTACTTATTTTTGAATAATACTGAGAAATGCTCTTACTTTCCTATTTTTAAAACTTTTTGAAACCAAATAATTTCAAAGCATCTCATCCCATTATATGCATCAAGCAACAGCTTAAAAAACTACGTTTAAGTAGGAAACACTTCTAGAACTCTAATTTTAACATTAGTGCAAGAAATGTGCAGATAAATAAGCATATTACCAACATAAATCTTTCAATTTCAATATCAAATTAGATTATATACCTTATGACAGAAGGAATCCACAAAGAGAACCAAATGCAAAATTAAGGACATAGGGCCTTTTTTACTAAATTAAGAAGGGGATCTTTATATAAATAACCTTTGAAAAAATATCCTTCTTGATCAAAAGCTTGAATGCTTCTTTGAAAACAAAACTTCAGAACAAAAGAAGACAGTACTGAACTTCAGATAATCCATGAAAGGTATATTAAAGTTCCAAGATACAGATAAATATTTGAGCTTCCACACTGAAACTGGATAGTATTCAAGCTGATTACATCCATTTAGTCAAGATCCTTATCCAATAATTTTAGAAAGCGTTAGTGTTTGCCTGAAAGCTGCTTGCTGCAGTATTGCTGCACGTCATTCAAACTTTATAAAAAAAGAATCTATCAGAACATCCAGGTCAGCCTCTTGAGCAGCTGAGCCTCACCAGTATTACAGGAAAAGGCATTGAATTTAGGTTTTACAGAGCAGAGAAGAGTCCACAGAGGCTGGTCTCAACTCCCAGAAGGAACTTAGAGATTGGAACACATCCGGCACTCCCAAAGCACAGCTGTCTCCCTGCAGCCCACGTCTCAGCACTGCCAGGCTTCGCAGCAGGGCTGTGGCAGGCGCTGCTCGGCCACTGCTCAGCACCGCGCTGGCCACTGCCTGCCCCTCCTGTGCACCCACCAGCCTCAGGCTCCCTCCTGCTCACACACACCCTGCCTTTTAAACACTCTGTAGCACTATGCTACTTCTTACATCCAGTGCAATGCAGAAAACTGAAAGCTTCACTAGAAGCTACACTCTGTACTCTTAGAAATCTGTAGACAGGTTCCCAGGTCAGGTGGTGAGAAAATAAAACCTTTTACAATTGATGACAACAAGAAACAATATCCAACTTCAATTAAATGACTCCAGCATCCAAAACCTGTGTTGCAGAAAGGACTGGTGGGCGGGAGGGGGGTATTGAATTCAATTTACATTGACAGATTTAGGTTTTGATAACCACCAAGCCACCTCTTCTCCATTTCTGTACACACACCATCATTTGCTATTTCTGTAAGAAAGGAGCTGGAAGCAAAATCTTTGTTTTGTATGGAGTCCCAATTCACAACATCATGAACACTCCATCCTCTGTACAACTGCCACAGAACTGAACCAGAAAACTCCTATGTGGATTATGATGCATATAGCCCTGTACAATTTCAAAAATTTCAAACAAAATGCTAAACATTTGAAACCTTTAAAAGTTCTGCCCATGTCCTAGTGTGAAACTCACAAAAAAAAGAAGTTTCACAAATGGTTTTAGTATCCTAAACACAGTGTTTATTTTGCTTGCTACACTACACACAGGTACACGCATCAGTCTCATTCCCTTCTCTGCAAATTGGTTAATGCTTGTAAATGCTCTGACCTCCACCAAAAAGTTTTTTCTGTAGCAGTCTTCTTTCTTTCTGATAGGTTCAGATCAATTTTCTCTTCTGAATGAAGAGGCTGAACAGTAATGACATTTTTATTGCTTTAATCTATGTCAGATTGAAAAAGATACCAACACCCATCCAACAGTTAATAGGGAAGTTAATGCAATTCCCAGTCTGAATTTAAAATTAACAGTTAATAGGGAAGTTAATACAATTGCCATCTGAAGGGCAAGAGATGAGATTTTGAGTCCTCCTTAAAGAGCACTCTCTATTTTTAAAGAACACGTGGTGTAAACAAAAAGGATTGTGAGTACAAATTTGAAAAAAGATGTCATATTTGATTAAGGACACAATGCAACTTACTTAAGTCTATTGTTAAAGGAATTTACTGGAAATATCTGTCAACACAAACAGGCATCAGCCTCCTGTGTGTATCCCAGTGCACAGCCAAGTCCACAGCTCTTGCATCCCATGGCAAGGGCAAGGCAGCACAGACAATTCAGGAAGCAGTAAGGTCAAACAGAGATTTTGTTCACCCCTATCGCTGACCTTGTGCTTACCATGAGACATTTCACAAGCCACTTTACCTCAGTTATACCTCAGCCCTCTACAAAGAATTAATAATACTGAATTTGACTCTGTGACCTACACACCAATTGTAAAAGTACTAAACAAATTTGTAATGGCTTATTTTTGTGAACACCACTCTGTACCTCCAAACAAAAAATTATGAAAGGCTTTTTTTTCATTCTACTTAACCATTTTGATGAAACAAAAATTAGGAAGATAAATGGCAATTTATTTCCAATTTAATGCTTCACAGATTTGAAAAAGACACATTTATTTTCTGTCTGCCACTTGCCGTTTCCCTCTCAACTGCAACCTACAGTAAACCTAAGAGCTGCTGATATGAGGCATTTCACAGAATTCTTCACAGAATGCCTTATTATTAATTGAATGTTGTCTTTTCTAGGATAAAATATACTTTCTTAAAAGGTAGTATTCAATGCTTAGATAGTGACTACAAAGACACCACTGGTTTGTACTTTATTTTCAACACTTTTCCCTGAATTTCAGATGTTAGTCTCATTAAACTTTTACTTGCTGTTTTTATACTAGTTTGAATGAGTCCTTCCAATAGAGTTAATCTAAGTTAAACTGTAGTTTCAAAAAAAAGGTACATTTTGACAATAGTCTTCCTATGCAAAATATTTTATTCTTTTAGTATTTTCAAATTCTAATAATCTTTTAGATATACTTAATCAATAAGCATGTCCTTAACAATTGGATTTCATGATACTAAAAGTATTTTCCTATCTAAATTATTCTATTATTTTAAGTGTATTGAATTGAAAAAAACCCCACAATGTTAACGGATGCATATAGAGTCACTTTACTGAATTTAAACATTCAGTACTGAGGACTGAACACCTCTTATGAGGAAACAGTTTCTACTAAGGTGTATGCATCAAGAGCAGAACAATTCCTAAATTTACCTCTTCAAAAACTACCAAAACTCAGAAGATATCAAAACTGCCACACAGATCCCACGGGAGATATTCTGTTCATTGTCAATGAAACAGTAAAGTGATATTTGCTTTGTTTGTCCTCATTTTCATATAAAGGTACAATTACAAATAATTAAGCCAGAGACCAGACGGTCTGAACCCCTATTCTGGAACATATATTACCTAATAGCAAAAAGAACCAGGTTCAGCTGGTCCTTTTACACAGAAAAAGAAATTTCAGTTTTAAGACAGTTCTGATTTTAGTAATGAAAGATTTAATTTTTTAGTATCTATTTAAATATTTATTCATAATTATACTGTATGCTGTCTCTATTGAAATAGTTGCATTACAGCAATTATCTTCATCTATGAACTCTTACATAAAACTGCTGCAATTTAAACTCTGAAATTCAAATTAAATTACAATCTTTCAAATTTTTAGCCCTTAGGCTCTCAGTTCAACTTGAAGTATTGAGCTGTCCCTCTAAGCAAAAGATGAAGGTCAAACAAAGGACACTTTTCTTGCAGTAGAAATACTTAATAGTTTCCACTCAGCTCTTGTATCTTTAATGAATAGTTGACTGATAAGGTAAAAAGACAGGGAACACAGATAAACCTGTCAACTCCGAACAAAAACTTCTGTTCAATGCCACCTTTTGTAGATAAGGCAGAAACATTATTTTAGAATACACAGTAGATCAGCTATGATTTACCATCCTGCAAACCATCATGAAAGCAGCCTCATCTACATAATAATTTAAAAATACATATTTTTGTAACATACCTCTGTGCAATGGCTGAGGCATGGTTAAAATCTGGATAAGCAAAAGGGATGAGACATCTCTGTAAAGCACAGGAACCTCTGGCAGTTCTTCACTTACCAGCCTGGAAATAAAACCAAAAGAAAATCACTCCTGATACTATAAACCCATTTTCTTATTTTCTTTTGTATTTATTTGAAACAGAATTACACTTGATATCAAACTTACAGAAGCCTAATACCTGACAATTTGCTAACTGATCTCAATTCAAAAATTTAATGTTACTCATATAATAACTCATGAAGAAATTACCATTTGGGTAGCTGATTGTGTTGAAATGTTTCAAAACATTCAAAACTGCCCGAACTTATTATGTCTATGTAGGGAGTCAAGAAATATTCAAACAGTTGAATTGGTTTCCAAAGCATGGCATTTCACACGTATACATGTAACCAGGCCGTAACAATAAGGAATCCTCAAAACAGATTTAAAGTTACAGGGAATGCTCCTATTGGAAAACAGAGACCTTAGAAAAGCTATTGCTTTCCTTCATGTAAACAAATGAAGGCTCAAGCAGCCATGACAGGTGAGATTATGCAACCTTACACACAGGTGCAAAGAGCTGGGTGGGTTCTCTCTGCCCTTGGCAAGCAGTGGTGCCGCTGATCTGTGCTGCAGGAGCCACACTGGGAACTCCTGGTCTCACTGACCCTGAATCTCCCACGCAGAGCACTCCTCTACCAATGGCCACCAGTGCTGCAAAGGAGCCAACTGAGCTCCTGCAGTCTATGGACTGCAGAAGGCTGCCCACCTGTGGTGGTACGTGGATGCATGCATGGAATCTTTAGTGTCCTCCAACTCCTTTGGGGATTCAACCAGTTCATTATCTCTGAGGCCCATGAACATGACCCTGCTTTTGAAAAAAGGCTACGTAATTACTGATTTCCTGAAAACTCAGACATCTCTCTACAGAAGGCACTTCCAGGAGTCACCTGTGATATGAATTTTAACACACAGAAGCAATCATACAAGAGGAGGATTAAAAGAGCACTTATGGTCACATGGCTGACTGATCTTGTAAAATGAAGGGAGTGAAGACATGGTCTAACTGGTCCTTTTGAATTAATGAACCCAGACAGCTACAGAATAAACACCATCTATAACCCTTTTGCTATAATCAATCATTTAATAAAATATTGTTTCAAAGCACTGTAATATACATAAATATTAACATACCTACACACACATATATATACACATTCATGTGTGCGAGTCTCCTAAACAAAACCCAAATATTCTAAAACTTAGTATATTGAATTCCAAAGAAGACAAGGGCAGCAAAAATTTGTATCACACTGCGAAGCTTCATTTTCAAAATTATACAGGCCAGGAAGATACTCACCTCACTATGTCTCTCTAATTCTACTTTTACCTACAGCTAGTTCTACTTTATGATCTACAACACTGAATTTTAAAATAACCCTCATTGTGTAATGACTATAAAACCATGGACATCCCTTAAATTACTTCTCATCTTTAATTCTTAATTTATATATATAAACTTGGGAAAAATTTAATTTGGAATAACATTAAAAAAATCTGACTCCCTCTGGTCACATTTAGCTGAACACTTCTTTCTGACAGAGGTATCAATATTGTTTAATAGTCATGTAACAATTAGGTCAAATACGAGTTCTGTCAAAATTATATATATATGTATTCATACACAGAATACCATAATTGATTGGCATCAACATCACACATAAATGAACTCATTTGCACATGCAGGACCAACTGAATTACTTTCCTAATTTTATTCAGTTCATAAGAATTGAGAAGCAAAGCCACATTAAATGTCAGGGGTTTAGATAAGCTGCTTTTGCTTACATCAAGTACTGCAGCACATGAAGCATTTAAAAACTGCTCTGTCATTTGTTAAGAGCCTCAGAAACTTCTTCATTATGAAAATGGAACTGAAATTACAAAATGTGTTTAGAAGTGTGTTTTATGGAAATTGTCCATTCTGATAATCCCTAACGCATATATGCAAGCTTGATAAATCTGACTACAAAAACTTGTGCCACAGAAGCATTTAATAAAAAGAAAGCAAGTACAACAGCAAATAGGACCAAAGTAATACAAAATGATTCAAATGTGTAACAGTTGTATGCTGAATCAATTTTTTAAAGGGTGGGGAAAATAAACTACACAGTGCAAAATGAACATGTCCTAAAATGAAAAATGCAAATCTCAGCTTTCCCTATGGAAATGACCTCTCCTCCGGCCCAAGGGAATTGAGTTTCACCTCTCCCTGTGCCAAACCAGGGCTGCCTATCACCTGACAGCTGAGAAACTCTGCCTCTGTATTCTGCATCCTCCTCCTGGAGAGCTGTTATGCACAAGTCATTTCTTTGGGAATGGATATAGAGAAATGGGAAATTCTGTTGTACTCGCAAATACGCAGCATTTTGCTTATGGTGGTTCCTTATATTTATGCTCCCTATTCCCTCTTCTCTCAGCCAGAGACACTTAAAAGTGTTTGGTTGACGCTAACTCCAACTAATTATAAAGGTAGAAATTCAGTAAATAAAGTTCTGAGCCTCACACCTCTTTGAACTGTCTTACACAGAAAATTTGAGACACAGGGATATAGGTACACCTAAACTAAGGCTTCATCAACTAGGGCAAACTTATATTTTCTTCACAATTTGCAGGCTAAGAAGCAAAGCACACAAATCCCAGATGGCAGAGAGGTCAAACTAATACACAGCTTCTGATATTCACTGCAAGAAAGCAGAATTCTACTATTTATTCTGGCTGCACCTTAGGATATAATCACAATTTCGTATTTGCTCTTCATTGTGTCACAGCAGATTTTACAGCAGTCAGGTTCTCATTATACATTCACTGGCAGTACTAACACTGGGCATCTCCCGTTCTCTTTTACCACGGTGCCCCCAGCAGTCCCTTGTCACTCCCAAACTCATTCAATTTAAGCTTTTCAAAACATGGATGTGTTGCTTGACTTTGTTCATGCAGCCTGCCCAACCAAAAAAGATGGTGAACTACAGTGCAGGTGAAGGAAGAAACAGCCAAGAGCAAATACTCCAAAGCTGTCACTACTGTGAAAACCTATGTAGTGCAACATATGTCCTGAGAGACAGGTGTTTCAGGCAGGATTTCTGTGGCATGGAATAGAGCACATAAGTCTTGCTGCAGCATGTATAGACCACCTCTCACATAAACCTTAACTAAGCCCTGCTATCTCACCCTCCTATGCGCTCTGTCCCAGAGTTATCTTCACAAAAACTGTGGGCTTTTTCCCCATTTCACAACAGTTTCTGTGATGGAGATGTGACTTAAGAGGCTCCCACGAACAGCTGCTCAGTCCTATCCCTGAGTTGCAGTTTGTTGCACAGTATGACACCATAAACACTCTCTGAAGTGATCTAGCTTAGAATGAAACATCAGCAAAACACTGTAGAAAAAATAACCCAGCATTTCAGTTTATCATGCAGTTCCTCCCTCCAAGTGCTTCTACTGCAAAGATCCTTAATGTTTTATCAATCCATTCTTTGCTGATATATTCTGTCTGTCAAAATAGACACAAAAATTTCAGCCTTCATAGAGATTTACATTTTAAAAAACATGTATATCCTTTCATTTCCTGTTTGTTGTTCCTGAAACTGTGCCTGTTTGGACTAGTCCATTAAATTCACATCTGGGTTTAGTAATTATTGCCTCCAGCTGCTCCTTGCCTGCCCCCTGCCAGAAGCTATTATTCCCCCTTTGCACCACAATAATTGTTTATTTGATCACTATTGAAACCAGATCTGCCCCAGAAGAACAATTTGCTTAAGTACAGCCTGTGGGACCAAGTGTATATTGAATTTTGCAACACAAACTGCACAGGAGAAATAATCTACTAAACCACTCAAAGTCCACCAGACTTAGCTTCTTCTTTTTCCCCCTTATCTTCCAAACAGCTCACATTATTTAGGCCCTTTTTGATAGGCTATCTTCTTGCTCAAGAGTTCCTTATTTCTACTTAACCTTGCTGTGGCTGCTTGAGCTTCTCCCTATCTTCCCTTTCAGTTGCCATTTTCAGCTACAAGGAGATCTAAATACAATTGTAGATGACACTGGACATAAATGGTGGATTTGGGAAGAACAGTGAAGCAATTCTGTGAGACTCTTTACAAGTTACTTTGATCAGTTCTCCCAGACACAGGAAATCTAAGGCATTATTTTTGAAGAATGGCAGCTGAGTTGTAGAAAACGAAGATAAAAATTGTGGGTTCTACATCTGCGTAGTTCTATTTGTAAATATTTATGTATATTTAAAGAAAATAGCTATAATTAAATGAGAATGAGAATACAATGTAATGGGGACTCGTTTTCCACAGATTTTTGCATGTGCGTGGGGTTTTTTCCTTTCCATTTTGAAAATTATCCTTTTAAATAAATGAAGATTAAACTAGCTTCTCTGGAAAACTGTCTTCAACTCAACTAAGAATTTAAAGTGAAAATTAAATAGAAAAAGATGGCCTATTGGTTTGAAGATACTTTGCTTCTGTGACTTCCCTAAAGTTAAGTTATTTGGAATCACAGTAATATAGTCAGAAAATATAGAACTTTTTCTCTCACTGACATTTTTTTCTATAAGTCTTCACTTGAAGTCTCATGTGCAGGTCAGGCTGATGCTTTAGATGACTTGGTTAACTTCAAAGCAGCAGAATGCCATTCACATCTAAAATCTGCAATGATTATTTCTCCACCATCCTCTTAAGATTTTTCAGTTTTCAGCAGTGTGTCACCTTCTAATTGCTCTGAGTACTCTTTCCTGTACCTGAAAAAACCTGCTATTCTGTAACTCAAAAGGCTGTGTGACTCTAAGAAGTGTGCAGTCAGATCATGCACACCAATCTTATGAATGCCATCTTCAAGTCAAAATACCACTTCAGATTTCTCCAGTAAAATTACAGATACTCATTTTATGCTCCAATTTATACATGAAAAACATGTCCTCACATTGCCTCCTTTGTAGTCTTCTGATACCTGCAGACTAAGGAAGGAAAAACATTCCAAGGAGTGAGCAAAAATATTCCAGCTCAAATGCATCTGTGCATCTCACCAGTAAATTATTTCATGGCAAAATAGATGCTATTTCAGTTTTAGCTTCCTACAAACCATTTAGGACTTTGTGCCAAACCAGTATCATCAAGTCTATCATGAAATATTGAAAACCAGTGCAGAAGACACAAGAACTGTTCAAATGCATTCCCAGCATGCAAACCCTTCTGCAAAGCAAGGCATTACAGACCTACAGTACCATTAATTTCTAAGTGATTCAAAATATTGCCTAATGAAATCTAACACACTGCACTTTAGCCTTGACATGACCAATGCATGGTGAATTCCATCAGCTCTGTAGGCCCCCTCTGTTAACAGCTGCTTCCAAAGCCAGCAAGCTCCTCAAATGCCAAAATGAGCAGTCCATGATCTGTCCCACAGCCATTCTGGCCACACGATTTTAATTCTGCCACATATAACTCAGCCAACCATACACCAAATTTATTACCATGGTCCCACCGCTCAACCTGGGTCAGGGCTCAATCAGAATCACGTGAGAACAGACCCTCAAAGCAGCTTGAATGCATGCTGAACAGGTTTTCAGGTTATAAAATGCTTGATGCTTCCTTCTGCTAATAGTTTATAAAATATTCTCTTAATACAGTTTAATTACTCCAATAACCTAATGTTCATTGCAAAAAAAAAAAAAAAAAAAAAAGCCTGGGTCCAAGACAACAATAAAATCTTAAACTAGAAACAAGAACAATTGTTTTAGTAGTCTTCCCCAGTTCACAGTTAGGATTGTGGCATCACAATTCTAGATCAGTTTTTGAAATTGCATGATGCTTTCCTCCTCAGGCTCCTACAAGCACTGACAAACACACAGCTGGAGAGGCACTAAAAGGACAGTCTTTTGACATAATTGCAAGCTACAAAATGTAGAGCTTAGTATGAAGATGATGCTTAAGGTGCTAAGAGAAAAAAAGTGTTCTGTTTTCCTCTTATGAGGAAAAATCATAATCTGGTTTTAGGCAAGAAACATTTCTCCTTGTCATCGAGGTAGAATCTAAAAAGTGATGAGTCTTAAGTCAAGTAAGGAGATGAGTCCTTGCAGAACAAAGTACATGGTTTAATTTATTATCTTGTTAATCCTTGTATGTAAGGCTCATGTTTTAAAAGCAAATTCAGGTCAATAACTTGCTTAAAAATAATAAGCTTGATGAAATTTTTTAGCCTAAAATATAATTATTTCTCACATATATTAGACCTATTTACAGCTATTAATCATTACTCAACTTCCAATAAGCTACCACCTTATCTCAATGTAAATTTTGTTGAGCATCCATATTAGGAACAGCAGTGCCCTATCCACTTACCCAACACTATTTAATTTGCATGTGCTTAAGTCTGCAAGAGGTGCATTTAAACTTCAGCTCAAAACTGGTATTTGTCAGATTTTTATGTAAAACAAATTGGAAAACATATTTTTACAAATTCATACATACAATTTTTAGATGTTAATTCCACCAGCATACCTCACAGAGAATTTAAATTAAGACAAAGTTAGCCAAAGTTCCTCTGTAAGGATGTTTCTTTCACCAGGCAAAACTGATACTGGGTAAATTAAAATACTTGCTCTGAATTTTTATCCTGCGAGGGCTGGGTTAGTTTCCTCCAGGGGTTGTATGCAGAGTCTATACTGTAGAGGCGCATGTGCATGGCCAGCACGTGAAACAGCTGATCTGAAAGGGGAAGAAGACAGATTGCTGAGTATTACATATAGTGATATGAACTATTTTACATTAAATTGCCATCATGTATTTTACAAGATTCTGAGAAGCCTGTCACATCATTCCAAATAAGCTGGTACCTAAGAAGCATATTTTTATTAAGGATTGATTTATTTTTTTAAAAAGGATTTGAAAAGAAGTAAGATTTCAATAGAAGGCAGTGAGCACACACAGATATACAGTGAAATGTTTCAGAGAAATGCTGCTTAGAAAGCTTTGACCAGATCTCAGTTGTTTTGGTGATCCATGTACTTAATTACAGGCATTTTTAAAAAATCCTGTTTCATATGCTGTTATGTTGCCTCTCCAGTTTATGCTAGAAGTGGTGATTTCTTAAAAAATTATTCTTAACAGAGACTGATATACTTGTAATTTATTTACTTTTACCTGCCATTTCCTCTCTCTCACTGTTAAGTTCTGTGCACCACATATTTGAAATTTAATCTAAAATTGCTACAAGTCCTGGCCTACAGCAGGATCACTTTGGTTCTTCATCTTTAAAAGGTTTATTATTCCTTGTGCCTTCATAAGGTTATTTTGTAGGCAACTTCTGGACAAAAAAATCCCCAAACCAACAAAAGTCTGACTAAATATCAATGACACTAAAGTAGTAACTTTAAGTAGTAGTCTTTATAATGTCAGAGATTTGTCTGTACAACCTGCAGGCAGAGTTTGCTGGTATTCATAATTTCCAAACCTTCTGTACTTCCACTGTATCAAATATGTAATTTGCAAAACACTTGTAGAATTTTTCAGACAGTGGATGCATAATTACTCATGGTGATTTACTGCAGTATTTTATATTAAAATGCACATTTTATATTTAGCTATTAATCACATGATCACACAAAGACAATATCTAACCCTTCCTTCCATTAAGCCACCCAAGAAGGCAAGTACCATTTAGGTAAAGAGCATTTTCAGAAAAGTACATGCAACAAAAAGCACAGAATGGTTTGTGTTGGAAGGGACCTTTAAAGGTCATCTAGTCCAAATGCCCTGCAATGAGCAGGGATATCTTCAACTACACCAGGGACCATTCAGGATTCAGACTTCACTTTTTCAATTAATCCTTTTTTATCTTCATAGGTTTACACTGAAATAACATAATTTCCCACAATTTTGCTTACTTTTTTTCTTCCTGTCACACTATATCTTGCTATTTGTAGTCATGCTTTTCTCCTGTTCAATTTTCTAGGATCCTGCTTTCTTTCTCCCTTTCATTTTAACTTTTTCCCTTAGTATCTTAATATCATCTTTCCTCTCCACCCCTTATTCTTTCAATTGATCCCTTTGCATCCTTCTCTCTACATCTCCCTACCTCTTTGTAAAACCCACTTGCTCAACCTACACACTCACAGGTCCTCTTTTTCAAGTAGAAATAGCATCTATTAATTTATTTTCCATAAATAGACAATTACTCAGAGGTACGCAATGGCCAAAAGAGTCGCATGATGAAATCAGCTGACTGCCAGAGCCTGAGGGCTGTAATTAGCTCCTGGGGTTTGTAAAATAATTGGAGCTGTAGATGGCATCGGAATTGATAGCTGCCACCTGCTTTCTGAATAAAAAAACAGTCAATGAGGACAAAATAAGTCATCTTTTCTCCTGGCAAGAGATTCTTAGCAAAACACTGCTTTGCTGATAAAGTTGAAAATATAAAGTCTGAAAATATATTTATATTCCATCAAAATAATGAAAAAACCCTCAAGCATCATATTATTTGGAATGAAATCCATGAAAATATCCCAGCCTTCCCTCCTGCCTGTTCACTAAAATGAAGGGGTTTTTTCCCCCTCAACTGCTCCTTGCTTTAAACAGAAATGGGCAACTATAAAAAAAAAAAAAAAGAAAAAAAAATTGTTCAGGGTAATTAATTCATCCCCTGTTCCTTTAACAGCTACTCTCCAGAGCTTTTACTAATATGAAATTAAGCAGGCAAGCATCGAGCCCTGGAGAATTTATTTGTAATCTCCAAATGTGTAACATTTATAGAATGGAGACATTCCGGGGTGCCGGGATCTGCCCAGGAAAACGCCGCTCAGCAGCCATGGAAGGCAGCAGCAGCACGCTGGGGCCGCCACACAGGTCGCGCACGCTGGGGCCGCCATGAAGGCCGCACGCCGGGGTTGCCACGCGGGCCGCACACCGGGGCTGCCATGAGGGCCGCACGCTGGGGATGCCACGAGGGCCGCACGCTGGGGATGCCATGAGGGCCGCACGCTGGGGCTGCCACGAGGGCCGCACGCCGGGGCTGCCACGAAGGCCGCACGAGCTGCTCCTCGCAGCCCGGCCCTTGGGGCTCCACCTGGCCCCACCGCCCCAGAACAACTCTGGCCAAGGCACACACCGAACTTCACTTCTGCTTTGCACTAGTCACTCCAACTGCTTTACTTGCCACTTACTGTGACTACAAGCTACTGGAGAAAGCCAAGGAAAACACCAGAAGCAAGAACTGGCAACTTGATTGTGCACCAGGTGCTTGGTGCTGCAGCACGTCCTTATGCCTGAGGGGCTGGCAGAAACCTGCCTTGAGCCAAAGGTATACCTGAGGGTTTTTCCTGTGTATTTGTGGAATGCATAATTCCAAAACATAAGCATAAAAATACAGAATGTCCTCCCATTTACTTATACCCTACTTGGAACCTTTAAAATAATTGTAAGGACAGTTTGTAAACAAGTACCTGACAAAACATAACCGTAACAGTGGCCCACAAACATCAATTGTGGCCAGGCTTGTGAAGAGTGGGAAGGGAGGCCATAACCTCACAGGTATCCCGAAGCCCTCTGGCCCTCACAGTCCATCTTCCAGCCGATTCTCTCCAGGAGAGCCCCCCCTTGTAAGGGAGAAAGGCAGGACCTGGTTGCAGCTCAGTCACCAAAAGATCATTCTTAACCAATTTTTGTAGGAAGAATATTAATTTGAGAAAGTGCAGCAGCAACAAAATTTGAAAAAATTTGAATATGATCCTCCTCTTCTAATAACCTTGTAATATTTGATATCCAGATAATTTGAATAAATATAAAAATCACACAATTTGGATGCACAATATAACTCATCGCTGCAAGTCATCAGGGGCTTGGGAGAGTTCTAAAATTTAGACATTTGAGTGGGCAAGATTACTGCTGTTTTAAAACATGATCATAGACTCGAGTATTGCCTCCATTGACACGCTGCTGGCAAACTCTCAGCTTATGTCTTTGTTTTCGTAAAATACATGTAAGGCTTAAACAATGCTTCTTAGAATCATCAGGATTAGCAGTTAGAACTAGCTTTCAGTCCTATTAGCATTCCTTAATGCATTTCTAAAAATTATAAAAATAATTATTGTTATTTTGTTATTCTCACTACTGTTCTTGGTAGATTTACTTTTTGGAGTTAATCTATTAACTCCAAAAGAGAGGAGCAATAAACTCAATTGGAATCTGTGCTTTCAAAAGAGCAGCTCAATGGCTAAGACACTGTCTTTGCACTGAGACTGAAGGTGTAAGAGGAAGCATTGTAATACTGCTCCTCTCACAGCCCCCACAGATAATGGGTATTTTGCCTATATATCCACACTGCACCAGCACCTGCAGCTGCATTCTTTACTGTTTTTAATAATAAAGCAGACTCATTTTTAAAATGTTGACAAAGCTCTCAAAATATTCTACTGTTACAGCGCAAAAAGCAGACAGTTTCACAGTCCTTTTCAGTTTTAGTGTGATATGTACAGCAAAAAAGAAGACTAAATTCAAGTCATAAAAAGACAGTAATTAGATTGATGAATAGTAGAAATTCTGAAAATGCTGTGCTCAATTGACAAAAATTAGCGATTCACAAGTTGCATTCAGATTTAAGTTTTGGTCTCATAATCTTGGTTTGATCTTTACCGAACTGATCCCAAATTTCTATATAAATTTTGCTGCCTTTTTTCCTACATGTTTTTTCCGGGTCTCTTGACTGGTAAACTCTCAAATTACCAGCGTTCAAATCAGATGATGTTTTCTGTTATTCATTTTGATTCCACAATGCAGAGCAGTGTGCTGTCATAATGAAAACAAACTAAGGAATTAGCTGCCTTTGTCTTGCTTGCAACAGTCTAGATAATGTGTTTATACCCCCTCTCTTTATTTTAGGACATACACTGCTGTCCTGGAATTTTCTGTATTGATCCAGATTTCCCTTTTTACATTCCCTAAATTAGTATTCATATTTACAATGTGAAAACGTCATGAAGTGACACAGCAGATCACTCCAGGTGGAATTGAAAACATCCTTGTCTCAACTGTGAAGATCTTACCAGACCAAGGATTCTTCCCCTTTCCTCTCCTTCATAGTCTTGGGACTATCAAGAAGAATGTGGACGATAATAAAACCAGCTGCTACAACCAGATGGGACTTGTCAATAAGGAGATTGAGAAATATTTTTCTCCTGGTAGAGATTTACATAGTCCACTTAGCAACAGCAGCAAAGACCTGCTGACAACATCTTCCCATTCATCACCGATCAAGTAGACTTGAATCAGTTAAAAACCATGAAGGTCAGCAAAAGCCTATTAGGGCATTAAGACTGGATAGTCTTTACAAAATCTCTTACATCTTCTCTAAGTCTTAATTGCTGATGCAGCAGCTAATTACCCGCTATTCCAAACTCACCGGTGTATGAAATCAACTTTAGCAACAGAATTCTAACAGTACCTATCCTTGCTTCTCCCACACTATATATTAGTGGCATACCAAGTGTTTTAGAAAATACTTAAGATCATCTGCTAGTGACAAAAACTGCTTTTTCCACAAATGGGCACCAAGGATCTGCAGACCAACAGCTCCAAACTGAAAAAAACCTCCAAACCAAGCAAACAAATCCAAAAAACCATATCCTGCAACACCAAAAAGCCCAACCAACCACAGAACCCACTGTAGCAAGGCATTCCTAAACACTTATTTTATTCTCTTTATTTTCAGTGGCTGCAGAGAGCTGCATAGGACTCTACAACCATATCCACATCAGCAATTATACGAAAGAAACAGCTGCAACTCAGTCTTGCAAATCATAAAAGAATTAGGTTTTTCTCCCAACAGGAGACACTAAGTGGTTCCAAGTGTTCATACTGATAAAATGGAGACAGCCATTACTTTCAACATGGTTGAAAAATTTGATACAGAAGAATCATGATGAGAAACAATGAGTTCCTATGCTCACAAAAAGACTAAAAGCACCGATAAAGCTGATACTAACACCACAATCAAGATAAAGACTTCAAATGAATGAGAAAAAGAAAACAAAAACCAAAAAAACCAAAACAACTCCCACAAAGCAATACTGTTTCTCAACGTTTAGAGCCATTCTGGAAGTTAAAAAGGTGCTAGATGTCCTACTTAAGAAGAAATTAAACAACTCTTAAATAATTTTTTGATGTCCAGTTGTAAATAACATCCTTTCCAATTAATGCAGTTGATGGTGGAATGCCAGACTGCTATTTGTGGGAAGCACAAGGATAAGGAGCTCATTTCCAGAGAAACTGAAGCCAGAGAACAAGAGGATAAAATATTTAATCTTTACCCAAAACCCTAATCCTATCCTTCTTACAAAGGGGAAAAAGGAAAAAAAAAAAAAAAACAACAAAAAGACTAGACCGACAGAAAGAAAAGTACTATTTCAAAATTAAAACAGGAAGATTATAAATTCATTAATATGTAACTTTAAAATGTTATGGAACTGTTCATCAACTAGTGCAAGATTACCAGAGTACGAATAACAAAGAAAAACATCTCCATAAGTTAAAAAGAGGTTACAGAATCAGAGAATGCTTAGAGTTGGAATGGACCTTAAAGATCATCTACTTCCAACCCCCCCAGGCCCTGCCATATTCCCTTAGACCAAGTTGCTCAAGGCCTTATATAACAGAGAAGAAGAACTCACGATTATTCAGCCTTAATGCTGTGTTGTGACCGTGTTCGATAAATACGGAACAATGAAGACAAACAGGTCTATTACACTTTATAAAACAGAGAAATAAGACTTGTACAATTGTTCTATATAATAATTTTCCCTAAACTCAGGAGAATTTGCAAGGCCATAGCCTCTAAAATTGTAATGTAGTCCTTCAAATAGGACTTGATTTTTAAGTAAAGAATAATAGAATACTATTTGCATTTTTTGGTTGCACACACATACAAAACTTTAAGGCTTAAAATGGCAACTTTGCAGGCAAATTTTCTTCACCATTCTTCTCACACACACTTGGTCAGCGATACTAAGAGCTACATTAATCATTCTTAATTTTACTTCCCAAGAGTATCTGCCCTCATGATGCAATCTACTTAAACAGCTCTTGACCTATTTGTTGCCCCCATCTCCCCTGATGTTTGCTGCTGTAACAGCTCAACTGGGACAATATATTCCATTTTCTGCAATATCTAATCACCAAACTTCACAGTTGTTACAAGACTACTACAGAGTGGTATGCTTAATCACAAAAGAAACCCCTCAGTATGTCACACACAGAAAAAGCCAAACCAGGTTATGTTTTAGATTACTTCTGCTGAACCTGACTTGAAAGATGTTTAGAAACAAAAGCCGTTTCAATTCTGTGCAAGGAAGACTTAAACAAAACAGTACTCAAGTTCTGGATGGGGTATGGATTTTAGACACTATTCTTTCCTCACTGCAGAAGACAATGAAGAAGTTGAAGGTACATTTTAAATGAAACTTCAAAACCAGGATTGCTCTTAGAAAAGTAAATGACTAGGGAAGGATGATGAAATATACTTCAGAATATGAATCTACAGAACTGCAATTTTTATAACTTAAACACAAGGATATGGAAGGGGCAATGAAGGCAACACAATTATATAATGTTTTAGTGAAAACAAACCCTGCTATATATGTAAAGCTAACTCTTCCCCCCCTAGTCATGTCCAAACCTAAATATAATAATATTAAATGGAAATACTGTACCGGTCTGTTCTGAGAGAATCCCATTAACCTTACATTAAAAAACAAATCTATTTTAATGCAAGATTACATATGACTAGATTGTTACATAACAATTTTTTGAAGAGTCAATACAGAACATAAACAACATGTGGACATTTTAACAATGAATAGATGACATGCACCTCGCTTTGCTGCTTAACACAACAACACATTAATGTAAGTGGTGCCTTTACCTGGAAGGCCATGAATATTTCTGGAGTGCAAGATTAATATTAAGAACAACAATATGACTGACTTAGGTGTAAGTAAGAAAATTACCATTCTACCAAAACTGTGGAAAAAATCAAGTGCATTGTGGTAAGATGCTGTCCACACCCCTTTATCCGAAAAATGACTACAATCCTTTTAGCAACTGCTAAAGGAAAAAGCACTAGTACAACACACTCAAAATTACACAACAGTTTAAGAAAGGAACAGAAAAATATTATTGTAAACAAAGTGCAATGTATTCTAAGTAGAAAAAGAAAATAAAACCAATATATCTTATCAGGTTTTAAAAAATCATCAATATGCTTTTTAATCAATAAGAATATTAGTAACTTCAGATTAAACCTCTGTGTGCAAGTATTTTAAAACAGTCACATCACATCACAGGGAAAAAGATTTCTTCTCCCTAAATATATACACAATTCTGAATACAATAGGATAACAATTAATGTCCCTTCCAACCTAAGCCTCTGTGATTCTTTGAAAACAAAGCTTTTCTTACTGGGCTGTTTTACTTCTCCTACAGACAATTAATGCACAGTTTCATAGTGGATTTCCAACCAAAAAAGTATTTATTAACATTTTCTATTTTGTAAATTAACATATATTTTTAACAGCAACAGTAGATGTGATCTTAAAACTTCTCTTGAAAAAGACAATTTCTTTACTTCTCACATGTGAGAAGGATCTATAACTTTTGGTAAGTCTGGTAAGTTTAGTTTGTTTCAGTAATCTATTTTGATGAAAGGAAAACCTGTTCATTTTCTGAGACATACAGAGTCAATGGCAAAATACTAAAAAAGCTGGAAAAATAGGTAAATATGACATATGAATTTAAACAAGACTTAAATTTGTCATGCCTAGCTGAAGTATCCATCCAGCATAAGACGTAAGTGAAAATACATCCTCCATGTACCATTTCCAATTTTGTAATTCTCCAAAAAGAAATTTCTCCAGTGATTAAAGTATTTTCCATGTATTTCAAGGCTTGAGAAATCTGTATTAAAATTCCTGACAACTCTTTTCACAGACTGTCAGCAAAAGGAATGCCTTCTTGAAAAGTCAGGTCCTAAGAATATAAGAGTCTTCTTTATGCAAGAGGATGTTAGAGTGATGGTGTGCTAAGACAATGAAAAAATGAAATAATGTATTATACAAACCACCTAGTGTCAGCTATCAGGCCTTAGCTTGGTGGCATTTTTTTCCTTTCTTTTTTCTTGAAGTAACACCAAAGAACAAAAAAAACAACTTTGAGGTAGTTTCTCCCTTTGTACCAACTGATGTAGTTCAAATAGCAGCAGTGAATCTACAGAGATGTACACAAAGGAAGCTGCCCACCAATCCAGTGGTTCAAGCACTCTCTGCAAAATCATAATCTTCCAGCACTTAGTGACATTAGTTGGTGAAGCACCATCAGAAAATCTATTCCCTTTTAGAGGTATTTATCTAGCTAGCTAACTTTTAAATAGTTAAGTGTAACAAAAATTTGATGTGATGTCAAACATTTCACAGTGCTTTAAGATGTAATGGATGTCTTTTATTTCACTTTTATCTTAAAATGTAAATCACACCTAAAAACTGAGATGTCCTGATTTTGAAAAAATCAGTGAGATAAAAATATGACCTTGCAAGTTACTAGCCACTTCCTTGCATACATTCCTCTAAACTCTAAAATGTCAAGAAATTTTATTACCAGTAAAGCCATGTGCAAACCAAGATACACTCTCATTATGCATAATATCATTGTAAATTCTTTTACTTTCCAATATTTTCCCATTTTAAGCTGAAAGCTTCACTCTAACCTGCTCATCCATGTTCTTCCAAATACATTCCAGTGAAATGGGTAACACATTAGTAAGAAGCTAAAATTCAGGGAGAAAGTTTCCATCTTACTAGGTGAGCCTACAATTAAAAATACACTGCTATCTAAGTATAAATTATCTGCAGAACCCTGGCTGACTGAATTTGCACACAGTGATCTAGAGATGTTCTTTTAACACATGCACTTTTCAGGTACTCTGGTCAGCTGAGAAAGGGAGGTAATGATGGTGGGGAAAGACAATGTGCAGTACAGGTTAAAACTACTTATTAAATTAACAACATACAAATGAAATTAATTGAGCAGCAACAGAAGACTTTTGTCCTAGAGGGAATGTGGACAGCATAGTGACAACCTGGTGAGATTTCTTAGGTGGCTTGTCACCTCAAAGGATGAGGCAAGCATCCCCCAGAAATTGCGTACCAAAAGACAGAGATGGGCCTAAGCTTTCTTTTTTCCTAGGAAATCTGCTGCTATTGCTACATAAGCTTCACTTAAATAAGCATTAGTAGTAGTAGCAGTTTTCTGGCAGGCTTTCCAGTTTTTCATGACAAAAGAAAATGTCCACTTGTAACTGTTTATATTCCAGTAAAAGATGAAAATATTTTAAGGAAAAAACCACTTCTGGCAGCAAGAAATTGATTTATTTGACAATTACTCAAGGTTTTAGAACAAAAAAATTTGAAATTTTCTATGAGAGAAAAGTTGAAAAACTTTGTGGAAGAACTAGGCAAATTAAAGACATGGGATGTTGTAGCTGCATGCTTATTTCTAAGTATGACACCAAGTAATGAGCTATATTAGCATTCAGAAAACAAACATCTTTCCTATTGCTAGCAACAACCAGGGTGAAACAAAAGCTTTCCTGCTTCACCCTTAAAATACTTCTAGTGTCAATCACAAAAATGCAAACTTATTAAAAAATAATACACGTATAGTATGACAATTGATTTCTAAATCATTGTACTCACAAGTCATGAACAGCTCTAATGAAGAATGTGTGCAAATTAGTTTTCAGATTTCTCTAACAGAAACAAAAAAAACCAGACTCCTTATGGCAGAAAAAAAAATGGTTTTAAAAGGAAAAAGTTGATGTAATTTAGAAAATACCATAAAGAACCCAACATGTTTATTCAATATTTTAATAATTTACACTGCATTTAATAACATGGAACTTACTTAAACATGATCTTTTCCCAGCTGCGCTTGCACCTCCTGAACACAGATTTCCTCCTCGGTGGACCAGCTCAAGTTCCAAGTTTGTTCTGTAAGAAAAACATAACAGTATTGAATGAAACATTATTGAAGTTTCTACAAACACAAATATATCATGACAAACTCCCAGCATACAGTAAATAAAATAATATTGTGAATTAATCTTCAGTGTGAAATACTGCCAAAATACAGCTCAGAACAAAACAAACTTTATTAAGATATTGGTCATATATGATTTTAAGTATTATATGACACAGTATTTTAAAGTATTATATTAACACAGTACTATACTGAGTTGTGAGAGAAGAATTTAAAAATGTTAATTCTGTGTCTTTCTTCTGTACGTACACAGCATAATAAGGGAATTTATGTGCAAATCTGGAAAGACAATGTACAGATTGGCTAACTTTCAGTCAATCATATACATCTAAAAAGTGTTCTCTCCATTGGCAGAGCTTTTGTTTAACTTCAGACAATCAGAGAGTACAATGGATATGGCATCAACTAAATATGAATACAGTCTAAATTATAATTAAAGCACTGCCCTTTATAGATAAGTTAGTTAATAAAAGCCTTGGAGGTTAATTCGGAATGAAATGCTACTCACTGCAGCTCATTAGTATGAACCAGTAGTTGTGTCACTGAATCTCTGCATGCCACACTGGTGGCTTTCTTTCTCAGTCTCACTATAATCTGATACTTAAGCACCAATTGTTTAGGCCAAATTCGATAATTTTGTTTAATTTTGGAATTGGATGTTTCACTGCTGCATTATCTTTTACTCTCAAGATTTGGAGCAAACAATTTATGTTATATTCTCTGAGAGCCTGTTTTAGTAAGTCAACGTACATTTTAAAAATTAGAATAAAGAAATATAATTCTATTATTCTGAAGTGTTGTTTTGCTAATTCAATCCAAACCGCAAATCTCATTCTAAACATATTTTGTCCTTTAATGAAAAATGAAACAATTTTAGGTTTGATATAATGTGACTGAATCCATATTAAAATCTATTCTAGAATTTTAGGCACATAACATTTACCAAGCTAAGAACACCCCTCCCTCCCCATTTAAGAAGAAACTAGAGGATTTTTTTCAAAACAAATTATTTTCAAGAATTTCAGCTTCATCAACTTGAAAGAATAATACATTTTGATATGCAGTGTTTGTTAAGATATTTTCCTATGTTTTTAAAATAGCAACATTTCTGAATATTCCTATCCCTAAGTTTGCAGCTTATGCCATCCATTTCTGAAGGAATGCTTTAATCCTCTCTACTCAGAAAAGGCAATTTAACATTGATAATGTGCCGGCTCAGAGCTCCATCTGGTTGCTGCTGATAAGGGCATCTGTGTGACAGGGGAATTTTCCACTCTTCAGGCGATTTGCAGTGCTCACTGAACTTCTGAAAATCTACCAGCAAGGAAGCAGGGACAGGGATTTCATATTAGTGACAAAATAGCAGCTGTAGATCAGCATGTGCTAGTTCATCATGGGAATATGAAGGAAATCAGGATGTTTTATTTCTACGAACATTCTGATAACTAATTTGTAGAACAAAATCAATGGCAGTCTTCCATTAAAATGAAGACAATTAAGATTTAAATCAGAAAGACTACCTGAATGTTTAAGAATAATTTTCTAGATCTATAATTTTAAATTTTCTTTCACCAAGGCATATGTGCCATTTCACAAAAAAAAACCCCACAGGGACAATTCTGAAAAATACCTCTTGCTGTTACATATGAGGTGTCATGTACTACTTTTTACGATAAAGAATGTAAGGAAAGCTATTTCTGTAATCACATACTCTGTTCACATATATGATACCAACTCTCACCTCCCACACTTCTTCATTGTCCCCAGCTCCTCAAAGGCAGCACCCTATAGCTCAGCTTTCTTGGAAATGCAAGTATTAACCTTTTCCTTCAATATGACTCTTTGAAAACATATCTGTAACTTGGCATAAAAATGCAGAGTAGAGAAAGCATCTTCTGTGAAAATGAACACTTATCTTTCAGAAAATATGCTACATCAGGTACAGACCTCAATAATTTTTGAAGGAGATCAGTGTATCTCCTCCCTAATCTGAGCTCCCTTCTGCCTTGAGGATCTGTGTACCCTCTGCCCTTTACTGAAGCAAAGTAATGAAGAAAAACTGGGGGCATCTGATAGAAGCGAGGAACACAGAGTGGTCTGTGAAAGAAACCTTTGCTATCTCAGAATCCTCAACATAAAGGAAAGAGAATGAGAAAGAAAATCGATATGAGTGTCTTCTTTTCCTATCTAGAAATCTCAGCGTCATTCATTGGAGCAAAACATTTTGTAGGACACTGTCTTTATCCTCCTCACTCACAGAAAAAACCCAGAGAAAATAGATTTTGCTCAGCTGTCCTGACTCCTGCTTAAAACCAGACCTACTTCATCTCTTCCTGGGGGCTTTTATTAAAGGAACATATTGGGGGTGGGAAGAGTGATTTCATATTTCTGGGAATTCATACCAGGACAGAGTATAGGGAAGTAAAAATACAATGTCCTTTCCAGAAAGGGAATATATTTGGATGGACTTGCTCTCCCTTTTGGGACAGAAGAAGCATACTGAGCACTATCATTTTTCTCACTTCAATTTACAAACACAACACATACAGGGAAAAACCCCAGATACTGAGACACAGACTGAGAAGGGAAGAACACATGGCTCTTACATTAGTCTACACATAGCTGACAGAAAAGCCAAAAGGTTTGTTTGCACAGCCAACAAAAGCATGAAAACCTACTGCTGTGCAATACATAAACAGTCCTCCAAGATATCACCACAAATGACAGTCTTCAATGCTTTGAATGTGGAACTATTAAAATTAAAGCTAGGTACATGTGATTTGGGAATAACACCTACACTGATAAATGTCAGCAAAGACAAGGAGGAATGCATGAAAAGGGTACAAATTTAACAAGACATGACTCTTGGAAAAGCAGGAGGTAGCCAATGAGCTGCTGTTCTAGCTGTGCATGCAAATCAGGATGCCAAGACTCAGAATGCCTCTTTTGCTAGGAAAACAGACAGCAGCTAGCCCTCCCACAAGGTGGTAAAGACTTCTTTTGTAATTTTTTTTTCTCTGCTACTGGTGACATATACTTGGGTAAGCAAAAATGAAGAAAAGTAAGTTCTTTTTTTCCTGAAAGAGAAAGAATAACCTTCAGCAACTGGCTACATATTGTTTCACATTCCCATTCCAGCATGCAGTAATCCACTGCAAAGCTGGCATTTAGCTGTAAACCAGCATCTTTTAGGACAGGAGATGATGTCATTTTCTGACTGAAAATGGAACATGACTTATAAGAAGATTAAGAGTGTTTAATTTACATGGAAATATATGGAGTTAATAAAAATATCATTGTATTCAAATGCTCATCTAAGCAAGGGTTAAATACCAGGAAAAAATGTGAAACAGCTGTAGATGGTCTGACCAAAAACAATTAAATGCTTCAGAACACCCGGAACTAAAAGTGCTCAAATGTTACTGGTTGGTAAGGAACACAAGGGTATCATTACCTCAAGAAAAACTCTGGATGGAAATAAGGAAGAAACAGGTTGAATGACAGGAATAATTTACAGAAAGCAAAACTACTTCAGTATGTAATTTTAATCGTAGATAGTCCATTGTTTGATTACTTAAAATTAAACACATAATAAAATCATACAAAGCAAACTCTTCCAGTTTGGAAGATGATGTACAGATTTATTTCCATAAATACCAACTGTAAAGTTATATTAAAATGTCTGTTTAAAAGTTTAATTATTTTAACCCTGTAGTTCTTATGCAATTATCAAGTAGTAGAAGCATGTAAATCTGGGTTGCTGCACTGAAAAGCAAGACAAATTAACCACTTTGAAGCTGACCTGCCAGGTTCCCTCATAAGTGGTCTTGTGAGTTATAGTAACAATACAGAAGGTTGGATCCAACACCTGAAATTCCTCAAACACGGATAAATAGAAAATTCGTGACACAAGTCTAATTCTAACAGGAAGAGGTTCACAAGGAGTACAAGTGACATATCCTAATCTTAGTGGTCAACCACAATTTCTCTCTCCAGCAGTGCAAGCAGCAAAGAAATGCTGCTCTGGTTTGTGGTATTTTTAACTCTTTAAATGAAAACAAATCCTGAGCTTTGTGTGTAAATATAAAAGTAATACATAGATACATTTAAAAGATGTTTAGCTAGCATTTTAAAAGTTATATAACATTGCACCCAGAAAAGTATTTTAACACCATTTTTGTATCTTAAATGGTATGCCACGTTATGGTTGTAAGTAATCATACTTTGATACGTGAAATATTAGTTTTGAGTCCTTTGTATTTTTGGAAGGGTATTTAATTGTACTGATCAAACACAATTGCTAAAATCCCAACATTACTTATTCTCGTCTAGCATATACCACTTAAAAATAGAGAATAATCCTTTAACTTGAAATGTATAGAATTTCACAGCTCTTCTGTATCAGTTAAAATACTCTGAAAGAATACAGATAGTATTTCTGTTAATAGAAAAATACAATAATCTGAGTTGGAGGAGAATTCTAGAGATTAGGTGACCTAGCCTCCTGTGAAAAGCAGAACCTTACAGAGTTCTGCTGAGTGGAACTTCAGTCCTGCTGAGCCAAGCCTTGAATATTTCCACTGCTTATGTACTAAAGACACTCAGCAGTGAGAGTTTATGAAAGTGCAATAAAAAAAATGCTACTCAGTGGCATCACTTCTATGCTTGCAGTTTCTCTGCAGTCAGCACCTTCCCTGCAGGCCTCTGTAAGTCAGAGTTTAGAAAATTATTTGCTCAGTGAGTATATCAAGTTCTTATGGGAAAACCTGGTATTACAGTAACTCTGAATAGATTAACCATTCAGACTACCTTAACATGAATGGTACAGAAGGGGGGCTGATTTTCTTGGAGAGCATATGTGACACTGACAGCTCTAAAACTACAATCAGACATCATCAAAAAAATACTGCCAGTTTTGACAGTTTTTTAGAAGTCTAAAGACTATATGAGGGAAATTCCTGGTTATGGATGTAATAAAAAAGCTCCTTCTGTGATCTTCTTTTAAGTAAATAAAACTAATGTGTGGCAGAGAGATAAAAAAACACCTTGTGATTTAAAAACTAGCAATATGGCAGTGATACACAAAAAAATCTCATTCTGCAGAAGACAGATAAAGTAGATTTGACAATTTGGGAAATGAAAGCCAAACAAGAAATGCAACATAAAATTTTGTTTTATGGAAATCAAAACCTTGAATTAAGAAGAAAACTAAATAAGCATACGACAATGTTCTCTGGGTTTTGTGCCACTGCTACACACAGTAAAAATGAACCAAGAGACACACATTTTCATCTTGCATAATGCCTGTATATGAAACTCAGAAAATGTAACCTTGATGTACTGAGTATGCAAAAAGTCCTTTTTGGAGAGGATGAAATATTCTTAAATGCTTCTTTTTAAAAGAAGAAAGCTATCTAGTGACTAATACCATTAGTGAGAAATAAAAAAAAAAAAAAAAAAAAAAAAAAAGAAAACATACCCACCTGGCTACAGAATACATAAACAGGAAATCATTGTCAGGTGATCCAGGAGTCTTACTATAATCTGTGTACTTCTTCTGTGTGGTACTTTTTATATCTTTCATTACAGATTCCATTTCTTTACTGAGGTTGGTTTCAGACTATGAACAAAGACACAAAAGAAGATTAGTTAATTTTACCTGAAGAAATGCAGGAGCTGATTACAAAGTGTAGCACTTTCATATTTGTAAAACACATTTGCAGGTTATGGAAAAATGTGCATTAAAAGTCAGTATTCTGTGTCTCAGAAGTGTCAGGATATTTAGGAAATTTTTTCTGATTTGTTCTGAATATGAAAACATAAGTGGTTTTTCCATCTCCTAAGTTTAAGAACATCACTGCTTGTGCTATTTTAAAGTATATTTGCACTGTACAGGTACACAAAATCACAAAGCATCTCCATTGAGACTTTAAGGTAACAAAACTTAATGTAATTTATTCTGTCATTCAGAGGACCTCATGAAGCTTTGTAACACATGAGCATCTGCAAATTGCTCTTTCTGTAAAATAAATAATCCATACCTTACAAAAATAAAAGTTCTTAAGAGACATTGTTTAAATAGCTTCCAGTTATGAGACTATTGCTGTTTTTTCATTGCATGAAAATTATAAATATATTTTATATTACATGACTTTCTTCTATGTGAATTACTATGGAGAAAACTGAAAATGTACTCAATAAAAAAATTAATCACATTTTTTCACAGCTTTCAACTGTTTATTTTTAGTAGGTAATACAGCAAATGCTCTAAGTTTCTTGATAAGAAAACAATAGTATGTTGCCTTCAATATCAGAAGAAAATGAACTTTCCGAGGTTGCCAGGATTCTAAGAGATCACAAATGCAATATAATGTAAAAAGTGAAAGGTAGAGGCAAATTAACAAGGATCTTTCTGCCTTACACTGATGCTTACTGGGAAAGTTCCCAGCTGTTCTTGAAGGTCTTCCACCTCTTGCACAAGATCTTGCATACACTTGTTACTGTGACTTTGCCAAACGCTTCTTTCCATGTTGTTTCCAGGATAACAAGGAAGAACGCTGTTGGCAAACTGCCTACACAGGGGACAGGTAAATTCTCCTTTGTCCACTGAAAAACCCTGGAGGACTTGGTCATTCTAAAAGGAAATAAAAAAGATGGAGCTGAAATTTGTGAATGATTACTGTTTTTTTAGCTTGATACTTCAGGTGTGTACTGAAAAAAACTAAGACCTAAAACTGTAAAGAAAGAATAATTAGAATAGTTACCCATTTTACTGACAAAGGTCTTAGCTACTAGAGACTGCCTTACAATCCTCCAACTCAATTTTCCTGATTTTTAAGCACTCTCCATTGTCAACAATATCCCCATAATAAAGGGGAGAGACTTCAATGGAGTATTTCCAAGATTTCATATGTGTTATCTCTTTCTGACAATTCCCATGAAGTTTGAGACTTCAAGTACAGGCTGAGGAAAGCCGAATCAAGTAGCCATTGGCAGGCAGCATGAAAAGAACCCTGATTATTTCTTGTATCACATGAAGGGTGAAAGAATGGGCACAGAAGTACACATTTGGAAAGTGAGGACTTATCCTCAGTACTGCTGTAAGCTGGCAAGAAACCTTACTTCAACTTCGTGAGTTGCCTCCGTGGTTTCCCATATTGACTTCTAACTGTATTATGTAAAAATAAATGTTTATCCAGATGAACACAGGTTTATATAAATTATTTCAGTCCTAAAAATGGTAGTAAACAGTCAAAATTATATGCACTTATCTATGTACTAGTAAAAAATGCTAGGATCAGAAGTTCACTTAAATAATCTAGAAAACTCAATAATACAATTACATGGAGTAACAGTTTGTTTCAAGTTCAATAGAGAATCCACCAAAAAAATGACTTCAGAATTTATATGGTGCAAAAAATCACTTTTCTAAAATTCTGTAAAGTGAGACTCTACCATGAAAGTCCAGATTTTGCTGCTGCATTCTTTATGTGATTTTTATGTTATTTTATGTTTATCTTGATGATACAATTACTGCTGCAAGGAAATTAAAATTAATATGGAAACAAATTCATCATGGGATCCAAGTTGGCACACCTTCTAGTTTCTTTAGAGGTTAAGTTTCACACAGTAGGAGCAATGCTGATACTAAAAATACAAGGAATTGATCACAGTTTTTCTCAAAATGAAAAGAAACCAACAAAAATTACCAAAAAAATCCTAAACCAGAAAAACAAACTAACAAAAACCACAAACACCCTCCTCCACCAACCAACCCCCTCCCCCAAACAAACAAAACCCCACCAAAAGACCCACCAAACCCCAAACCTGAAGAAATATCCTGTAAAGTAATCTTGAACAAAAATGCTGGTTCATATGAAACAAGAAGTCATCAGTTAGTCTTTATCTTTTTGTGCTGGCTAATTTTGCATGAGATTTCTTCTGATATATCAGAATAACAGAAAGCAAAGTACTTTTGTTAATAATGTCAAGATGCAATAAGAGATTAAGTTATTAAGTTCTCAAAACATAATGAAACTGTTCTGTTCAGGCGTACAAAACATTGGATTGATCTGATTTGAACAGCATCAATCCAGTTGATTTCAGTAAAAGCAGTTCAGATCCAAATAAGCAACTATGACCCTCAGTTTTACTTACCCGTAAGGATTCCATGTAAGATTTGTGACAATCTATGTGTAAAGTGTGACCACAGGTTTGTACATAAACACCTCCTTCCCAGCCTATTGACACTGCTTGTAGGCAGGAACTCTAAATCAAAGCAACAACAACAGGGAGAAAAAACAACAACTATAATATACAAAGCTATAAAAAAGTATTTACTAAAATGTCAAGATTTACAAGATAAATTTCTATTTGCATGCTACCTAATTAAAGATATCCTGAGGAAATAAAGAAAAGAAGAATTTATAAAAAGTGTTTACTTATGCTGACTGACATGGCAGCTATTATGCTATTCTTTCCAATAGTTAAACTTCTGCAGTTCTTGTCACTTAACTTCTCTAAGGAATCTCTACTATTACTGCATGAAGGTGGGTCCAACTCCAACAGCTGTTCCAATAGCAGAAGTGATCTCATTTACAAGGGCAATATACTGCTCCAACACATGTCATTCAGTTTTGTAAATAACCAAAATAAAAATACCATAATTATATAATTAAACCACAATCTCTTATTAAAATTCATTGTAAACACTTAGGGGTTTTAATGAGTTGTTGAACAGCATCATCTCTAACTCATCATAATCGGAAAAGAGAACAAATACTTGTTTAGGGAGCTCAGTTGGATAGCAGGTTTGCTTTAAAAACATTGGCCTTATTGGAAGACTGCACTTACAGGCCACAAGTCCAAAAAAGTCACCCCACTGGTATTTTTCTTCAGAAAATAATGATCTGAAGAAACAATCACCTCTGACAAATTTATAAGAAATTCTCGAAAATTCTTTTGCGGAATATCAAACTACAGTCAATCTAAGTATTAAATTCCCATTTCTCAAAAATTTCATACACAGACTAATATGTACATTCTGGTTATACATTTAAAGAACAGAGAAAGATTTATGGCTACCAGAATTGGAAAATAATTTTTGCTGTGAACTGGCCCTAAAACAGTCTAAATATGATAAGTACCATGAACAACTCTGATACTTGCATTTTCTAAGGGTGTCCTAGTATCTTCTTTTTTTTTTTCCTGCATATGAGCAGGAAATCAAAACAAAAATACAAATTTTAGTTATGGGACATACTCCTGTTTGCCATGCCTCAACCTGTCATTCATAATGTGCTGTACGCCTCTCCGGCCATAAAATAAGAAAGACTTTCTCCTGCTGGTTGCTGCATGATTTAGTAGACTGCAGTATTAATAAAGTTGTATGATATACCTGGCTAGGCCCCACAGGACCAATATGTCATTCAGAAAAAACATTATTTACTGCATATATCTAATGAGACTACTGAGTAGCAGTTGCAAAAAGAAAAAGGAAAAAAAACTAAAAAAACACAAACAAAAAAAACCAAAGAACAAAACAACCTCAGAGTCTTGCCCAGAAAGACTTTATTCTATCACTCTTGAGCTCAGAAATAAAGGAGAGTCCAAAGCAAGTCATAGGCTTAGGATGGAGCACACCTATATCAAGCTATTGGTTACAGAGTACTGTGTGATTCTGGAAACCCTCCTAATACTTCAGTATATGAAATTTTATCTCCTAATCTTTAGTCATACCTCTCCATATTAAAAATAATCACTTTCAATAATTTTTTCTTTAATGGGCAAGAACTCTCTTCCTTGACAGCAAGCATCAAATTCCAAAGTGCAAGATGGAATCTCTGTGGAAAGAAGTAATCTCTTTTGCCTAAACTCAATGCAGCATGTAGCTTTTCAATGGCACTTTTGTGGATTTTTTTTCCTTCTAGCAGAATAAGCTAGATCACGTTTCATAATTTAAAATTTTTACATCTAAGTGAAATTATTCACTTGCCTCCCAAAATCTATTAGAGGGAGGACACTTGTTGGGGGGGACACAGGTGATAAACAGAAGGAGCTCTTATTGCTTAGCTCAACTGAACCAGACACTCAAGACACTAGCAGATGTTGCCATTTTTATGTCTAAAGCAATTTAAGGATTCATTCTTTCAAGCACAGACTTTTTTTTAGCATAGTAGTGACCTGAAAACAAAAATAGCTAATTCAACTGATGTTTGAATCAGGACTGGAATTTTTGAAAGTAGGATGCATTTGCTCATTGCATTACAGTGCATGTTAGACGAACCTGTTTGTAGTGTTCCTGCACAAAAAGGGAAATACATGCTTTAGTAAGATCAAGGTTTTGGTAACAATTTGCTTGGAACTCCTTCCACTTGTAGTATGCAAACATGTAAAAATAAAGCTCCACTTCAGCAGGAAAAAATACTAATTAACTATCTGATATACTAAACCGGTATCATTAATGTCAAAAGAAGAAAAGCACGTCCACAAATTCTTTCTCAGCTAAAAAATAGTTTGTTAAAGAATAATTTTTTGCTTAGGTCTTTCAGAATTTCATTTTCTAGCAAGGAAATGCATGATATTTTCCTTAGAATAAGTTGCTTTCTGAAAAAACTGACCAATTTTTAGGACTGTATCAAAACAATTATGAATTTTACTCTACATTAATCTACATAAGTGAGCTTGGCTGCAGTTGGCAAATTTTAATTATCTGTGGATGTCATTATGAAAAAGCTAGCAACTGTGTTAGAAAAGAACTGCCAGCTTTTCCACTTTAAAGACAACCTTAAAGCTTCTAAAGGCTTATTATTTAGATAGATACATGGAAAAGCTAACATCTCACCTAGGACTAGTCTATAGAAGCTAATTTGGGATCACAGGTTCCATATTATTCTCCCTGAAAGTTATTTCTCAGAACAGTTGTGTATCATCTTATATAGCTCTTTTAGGCACTAGCAAGGGAAGTCACAGGCAGCCCTTCCACAAAGGTCTACAATTGAATATGTCCTGCTAAGCAACAAGAATTGGTTCTCAAAATTAAATGTGAAAAGCTATAACTTGGCTTTGCAAAGTACTGCAAAACTGTCTGGAACAGCAAACAGAACTGCAAAGCAGACATCTACTATCAATTAATGTAAAATTGAACTTCAGATGCTGTGCAGAGTTGAGGATTCAGTAGAAGATGATGCACTCTACTGGTTTCTCCCTTCCTATCCACTCATACTCCCCTTCTCTGTAGTGGCTCAGAAACCTGTTACAGATTAAAACAACTCTTTCCACTTCCTCTGCACTTCCAAAATACATTTACCTGATTAAGACCAATTCCTTGACTGGGTTTTCTGAATGGCTACAAGAGAACTGGTGTTTGCTTAGACAGTGAACCCAAATTTCTATTTCTATTCAAGGACTGTGAAATACCTTCTTCTAGAGAGTATCTGTGTAGATGTTTAATGACTGTGTAGCCTGTAGATATACTAGATGCCTATTGCCAAAAATATAATGTGAGAAATCCAGAAACTATTTAAAAATAAGGAGCCTATCAAATGTAAACACTTCAGAATGACTGCAACACGAAAAAGCATTTGAAAAATGTAGAAATGAAAGCAGGAGAACTCTAAGTTGCAATTTCATTTCTCTTTTTGCATACAAATTGTTCTTAAGTGCTAGTCTGGCTCCCATGAAATCCTTACATCTTTGAAGTAGCGCTGCAGCGTTGTCAGCCGGACGTCGTGCAGCGCCGCGCAGGTGTCCCAGGGATAGATCTGCTCCTCTTCAGTCGTGGGCAGCCTCCTGGGCTCGCTGCTATTGCGGCACTGCCCCAACACTGCCAGAAGAGAAGCAGCAACACACAGTGCCATGGCTAACAACAGGCTAAACAACTAAGAAAACAATCAGGCAATTTTGGTTTGTAACTATAGTGTGCTTTGTTGATGTTAGAAAGAATCTAAAGACTGAAAGTTGTTCTTTTGCACTTGTACATTTTATATATATATATATATATATATGCATACAAACACCTATATGCACTAACATTTGTATCCACAGGCAGATACACTGATGGCTGTTTAATTTGCTTTTCCTTCCAGGACTGATTTTCCTGCAGGCCTGTAATGTACTTCTGCATTTGCAAAAGCTAATAGAAAGTAGGAGGGAATTAAACAATGTGCTCTTTCCCCAAACTTTTTAAAACTTCCTTATGTGACTCATAGAGGATCATCCACAAAAAAAATAGGAAACCCAGTGCTTCCAGACTTCACGAGACACAACAGGATTTATGCACACATGCTAAAAGCTGCAATAACACTGTTTATTCTACAAGCCACACATTCATACCTGAGGATGCCTGTAATAGTACAACTAGCCCTGTAGGTCTGTCTTCAGTAGAAGGGCCACTTTGTCCACAAATAACACAGTCATATATTGCCTCAGAAACATGCTGTTCGGATGTAGCTACCTCCATGGCAATGTCAGCATCTGATGATTCTAAAAACAAAGAAGAAAATTTATATTAAACAGAAGTAAAGAAATTCAATTGAGGATTTGCATCTGAGGATGTCCAATTCATCTGCATTGAGGTAGTGATGAAAAAACTACAAAATAATTTCCCTAGTTTATCTACAACTAAAACATTGTCAGTTGCCTGAAATGAACGTTTCTGCTTCCAGGAAAGACACCTACAAAATTAAGTACATGTTTTTTCAACAGGCAAAATTACTCCCTGTGGAATTAAATGTTTCATCCAAGTTTTGTATTAAACTTCATCTCTTAAAAACTTCTATAAAACAGAGATCTAACTTGTATCTCATTAGATATACTGAAAACTTTGAACATAGAGAGATGAAGACCAACAATATGACTCTCTAGTAAAACCAGATTAGCTGACTGAAACAACCATTTGAAGGAAGAATGAATGTCTGTTTTCTTCATGGTCCACATTGCTCCTTCCTAGGTGCACAGAAATGTTCAAGGCTAAGGCCCAGCTCTGAAGTATCAAAGCCATTGCACTTCACATAGCTTCAATCACATGAAAGTGGTGCTGATTTCAGGGCAAGCCATTTTATGTTATGTTACAAAGTGAAGAATTCTTTATTGATTTGAAAGAAAAGCACCTTAGGATGAAATTATCCACTCCTGCTGCACACACAGTCAGTCTCCTGACCTAGAATATGTGGGTTCTTTGCATCTATCCTGGAACAAAATTTTTCTAAAGGAAAACACTTCCTAACTTCAACCATACCCTTTATCCCTCTGATTAAGTAGGATGAAGTACTGAATAGAGAATCCAAAAACCTTGAGTACAGCAACACTCCTCATGTAGAATTGTTTTTAGCAGAACTACTGTCTTCTGAAAGTCTACTACAGGTTTGGCACAGGAGGCTGCTGCCATAAGGGGAGGCGTGTTGGGTGCCAGGCAGAATATTTCTTTGCTATAAAAAGCTCTATGCAATGCTCTTGCTCACAGGGCTGAATCAAAATTACACTGTTCTAGTAAGTACTGATTTCCTAGTCAGTTATTGAGGGTCATATGAAAATGAGCCCTGATCTTCATTGATGTGCAGCTGTTAATATTGTACACATGTCTACCACCATCTAGTGGCAGCCAGATGTACAATGAAATAAAAAGCACAAGGCATCAACTGCAAATATCCAAAACATTCAGGAAACTTAGAAGCAAACGGTAGCAGAGAAGGGAGTATAAAAAAGCATTAAAAATGCTATTTCTTTATATTGAACATCACCTCATAATTGTGTAATGCACGATCATGTACACCTATGTATCAAATGCAAGAAGTGGCAAGGACTAGAGTTCAGCTTTCTTTTCCCTCCTTTTCTAAAATACTGTCAATGCAACAGAAAATACGCAACCATTCAATATTTTTCAAAAGCTCAGGAAGAGGATACAATGTATCAATCTGATTTAGAGCAATTCAAAGAAAGTAATCAAAATCTGTCAATATTTAATTTACAAAATACCATTAATTCGTCACAAATTGCCTATTTTTTAACTTGAAGGAAAAAATCCCCAGAACTTAGGATTGAAAAGGTGTTTAAAATCAATTCAATATATGCAATTTATACTTTTATTGCCTATGGGGAGCAGGCACATAAAAATCAGACTAATTTAATTTTAGAACTCAGTGATTAAGTCCATACTTCCTTCACAACTACTTAGATGTGGATGTAGCTAGGCTATTCTGGCAAACAAACTTTCAAGGAAAGTAAGCTTAAGTAAGCTATTAGCACTAAGGAAGACTTCCTAATAAAATAATTTGCACCTGAGCTAGAAAAAGAAAACAAAGGGATATTGTCAAGAAATTAAAATTAAACCAGAAAAACTGTAACCAAACAAAACCCCTCACTTCTTTTGAATAGACTCTGATAAACGTCAATTACTCACTTAGGCAAGCTCCAAAGATTTAACCTAATTGATTTCAGAGACTTGTCCTAACGATGGCAGTGTGTAAAGAAGGAGACAATGAAAAATACAAGGTACTGCTATCAGTTCACCAAGTTTCTGTCATGAGATTTGTCTTTTGTTGTTGTATACCTCATCCTCTTTCAGTGGGTTCTAGAACTTTTCTCTGTCCTTGGGAATTAATTCACAAATCTGAATAAATACGAACCTTAAAACACTGAAGGAGGATTGACAAATTTAAACTGTGACAGAAATCCAGGGAAGAGCCAAACCCTGTAGCTCCCAAGAGTTTTTTGAAAGTTAAATATTTAGCTCTTTGTTTAGTTTTGTACCAACAGAAGTAGAGACGCAAAGTTACAAAAACTTAGCACTTCCCACCTCCTAACAAATTACTGATCAATCTGCTAAAAGCTAGCACATTGATGTACTGCAGAATGCATTGCTACATGAATCTAATTTCATTTCTACTCTCAGGAGCTAAGGATGCCTTCTGTTATTTCCTCCACCCAGCAAACCCCCCAAACCAAAAGGGCTTTGTAAACACAGTACATATAGTTCACAATCTCCACTGACTGTAGTCAACATTTGTCCTGCTGCACACATTGTGTCAAAGAGGCCCCTTGGTATCAAAGCAACCATTAGTATGCTAATATTCTTTGCCCTGACCCAGCATATACATTCTCAAGAGATCAGTACCTAATTTATTTTTCTATCTGGGTTCAGAAGATTGAGTGTTAGGAAATATATGTCACCTTGCATTAAGACTCTGCACTTCTTTTTAAGTCTAACTAAGAAATGTTTCATGAAGGACAAAATGGCATTCTGCTAAGACACATATTGTAAGAAAGACAGAAAAGATCATCTGCATACTTATTAGGATGCATTAAAAAGTTTAAAAATCACAACAGCCACTTCAGAGACATGAAAACTATTGAAGAAATCAGTCTGAGCATTTATAATTAAAAACTTAACCAATTTACAATTTTTCAGTATGATAAGTAGTTCAGCACCTTGCCTGGAACAGATCATATTTTGTTTTTATAAAATTCAGACAGACAGATCTTCACAAATATAACTGTAATTTGTTAAAGGCTACTGTTAACCTAGAACTGAGCGGTTTAGTTTTTTTCTCATCAAGTCCCTTCTGAAGGTTATGAAGTTTTAAAAAATCTCTTACACAGAGTTCCACATCACAAGATAAACCATGGTCTTGCCCTGGGGCAGTGCTTGTGAAGAGCTCAGAGGAGCTGTAAGCAGGAGCAGGAAGACATCTGGAGCTGAAACCAACACTACATTTTTGACTCTCTGGACAATCCCTCAGACACATTAAGAGCTCTATCTCCTGTTTTTAGAGCAATTTTCTTGGTTTATTTTTCTCCTTTTTTGTTTATCCTGCAGTCAAACAGCTAAAGACAGCACAGTGGATGATCCTAGTTCATTAACATAACTGTTTCTAAATTTCACCTAATTACTTCCAGGCAAGCTTGAATGGCAATGCAGTTCTGCAGATGTCACAGAATATAAATAGAAAGTAACAGGGGGCACAAATGGAAAGTGCTACATAATTGGATTTTTTTTTCTACAGTAACTATGTAAAAGAAAATGCCAACCTTTATTTTCAGAATCTCAGATGAATTTATGTATGTCAATTCAAATAAATAAATTCTACTAGTAAAATGAGACACATTTAATATTGAATAATTAACATTTAATTAGGTAACTTCCTTTTAAGCCATATTTCATTGCAACCTCCCAACAATCAAAGAAGAATACCTCAGGGGATTCACAGTGCCTCTGTGCACTTTATTAAAGACTTTAGAAACTAAGAAGTATATGGGTTATAATAAAATAACCTTTAAGCTTTGGCTATTCTCCATTATTCGTATCTCTTCCTAGGCACATTTATTTTCAGAATATTTCCAATCTTCTACTCTGTCAATAGAGAGGTATTATGAGGTTTTTAAGTGCTATACCCCAAACCAATTACAACAGTTCTCACATTTTACCTGTGGTAATAATATAAATTTGCCCAAATGATGCCAACTGAAGCAGTCACAAAACAAGGGAGCTGAGGCCTCACCGTCCCTGAATTTTTGACAGCATTATTGTTACAAGTGAACAAAATTAAGAAATAAACCTACTACTGGGCTTCAATCTATAAGAAAAATAACAGGTAACAGACTTTGTGTGAGAGGGGAGTGAATTCCTACTGATTTTAGTATGAAAGGATTTTTTTTTACTTTCTAACAGCTATTTCAGCACTGTCATGCCATGATTCAGGGTAAACCTATGAATTACATAAGAGTAGTTTTGAGTTGAATCAATCAAGAAAGACTAGTTTCAAAATTCTTACTGTGTTTTGTGCTTTAAAATTAGAATAATAATCGTTTCTGCAACATTTTGAGTCATTTTCTGTATCATATAAAGATTGAATTCACAGCTAAACAAACCACTTAGATTCAACAAACTAAACAAAATATTCGTGGCAAAAATTAACCTAGATTTTTAAACAAACTCCATGCACTATAATGGTATATGAACTTACTTTCTGAGAGCTATTTTAATGCCAGTCAGAACATAAAAGCTGGTACTGGACTATAGTACTACTTCAGTGTATTTTCATTAAAAAATCAGAAAATGGAATGACAACATAGAAGACACTGAAAACAGTTAGTGAAAAGGCAAAGTAATTATTACTAACACAATGCCTGGAATTCTATTAAGTTGTTGCCAAATGCCTTTATGAAGAATTAACTTTATGAAAATGTAGTTCATGAAGTTGATTCTCTCTAGTGCTGTGCATGATCTGGTATAACTGACAATAAACACTACATTTTACATTGAGGCATCTGGAGTTACTAATTTGTTAAATACTAAGAAGCAAGCGATTTAAATCTTGCATGCCCAAGAACTTTTTAACACACAATCAGAAAAATAAAGGCCCACGTCTGCCTACCTGAGAATTTAATATAATTAACTAAAAGCTAAGTATTCACAGTCCTTCACAAAAATAACTGCTGTGTAATTTACTGATTTAGCTATGATGATTCGTCCACAAATCAAAGCAGTTATCTTAAAACATACCTTATAAAATCTATGCATGGAAGTATTTATGCACATTTATGTATATATGCAAATACAGCTACATAGCTATTGACAGGTACATCTACATCCATATATATATAGATAGATACATTAATATATATATCTGATTTCCTATATAAACCCCATCAACTTCAAAGTTGAGATATTATAAATTCAAAATATAAGTGACTGAAGATTCAAAGTTTCCCAGTTACTTTCAATTAGCCACGACCATATAAAAACTTAATTTTTAACAAGGAGTACTGCAAGGTTCTCCCCTTCTCCCCTTCTTCCTTACTTCAACAATTAGATTACAAATAGCTGCCATTTCGTGAGGTTGACTTACAATACAAAGTTCACAGATGAAAATTGGAGTATTGCACACCCTCCAAACATAACATCATATATAGAGTGATTAATTTCATAGAATCTTAGTAATTTGGGTAGGACAGGATAATAAAGATCATCAAGTTCCAACCCTCCTGCTGTGGGGAGGGACATCTTCCACTAGAGCAGGTTGCTCAGAGCCCCATTCAAGATAGCTAAGGTATCCAAAACCTTAGTAAGTGTAAATGAATCAATCTTCTCAGCAACCTATGAACTGAAGGGAATTCAAAAAGACCGATTTTTTTTCAGCAAGTACAGTTGTCAAAATATTTCTAGCCAATGCTTAAATTCAAATCAAAACTTCACAGCAGATGATACTTGATGGAAGGTGGGGGAAGATTCCAGCTTTTTACCTTTCAGAAATGCTAATTTTCTATTAAGTGACCCAAATGGCAAAAATATTTTCCATTCCTCAGCTGAACACAAACTAATCAGGATTATGCACTTCTACACAGGAGAATCTGAGAGAACTCACCCTCAAGAAAAACAAGACCTGATTGTGTGTAAAGACAGTGTTTGAAATAGAATACAACATTATCACTTATAGCAACTGAGGTGATCTAAAAACTATGTTTTCCTTAGATCCATAAGCACATTTAAAAGCTAAAATTTGCACCATATTGAACTTTGAGGGTCTATGAAGAAATAATCTTAAATTATATTACTACAGATTAAAGAAAAATACAATCTTAAAAAGACAAGCTAATTTGGGCACAATTTCATATTAAAGGTAAATACTTTAAAACACATCACACATTTAATAATCTCTGGTACTGTATATTAACAAAAACTAGGAATAAATTTATGACCTCCAGATTTAATCTGTTCTTTAGCAATTATGTATTCAGCAATATCTGTCCTATAAACAAAGTTACACTCCCTAAGAAGTGTAAAGTTAACAAATTGATACAAAAGCAGAATCTGAGGGGAGGGTTTCCTGTTTGGTTAGTTTGTTGGGGTTTTTGTGTGTCTTTGTTTTTTAAACTGAGTAAAAACCTTAATACTAATATGTGGAAAAAGGTATAAAAGCAAGCAAGTCAATCACACAAGAACTTACCAACATCCATGGCAGTTTCCATGAAGCTTTTCTGCCTCGAGGCAAATTCGGCCAACAGTTTCTGCTGCCTTTCTCTAGCCTTCTGACGTCTATGTGAAAGAAGGGAGAAGAAGAAATAATAAGCATACATAATGAAGCAAAAAACCCTTGAAAATGTCAAGCTGATCACAATTACCACCTTAAACAGTATCATTCCAAATTAAGGTTGATATAAAGGAATAATTACCAAGCCTAAAAAAGGATTCCTCTGCTTTTCTAAAGCAGAGTTTTAAAAGAAATTAGTGTTACTTTCTTTTGAGTCTGAAAAAACTGAATAAAATCCTGTCCTAAAACACCCTTCAGGTGTTCACAGCAAGATCTTTTAACAGATTAGGCCATAACATCACAAGAAAAGGAACTCAATAACTTAATCTTCAAAATTTCTTATCTGTTACACATGGGATGAAAACCAGAGAGCAATGTCATTTGTACAAAAATGAGTACTTCTGTGAGAAATCAACATTTGCAAGTTAATAATAACTACAATAATAAAAGCCTACCTCACTCCCTTTTGATATCAAGCTTTTGATGGCATGGGAAACAATTATGAATAATTTATTTTCCAGCTAAGCCTCCTCACAGTGGTTCATTCTAGCCCACTTCCACCCAAAATACTGGCCCACCAACAGCTTTTACACTGGGATTTAAAGAACCTTGAGATTGCATTCAGATTAAAAGCCCTTATCTCCCTGAAGCCAAGCTGACTTCACTAACTTCTCCTCATTATTTGTCACAGCTCTGGATCTATAAATGGAAAACACCAGAGACTTACTCTTGCCTATTCTCCTATTTAAACTGTTTCAGTGACCTGTGCAAGGCTGTATGACCAGCTATGTAACTCCCTATGTAAAAACATACTGCAGTGGGTAGAGGAATATTGATGGATGTAAAACGATAAAGAAAATAGACAGTCATTTTCCTTACTTTGACATGAGTTTACAAATGGACAAAATGGGAGAGTGGAAGTGAGAGAACCAAACAAAAGCCCTATACCACAGCTGCTCACCACACAGAAAATGTCCTCAGCTGAGGGTGTTTACACAGCACCTCCCCAGTGCAGCTACTGAAGTTCTATCATAGCTACAAATTCTGTGCATCAGCATTTACAATGCATTTTTTCCACTGCTCAGAGATGATCCAGATAACTAACATGGGCTTTAAAAACATCACTTTTGATACTCTGATGGGTGAGTCCTCTTAAGCCTCAGGCACTATGTGATTATCAGTGTCCTGGCACAGGAACTGGCATGCACAGGCCCAAAGCGGCTCATAGAGTAACCTGTCATCCTGAGGTGACTTGTTTGTAAGTCAAGGCTTCTAATTTGTTTTCTTAAAGGCACCTGAAAGACCCAAATATCTCTGCCCATTTGTCTGCTACATTTTACAGTCACCATTTCTCAAAATAACTCCTATTTACGACATCACTAAGATTCATTATTCTGAGGATCAGACCAGAGGATTCATTAGACTTGATTTTATTTATTTCTCCCTGGAAATTTCTCAACACCTCAACTAAAAGCAGAGTGACTGTAAATAGATGCATTTAATAAGAAGATATAAACAAACTCTGACAGATTCAGTACAGCTCAGTAATTTTCCATGATGGCCCATGGGAATATGACACTGCAATTGAAAAAATACTGCAAGCAGCTCAAGCTTGCTTCTAGTCCTGTATTTCAGTTTCTATGGCAACAATCCATTGCCTGAGTGATGCCATTATACGCTGAAGCTAAAAAAAGGTGATTGCTTAACGTTCACAGTCTGCTCAGTCTTCACTGACACAAAACTGGAATTGGGGGGAAAATTAAAACAATTGAAATGGTAAAAATTGCAGCCTGGCTTTATGAACATTGTCACTCTACATTGTCTTTAGTCATTTCAGTTATCACCCTTGTCCTTCAATAAACTTCATGGATCCACCAATACCGTTATAAATTTGAGAAGAAAATAATAATCACTCAGAACAACAAAAAATGGGAAACATTCATTTTAGCTATTGCTTTAGCCCCCAAACTTAACCGAAAACTTAGTGGGCCTCCCACAGAGCCTTGAAAATATCACATCATTTTATAGAGGGAAAGGAATGACCTTACCCTTTTACTAGATGAAAAGTTACTTGTTTCATCCATGCCCCTGCTTCTCCTGTAAATAAATCTATTTATGTATATCACATAAAATTATTATTAAAATTTTCTAATTTAAAGATGCAAAATTGCAAGGTACAGATTCTTCCTCAGTACCCATGTAAATCATGTATATTCAAATCAGATAAAGAGAACTGTAGAATTAAGACTTATTCTTTTAGTATGTAATTCACACAAAATCCTAAAGATCAATCAATAGATCAATCAAACAACACACACTGTCCTTCTACTGCACTTTTATCTTGTTAATAAAGTTACCTTTCTTCTTTATCCAAAGTTTTCTTCTCTGCAGAACTGATCTTTTTTGGTGGTACAGGAGGTGTCACCTTCCTGCATATCTCTTCAATGATACGTTTATTCAATCTGCTTTGTACAGCAGCTTTCAGTAAAATTCTTTCTACTGCCGTCATTCCATCTCCGTGAGAGTACCTCGGAATTTCTGGGTGGATTAAAACATCCACATCATCCAGCCATGGGGGATAGTAAGAGTTTTGTTTTCCTGAGAGTTTGTGATGCAATTTAATCAGCAAAGACAGTATGCTCTCCTTGACTTCTAGAATGGCTGTGGTTAACTGAGGAGTTGCACCAGGTGCTGACCATTTCATCGATGTTTTGGGCCGAACCACCTGATTTGCCTCGCTGGTATTCCGATTGATGATCTCCTGAAATTTCTTTCTACGTTCTGCGACCAAACTGAACACTTGAGCTGTCCCTGAGTTCTTGGGAAAAAAATTATCGTGGTTAATTTGCAAAAATACAAGTATAAACAACACACATTTCTAAAACTACAGAAAATATTTGAAGCTAGGAAGAAAAGCATGAAATTTAAAGATTCTTCTCCACTCCCAAAATGTATTGAAAACTAGGATAACGAAATACTAAACCTTCATACTGTATTTTTGTACAAGTCTGTTATATGCAACTTCATAGAAAGCCAAGTACCCAAGGAAAATATCCATACCGAAACAAGTAACTGGTTTTACTCTAGTCTAACTTACAATTCTGTTATCCAGGTAATATTTCCTTAGTTTTTCTAGAATGGTAATAATTTCAGTATCTTTTTGTCATTTAAATGCCTTTATTCAAGTCTAGTGAGCACTGTTGCACAGTGTAATTCGTTACGTCCCACAGGTGAATATAGGTGAGCCCACACATTCCCATGAACATTGTGCTTTTTATCTGGATTTATTAGGTAAGATCCAGAAGCCACATAACCCAGTTTACCAGCAGAACTTGCTATCCAGGGCATGTGAGCATATGAGTGCAGTTACATTAATGACAGAGCCCATTTAGATCTATCTTATACTACTCTCGCTTGCAGTACCAAATTAAGGATACATATACCAAATCCACAGCAGAAAGATATTTTTCCAAGGTTTTGAACACAAAATTCAGCACACTAACATCTTACCCTCTCTTCCTCAGAAGAGATTAAGAGATATCAAATATAAAAATTCAATTCTGACAATCATCTCACCTACCTTTTTTATGGTTTAATCTATTTCATACCATGTCCCTACTTTAGATTTTGTCTATTTTTCTGACATGAACATGCAAAAGAAATATCCACTGTATTTTGCTAGATCTGGCACACAGTAATCTGAAGTACTGTATACAACAGATACAAAACCAACACTGACCCAGAGATTTTATCATCTACTGGCCCTAAATCTTTCAGGATCCCACCATTTATGTATTCCTTTGTTTTAAGAACAACAATAACAAACTGCTATTAATAATTTCAAAAACCCTTTCAATAAAGGGTTAAGCTTACCTAGACTCAAGAAAGCTTAAGACTATTCTACATCACTAAACGTTAGTAGTATCTTGGCAAGATCAAACAGGCCTAAACACAAAGCTCAAGCAGTAAGCTATCAACAGCATTTTATATTTGATAGGAAGCTTTTATTTCCAAATACATATTAAAAATGTTTTATTGCTTAAAAGTCTAAGATTACCATCAAGAACATGAAAAAAGCATGAGCCCTTGCAATATGAATTAAAGGGAAATTCAGGAAAATTAGAAGGTTCCACTGAAAGTTAAGCTGAGCACAATTAAAGCATGTTGCTAGTTAATCGCTTAGGAGAACAAACTGCACACAGATCTACCTCTCTCTGGAGGCTCTTCCGCCTTGAACTCTGGTAGATTGAGGACAAAAAAAGTCATTAAATACATCATTTGTAAGGAGGCATCATTGGAAATAACTTCTATTTCTGCTATCAGTAGATATAGGAAAAATAACTGAAGAAAAAAATATCCCGAGGAATTCATAAAAACAGTAAGAAAACTAACAAAAATGCCAACATAGGCAATGGCTTAAACTAACCTAGAGAATCTGGTATTTGTATCTACTTACTTGAGATGAAGCTAAACCATCAGAACTTGTACTTGCAGGTGGCTCTCTCTTCACCTCAGGAGCAGTTTCTGGCACTCTTACTCGGACATAGTTAATGAAGTGACGCATGTTAGAAACCAAATTACTACCTGGAAACCAACTATCGTGGCAACGCTCTTGTCCACCTGCAGCCTCCTAAAACAATTAAGAAAACTGTGGTATACTTTCTCTTATTGAATCTCTCGTATTAAAATGATCCCTGCGGCTTTTGAAACTCTCTTACAGAGTCCATAATATCTCCATGAGATAGGAACAGCATGCTGAACATTATGTAGCTCAAGAAAGCTAATACACCTTTTAAAAATTTTGATAACTGATGTGAGTCCCGTGAGGACCACAGGGCTGATAAATACATGGGTCTACGTATTTAATTGAATATAGTCAAATACAGCCATTGGTGCTAGCTAGCAGAAGTAAAAGGAACTCCAGAGAGTAATTCTAAGTTGTACAATCGAAGATTAATATAAAAAATCAGAACTATACAGAAGGCAATCTCTGGAAAAAAATGTGGCAAATTCTTAGTCAAAAAGCAGCGTTGATGAGTTAAAAAACTATTGGAACAGAAGGGAATCTGAAAACACAAAAATAATGGCTCTTTACATTCAAATATCATTAAAAGTAGAGTTAAAATTCTGACTTATTCACACATTTATGAAGATATAGAACTGTAGCAATAAAATGCTCAGGGTTTCAGGTGAAAATTTAGAGATTTTTAGACTTAATGATTTAAATTTTTTTTGCACAATTTCTAGTACTAATTTACACAGTGGTAAAGATCTAATCAATCTGTGTTGTCAGTCTACATATACAGAAACTGCTGAAAAACATAACAAGATACCATACTCTTCCTCACAACAGTATGTTTTTGTTGTTTTTATTAGTTGTTCCCCATATAAGTTAATAAAGATGCTTTATTCTAACTACTATGGTAAAATCTAATTTTAAAGAATACTGAATCATTAAAAAATACCTCTGTATTTTGAAGAAAATGATGGCATTTATTCTTACCTCTTCATCTGATTCTTGTTCAGGAGAATTTTCCAACCCCAGCTCAATCAAATATAAAACCATGCAAAGCACATGCTCTGATAAATTCTGATGATCCATTAATATCTAGGTAGGAAAAGAGACATATCATAGAAGATTAAGGCTTCAGTACAGCTAAACTTAAGAAAGAGTGTTCTGGATAATACATTTTGGACTCTTCAGTTTGTGTGGATTTTTTGTTTGTTTTAAATTTGATTAAAAATTATTTTGAAAATAAGAAAAAACCAAACCTTTGATCATCACCACAAATGCAAAATTTGATTTTATGTCTTTCCAGTCAAACAAATTTGTACCTTAAAGCTATTACTAGTTCAAGCTGTGATTTACTTTAACACCAGAGTGACAGGTACAGCTGCACAGACACCACTACTGCCAATTACATGCAAAAAGCTGCTCCCAGCCTTCCCTCCCCTTTTCATGTCATCAATCACCAAAGGCCTCACGAGGTCCTAGTCCTATCAGTGATGGGAATACCACAAAGGTTAACATCAATTTAGCTCATAACCACCTTCACATAATATTTTTTAATTAAAAATAATAAAAGACCTTATCTTTAAATTAATAAATGCCCATATCTTTCTTCCAACACAGCTTTCAATGCATTGAGAGGAAGAACCAGTACTGCTAAAATTAAAAAGCAGGACAACTTTCCTCTTGAGAATAGTCTGAACTAAAGGAAAGAAAAAATGCAAGTTACCAAAAAGGTGGGTGAGAAAATATGTTTAAAATTTCATTGCAGACAGGCAATTATACAAATTAGTATTATTAGCGTGCAACCTAGTAAAGTTTTAAATATGACTTGGTTTTGAATGGATGAATTTTCTAAGTAGATTAAGCCATTAGAAACATCAGAGACACAGAGTTCTTAAAAATAATATTGTTTTACAATATTAAAGTGACTGAGGAGCGGATTTAATCAAGCCCAAACAAATCTGAGCTGATAGAGGTTATTTAATTAAAAAGAGGACTCAGTGTTCTGTTAATATGAAGAGCACATGTAATTGTAGCAGTTGGAATCAAAAGTCATATTGACCAATGCTTCTGAAAAGTAACATCACCAAATACAGCTTACTGTTTTTCCACAGCCAGTCTCAAAATCCAAGAGATATAATAAAGGCTGTCATGAACTGGCAAAATTTCACAAAGAGAGCAGGCACTAATTAAGCCAACCTACAAAATCAACCATTATGTATTTTCCACCATCCATAAATCTGGTAGGAAAGTGTTTGGTATTCCAGCTAAAACGGCAACCCAGTAATGGCTAAGATTCTCAAGATTTAAGTCCTTGAGGGTTCTTAATGGACTAAGAGAAAAAGAGGCCAAAGACACCCAAGCAAGACAGTAGAAGATGGTGCATTTCTTCCCTATAGTCTCCATTTTTGTTCCATGTCAAAACATTGTATGACCTTCTGTGTACTCCCAAGCTCTCCTTTCTTTCACCAGCTTTCCTGTAGTACAACAGATCTTTTCTATTCAACAGAAATTTAACAGTGAAATAAAATATGAGTTTTAGGTAAGCTGGGAGTCCTTAGAAGAGCACAAAAGGAAAAGTCTGCCCAGGAAAGACGTTACTCAAACAAAGCAATTTTTGTAGTCCCTCATCTGTCTCTGCAGCATGCTGCTTTGAAAACACTTTCTAAGTACAGATTCAAAGTCCATTTTCTGATGAATGGACTCTTCAAAACTCCTTGCTTCTCTTGAAGACAGCAGCAAACTATCAAAGATAAAACCAAACATAACTTAAAGACATCAATTAACCTTGAAAAACAGTTGCTATAACATTATCAAAAGTCAGAATATATTTGGGAAATGATGTTAGAAAGAACTGCAGTTATGAGACTTACTCGACATTGAGAATTTAAAGCCATTAAAGTTGTGTATTTTTGAGCCACTGCTGACGCCTTAAAATTCTGCAATAGGAGCCAGAGGAACAACACTCATGCCACTGTGCTCCCTGAAACCATCGTGGAAGAACAATCTGAATGGCACCTCTGATGGTTAATACTGTGTTCCTCAAAGTAGAACAGGATCTTTCATCCCCTTGGGTACTGACTTAGTGTGTGTATATATGTAACAATCATCCATGAAATAATCAAAGTGGTAGGAAAAAAACTCATACTAGACTTGAAAAATAAAACCAAAACCAAAACTATTATATAAAATGGGACCTGACTACTCCAAATAAACTTGAAAAAATCATGCTTCTAAGAACTTCTGTAAAAAACGTGGAAGTGAACCAATGCACTTAATGCAAATCATGACTGTACCTTGTAAAGAAGTGTGAAGAGCACAATGTGCAGAGTTTTACAGTGCAAAAGCTTTATGAGACCTCTGTAACTTGGGTGTAGTGGTGTTCTCTTCTTGTAAGGAGGCCATGGGTTCCCAGGGAATTTGCCACTTTGCTTTAAGCTGTTGAAACAAATGTTAAATGTTGAAACCACTGTTAAACACTGCAATAACGTAGAAACCTGCCACTGCTATAGATAAACTTTGCTTTGTGTACCTAAGAGTAAACTAAATATAAATAGATAAGACTTCTTCAAGTAAGTTGTAAATAATTTTTAAACAATATCTTTGGTTGAGTATTTTATCTGCGATGACATTCACTACTTTGTCTGTGGCCCTTCTGGTGTTTTTTTCAACATTCATGGAAGAGTAACAGACTAAGATAACCAAAACTCTGACACTGCTTGTTATAGTCTATTTACTCAAGAACAAATCTGGGGCTTGACAACACTGATAAAATGATTAGCATTATCAGGCAGTGAAAACAAAAAAATTGTTGTGGAATGAGCAAGAGCATGATGTTGCATTTCTAAAACTGATCCAACTTACAATGCTGTGTATCTGTCCATTGCAGACTGCACATCTCTGCGGTAAACTGTTCGAAGTATTACCATGACAGGGTCAAATTCCTTATCCCAAACTTCAGCTGTTGTTTAAAAGAAATTACATGTTAACATTCTCTTTAAAGGCCTGAGCACTTATTTTAGATTCTCTCCTTAACAAGCTTTAATTATGTCACTTCTATTATATCATTTTTCCCGGCAAACTACAGCAATTTATAATAATTCTTACTAATAATACTTTCTATACTAATAACTACCACCCTTTATCAAACTAGAAAAACATTTTCTGCAAAGTTTTAGTTGGTTTCAAAAATAAAAAAATAACATTCTATTAAGCAACCCCAAAAACATCATTTCTGTATGCAACTTGTTTTGCTCTTTCTCATTTCCAACTACTTGTGAGAAAAGGCTTACATTATTTTTCACTTCGTACATGATGAGCCCAAGCCTCTTGAAAGTAGGAAGTAAAGACCGTGGAGCTGCTAGCAGATGTGTGATATTTTACTATTAAGTGTAGTGAAAAAAATTGCTGCAACAACACAATTTCTTGTTCAGTATCAAAAATGGTCAAGCTTTGTATCAAATGATATTTGTGACCAATCATTTACAAACATGCCTTTGTTTTATAACTAGTATCATGCATTATTTCAGCATTAAAATCTTAGTTACATCCATTTAATTTAGTAGCTGTAAAGTAACATCCAGAGTGGCTGCTCAGAGCAATCACAAACAGAAAAGTCTAAACAGTCTATAAAAATATCCCATTTGATGGCCTATTTTTTTTCTATTAACAAGTTATTAAAAACCAAAACTAAGTTCCAATCTGAAGCCAAATGAAGACATTAATTCTGTGAATTGTTTTGAAGTGCTTAGCTCTCATAACACACAAAAATGAAGGCAAGATTCAATGACCCCAAAACGAGGAAGAAACCCAGTGGATACAGAATTTTAGCTCCACCAGCAGGCGTAACATAACACAAATGCTTGACAACATTCTTCAAAGTTTCCACAGGCAGAAATAAGCAGCTTTACCACATTTCTGAGATTGATTTTCCCCAGGCAGGAAGACAAGTGTCTATACTCACACCTAGTGGTCGATCCTCTATATATTAACCCCTGCTAAGGCTAACAGTTCTACACATATCCCCATAGACTGCTGAGGGAGAATTTCCATTATGTATTAAATAAAATCAAATTTAGCTTGTGAAAAAAATCCACATTTCTTCTGAACAGAATTTAGTATTGAAGTCTGAAACACACACCAAGCTTGTTTGGGCTGCTAATGCTTAATGAGAAAAAAGGACTGAGTGAGTCATACAGTGAATATTGGAAATGCACATACAGCTCATCTTCAGCACACAAATTTACAGTGTGTAGAAAGAACCTGGCTCTGGAAGTTGGTTTCGGTTGGTTTTGTTTTTTTAAATGATGGTTAATGGAAGCAAAATCTAGGGATCTGTGAACATAAAGTAGATTCCACCCCCTCAAATTTAGGGAAACAAGGGATTAGAGGATTAGAGGGAATTGATCTGATCATGACTTGCTTTAACTATGACAGGCCATAAACTACAATTCTTAAAGCAAAGGGTTTGAGAACCTAAATAAACTTACAGGGAATATGAACATTTAAGAGGATAAAGAAAGCCATGTCAGCTTTTATTCCTGCAGAAGATTTTTCAGCTTTTATTACTTTAAGAAAAAGGGGATCTATATAGTGTCATAAATCACTTCATTGTTCAATGCTCTAGGTGAGATACTTAAAGACAGTTTACCTCTGGAAAAATAGTTTACCTAAGTTGAAAAAAATACCCAAACTATATACGAAAAACTCCAAACACTAATCTAGCATTAGATTCCCTAAATATGAAGTGCTATAATTAAAAACAGCATAATCCATCTCTTTTTCCTTCACATTGTGTAATGAAAATGACAAACATGTAATGAGCTCCAGAAACAGGACAGGACATAAGGAAATGTAGTTTATGTAACATTAAAATTATTTTAGATACAGGGGTGTTAAGCTGCCTAATTACACATCAAAGAACCAAGATGACTCAAAACTCTGGCTTCACAAAATTATTTCACTAGTTGTTAGTTTGTATAAAAGAGCTTTATTGACATTTCAATCTCCCAGTACAAAAACTGGCAAACAATTACAAATTATTACAGTACTGGTACCTCCATTAACCACTACTCCCCCCAAAAAATCCATGAAACCAAATGGTTTCAAAATTGCCAGACTCTAACCTTCCCAGTTCTCAAGGGAGGTATGTGGGGCAGGAAGGAGTTAATATCTCTTCAGCTTTGCCATTAGCCTGAAGCACAACCAGAGCACATGGAGCATTTCAGATTTCTACAGGCTTATCTGCTTAGTGACATGACACAGTAATGGAACACTGAGTTCTTAAATTATTTCTCTCCTTTGATATACCAGTGCTGTGTTGAGTCCAATTTAGATGACAAGCCGGTCAGGGAAAGAAACTTGTCATTTTTGCACTGTATGCATTGTAGAATTACAGAACAATATTCTATAATAAGTCTAGCCTGAACTTTTTTCTAGGCCCTCACTACTGACAGCAAAAAATGTTACAGGATACTAATACAGTTAAGCAACATAAAATGAAGAATTATGTATCATGGTATCTTTAACAGTCAAAAGGTGGAGAAGTTCAAAGAAAGTATCTTTGACATTTCACTAGTGCAAACAGTTCTAAATTCTACTAAATATACATAAAATTTATTTAAATCATAGGAATAATTAAGTATGCAGATCAGTAAAATACAAATGAGATAATTTCTTATTTCTATATTTTCCTTTGCTTTCTGAAGATACCTGATTAGTATGAGAAGCTCATTTTCACTCTAGATCAAAATCAGTTTATTTAAGACTACTGATAATCTTTGCAATGGTCTTAAATAAGCAACAGACAATAATGAAAAAGTCAAGTTTTGTGGGGTTTTGGTGGCTGAGGTAGGTTTGGCTTTTTCATGGGGAGGATGGGGGGCAGTTTTCAACACTGGGTTGGGTAGGTTGGGTTTGCTTTTTGGGTTTTTTAAGGAAAAAAAGCCCACTCCAACAAAACCAAACAAACCCCGGTTAGCCATCTTACCAATGACTATGTTGCAAGAGAACGCTGGTTACCGTACCTTTAGGTGTGTACATTCCTTGTTGCATGGAACCTCCAGGTTCAAAAACAGGGGCTTTAAAGTCAGCAACTGCTGACAGGACTGATTCAAAGCTTAAGCTTCCTGGAATAATACCACTTTTAGGATTAGGGTTTTCTGGAATGTAATGCTTATGTTAAGGAAAGCAAAGTTAATTTAGTTGCAGGACACAGAATTTCCCTCCCCTCTTGGTAATTTCCATCAGTCATTTCTGACCACATCTCAGCAGTGCTCTGTGCTTACCACAAGAGGTCTGTATGCTCCAGCTGCTAAGAAGAGTAACTGTTACTGAAGAGAATCTAAGCCACCCAGCTAGGAGGTTAAACTTTTTGTAAGACTTGCTACGTATTTGGCTCAAGCTGTCAGTACTTCATGAGAAATAGAAACCACTACCTGTAGTGTATATAAAGCTTCTGTGATTGTCTTTAGTTACAAACACTTTGTCTCTTTGTCTCTCTTCATAGGGAGAATATTTTGCATTTTCCAAAATATTCCATTTTCCAAAATATTCAAAAAAATCCAAGTGCAGAAAAAGCAAGAAAATAGTTCAGGATCCATAAACACAATAAATAATTCTGCATCTTGGATTCCATAGTTCTCATTTTTTTGTAGCAATACTTAACTGAACTATTGACATTACCCTAAAACACAAGCAGCACTTAGAAGTAAGTAAACTTCTGCTCAGTGATAAATGATTGCTTATATATATGATTCACTTATTTTACATAATTAAGTAATTTATTTAAGTGAACTGTTCTAAGTAGCCACTTATTTTATGTACTTGACTGAGTTACTAGAGCATATCATAATAATAATTCTTATTATGCATTTGTTAGTCTCAATCTCATCCTTTCCTATCTTTGTATTCGTAATATTTTTGCTCATTGCCCATGCCTGGATTGCAAGCTCTTGTATGCAACCACAATAAGCTATTTAATTTGCCTACACAGCCCAAGAGTGACAGCAGGAAAACCTGCATATTTATAGTCAGCTGTCCAGGGACATGAACCCTATGCCTGTGCAGAAGGACTTCTTAGAGTTTGCTGTTCTTTCCCCATACCCGGTGCACTTCACTCTAACGTCAAAGCAACATGCAGAATTGCTATTATTTGCCTTTTCAGCTGTTGATAGCAAAAGCCAATATAATGTAGAATGTCTGCTTTTTATATTGTCATCAACTTAGCAAAAATCAAAGGCTCAAATCCAGACAAATGTGATGCTTTGCTAAACTTTCTACAACTTCATTGGAAAATACACATTTTACACCTAAGAGAATTCTAAAGACCAGTACAGCATTTTGTATCAAAACTAATTTAAACTATTAAAAAGTATTGCATTTATTGTACAAAAAACCAAAATTGGAGCCATTGCTAGTAAGTATATACAGTGTATACTGTGTGTATAGATACATATATATATATATATATATATATATAGTAAGTATATACAAAAACACACCTTCACACAGTTTTTTTAATTATGTAACCTAAAAACATATCCTTCAAGCCTCACTACTATCCAGGCACCTGTCATTCTCATTCAGACACATTAGTGAATATATTCCAAGGATATGAGATCCAATAATGAACTGTGTGTCCTGTCATTCATACACAGCTGGGCTACCATCTCTGCTCTGAGGATCTCATCATCTGTCATTCCTAGAACAATGAAATGTAAAAAGCTGTTAAAACAGCACAATTTTAAGACACACATTCAGTTTTCATTTGGCATTAAAAGCATGTCAAACATGATACAAATTAATATTAAGTAATGATACAGTGCCTTAAAAATACAGGGGGGAAAAAAGGGGGGCGTGCAAATATTATGAAAGGCATAATCTCAATCAGAAAATGCCAGTATAAACTCAAATTTCTGTCTTTCTGGAAAAGATACAGAATCTTCATGTCATCACCTACACAAATCACCCACTTCTATTAAAGCCATATTTCTCCATTTTTATGTATGGTATCTATTTCTATTTCATAAGGGATTAAAATACATTAACTGGCAAAGATGAAACTGAGTACTGAATGCTTTAAGTTACTATACGGTTAAACAGCTTTAAAGCACCTACTAAGTGTTGAATACAAATGAAGGGGTAATCATGTTATTTACATAGAGATATTCCTAAAGTACTGACTCTTACCTAAGTGTAAACGAAGACTTAACAAAAGGACCAAAAATGTTAAGGCTCCTTCCAGCATGGACCTTTCATGCTCTGAGTCAAGAACTGTATTTTGATGCTGTGATGCCATTGTTAACAGATCTACCACCTTAAATCTACACAACAAACAGGAAAGTCAGAAACAATGATTAAACATTCTCCAACATTAAAACACCAATGTGAAAACGTAGTGATAAGCTCAGGATAGCCCTCACAACAACCTAAAATGAAATACAAAAGCCCAAATGAAAACCCAAAGTACAAACAAACATACATGAAAACCCTCTTGTTTTGGAATTTCAGTTTTTATTTAACTATCAATGGAATGTGCTACAGTGATATTCACCCCACATGAAAACACCTTATATTTATCAACATATAAAAACTAATGCATACTAATTGGTGTTCAAACCCTGATTTTTTTCTAGAAAAGTAAACATTCTGTGTCTCTTACTACTTCTTCAGGATAGAATATCCTAGCATATGAACATGTACAAAATTTCAAAAATCCTAAAGATGCTCAGAAAACAAATATCTTCACTAGTGCCCTGTAAATCAAAAGCCAATGCTGTTTAAAATCAAGAGATTGCTGTTTCAGTAGAGGCCTTAGGTGTTATTTTTGGCTAGGCAGAGTTGTACCACTGATGATATGTATCAGATATGCAATTTTTCTGTTACACGCTATAAATTAGCACAACAGCCAGCACAACATTGAACAAGAGCATTCATCTTTTGGTCCTACCTTTCAAAAACAGATGAAATAAAATAATCTGGGTCCAGTCTAGAGGCACAGACCTGTGGAGAGATAGCAAATTAATTTTATTAAATTAATTCTATTCACTAGTTTGTAGGTAAATAATATTAGCTTGGCTTCTCAGAAAACATAACTTACTTGCAGCAGATAAATGTCAGGATCAATCATTGAATTGCAGAAATGAGACTGCACGTAAGTCATGGCCTGTCCTTTAATTTGTAGACCATTTCTAACCCACATATTGCTGTGAATTTCAGAAAGACTTGCCTGTTCAGGGAACATAAAAAGTTATAAACATTTCAGGGATGTTCAGCTACTCAGATCAATGTTAGCAGATCATCAGTATGTTATCACAGAAAAATAGAAATCATATAACAGTTTGAACTGGAAGAGACCCTAAAGATTTCCAACCCTTATGCCATGGGCAAGGACACTTCCCAGGTGCTTAAAGCCAGTTTGCTTAAAGCCCTGTTCACCCTAGTCTTGAACACTTCCAGGAATGGGGTATCCTTGACTTTTCTGGGCAACCTGTTCCAGCGTCTCACCACCTTCACAGCAAAGAATGTCTTTGTGATATCTCATCTAAACTACTCTCTTTCAGCTTAAAGCCATTGCCCCTTGTCCTGTCACTACATGTCATTGTAAGAAGTCCCCCTAGGGCATTATTGGAGAGTCACAGAATAGTTTTGGTGGGAAGAGGCCTTTAAAAGTCATCTAGCCCAATCCCCCTGCAATGATCAGAGGCATCTTCAACTAGATCAGGTTGTTCAGAGCCCCATCCAATCTAACCTGGGATGCTCCCAGGGATGGAGCATCTACCACTTCCATGGACAACCTGCTCCAGTGTTGTACCACCCTCATAGCAAAAAAGGTACTACAGCTAATCTAAACCAACACTACTGCAGTTTAAACCCACTAACCTTCTATTGCAACAGGTCCTGCTAAAAAGTTTGCCCCCAGCTCTCTTGTAGGCCCCTGCAGAAGGGTACTCTAAGGTCTCCCCAGAGCCTTCTCTTCTCCAGGGGGAACAATAATTCTCTCAGTCTGCCTTCATAACAGAGGTGCTCCAGCCCTCTCATCATTTGATTCACTATCATTACACATATACATACATACATACTACAACTTTACAGACTTTTTTATACTAATTTATTTCTAGAGAGTAAAAGATAAAAAGAACCACTGCAAGTTTATGAAACAGATACCATACTTTCATATGAGAGCATATTTCAGACAACGAAAATAATCAAAGAAAAATGATGTGATTTATACATGTAGTTACTCCTTAAAATCTTGAAACTAACACAAAATGAAGGCATTGCACTACCAAAATGAACCAAAAATTAAGGCATCATGATTAAAAAGGGATTAGATATAAAAACAGTGATTACAAATATTACTCACTGCCACTTATGCACAAGTCCAAATTTGCAAATAAAAATGGTGTGCATCCATTCTGGAACTCACTCTCAATTTAAAACACAAAATTTCCAGATTTGGATTTCTTGTCAACCTGCACTCCATTCTGTTCACATTACAATTCTATGTTTTCAGGGGATTGGTTCATCCTACCATTTTCAAAGAGCTATAGTGAATACCATTATTATGTGCTTCTCGGAGTATGACAACTAATGTCCCATTTTTAATTTTGGAAATAGGAAGGGGGAAAAAAATATACCCTAACTACTCAGTATATTGTAGTTATTATTGTCACATATCGCTTATTTTTACATTCCACAATTAAGACATACTTCCTATTGTTAAGTTAGAAGTCTGCCCATACCTGAATCTGAAGTGGGTGAATCATGAGTTTCATCAGCATCTCCTGATCTGGGAGGATAGTATCCAGATCTAGTTCTTGGCATTTAACAGCCTAGAAACAAAAACAAGCATATGCTGTATTGAATGATTACATTCAACAGGGAATTTCCATCTTCTGTGAAATTACAGCATGTGCTTACCTTACTTAAAAACATGGCAAAGTAACGGTGCAGTGGCAAATGAAAAGTAACTTGGTTAGGTGCTGGCTGAAAGTAAAATAAAGGTATTTAATATAATATATTGAAAAAAACAAACATACAAGTATCTTTGGCACAACCATCAAGGACAGTATTTTATAAGTCTTCATTAGATGGACTTACTTTCCACTAACATAGCAGTACTTCATTCCCTTGTCTCTCTGATTATTCAGAAGTTTCCCTCAGACAGGGAAAGCATTGCTTTTAAAACTCACAGCTTAAGCTTGCACCAGCAAATCTAAATCACCAAGACTACAGAAAAAAAGGGTCCCAGGACATAACATTTTAAGTATTAACTACAAACTCTAATTTCAGCAAGGCAATCCGTTTTGATCACTAACTTGAATAGTCAAATTAAGGAGAGGGGGCTGGGTGTAGGGAGTGTGTCAACTTTTAAATTTAACCAGATTTTCACAGTGTTTTGCTTAAATTCACTAAGGATACTTACCTCATCTACAAAGTTGATAGCATCAAACCAGTCTTGAAGTGCTTCAAGGCAATATCTGACAACATTGCGTGTGTATTCTTGTGTTTCCTGCAGTTAAGAGAAACCAGCACACTTATATGAGCCAAAACAGTTTTAAGTGCCATTGTTTTCCTACTACAAATAAATACAATTATTTCAAGAATATTTTTACAGTACACAGAATCATCAAGGTTGGAAAAGACCTCTGAGATCATTGACTGAACAATATGGTATCAACTAAACCACAGCACTAAGTGCCAGGTCCAGTTGTTTCTTGAACACTTTCAGGGATTGGGACTCCACTCCACTACTCCTGGATAGCCCACTCCAATGCTTAACCACTCTTTTCATGAAGAAATTCTTCCTGTTGCCCAACCTGAATCTCCTCTGCTGCAGCTTGATGCCATTTTCTCTTGTCCTGTTGCTGGTTACCTGTCAGAAGAGGCAAACTCCCACCTGGCTACACCCTCCTTACAGGGAGTTATAGAGAATGATAAGGTCACCCCTGAGCCTTCTCTTCTCCAGGCTGAACAACCCCAGCTCCCTCAGATGCTCCTCACAGGACTCACTCTCTAGGTAGCCCCAGGGCCTACTGTTGTTTAATTTACTTTTACCCATAACTTAGAGCTGTAAGCATAAAAGAAAGTCTTTCCATGTAACCAAAAAGGCTTGTAGGCTAATGGCCTACAAGTTCTATCTACTTAAAAGGTCCTTACAGTTGGCTAACACAACACACCCTAAATGATATGCTACCACAATACTGCATAGATTTCAATGGTAAGCAAACCTTGTTATGATTGTATGATGTAACTGTGTAACAATGCCATAAAACTACACTATATTTCAGCTTAAATCATGTTTCAGCACTAGAGGTGTACATTGCCTTTCAGGGGAGAAGCAGTGGTGTGCAAGAAGAAGCAGAAAAGAAGCTAGCTAAATCAAATTGCTCTGTGATCAGCAGAACTTGCAAAGCCTCTTTTCTTAACAGATTTTTCCCTTAATCTTCACTTCACCCTAAACACAGCCTCCAGACTTGCCTCACACTCTCAGGATATCCAATGACACACTTCTCAAAAGGCAGCAGTGCTCAGGCCAGCCAAAAGTTGTGCAAGTGGCAACTATTTCAGTCAGGGACCTTTTCTCATCAGGAAATACAACAGCCACACTCCCATCCTGTTGCCCCACACTCTATGAAGGACAGGCTCTGCTGGCTTTCCCTGCCCTGTGAGACGAGCTTCCAACCCACCAGGTTTCACTAAGTACAACAACTATGCTATGATTTCTCTAGCACTTTCAGATTTATTGATAATGACCAAAAGGCTCAAACATGTGGCTGAAGACATGAATAACAAGACAACTGATGGATGAACTTCTTAAGTAAAAGACCATCCCATCCCTAAGCAAAAATGAAAGGAACACTTCAAACAGCCAAAAGCTGTAATTCGGTTTTCAAAAACCAACTTAGACTTGTAAATTGACAAATTCTTAATGTATCAGTGTAATTTACATCACAAAAAGACTTTTACAACTGCCTGATTCAAACTGTTCTAAAATCACACGGACTGCTTGCACCAGTTTCTCAGTGTGCAGTTCAATCCAGTCATTACTGCCTCAATGACACTAATAATTATCTTAATAAGCTAATTTTGAATACAAGGATTTATTTCACAGAAAAACAGTAAAAAGTATTTTTCATATGTTGGTATTCCTAAAAGCTAATGGATTCTATTTTTGCTGCAACTTAATATATTAATTTACAGTCTAGCAAATAGCAACAATCTTTGCTCTAGTTTGGAGACCATTTGATGTCAGAACCGAAGAGGTTTTCACCTCAAATTGATAGGAGAACCACACAAACCCGTAAATTACTCCATCTCCCATCCTAATGAAGTGTCTACTCACAGACACAGCCAACATTAGAATCACATTAGGATGACTTATGTATATCCATTCCCACTGAACAAAGGCAGAATGACTCAGAGACATTTATCAAGTTCTTCATTAGATTAGAAGTTATTCCATATGTACAGTCATATGAAATGACTGCACACATCCTGAACTTCTAGTCCCAGTACTGGAGACAATAAATTATGTACAAGCATGAATTCTACACTCACTATACACAGAATCCAAGCTGATTGCAGTTTTATGTTATTTAAATAGACAAAGACAGCCAAACCAAAGTCCTTTCAAACACAAAAGACAGTCTTTTCAAGTTTGAGAATTCTAGAATAAGTTGTGAATAAAACTAAGAACCATGACAGGGAAATGTTAGCCTTACCCTAACTTTGCAGTGTGACAGCAGACCCCACATTGGCTGGGCACAGGCTTCCAGCTCAGCAGCAAAGGCAGCATAGTATGTCTGTGATTCAAACTCCACGTGCTCATTTAACTCCCGTTTATTTAAATTCATACCTTCAGAGATTTAAGCAGAGTTATACAACCCAAGATTTAAACAGGGATAAATGGAATGCAGTCTTTTTAGTATTATGCATTTACACACATGTAAAAGCAACTCCATAAAGTGTAATAATCTATTTTATCTAGTGGAAGAATACCTGATAAAACAAAGTTTGAACAGAAATATACCAGAAAAGATAAAAGACTGGCTAATAACTGCAGTCCGTGCTGTTCAGGGGACATGAACTTCTACTTTGATTGTTATTCAGTCAATTAGAACATCTGAATGCTGGTTGTCTTTCTAAGCAAAACATTTATCAGCACTGAGATACACAGTCTTAAAATATTTTTTAATATAATCAAGAAAGTTTTATTTACAGCAACACTTCGGAAAAAGGTCCAGATTTATGAGATTAATTTCCTGTATATTTAAATTTATAACTTCACCAGTAAAACAGTTTGGTTTACTGTTGTGATCTGTACTTTAAGTACAACCTCTGAATTCTTGCACCATAGATCTCAGTTGACTAAGTGTGATGTGATTGCTCTTCAACTACTTCACTCAAAAAAAAGATCCATTAGATGATTTTTGTAATCTGTTTTCTAGAATATACTGTTCTCTTCAAGAAATACAATCCTGGGGGAATGCTAATAGATTAAATATATACATACAGCACTGTAGGGATTTTGCTACAGTCAACACTATCTGCCTTAACATCCTTGTATTAGTACTGATTATAAAAGTCACATACCTTGAAAAAATGATACAAAATTCATCCATGTTACCAAAAGACCATGATCTTCCAAAAATTTCTTTGCCACACTTTGGTGTGAAAGTATGTTTATGAAATCACTAACCAGGGGCCAGTAAGTGTTATTCTTCAGTAGTGCTTCCCCGCAATTCACCACAACATGTAAACTATTCTCTTCATCTAGAGTCAAAAAAATAAAAAAACAAAACAAAAAGAGAAGACAAAATAATTTCTTTAATTTATTAATAAAGTTACAAAAGAATGCAAAAATACCCATTAGGATGTACTGTAATGCTGGGGTCAGACACACATATAGAAAACTGCAGAAAAATGAAATGGTTCTTTCGTGAGGCTGTTTTTTCATCATGGATTGACCTACACAGAACCCACTTAGCAAGAGTCACTTAAACTTTGAGCAGTATCACAACCTCTGGAAAGTAGCACATTAGGAAAACCATCACAGCTATGGCTCTTCCAATATTTTTAATTATTAAAAAACCAAACAATAAAATTCCTATTACAAACACCTGAATTCTACTTCGAATCTGACATAACCCCAGTGAGCAAGGTACCTTACAGCATTCAAGAAGAAATCTGGTGATCAAAACCTACACTGCCATGTTGAGTCTGAAAAAAGCAGAGCAAAACATTTCTACTCTGAATTTGGGACAGAGGGTTTATGCAGCCTGTCCAAGATTGGGGCAGGAGGTTTCTAGAAGAGGAGGATAACAAATTGAAGGGGAGGGAGTGTTTCTTTCCCTCCCACCCCAAATCACAGAAGTTCATCCTCTACATCTGTCAAATAAATCTCTTTGTTTCCTTTTCAGAAGAGAGACTCCTGGAAAGATCAGAACGGAAACAGAATTGGTTCTGGATTCACGATCCAAGTGAAACAACTTCCAGTACCCATGTCAGTTAATATTCTATTTCAACAGAAAGAAGAACAGAAAAACACTTATTAGGAGACTCCAATCTCTGGATGATGAGGTAAACTTGTATGTAGAGTGGTTCTTCTTGGCCTGTCCAAGAACAGGGTAACATCTCTGACTGAATCTGCTGAAGGATTTTGCAAAGGACCAACAATTACACCTATCCCAGTATAGATGAGACAAACCCTAAGTTACTTCAAATGGACACTGGCATTGCCTCTAATTCAGAGTACTCTACAAGCTAGGGTTAATGCAAGGCCACTTAAGAGATTTTCAAGGGATAAATCATTACCAAAATGTTTTCCTTGGGGCTATAAATAAAATCCTTTTCCCACTTAAAGTTCATTATGAGGAAAGTGCTGATAGAGAGGGAAAAACTCTCTACGAATGTATGGACATAAATCTCCTTAGGGAGCCAGTTTATGTATCTATGTTTCTACCCCTCATCCTTTCACACTAAGTGTGAGACAAGTAAGCTGAGTTAGTAACACTTACTAAGTTGGTATCAACACAGGCCAACTGTTTCATTAAAACAGTTTGTCCACAAATACCCTTAGTGAACTGTACATTTTAAACAGCTGTCAGCTGTTCCAAAGACAATTAGGATCTGTGAGCAATGCAAATTAAACATGCTGTAGCACAGACAAGTCCTGCTCCATGTTTTCCTTGCTCCTCTCAAACATGCTTTCTCCACCTATCCATTGGCTGGATTTGTAAATTTTCTCTCATTCAGATACTAAAAACACATTGTTTACAGTAGCTGCACAAACAAAATTCTTCTTAATTTATATCACCAGCATAGACTTCACACTATTTCCAGCATTATAAAAGATAACTTGAACTAAACACAAGATACAAGCCCAAAGAACTTCAAAAGAAGGCCATTGAGAATATGAGAGGGCAAAACCCCAATAACAAATTTTATTATTTCTTTTCTGTCCACTTACAGTATGCCCAACCCCTCATATATAAAGCAGTGAGGGGAAAATGTTGAGAAAACACTGAAAAGAGCCAGACATATCCCAGAGGTGGACTTGGCAGTACTAGGTTTACTGTTGGACCCAACGACCAACATAAAAGTTCCTATAATTCTATAATGGTATCTTAGCTTAGAGAAATCACTGGTGCTGGGAAAAGAGTAATAGAACAGTAGAATAACTGCTCCAAGGGTAAGTCTTTTCTCACACATCTATCTCAAATATATCTAACAATATTTAGCTTACCAGCTCCAGTTTACATCCATTAATTACCAAGAAGAGTCTTCAGAAAATGACTAATCATAGTCACAGCCTTTTTATGCTGTACTGCAATTCTGACCCATTACAGAACCTTACCACCATGCTAGCAACATTCCATACTGACCAAAAAGTAACATTCAAAAGATGGTTAGAAATAGTTTTAAATTACATTCCACCAATATGGTATTTATTTAACAAAAATCACCTGATATACAAACCGTTAAATATTCAGCATTTCCTTTTAATATTGTAACACAGTCTATGTAGGGCAACAGAAAAAGTTTTCATATTGAAGTGCTGCTGAATGAGGACACTCTTGATAGCTAGATGAGTGAGGATTTCCCATTTCTGCACAAGTCATTTTGGCTTAGGTTATACATAGACTGACTCTGTGACAAGAACACTTTGGGAAAAAAAATACAATTTCATGCAGAAGTTTGTGATACTTATTTAGCAGCAGCACTCAGCCTGTCTAGGGGGTACTTTCAGATTCAAACTAGGATAAAGAGGGCTGAGAGGTCTCCAGTCTGTTAGGCACATAAGAGTGTGAATGACAGAAGTCAGAAAGATTCAATTGTGCCATTTTCATATACGGACAGGTAAGACAAGGAGGGTGAAAATAGAACAGCTGTTTTCACAAAAGAAGTTATACAGTCTACAATAGAACAAATTCAAACTGCCACTTTGTCCAACAAAAGGTTGATCAAATTGCTATATTGACAAACCATTAAATTATTCTCCTCTAATTATATCAAGGCAATCACAAGTTTTAAAAATTAAAACAATTTTAAATACTGCAGATAGCTTGTGAAATTCTTTAAAAATATTTTTTAAATTCATATGGGTCCCAATTTATGTATATAATTTTTCATTCAAATAGTTGCTTATGCACTTCACACAACAAATTAAGTAGTAGCAAGGTAATAACCTGCATTCTAAACCATCTAACATTCCTAAAAAAAACCCCATACAAACCAAAGGATGAAATATTAGTATCACTCCTGATAACTACCTTTATATTTCCAGAGTATTCTGAGACTCATCTTCTACTATATATTGCTAGATTCTGTACAGTTTTGGAAAGGCATCAGAGGGGTGGATTGACCACCAAAGAAAGATTAAATTACCTCTATAATAAATTTATTATTCATGGGAAGAAACAAACAAACAACTAAACCTACCTTGCAATTCACTTTTAATAAGGCAACTTTCCATCATGTACAACAGAACAGTGACCATAATATCCAGCAGTTGGCATTCCTCTGTTACTTGGCGTGCTAGTTCTTCATTGCTGAACAACTGAACACTGATATGCACAATTCTATTAGACATGGTGTCTGATTCATGGCTTTTCTTCAGTGTTTTCATAATGAAAGCATAATGCTGAACAAATGTTTTTGTAAAAGCAATCTGCAAATTATAAAGAAATGTTGACATTAATAAGCATCATACAAAACTTATAGCTTTCTTTCATTATAAAATATTCCTTTATGAATGTAAAATCAACATACCCTGGGAAACACCAGTTGCTATGACAAATCAAAAGTGATGACTATTTTCTAGAAAAAGACCAAATGAAAAGACCTATTTATAGGGAAGGGTATCTTAGGCTGCTAATTTTATTACCTTTCCTGAGAATCTAATCTTCTCATTCTATACTTTCCACACTCAAGAAAGCCAACCCAGAAATGTTCAAAGATGGAATATAATATCTCAGCATGCCCATGAAAGTAGTAAAGTTCTAACAATTATTTTATCCTAAATCTGTATATCCTACAACAGGATGTCATAAAATGGTACACTGTGAACACTTAGTTTAGTAGTGCCTTATAAAGCTGCCTTACCACTTGCAGCCGTCTAACCATGAAGCAAGGTTTTAATTTATTTTCAAGCAAAACATTTCTACACTGATTTTCATTTCTACTGTCATAGCATCCTATACTTTTAAAATAAACCTCTAGGGCTTTTTCCTCAATAACTAAATTAATATGCAGCCTTGTTATTCTTCACACAACTGTTAGTGTTTTTTTTAAGCAGATCATTCTTTAAATGCATTGTATGCATATATATATATACGTATAAATCTCAGTACAGTTCTGTGTTCAACTCCATTAGCCTCAAAATGCATTATAAATCAACTTTTTCACTGCACATACATGAACGTATCTGCTAGCTTTGAAATCATTTCTCACTTAGTACTTTAGGTTCTGAATTAACACCATCTGGACTTGCTTGGCTTAGTAAGAAGACAAGCTGTGTAGTGATAAAAATCCAAAGTCTAAATATCCCTTGCCTATTCCTTTTGGAAGTATTAACCTTTCATAAGCATAGAATCAGAAATTCTAAAACCACCCTCAGCAGCCATGCTTTCACCAGACCGTATACAGATCACTACTTTATTTGATCTGCCTTAGATTCAGTGCTCCCATATTTTTATTATGGCACTACCACGTTATTATCACCTAAAAAGTACTTCCAAAAACATGATGACAATTCTGCTGTTAGGTACAGAAACTGGTTCTCCCAGCAAATACCCCCAAAGATAAAGTTGCTGATGCAAGAAACTGAACCAGGGTGAGAATGGGGATATCACTGCAGGAAACACTGCAAGAATACTTAACTTGCGTTCTTATATACCTGGCCCACAGTGATGGAAACCTGTATAATAACTGAAAGTACGTTCCACATATAGCACCCAACAATGGTAACTGTTTTCACCTAAAGCATTTTTGACACAACATATTCTCAATACAAAGCAAAGTTAATACAATACCATTCTGGTATTACACATATTCCCTTCAAATAATTTCCTTTCAGTTAAAGGCTTGAAACAATTTTCATCACTGGCATTAGCACTTATCATCAAGACATTCACACTAACATTAATTACACCCTAATTCACATTAAGCCTCAGACAGAAAATATGTAGCAGGTATTTTAAGTTAGTATATTAACACTGCTGGTAAAAGAGTATACTTTATTTATGTCTTACTTCTTACACTGTATTATGTTCAAATAGGATTTTTGGGTTCTGTGATGAAGAAACTGTTTTACTTGTTTTACACAGCACGCTCAATTCAAGTTGACTGCAAAAACAAGGTCCTTCTCTAAGAACAAATTTTGAATTTTTTTTCTTTAGTTTATATTGGTATGCATCAAAATTTTTTGTGCCTCACTTGTTTACAATAATGAACTTCTGAAAATACTGTAAATTTGCCCTCACTACAGTATAATGGCAGAGACTCTGGAAAACACTTAACTAAAGGAAAGACAGAAGCTTTACTCCTACATTCACTTGCAAGTCAAACAAACAAATACAACCCTTTCCAATTTTGAGAGGAAGAAACTAAACTCATTCCAGAAGTTAAGAAGCTGAAATACTCTGGTAAATTGCAGTCAGCACATGAAACCAGCCATAGCAGGCCAAATCAGTCCACCCACATATCCTTTCTCTCAGTGGCCAAAGCTATATACACAACCAAGGAAAAATATAGAATGCAGCAAGAATGCAATTTCTGTCATAACATGTTTCCAGATACTCAGCTTCCAACCTTCTGCAAGAAATGGTTCCTAAGACACACATGCTTTCTGTGCATCTAATTATCTTCACTGACTTACTCTCCATGATCTTGAGCAGCTTTTAAATTTCTACCTAAAAGTTAATTTTTTTCAGCTAGCCTTTACTCTTGGTGACCATTCAACTTCAATCCCAGAACTCTTTGAAGACTAGCACCAACCCCATGCTTCAGTCAGAACTTACATCTCCCATGTTTATATTCTGAATGCTAAGATGGAAAGTATTTCTGCCAGCTGAATGCTGCACTAAGGTTCCAAAAGAAAAACTGTTCTACAAATTTTGTAGAATAGCATATCCAGGGGTTAGTGAAGTCCTATTGCTGTAATAGCTGCCCCAAGAGTCACTATGGGAGGTGCCTGACACAGCACAGCATTTCTGTTATGTTTGTTGATTCATTATGTCCACCAGATGCTTTTGCATTTTTCAGCAAGGCTCTGCTCTTGGATGATTTACACTCTTCCAGCATCTTCCTGTTTACTGCCAACACATTCTTTGCCTTCTCCTTGGTCACAGGAAAGTCTCTTTCTCGGGCCTTTTGTTTTTCCTCTTGTCCACACCATAACACCTTTAATTTCTTGGAAGCTTCAATAAATTTTTCTTCTGCTCTCTTTTTCTTCACTTGTAAGTCTTCCAAGCTTCAAATGTCAGAGAGTGATGGAAAGGATGCCTCAAGCACAAATCTGTAAGGCAAAGACCACACTTTTTGTTGTGCTATCTCTCTCATTTGCCAAAGTGGAGAGAGAGGGAAGAGCTAGTTAACCCAGGATTTTAGCCCACCCCTTTCAATACCTCTTTTCAGTACTGGCAATCCTGAAAGGGAAATTTGCTTTCCTATTTAAAAAAAAAAAATCTGTTTGACTGAGATTGCTAGTAGTTCAGTGACTGCTATACAGGGCAATGATGGATTCTCATATGCTTATGCTGGAGGTCAGAGATTTCAAAAATTTCAAAGCATATACAGATTGGCAGCTCTGTGCTTTACGTCCAGCTAGCTCCCTTGGTTTACCAGGTATCCAACCTAGCAGAATTCTGCTTTAATGAGCTAAATCACCTCACAAAGAATCAGATAAATTGCACAACAGCAGACAGAGAAAAAATTAGAACAGTACACATAGTGTAGATGGGATGAGAGAAAGTAGCAGAAAGCTGCAAGACCATTTGGAACAGTTTAAATCCCTAGAGGTATTCCTGTTGTTTGAGAATGCAGTAATTAATCAGCAAACAAGCTTTTCTTTCAAAAAAGCTAAATGGAAGCATGTAAGATAAAATATTCCTCTAACTCATCCCAAAATGCTATGTTCTCTCTTTTCCATGTAAAAGGTAGAGCCACTCCTTGTAAATTAACCACAGGCCTCATAAACATGCAGCACTGACAGTTTTGCAACGAAGCAAAGGTATCTTGCAAAAAAAAGTTTAATGCCTCCCTAGTACTGCTATGTAATATATTTCCTGCTCTGAGTTTTCTCTACTACTTAAAAATGCCATTTAGACAACCACAACAATTAAACACCGAGTCTAAAAAAATTCTGAACACTTGGTATTTGTGATTCTACTAAAGCTTTAACATAGGAATTAACTGCTTAATGAAAAAACTACGAAATTGGTAACAAAAAGAACAACCAACCAAAAAAGTTTATAAAAACCTTTCAATCTGAGCATGCAGTATTTGTGGGTAGAAAATTGACTATTTCCAGTTAAAGGTGGCAATCAGTAGAGAGACCAAATACACCATGATCTCCATTCTGAGTGAAGAAAGATAATGAATAAAGAAAGTCACCGAAGACTATGGCTCATTGTCAAAGGAAGAAAGATCCCACAACCATTGGAAGCTGATGTTATTGCATGGTACAGTTGTAAGGGAAACACAGCAACACTTACCAGATTCTTCTGCATGCTGCTAGCAGCTGGGTGTTTTTACAGGCAGGAATTTAGCTGGCAATGGATCAAGAGAACTGGATGTCCATGTGCATGTCCAAATATCAAGAAGAATTCAAGCTTCATAGCAATGGATCACCAGTTAAGGACTTCTAATGTCTCCTCATGTATTAGCTGAATCTAAGACCAAGACGAAATCTATGCTGGTATCCCAAATCGAAGTGGTGTCTTGAGATGGACACAGTAGTGCTCAAGGCCTATATCTTGACTTTTTCTTCCTTGCAAGTTATCTTCATGTCCTTTGTTTTGATGCAGCAATGTTTTAAGGGGGCACAAATACAGTGTTGTCCAATTATAAACAGACATTTTGCAAAAAATCTGCATGCCCAGACTTCAGAATTTCTTGATCTTTTCCTCCCAGCAGGCATTGAGCAGGTCCAAAATATTTGCATGGCTCAAGGGTATGACATGATCAGAGCAAAATGTTAAGCCTGATTGCTATGTATACTAGGTCTTGGGAACATGTGGAGCAAACAACCAAACCTGGCTGCACACCAAGATTTAAAACAGGAAGATGACATCCAGTCTCCACAACTCTGGGCCAGGAGATACTTCGTAGGGACAACTGCAAAACTCTGTAAGGAAGCACCTGGAAGGTTGCCAAAATCACCTAGGGCATAGCTGCAGCAAGAGCACTCACAATGTAATGGCCTGTGTGGAAAAACCATTGCCTACTACAAGAATTGAAACAGGAACGAAATCACTGCAATTATTTCCTAGTCATACCACACTACAGAATCATAGAGTGCTGATCCACGTGTTTTAAGTGACAAAAAACAAATTACAAAGTAAAATAAAAGGAAACAAAATCCAACACATGCAAACATGCACTAACAGACAAAAAGGAAAATGAATCATCAATCAAAATTAATAGTCCTGCTCCAGATTTATCCATCTTGTTTTTTCCACATTGGTTTTCAAATACTAAACACTTAGGAACTTCTTATAAAATACTCAAAACAAGGTAAAAGATCTGCATTATTTTACTGCTTATTATTCAAACATAAGTATACATAGTGTCCTGCAAGGGATAATACACACTAAGTATGTGAATATAAAAAGATACTTAAGTTTGAATTAAATAAGGCCAAGTACCTTATAATCTTGATCTGGTAGCATGTTGAGTAAGAAAGTCACCATCTTCTGTGGAAACTCGTATTTTATTGTCCAAAATAATAATTCTTCTAGAAAACATTTATGCTTCAAAACATCCATGATAGACTGATCTGCATAAAAAGTTGAAGCAGGGCATGTGTAATGCAGTAAGTAATAAAACTAAGAACAATAATAGTGCTGTTGCAGTCATATAAAAATTCAGGAAGAAAAATTTAAGAACATCTTGCTTCATTCTGTAAATAATTTCTTTTAAACACTGGGAAAATGAAGATCACCAATACAGAGTGTCAGTAGCTATAAAAGGAACGTCCCAGAGAAGCCAGTGAAAGTTTTCAGTACAATTCTACCACAAAGTACGAACTTCATTGATTGCAGTGAATCACATCCCCTTACCGTAACAGCTGCACTGAGTATCCTGCATGACAGCAAATTGCACAATATTTACACAACTACTTAACCAAGGGAAACACTGCAGACTACTACTAAACTGAAGTTAAAATACCAAAACAAAATACAATTTATGAGTAAGTGATTAATGCTATTACCTAAACAACACTTTACCAAGCTTTAAAGAAAATAAATAGAAGCAATAATGTATCCTTTACTCTTACTTTCAAAGCAATACATGCACTGATTGACCAACCACTAAGTTGTTTGCTGGGGTTTTTTAATACAAAAATTACCATAATCAGATAATCAGGAGGCACTAGCTCCTGATGGTAGCAGGAGAGACAGTCTCATCTTTCCCCTTTTCTGCCCATTCCCTCTGCCCCCTTACTCATACTGATAGTAGATTCCTGTGGGGGAGCTACATAGGAATCAAGTCCAGGATCTTTCCATTTTGTCAGCTGTGTTTTCAAGCAGATCAGTTTCCTGATTGCAAAGCTGCAATCTGACCTTTGCTAGAAAAAAATGCATTAAATGATCACTTGATAGAGCATGAATCATATTAACTCTGATTTTAAAAAACTAAAATATAAAGAGTCTTTATAATCATTTTTCAAGAGGTTGAATATTTATGCTTTACAACAGGTGGTGTTCACTCCAGTAACATATGAGTACTAAAGAAGAAAGTAATAATACTACTACTTCTCTATACCTAGAAATCAACTACACCTGAGGATATCTAACTCCACACAAAATCACATATTCCAACAGGAGTGTATGAAGTGCTCCCCTCTGCACACGTGCAAAAGTATTTACACTGAACATCATCTGGCCTTGAAGATTCACATCTTCATTGAAGTGTGACAGCTTTAGAGACTGCACTGGATAGCTTTGTGCCTATTCTAGGCAAGACAGACATTTGTGCTCTTCCTAAGGAGGAATTACCTCAATTTTCCACCATTACCAAGTGCCAGAGTTCCCCCAGGCAAGTAACCAATTTTCCCAGACTTAAATTTTAGGGTTCTCCTCAAGACTCAAGCAAGTCACCAAAAAAAGGAATATGTTTTATTCAATATATTTGACAAGCACTGATATAAAACATTACCTTCACAGAACCAGAAAAGATATTTTAATATAACAATATTTTGTAATATTAATAAATAACAAACTAATTTGTAAGGTATTACACATCACCTACAGCAACAAACATATGAAGCTCATTTATGTTCTCTTCCTCATCTCTTGTTATGAAGTTGCATGTGTGATTTGACTGCCCACGAAAGCTTGGTAACCATGCAAGACTGAAGTCCTCTGTCCACAGAACAGAGAACACAAGTTTAGTTACATGCCAAGTGCTTCTGAGTGAGAACACCAGGCATGGAGATGACATAGCACTGTATCTGTCACCGAGTGTGCAGCTTTCTCTGACACAGAGCATAGGTGAACAGTGCATATCCAATACTTCAAACAGCAGTTTCAGGCAGGGACACAACAGTACACATCTGCTTACACCTGCTATATAATTTGAGTAGGCAGAATGCTCTTAACCAAACCTGGAAAATTTATCAAGAACACTGGGACTAATGTTTCCACTCTTCTGAAAAGCATCACTAGATTTGACATTTATTTTTTAAAAAATAGTGACTCTGGGTTTAAAAAACATCTGGTATTTCAGATGGATGCAGGATGAGGCTTTAAAACAAAGTAAAAAAAAATTCTCAGTACTCAGTCTCATACCCCTATGACTGAACCTCAGCCTAAAAACTGTACTTTCTTTAAAGAAATATTTTATTCTTTCTTTGTGCCACAAAACACCTCACAGAGCGTTGTAAATATCTCTCTGGAATATAAGATGTAGCATTCCAATATACCCCCAGTATATAACCCTCAATGAAGACTGTACCACTGCAGAGCTAGGATGGGATAGGGAGTTTGCTTATATGGAAAAGGTAAATCTGTTTTTATTCAATACTCAGTTTTCCAAAATTTCCTTTTTATACCCTTATTTTATACCCTATTGGACATAAAATATGAATACTGAAAACTTTAGAAAACTATTGATATTTAATAAAAACAGATACTTACCCTTCCCCCCTTGGCAGTCTCCCTCCTCTGGGGCAGATATTAGGAGCTATCAATATCATGGTCATAGTCCATGTTGGGATGCCTCAGAGGAGGAAGACTACAATCCTGGGGGAAAAAGGAAATGTGGAATTCAAGTATCACTTATCCTGAAATGCCACTGTTGATATTGGTTTTCTGATCAGGATGCTTCTAAATCTGGGCTTCCTCCCTGCCTCTTTCCCTAATTAGTTACTATGCATCAGAACAGCAGCATTTTTTTCTTGTGTTACCGGACTCTAACTCATCTTTTAGACAAGCTAACAGCCTCTTAAATCCAAGTAAGAGAACCTTCCTTGGATGCCTCTATGTTTCCTGCATTTCTCCAAAACTACTGCCTCTTCCACATCTCTACCACAATCTTTCTCATGCCATTTTTAAGAGCACCTCTAAACAACACTGTTGCTAGAACATTTAGTTCTCTGCTTTTTCAGCTTTCTCATAATTTTTTCTTCAATCTGGAAACACTAGAAACAATCAATCTTACTTTCCCATACTCCTCACATCATACTATTTCATTGATTCATGAACCTCTGCATTTAAAACTCAGGCTCCGAACTTTCATTCCAGAGACCTTCCCGAAACTTTATTCCAACTTTCACTACAATTCCTCTACCCAAATATTCTTTTCTCAAGGCTTTCAATTCTTTGCACTTCCTATGTCAGTCTCCTCACACTCATAAAAAAAAAACTATAACCGAAAAAGTCTTCTTTATTTAACAATAGCATTTAAATATTATTAAACAATTTTTAGCACAGAAACATGTCAAGCACATAATAGAACTACCTTGTCTAGCCTATGGTTACTCTTGAATTAAAACTTGCACTGACCTCAATGTGAATGCTACTCATGTTGGACTAGAAACAGCAAAAGGGACTAATTTCAAGCTAGAAAAAACAATGGAGTGGTTTCAAGAGAGACTTCATTCAAGTATTTTACCTTAAACATTGATAAACTAGAAAAAGACCAACCAGAACCACAAAGAATCATTCTTGCCTGGCTGCAAACACAATCATACTACACAGTGGCACAATAAAAAAAATTTGTTAAGAACAGATACATCAAACGATACATCAAACGATACATCAAACACCTGTTTTGAAAAGCTATATTGCAGCCTTGATAGGCACACAGTGAAAACTGAATGAATTTTTGGAGGTCAGCTTACAACACAGAGGTGACAAAATGGTCAGAGTCCCAGACAGAGGTACTCACTCAAGGGAAATCTAATCTGCCAATTACCACATTTTCACTTGCTACTCATTTTTAGATTTTGCTATGTTTAATACCTGTCACATGCAGCACTACAGCGCTTGGGAAGTGAATTGAGTAACTCTGGATATTTTTAAGACAAACAGAAAGCAAACATGATAAACTGAGATCAGTACTTTATAAATACCTTTGGTGGTGCTGCTTAGTTTCACCCTCTTGCGCTTTCCCACACCTTGGCTACCATCCTGGTCCTCCTGGTGTAGAGGAAGAATTTCAAAAATTGACAACCATATATTTAGAAACTTATTGCCAAGAGATTGCATGCTCTCAAAATTCTGGTTTGACTACCAAACTAAAACAGAGAAGCCTTCAATATATTCTTAAAAGAAAAACACTTTTACTGTTTACAGGAATCACGCATTGTGTGCAACCCTTCAGAGAAAAACAATTTTTTAAATTGTCTTTTTCCCCCTACAGGAAGACATCATCCACATTTATTTCATTTATTTTGTAAGGTTAGTTACCTTGATTTCTAAAACTGATTGCTACAAAAGTTTAACACTACAAAATTTCTAACCTTTGCACATCTAAGATTTTACCTTATCCACTTGTAGGGTTTGTTGGGTTTTGTTTCAGAGAAAAAATATCAGCGAACATAATGTGTATCAAAGTTGGCAACATATATAATTAGCTATATACCTTCTAATCAATTTAAAGTTTTGATGCAGGAATAAAGTATTTTTGACACCTATACGAGACCAATTCTAACTGCTTGTTCCCTACAGAATAACAGAAACATTTTACACAGGCACTTGTCATCTGAAGCTTTCAAGGTACTCCACAAACTAAACAGCAATGGTTCCAAAATGTAATAGAAGCTAAAAACATCACCACCACCACTTCACAAAACCTAACACTGCATCTTAAAGAAGCACACGACATCACAGGACTATACTAAATGTTGCACGGATCTTTGCCAACACTGGTAGTCCTAATGAAACCAGAAATAAAGATTCTTACTGGAGCTAATAAAATGAGATATAATTAATACAGATATCTACTGTTAAAAATAAGTACTCAGTACCTTCTCCCCTAAGCAAATGCCATGCTTTACTTCCAAACTTCTCTGGAACGATAAAGAACCTGAATCTCAAGAAGTAACTATCTTTCCTTGAGGAAGAAGATTGTTCACACTTTATATCTAAGGACTGACCACAAGTATGGTGTAAATGACAGGTCTGATTTTGTCTAGCCTTTAATTTCCTCCACCTGAAAATTCATTTTAAGATGGACACACATTTGAATACTTAGGCATCCTGTGGTCATTGTGAACACAGGGTACCTTTGGTACTTCCATCAGGAATGAGTCACTAAGTTCTCAGGATGTTGCCACTGCCCAGTCCCCAGTCAGAGGGGCCATGTATTCTCAAGAAAAAAAATCAGACTTGATGGGATATTACTATGAACTGCAGGACTCTGCAACTCAAGTCCCCTACCCTGAAAAAACCATCAGTAAAGAAATTTAATTACTTATTTTATAATCTTTTTCTTAATCGTGAGCTGCTTTACAAATACAAATTACTGAAGAGGAAGTTCACACCTTTCATCCAAAAGTCAAAATAGACTGTGCAGATGGAAAGCTGAAATGCTTATCAGAAAAATAATATTCCTCTCCTCTGTACTCCCATATGAGTTACACAGGGCATTTAGAGTTTGTTTTTAATACCTGACTATACTCTCTTAGAGCAGAGTAAAACTATGTTATTAATTAATGCTATTAATTAAGAAATAATATGCTATTAATTAAGAAATGTGGCAAGAGTACACTTTTAACAGAATTTTCTTCCACCAGTATTTAAAATTAGTGTAGAAAGGTTAAAAATGTTCTTTCATACCAAGATCTAAAGGTAGCATTGTTTCACAGATGGAACACTAGATTACAAAATTTACATAGACAACAAATCAGAGCAGTGCTTTTTCAGGGAACTAAACAGCTTGGGAAAGTTTTGCACCGTTCAGTACTTTCGTTTACTTCTACAATAGTAGATGGTTCTAAGTAAAAGATTAATCTGAAGGATGGCTGTTATTTCTTATGCTTTCCTTTCTGCAAAAGGAGAAAAAAGGCCCTCTCTAAACCTGTCCTGCTGTTCAAGATTTTATGTTCCAAGGAATCAAATGAAACAGAGTCCATGAATGCTTTTGCCACAGTGAGGGAATGATGTTTTTATATGGGATATCTCTTTACATTATTTGAAGTCTGTTATGTTACCCTACCAAAATGTCTGCTGAGGCTTACTAGGTGAAATTAGGTTTTAAATAGTTGAGAAAATTGATGAAGTTACTCTACCAGAATTTAACTTTCTTCCACTTATTTATTAAAGTTCAACCTCAAATGAGATTCTCTCCTTTTTGCTCCCACTCCATATGTTTGGTAAGTAAGGTCAAGTCTACACATGGGAATTTATCTACAGAGAAATTCTCACTGCTGCTATCACCAGTTCAGCTGGATTCTCAAGTGCCAAAAACTGCTAACACCTGCTCTAAGTTTGCTTTAATCAAGCCCAATGTACTTGATAGTGATTTCTGGAATACCTACACAGGTTTCTTCTCCAATACACACATAAATTAAACTGGAACAGTATTAGCAAAACTCAGGATTTTTCAAGAGGTCCTTAGTAAATCAAAGGCATGAGATCTATTCCTTTACACCGCCATTGCTCCTAATAACTAAAATTGGGACAATGTAGGGCAGATATATGTAATGAGATTTGTGGGATTTGGCTACAAGCATTCTCTCCCTTTAATATTCTGTTGCAGTTCATTACACTCTTTAAAACGTCTCACCTCATCTGAAGAATCCCCTTGTCCTGGTGTTGCCGTACCACCTGCCAAACCTTTTGAAATAAAAAAGTTCAGAGATTCATTTCATAAGTCTTATATTGAAAAGACAGTATTTTAAGATATTTAAGCCAATATGAAATAGAACACTACATTAATCTTCTTTAAAAGATATATAGCAGTGGACAGAAGTTGGAGTAAGAATTCCAAGCAATACAAAACCAGGATTTGCAAATCCATGCCATTGCAGTACTTCAATGTGCTGTGTTAACAAACACTCTTTCAGAAATTGAATAAAAAACTCTGATGGACTTCTGTTAATAACAAAGTAAAATCCACAGAATCTTCATAAGAAGAAGTGCTGTGCACTTTGTTGCAGTGGCAAATTTTCACTATGAGCAATGACATCTTGCCTACTCAAATTCCACTAATATTATGACTGGAAAAATGGTGCTTAGCATTTTAGCAACAAGAAGTTAACATGCTTGGCTTTGATGATAGAAGTAAAAGTCCTGTAATTTGGTAGTGCAAAAAGTAACAGGTAATTCCCTAAGTTTCATTAAGATTAGCTTTCTTAAAAATAAACCCAAAGCAGTTTATATAAAACCCAACAATAATCAAGTCTTCTCTTACAATATTTTTCTACACAAACCTTGAACAGATAATGTGCTAGTTCCAGCTCCTTGTTCCTGCATATTACATGCAATTTTATCCTCAGGAAATGCCAACCCAGAGCCTTTCAAAGCAATGAGGTACTTTTCATGACTTTTCTTTGCACATGCATTCTCTCCAACACCTTGAATACATACATAAAACAGTATTAAAGCACAAAAGCAGCTCCTTGGTTTATATACTTCACACTTTATGCAAGCAATCTAAAAAATGGCCCACAATGTTTTAATTTAATAACACATATTATCCATTTCAAGAGTCCAGATAAGCATGTCTTACTTCCCATTCCCTTTCAGAATTTCTGTATCAGGAAATCCATCACATATAGGAAAGAGAAATAATTAAATTACTCCCATTTGAGTACTATGACAGGAGAGAGAAAGGAAGGAAAGAATAAAGAGAACTGCCCCTGAGGCAGCTTTACTAAGTGCTCCTCCTTTCAAATAAAGATTTGGGGATTGCCTGTTTTTTAACTAGCTGCTGCCCAAGCCAGTTATGGCAATTTAAAACTACAATAATCACTATTTGTTCTGTACCTATAAAAAGGACTCCTAATCACAAGAAAACAACATGGAGTTAATTTACACTAGGGGTTTGGGGTTAGTTGTGACTGGCCAACATTTTCAGATTCATTGTGATTTGGTACAGGATTGAACAAATAATGGGGGCGATGGTGAGGGCAAATTTTAAGAAAAAAAAAATTAAAAAGGCTTTGCACCAAAATGCAGGACAGACAACGGCCTTTTGCCACTCAGGTCTCTTCCAGTAACCTCTGTGAAAGTAGATCCCAAAATGAGTTAGACATATTCCACTTCAAATAACCTTGTTATGACTAGTTTGGAAGTACTAAGCTAGAATGAATTTCTAATAAAAACTTTTCTGAAAATATGTTTATTTATACATTTATTTGGGACACATTTATTTGAGATGTTTGCTCTTACAGGTCTTAATAACAAATGTTTCTAATAACAAATGTTTCTAATCACTCCTGAGGCTCACCCTCCGATCAGTGTAAGAGCCTTAAAAATACACTTTTTTCTGTCTTTTGAGATGTCAAATAAAAACAGGCAGAAACTGAAGTTATGAACAAAACTTATGCCCTTAATGCTTCATAGTTTAAAAATCTAATTATTAGAAATAACACAAACATACCAGAGCTAAGATCTTTGTAGAATTGTTGGCTAGTTAAAACCTGGGTAAGAACTGATCTCATTGCACCTCCCATTTTGGTCAAGTCTTCTAGGAAGGAAACATGAGGCTCCAAAACCTGCAGAATTTTATGAAGGTCTTTCTCTGATGGCAGATCAAGAGCTGAAACCACATAAGAAGAACTTTTGGTGTAGATGTAATATAATTCAGCCAAAACTGTCACAAGCAGAACAGTTACAACCATTGCAAATGAAAATAATTTATATACTCATAATGCTCTAAAATTCACACGTATCAATTTCAAACTATACTTCACTTCATTTTCTGGAAGAGCTCAACCCAATGCTAGGTAACCCTTAAACATATTTAAGCATGCCAGCAGGTAATAAAATCAAATTACCTAGTCAGGCTGTAATTTTGTTAGGAAAAGAAGTACAAAATACAATTACACAAACTATGGATAGCATTAATGTACTGTCTCTTCATAGACTGCAAAGCAAGAGTTAACAGCATGGTAAGATATGCTAGATACATGCAAATTCAAAACATACCAGGCTCATTATATCCCTCTCTTAAATGCTGAATCAGACTAAAGATGAACTGTGGAAGAACTAATTCTGACATCATCAACAAGTCTTTTGGAACACATGGAACATTTGAGTTTGATTTAATCCGGTGTCTTTTACAAAACCTATAAAACAGATGAGAAAAATGTTAGCCAAGCACAGCTCAGCAGTGTTAACATATACTAAGAAAAGCATTTCTTTTTCCATTTTTCAGAGAGTAGATGCTTTTACATTAAAGGTGGTATGGAAATGGTATTCTGAAATTCCAATTACTCTGTTCAAGCCCATTCTGATTCTGAGGCCAGAGAATTATAAAGCTGCCAATTTTTTTTCTGCTGCTCAAAGTTCACATATCTAACATCTCAGCTTCTTCCCATATGTACCAGAAGTATCTTCCATTGAACAATCAGAAGAACACTGACTTTCTTCTACTTTCTGTGACACAATCAGAGGTTGGACTGATTTTTCAAGTCCTCATTCAGACAATAACTTTTTAAAATGTCTTTTGACAATAAAAACAACTTTAAAAGGCATAAGACTTTGCAGGATCAGTGTGTATTTCAAATGTACCCCAATGACGATTTACAAAATCCTTACAAAATTCTTTCATTTAAAAAGAAAAGAAAACATTTATTCTTTGGAAAATTCCTGCATGGTAGTAGCTGAGGCTTGGCTAATGCACAGTGACATGATGTTGAGCCAAACCCCATTAGAGCAGACAGAATGATTTCCTACTCAATAAACATGAGCCTGACTCAAGGGACACTGAATACTTTTCAACTCCCAAGCTATTTTTAGAAAGGACATATACCAACATCAAAGAGTTATTTACCCACGTCAAAAACCACACTAAACAAAGAATAGTCTAAAAATACATCACACAAGAATAAACTTTTACTGAAAAGATTCACTAGATTTTAGTAATAATTTTTCAGCACAAAAAATTGAGAAAATAATACAGCTTTGTTTGACTATGAAAACTGTTTTCCAAATTTATGCCATTGTTTCCAGAAGCAGCCTGTTACTTTCTAAAACTTAAGCCTTTCTTCTTTGAGGACCACTGAAGAATCATCTTCAAGAGAAGAAGGAAATAGAAGAAAGGCACAAAGAAAGTAGGTGAATCAAGAAAAAAAGGCAAAAAAAAAAAAAAGACAATACCAGTCCAACAGCTAAAATGGCAATTCACAAAAATGGCTAGCAAATTCACAGGATTAAAGATTAGGAGCTTCTCTTTTGCTTTTGCACATCAGAAATGTGATTTTTTATAAAGAAAAGGTGCAGAAGGACAGTACTAGCCAGATGATTTGCTATTTGTATATACACCAAATATATCCTTGCAACAGAAAGAGCTCGGTGATGACTGACAACTTTCTGTTAATTAATGTCCAAATAAATAGTGTTCACTTTTGCCTTCCACTTTCCATACTACATTCACAGAAGTTATGAAAAGTCATTCCATGTTAATTGTTCAAGTACGGATAAACAGCACAATTTGCAACTGCAGGGAATTCAAAGGGGCCTGTAAAAGTCATTCATTTTTTCTCTTTAGTCATCCAAAATTTATCTTTTCCACATAAAGAAACCTGAATTGCTATAAATGACAAATGTGGCTTCATCTATGCTAAATCAGGATATTTCACACTTTTACAGTAATTGGCTTTCCTTTCACCATGGTCCTTCTAACAAGGGATCAAAAGTAAATAAAGATCTAAAAGACACAAAAGGAAGAAACTACTACAGTGCACTCTAAACTCTTTCACAGCCCACCACCCCCCCATACATTTTACATTCTGTCAAAATATGTTTTCACTGGTTATGATCACAAGCTAAAGAAGCCACTGTAACAAAACACACAGGTGAAGTCATTTTGAATCCCAGTTTCTGCTAAGCTCAAGGCTTCCTTCCACAGAAAATAAGCTCTGCTCCCCATGAAGTCTATGTCGACATGGAGGCTCTGAATCCATCACAGCAGAGTCAGAGTTAGAAGGGACCCAGAAGGATCATGGAGTGCAACTATGAGGTGAATGGTGCCTACGGGAACCAAACCCATGACCTTACCTTGGCATTACTAACACCATGCTCTAACCAACTGTACCAATCTCAGGTCATGAAATAACCATCCCAAATTTTACATATCCTGAAAATCAAAGTTATGAATATGTTGTTTCTTGAGAGTATCAAGAAAGGATTATTGAATTATAAAGTCTGCTATTATTGCTATATTAACACAGATCCTCGAAGACCAAGAAAGGACCCAGATTCGATTCCCTGTAAGGAAAAGTTCTTTCACTGTTACATGCATAAACCACAGCAGCTTCAAACAGGAAACAATTTCTAGATACCTAAATCTTAAAGTAGGAACACCAATGTAATTTTAGAAAAGGCACCATACTCTGTATTTATGGTTGAAAGGCTACAGTGCTAAAGTAGCACAGACCAGAATTACCCAAAGTTCTAGAGCAAAATGTAATATTAGTTCCTCTATGAATATTAACCAAAATGCCAGACAATTACTTGGAAGGTCTTCAGAGTTAGGACAACAGCTGTTTTAACTAAAGAAGAGACTGAACCCCAAGCTATGCATAGAAAGAAACAAGCTGGGATTTCTTATACAGGCCAAAAGAGATACCTGGACAAAGTCCTCAATGGGTTACATGGGCACTGGACAAACAGCGGCCAAAGCTATCCCATAATCAGTTCCTTATATACTTCTGAAAGAACTTCCAAACCATAGCATCAGCTAAAGAATTGTACATCTACATAAATGTGTGCTTCTGAGATGCTTCTGAGACTACCAAAACAGGCCAAAATAGGCAACAAAAAGGAGCACTGCCCAGATCTCTCCTGGTACCATCAAGCCCACGAAATCCAGCACTTGAAGCAGGCAGAAATGTCTAATGGGGGCAATGAAAGGTGGATATAATCTAGATAAGAAATGCATTTGTTCTGAAGAAGCTCAAAAATAATGACCAAGAGGAAGACTGACTAGGTAACTGACAGATCACCTTGATCTAAGCTTTTTAACTTGATCTCAATATTGCAAAATACTGCTTCAAACAAGACTGTAGTTCTTATCCAATCTTTTAGGACTTCATATTTCTTGTACTATATAGTCTTCAAACATTTTTACTACTATACTAGAATGATGTTTAAGAATTAGTGTATCAGTGACAATGTCAATTCAATAGACAGAAATATTCAAGCCCTATGCATCTGAAGGTCTAGCAGGGAAATTTTAAAATACAGGTCCATGTGAAGACAAAACCCATAAACTTTATTCCATATTCTTTTCTCTGATTCAAAACTATATTCTGGTTTTGATTTTCTATGTATTTTCCTACCTTTGAAATCACTTTTTCCCAAAAAGATAAGATTAATTTTAACAAAAGGAGAGAACAAACAGTAAACTTAAGTTTAACAAAGAATTTTCTCCATATGATTTTTTTAAAAAATCTGACACTTCTTACACTGCATTAATATCTTATTTGTGAAATGCAGACCATTGCTGACATCTACATGAGTAAGCAATACCATTTGTTATAAACATAAGCAGCATTAATATCTTCTGAACAACTTCAATGTCAAACTTTCCAGATTTATTCCATTCTTTCCTACTATTTCCATTTTTAATAATTCTACTGTGAATTTCAAAAATGTGTTTTACAAGTGGCTTCATGTAAAATAACTCCTTTAGGCTACAGCTTCACAGCCTAGTCAAACTAGATCAGTCCTGCCACAACTCTGTCTTCAGCCCTCTTATTTGTTCTAGCACTGGCACTTGACTGATCCTATGTTAAACCAGCTCAGAAGCTAAGCCAGCAGAAGTTATTTTCTTATAAGAATATATACAAATTTCACTGGACCAATTTAAATCCACCAAAACTCACAGACCAGTCTCCTTGGAAATCACACTGAAATCCCCAAATCTTTTGTCATCATCCCTTTCCTTGTTAACCTGTCAGGGAACAAAACACAGGGATCAAAACAAACCAAAATCTCAAACAAAGACACGAAGGAAAATGCCATCCTGACCAAACAGCGCAAGAAGTAGATACAATGCTCACTGTGGAGGCAATTCCATCACTTCAGAGGAGAGTTTTTAAACTCCACAGCTATCACAGCAGCTGATAAATGCCTTCAGTACCAGCCAGACCACACCTTTACAGCATTTGATCAGTCCTTCATCCACTACATCCCACAGTGTCTCAAGTTGCAGCTACACTCCAGAAACTTGACCTAAGTTCATATATACACAGATGGACTATTTTTACCCTCACTTTCTCTCACTACTTTGTCCCCTGCCTCCCCGTGTTTAAAAGTAGTTTTTTAAACTGGATCATAAGACTGCCAAAAGAAAGCATCCCAATTTCACACTCTTAATAGTACTACAGCACTATGATTACCTGACTCTGACAGAAGCTTTTAAGGACGAGGATCTGGGACCTAAGCAAGAGAATCCAAAAGGAAACTGCTGGAAATGAGTTCTTAAGCAAAGTAAGTAAAGCTCTACTTGATTCTTCAATTCAGTAAGTCATACCTAAACTAGATGCATTCTTATTTAAACTAGATGAGTTCTTATTTAAAACACAATATACATTTTCATATGAATATATAGAGTATAATACATATTCATACCGTATACCTCATAACTGACATCATGTAATGTTTCATAAAGTATTCAAATGAAGTTTTATAAATATGAATTCAACACAAGTTTTTTAAGAAGTATGTGTTCTATCTCCACTGTAAAACTAGCATACACATACTACTCTTATATACTCTGAATCTCCAAAATAGATGCAAGATACAAAGTACTTTTTGAGTGCTACAATTGTTTCTGAGTTGTTACATTTCTTACATGTTTAAACGTTTTTCCTGCTATTGCAGTTCAAAAATCAAACGAAATCTTAACTCAGAACAAAGTAAAATTTTCATAATCAGGATTAGAAAATTATCTGGATGAAAAAGGGCTTTGATATATTGGAGGGTTGCTTTATGTAAATTCACTATCCCTAACAATAGCAAATACAATGGTAACTCTGAAGAAACGCAGAGAAATAAACCTACTGTTCCTATTAAAATTAAGTTTAGCAAGTTTTCCCCACACACCCTAATAACTGCATTTCATTAGTTAAATTTCTTTCACCTACAGAACAGGCTTCCAAAAGTGAATCAATGTGGTACTGACTCCAAGACCCAAGGAATGAGCACTCTTCTGCTCTTCATAAAAACTGCAAGCTACAGAGCTCATAGGCAAAACTGAATACTTGCATTTCTGCTATGAGGGGAAAAGTCCACTGAAAAGATGTCAGTCTAACTCTTCTAACCAGAAAATTTCTGAAATAGAGGCAACAGAGTCAATAGCGGAGGACAACGAAACACAGCAGAATAACTAATGGCTTCTCAAGAAAAAAACCCAACAACTTTAAAGGACATCTTTTCAGCCTTTAAGCTTTCATGACAAAGCTGACTGGCTGGGTTAGGAGGCTAGATATCAGAGACTGGACAATAAGAAGTTATTCCAATCTTTGCAGAACAGCAGGAAGAGAGGCAATGACTCATGGAAGCTCTCTTGGTGCTCAGTGCTACATTAAATGAAGAAGCACACCAGTTCAAAGAAAAAGCAGTCAAAGCTGCTCTGCAGAGCATTCCTAGTATTCTCTGTTAGTCCTGAGACATAAATACCCTGTATAGTAGACAAAACTACGATGATTTTCATTAGTTACAAGTACCCATTATCAATCAGAAACAGTAGATTTGGCAGTTTCAATCATAAGGCCTTTTTTTAAAGAAAATTTGAGTAAGAATGAGAAAGAATGGACTTCCGAGACCTTGAAGTACATGGCCAAGTACATCTACTTGAAAGAACAAAAATCAAGTTTTCAAAAAACAGTTAACAAAAACATTTTCTGGTTAAGAAAATTCTCCAAAGAGAATTTAAACAGGTCAAACATATAGCATGTAGTATTTTGACCCAAATACTTCATATGACAAAGTGCTAAGCAGCTACACAGTGCTAGACAAATGCAAAACCAACCTCCATTTCTTCAGGATTTGAACAAGATGTGTGAATTTTAACAACAGGTATCAACTTAAGTTTTGGCCAGGCCTCCAACAGACAAGGCATATATATAAGTAATGTGCAGTTTTCTTGGAAAGTAGTTACATGTTTCATGCTGGAGCTATTATCAGTGCAGGAATTGTGCAGAAACAAAGAGGTGCATCCTGAAGAAGGCAGTTCATTTAGTCCTCGTTACTGTAATAGCCATTCTATTAATTCAACGCAAAGAAAATTCATTGTTTTCAAAGCTTAGTACCAGAACCCTCTACAGAGAAAGGCACCAGAGATTCTATTGTTTAAAACCACCTGCAGCTGTCAGATAATATTCCAGGATATTTTAAAAATAGAAAATTCCTGATACTGTAAAAGTGATAAAGAAGTATGGCCTGAAATCTGAATCAACCTATATGGTCATTAAGAAAGATCAAAGAAACAATAGCTCTTTAGGAATGTGTTCCCTAAACATACTCCTAAAATCACATTTGTTCCATTGCCAACAGATCCACTGACAGCTCCATATAGATCAGATATATACCAGACAAATAACACTCCACCCTGATGTAGTGAACTTAGAATTCTGGCCAGATCATATGTCCATGAAAGGTATAAAAGCAACTTTACAATTTGGTGAGATCAAAGTAAAGGAACTGAAAATCAAAACTGGTTAGCCCAAATCTAAACAAGACTGTTTCAGAGCTGTGTTTCAGCTCTAAAACACAGCTCCTCTTAAATTGAATATATATCAAGGCAAATTAGAAAGCAACAGACAAGTGATACAATAAATAAGCCAAATTTCAGGCAAGGCAAGATACATAGCAGTCATATCTTGTGAACTCAGCTTTCACAGCACTGCTGTGTTCTTCATATCAGACTGGTCCTATCAGCAAACCTTTGGGGTAAAACCATCCTATAAGTTTGTTCAGTAACTAACACAGCAATAGTTCAGGCTTCTACATATTTATAGTTGCGTATATTGATAAGTTTCAACATCTTACTGATGACTTTGAAACAACTATACATTATTCCAGAGGCATGTATAAAGTAACAATGCATCTAGTCGGGTCATAGCTCCGAAGGCAGTAATACAAAACTAGCACTTGGCTGTTAACCATTTGGAATACATCTCAGCGAGTAATTTAGAAGCTGATGAAGTCCTAATTAGAGACTTAAAAGAAATCAAGTCAGGCAGGTTTGAGAGCTGACTGTATGACATGATAGACTTAACTGCAATGTCTTTTGCTTTCCAAGGATAAGGCCTGACATGAAGCTCTATGCAAAGTACTCAGTGTTACTGTGGAATCCTATGAAGCAATACATCATCTTGAGCTTTATGTCTGGGGGAGGCATGAAGGAGGACAGAGGAAATCAGATATTTATAAATGCATGGTAACTTCAAATTCTGTGGTCCTTGTGAATCCCAGTATGAATTTCTGTACTTTGTATGTGGATGAACATGGTGGAGGTTTTGTTCTGAAGAGTCACATCCATCATACGTGACTATGGATTTATCCAAACTCTCACACTAAGCTAACAGCCACTACAGCTCAGACTTCTCTTCAGTCCCTCCCTGGTAGCCCAAAGGACTTCAGTCACAGAAAAGCTGCATGGAGTTGACAGAGATCCTACAAAACAACATTTGTACCAGCTCAACAATCCTGAACACACAGCATTTTAACATGGTTTCATAAAACTCAGATACTAAGCTAAAGTTGGCTACTTGTAGGCTCTCAGTCTGTCGATAAAGCATCTGTTTCACCAACTTCTTGAAGACAGTTCCAAAGAGCACCCTTATCTCTTCCAGGCTGCATTACCAAACATAGCCTAGATCCTGAAGAACTGAGAATTCTTGGTAATTGTTAAACAAGACAATTGATAGAGTCACACTGGAAGGAATGACCTTGAAGCAGCAACATGCTATATATATACTAAACAACTTATTTGCTGTTGCAAGACACTCCATAAAATAGCCAAGTAATCCCCTTTGTGCCAGTAAAACAATAATTGCCTGTATGTCCCAAAATGCAGCCACAAGCAGATCTGACTTTTCTGATCTTAAGGGGATCCCAGTTCCACAACCCAAGATAGTAAAAGAGGCCATTCCTGATAAACATGCACAGAATGCATCCAAAGACAACTAGTAATAATAGCTTTCTCACAAGCAAGCTTCCTTTTTTATGGTCATTCTATTTGTTAAAGCCTCCCCTTTCAAAGACTTTCATTTTCTAAAAGTCTAGAATATGAAAAAGTTCCTTTACTCTTACTTAGCTACAGAAAGTAAATGAAATAGAATATAATATTCCATAGCTCCCAATTTCTGAAAAGGAATAAAAGGAAGGATAGAATTTTAGAATAGCAAAGGTCATCAAAATTAGGTATCTACCTATTAGGTATCCAAAATTAAACAAAAATATTCAATAATCCTTGCCGGGTGCAAACATTTTAAAACACTAAAAAAATCAGATCCTTTTCTAAAAAAATTAAAGCAGGAAAAACCAAGCCATTTAGAAACAGAATATACTTCTCATACTTGCCAGCAAGAGAAGGCAAAGAGAATTGTCCAGCCTTTTCACAAGGGGATCACAGTAGAGCCAACAGATATATTTGTCTCCAACACAGACATTATGATGAAAAAAAAAAGAAAACAGACAGAAGTCTGATCTATTGTGGAAAGATAAGCAGGGATCAGTAAAGACAGAACTGCAGGAAGTTTAGAGTTAGGTACCTGAAGGTGCTTTTGAACACACAGCATATACCACCAACCTGTGAGAGTTACCTTTCTTACAACTATAGGATTTGTTACTGGATGAAGGAACAGCCCACTGTTGCAAGTGTAAATGGGCAACACCTTAATCCCTTTAATGTAAGATAAGAGAAGAAAACACTGTGTCAGTGGAGCCATTGGCTGCCACAACTACCAAGAAATAAACAACAAACATCACTGCAAAAGCCTATTAACCAAAATTCTTAACGTGGCTTTTCACCTTTCAGGATATGCAACCCTTGGTGAAGGTATTATTCCTGTTGTACTGTAAGGCAGTACTAAAACATCTGCTTTCCACATGATTAATTTAACAAATAAGTCAACAAACTGACAGACTCTGAAACAGAACACGGCAGCACACAATAGGCAAAGTGTTGAGGCTCTCTAGTATGTCAGGTAATTGTCTACAAACTTAGAGGGGAATCAGAACAAGACAGCCATAGAAACAAGATGGTACTCAGCAGTAACAGATTATTGACTAGTTATACTCTTATAATAACTATATGGCATACTGCTTTCTTCAAGTTAATTTCATAATTATCACTTTCATTATTAATTACCTCTGAAGGACTTGCTAGATTTCATTTGCAAATAGCTAGATAACATATAGGAGACAACCACAAACTATTTCCGCCTCCTGACATATCAATGGATTTTTAAATCTATTCAAACTTGCCACAGGTAGAATTTTTAATGCTTTCACAAGCAGCTACATTTACAAACTTGAATGTTTTCTGAAGTCTACATTACATTCTAGTAGATCAGTCCAACTGCAATTAACTTAAACATCAAAAACATTGAAATCTGCATGGAAATCAAAAGGTTAAAAAATGTGACAATCTGATTTTTCTAAAACAAATGAGAACTACGCAAGGTACCCAAAGCAAACCTAGGTACTTAAGGCAAATCAGTATCCACCTATCACACTATATTCCAGCTTCTTTTTTTAAAGGCACCAGAAATAAAAAACTAACACTCAGGTATCCCTATAAAGCAAATTATATATTTAATTAGTACTACAAGATTAACACACACTCATACTCTAGGGTAAACAATTTCTAGATTTACATTAGCCATCCTAAAGGCAATGAAAAGATATTCCAGATTCTAAACTGGAGAGATTTCCTTTACAGCAGATCAGTTAACTAAGACTTCATGAACAGTATTTTTGAGCTGCATCAAATAAATATTATGAATATGAAGACCAGATAACAAGAACAGAAACAAAAGAATGCTACTATAATATTCATATACAGCATCTACACAAAATTGTATCTGAGCAGACAGATGGTAGGTAAAGTTTGTAAGTAGGCTCCACATTTGATTCCCTTGCTATTAATAGAAGCCTAGGCTGTAGTGGCCAAGGTTATATCAGGCTAGACAAACTCCAGTTTCCTAAGTCTACCGTGAAGGCCTCCTAACTTTGACATGCCAAGCATTACCTTTGTAATTGTGCAGTTGATTTGTATACACAAAGTTAAAACACTATCCAAACATGCTGCATTGTAGCAATTCAAGTCAATAGGTAAAACTCTGTGTGTGTGAACGCAATAATGTTTTTTGACATTGGTTAAAGTTTATTTGTCCTGCACAGCAAACAAAATTTCTAGTTCACTTAATTGCAGGGCTTAACATCAGTTCTTGTCTACATGAGTAGAAATGACCTTATGTTAAATGCAGACACCCCATATGCTGCCACGTATTGCCCTCCTTATGTGTCCAAGAGGACTGGAAAATCTATGGCACAACGCCAAGTGTTGTTTCTGAGCAAATATTATTCATTTGTTCAGCAATTCTTCAGCTTTAGTGACCAAAACTCCTGAAGGGACCTACCTCACAAACAAGACATTTTACTCTCAAACTCTACCATTAAAAGTAATAAGTAGGATACAGAGAAATGAGATTGTTACTCCCTTGGGGTTTGCATCTGCTTACATTGCAAACCCCATGCAAACCCCAAGCATTTTTTATTTCTTCTTTATTAAACCAGATTTCCTCAAGAAGAAAACTATTTGAAAGAAGAAAAGACAACTGTGAACACTATACAGTCTGGGATGAGCATAGCATCACAAGTCATTTTAATATTCACCCTAAAGTAGCTCAATTTGTGTGTGCTCTGTTAAAATCCTGCCACTAAGAGGAGCCCTAAGTCTATTCCACAATGAACAGTGGAAGAAGTATTAATTTTTTTCCTGTTTCTCAAGATCAATGGAAACTCTTATTTCAGTGATGCTGAGGAAAGCAGAATCACCACAAGTTGAAGAACCAATAGAGTCACTTCAGCAGTAGCAACCTGAAACCACTGAAGATTACTGAAAACAAAATGAGGAAAAAAATTATGACATTGAAGTAAGCCTATCAATAAGAAAAGAGTCCACCAAAAAAGAATTAATAAATGAAGGCAGATTGCCAAAGAGAAAAAAGCATAAGAAACAAAAACTGAAGCCACCTCAAGGCCTGCAGCAGGAGAGCAGTGATTACAGACACAATGAACTGGAGTCAAGGCAACAACATTTAAGAAACAGAAAAAGCAGAATTAATGAAATCTCTAAGTAGGAATGCAAAAAGAGAAGGAATCTTCAAAAGCTGAATGAGTGATACAGAGTTATAGCCTGTAAAGCTGCAAAACCAAGAAAATAAAATAACCAAGGAAAACGTTTTGAAACTTCTCTATGTTCCTAGTGTTTTCTGCTAGGTATGCCACAACTTAGAATTCAACAGCATACCATCTCATCCAGGCTAAGACAGTCAAGACAGACTATTCCAGAAGGTTTGTCAGAAGAGAATCCTCATTCAAGCACTCCAAACTGTCATCCAGCGAAGTCTTTAGCTAGCTGGTGAATCAACAGGAACACAAGGAGCTCCAGAAGACACTCGGTTGTAAAATTTGAAGTTTACTGGCTAGGTATCACCTTCATCCAGTAACTGCTTGACTGATCTTTCCTTTCACCATTGAGTATATAGCAGAACAAAGGAGGGTTTAATGAGGTACCTGATTCCTCCTCTTCTGACCAGGCACTTCAGTCTTGCCTCCAGTGGGTCAGAATAGAAAAGACCTTTGACTTCCACAAAAACCTGCCCTGTTGTTTTCATCCAAGCGCTACTACATTCCTTGATTTAAAGCTAAGGTGGCAAAATGAATTGCCGGCTGGGAAATCACACAAAAATGCGTCCCTCTTACTCAATCTGTTCACTTTGGCTTATCTGCTCACATGCTGTCCCAAAGTATTTTGACTTCACGGCTAGCTGTGTTAGGCCAAGGCTGCTAGCTGGAAGCTGACAGGTACTGCCTCCCATGCCTTATCAACTTCCCTGAAGGCTGGCACTCGGTGCAAGGGCAACAAGATTCGCATGAGCGTCCTAATAAAAAGGCACACCCACATCAACAAAGCCACCCTGCCGAACCCCGGCGGACTCCTCTCTCAGCCCGTGGTCCGAGCCGCAGCCAGGGATGAAGGCAGGCGGCCCAGGAGGCGCAGGGGCCTCGTTTACTGCCCTCCCTCAGGGCGGCTGCGGGCCGGGGCCGCGCTCCCGGCACGGCCCGGGCACAGCTCTGCCGCCCGCGGTGCCGCCCCCGCCGGCAGGTGCCCCCCGCCCCGCGCTCACCCGGCCTCCCGCATGACGTTGCTGTCGCCGCAGTCGCAGGCGCCCCCCGCCTGGCTCCGGAACATGTTGTAGTCGTGCCCGGCGTGCTCGCCCTGGTGGAAGCACTCGGCGCATAGGCTCATGCAAGGCGAGATCCCGCACGTCCGGCACCGGTAGGCCACGAAGTTGGCGGTCCAAACCAGGCCGCATAGCGTGGCGGGGTCGTAGGCCCGCACGGCTTGCACGAAGCTGTCCCAAGGCTCCCCGCCCGACAGCAGGCAGCGGCACCACTCCAGCGCCTCGCCCGCCGCCTCGCCACCGCCAGGGCCCGCCGCCGGGGCCAGCACCAGCTCCAGCAGCGCCCGCAGCTCCGCCGCCGCCGCCGCGCCGCTCTCGCCACCCAGCGCCGCCTTCAGCCGCGCCGCCGTCGCCCGCTTGTCCCTACTGCTGGCGCCGGCCCCCGCCATGACGGGACACCGAGGGGCCGTTACGGCCGCGCCGGGCTCCGGATCCGCGATCCCTCCGCCGCCCTCGCTCCCCGCCCCGCGGCGCCGCCCTCTCGCGATAGCCGCGGCACCGGCGCCCTGCCCGCCGCCCGCGCCCCCCTCCCGACACCGCCTCTCCCCTCCCCTGACACCACCCTCCTCTTCCTCCGCCCCTGCCCTCCCGCCGCCCTCCCAGCGCGCAGGTGCGCGCCCCGCGCCGCCGCCACGCGAAATGTCGCCGCCCGCCGGCCCGAAACTTCACGTTCCCGGGGTCCCGGCAGCCGCGGGGAGCGTGGAGGGTACGCCTGGGCCGTCGGGCAGCGACGGCAGCGGAGCTCGTTTGTTACCGAGCCGTGCCTGCAGCGAAGCGGCCGCCGTGAGACGCCCTGCGGCCGCCCGTGTATCCTGGCCACAAGTCTCCCGCCGGCCTCAGGTGGTGGCAGCTTTGAGGGCAGGAGCAACTGCGGGGAATGTGGGAGGCACCTCTGAGGCTTTGGGCCGGCGGTTCTGCGCTCGCTGCCATCAGGCGGCCCCGCTGGGGGTGCAGAGCAGCGCCGGGCTCCGGCGGCAGCACCGCAACCCAGGGTGTCCGCAGAGCCGCGCCCCGAGGTACCAGCGTGCGGCTGCCTGCGCCCTACTACCAGGAGGGAACGCATGTGGATGAGAGTTATCGTGTTTCGCACACCGATCGGCAGTTTTAAACCTCGATAAATAGATTTTCAACTGTGCAATGGAAAACCTTATACGAAAAAATCTATTCCTAAATGACAATAACCTTCTACCCGACAGCTACGGGCCTCAAGGCAGCTGCCTCGCTTCTGGCTTTGCCTGCGTTTCCTATGGCTGCCCGTCTGCTGGCGGCTTGTGTCGCGTTGCGGTTCCAGGTGAATGTTACTCTTCTCTTCACGACCGCTTTTCCCAGCGCACCGGCAAAATTTCAGTTCCTTGTTCTGTCCCTAAGGACACTCAGGAGCGGAACCACCGAGAAAGCCCGGTCTGCCAGGTGTGTCCCCGGCGCTTTCTCAGGCACCGCTCAGCGGTGACACGCAAGACTGCAATAAAATGTCTCCTGTTTATAATAAACGAGACCAAAGCTCGCACTTGTTAACGACACACGGGCAAGCTCCCTGGCGTGTCATTCCCGCAGGTGCCCGTCAGCCCGGGAAGGGGCGGGGCGGCGCGTCGGAAGTGCGCGGTGGCGCTCGGAGCGGCCCGGCCCGGCCGGCCGAGCTGCGGTGAGTGGGCGCGGTATCGAGCGAGGGCCGGCGGAGCGGGGACGGCGCTGTGGGGAGAGCGGGCGATGCAGCTGGGGCGGTCGCTGGGATTCAGCTCCTGCCCCGCTAAGGGCTGGACGGCGGGCGGGCCCGGACGGTAGAAGCGGAGCCCAGGGCCTGAACTCCGGGAGCCGGTGAGGAGTGGGGCTGCCGCCGCCCGGGTCCGCGCTCGTTCCGCATCATCGGTGCGCCACCAGCTGCGTCCCGGGAAACGGCAGCGTGAAAGCACCCGGGAGATGCTGAAGAGTACCAGGGCATTTTAAGTATGAAATGATTTAAGATCATGCTGGTTTATTTATATTGTTAGGTTTATTTATATTGTTGTAACTGATTATACATTATTTTCTTTAGTAAAACCATAAACATGAAGAAATTAAAGCTTAAAGAACTGGAAAGCTGTCTTCAACAAGTTGATACTTTTGAAAGTCCAAAACTACTCCTTGAACAGTATCCAACAAGACCTCATATTGCAGGTAGAGGTGACCTACACCACTGTTTTCTCTTTTACTGTTTCATCAACACTTCTAATTGAAAAAGTTTTTTCTACTGCATTGTATTAAGGCTTTACGCTGAAAGTAGTTAAGAAAGTATATCCAGCAGGAATGTGTATAGTACTATACTGGTAATGTTTGTCTTCGTTTGAAAAATGCAGCCTAAGACAATGTCCAATTCAAAAATCAAATTAATCAACCTAATAGATAATCTTGTGATAGAAGCAGTCTTAATCTGTAACTGTAGAAGCTGAAATGGAGCTGTGTCACGACCCATAAAACCAGTAAAAGTATATATACAGACACTCATCTATACTCTTAATTATTCTCTTTTCCATATTTTATATCCTTGTTTTTCCCCAAAAAAGTTTAGAGGCATAGTTTTTCCATAAGCAATACTCAAGAGCTCTATTCCTCTACCAAAGATCCACAGTTTGTAACTTGTCAAAATGTTTCTGACTCTTCGCATATAAATGAGAAAGAGAATTACAGGCAGTGAGAACATCAGTTTAACTAAAGGGGTTTTCTAAAGCAAAATTAAGAGTTTTCTGAAGGCAGAAACAGCTTTTATTGATTAATCATAATATTTGGTACTATTGACCTGTTTTGTTTGCACTTTTTTCCCCAGCATGTATGCTTTATACAATTCACAATACTTTTGATGATATTGAAAACAAAACAATTGCAGATTTAGGATGTGGTTGTGGCATGCTCAGCATTGGAAGTGCAATGTTAGGAGCAGGGTAAGTGTTTAATATTAAGTTCTTCTTACATTTCTTTCTGGCATAGAAGAGTAGAAAGTAAGATTAAAACATAGCAATGCTGAACTACAACATTTCAGGTTTATAATCTGGTGCATAATCAGGCTAATATTTACCAAATTTTGACTATCAATAGCCATTCATACCGTGAAAGTGATGGACAGCTATCATTAATTTGGAAGTCATTTGCTCTCCCCCTAAGTATTAATGAACACATTAAACTTCCTTAACAAAATTTAGATTTATACTTGAGAAAGGGCAACAGAAGTACTTGAATTTTTATCAGCACTGAATGTATTCTGTATGCTTGTTACATTTCCTAGATAAAACAAGTTGTGTACACAGATCCCTTACTGTAGAATTTAAACACCATTTTCACCATTTTAGTTTGTAGTAGACTAATATGTACCACTTTTCTTAATAGATTCTGTGTGGGGCTTGACATAGATGCAGATGCACTGGAAATATTTCATAGCAATATTGAAGACTTTGAGCTCACGAATGTCAACATGGTTCAGTGTGACATCTGTTCTTTATCTGACAGCATGGCAGATACTTTTGACACAGTTATTATGAACCCTCCATTTGGTACCAAGCATAATAAAGGTTGGTAATTGTGAAGCTCAGAAATTATCACAAACCAAACAGCAAGGGAAAGGCTTTCAATGAAACATCTCCCTTGTTTATTAGTTACATATTCTAATTTCTTAATGTTTTGTTTATCTGGAATCAGCTTCCTAAGATTAGCAACTTCAGCATTGTAACTAACAGTCACTGGGGTTTGAAACAAACAATACTAGATATTTCATATCCTTATCATTTTTATTTTATTAAAAGCAATTGAGTATGCTTTAGAAATACTTTCTGTACCTTAATGTATTCAGTGCCGTTTCTCAAGTAGCTATTATTCCAGAAGAAATTAAGCAGATCTTTGCCCTTCCATTTAACAATTTTAGTAATTTGATTATTCTTTTAGGAATTGATATGATTTTTCTGAAAACTGCTCTACAAATGGCAAAAACAGCTGTGTATTCCCTTCACAAAACTTCAACACGACAGGTAAGTTCTTCATTTCAGTAGGGCAAGAACTAATCAGACAACAAAGTATTTGGCTATATAGATGTCTATAGCTTCACTGATTTGTCAGCTACTTTGTGGGGTATGTTTGGGATAAATACTAATTAGATCAAATAACTGCAATCTCACATACATCAAGATAATTATGTGATCTAATGCTTGGATTTGAAAATCAAAAGCACAGGAGACTTATTAAGTACAGAGGTATAGATGTTTATAAAACAGATAATTTTAAAGCTCATTTTTACACTGTCTACTATTGTAGCACATTCAAAAGAAAGCAGCAGAATGGGAAGTGAAGATGGAAGTCTTAGCAGGTAATATTTATTTTTAACAGGAAAAAACCCCAAAACCTTTTGGTTTTGTACGTTATCTCTAACACTACCAGCCAGTCGTAACAGCCCAAGATAAATTTAAGTGTGATTTAACACATAAATGACACAGGTCTTTCTCTTTTTAGCAGACTTTTTAAAACTCTTTTTAAAAATTTTTTGCTACCTGGCTAGAATACAAGCAGGCACTTAATAAAGCTCTGAGAAATACAGATTCTGCGCAGAATTACGTTTGTTCCTGCACTAGATTTTGTTTTCAAACAGAAGTTACCTCTCTTCCTGCTTCAAAGGGCATGTTGCTGAAAAAGAAAAGCACAGGTCAATTCTAACATACAAAAAAAGCATCCTGTCCTTAGCCACCTAAATATTTTTGCCAGTTGAGTATCTTCCCAGTTCTTGTGCTAACCAAATGCTTTTTACAGTCATAGAACTTGAGATGTGAAGTTGCACAAGTGCTTGAAACACAACTGCCATCCACTTAACTGTCTGATGTGGACAGCTTCAGTGTTTAGGCATGACATAGTGCAGAGATAAAGCAGGTATGATAAGCCACAACAGATGCAGACATTAGAAACAGAAGTACGTGGCTGTAGGGCTTAAGTGACTGATTACCATCCTAGTCTAACATGTATTCTTTACACTGTTCACAGAACTCAGGTTTGACTTACCAGCATCATACAAGTTCCATAAGAAGAAATCAGTAAGTATATATAAAACCTAACATAACTGAGAAAATGCTGAGGTAAATAAATCTCCTTAGTGAAATTTAAGTTTTAGGGCCATATGTACTGGATGAAGAACGGTCACACACAAAGATTTAGAGCCAGCACTGCAATTAGATGTGATAAACCTAAGGGTAGCCTCCTTGACTCAACTCCTAATAGATCTGTTTGCTCAATCCTAGCTGCAGCTCAGACTTGAGTGAATGCAGTGCTGAAGGCCACAGTCACAAGGATGCTACAGCAGTAGCATTATTTCAGAGCCAGCCTGGGGGCAGCAGAAGGAACTCCTGTGCTCACTGTTAAAAGATACAGTCAAGACACTACAGTATGGCAGCCTAAGCCCACAGCAAGTTCCTTGCTACTAAATGCTGGCCTGGAAGCCATGTATCCCCATCCCTTACCATAAGGAAAGCAGAGAGGAGAGTGAGCAATAGTTGAACACTGTTACGTATGTTGAGCAGCAAAGAACAGAAGCTTTAATCAGCTGCTGACTATGCTCTTGGTGACTTGTACTTAAAATTTTTTAAGTCTGTCCTTATCTTTGCTATTTCACAGTTGAAACATTATACTATATTAACCAGGCTTCAGTAGAATGCAGTTTTAAGGTCTGAATTTATTGCCAGCTGCTATTAAACATAACCACAAGATTACAAAGTCCAAAACCTTTTACATTTGAATGAGATGCCAGAAAAATTGAGAAGATCTGACAGTATAAACAAAACTATAAATAGAAAAGTTTTCCAGGGTTTTATGTTAGCAGTAAGCATGCTTCTTAAACAAAAAAAAAAAGCTGTAACCCAGTAAAATGAAACTTTTCTCTAATTGTAGGTTGACATTGAAGTGGATTTCATTAGATTTTCTGCCAAAAAAGTCCTGAACTGAGGCATGTATTTAAAATCTATTGAAAATGGAACAATAAAACCACTATTTTTTTTTAAATTCTTTTATTTGACTATTACTGATTTCCATCTCCATTTTCTGTTTTCAGTTGTTTTGGTGCAGGTTCTTCCTTTTCTGTTTCCTCTAGTGGTCTCTTCTTGGGACTTGCTGGTTCTGCAAGATTGAATATGTAGTCATTTAGAGTAAAGGAAAGCTTTGCCTGAAATCTGAAAAAACCCAAACTCTTCCCACCATGTAAGTCTGAGTTCCAGTTATGTACAGCCACAGCTACATTAGAGAGTTTGCTTATTACTGTGACTAAAGGTTTTAGATGTTCTAAAATGCCCCATTTGAAGAGCTTCACCCCTGTCTAACTCCACAGCAGGAGGCCAAGTAAGAAAATGAAGGAATCGAATCTACCAGGACTAGGGTTCACTGGGTTTTAGTTAAGCAGGTGTTACATGTAATGAACAGGAGCTTAGCTCTTCCTCTGCTCCAAGCTAAATACTGGAGGGCCGGACTATTAAATCTTCTCATATCCTTAAAGGAAAAAAAAAAGCACCATTCAAGAGACTGAGTCTGTACGGTTGTGTAAAGCTGCTGACAATCACCATGTTTCAATGCATAATGTTTTACACAACCATGCAGTATAGCCTTATCTATATACTACTATATAGATAATTAATATCTATATAGTAATTATCTTAATATGCTTTTTGGACAGTTGTGGAAGGAATTGAGCACAAGACTCTTAAGGCAGATACTGTAAGGAGGGCAGAAATGCTACAGAGCCAAATCTGAAGCACAAGTACATGGAGCTACTTTCTGTAAAAGTATTGAATAAGCTGTTTTAAGTGCACAGAATGACATACCTGTTTTAGTATCATTTTCACCATCTTCTTCATCATTCTCAAACTTTATTTTCTTGCCCTGAAACTGTACTTTTCCTTTTTGTGCACCCTGAGGTATCTTTCCCCCTCTTCCTTTTCCTTTAATTTTGCGCCCTATGGAGATATAAGATCAGGAACTTTGTATCATTTGTTTTTTAATTGGCCAGCTGCAGAGACTGCTTTACAGTTACGGTCAGTATGTAGTATATATCGACTACTTAAGAGTGAATTTCATCCACTAATTCAAAGACATTATAAAGGCTTAAATTAATAAGAGGAGGGAGAACCTTTTGTTTTCTGTTTCAGCAATTCCTGCTGATCTTCCAGGATTTTTTTCAGAGCTTCTTTCTCTGCATCTCCTTCTAGCACTTCCCATGAAACATCCTTGTTCCGGAGCTGCAAGTTTCCATTATGTGCTGCTTTGGCTTTTTCCAGAGCTTCTTTGGCAATATCCTTAAATAGGATAATTCCCTTTAAAAGAAGAGTGGCATTTGCATTTTAATCTTACTGCAAAAACATTCAGCTAGAATGATGAACAATATATCCTGTTGAGTGCCTCAGCAAATTCATTACTCTTGTATGATTGTAAAACATGACTAGACTGAAGCAAAGCCCTCAGACTGTGCTAATGAACATTCTTAGTTTTGACCTTATCAACTAACAAGGCTGGAACCTTTATCTGTTCTTCTGAGAGAACTTAAGGGAAAAATTTAATTCTCTACATATTCTGCAATTTCACAAGACAATAACTTACTTGATAACATAAAAGAACAAACATTTAATCATCCATTTTCAAACTTCAATACTGAGATCTTAAGTCCTTGTCTAAGATTACTGACCTCCTTCGCACCTCTAACAAAGTGTATCCACTTGATTTCTCCGTGACCAGAAAATACTTCATGGAGGTCTTCTCTGCACGTTTGGTCATCTAGATCACCAGAAAACTTCAAAAGACATCCTGTCTTTTCTTCCAGAGACTTCTAAATTCAATTAAAAAACCCCACATTATCATTGAAGAGTCAAGTTTGAATATTCATATCCCCCCTCTCAATCCTACTAAACATGATAGCGATAAACAAGCAGTTGAAGTTGCAGTAATTCAAGCATTTTTCCTACATAACCTATTTCTGCTGATGTCCAAGTCTTGTACAGTGTGTATCCCCCCTTTGAGTTTTCTTTGCATACTGCGATACATTTATAGGGAACTTAGGCCTCCTTTCCATATTAATTACACTCTAAATTCTACAAAACAGCTTTCTGAAGGCTGATAGGTTGAAAATTTATATAATACTGATGAAATCCTTAATGGATCTTTTAAATACCATAGGAGAACCATCATCTCAATGGTGCATACAGGAGCACTCTGAACAGGCAAACATGCCTAATAACGTAAATTCAGGACATGAACCTTTAAACAAAATTAGTCTATTGAAAATAATATTAAAACACCATGACAAAACACTCTTACTGTAAGTTAGTTGGAAAAGCTGAAGTGACTTTCTGGAAAGTGTTCTATATTAAATATAAATATATACAGAATATTCTATGTTAACTTTATAAATGTAGGCGATTTAAGAAACCCATACCATTTCAGCATCTGCTGCTTGTTTCTGCTTTTCTTCTTTTTCCCTGCAAAAAAGTTAAATTAGTTATGAGTCAGTTCAAGCACGGTCAAGCAAGCAAGACACATACTTTGATTGGCAACAACTCACTGTTTAGCTCTTGCTTTCGCTTCTACTTTATTTTGTTTCCTTTCTTCATTCTTCTTTATACAATACTCCTCCCTTCAAAAGAATATAGGTTAATTTAAAATATTCTGTTATAATAGATGTGAAACAGTTGAAATTATTTTTCCAAGCTGAGATGCTAAGTCTCAGTCTCCAAAAGGTACATCTATTGATGCCATCAAAAACTCACTTCTCAGGCCAAGCCTGGTTCTTGTGTATATCCACCCCTGACCACTGTTAGTTCATATAACAGTTAAGTGGACTTACTTGAAAAGTACTATCAGCTCTGTGTCTTTGTACTTTTGATTTGGTATCTCTGTGAACTTCTTAGCAGATTCAACACTATCAAAAACTGCAAATATTGAGCCCTGTCAAATGATAAGAGATATTGTTAGAGTAACTGAACAGAATGTTGTCCAGGAGGGATCCCTGCCCCAGGGCTAAATGCTCATCATTACCTTAAACGTTCTCTGCAATGTTCTCCTCATTTGAATATTTTCAACTGGACCTTTATCCTCAAGCCATTCTTTGATATCATCAAGAGTAGCATCTAGTGGAAAGCCTTTCTGCAAGATAGCAATGAGCTTCAATTATATGCCACAATATGACTCTTAAAAATGATAACCTCTATAGTATGAGTTAATTCAAGCTTTACTCTCAGATGGTTATCAGTTAAAGTCATACAGGACAGCACAAAGTAAAGAAAAATTTACTTACAACGTATACAGATCTGTTTTTAATTGCGGCCTTATACTGGTCATTTAATTCAGGAAGGGGTTTATTTGGAGATCTTCTGATTTTAGTTTTGTCTTCATTTATTTCCATTAAACCAGTCTTGGATTTTCTCAGTGCTTCTACAATAACACCAAAATCTTTTGAAAGGCGACTTAACCTATTGAGTAAGCAGACAGAGGTTATTACAAATACACAGGCAAAACTGAAGCCAGATGTTAAAAGAGATGGGAAAAGTAAATGCACATCAGGAACACTTGTCCCCAAATAGAGGTAGGTAGCTGAAAGTTACTCTTTTATCCACATTAGTTGTACTTTGCTTTACCTGTTGAATTTGATCATTACTTCTAAAGGTACCCAGCCATCATCTAGTTTGATCTGTTCCTTTAGAAACTTGTCTCTTGGTAGATTGTGATTGCCAAAATAGTACTGCAAAAAGGAAGGGGCAAGGGGAGGAAAGAGAGATCTGTCTTTAAATTTTCAGTCTTAAAAGCTTGATTTTATCTAACAGCTTACTGCAGTAGATTGAGACATACCAGAATTAATTCATTAATATGAACAATTAGGAATTCTGAAATTATTTCTTCCTGCTCTAACGTGATACTTTTTTGTAAAAAGATAATTGCAATATGTAAGTTGTAAAAACAAAATCATCAGAAACCAAGCCCACAAAAACCCAAACAAACCAACCCCACACCAAAGCAGCCTCATTAATTCCATTCATCCAATGGAATTAATGAGGCAAAGATAGATTGCAATTTTGTTTAGGAAAGAAGCAAAGCTTATTCTGTTGATATGATAAGCATTTATCACTCTGATCAAGCTCTGCAGAGTCAAAAATCGAATTTGTCACCAGCAGATCCAGGTTGTACTCCTTAAATAAGGAGCATGTATGCAAGAATATTGTATTGGCATACTGAAAAATCATACACACAGACTGACATTTTTTAAAGAGCTGAAGTTTTGAGTCTAACTCCCAATAAAGTTAGCTTCCATTTAGCCAAGCCCCTGCCAATGAATGCTCCCAAAACACCTCAGTCCAGATCCCAAACTATAAACTGAACTCACCTCAATTTGCTGACAGATTTTGCTTTCCAAGATAGACATGGTTTCACCATTTCCATTTTCAGCCATTTTCACCAGCTGTTTTGAAGAGAGAATTCAGAGCAAAACCACAAAGTTTTGAATACTATTTTCTACGGTCTTACATTCATGCAGCATCGCATTTCACTGCATCCTCATCTAAATACAGTAACAGCCAAGTTCATTATCCATACATTTATGTCTGTGAAGCAACTATTAACATGACTGGAGAACTCCAAGGGGAAACTAGGAAACAACTGGGGAAAAAAAATCCCCTCACTTTGGTTGTTAGGGCAGCATTTGGCATTCAGCAGTCAAGATAAAATTTAGGAAATGCTGGCACTTCTCAGCCATATTTGTTATTTATCTTTTTCTAGGCACATGTTGTTTAAAACAACAACTACAAAACTGAGAGCCAACAACATTTGATTTTTAATTCAAATCCAACCTCTCATCACTAGCCAAAACAATCAATAACAAAAATGTTCAATTCCTACATAAGTATAATGAGAAAGTGTTTCTGAAGTTTCTGTCTCCTGTTTAATCTTTGGAAAGTTCAGAGAACTTACTGGAGGATGGAATGAAAATATCTACATTTACTGACACATCCTATAAACATCTTGATCTCTCCTTTACAAATGTGTCTTCACTGCAGTTCTGCTTGAATAGCGAATCAAATATCTTTATAACACATGACATTTTAACTTGGAAATAACTTTACTTAACTGGCAGCAAGTGTATAATCCCAGTACATTGGATGCAGTCACTAAGAAAGCAGCTACTGGCTAGAAAATGAACTAGGCTCAAACATTTTCTATCTAGTTGCTTTTAAGATAAGGTTAGAGTGTGAAGATTAATCCTTGAGAAAAAAATGTAGCTTTCTGAAGCTGTCAGAAGTTAGTTTGAATTCAGCTTTGAACTATGAAGCAGAGATTTCTTCTTTCTCCCTTTGAGCACTAACACACTTTTTAAATCCAGCTGCAGAAGATAAAGAGGTTTCTTGGTCATATTACCCCAGTTCATAGATCTGTGATCACAAAGGCTGCTGGCAAAGATGGTTTTGCACTCATGTCTTGCATGGTTTATTGGGAGATTTGACCATACACCTCCTGCTACTTGCAAAGGGCAGTAACATCTTTCAGACCATCTAGATGACTGGCAACACAGAAGCAGGGAAAACTCCCCCGAGGTGCCCTTGTTACAGGAAATTATGTTCTTCATCAGAATGCCCCATTGGCAGCCTCATATTATTATTTTAGTAGTTTAATTCCCCAGTAACTGCTCAGGTTACTGCAGTCCGCAGTATTGCCATTTCCTCCTCTTCCTGATCTCAAAGCCACATTCAATCCTTGGAACTTACTTGCAATTCTTCAGCACTTACAGCCTTGAAAGGTGCTGTGCTTGCACCTGTACCTAACACTGTAACACTCTTTAAAGCAAGATTTCAGCAAGTGTTAGTTGCCAGCTATGCTGAGTGTGATCCACTTACCTATAAGGCACTTTACAAAACCCAGGCCAGAGCACTGCAGTTATTTCAGAGATGCCCCACATGAGCCACCCTGACTACAGGAGATTAATGCTTCACCACCATTCAGGTGCTGGTACTGTCTTAGCACCCTGCTTGTGAGACAAATCTGTGTTCTATTTTACATTATATCAAATGTGATCTAATTTAATGGCAACCTGCAGAGCAGTCTCTGACTCCTGTCCCAGCCTTAGCAGTGTTTTCAAGGTTAATACCAAAAAGCATGATCCAACACAAGACTTAGGACAAGTCCTTTAGAATAAGTCTTACACATGGAAAAGTTTTTCTAAAAAGCATCCTTTCAGCTGCAAGTAACAAACTTAGTATAGAAGACTAAGAAAGACTCAAACTTCCCATGCATGGAATTCAGTTCAGTGATTGAGCTCTAACCTATTTAGAACAAAAGCAGAAGCAGTCTGCTAATTTAAGAGAAATTCTAGCATTTGCACATGCACATGCTCACTTCAGACTCTTTAGCTCAGTCATTTGGCACTAGACAGCTTCCAGATCAATAGTTTTCAGTTGCTGTGCAGCAGTGAAGACTGATAAAAAGCTCCTATGATTAGCAATCACAGTCTGAACTGCATGCAAAATCCTACAAAAGATTTTAAGGGCTTTATTAATAAACTATACTGATTTGTTCCTTCCATATTGCTAAAGTCTGTATCAGTACCACATGAAACATTAAAAAAACAGGTTAAAATAAAGCAAGTAGCCATTAGGTTTAAATGATAAACAATTACACTCAACTCCCATAACTAGAACAACTGGATCCCATACAGTATTAGCTAGATCATCCCACAAGAACTCTCAAGTAGCTTTTCCTCTTACCAGACACTTAGTTTCAAGCTCAAGACAAACTTTAGTTGCGGGCTGATTATTCTACCGTGAATGTAATAAAGTGAAAGGCTTTTTCTTTAATAAGAAGCCTTTCCCGATAAGGTAACATGGATCTGTTACTCATATTATGCCTCCTTCAGGAACCCCTGCATAAGAGGTCTGAGAGTGGTTGTTATTTAAGTGTAAGGATTAATTACAGCCACACATTTTCACAGATGTTAACTTTAACAGATTTTTTTGAGTAGAATCAGTGCAACGTAGGAAAAAAAAATCTTAGAATTAAGTAATTGAAATGTCAGCCCCTGAACTGTACCAGGAGACCATCAGTTTGCTGTTGACACTTTTACATGTCTGCAGCGGCAACATACCCCTCCCTCTTCTACAGCCTCGGGCACCGTGGCCCAGCCTCCCGCCCAGCGGACACCTCTGCCCGGCAGAAGCGGGAGCGCTGCCCTCGGGCCGGGCCCGGCTCCCCGCAACGGGAGCGGTGCCGTCGGTTCCGCTTCCCCGGGAGAGCCCGAGCTCCGCAGCGCGCACCGAGCGCCGCGGGAAGCGCTGCGGGCGGGAACTGACCGCGGCGGCAGCGGCACTGCAGGGCCCGCTCCGCGCCTCCGCCGGGCAGAGACGGCACGTGCTCCCCCGCTCCGCGAACCCTCCCTGCCTCCCTCCCTCCCGGCCCGGCCGCCGCGCCCCGCCGCCAGCCCTGCCCCGGCGCTCCTCGGCAGGACCGGGCCCGGCGGGTCACGGCCGAGCAGCGGCGCCGCCCGCGAGCGGCCCCACACGAACCTGCGCGCGCGGGCCCCGCTCCGCCGCTCCAGAGACCGCGAGTCGGCGCCGCGCAGCCCAGCAGCCCCCGCGGCCCGCCCGCCCCTCACGCGCGCCACTTCCGGGGCGGGGAGGGGGAGGGGGAGGGGCCACAGTGCGGCACCGCCCCGCGCCGGGAGCGCGCGCGTTCGTGCGGGCCGTGCGCGCCGGGACTGTGCGCTGCCGCGCTGTTCGCCGCTTTGGCGCCCTGGGAACAAAAAGTAACAGCTTGAATTTGTACAGTAGTGGTATAGTCACATTTATTAAGTATTGCAGACATTCACTTAAACACTACAGATGTACTGTGGCCACCTGTAGTGCTAGAAACATGGGAATCGCAGAAGTGAAAATTTTAAGCAATAGCATTGACTTTACAATTGATTCGACTTCCACATTACTTAATTTTCTAGTTTATAGGCGAAACAGTAAAACAGTGTCTACCATAGTACAGGTCCAATAGCACAATAATTCAGTGTTTACATTCAACTGTTTTTAAAAACATATTACACAGATGGCTAAGAGATTCCTTGTAGGCTGCTGACCCCGGGTCAGAATCCTATTTTCCTCCTGCTGAGTTCATTTTCCTGCCTGTGCCCAAGACCTGATTGCAACACATCTTCTCGGGATGTGCTACGTGAGCACATGTAAGGGCATGTGCTTAAAAGGGCATCGTAGGTTATTGTGAAAAATAGCACCAGTTGAAATTTAACCATTAGTCTGAACTTATCCTTCTCTCCATTTATTCTAATGCATTGAAAATCTCTGAGAAATTAGGATTCAACTGAAGTACTAAGCAGTAATTTCTTTAACTTTTATTTATTCCAGACTAACAAACTCTTTCCTGACAGGGGAACTAAAGGCTTTTTTTCCACTTTGCACTTAACACTGAGGCCAAAAAGCAGCATTTGCTTGCCTGCGGGTTGCCCAGGGGCACAAAGCAGAGTCCAGCTTCCTGTGCCCAGCCCTGGAACAGCACTATCTTTCACCAACATCAAGCACCTAGTTTGCAAGCAGTTGACAAGTGGATGTTGAGGGGTTTGGTTTTGTTAGTCCTCACCTTATTCTTAGATCCTTTCACTGACTCAGGACTGTTAGATTCAGACCAGAATGAACCTCAAGGCCAGCCATAAGCAGCTGTTCTATGCTTGTGTTTTTCAACAAACATGAAGCTTCAAGGGTACATAACTTGCAGTGAAAAATTACATAAACACGTTGAGTTCAATGTGGTTTCATTCAATACAAAGATCACCTTCACGTTCTTGTGATGTTGTCCTTTCAATCTCCACCTGTCCTTGAGCAATTGTCAGCTGTGGAGATTTCCAGGAGAAACAAATTCATTTTATCTCTTGCTCACCTGCTTGGCCCACACATTTCAAACAGCCTCGGAGTTCAATTCTCCACCGCTCTTTAGTCTTTAAACAAGTTACATGGGATCCCTAAATAGATCTCAGTGAGATGGGTAACAAAGCAAAACACTGAACACACACACAAGCTTCTGACAAAGTGAGGCAACATATGAAAATATCAAAAAAAGAGCTGTACATATACACCACAGAACTTCACATCAAAGCCAGAGCTGAGTGCCACCTGCTACCAGCAGTCAAATGCCAGCCAGAAATAGCATAAAAATGTGAAAGAATTTTTAAAAAGCTGAATATGCTTATGATCATGCAAAAGAAATATTATAAACTCAGAACTTACTGCTTGGAAAAGTCCTTTATTTGTATGTGAGAAATCCAATAAATCCTGAATTTCTTTTTAGATGGCAGTGCTGGTGTGGGACGTTCTCCCACCACACGCTGCGGCAGGCCTGCATTGTCCCTGCCTCTCACACCACTGTCTAACAGCTCTTTGTGCAGTCATTTTATAAACTGGATTGGGAGATCAGTGCTAAAAAAGCCTTTTCTTTTCCCCAAAGCATTTCTTCATTTGAATCACCACTGTCAGACCAGAGAGTGTGATCTGTTTGTCTGTAAATCACTTTACAAAAATCCACTTTCTACACAGCATCTGAAGATCTCATATTAAGATTTGAGAGAAATAATAAATAAATCAATCCTATAGATCATGGTTTTTCTTCATGCATAACATACTTTAACAAGTTTGTTTAGTCGTTACCTTTGCTCAAGTCACAGTTTAGAAAAGATCAAATGGCATTAAACAAAATAGAGAAGTTTAAATCTCAGGCAGATGTTAATTTTCCAGACTCTCTCATTTCCTCCTTCCATTCCATACAGGCACACATCTTGAATTGATATTAAAAAAGAGTTAACACATTAAGGCTTTTCTCTGAACAGCCATCCCCCCACAAAAACACCCAAACTACAAATACCTGTGTATCAGCCAAAGATATTGCAAAGCCTTGCAGAGTCTTTTTTCATTTCTCATTGGCAATGTCAAAGAGAGTGTGAGAATGGGAAAGCGAAATGCCCTTTTACTTCTTCAGAAAAACTAGTGCATGCTTTTGGCCCATGCTTGGGGGCTACTACCAACATTTCTTCTCTCATTCCTAGCCTAAGCTCTTCTTTGCTTTGGCACTTGAAGGTAGAGTTAGAGGCATCCTGTAAATGCCCATTTCTCAATCTGATAACCTAGTTATCCCAGTGATATTGCTCTGCATATACCATACACTTAGCTTGTGTCAATAGTCCATTTCTACAGCTACCTTCAGAATACAAAGATTTAATCTTAAGGCCAGTAGTCCTTAGAACCGTATTTTGTTTGGCTTTACTCAGCACCAAGTCATAGTTTCATCCAGTGATGAACAAAAACAAGTCCATTTTTCACAGTAGTTCCTATGTTGTTGTACAAAGTATTAAAAGAGAGCAATTTGAGAACTTCCATGACAAAGAATGATTGGACTGAAAAATAGATGGAAATTTTGTTACCACATTTATGTTTCTGAGTTGTTTAAAACGAGAACAATTTACACCTAGTTATTAACAATGTGCACTAAGCGATTGTATTAGACAACCCTTCATGAGGTAATCAGTACTCTTATGAATACTACGTCTGCTGTTTTCTGTAACAGCAAGATGAAAATTAAGTGCTTACACATTATACACACAGACACAGCCATGTGACCGCATAGCACTGGGAAGATTACCTACTGCTTCCCATTTGTTCAGTTCAGGGTCGTATTTCTCAATGCTCTGCAGGTATGTTCCTTTTGAATAGGAATATCCTCCTGTTACATAGATGCATCCATTCATAACCACCGTGCCACACTCCATCCTTCTCTCCATCATGTGAGCCATCTGCTTCCACTCATTTTGCTCTGGGTCATAGCAGTCAGTGATCGTGGTCTGTCCACCCACAAAATAGATCTTGTTTTGTAATGTAATTGAACACAATCCATATTCTTCAGAAAGAAAGGAATACAGTACAACTCAGCACGATAACATTAACTGAAACTGCAAGTACATGACAAATATTGGGCACCACTGAGGACAGCTGAATGTCCTCATTGAGCTTAGGAGACACCTCAGGATTTTCTGCTACACTACAGCACTAGTACTCAGTGAAAATGGCTTTAAAATCTTACTGTTACTAGATGTAGAACACAGAGAAAACCCTTTTAAAATGAATATAAATAATTTTTGCCAAATGTCAATGAATAGCTAGGTTTTACAGAAGGTTATATTATTTTATAGAATGTGAACATTTCTTAATTCAGTATTTATATAGTGATTTCTATAGAATAGATACTTGAAGAAGGTCCTCCTTTCCACTTTCAGAGTTTGGAAACAGCCCTTGCTACCCGACAGGCATTTCTTTTTTTATTTAGGAATATGTCAAAAACCCCTAACTGGTTTTAAGGACTCCCAGGTACAAGTAATCAAATCAAGCTCTATGTTTGTTAGAGAAATTATTTACCTGGATGTGGACTTGTGGTGACTATACTCCACTCATTGCTGCCTGAATGGTATCTCTGGATTTTATCGTAGGTGCAGCTTCCTCTGTAACCATAGTGACCTCCAGCGACATAGATGACTTCATGCAGGACACAGGCAGTGGCATTTCCAACTCCTGTTCACAGTGTGAAAGTCAAACATGCACAGTAACCATGGTCTCTTCCATCCATAACTCCATTTCAAATTATTTGTTAATATTTATTAACATTATATGCTTGCAAGTATTTAACTGAATGTGAATAAAACAGATCTATCAAGATATCAGCAAAAGTCAAGAATTACTGAATAAAACTGCAGTAACCAATATATATTGCACATAATACAGCCACCAAATAGTTGACAGGATTTTTAGACAGTAAGTAAAGTTACATTGTCTCACTGATTTTGGAACAGGCAATTAGTTTCCCTGTTTCACTAAGTTAGAGTTGTTAAAAAATTATTTAGATGGCAAGAGCAAAGACAATGGGAGCTGAGATTGTTCAGTGTCTTGGGGTATCTTTTCTCATACTTTTGGTCATTCTCATGGTATTACTAATTAAGCTATTGTATATACAAGGACACAAACAGAAAGCAAAGGGGGGTCTGAGCATCTTAGTTTCACTCTTATAAAAACTGGGCAAAACAACTGCATAGAATATGTAACTCATAGGATTATCATAGCATTTCTACTTTTAAAGGAAATAAAAATAAAACAGTAGCAATGTCTGAGGAAAACACAAACAATGGAGAAAGTTGTAAAAGCCTGCTTTTTTTCTGTTACATATGCATCCAAAAATTCCCTTGTACATAGAAAAATATTATTTTGCATTAACTTACAGTAAATTTTAATAACTAATTATAAATATTTGCATTCATTTATAAAAATGTATGATAAAATGTGTAATTGTAGTATTGTCGTTACTGTTACAAAATAATCACAGAGTAGTCTGAATTGGAAGGGACCCAGAAAGATCACCAATTCCAACTCTCAAGTGAATGGCACATACAGGGATCAAACCAGTGACCTTGGCATTATTTAGCACTGGGCTCTGACCAACTGAGCTCATGTCAGAGTCAATACCCTTTGGTTAGGCTGTGATTCCTACATTTTTAGTAGATCACTACTTTGGCTGCTAGAAAGAGGTGTTAGTGCTTTTCATTATCCTCACACTAAAGATTAAACAAAGGATCCTGAACAGATGATACACAGAAATAGGAGGGAACTCCATGCAAGAAGTTGTAAATTATGACACCTTTATAAATGACTGCACGGAAAATCGTATATAAAAATAATTCAATCCCTTTATTGGAGCTTGCTCTTTGATTGTGTACTGAATGGACTCTTATCCTGGGTACTTTTCTGATTTCTTTCTAATTTGAACAGAAATTTTACTCATGAAAGACGACAAAATTAAACTGAGACTACCACTTACTTTTCTACATGCTGTTCTAGGGCACAGCCCAGCATAGCATTTGGATGGTTGTGGTTATTTGGCTAGTGAAGACCTGAACCAAAGCCCACCAACATTAACAGAAAACTTCCATGGACCTCTCTCTCAAATCCTAAATGTTTCCATGACACTTAAAAGTGGCAAATACAAAAGAATTGACATTGGAGGCAGACACCATACAAAAGGTTACCTACCTTTGATCATGTTTGCAATGGGAAGCCATTTCTGTATTAAAGGATCATAAAACTCAGCTTCTTGGACTGGAGCTCCCTTTCGGTACCCTCCCAATGCATAAATGCAGCCACTCAAGGAAACGGCGCAGTGGTAATACCTTGCATCGAGCATGGGGCAGCCTTCTGTCCACTCATCTCTCTCGCTGTTATATATCCACACGGTGTCAAGAGCTTCAATGCTCTCTGTTCTGTAACCTCCTGTCACATATATGTCTGGTCCCAAACTAGTGACCCCATAGCTCTCTCTGGTGTGATCTGGCATCTCCGTTCCCTGGACCCATGCATTGGTTAAAGGATCCCAAACATGCACTTCTGATAAGGGATGCCAATAATATCCTCCAATTACATACATGGCCGCTGTGGATCTTCTGGAAAGACCTTTGGGATTGAGGTTCAGGGCATTATATATGAGTGACCTTATCTTACTGTCATTGAGTCGGCATTTGTTTTGCAGGCTTAAAGCTGACCTCAAATACACATTATCTAAGTCCACTTTGATGCAGCTCAGCACTTCACAGATGTCTTCAATTCTTCCTTCTACGTTGTGTGCCACCCACTTAATGACAGCTTCAATGGCTGCCTCTTCTTTCTGAATATTGAGATTCTCCCTGGAGAGAATATAAGAGAGCTTCTCCTTGCCAATGTCCAGAAACTCTTCCTGCTTCCACACTTCTTCAAACTGCCATAACAAAATCCTTCTGGACTCTTTCTCCAGCTCCGAGCAATCATGATATTCAGCAAAGGAGTGCATCCCAATGCAGTTGTCAGTATCTAAGTGCCTTACCAGAAACTGCTCACAGGCTTTCTTTACTGACACGAACTGGAGCAGGTCTGCAGCCTGGAGTAGGCTTTGGACATTTCTCTTTGTTATCTGGATCTGTGATGTGTATGCATAATTCACGAGAGCTTCCAGTACTGCATGGCTGAGCCCGGGAAGGTTGATCTGGTTTTTGGATTTTTCTTTCATATCGGCTGTGAACATGGCTTTAAAATAACTGCTGCAGGCTGCCAGGGCAGCTCTGTGGCAGTGGAAGATAACCCCCGAAGCGCACTGCAGGGTGATGTCGGTGAACAGCCCGTCCAGGTAAAACGCCCGGAACGCCTCCAAGAAGCCGGCGGGGTGCGCGGAGTCCTTGTAGAGGTACGAGTACTCCTCCTGCCCGGCCGCGGCCATCGCCGCGCCCCGCAGCTCCCGCCGCTTTGTCCGCGCCGCTCCGCTCAGCCCGGCCGCCCTCCGGCTGCGGACCCGCCCGGCACGGCGCTTACGGGGGCTCCCAGCCCGCGGCGGCCCCTGACCGTCTTTGGAAGAGCCGCTGCCGGAGGCAGCAGCGGGGCCGCAGCGACAGCTCCTATTTTGGTGCCCCGGCCGGCCCCCCCCGCGCACCCCTCAGCCGGGCCGGCGGGCCCCGGCGCCCAGCCCGGCCCCCGCGCGCCCGCTCGCCTCGGAAAGGTCCGGCCCGAGCCGCTGCCGCCGCCGTCCAGGCGCTCCCCACCCCGGGGCAGGGGTTAAAGGCTGTCTGCGGTGGTGACAGAAGGCCCGGCCGCGTTAGGGACAGGAGCAGATGCCTGGGGAGCGTCACCAGCTCGGTGTCACTCAGCCCGAACAAAGCGAGGGGCCTCGGCCCCGCTGTCAGCGACCTAAAGCCGCCGCTCGCAGGGGCGCCCCGCGCTCCCAGGGCGCTTGGAGGAGCGATCCTGGGAAGAGCAGCAAGCTCCAAGGGCTCCCCCATTACCGGGGAGCAGGATTCTAAGGGAGCACCCACAGCTCTCCCCAAACTCCTGAATGTGGCAGGGTGCAAAGAACAGTAACAAATTATGCCCACAAACAGATTCCAACTATAAGTAAATTTTTCAGGAAGAAGGCTATATTGGCTTTTAAAACTCCTGAAAATGTGACTCACAATTTAAGAAGTTTTTTTTACTGCTAGCTACACATTTTCTTTATTTGAAACACAGCATCCTCAAGCAGCTTCAGGGTTCAAGCAGCTGTGGGCTCTCCATCTGCAGCAGGGTTCAGATTTTTTGCATCCAACAGCCAGGCTCTCCCTGCTCTACCAGAGGGGTTGAAAGAAAGGAAGGCATAGATGTGTGTAGCGGTGGGGAAATTTTGGTTTTGTGGGGTTTTTTTTGTTTGTTTGGATCATTTTGTCTCATGTTACTGTGTACCAGAGCAGGGAGATTGAAAGAACTGCCAGTAATTTCTTCAACCAAAAGGAGAATATTACTATTAGCTAAGTGCCAGCAATACCCAAAAGGAGAAATTTTGATAGTTCCCACTCAACACAGATGAAAAAGCATCATATTTTTCTTTTAATTACTGGTGGTATTTCTGCCACAATGCCCAGCAGAAGTATAAACTAAGGAAATCCAAACAGGAAAGTGTATGTGGTCATACCCCTCTGCCATCCTTCCTCCCATGCTAACTCTGCACCAGGATTCAAAGGGTCCCTTGGCCTTTACACAGTAACATGAGACAAAATGATCCAAACAAACAAAAAAACCCCACAAAACCAAAATTTCCCCACCCCTACACACATCTATGCCTTCCTTTTTTTCAACCCCTCTGGATGCATTGTTAGCCCAGAGAATTGGAGTTTTGTAGTGTAACCTAGTAATTACAGCAGCTCTGCTGTCTGCCATGGGCCTGTCCCTCAGCTACATTACTCCATTTCTTTATCCAGAAAATTCTCTTGTGCAGCCCTAAGTCATTATACATCCCCATGCCAACAACTTTGTTTTGGTTGCATTTTCCATTTCAGCAGCTTCCTATGGACAAGCAGGAACTTTGGAGTCTTGGCTATTGCACTAGCACACAATACTAAGGCTAAGTACTCGCACAGTTGTGGTATATGACAGCACACCTGCTACCATACAGAACCTTTCCCATACAGATATGACTTTTGTTATGCATTTTTTTCTGTAACATTTTTCCCTAAGTCATCTCCCTCCCAGAAAGGAAGTCAGGAGGTCAGCAACACTTAGTACTGAACATCCCCCTTCAAGAAGCTTTTTCCTTTCTTTTGGCTGGGCTACCAGCTTCAACCAGCTTCACTCTTTGGAGATACTCATCTCCCCTCCATTGTAACCAAATGTGGAAAATTTTGGTAATTGTGGTGCTTCAGAAAAGTCCTCACTTTTATTAAGTGGGGGGAAAAAACCCAAACAAGACCTGATTAATAGCTTAATGGTCTGCCTCCTGGAATTGAAAAATTTCTTCTGTTTCCAACATGCACTTTGTCTGGAAAATATCATCAGATCTACCCTCTACTTGAAGTGATTAGAACATAATTGCTAATATTTCAAGTACTCTGCTTAATCTACTCTCAACTCCTCCTTCAGCACTTTAATCAAAGCCACAGAAAAATCTATTTTTGAGCATGAAGAACAATTTCTCACCCAATATCTCACTCTCACAGCAAATTACAAGGTAGGTCCCTTAAGGCTAAAACAATATTTAGTGTAAGTGGAAGAAAAAGCCAAGAAATCATTGATATACTACTTTTTGTTTGTTTTTAAGCAAGCTGTAACCAAGATCTGTGGACAAACTGAAAGCAAGCTATTCCATAACTAAGTTCTGAAAAACACAGAAGAGACCAGCACAGAATCTGGAACATTCAGCAGCACGTCTAGAATTAAGGAAACACACAACTGTCCTGGTCTTGGCTGGGATAGAGTTAATCTCCTCCTTAGTCGCTGGTTAGTGCTGTTTTGGATTTACTATGGGAATCATGTTGACAACACACTGTTGTTTTGGTTGTTGCTAAGTGGTGCTTACCCATAGTCAAGGACTTTTCAGTTTCCCATGCTGTGTCAGTGAGAAGCTGCACAAGGAGCTGGGGGGAGCATGGCCAGCACAGCTGACCTGGACAGGCCAAAGGGATATTCCAGAGCATGGGAGGGCACACTCAGCACAGAAACTGGGGGAGTCGGCCAGGAGGGGCCGATCGCTGCTCGGGGGTGGGCTGGGCATCCCTCAGAGGGCAGTGAGCAGTGTATTATACATCACTTGTTTCTTCTGGTCTTCATTCCTTTCTCTCTCCTTTTCATTAGAATTATAGTAATTTAGTACTACTATATTTTATTTTGTTTCAATTATTAAATTGTTCTCAACTCACAGGGTTTAATTTTTTCCACAATTCTCCTCCTCACTCAGTGTGGGATTGGAGTGCACAAGCTGCTCTACTTGGTTGCCCGCTGGGGTCAAACAATGGCAACAAAGTAAAATCCCAAGTAATATATGAAATGGCCCTTTGCAACAGCCATTACCATTCTTTTGTATGACCTGTAAACCAGACAACTTAAACCTGCCACAGCCCAAGACCCCCCAGTCCTTAGATGTCTTTGTGCCCTTGAATAAAACAATAGGCCAAGATCCCAAATATGAACATCTCAGACACTTACCAAATATCCATCACTAAAGCCAGGCCTCCTGAGAACTGAAGTATATTACTTTGGACATCCTAGGCAACAGAGTGTTCAAAGCAACCTTCTACAATACAGTAAAATAGATGAGGTAAGGAAAGAAGTGCACAAGGGAAATTTATGTCAACCAGCAGCCTGAAAACAGGCAAGACCACTCAAAAATCTTCAATTAAGGAAAAAGAAGGTAGTGACATCATGAAATATTGTAAGAAAATGAGAATAACATTACACAGAAAACAAAGGAAGACAGATACAGCAACTGCATGCTGCTGAGCTACTCCTCAGACATCTGCAACTGAGGTACTGTGAAAGCTGGCCTAATCTCTCAGTTATTAAAGCACTTGAGCTAATTATGACCTCAGTTTAATAGCAGACTACATCAGCATTTTGAACCTTTTCTGAGATATAAGAATAAAAACATTTGGCATGAAAACACATTATTTAACTTTAACGAGACTTACTTTTAATACCTTTATACACACAGTCCAACACTTGGAGCTCATCTCACTGTCAGTGGTAAAGAGAAAGACTGCATGGTCACAAACAATTCTTTAGAACTACTTAGAACAGTCTGCTTAAAAGTTAAAATGGACATAGATGCTTCCTTCCAGACTGCAAGAGATTGTGCTATAGATATAAATGAGAATGAATAGGTAAAATCAGTGTATACATGTATATGTATGTATCATTCTGTGAGCCTGTGCACTGCAGCAGCAACCAAAGAGGAAAAAAAGGCATGTAGCTGATTCAGAGCTGCCAGCATGGAAGATCAAAGCAGTGTCAGCTCTGTACAGAGTGGCAGCAGCACACTGTCAGGGCAACAGTCAGAATGGGAGAGAGACTTTTCTTTAAACAGAAAAGCAACATCCTTACAGCTTTCTAGAAGACAAAGGGTCTGACCAGCCAAAGGCTGACACCTACACTTGTGTCTACTCTCTCCAGATCTGATGAAACACAGACCAGCAAAATAAATGACACAAATTATGTTGCATTTGTCAGTGACAGCAACTTTTATTGTCTTTACAATACAAGATAATACAAAGTATTAAAAAATAATTTTGTTTGGTAAAATAATCAATTGAAAATATAAATGCATCTTTGGATTAAACAAGATTACAAGCAAATAATTTGCCACCAGATCAAAGAAGTATAAAAGCCAACAGCTCTAGAACCACGCTCCTGGCATCTAATGTTTTCTAATAAAGAATTTCATTCTTTTGAACAGGAATCCTACTCCTTCCCCTAAGTGTCTGGGATTGCAAGTATATATCAGCTATATACTTGTAAAGGGTTGGAGGGGAGGGAGTAGCCAAAAAATAATGACAAGTCCTGTCCCAACACCCCTTCTCCACTTATGTTGGAATCGGTACTGTGTTAGAAGGCCTTTTTTACTGCGCTTTCCCATTATCACCAGCTTTGAATATAAACAGTTTTATGTTGTGGTTAAAAACTCCATAATTTCAGATAATAGTCCAATTTTACAATTTTGAGCTTTTATACACATGCAGTTTTTCTCTCCCAATAAGTTAAAATGTAACTGCATCAGTTTCCTTTTATCATTTGAATCATTCCTTTATAAGTAATTTCAGGTAAGACATAATGTCGATTGCAGATGACCAAACCAGAACAGAACACTGTACAGGACTGAGACTTTGGGCCAGTTGAGAAATTCTTTTCTCCAAGGTATACCCCTGCCTGGGCATAGCAATATCATTCTTCTTCAAAAACATTACTGGACATAAGTCATTCCCACCATCACCTATATATATAATTTGTGTATAACTCACTCCTCGCTCCAACTGTTTATCTAGAAATTCTTTTAAAACTTTCCTTTTGCAAAGATTTTTAGGGCACTTTGCACAATGGTGAGCATGAAAGTGCTGTACAGTAAGATAGCCAGTACTGCTGAATGCTGCAGGGTTTGTAAACACTTCATCAAACACTTTATGGAAGTCAGCAGCTTTCAAAATCCAGTCAATAAATACTGTATTAGAATCAGAAACAATTATACAATCAAACAACTCCTTGTTCTCGCCAATAAATCCCAGAAGATCTATCATTCCCGCAGTGAAAGGAATTGTTGTCATAGTTCTTTTCATCTCATCTTCTTTGACACCATTGTCTCCCAAGTAGACAAAGACTCTGCCCATATATTCTGTCCAGTGTCCTGGTTGGTAAGAGTTTCTTAATCCATTAGGAAGTTTTCTTTCAGGAGCACATTTCACAATCCAGGTGTCACTATTTTCATCTATGATTGTATGGTCAAAATCAAAAACCAACAGAAATTTCATAGCTGTGAGAAAATAGTTTCCAAAACAAACAAATAAGAAAATTATTTATAGAAACAGAAGTACTATATTCCTACCCTGACCTTGTGCTCAGAAGAGAAAAATTCTGGAAGAAAATATTGGAACAAAATGAACTATTTATGGCCACTTCCGTGATGGGAAGTTGTGCTGTAACTAAAAATGCAATTTGTAAATGCCAAAGTTCAGTGTCCAACTTCGGTTTAAAATAGTGTCTGTGACAGTACCTAACTCATGCTTATTAATACTTACTAACACAGCACCAATCTTCCTGTATTCACATACCATCAGCTTGAGCAGACATTAATTTCTCCATCAGCCCTCGCCAATGCAACCAAACAGGGATTCTCCTGGCAAAACGCCTCAATAGGTATTTCAAAAGGAAACGATCACCGTCTGTTCGAACAGACGGAACTTGTTCGAGCCCTCAACGAGGCCGCACTAAATCAAGGCAGCCAACGAAACGAAATGCAGCCGTTTGCGAAGCGGAACCTGCCGACCCCTCCCGGGCGGGTCAGCCCTGCTCCGGGCCCCGCAGCCAGCAGTGCAGGCAGCAGCGCAGGCAGCAGAGCAGGGAGCCGTGCAGGCAGCAGTGCAGCCAGTCGTGCAGCCTCTCCGGCGGGGCCGGGGCCGGGGCCGCGGGGGCAGCGCCCGCCCGTGAGGGGAAGGAGCAGCGCCGGCGGGGCTCGGGGCCGCCCCGCGCGCGCCGTCACGTGACCGCGCGCCGCCGGGTCGCTCGGCAACGGCCCCGCGGCCCGGGAAGATGGCGGCGGCAGCGGCGGGGCGGGGGCGGCGCGGTGCCCGTGAGTGCGGCTGCCCCCCGGGCAGCGGGACCCGGCGGGAGGGCAGTGCCAGTGCCGAGCCCGCGGCCGCACGGCTCCGGGAGGCTGTAGCGGTGCCCAGCGTGACTCTCCCCAAAGCTCCCCCAGCTGCGGCCGGCAAGAGGGGCTGTTTCTCCATAGGAACGGAGTGGTGACAACTGACCTGAACGCAGCGCAGGTCCAGTAACCTCCAGGGGCAGCAGCTGGGGAAGAACAGCTGGCTTGGCAGAGTCCTGCTTGCAGGGCGCAGCCGCATCAGTCCGCCTTTACTTCTGGTGAGGCTGTCTTCACCTAGGACAGAGGGAGAGGATCAGGTCCGATCCCCGTCGGGAGACTGGTCAGCAACGGCATCTGGAAAACTGACTTTGACACCAGTGTCACTCTAAGAGAAAGCCTCCTTACCTTTCAGACATGGCCTGTCAGTCTGCTGCAAATGACACAATTTCTACAGAACACCACTCTGTACAGAGTGCCACTCCTTTCAAAAACGGTGGTGACACTAGAAAGAGCATTTCACAAAACATAGGCATCAACTAGAAAAGCTGCATTTATGCCTGCATATGTGTATATGAGCCTAATGCAACAAAGAAATCCTAGTCTTGCCAACAAATCAAAAACTGTTCTACAACAGAACAATTTCAGTAAATATGATGAGTATGCAGGACATGGTAGGAAGGCACACTGTGTGCCCAAACTGCTGCCTCATCCAGCCAGCGGAATGGCTCTACCAATATTCTCCTTTTCATATTGGGAATGGTCTCTGCTCCCTGCTGTTCTAAGAATCATACCCAAGTACTGCCTGGGAAGTGTGTTACTACAAGCCAAACCCACACATACACACAAACAGGCAAGGGCACGTACAAACAGTCCAGGCAGTCACTACCTGTCCAAGTACATGCACTGGTTGTAGGTAGACTACAGATACAGATACCTTGTCTTAGCTCTGGGGTTTAGGGAGGGGGGATTAAGTAACACTAAGGATAACATAGTATTGTTACCATGCCAGCATTCAAAACCTGATACATGTTTGATTATTGGATCTTCTGGTATCAAATAATCTTAATCTTTTATCTTCCCTCTGCACAGCACATCATTGGAAAGAAAAGGATGTTCTAGATGAGTATTTCCTTCAAAAAGAAAGAGATCTTCGTCAGGTCGTTGTATTGCCAAAAGCACAATGGGAAAGGATTCAGGACAGCATTAGAGAAGCTCCACACATTGATGAGAAGAAAAAACAGGAAGAAGTGGACTTGGACTCCAAAGCGGCTGCAAAAGAAGACCAGCGCAATGCCGCTCTGGTAAGTACAAGATACATTTGTAAACAAGGGTAGTTGCTTTTGTATATACAAAACCACACATAGTAACATTTCTGGCCATACTCCCTTTGTTTAACATTTGCTTTTGAATATGTATTTAAGCTAAATGCCATTTAAATATGTTTAACATCTAACTTAAACATTTGTATTTTTTTACTTAAAGCTAAAACGCAAAGTAAAAAACCAATCCAAAATTTAAGTGTGATTTTAAATTTTGTCTGCACTGTAGAACCTGATAAAACAGAAACTTCAAGCCAAAAAATTACGTGAAGAAAAGGAAGAGGAAGAAAGAAAGTTACTTGATTTGGAAGAAGCAAAGTTCCAAGCAGCAAAACGGAAGGAGGTTATTGATCGTGCAAAAACCTACCTATGTTATCAGGACGACAGAATGAGACAGTTCCATGTTTGTTGACAACTTATATATTTTACATTGAAATTGTACTGAATGTTTCTAAAGACTTATGAACATAACAATGACTTTAAATGTTCTCTTGCAGAGTGCACTTCTACTTACTAGGGTCCTAAATGAAAGAGATGCTCAAGTTGAATTTCTAAAGTCAAGATCAGTTGATAACAAACAGAAGGACTATGAAGAAGAGCAACGTAAATTTAAAGAATACATTCTCAGTGAGCAAGAAAAAGCACATCAGCATTATATGAATAAACAGGCACTATGCAAAGATCAGTTACAACAGTAAGTAATAATTAAAAGCAACCCTACTTCATTACTTACTTAAACTCTTCTCAAAATACATTCTGTGAGGTTTTTACAAAAACTTGCTAATAATTTGTTTCACAAATGCCATTCTTTTAAAAGAAGATCTCAGAAGATCTTGCCCAAAAGGGAAAAGCTATATGCATTTTTAGTTCCCAACAGTCTGTATGCAAAATTGCCTCTGGGAAGCATCAGCAGGTTTTAGTCAAATCACTGTTCAAATGTTGTAAATGAAATTAAAGTGTACTTTACTCAGTTTTTGTTCCAGACAAGAAAAAGGTTAAATTAGATTTTCCATTTACCCATAATGAGCTTCCAGACTGCACAACAAGAGAAGGCATTACTGTCATTTTTATTCCTTCTCTCAGGTTTTCTGTAAATCTTATGCAGTGGTCCCCAGTGGTATTTATAGGACTGGCCCTGGTGGTCTGACAGAAGGAATCAAATTTCCCAAGGCAGAGAAAGGGTTCAAAGTCTGGTCTTACATATTCCAGACACAACTCATAGATCCTTGCAGACCTCGGTATAGAACATTACCAGTTTAAGCCGCTGCCCACATGCCCAGAAGAAACACAGGTATGGTGGGTCATACTGGGGAAATCTTGTTCTCCAAGGATACTGCAGATATAGGCCAGAGCATTACCCATGTAGTGGTGCTAATAAGTATCCAGCTAAAAACTTCTCACCACGACACTGCAAACTGTGAACATACCATGTAGTTCATTTCTGACCAGGGTTACCATTACAAACAATCATGCTGTTATTCACCTCTGATATTCTACCTACCTTCAACTCAAAGTATCACATTCTTCACTGCAAAGTACCTATGGTTATGCAGGTCATTACTTCATGCAGTTCCTAGACAATTTATTCACCTTTGTCTGATTCAGAATAAAGGAGCGTGAGCATCAGGCAGATCTGGCCAGAGAGGAAAAAAAAAGAGAAGAGGAAGAAATACAGAGATCTATTGAACTGTACCAACTGGAAACTCAGAGAAAAAAAGAAAAGGAACACGAGGAAAAAATTGAACGCCGGAACCTGTATCATGTAAGTAGCAGGAAAGCAGACAGTTCAAAATGTGTGTTTCACCTTGGCTGTGATGGTTGCACTCAGCCCACAAATAAAGAGATCTACTGGCAACAGGGTCTTTGCTGACAGCTTTAGGAGCCTGGGATCAAATGCCTACCCTGCCAGTTGCAGGCCCTGTCTGTTCTCTGTGCTTTTGAGAAAGACCTCTTGGAGACTCCTCAGAAGGGTTGTTGGCACTTGATGCTTTGACTGGTCTATGGTAAAAGATTTGGCTATAGACATCAAGGAATATGTCCTTGACTTGAGAACTGGATTTAAGTTTCACATTCCTGCTGTTTTAAGCCCATTTTTCTTTGTTAGAAAGAGGGAATATACAGAGACTGGATGTATCTTTTTAATATGACTTGATATTTATGATTGCAGAGGTTTAGGGATTTAGTCAAGACTTGCTGCCATCTCATTTCATCTTTAAAGGCATGCTACGAAGGTACAAACAAGAACTGCCTCAGAGCAGTTCTGGCCAGCATACAAAACACAGCTGATTTTACATAAAAGTATAGAAAACTCAACTCCTCTTCCGTTGTGTTTTGGATTAAGCTCTTAGACAGGGGTAGTTTTGGATGAGGTGGGTGCAGGGGCAGAATGATCTGTGTGTGGGGGGGTGGTTGGACCATCCCCCTGGTCCATGTGTGTCAGTGGGAGCAAGGGACAATTCTCTCTGCATCGCACAGCAATTTGTTTGTGCGACGCACCAGAAAAGCAGCTGATTGATGCTCCATTCCCTTTCCCCGCCCTCACATCTACTGTCTCCTCTTGATGCATGTTTGAATAGGGAGGCAGAATTAAGTGGAAGTATACCTTCCATGTCTTCTCTCTCATTTCCTGAGGATCCCTTTTCTCTCTTCTGTTTTTGAAAGAAACTTGAGGAGGGGGAACGGGGAGTGATTCCTGTAAGCTGCTACCCCAGGTGCAGATATTCTAAACATCATCTGTTACATCAGGACCATTTTGCCCATACAGGCGTATGTAAATGACCAGAAAATAATCAAAGCAATAGAGGAACAAAACCGAATGGAAGAAGAAGAGCGGATCAAAACTCATTTTAAAGCAAAGGAAATTATTGCCCGGATGAGAAAAAAGAAAGAAGCTGAAATGCGTAGGTAGGTGCAATGCTAGGGTATAAATCATAAATGATCTAAAAATTATAGTTGTCTTATCTAATGATATAACACAACCAACAGCTATTCTAACACGCGATTCTAAATTCTGCTGATAGGGAGAGCAGGGAATTCAGAAGAAAAAGGAAATTTTTTCCCAGGTTCCTTAGTAAGAATATGAGGGAGCAATCTCCACCTTTCAAAGTACAGAGGCTTATGAAAGTGCAAAGCTTTGCACCAGTGTATTGTGAAGAGTGATTTTCCATATAGCCTGCCAAATCTCCACCTCCTCAACAATTAAAGACAATTAAGATCCTTGATGAAAATATTTTTGAGTATAAGCTATATTTCTCTGAGTCAGCTCAAGAAAAAATATTTGACTTCTCAACAAGGCACAAACATTAATTAACTACATCATGTTCTTAAGGGGAGATATTTTATCATTTTAATATCAAGGGTACCACATGATGATACCACTGAGTCAATCTAAGAGTTTTCTTCTCTTCCTGCTTCTGGCCAACATTCCCCTCCTGATGGCAAGATGCTTCCTGGGATCCTTACTGAGTGATCCAGATCATTATTGCAACAGAAACTAGTGATACAAAAAACACTGGGAACATTTATTTGCAAAATCAGATAATATAAAAATAAACCAAACAGGAGGAACAGAAGGACAGAAGGAGATCATGAGTTGGGTGGGAGGGCCAGCCTGTGTTGTCAAGAGGAGAGAACTCTAGAACCAGAATTGCTGAGTTTGGTAGCTTCAGGTAGACCCAGGTGCGTTGCCTTGGTATGTTATGGAAACTCATGTTCTTCTGCAGACAAGTACAGGAACAACGGGACAAAATCATTAATCGACTAGCTGAACAAATGAGTGAGGTGTTAAAGAAGGAAGATGATCGACTGGCTAGAGATGTTGCAAGAATAGAAGCTGAAGAAGAAAAAAAATGCAAAGAGAAAGAAGCAAAACAAAAGGCTGCCATTGAATCTATTGCTGAGCACAGAGCCACTGTGGTAAGAAACTTGGGCTGATCTTACTTCTGCTTACTCCAGCTGAGGAGCCTGGCCCACAACACAGCTGATGACCCTGGTGCCAATGATCAGCAGGCTTCAGCAAGTCTGCTGACACCTTTCCCAGAGTCCCCTCTCCCTTTCCTCCTTCTGTGTTGGGCACACATCTGCCAGGGCTGCTGAAAACCCTGGGCTGGACACTGGCCAGCCACAGTGACCGTGCTTATCGGAGCACTGATTCAGGGCTGCTTCTGCAGGGAGATGCAACTTGCAGCTTAGCAGGCCAGCTCCTTGGTTAACTTTTGTGTGTTTTGTCAACTACAGATGAAATTGAAAGAGGAAAAGGAGAGACAGGAGAAAGAAGAGGCTGAAAAAGAACGTGATAGGTTAATGGAAAAAGCACGCATCCACCTGGAAATGGAAAACAAAAAAAAACATGGACGAGAGGAGGCAAACAGAGAAGTACAGAAAATTCAGCTCCAGCAAATGGTAAATAGAAAGCTTCAGAAAAAAGCTTGCACCTAAACCAATACACCAGTTCCCGATAAGAGAAAGAGAAGAAGTTTGCTGTTTTGTTTGGATTTTATTGTTTGTTGGGCTGTTTTTAATCATGCATACTTGGCATATGCTGGTGTTGGAGACCAGCCTCCTCAGAGCATTGGTGCAAATCAAGGCTGATTTGCAATGACAGATCACATCTTGTCCTGTGCCATTATGCCATTTTTTCAGTCATGCACTGCTGTCCTCTTGTATCTTCTGGGCAGGTCACCAAAGAGCAGCAGCTAATGCTGATGTTCACTCAGCTATTCAATGTACCCTTTCTGGGGAGATAAGGCAGGGGAGAGAAGTGGGGAGGGATGACAAGTGCCAAGTTTCAGCTAAGGATGCCATAGACTTTCTGTAAGCTTTTACCCTCTCTTAGCTTTACAGGATGATGATGTTGAGAAGAAAGTACTAAGCTTTGTTATTCCCTTTTCTTCATCAGGCTGAAAAGCAGGCAAGAAAAGAGCAGGAAAAGCAAGCAGACTTGGACTACAATGCTCAGAGAGAGGCTATTGCACTTTCTAAAGAGGAAGAATTTCAGAAATATGCAAAGGAATTAATCGAAACAGAATCCAAGACGACACATCATCTTTATCCTCTTCTCAAAGCATGTGAAAATGGAAGTGGACTTCGACATCGGCCATTTTTCTGAGAGAAGAAGAAATAGATACTAGTTTCCAAACATATAATTCTGTGTTGGGACCCAGTTACCTTGTTGTAGCTGTAATGCTGTTCAAGAAACAAAAATATGAAGCAATGTTTTTGTTTAAAAAAGTTTTTTAAACTGTCCACTAAGGAAAAGCAGAAGCCACTTTCAAGTTAAATAAATATGTTTTTCAACCATACAGGAGAGTTAAACTGTAAATGATGTATATCAAATATATACCATGAATCTAGACTTCCATTTGAAAAAATAAAAGATTGCCATATAACTGGTTATATTCAAATATCCCCAGCCTGTATTTCATGAATGTTAGTTGTTTAAACTTGAGACAGGAATTCATATTATATAATTGACTGTCACTGTAAGCCATTCCAGCCAAAAGCTCACTACTTCTGTTATATTTTTAATATTCATTGCTCTAAAAATTCACTGTCCCAGGTTACAACTACAGGGGACAAAAAAAAGAGAACATATGTGAAAGTTAGAACAGTTAGGGCGTGCAGTTTTGGTAGTATTTTGCAAGTATGTCTGAAAAACAAATGTCATGCTATAAATCAGTTTTATTACATGAAAATATTAATGAAAATTGATCCCCTTAAAAAGTGACCAAAGAGACAAATAAGTCCCAATACAGCTGTAAATAGGGCCTACAAAATCAGCACATCAACAAGAGACAACATAGTTGGGCTGTTCCTTAAAAAATACAGCAATTCAGGCTGTAAATAGATGTGATCTGAATTTGTCTCTCAGATTACTCACCAACACCCAAGCCACAGATACATTTCCCTCCTTAAGCTTAGGTTTCTTTCATTTCCTTGCTTTGGAAGTTAGGGGTTCCTATAAATGGATTCCACCAGCATCCTGGGCTTTACACAGGGTATCCCTTTAGCCTGGTGTCAGCTGGAAGCAAAGTCCAAGAAACCTGAAGCTTTGCTTTGTTGCACCCCACAGCTGCCAGTCTCTGCTGGCCAGACCAGAAAATAATACAAGTCCTTCCAAAAATCCGAAAAGGACACTTGCCAATATTTTAGTTTTGCACGTGGGTCTTTGGTGTGTCCCCAAGCTCCTTGGCCTAGCTGCCGAAAGCAGCCAGGCCTTGGAAAAAGCACAGGGCTTCGAGGAAGATGCGAGCCTGCCCCGGAGGCAAGGCACCTCTGGGAAGCTGAGGGCCAAGCAGAGCTGGCTTTAGCTCCCCTGCCCTGTGCAAACGCTGGGTGTAAGGGGGGTGCTGCCCCTCCCGGGTGCAGCAGTCACCTCCTCGAGAAGTCTCTTCCAGGCAGGGCAAGGGTGAATTCCTGGAAGGAGAAGGAGGCCCGACCTCCTCATCCGCTCCCTGAGCCGCCAAGGGCTCTGAGCCCCGGCAACAGGCAGGCCTGGCGGGGCGAAGGTTCTTGTGAGGCGCGGCAGCGCACGGAGCCAGGCCGAGCTCCAGGGCCCCGGCCCCGGCGAACCGGCGGGAGCAGAAGGACAGAGGCGGAGGGGCCATTTCAGCCTCTTACCGGGTACGGACGCTCCGCAGGAAAACGAGATGTTCAGGAACCGGCTTCGGAGAAGGGTCCGGCCTCCGGGGCTGGGGGATGGCCGGAGGCTGGCTGGGGCATGGCTTCCGCCCCGCCTCTCCCCTCCCTCCGTGTGTGACGGGCCGGCCGCTGCCCGCCCGCAGCTCCCCGGGGCGGGGCTGGGCGCGGCGCCGCTCCATCTATCGCGACACAGCGCCCGCCGCCCACTCGGGTGCCATTCCCGCCTCGGCGCCGGAGCGCTTCCGCGGCCACCGCCTTTCAGCCGGGCGGGGGAGGGAGCCCCCATTTCCCGGGAAGCAGAGCCGTGAGGATCCCTGTTTCTCCTTCGGCAGACGTTCCGTCTGCACAGAGGCGGCGAAGAAGGCCGACAATGGACCGCGACGGGCCGGACGCCATTCGGCAGGAGGCAGAGGTGGAGCGTGGCCGCTACCTGAGCCGCCGGGCCGTGGCCCAGGAGCAGCTGGCGCAGTGAGTCCTGCGGCGGGGTCCCGGGAGTGGGGCGAGAAGGTTTGGGTTAAAAGCTATACCGTGGCAAGCCCGGTCCGGGCGGGTCCCGGCGGCACGGCCCGCCGAAAGGGGCGGCCCTTGGGCGCTAACCCGCGTTTCCCGCCCGGGGCTCCGTGACTCGCTGCTTTTGAACGAGGGTTTTAGATCATCCTCACCTCCTGGTCAGAATGACCTTTCCCCACCCTCTATAATTCTGTTCTCTAGCTTCAGAAACGTCTCTTGCTGTCAGGGGTTATGTCTGTCCCAACACATCCAACAAGACTGGCTCAATTTTGGCGCCTAGAGCAAGTGGATTGTCTCACTATTGCTGCTTCTCCCTACCTAGAAGCCTTCACACTTCCAGCTGGCATGGGCATCATGGCCATGTCTTGCACAGTGCTGTGGCACTGCTTAGAAGACTGCTTGCTGGAAAAGGCCGAGGTTGTAGAGGGAGTGGGATAACAATGAAACAGGCAAATCAAATTCAGTCTAACATTTGAGTCCATACACTGTTCATGTTCACTTTTGCTAGTATAGACTTCCCCAGTGCCCTCACACTGGAATTGAGCTTTGGCCAAAGAATTTGGTGCTAGCTTATAGAAACTTATTCTGGTTTTGATCTCTGATATTTTACTTCAAAGTAACAGGGTTTTTTACTGTTAAAGTACTCATAGATATGCATAATCTCTATCTGTTCATTATTATTTCATGCTGTCCCTAGCTCATTTATTTACTTCCCTTTTCTGACTCAGAATAAAGGAGCACAAGGATCAAGCAGATCTGGCTAAGCTGGAAAAGAGACGAGAAGGGGAACGAATACAGCGATCAAGCCAATTGTACCAACAGGAAATTCAGAGAGATAAAGAAAAGGATCAGGAGAAAAAAGTTGAATTCCAGAGGCAGCATCATGTAAGTAGCAGGAAAGCAGACACTTCAAAATACGTATTTCACTTTGACTGTGATGGTTGGACTCAGCCCACAAATAAACAGCATTGTGGGTAACAGGGTTTTTGCTGACAGCTTGGGATCAAATGCCTTCCCTGCCAGTTGCAGGCCATGTCTTTCCTCTGCACTTTCAAAAGCACTTTCTCTCTTCTTTTGAGAAAGACCTCTTGGAAGTTTTAATGAGGCACCTGAGCTTTGACTGGTATGCAATGGAAAAGTCTGCTAGAGTCAGCAAGGAGATTGTCCTTGACTTGAGAACTGGATTTAGGTTCCATGTACTTGCTCTGTTTTAAGTTCATTTTTCTTTGTTAGGGAGAGGGAATAGCCTGAGTATGACAATATCTTATAAACTTGATGACCTACTTACCACACATACTGTTTCCCTGCTTGAGCAGGGAAACTGAAGTAGAGGTACTGTGATGATTCATTACCATGTGAGGGAGTAAAAGGAGAGAATTCCCACTAAAACCCTGTTTGCTTTTTTTCTTCCATACTCCTCACCCCAAGTACACAAATTTCCCCCCATTTCCCCCAGCCTTGTATGCGCAACAAAAGCTGTGCATCCTGCCTAACTGTACAAGTGCCATTTTTGAGTCATTACAAAATGCCTTATTTTGATTGTCTACAGACTTATTGTTCAAACCCTTCAGAGTCTGCACCATATGAATGATACATAGGATGGGAACAGTACAGTTGGAGCCACTGGGAATGTATAGGAGAGAATATAAAGATGCTATAAGCCCAGAGCCACAACCACATATTCATTTTACCTGTGCTGTGATAAGTTTGTGATAAGTAGATAACAAAAATTTTCTTTTATCTCTGGGTTTCTAGCTTCTGTAGCTTCTTTACTGATGTAAAGAACTCCTTATTACTGGCTAATCTGAAGTATTTGCTAGAATTTGTTTTTAGTTCATGTTTCCAAAATCTAGTTCTACATGAAAATAAACGTTTTCCATTTAAACAGGAATATGTAGCTGAACAGAAAATATTTAAAGCTGAAGAGAAACAAAAAGAAGACAAAGATGATGATCGGATTAAGGCTTATATTAAAGGAAAAGAAATGATGGCTGATCTGACAAGAGAAAAATATGCAGAGACTAACAGGTGGGTCCAGGGGTAATTTTAAGTGTTAAAATTCAAACTTGCAATTTCATTTTGTGACAAACAGTATTCTCAGTTGTTATATCAGTGAGATCAGAACTTTGATGCAAGCCAGTTTTTTGTAATTAAAACTTGGAGTAGAAAGTGCAGAAAAAATGCCTACCAGTTCCAGTAGTAATTGGTGCTGTTGGGGTGGAGGTAGGATTGCTGGTGTTATTAGAAGCAACGGGTACCAATTGCCGCTGGTAATCTGAGCAGATGTCCTGGGATGTTACACTAGCTCATGTTCTCCTGCAGGATGATAGAGAAGCAAAAGGACAAAGCTTTTGAACAATTAAATGCACAGATGAATGAGAAATTTAAGATTGAAGATGATCGTCTTGCTAGAGGAGCTGCAGAGGTAGAAGTTGAGTACCAAATAAAAGATAAAGAGAAAGAAATGAAAAAAAAGGCTGCTCTTGAATCCATTGAAGAAAACAGAGTCACTGTGGTAAGAAACAGGGGCTGTCCTTGTTCCTCTTTCTGTCATTTGCTTGTACGTAGGAATAGTGTTTAGAAATGTCAGTTTCTAGCACAGTCTGGAATGAGACACACATGCACGTTCTCACCAGTTGCTTTTCATTTATCATCTAGAAATTTAGAACTAAATCCTTAAGAAAGGTGCAAGCAGCATATATGGTGATCCTGTCTTTAAAAAAATTAGACTGGGAAGGCTCTGTAATTTGTAATTTGTGCAAACTCTGCAGTGCTTACCCCAGCTGAGGAGCCTGGCCCACACCACAGCTGGTGACTCTGGTGCCAATGATCAGCAGGCTTCAGCAAGTCTGCTGACACCTTTCCCAGAGTCCCCTCTCCCTTTCCTCCTTCTGTGTTTGGCACACATCTGCCAGGGCTGCTGAAAACCCTGGGCTGGACACTGGCCAGCCACAGTGACCGTGCTTATCGGAGCGCTGATTCAGGGCTGCTTCTGCAGGGAGAAGCAACTTGCAGCTTAGCAGGCCAGCTCCTTGGTTAACTTTTGTGTGTTTTGTCAACTACAGATGAATTTAAAAGAGGAAAAGAAGAGAGAGGAGAAAGAAGAGGATGAGAAGGATCGTAATCAATGGATGACAGAAAATGACGTCTACTTGGAAATGGAAAAAGCCAAGAAACAAAGACAGCGCGATGCAAGCATGGAAATACAAAAATTTCAGCTCCAGCAAATGGTAAATAGAAGAACTGTGTACTGTCAGCCCCTTCAGAAAGAAGCACACTTCCAAATCCATAGCACTAGACCTCTTGGACAGAAGAGAATGGGGGGGGCGGTGAGAGATAGAGAGAAAGGTTGCTGTGGGTGTGATGTACATATTTGGTTTGGTTTTTACCTGTGTGCACTGCAGCTGCTGATGTTGGAGAGGTGACTGTACCTATGGGCCACAAGAGGCTTGTTTGTGGAGCGAGAAGGTTCCTGCTGAAAACTTGACAATGCATGATACACATTTCTGAGGTTTATGGGCCTACTCTTGGAGCAGTAGAACAGAAATGTCTTCCAGGTGGCCTATATGAGCCAGGACTACTGAGGGCTGGTACTAAGAGATCAACAATGACAGATCACATCTTGTCCTGTGCCATTATGCCATTTTTTCAGTCATGCACTGCTGTCCTCTTGTATCTTCTGGGCAGGTCACCAAAGAGCAGCAGCTAATGCTGATGTTCACTCAGCTATTCAATGTACCCTTTCTGGGGAGATAAGGCAGGGGAGAGAAGTGGGGAGGGATGACAAGTGCCAAGTTTCAGCTAAGGATGCCATAGACTTTCTGTAAGCTTTTACCCTCTCTGAGCTTTACAGGATGGTGATGTTGAGAAGAAAGTACTAAGCTTTGTTATTCCCTTTTCTTCATCAGGCTGAAAAGCAGGCAAGAAAAGAGCAGGAAAAGCAAGCAGATTTGGACTGCGATGCTCAGAGAGAGGCTGCTTTTCATCAGGATCGAGCATTTCGGAGATAAAGACAGTGAGTAACTCAATCAGTGCCATTACTGGATGTAACTTCTATTCTCTCCAAACATTAAAGGAAGGAACAAGATGTGGGCTTCCTAATAAGGACAACTGCAAGAATGGTGGAGTGGATAATCTGCAGTATTAAAAACAGAAAAAATGGGGGGTGGGTGAAGATGGTTGATGCAATGCCTTCCTGCATCGTATATGAGCCCCCAGCTTGCTCAGGACTGAGAAAACACTTGGCATTTTGCCATGACTTTTAAAGCCTACTTTGGCCCTCAAAGCTCTGCCTGAGGGCATGGCCAAGAACTCTCCTCAGGGCCAACACAGACTGTTATTGTCTTGATCAGTCCTGCTGTGGTCTGGGTGGCTGCACTCTTGGATAGAAGAACATGGCTGGGTGGAGCTGACTGACTCTGCACCCATGTCAATTAGCATGGCCCATTATTCTGTAATGTGAGCCAAAGCACAGTAAGTAGAAACAATGAAGACTTGTTTCAAAACCTCACTTCTGACCTAAAGTAAAAGACATTGCTGCACTATCAACTAAAAGTCATGCATAGCTCTCCAATTATCTTGGAATAGTTACTTTTGAAAATTACATCTTACAAAAAGAGACGTGGCAATTAACTTGTGAAATTGTCCCTCAGTACTTTTTTCCTTCGTTCACTAATGAAAAATTTATTTCCCTTCTCTCTGAGCCAGTGCTCATTTTATTACATCAAGCTTTTTTTCAGCAAGCAGAAAGAATGGAAACTTTTATAAAAGCCTTTTGATGGCAGAAGCTGGAGCCTTAAGAAGTACTGACTACAGCAGGAGTGGTGCTGAAACCTGCAGAGCTCGATAATGCTCCAAATGAATCCCTAAGTGCAAATTTGCACATGCTCACTACTATGCAATTGGTGAGTTAAATGGGTTTTTAGTCTACTTCCACAGCAGCAAGAAACAAGGTGGATTGCAACCTCATTTCCTACTCAGCTTCCAGAAATGTCCTGTTCTGCAGATTACGTGTCTACATTTGAAGTCTACAGCCTGCTTCCATCAGGCTTCTACTCCTTTTACTTTGAACATCTACAGAAAACCCATCAAATCAGAAAAAAAACTCTTCATTTCAGTACACCTAGAATAAAGCAGGAGTTCTGTGTATTTTTAAAGCATGTTGGCTAAATACAGATTTAGTTACCCAAATGCAGCATGAAAAAAACCCAGCAGCAATCATGATCTCAGTTTATTCTGTTGACTCTGAGATGCACATACTTCGTATCCTTGTTTTAAATAACTAATTCTAGTTAGTAATTTTCTGTAAAACCTCTGTAAAGCATAGAATGATGACACTAGATCAGAATGGCCAGAGGTGGTAGAATGTGGCTGATAAAAGGTGTCCTGTGTAAGGCAGGAGGCTGGTCTAGCTGCTCACCAAAGTCCTTTTCAGCTGCCATTTAAAGATTGGGAGATTAAAGAACAGGGAGATGAACTGCAGCTGATAAGAAGGGAAATTGTTGATCTGGAAGAATCTACTCATTGAGAGGTACCTCTCATTTAATGCCTAGGGCCACTCTTGTGTTAGTTATTAGCTGGAGTCATCCTTCCTGAAGGTATTTGGACGTATAGATGTGCTTAGGCCTATGGATTAGCTAGTGTTGTACTTCAGTACTGGGTTAACAGCTGAACTTGATCTTAAAGGTCTCCTCCAATCTAAATTATTCTATAAAGTTTTAATTAACAGCTAGCAAATCAGAAAATGCTTTGAGAAATAATTTGACTAGTAAACTTTAATTATTGGTTTTGTTCAAAAAAGAATCTTCTCAGATACTGTTCTGCTTCAGGACATTGCAGCAGGTGAGAGTCATGATAGATATTAGCCTTATTTAAAGACCAAGACCTTAGAAATGCAAGGCAACCCTCAGAGGCACTGAAACGGAGACCTTCAATCCAACTGCATTTTTTCCACACTTGTGATCCAGTTCTGGAAATAGAACAGCAACTTTAGTTTGAACATGCGGGGCTCCAGAGTCTAACATGGTACTCTCCCAAGAGTATTTCAACTCACCTCTGTGGTGGTGCACATGTATGAGTCCTGTTCTCATGGATCTAATACAACTCCTACCTGGGAAATGGAAGAGAACAGCTCTCTAAAATGCCCTATATCCTAAGGGAATTTGAATCAACTAACTGCAGCTCTTTACTGTTAGGTAGTGTTCCAGGTTAGAGTTACTAGGTCTTTGCAAGTTCTTTTTGCATATCTTTGCTACCAATTAGCTCTGAGGAAGTTTGAAGAGGATACATACCTGGAAACAAACGGCCAGTGAACAGAAGAGCTGGCACCATGGGACTATTAAGGATGAACATTTCACATCCCAATACAGACTTGCTCCTTCTGAAAAAGAAAAAAAAAATCTTTTCAAAGCTTCCTTGAAACATGTTCCTTGTCATGTCTGTTATTAACTTAGGCCTTCCTGTTACCTCTTGAATGGAAGAGTGCTGTAACTAGTCTGTAATCTTCCTCCTTGTTCTGGCAGTCCATCCTGGTTTCTGATACTGATCTTCCTTCCTGTTCTGGCAGTGTATTTTTGAGAGACAAAAAATTCACTATCTCTAAATAGCATTCAAAAATCCCCATAAGCAGTGAAGGCTAAGATGGTAGAGGGAGGTAATTTCTTTCTGTTCAGACTAAGTTGTGGTATAAGCTTTGTTAAGCTTGTAATGTGCGAAGTCATTGCTTTCATACTACTGCACTCCCACCACTTTAACCTAAATTTCTTTTTGTTTTGGTATATCATGGTTTTGATATTACTAGATATTTAAGTGAATACATGAATGGTTCAGAACTGTCCTCTGATCTGGTAAACCAGTCTCTAGTAAGCAGTCTCAAAGCAGAGCTGTTTGTAGCGTGGTGACACTATTTTGTATAAACAGCACAGCACTTTGTTTTTCTGTGGATTGCCTCAGCTCCAATACATTACTAGATAAATTAACAATTCTGGTAGGTACTGAAGGGCTTAAACATCAGCACTGCAGGTCCAGGAAAATTCAATACTGCATCTCTGATTACATAGTAATTGCACACACATGCCCCCCACAATGAGTAGCATCTGGTGTGACTCCTTTTCTGTGTAAAAGGAAAATAAACAAAGATTAGAAAGAAAAAGCAGCATGTACTGAAGTGTGTTTTACTGAGCAGACCAAGAAAAATCCAGCAACTGGCACAGTGCACAAGGGCAAAGTTTGGAACTGTCTTTGGTAAAGCTTATGAGTATTTCTGCATTAGTTTCAGCTACAATCTATCAGTACATTTACAATGAATAGAAGCTACTAATTACACAACTAAACTGTTTCTTTTTTCTTTAGAAACACCACTACAGAAGCATCTACAAAGGAGTAAGAAGCTAGCCACTCCTTCCAAGTTCTGTGTGCCTGCAAAACCAATCAGTGCCCAAGAGCAGAAGCTAACTGTGGACCAAGTTACAAAACACGCTATTTGCTGCAACCTGCCTATAACTCAAGCTCAAGAAACAAGTGCCATAGCTTGCAACTGTACTTGAACTAGTCTAATTTTATTATGGAACAAACCAGTAGATTATTTTCAAAAATTCAAGAGGTAACAACCAAAGGTAAACTATCAGTTCATCTGTACTGTACTCCTTGAATATTTCTGGGCCTCCAGGCTTAACTCAAACCTGTTTTGACTTGAAAAAAAATCTTACTCAACAAATAAAATTGGATACATCTGTCTGTAACAATAAAATCCATGTTGACTGTTTTTTTTTTTTTTTTTGTGACAGTTATTCTACTTACTTTTACTTTGGAGAATGCAATAGAAGGTAGAAACAGTATCTTGAGAAGTTGTGGCATTGTCTGAGTCTTTTAATCCTTTATGGGAGATGTCTGCAGCAAGACTGTATCTAGCACACCAGCTACCCTGACTACAGGAAAGGGGAAAGACACTTTCCTGTCTTCTCCTAACCACTCTGCTGCCAACCAGCCAGGGTGTCATATTGCTGAAGGTGACTTTTTGACTGAAAGTTGCTTTTTCACTCAGTTCCAAACTGACTGTAAGCTGTGTTCATTCCATTTACGTTCATATTGAAGAGATATTCTTCTGTAACTAGTGAAAACTATTCTGCTTCACATTCAGACACACACAAAGACTTGTATTTTTTCAAGTAAAAAGACCATAGTTGGCAACAAGCAGTTTGCAATTAGACACTAGGTCAGCTTCCTTACATAGCTGCATTTTTGTATGTTACAATAGGACATAATAGACTGTCACTTGCCATTTGGTTGTAGAAGTTCTTAATTGCACATGCTATTTGACATCATCTAATGTAACATGGAATAAAAATCTAACTTCACATCTTCAGTAAAAATTTATTGATCTTGGCTTAACTAAGGAGGTAATACCCTGAGATCAAATCACTGCCATGTAAATCTGTACTCAAAGTTATCAGCATGTCAGAAGGCTGGAGGTTGGCCAAGCACATTTACCCTGAGATGAGCTCAGTTGGTCAAAGCATGGTGCAAATAATGCTGAGCTCATGGGTTTGATCCTGTATGGCCCCTCACCTAAGAGCTGACCTGATGATTCTTGTAGGACCCTTCCAACTTGGAATATTCTGTGAATTAACAAGCACAGGTTGCACAATATGACTTAGAAACTATTATTTCTCTAAATGCAGAAGATGCTAATATTGCAAGAAGCACATGTGGCAGACATGGAATACACTAACAAATAAGCAAAAAATAGCATTTATTTCTGAGAAGTGCTTTAGTATACAACTTGTACATTTCAAATCAAGAATTCATTCTCCCAGCTTACAACTAAATAATCTTCCCTGTTACAAACTATAAATTACAAAATGTCCAAAAGACTACGATTAATTACAAAATACTCTGCTAAATGTTACATGCACAATACTGCTGGTATAATTAACAATTATTTTAGCTGCAGGAACCCAGCTATCAGCTAGTTCCTCTTACCATTGTTCAGAATTCATTATGCCTAAATTCTTTCCAATCCTTTCACTCCTTTCCAATAGCAGTTACGGCTAAAGCCACAGAGACTACCTTTTATAATGGGGTTATGTAGCCATGTCTCACTTCCTGCCAAAAATAGCAAGTTTCCAAAAGTGCTTTACATATTGTAAAATTTAAATTCAAAATCAGGCTGCTGCATTAGTTCAGCTTATTTAGTCCTTTTAATGTCTTAGAACTTCCATGAGTACAAATATAAATTTAAAACCAATTATATGCATATTCAGCAGTTCAAGATTTATGCATGTTAACTACCTATTAGTTTTATTTGAACAATGACTGTATGATTAAGGAAAAATACTAATTTACTAATATTTTCACAAAATATACCTTTACCTTTATGTAGTTTTACTATCTACACTCATCACTTTTAAAAATATTTTATTACTGCTATTCCTTTTGTGGAATTTCATACTAGAACTAGAAAACTTATTTTCATATACTTAAAAACAAACTTAAAAACAAACAAACAGGTGAACATGACTTTTGGGCCTTTACACAACAAAGTTTTGTTGAAACAGTGTTCCTAATGACATGAATTGTTAAAGGGTGAGAAGTATGAGTTAAACTAGAAGTATATAAGCACCAAAATGGAAAGCTAAAGTTTTCTGCTAGGCAACTGCGGAACTGTAGTCAATTCAAATTTTGCAAAATGCAGTTAACAGACTTTTTGATATGCATTTTCTTTAATAATTAATTTAGTTAAATACTGCATTATGAAAATTACTATTTTCAGCACAGGGAAGGTACATAACAGTTCTTTCCATTTTCATTACATCGACTAGAAGTGTGGCTAACCATGTCCCCCCACACAAAAAAAGCCCTTTCAAAATACCAAATCAAAATTAACAACTTGCCCAAAAGAACACTTTAATGGCTGTTGCTTTTATAAAAGTATAGTATGTATATGTTTAGGTTTTCTATTACAAGGAAAGTCCTAAAAGCAGGAATATACATTTTTGCTTATCAGAAAAACAATGAGTCTACCATGCCCCCATGGGTGTTTCCAAAAATACTTTATTTGCTTCAATAAATCAACAGTTCCAGAAAAGGCAGCTAAAGGACTGCTTTTGTTTACATTAACCTAAAATCCATTTGCCAGGCTGACACTATTACAAATCAGACATTATTGGGGATCACTGCAAATTCTTCAACACATCTGACAAAGAACACTGCAAGAAAAGCCTGTAGTCTGGAATTTTAAGTACAAAGTGCAAAATTTCAGGCTAAAATTCTAACAACCGAATAGAACAAAGCATTAAAATGAAACCATTGCCTTTTTTCTTCCTTAAAAACAACCAACTGAAACAAACAACAACTGAAACACTATGGCTGTGTTAAAGAATTAGCAGACAGCAACACATTTTTTTACAGGTAATAGTGTCTACATAACTGCGCATTCTATCTATCCACCCTCAGAAAGAATTTCTGCTTCTGAGTTGATGGCAGTACCCAGAGAATCCAGCATAAAGTAACAGTCTCTTTTTAACAAAGTTTGGAAAGCCACTGTCAATTATAAATTCAGCATTCCAGGTATCTATATGTTGCATGGTATTAGTAAAATCTCAGCATCTATTGTGGATACAACAGAGAAAGCATGTCTAACCTTTGGAAGTTGTTTCAAGCCTGTATGGACACTTAAATGTACACTTACAAAGTAAGTCCAGTAATCCCTGCCCTCACTTTACACTGTGTATTGGGGTTCATTAATTCCCTGGAATAAAGTCAGTTCTGGGGCACCAGCAGAGAAAGCTGCACTCTACCACTTTTTTCCCACATTCACAACGAAAGATCACAAGCATTGTTTTTACTGCCTCTGGAATACTTAAATTCTTCCACACCAGTCCTCTGAGCCAAAAGCCAGTGAATGACATGACACAGATGTCAAAGATGGCACTGAGCTGTACTACGAATACAGCACAAGGTGGCTACTGTGAGGCTGAGAACAGGAAAGCTCTGACATTGAGAGAATAAACAGACTCAGGACTGCAAGAGCAACAGTCAGTGCCTCCTGACAAGGCAGCAAGAACCTGACTAGTGCTTGGGGACATCTTCCTGTCCCTGGGATTGGGCTTTAGTCCAACAAGTTCTTAATCAACATTCTCAATTTCCAGTTTGATAAAGAAAAACACAAATCTGGCAAACGCTCCCTTGTATTGTATAAGACTGCAATTGTGTTTCTGTCTAAACAAAGTGCTCACCACCAACCAATTTACTACCAAATACAAAACAGGCAACTGTATCCTACCACCTGCAATTTAGTGTAGCCAGCTTTTGAACAAAACCCAAGTACATTAAAAAAAAAAAAAAGAAAATGGGCTTTGTGCCACCAACTCAGATGAATCATTAATGTGCTATGAAAGAATTAAAGTCAATTTTTGTACAAATAACTTTCCAAACTGTAACAAAGTCCATACAAAAGGGTATGCAAGTGCATATTTTAAAATAAGTAGCTACAACTGCAACCTACAATTGGATTTAATATCCATTTTGACATTTCAAACTAAACACAATTAAAAAAAATATATTCTATGGATTGCTGTATTGCTGACTGCCTGTATTTCACCCCCTTCTTCTACAGCAGAGTCAGTATAGTTGCGGATTGTTTTGTTTACATGCTTATATGAGCTTCAGTGATATTGGCAAGAATATTCTCAGTAGCTCAAATAAACTTCTTCAGCAACAGCTTGCTCATGTGCCAGCTCTATTTTACAACATTGCAAACAGTTTTTAAATGGGACTCTGAAGTACATAGCATGCATAGCACAGTGTAAATGAATGGTTAAGCTGCCACAAAAATTTTTCTGAAGCCTAACTTCCTATCTTTACTCTTACTACAGTCCCCCAAAATAGGACTACAACTTCTCCAAAGTCCTACAAAGTTCAGACAGAAGAGATCCACTGTAAAGGTCTTTGGTTCACTCTGAGTTCTCTAAAGTAACTGCTGTGTCATCCACCCACACGTGGACCAGGAACATTTTTAAACCTTCTGCGTAAAATGACCACTGAAATGCAAAATACAAAGGAGAAGTTTCTAAAACACAGTAAAAAAGTAAAAAGCACTTGACAGCCAAATCAGCTCCACTAACCATTCTGCTAAAAAGTCACTCTACACACTTCGGTTTTCTTCCTTTAAAAACATTGCTTACGTTGCTCACGATCCTACCTTTTCTTTTGCTTTCAAGACACAACAATTTTTCTTTAGAATAAAAACTGTCTGGATCACTATGTCAAGCAAACTTCAGCATTTCTCCAAATCAGCTGTAAACAAACACTGATCACAAAGTGAAAATGTTAACCAACTCATTAACCAAGACAGCAAAGGCAAGTTGTGTCATCTAGTGAAAGATTTGGCAAAAATTTCAACAATTACAGTATTGTTTTGCTTTGACACAGGTTAAGGTTAACGCTTGTCATTTGCCTTTATACCTTTCAAGATTTGCTAGTCTTAGATGTGAATAGTTTCATGGACTGAAAGGAGCGCTGGGGTTTGTACCAAATCTCCTTTCAGGCCACTGCACATAGCAGCTGCTCTTTGGGGATTGCACATAGGGGGGCACTGCTGCAGCAGCACAAGCCAAACTCCTTCACTTCCACTTGAAGGGGTAGTGGTGAAATACAAACTGGGTGGGACCTAGAGGCAGGAGAGGAAAGCAGAAAAGGGAGGGAATTGGTTTGAGGGACATAGTAGGGAATGAGAAGGAATTTGGAGTTACATTCTTTAGAATGAGTGGAAACAAGGAAGAAACCAAATTTCAGTTAAAAAAAATTAGGAGCATGTTTTAAAACATTACTTGAAATTCTGTTTTAACTACTCCAAAAACCAGTACTGGAGAACTGCAAGTTTTCTCATGGACTTGTTAAGAAACAAAAGTTGAAAGGATTTCCTGGTTCCTTATCTGACCCCACTGCAAACTCTGGTAGTCTGTTTCACCTCTGTGCATCCTCTAATTAGGCAACTGAAGCAGGGTATCTGAAGCACTCATTTCTGCAGTAGATGACATGAAAGCACAGAATGGAGAGGTTACAGGGGAAAAAAAATAAGCTGATGAGCACTTGAAAATTTTTTTAGGACAAGGAAATACCTCCCAAACACAGATGACTGCCTTACTACATGAATGAATTCTACTGCTGGCAGTGACAGAAGTACAAACAAAGATTTACTTAAATTAATTCACTTTGTGATTACAATAAAAACTAACATAATTTACGTCTACAAATAAATTTCCTTAGGATTTATACCTACTGAAATCAGATGTAGCAAGACTGGAGTAATGGACACCTTGCAATACGCTCCTAGCTTTAAGATGACATGTAGTTTATCTGCAGCTTTCTTCTTCATATATGGAACAAGCCTCTTCACAGGCAGCCATTGCTTGCACTGAACTATGCTCATCAGGTAAAAAATAAAAGTGTCATGGAAGTTACCTTTCTAGCTGACAACACACAAGAAGGATACATAATCCAATGAAATATTTAAAACACAGCACACTGTATTACACATGTAATTTGTTTTTCATTTCAAGTTTATTAAAACTTTAGCAGTACAAATGATCCAGGTTTTAGATTATCAAAAGACCAAACTGAAGTCCACATCTTTAAAAAAGGCGTTCCCCAAAATGTCTCTGAAACTTTGAGACAATGGAAACATTAAGTCCACAAACTCATCCATGCCTGTCATCATCTGTTCCAGGACTTGTTTCACGATCAGACTTTTTATCTTTACTAGGGGCACGATCTCTCTCCTGACTCTTTGATTTTTGGTTTATTTCTTTTTCTGCTGAGGATGTGGTCTTTTCCTTTTCTTTACTGCTGCGTGAGTATGATTTTTTTGATTCTCTCTCTTTGCTACTTGGTCTCTTTTTTGAGTCTGGACTTCTATCCTGATCTCTACTAGACTTCTTATCTCTGCTAGATTCAGGACTACTACTTTCACGGCTTTTTGAACGCCTCTTCCTTTGGCTTTCACTATCATTCCTCTTATATGAGCTTCTACTTTCCCTATTTGAATACCTCTCCCTGTTTCTGCTTTGACTTTCATCTCTCTCTGAACTCCTTGATTCTCTCCTCCTCCTGTTTTCTCTTCCTCTGTATTTATCTGGTGTACCTCTCCTTTCTCTGCTTCTTGATCTTCCTCTCCTTCTTGTTTCTCTATCTCTATTCCTGGAATAGTCCTTACTTCGACTGCGATCCCTGTCCCTGCTTCTTGATCTTCCTCTCCTACCCCTATCTCTGCTTTTGCTTCGATCCCTTGTTCTGCTGCTGGAGCTGTGTTTTCCTCTAGCGTGCTCACGCTCTTTGCTTCTTGACTTGCGTTTCTCCCTGTCTTTGCTCTTCCTATGCTCTTGTTCATTACTTCTTGAGCCTGCTCTTTTACTTCTCTCCTTGCTCCTACTTCTTTCTTTCTCTCTTCCTCTAGAATCATAGTGCTTTTCTTTTTCTCTACCTTTCTCATGGTCTCTCTCTTTGCTTCTTGATCTTAGCCTCTTTTCATCATGTCTGCTGTGTCTGGAGTCTCTTTCTTTACTTTTTGATTTCTCTCTGCTCTTACTATGGCTTCTAGATTTAGCTCTCTTCTTGGCTTTGCTTTTGTTATGCTTGTCATCTTTTTCTGAATTTCTTCTTGTCTCCCTGTCTTTACTGCTGGATTTGTGATCCTTTTTCTTCTCTTTTTCCCCTCTTCGGCTTGGACTTTCAGAAACCTGCCGGTGGTCTGATATTCTTCTCTCTCTTCCTCTTCCTGGGCTCTTCTGATTATCTTTCTTGGTTTCATTTATTTCACTCCTTAGAGAGAAAAATTTACAATTTTTAAAAAGTTTTCATTTCCCTCCACTCTGAAAAATTAAACCAGAAGTGAAACAGCTTCACAACTAAAACTTCACATCAGATAATTTTTATTAATAACTATGCATTTGCAGTAGCATGGTTAAACTCACACACAACGGAATAATCAATCAGCACCCTGGCTTCTTGAAAGCAATTGTAATTGAAAATCCAAGATAACACGTATCACTTTTAATTAAACAAGAAAAAAGAAATTAAGAACTAAATTTTTTTTTTAAAACCCATATGCACATGTTCCAGAAAGAAATAATCTTACTTGTCTCCTTTTATCCATCTTTCTCCACTAGACACTCTCATTCTTTGAGCTCTTTGCATTTCTTGCCTCCAATGTGGAGGAGTTTCACTGCGCCGGAATCGATCTCTTGACCTGGATCTGGAAGGTGTCCGGTAACGCTTGGAGGAAAAAAGAGAAAATCATGCCTTAGTTTGAATTTCACATGCTGTGATACCTAAGCAAGATTTTCACCCCGGCACTCAGTTCCACATAGCACCTAACATGACACTTGACATGTATATACCAAGTTTCCACTGACAAGTTACTAACTTACTGATAATGTATCTGATATTTAACTAAAGAGGGAATACACTAAATCTGATCAAATAACTGATTTTAAGGTAAGGTCTACATCAGGATTTTTGTAGCCTAATGAGAGGTGTTCTGCTACTTTTAATTTGCACAAACGCTAATGTTTGTTTACTAACAATGAAGATTTGTATCTTTGACAGGCAATGCAAAAACAATACTTCACCCTTGTTAAGGATTTTACTAAAAATTGGAGGAATAGAGACTTCAGTTATTAAAAACATTTGCTACATGCAGCACATGGCATATGGCTTCACAATACTGAAAGAGCCAATTTGACAGCTGTCCCCTGCCAAAAAGGAGAGAAGTATTCCCCACATTCTTGGCACTGATATTACTGGTTCTGTGTTCACTAGAACCCTTCTTGAGCTAGTTCCATTCACCAATTTAACTATTACCATATTAACGTAAATAAAATATTTGAATGGTTTTTCCGCACCCCCTTCTTCTCTTTTCTGTCCTCCTTCAAGCCTCAGTCCTCAAATCAATTATGATGCTCCTATTTTTTTAAAATTAACTATCCCAATGAATATGACTAGTAACACCAGCAGTGGGACTGTGCTACCACCTTGCTTATTTTGAAGAACAGATTGCAAACATTTACCCTTGGTCCTCTTCCTTTTATTTTCCTTCCAGATCTGGTGACTAAAAGTCTTCTCTGGTATGTTGACTGTGAGTTTGATAGATTACTAAAAATAATTAAAAAAGAAGGAAAATCAGTATTACAGCCTCTTCAGAAACTCAATGAAAACACACAATTTTATTTTACAGCAGACAGTAACATCTACACAGTAAAACTTCAATTTGTGACCACAATAATTTTAGAAGATTTCCAGGTTTTTCTACTTTTGAAAAAAGAATAAATTACAGACTCAGACTGGACAGTTCCAATATATGCTAAAAGTAATTACGCCAGTCATTATACATTCTTTACTCACTAAAACCATTTTCAAAGACTAAGCCTTTGTTCTACGACAAAGACAACAGCTTCCAATAAATGGAGAAATCTATTTTTCATCCAGCAGTGCTTACAACATGGAACTGTTCAATATAGAAAAGATCCAACATGAGAGTTCTAAAACAGTAATGTGACCATACCATAGTCAGGCTTAAACCAGATATATTACCTCTCTCTTTCCTTCTCTCTGCTTTTTCTCTCTTTTTCTTTCTCATCTACTTTAGGAGGACTTTTCCTCATCAGGAACCGGTTTTCAGGTATAGGAGGAATTTCTTCAGGACGGACAGTAGATAATGGCTGTGCTTCAGTATTTTCATCTTCACTTTCACTGGATGAGCTTTATTTTTATATAGAAAATATGCATAATGAGTTATTTGGATGAGGGAATACCCGTCAATCTATTTAATTAATTCAGAAACTCTCTTAATTCAATATATAATGATACCACAAGAACCTCAGAAAATAGAGCTATTTCAGAAACACCGATTTTCCCCCACGATATATTTGCTCCGAAGTATCCAACAGCAGTAGATTTCTGACCAACACTTTTTCTCTACCAATTACAAGGGTTCAACACTGAACATAGACATACTGTCTATTTAGATGCCACTTTTTAGTTTATTTTCTTTTCAAAACACTTTCAGAGACTAAAAATTCATATTTTACACTAGAATATGTAACTGTCTACAGACTATAGTAATTCCAAGCAATTTACAAACTTCTGTGAAAAGGGCTTAGGTGCACAAAAACAGCGTTTAGGCAGCATTGCCCTAAGTAAACTTTTCTTAAATTCCACTGCTAGCTTAGAAAAATGTGACTTGTACTGTGTCCTGGGGTGACTTTATGATGCTTGTAATCCCAATCATCTGTTCTGTTTATGCTGGATATTAGCTTCTGCACCTTCAAGACTGGTTCTGAGAGCAAAGAGGGGGAGAAGAATCCCAACATTTGTTATCAGGAGCTGCATGTGCTCCCCTATATCCCTCTCCCCTGGCCTGTGCTCTCTGCAGCACAGACAGTGGGACAGAGCTCTCCTGTGCTTTTAGTTTGTTTTTAGCTGGCTGGGGCAGTGAATTTCCCCGGACTGTGCTTTTTCTTTTTCTTGGAACTATTTGAAGCTGCTCTGGACTGAAAACCCAGAAAACCACCAGGAGCTCACACCTGTGGCCACCAGGGCCAGGGACACTGCATTCCAGCACCAGAGGGACTAATAACAGACTGAGTGAGCCAAGTTACAGCCCATGACAAGGCTTTTCTGAATTTGTTACACCTTCAGAACAGTGAGAGGTTATACTGTTTAATATTATTCTTTTTTTATGCTTGTGAATACTTTGCCTTTTAAATAAACACTTTTTTCCACTTTTCTCCAACGAAATCCTTTCCTGAACCAGTTGGGGGAAGGGCCACTTGAATCTGCTTTTTTAGAGGGACCCCTTTAGGAGTTTCCTAAACCAGGACAAATTGACACAACTTTTATCTCACACTGAACTTTAACAAAATAGATTCAAAATAACATTTTCAGAAGCAAGACTGCTTTCTCAGTTTTATTATCTTCCAATGAAACTGCAAGAGTTTTGGCATATCAGACAAAAAAACCTGAAGTATTAATTACTTAAGAACATATTAGAAGTTAATAAATTAATTTTATGTTTAATTTTGCTATATTCCTGCATATTACATTTTCCTAAATTCCAACACATATGGTTCAAACTAAATTGTACAGAAGTAAATTTATGGCAACAAACTATCCCTACCCATTTCAAACCTACCACTCAAACTTTTCAAGCAAACTGAACCTTAGTTCATTCATTTACTCCTTTACATGCTGCAGTACATCAGCACATGAACACGACCCTTCACTACCATATCAGAAAATTTATTCTTGTATATGGAAACCAATGACCTCCCAGACGGCAAAACCCGCATTGCTAGTTTACACAAACGTAGTCTGTAGCTATTAAGAGAATGGTACTGTATGTGGTGTACGTTTAACAAAAATCTCAAAACTGACCTTTTCTTGCTTTTCTTTCTCTTCTTCTTTTCTTTCTTATGTTTCTTGGAATTTCTTTTGTGTTTCTTTTTTCGTTTTTTAGATTTCTCTTCTGAAGCACTCTCAGAATCCGATGATGAATCAGAAGATGATTCTGAATCGCTTGAACTTTCCGAGTCACTGGATGAGGAAGATGACTTGTGTCTCTTCTTTTCTTCTTTCTTAGCTTTAGATCAGAACAGCAAAGACACATTTTAATATCAAACACTTCTAAACTTCTCAGAAAAATCACCCATCTCGTATCAGTCTTTGTATCTTGTATCCTGGTATGGACCGGACCATTCTATCTTGTAACTCTCAGATTCTTATAATTGTGCCAAGAGATTACTTCATCAAAATGCTTAAGAACAAATTGACGTTTTGGGAAAACATTATTTCTCCATAGTACAATAAAGGATATGTCTAGGAAAACAAGACATTTTCATAATTTGGATTTATGAAACTAAGTCTAAAATTTATACTGTCCAGCACTTGCAGAACCTTGTAAGTTTTCTGATTATGTTTTATACAACATAAGCTACATACAAAGAATTCTTTACAATATATTTACACGTGTTTATAAAAAAAATCCTTTAGCTTCAGGTTTCACCTAATAAGAGAAATTTTGACTAGGACCTCTTCTACAAAACTGGTACCAAATTCCCACCTGTCCTTAAGAAAGTTAACGTAATGGTTTTGTTCCACAGTTTTTCTTGTGAGCTGTATTAGCTTAGCTAGTCTGTAATAACCTTTCTAAATACTTTCTAATACTTTGCTTTCTTCCTTCTTTTTTCTCCCCAGAACTTAAGATTTTCCCTAGAACTGTAAGATCTTCTAAAAATTCTACCACTAGGCCAGAGAAATTCTTCTTTTGTAATTTCTTAAATTCTTCTCCTTTTCACTTATTCCTCCAACTTTAAGGAACTAAAAAAAAAAGAAAAACAAAGGAAAATATGACAAACATTCCACTTTTCTAGGTGATCATCCTTTCAATCCCATGTTAAAAGCTTATCTAGGCCTCTGCAATATTGTAATTGTGATCACTGCATCATTCAATTTACAGCATCCAGTAGCATAGCTCAGTCATCATCCACTCATTCCTAAATAAATCCAATTCTTCCACCTAAGGAGATAATTTGCATAGTTGATAAAGCACTTCATCTGTATATTCACTGTGTGACAATCAGATCACCATTCCTCAACTTTAACCTACGACAAAAACACTCATACCAACCATCTTGCTTATACTGTGATTCCTTCTGCTAGAGGCATCTTAACATCTTAGCCATCTTACCTGTTAAACCCAGGTATCAGTTCTATTTTCATTCCATGAAGACCTAATCCCTTTCTTTGTGTTACCTACCAGATAAACTCAAACAATAAATACTTTAGACTCCCTTGGTATCCTAATATACCCTCTTACAGAAATTCATCACTGTAGTTCCCTCACAGGCAACCTCCTTATTCCTTTGTCTTAAAATTAAGTTCTTAAAAGCAGGCTTCCCTGATAATTGCCTCATAATTCACATAATCACTTTGCTTTTACCTCCCATAGTACTGTACCACAAACTGTTCCACTGTTAGATGACTCTGTTGATGATCTTGCATGACACTGACTGCATCCCAGAAACTGCTCCTCCTATCTGGATGCCCCTCCCTGTAGCTGACAAGGCCAAGGACCTCTCCTGCTCCACTTGTGACCGTTGGACAACAGCTTGGTAAACTTGCTTCAGCTGATGTGCTGTCACACTGCTCCTCCTTTTTCCAGTGCTTCAGGCCAGCACAGCTCATCAGAGGCACCATGCTGGGCATTTAGTGAACAATTTCAAAGCCTTCTCCTTTCAAAAGCAGGATTCTCTACACACCAGAATTTCCACCATGGTCTGTCACACAGCATCTTTATCACGCTGGCTGTGCATTAGGACCCATCATGGTCATCATCTTCTCCCACACTCTGCTCTGCCCTTCACGTGCCTGATCCTGGTGCATAAGGCTTCTTGGACTGGCTATCCCATCACCCTGGCATCAATCTCCCTCCCGGGCACACCAGGCCAGCTACAGAAACCAGAGCTGCCATGAATGCAGCAGTACTGAGTCAGAGGTACAAGAACATAGACAAAAGGGTAAAGGCAACACAAGTCAAATCCTCTCAGAAGCCTGTCCTCTTTTAAGAGAAGTTAGAGGGGAAACAAAATTTTTGCATTTATTTCACTTACTCTTTGGATGACAAGCACTTTAAAGCCCTGCCTAAAGGCTGCAGGTCATTACTGCTCAGTGACAAAAATTTCATTTAGTCATTCAAGAGTTCTAGAGTGGACTTCCAAGGGAGCAAGACGATCCAATGAAGACAGCTATGCAAGTGGGTATCATTCCCTAGCTTTGCCCATACTGTAGCTGTACTGCTTTATGTTCTAGTTCCAGCACCTGTGCATTTCCCAAGAGATGCCATGCTCCAAAATATTGTCCAAAAAAACCATATTTGTATCCTAACACATGGCATGATCCAGAACCTTTCAGAAGTCAGGAGCCAAAAGATAAGTCTGCTTGGAATTCTGTGGCATTGAAGAGATCGCCTCAGACGCCAAAGTCATTCTACCAAATATCACAACAAATGAGCAACAAGGAGGTGAAAAAAAAAAGAAGCTGAAGTTCAAATGCTTGTATTTTCCTTTGCCCAAACAAACCATTATTCTTGTGCTGTGCTTCAAAATCCTTGGTGCAACCCTTCCCAGTACATAACAGAATGTGCTAAGAATGAAATAGCAAACAAAATAAGCATCTTGGCTTTCTGCTAATGAGATTCTCCATGGTGACAGGAACATCTTAGGTTCTGCTTCTCTTATAAAATAAGGCTTGATACAAGCTCATGCTCAATTCTGCAATGGCAGAGCAGGACATCCCTTCCAGAAAGAAAGACAAGTTCTGGCATATTCCTCTTTAAGAATAGTTTATAGTAACTCATGAAGTGTTTGAGCTAAAGGGCCAAACCCAGATTTCTCTAATCTAAGTGGCTGTTTTGAAGAGTTACCTTAGAGCAAGCTGAAACAAGTTCAATACTTTCGAGTTATTAAATAAAGTCAGACTGCCACCAATCTTAACACAGCACTCCACTTGATATGACAAGTGCTTGCCAGCTTGGTACTAAAATGTAGTGAGTGTAAGAAAACTCAAGACAGGAGAAGTTTGAAAAAAAAAGCACGTATGATTGTTCTTTAATGTCTTTTGCATCAACAACTTTTAGGTTCTTTAGAAGGCAGATTCCTCTGCAATGTTATAAACCTTTTCACCAACCATGCCATCATCTATCACAAGTAAGTTTCTAAATACTTTTATAAGCAGCCAGCATGGAAGAAAACAAGCAAAATTACCTTATATGTACAGTTCAACTTTACCTTTGGATTTTGGAATTAACTCTCCACAACTCAGTATGCGTACTTCAGCATATGGTTTACTAGATGCATCTGTTTTCTGGTTTTCTATTTCTCTCACAACTTCCTGACCTGAGATGACTTGTCCAAAAACAACATGATGCCTGAAGAACATAAACAAAAGTAAGTATTCTTAGCACTTAACTTTCTCAAGGCAGTTCCCAAACAAATGTAAGAAGAAAATAAGAGATATTTACCCATCTAAATGAGGTGTAGGTTTAGTTGTTCTGTTGTTTTCAGATTTTCATTTAAAGAGAAAAACAAAATCAGTATTAGTGAAAAGCAGTCAGCGTTCAAGGTGTAATCTACACATAGGAAAGTGAATATTATTTTGAGTGTACTAAGAAAATCGAATAAAACCAATATATATCAGTCTATGTTTGTGTGCAGTTAAAAATATTTTTATGTTTCATATGTGATACTAGCTATTCAATGAAACACTCTGATTATTACATTTCACTGAAAAAAAACCCCAAAATTGCACATAGATTTTTAGACAGAACCCTCATATAGGATATGATATGTTTCTACTTATTGAATTATATGAATACTACCATGAACAGATACAAAAGTCTGCAGGAAAAATGCAAATAACCTTTTACACATTAGAAAATAACCAGAAAACTGGAAGAAAAAGTATCTGCATCTAGAAATTACTTGACACAGAAGAACTGACTCCGTCTCAGCTTTTCCCCATACTAGCATTACTAAGGCATACGTGTCAGTTATGGAAGAGTAGAAAACTGGGATGATTAGAGTAATGATCATTTGGAAATCCCAAAAAAAGTTTTAATGCTGACATCCACAACTCATTATGTTAACTAAGCCCATGAAACATGGGTAAGAGTGATGTATTTTGAGAATATTTTCTGTAGATAATTTAATTTTAAAAGAGTCTACCACAATGTATTTTTAGAATTTAAGTTTTACCTATAAGTAAGAGTGTACTGGAAAGATATTTTGTGATTAGAAAAAGCCCTCTACTACTTTGGAGAACACCCAGAGCTGTTTTGCCACCTTCCTGAAAACAATTTATTAGAGCACTAAGAATTTTACAAGGAACTAACAGGTTTGCTTTTTTGTCCAAGTTAGAACACAGCTACTGAAAACCCCTTTGCACAGAAAATTAAATACAAATAAGCAGATTAGGGGTAAAAATAAGTACATTAGGAAAATGGCTGCTTCCAGGCAACCTGGTAAAAAACCATCAACTTTGGCTTTGCACAGGAGCTAGTCTTCAAAATTTAAAAGGATTCCCTTAACAGCTTACAAACAGGAAACTATATACACATTTCAAGACATTTCAATACTTACATAAAGAACTGTGAACCATTTGTATCTTTCCCTCGGTTGGCCATTGAAAGGAGAAATTCTTTGTTGTGCTTTACAGCAAAACTTTCATCTAAAGAAAGTGTTTTCAGTTACTTTTTAAGCATACGATATATGCTTAGGTAAATGCTATCATCTAAGTAAATTAATCCTGATTAAAAAAATCTGTTAGTCACTTGAAGGAAAAGTTGTATCAAAAATAGACTAAAAATAACAGCTATTTTTAAAACATCATTCTGTTCATTCTATGTAACAAGGAGAAATATGAATCCAATGGTTTATAGCTTGAGAGGAAAAAAAATTAAAATTTAGTACTCTTGCACAAAAGATCTGTCTCCTACAAATGCTAGCAGAGATGTTTAAGTTGTTGCTCTATTTCTCCTTGGAACAGAAGCTGTGTATTAACGCCTAATATATCCCTAATTTTCAGGCATTTTCTTGTTCTGCTTTTTTTAGTACACATAGAGAGTTTGATAGGAATCCCAAACAACTTGTTTGTCTGACAGACAAAGAAGAATTTATCAAGTTAGCCGTTATGAAAATTAGTTTAACTTCAATGAATCCTACTTCTTTTGAGCAAGGAATTGTTCGCAGTTCAAACTAAATCCCAATGAAACTATGAAATGAAAAAAGTCTAAATGTAATCACTATTCTTCATTTAAGACACCTGTAAGAAATAATAGTCTCCCTTCTTTCCCAAAACAGCAAAAAGGCTTTTGGGGGAAGAAAATTCTGCAGACATGAGGACATTTGCTCAATACCGTTTGGATACAGATGGCAGCAAGGAGTATTAACAAAGAAAAATGTACAATATTCATAATGCTACTGTCACTAGCCATGAAAGGGATGGTCCCACTCACTCTCCAATCACCTGTACAATAGCATCAAGTGTCAATCTAATCTTATGGTTAATTGATCCACAAAAGCAAAACTTTCCACAAATTCAGTTCCATAATGTGACCAGCCAAGTTAAACAGCCAGCCTGCTATTGCCAGAAGGTAAGTGGAGGTTGTGCTCAATTTTCCCTTTCTCCCAGCCATACATCTCCTCAAATCCAGCTACTCATTTGTCTTCTTATGCTTGCCAAATTGGATCCGCTCACTAACATGGGACTATATAATTTTTTTTTGCTGCAATAATCTTTAGGCATTTTAGCAAGCTGAATCAGGCTAAAGTTTGATTGGACAGTCAGTGCAAGGTAAGGCCTCCTCCCTCTTTTGGCAGTTGCAAACTGCTGATTCCACTCAAGGTCTGATATAAATTTGCAGCCTTGCCCAACTACAGCAGTGAATAATCATTGTGCGTCCTCCAAGCTCAGACAACAACCAATGGCAAAAAAAAGTATCTGGGAGGGGAGAGGGGCTTAACCTTCCCTGGGTGGCATCACCCAGCACCCAGGCTTAGGTGTAACACAACACCTGCTCCAATAAACACAGATGCTCCACTACATTGTGGACAAAGACAGACTGAGAAACGCAGCAGCTTCTTCTGCAATGCTGGCTGAGAAAGAACCAGGACTGTGGGAAAACTAAAACTCTAATTCATCTTGGGTTCAGGAAAGCAGGGCTCTGTGTGTTTTTTAAATAACAATTTGTGAGGAAACCCAATCCCATCAACACCTTTCTCCTTTTCCCTCAAAGAGAAGACGATTCCCAGCTTTTAGCTAGTTGAGCAAGCCAAAAGTAAATGTCTAAAACTAGCAATAAAAATGTAAGTCTGGTAAAAGTGACAAATATAAAGGACTTCCGTTTTAGTTTTTCATTCACTAAAATGGTTCATATCTTAAAAGAAAAATAACTTAAACAGGACAGTCAAAAGCCTTTAAGACCAGACAAAATCTGAAAAAATGGAATTCAGGTTTACAGAACAGAGACTACAGAACATAAAGGGTAACTGTTTATTTTAACACCAAAATAGAACAGACTGATAGAACTCTTACCTTCAAAAAAGCCACCATAAATGGATTCTCCTCCTCTGCCATTTCCTTAAAAGAGGAAAAGTGACAGTTAAAGCAGTGATTAAAAGAGTTACATTATGTAGAAGGTACTTCATAATACTGACGTAACTGCATCCAAGTCATTGACATTACACTTCAAGATATGCAAACACAATCAAGATGCATCTTTTTAATCCAGAAGCAAAAAACTTGGAGAACAAGAAAGTATTCTCCCATGTATTCAGCAACAGTCTCCCTTTTTTCTTTATTTGCCAGCAGCAAATACAATATTTAATTCTCATGCTTCAACCTTTCAATAGCAGGTATTTAGTTCTCTGAATGATTGACATAACTTGAGCAAAAGTGTATAATAAACTTCTATATATGCATTCACACAAGTTCTCATGGAAAGGTTCTCACACAGAAGAAAGGGGAAAAAGCAGTGATATCTGTCAGAAAATAATTAAAGTAAATGGTTCTATATAGAACTTTTGCAATGTTTTATTACATAAGTGGCAAAATTTTCTTTAAGGATTCATGTCATACCTTCACTGAAGTCGCCTCCTTGGATCATAAAATCTTTCACAACCCTGTGAAACAGACAACTTTTGTAATGCAATGGCTTTTGGGTGGACTTTCCTGTACCCTTTTCACCTAAAGAAAATGAACAAAACCAAAAATTACTCTCTGCATCTGTAGAATCTTCATTAACAAAAAAAGTTCTACGTAAAGCACTCAACCAAAATCATCATCTGTGCTCTGAAAAACCTTGTGAGGCAGACTTACCTGTCAGAAACTGGCATTTAAGAAAGCAGTGCAGAAACTATTTTCTGTCTTTACAGTTATACTAGAAGAACTCCTTACTGACATTAGTATACAACCCTGGTCACTGCCATGCAAATTGACTGAAGCAAAACATCCAGTTAACATTTATGACAACTGGTATTGCTCAGAAACAATCAGATCTGTATTTAAAATACAGCAAGGTTAAGGTACCATAAAAACTTCTAAGAAAGCCATAGAGGCAGGGGGAAGGAAGAGGACTCTCATTCCCTCTCGCTCATGATGACAACTGCTATCTTCCTCCCTCGCATTAGCTCTGCTGTTTTAGCACACTCTGCTTCAGCTACAACACAATGGCCTCTCCCTGCTCAAAGAGAGAGGATTGCTGCTGAGTTAGCAAGATTAATGGCTCATGGTGGGTCCTGTGAAGGTAACAGTAAGGTAATCAGTGGGACTTCTCAGGGAAGACCACTTCCTCTTCATGCTGGCAAACTGTTAGACAGCATCTTCCTATGATCTTATTCTGAGCAATTAAACTGGCAACTTTTGTCAAGGGCAGTTCCTCTGAACTTACAGACTGCTGTCTCCATATGGATTTGAATAGCTAGAAAAAAACCCCACTTTTGATTGGAACTCTGATAAATGTGAAGCTGTGTATGTTCCACTAACTTAGCATATGCCAGGAAAACATGGAGCTGTCGATCCCTGTTTTACAAAGGCAGCACACACTTTTCAAAACTTCCAGAAAAAAAGATGAGTAAGGAAAACAAAAATTAAAAGTTTTAATAATTTGCTGATGATCAGTATCAAACTTTCAGCATATTTTCCCCACTATTCTTATATGCGTTAAGGCAGCAAAATAGTTCAGGATCTGAATTTCATAATGGATGTCAGCAACAAAGGATGAACTTAGTTATAAGTGTTGCTGACCTGAAATGCTGTTGAAGACTTCAATTCACAAATATAAAGCAGCAGTAGGGAGTAACACCTTTATTCAATAATCTGACTTTTGGGAGATTGACAGCAGATCAAGAATGCCACAGTCACGTGTTAACAGAGTCACAGCCATTAAAATCATTAAAGGTCAAATTCATTAACAAATTTTCATAATCTGATTTTGTGCCATTAAACTCATCAGATCAGATAATGCCTACACTCCTGCAGACATCCTGAATGGTGTGCTGCATGATCTAGTTAACATGAATGTAATCATGTATCCACATCTGATTCAGATCATATTAGTACTGCTGAGGGATTCGCTATTAACAGCCACAGATTCTTGACCTGAAAAATAACCAAGCTGGAAGGAAAGGAAGCAGAAAAAACTGAAGACAGAAAGCAGATACGCTATTTACGTATTCACAAAGTTATTCTTGCAACAATAAACTCAAGTTTTGCTAAACTGTCGGCATTTGCAACAAAAGTATGCAGTCCACAGGAAAGTAATTCTCTTTGTAAATGTTTCCAAGGGAGAATCTCCCGAGTATTTTCCTCAAGAAATACACTTTTAATAGGAGTAGAAATCACCAGTGTCCATCAAGAAATTAAAATAACAGAAAAAACAACTGATGAATAAAAGCATCACCTTTCAAATTCCACAAAGTATCATAAGACTGAAACCTAAGTCTGCATGGTTGACCTCTTGTTGGCTACCTTTCAAGACTGGATGATGTTATATAATGTGAACAGTAATATCTGTGCTAGTAACAGAAAATCAGCTTACTATGCCCGTATTTAAAGTTGGTTAGTATACACTCTCTGCAACACACTAAGCCAAAGCTACAACTGCTTTGCTTTACATCATATTTGTAGGCTCATATGTGCACCATCAGCTAAATATTTGGAGGTGTCACAAACCAATTTTGAACTTACTTTCATATTTAAGAAAACGTCATGAATAATAACAGACATCAAACTAGCTAACATGGCATTACATTAAAAATTACAGATTAAATAATAAAATCTACAAACCTGTGCAAAGGCAGCGAAAATTCTCACATGTCTTTGGACACACATCTGAAAACAATTCAAAGACCACTCTTCCAGCTAGAAAAAAAAGACCACCATATTTATTGTAAAGTTAAATAGTGTTTGCATTGTTCCTATACGTATCTCATATGACTATTATGCTACTGAATTGATACTTTAATTTTCTTACCGGGTACATTGTTGATGGCTATGTCAAAAAAGCAACGAGGTCTCTGGACCTTTACTCCCATGGCTTCAGAAGTCTAATTACTGTAAGCAATAAAAATAAAATTTAGTTTTCCCCTCCGTGCACTGAAATCATGTGTAAGTCAATACAGCTGTAAGCCAATACAAAAGTCAATAAAAACTGCAGAAAAGCAAACTAAAAACCCCAGACAGCAAACATTAGCATTTTTTGAAGTTCAAAAAATGCCAAGTACTTAAGGTCATTTTCATGTGTTGTAGCCCCAAATGAGTGATTTTCTTCATGTTTGCTGCAATAACATTAAATTTAAACTTGAGTGCCATACTTCAGGTGGGGAAATACAAAAGGAAAAGATTCTGCAAGATATGGACAAGACTTTACCATTCCATTTTCAAATTTCAAAATTCAGTATTACCTGGATTCCTGTCACGGCAGTTACCAAGCATTGCTCCAATTAGGATTCAAACCATTCTTGACAAAAAAAATACAAGGGTGTATTTCTGTCCACAACTGCTGCTAAGTGAAATTATTTTGGTTTTTCATTGTCTCTGCCTTTTATGTCATTGTTTATCTCTTGGGACACCATCACTGGTATCATTCAAAAGATGTATAGATGCATAGTGCTGCTGAAGGACATGGTTTGGTTGTAGACTTGGTACTGCTAGATTTACTATTGGACTCAACGGTCTTAAGGAGCTCTTCCAGCCTAAATGATTCGATGATTCCTTATAGAGAATTTTAATGCAACTTTTGCCTTGGACTATATAAATCCTTTTATTCTTGCATAACAAGCTATGTCTTAATTCCATTTGCATCTCCAACATTCCAACATTTTGTACAATCATATTCTTTTCTTTTTCTAAATGCCTACCCTCTCCGAGTTGCTTCAGATTGGGAAAAAAAAAAAACCAAACTGTGACAGCAAAAGGATCTATAAGACATGAGTACCTTTTCCAGAATTTGGAATATAATCCATACATTTTCAGTCCTAATTATTTTTTATTGCCAGAAAATATGGCTCAAATCTAACTGACATACTGCACACATCTCTCCTAAAGCTTCACTCATAGCTGTACCACAGAACATGCTTGAAAAATTCAATTGTTACCATCTGTCACTCTCAGCATATGAACAAGAGGCTGTAAAAAAATCAAGACAGCAGTGTAATCATGTTAGCCTATATTATCCCTACTTGTGCTGTCACTCCTAACATTTTGCTAAGATTACACAGCAAAAATCAGGAACAATGCAGGACTGGTTTAAATTAAACATCACTCAGTAGTTCATTATTCATATGATTTTTTTATCATGAGAAGATTTTAAAAAAATGCAGAATATCTCACTAGATATTCTCTAGGTGTGTAACAAATACAATGATACACACAAGCCAGACCCTGGTCCAAAGCAGCAGGCTTATCTCAGTCTGCTTGAATTGAAATAGCATTTCTCTCCTATTAGTACAACCAATTTTGTAGCCAGCAGAGAAACAGAGAAGATACCCATAGCTGAAAACTCCGATGCCATCAGGTTAGCAGGAGGCTGCCCAAGTGACCGCACCGCTGCACAGACTGCGAGCAGCAAGGACTGCAGGGTGTGGCCAAGGGAGGGGATGAGATGGGTGGGTGTGGACAGGCTGCTTTCAGAACTGAGACCAGCCAAAGCACAGCCATTCACTGTCAGGGGCACAACAGACCACACAGCTGCATGGCGATACTTTTTTCAACGAAACCTTTCACGATAAATGCTGTAATAAATATTGTTTGGTGCTAGAACTGACAGTTTTAACTGACCTGAGACTCTAAGGAGCATCAGTACCACAACTGATTGGCTGCTTGTACTCTAAACTTTAAGCATTCAATTCTAATGCTTTAGTGAGAAGGAATTTCCTGCTTCACAAGCAGTTTGCTTGAGAAATGCAGAGGTATGCCTTAACATTTATATACGGTATTTTAGCCAAAATAAATGACAACTATCTTAATACACAATAGGTGAAATAATATGTGACACGTGAAATAATACATGAAATAATTTTAATTTCAAATACTGATAATGAGTAAAGCTATAAATATAAATATACCTATGTCAGTCAATTTTTAACTCTGTTTTGTAGATGATGGGAGAGAGAAATCAGAAATAAAGAATTCTACCCAACTCCCTACCCCTACCAAGTTTTCTGAATTTGATGTTTTTCTACATTTACATTGTTTCATGAACAGTGGAACAAAGTTAGTCCATATTCTAACCATTACCTCCAATGTATCCTGCACTCTCCCTAAATCCTCCAATAATAACCCCTAAACACCAGCTGCACTACATTGTAAATAATGGGTATGGCAATGGGTCAGTATGAACCCCCTGAATGGACACCATGCCAAGCAAATTCATCTCACTCTCAAGCTCATGGTGCCCAGAAAACCAGGCTAAGACGCCAGTGACATTTATCCTACCTACCTACCTCACTAGTCAAGTGAGTGCTTCTTCTCCAATATACTTAGAATATACTTTGAACTGTTATTTCAGCCAGACCTTTTCCTGATGTGCTACAGGGCAAAGTTACAAATGGTCCTTAAAAGTAGTAATTTCTATTCATGTAGTAACACCAAACACAATCTTCTACATTCTCATCATTTAAAACCTGTCGGTATTAAAAGCAAGCACAGGCGGTCTGAATGTTAAATCAACAAAGAAAACCACCAAAACTATGCCAAGAATAAAGTCAGAAAATATCAACAATGAAGTCAGAAAATCATGAGCTCAGCAGCACTACATACATGTCTGATAACAACAGGGCTTAAATGATTTGTGCTATTTCTCAAAATTTCTTCTCAGTTATAACATGGATATTCTTAACCCTCAATACCCTGCATTTTTTAATTGTGAACTTGACAGAATTTCACTAGTGAAAGGAATATGAATTTGATGTCAACCCAAAAGATGCTTACTATACATACATTCAAAAAATGTGCTATTCAGGACAATCGTGGTAAGTCAGCTCACTTTTTTCTTCCCAAACTCTAAGACGAGACAAAATATCAGCCCAAGTACTACTCTGAAATTTTCAAATTATTCATTATTCTCAACCACCTTCTGTTTGAAGAGGCTCTTACTAAGTCTAAGTAGAATCCATAACCAAAAAAAACCTAAAGCCAACCAAGCACCTAGAACATCACTTCAGCATATCTAAACAAAGGGCTTGTTTCTTTTAGGTCTGAAAGTAGAATTACAGTTCAGCTTAGAGCATACTGGTATTTGTTGATGAATACATCAAAAGTACTCAGTCTTGTCAGAACAGCTGCATCCACAACCAACATTTCACCAACTGTGTCCCTCAGGGTTTACATTACTTCACACCTCCACCAGTCTCATTATTTTGTTTAAATATTTGCAGGATAAAGCTGGCCAGCTCAAGGCCAGGCTGCCAGTAGCTCCAAAATTATCTGTGCCAATGGAAAAAGATAACTATCCCAAACTGTTCACAAGCATCTTTTCAGCAGGGATTATCACTGATATTTGTTGATGTGTTTAAAAAACACATATTGGGGAATTTTATTTCCAAAAATCACCTATGCTAGCAGGCATCTGGTAATAATACTTTTTAACACATATTAGAGCCTTTTGACTGAACAGGCTAGAAAGCACTCACAGATGCACATCAACTGAGTATCAGCATGTCATGCATCCCAAACAAGGTGACAGCAAGCAGCAATACAGCAGCATTTCCTCGTTTTATAGGAGGGAAAAAACAACCTTATTTATAATTGTGCTGAACTACTGATTTGTTTCAGTCCCAGTAGAGGACAGAATAGTAAGCAAAGACATATTTAGGAGGAAAAAGATACATTGTGTCTGTTCCTTCCCTTGCTTCCCTGTCATCGCCAGTTCTTCCAGATTGTTAATTTCTCCTTTACCTTGCCTCTGAATGTGCTTCCTTGCATCAACTTAAAATTACTTGCACTGATCTTCAATGTCCAAACGAAGCAAACAATAAAGTGCATAAATTCACATTACTAGCACTTTGTTTCACACCATCTAAAGGCAGCAAGACTAAACTACATCGATACATATTTCAAAGACAGGCATGCAGAATCTCCAGAAATGTATTTTAAAGCAAAGCTTTTGATTCACAAAACGCAAAGGCACAAAGTGAACACAGAACATATATTCTTTAAGGCTGTGGCTGCAGTCACTCACTTGAAAACAATAAAAACGTGGGCTGATACTACAATAGAGGGTTCCTACACCCACATGTTTAACTTGCATACAAGTGGCTACCTGGCTGCATAGAAACTACCCTTTCCTCCTCCATCCACAGAACAAGATGGCAGCAGTAGCCTAAAGTGATGGCAAAGGCACAGACTAAAAATGTTACAAGTTCTTTCCAGTATGGATTAAACTAAAAGTGAATTTGTGATTGTGAAATGGGAGACATGAAAATTTGCTCACAGATCCATTCCTGTGACAGAGCTTGCAGCTGTGTTAGCATGATACCAAAGATGTGAACAAAAACCTAAACATATGAACCCTCTATCTCCAAAATTTCCTTAGCATTTTTCCCTAAACACCACCATCTTTTTCTCTGGACTTCACGATCTCAAAACTCTGAATTAGCAGAAATGACATCTAAAGAAATGATTTTTTGTTTTCCACTTCACTAACCGGCAGCACAGGATTTTTGTTGCCAAATTTAGGAATAATGTGCTACACTGGAACACACTGCAGATTTAGGATGACGTCTTTGCAATCACATGGATTTAACACACCTCTAAGAAAGAAAACATTTGCTTTCTACACAGATCTATGAAATTTATGTAGGAAGACTTTCAAGCCATCATTAAAAATCACGCATTATAAGCTTTCAATCTGACAGTCCCTCGAAAAGAAAAACCACCCATAAAATAAAACAAAACTTTCAACATTTTTGCAGGCGAAAAGGGATTCATACCACTTTTCACCAGGCCTCTTCTCTACAACAATGCTACAAGTACTTACTGGACTACTGACACAGGATTTGTTTCCCTCTAAAAAAGGAAATCAGACACCTGACAATATCAACTGTTGTCTTCCACGGACATGAGGCAAAGGAGACTTTAGAAAATATCTATCACCCGTAGATAGGTCCTGACTAAATATGCAGTACATACTCCTAACCCTACTGCACTGGTATATCACTTATACCTCTTTCAGTATGACTTCTTGCAATTATGAACATGAATTTTGTCTTCTTGTACTAAAGTATAATGAATGCATACCCAGTTTTAACACCCCAGCTGGGAGAACATAAAATTCAGCTGAGAAGGTAGCAACATTCTGAAACTGTTTACACAGAAATACAGGCTCCTACTGGATCATCCCCTTTATTTTTCTAGAAAAGGGATTCTTTCAATGAAAAATGTTAAAATATCCAACCATGCTCTTATCACTTGCAACTAAAAATCTATGTTGTCAAGTCTTAGCCACCATTTTCTATTATCTAATTTACACGGAAAGTACTTTTTTTCCTGATTTGTGAAAAAATGCAGGTGTTTTCTGTCAGATCTGTACACAGTAAGTGCATTTGTTGGTGTGAATTTCAATAGGCCTGGATCCATGAACTTTTATTTTAAAACTTAAAAAGTGCCAAGAAAAGGCAATTTTATAAAGGGGGGGAAAACCTCTTACAGGGTGTAATCTCCAAGTCATGCAAATCCCAAAATTAATTTCAGCAGTGGAATCCTTTCCTACCTGTTACTGAAGATAAGAGTAAGGCAAGACAACCATTCAACAGTAAGAGACAGCTCTGAATGCAGACCCATATTTGTCAACCATAACCAAAAAAACCCTGTATCATGTTTTATTCTCGTGTTCTACCCCTTCCTCTACTCCTCTAGATCCCTTCTATGCTTCATCCCAGCCTCTGACCTAAACCTCACTGCATTAGAAGATGGCCACATTTTTTCCCTAGCATTCACTGACTCTCCTCCAAATGGAAGCTGGTTCCTAAATTACCATTGCATGGAGGAGTGAACTGGTAGTGGAGAAATCATGCTGCAACACACTAAAATCCTTCACTCTGTTACATATTTTCACTCTGAATTCCCTCATAATCCCCAGATTTTCTGAGATCCTGTGAGGAAAAAAACCCAAATCTTCTCTTGATAGCAGCTTTATGACTGCTAGCTAATTAAAGCAATAATGTTTGTTTCACAGAAGAGGACTGAAAGAATGGGAAGTCTTAATGAGAAATATAGTCCCAAAGGGTCCTCTCAGAGAACTACTAATGCTGCTATCCTTTTTATGCTACCCTTCAGATCTATTGCACATACAGGAAACCACATTATTTCTGAAATATTTATAAATAATTTTTACAAATGGATAAATCAAGCTCTGTGAGTTTAGACAAACTAATGCTTCATAAATCATGTCTAACCTACAAATTGTTACCATATTTTTATCGTGGTAGCACCTAAAAATCTGAGCCAAGCTGGACCCCAATGCAATGGAAACAGTGAAACAAAATGGCGGGAAAAAGATTTTAAAAAAGCCCAACAACATAAAACCACACCAAAAAAACACTAGTAACAATTATCCTTGCCCAAAGAACAGCCTCTTCTGCTGACAATATAGGAAAAAACCCATGAAACCTCCAAAATATTCTCTCAGAAAAAAATACATCTTAGAAAATAAGACTATATGCAAGATAATATTCTGATGCTTCTCTTAAATAAGGTCTCAGATGACTACTAAATATAATTAATTAATCCAGTCAAACATTAGGAAACTACTGGCCAAAATGACTTTAGCATTATTTATAAAGTTTCTAATTGTGACTGACCTTAAAGGCAATGTTTAGCACTACAACAGATACTCTGGCCACAGTTTCAGTGAGCTATTTCTTAAGTCTTTTAAGTCTCTCAAAGCCTCTTCAAGGCCTCAAAGTACAGCCATACATACGCAGTATTTATAGTTTGGTCATGGCTACAAACAAAATGAGCCTTGAACTCAATACTCATAGAAGTCTTTGGAACGCCTTTGGAAACCCCTAAAAGAGAGAGGCAGAGAAGTCTCCTGCCAGACACGGTAGTTCCTACAGGCTCCACTTTCCTAGGAGAGGCCTGCAGAGGGGAGAACATGTGGCACGCAGACAGCCCCGTTCCTTCCTCGTCTAGGGAAGGAGGGAAGACTCATTCAAACTCCCCAGCCAGCACCCGAGCCCGAGCAGGGCGCTCGCTGCGGGCACAGACCCGCGGCTAGCCAGCGGGCGGAGAGGCACAGCCGGCCTGGCAGACCCGACCCCGGCGCGATGTGCGCCAGGCCCCGCGCGCCGCTTCACCCACCCTGCCGCTCCCGCCAGCCTCGGGCCGCGCTCGCAGCGGCTCACACCTCTTCCCTCCCACGGGCCGCCCTCACCCGGGATGCGCCGAGCGCCACGGTCTGCCTGCCCCCCGCACACGGGCAGCCGGGCCTTGCGAGGGGCGGGTGCGAGGAGGTAGCGGGGGCGGCCGCCCCAGGCCCGCTCCGAAGCGGCGGCCGGGAGGGGCCGGAGCTCCTACCCGCGCCGTGACCGAAGCTCAGGCCCCGCGGCGCTGCGACCTCCTCCTCCACCGTCCGCCCGGCCTCCGGCGCGGCCCGGGCGACGGCCCACACTCGGCCGCGTCGGCGCCCGGCGCTGCCCGGCGGCGTGGCCGGCACTCACCCGCTGGCGGCCCTTGAAGCCCCGCGCTGCTCAGCCCCGCCGCGCTGCCGCCATGTTGGAGCTGGTGCGGCACGGACTGCGTCAGTGGCGGACAGGGCGGGAGCGGCGACCCGGGGGCGGCGCGCCGGGGGCGGGCGGGGGAGTGCGGCGGCGGGAGCGGCGTTCCCCCGGCCCGGGCACGGTGCGAAGGGTCGCGAGCAGCGACACAGCCCGGCCCGGCGGCGTGGGCCGCTCGCGAGGAGCCCGAGCGACTGGGGGAGGGGCTCCCGCCTCCTCGGGCTCGTCAGCGGCGCTCCGCCCCTCCCGCGGCCCCGCCGCCCCCGGCCCGAGCGGGCGCGGCGCGGGAAAGGGCCGGGGAGGCTGGAGCGCGGCAGGTACACGGGCCCTTTGTAGCCAAACGCTCGAGAACAGTGCTGGGCTTCCTCGCCCATGAGCCCGCGGAATGGCCAAGGGTCGGTAAACGAACCGGCCTGCACGATGCTGGAAGCGCATAGAGTTCCTCCAGCAGTACACCTCGCTAGGGTTTGTAAAGAATTAAAATGGGAATTTAGGCCAACAGTGAAAAAAATGAGTAAGTGATAATACTATCCCATATGTATGTATTGCAATTCAAAGTTAATGTATCTTATAATTAAGGAATGAAAATTTATGACAATGCCTAAAGTTGTGAGCGCCTTCAAAATTAACTAAGACTGGCACTGAAGGATGTACTTCCTTTGATGGATTTTAATTCAAACCAGTAGGCATTTGTGTCAGTAATCACATGTATAATGGGAAGTAATGGAAGTTATGTGACTGGCTGATGGGAAGTTTGTTAGAAGTAGAAAACTCTATGATCTCCTTATGGTTTTCTGGAAAGAAAAACCAACAAAACCAATTTAGAATGTGAAACTGGCACCTGGGAGTTCTGAAATCCTGAAGAAGCTTGTGAGTGAATATCTGTTCAGTAAATCAACACTGGCTTTAGCACAGCATGCTTTGTTAAGTCTTGCTTTCCTCCCCTATTTCCAGTTTAAAATGTAACATCATTTTATCTAGCATTTTTAATTTGGTTTAGGCATTATTTTATTTTATTTTATCCAAATGTACTTCATAAGTCAAAAGTGAAAAGTTCAGCATCTTGTAAATGAAAAATCTGTGTGATTTACAGAAGACTAATTTATATGGACATGGAATTGTTTTCTGCTACAGTTTTCCTCTCAGATGCCTTGGAATTGTTATGTGAGTTTGCACAAGGCCTGACATTCTTGAAAGAGGTACTTTATGTGCCACCCTTTGAGCTTACCTAACAGGGTTTGGGCAATCTGGAATTTGTTAGCAAGATGATACAGAACTTGTCCAGGTTATAAATTCCACAATTACAAAAATTGAAACTAATCCAGTTTAAAGAAATTACATGCTCTTTTTCTAAAATGCTACAGACCTGTGATAAATAATTTAGGTTCTGTTCCATTAGTTTGAGTGAGTTCCATATTCATAGGCATGCAATATATTAAGAGATGACAGACAAAAACTAAAAACCCAAAACATTTGATAGACAGCTGCAATACAGCTGGTCAGAATTGGTCATGGTCATAGTCCTAGTTCTAGTTTTTGGATAGAATGCAGAGCAATCTGAGATTGTTATCATTCTTTCTGAATGTCTTTGCTGCTATCAATGGTGGTGAGAAAAGGTCCAGAAAGATCACCTGGAGCTATGCATATTCCGCATAAGCAACATGCTTCTTGCCAGATATGTTAGATTTGTGTCCCAAAACTCATTCCTTTAAAATTTGTTGTTGTTGCAAAGCATTAAGAAATGGTAAAATAAAATAACATTAATTGCAGTGCAGCAAAGCTAGCTCTTCAACTTTAACCTTCCGAACGTCCGTCCTTTGTGCTTTTCCTAGGCAGGAAGACTTTTCCCCCCGCTTCAGAATGAATTATAAAAACGTTGCTTTATTTAATGCGCAATATTCAGTATAAACCTTGGACCTTTTTAATTATTATTTTTATTTCCTTTGGAAAGTCTTAACTGGCTGGACTTTTCCCTTTCTCCCGACGCTTCCGGGCAGCTCCTGGGACATGCTGTGCCTCGGGGCATGCGCACGGCGACTGACAGTGCCGGGGCACGTGGAGCGCCGGGGCGGCAGCGGCCGCCTCTGGAGGGAGCGGGCTGCGGCTGCGGCTCGAAAGCAGGAAGGGTCCTGTGCAAAGGTAAACCGAGAGCTTCTCCTCGGGTCCGCTTCTCCGGAACTGGCACTGGCTCCTTTGCTTTCTCGTTTAACCCCGCCGGGCGGTGGAGTTTGCCGTGTGACGAGCCGGCCCGCAGCTGGGCCGTGCCCGCCCGCCCGGTGCCTCCGGCGCGCAGGGAGCGCCCCTCAGCGGTGCCCGCTGCCCCCTGGAGGCGGGAATCGAGTCTGGCGGCGCGGGTCGCGCCCCTCCTGCGGCGGCTCGGCCCCTTCCCTCGCTCTCTCTGGGGCCCTCTGGGTCCGAATTCCCCGCGGTGCCGGAGCAGGTGGGAGCGGGCGGGTCCCCCGCGGGAAGCCGCAGAGCGCCGGCGGTGCGGCGCTAGCGGTCGTTCCCGGGCACAGGGGTGTCGCATTGCCCGCGGCTGGGCTCACGGGAGCTGAGGCGAGCCGGTGCCTGCACTGCCCAAGCAGCTCTCTTAAGGCTTAGTTACTTAAATCTCTAGCAGTTCTTATACCTGGGGAGTGGTGAGTGTCCACATTTGCTCCTTTTTGAGAGACTTCCTGGCTCACTGCGTTTTGTAATACAGACTTGAAAGCGGTTATTGTGTTTCAACCGATAGAAAATAATTTTAAAGACCTTCTTGTCACTGTAGTGTGTGTTTTGTATGGTAAGTAGGACATCCTAGAAATAGTTCTTTAAGTAGATCCAAATTTCTCGTTTTACTCTATGTAATTGGATGTTTGAGAACATCCAATGTTTTCTATTGATGAACTTTTTGAAAGATACTGGAATTTACTATGATTTAAAATGGGAAAAAAGTTTGTGGTAAATCACTTGCGTCTGCTCAACGGAATAGAGCAATATTTTGAAGCTTCCTGCAAACCGTTTTAGATAGAGATTCTGGTTCCCCATCAATAGGATAGGCAAGGTCTTTGGCAGCACAAGATGGGGAAAAGATGTATCACATGCATTTACAGGAAACTGAGTCTGAAGGTTTTTATGTTTTCTTCAGGTATCTACTTTATCCTGCAGCTTAGCTTATCCTGCTTATTCTTGCAGCTTAGCTTGCCACTACTGTAGGAAGTAAATTCTTTCTAAAGGCAACACCATATGAAAAAAATAAAAGCAATATTTGAAAAGGGACTATAAAGCAAATCATTATTATAAAAAATACTTAATATATAGTATATTAAAAATTTGGACCTTTTTGGGTATTCTTTCATTTTGAAGAAAAGATTTTATTACAGCAGTTCATAAATTAAAATTACTTCATTTTAGCTTTGCTTGTGTGTGCCCCAGTGTCAGTGACAGCAGTGTAGTGCAATATGCTGTATAGCTTTTTGTTCTAGGAAGAGGATTGTACAGATGTCAAAGGAAATCCACCTATATCCATCTTTCTGGAATGATTTCAGTACCTTGCACAGGCTGCACAAATAAGGTTTTTTCTTCCTCAGCAGACCTAGTGGGTACTGCTGCCATTGCCTTGATAACATTGCACTGATGGAATCATGCCTACAGTTGAAGAGCATTCAGGTTTGCTGAAGGTATTGATAACTTTAGTTGTTAATGATTATATCTTCTAAGCAAGACTTCCAGACTTTTCCATGATCCATAAGTTCAGACAACTTGATGAGACTTCTTTGGTGTACTGAGGCTTCTGTCACTAGTGGTTTGTGTACTCCAGCTTGAAATCAATTATGTAGAACACATAGCTGTTAGCACTCTGTACAAATTGGGGTATATTTTAAGAATGACAATGAATACTTAATAAATTTCATTAGATAAGGCTGTAGCTTCTATTATAATTTGGAATCAGGTTGCTTTTCTTCAGTGCAATGGCAATTTCAGCTGATGGTGTGTGGTTGCTCAGTATCCTGTAATAGAAAGGTAATCAATCTTCTCCACTAGAAGCCATCTCACTTCATTTTACCACCAATAGTTGTTTTTTCTGGCAATTCCTGGACCCCAGTTTGGGATTATGGCCTAGTAAGAGCAAGCCTCACTTAGTCATGCAGTGCTGGCTTATTAAAATCTTTAGCTTTTCCTTCTCAGTAGTAGCATTGATAGCACATGTGACCTTTTAAAGGCAGTTTTCTAAATCTGAAAGCTTATCAAGTGGACTAACTTCATAGTACTTGTGAGCATGTCAGTGTTTGATGTCTGGAGCTTTTCTATGAGAAGAGTCCAGGCTGTAGGTGCTCCTTAAGTTTACCTTACTTAGAACATCATGATGTAGAGACACTGATTTTTACTTTGTTGTTGTAACTGAAATTAAGTGCTTTGATACTTTCTTATTTCAGGTACCTCAGGACTGACTTCTTCTTAATACAGTGAGCATACAGGATCAAAGAAAAATGGTCTTCTGTTTTTCAAATATTTGAGTTTGTTGTCTGTAACAGCATGGTTTTCTGTGAAAAGTGAAAGAAGAATCTTTCTGGACAGTTTAAAGCTTGCTGGTAGGCATAGCAAAATGCTTTGTTTGAAGCAGGTTTGCTTGTTCACACTGAGACGTTACCAAGCTCGAACTCTGTGTAGTGATCTGCTTTTGAGCCAGATAAATGGCTGCACCAATGAAGATGAAGTGTTCAGCCTTGTTGGAAGGAACAAGGCCAGGCTTTCTGAAAAGCATGTGGGAATTGCATTGAACATGCTGTGGCAATTGCAAAAGAAGAGGCCCTTTCTCTTAAGGACTAGTGACTATGTCAGAAATCACTCCCAGTTCCTTACCCTTTGCGTTTTGGCAGAAAACAAGGTGGAACTCATGGAAGATGAGGTGATAGTGGACATCTTATATAGCATCCTGAGGTAAAGAGCATTAAATACATTTTGTATTTGGTAATACAAAGAGAAAGCTCTGTAGTCAAAATTCTATCTCATAAGGAGACTGTGATGAGACTGCTCTGCCACAACTACTGGACTCTTGACTGTGTGACAGACAGCATAATGTCCTGTGCCTCAGTTTTGGAGATAACAGGCAGAACAGGTCTGTTTTGCAGTCCCATTAAATATGTTTTATGATTATTATGAATTCTGATTATTCATGCACAAATGTTTACAATCTGTTTGAATGGAGGAAATGATAGAAAAGTAAAACATTGTGATAAATAATGAAAAGATGTATGTCTTATTTCTTTATAACTATTGAAGTAAAGCATTGTCTTTATTTTGAAGGCTCAATGTTAGAGATCGCGTTTCTCTAGCAGAAGTGCTTGTTACAGAAGCATGGAAAAGATTAGAAAGGCAAGTATTGTCCTGCTGTGCTTTGTGAAAGGTATAAGTTGCAAGCATGATTTGCTTCATGTGAGGTTACTCAAGAGTTATCAAAGAGTATTTATGTTTAAAATATAATGTGAGTATTTTGAATGTCAGTTGTATTTTTGAAAGTTTTGAAAATTATACAAATTATTTGGTACACAAATGCTTGAGAGATTCAGATACTGCAACAACAGGGTCCAGCATTTGAGATTTTGGAATATATTGTCTGTGTAGATTTATGTGTTTGAAGTGAATTGCAGGTGTTCATATTTACAATTTTGCCTCAGTGCTTGCTGTCCAGGTCTTAAATGGTTATTAGAACCATGCTTATCTCAATTTTTATAAAACATTTTGTGTTTAAACAGCAACATTTTCCCTTTGTGCATTTTGTTGTTGTGTTTTGTTGTCTTTTGATTCCTTTATGGAGGAGGGATATTGTAGTTTTCACTCTAATCTTGGGATAATGGCAGAACCAAGTGTCAGTCTTGGCACCAGTGTCACAGGATTGCTTCCTCTTAATATATGGAGCGTCTTGAAGTAAACAAATAGTTTAGCTTGAAAAGAAAATTATATTCAAGTAATAAATTGCTCATATTCATTTTATCCATTTGACATAATTGCTTGAGAATATAATCTTTATAGATTTCTCAGGCTGGTTAAGTGAAGGACAAGTAATTCTTGTAGAATTCCATATACACAACATGCTTTAATATTAAACACCTTGTTTTTTTACTTAGATACTTTGTTTCCTTGTTTTGTATTTTGGCTATAGAATTTTGGTTTTTATAGAATTGTTAAAAAATATTTTTGTCTTTAATTATTGATATAAAGGTAGATATCCTGTCTGACTGTCTTTAATGTCTTGACAGGCTTAGTTTGCCTGCTTTGTCTAAATTCGCTCTGTGCTTATACAAGCAACACAGGCACTTCAGTCCCTTAATTGGCCAAGTAGCTCATATTGTGGACATGAAACTGGATTCTATTAAGGATATAAGGTAAGTGTCAGAAGCAGAAGAAGCAAAATGTTGCAATTACTGGTCTGTCTTTTCTGAAGACTTTCCCTTTTTCTCAGCTGGAGGTTACTTTGCTTCGGTTGGGGGTTTGTGGGGAAGAAGTGTTTTGTATTTGTGCATTGATTGACAAGAGATTGCATTTTCCCCATGACTTTACAAAGAATTTCTTTATAACCGGTCTAAATGATTGAAATTACGGCTTGGTTGTTTAGTTTATAGAAATTTAATTAATTTCCACTGTTCTACTTATAGTACAGAGATATTTACAATCAACGTTACCCTGATTCTAAACATGGACTTTTTTTGTAATTTAGAGACTATTGACTCACCAGAAGATGCTTTTCTCCCTTTTTTCTCCCTTGACATTGATAGTTTCTTTACTATGACATGTCTTTGTTAACAGCAGTAAGGGGTTTTAAAACAATATTGTGTTTATTTATCTTCAGAGCATTGTTTTTCTGGTCAAGCTGATAAATTCTCTTGCTAGCATGTCTAGCACATTACCTTCATATTTAACTACTTTAAACATAGCTCCAGTTAAAGAAGACCAAGCTCATTTTTTTTTGTTTCTGTTCCCCTGGGGTTGTTACAGCAAGGCTTCTCTTTCTTTCTTCTGCTTTATATAGCAGCAGCAGTCCCAACACTGATTTTTTTCAGATGTGAGGAGCCTGCTTATGAAACTCCTTGAACAGGACTGCATTTCTTTACTGAAATCGCTTTTATTCCCTTAGGAAGGGATTCTTTCTTTGGGAGTGACAATGACTCTTCTCCCCATCCTGTCACTTCTGAATTGTTTGGGCTTCTTTTGTGTCTATTGAACATTAAAGATATTTTAGCAAATATGAATCAGGCAAATCAGGGTTTTGCCCTAGACAAACGTTTTTATCATGCATAACTTTGTAAGAGATAGCTGAAAAATTTGAATCATGTCAGAAGTTCACTGAAAGCAGAATTTGTACTTTAGTAGGATAAATGGTTTTTACTCACCCATGTGTTCTGGATTAGATTTAAAATTCTTTTTGCACAGAAGCCAACGATACCTCAACTACCATTAATTTCTTTTTGCACTTCATTTAATAAATATGAAATGTTTTGCTTACTATGTTCAACGTGTAAATAGGAAACCTTTTGAATTTTTTAGGATCTTGTCAGTTTTGATGATCAGCATATCTGAAGTTATCACAGAGAGTTTTCGAGATCGATTACTTCACAAGGCTGAAGAGCTCTTAGAAGAGCATGAAGGCCACTTCAACTATGCCAGAAAAATACTACAGTTTCTCCAAAATGTTAAACTGAAATATCATCCAGTGCTAGAAAAATGCAACAGAATTTTCCTTAAAAGTGCCTCCCATCTTGATATACACAGTATTAGTCAGATTTTTGGACTCTATGAGCAGCTGGGCTTTGACAATGCTGAATTTCGCTTGATTGCTAAACAGCTGCTATCTGAAGCTATAGATGATTATTATGATCCTGAAACATTTGCAAAATTATTTTTTTCTCTTGGGCCTATGGCAGGATCCAACGTTAGAGAAAGGTAAGTTTATTAATCATTTTGTCTTATACGTGTATTCTTACACAGAAATTAAAAATGTACCGGTGCTTGGAAGAATTTCTGAGGCCTTCTGTGAGCTGAGCCTTAGGTTTACTGGTTGTAACAGTGTAGCAATGGCTGATTTCATCATGGAAACACTGTCAAAGCAGTATGTTTTATTAAGAAGTTGAATCAGATCCCTCAATTAAGGGGGGTGTGAATGCTGTTATGCAAGGCCGTCCTGTAGCTCTGTCTCTTGGATTACAGCCTTCCTTTCACACTGGGTGGTAGTAAAAACATTTCTGTCTTTCTCCTGAGAAATATATGCAGTGATATGTGTTGCTTTTTCCTTTTTAAGACTGTCAGTAGCTGAAAAAGCCTGAGTCTTGTCCTATACTAGTCTGCTGACATCCTGTTCTTTATGAAAGATCGTCTCAGGGAACACTTCATTTATTTACAGCATAGTATTGTGTGACACTTTTTTTTTCCTCTGCCTGTTTTTCTTGTGCCACAAAATCCTGTTTGGGGGTGATATTACTCATGGGTCTTTCAAAGCATGCAGTTCTAGGCAGAATTTTCTGTATTAATTACAATGAGTCATATTTTCATACTTCTTTTCATGAACATTTCCTTTATTCAGAGATTTGCTGCAAGCCTGGTTTTGCCATAGCTGATTTAGTTCCAAAAGCTTTTCTTAATTTTTTTAAGATTTATATTGTTTGTGATAAACATTGGCTTTAATTACCATCGAACCAGTTCAGTTCATGTTTGATTCTGTTATCTGTAGCTTGCTGATTGATCATAAATTGTTCTGTGTCTTAGAGTACTTTCCCTACTTGTCTACTTGTAGAATTGTTGGACTTGCTGTTTTCTAGCATCAGAACAATATGCACTGATCCAACACACTCATGCCCCTTTATCTGTGCTAGACAGACCAGCTGTTTAGAAGAAAAGTCCGCAGAACAAAAGTCTCTGGTTCAGGAGAATTTAGCTTCCAGAAATAGTCTTTGGTTCTTTTCCTCATAGGTAAAGAAAAAGTCTGCAATCTCTGGCTGTTTGCCAGAGATTTTTAACTGGTTTTCATTGGGAAATATGTCTTTTCCTCTTTAGATTGCTGGTAACTGCAGAAAACATGGCAGAAGAATTTAGCAGTCAGCAAGTATTGATGATATTGAAGACTATGCGGAAAATGAAATGCAGAAATTCTCATCTACTCAAAAAGTAATGGTTTTGATATTACTAAGAAGTTATATTCTCTAGGTAAACTTCCATTTAGTGTGGAAAACTTTGCTGTATCCAGTAAGTTAGGAGCAGTGGGTACATCACTTGCACACAAGTGCTTATACACTATAACTTATTGGCTGTTACAGATTCTAGAATATTGCAGCTTGACCCAGAAGGCAACCCTAATTGAAGTAATTTAGGAATTTCAAAGATAGGCATTTCATCCTTACCAAGTTACTGTTGTATAGCATCTGTCTAATTTACAAATATGTGATCCTCTTGCACTAAACTTAGCCTCTAACAATTACTGGAAACTCGTGAGAGTGCAAATGAAATGTGGTAAGTTGCAGAGAACATATCCTCTCTTGGAGATACTGTTACTTTTGTGAACTGTTTGTTCACAAGTCATTGTGTCCTATTTTGGACTATTAAAGCTTGTGATTTTTAGAACCTAGGCCACATTTTCTGCAGTTTTGAACTGAAAACTGCAGTTTTGAGTTCAAAACTGCAGAAAATGTGGAAGGGTAGTGTCTGTCATACAGTGAATGGAAAAGAAGTTGATGTTTTAGGCACAGAAGATGTGGCATTAGATATGTCAGAGATACAGCAGAGTTAAGTGCAGGTTGTGAACAATTATTGGATTGAAGGTACTTGTATGAATCAAATAGATCCTTGAAAGAAAAAGTACATACTTGTGTTCTGTGGCACAAAGGGATACTAAAAGGAAGATCAGGTGAATTAATGCCTTTTCTTCCCGAGTCTCACTGTCTAAAGAAGGTCTTTAGGTATTAAATTTCCTACAAATCTATCCCCCTCTGCACCTTTAGACCAACACAGCTGTAGCAAACCTCTGTTATGTGAGTGTGGTGGTGCTGGAGCTGCTGATGTTGTTCTAGTTTATGTTCTTGATACACTCTAAATTTAACTGATTGTGAAATAATCTGCAACAGAAATTAGTAGTGTGAAGTAGCCGATTTGTTGTGATGACTTTAATTTTTGTTGTGTGACTTGAACTTTGCAATTCAGTAAGTGGAGAGAGGCTGCTCTAAGTGGAATAGTGTCAAAATCAATGTGGAGACGACTGCAGGTGTGTAAAACCCTCCACACAGGTACTGTGCGTCACTAGACGCCTCCATTTCATGTGGCATGTTGGAGTTTGCAGTATCTTTTGTATTAGCTTAACACCATGTAATCTTTTTCTCTTTGTATTCAGAATGGCTTCTGCTCTGCACAAGCACTTGGACAGCTATCACGTATTACAGTTGGTAAAGTTAACACAGTACTTGGTGGCGTTGCATTGCCAGGATCTGGAGCTCTTTGCCAAACTAAAACTGTTACTATTAGGGTAAGTGTGTATTCTTGGAAATGTAGCTATTTGAGTTTTAACAGTTCTCTACTTAAGATTTTAAATAGCAGTCTAAGACATTAGTGTTTTGTTCCCATAAAATACAAAGAAGTAACAAACTGTTACAAGTATTTGATTCTATTAAACATGTTAATCAGATGATGGAAAGTAGATATTGTCTTGACTGTAAACCCAACAGTATCTGCTAATATATATGATGCCTTTTAAAAATATTCTTTCCCTTTTTCTTCTGACCGCTGTAATATAATGATGTTGAAATGACAATAAATTTTGATTGATATTTGATAGGATGGGTAGATATTAATATTGTATTTGATGTTTGACAGAAGTAGTAAGGAGACAGAATGCCTTGGCTGGGACAAGTGAAAGTGTGGCACAGAAGTACTCTTTTGATTGAAGAACTGTCCAGTTAGTTCTTAGGCTTCTACAGAACAACAGAAAGTTGCCAGACAAGAGATCTTGCTTTGATTGCTCAGCCTCCATGGGAATGTAATGCCTTGGCTGTACATTTTTTTTTTGGTGCATGATGTCTTCATGTTCCTCAGACTCCTCAAAAAGTGGTGCTCCCTAGGACAGAAATCACAGAAATTGACCAGGCCCATAAACCCACAGATAACCTTGACAAATGTGGACCTTCTGGCCTTACTAAGAACTTCTGTGTTTATCAGTAACAGGTGGAATCTCACCAGCTGACTGAGCTGCTCACTGTCTTCTTCCCCTTCTTCAGTTTTGAATAAATTAGAACGAAGAAGTTAATTTCACTGAAAAAAAGATGTGTGGATTTCTGCCAAGTCATTAATATTCTTCTTATTTTATATTTGATATGCAGCTTTTGACTTAGAAGCTTCAAGCATAATTTTTTTTTGTTTTGCTTAAATATTTGCACTTTGTCACTACTGATGGACTTTTTATTTCTATCTCTCTTCCAGTTATTTAAAATCTAGTGTGATACCTGCTGATACTGCAGCTGTAATTCGTGCTCTGGCCATGCTTCCTTCTTTCCAAGTAGAGGAAATGATTATAAACAAAGTGGCAGCAGTTTTGCCTCAGTGCAGACTCCATCATTTGAATTGCATTGCTACAGCTCTTACCAAGTGGAATCATCATGGCCAGTTTCACTGGCAAAGCAGCTCTGACCTATGTGCCAAGCTTCTGCAGAAACTAAATGACTGTGGTTTTCAGAGGCTTCAGAAAGCCAACAACTTAACTCTTCTGCTGGAAGAACTTCCTTATGTGAATGGAGAGTGGTTTGAAGAAGTCCTGAATGAGGAAACTCTGGCCATGTGTCGACACTTGATAGATCAAATAACATGGGCAAATGTTTTACCCTTGTCTTTTTTTCTCATAAAATCAGAGCACCGTTGTCCTGCATTATTTGACAGAATAGCATCTGTGACTGTTGAAAATATAGACAAGGTGTCCCAGTTTTTCTTTCTATCTGCTGTGAGTTATTCAGTAAGAAATACTCACAGCTACGTTAGTAGCTACTACGTTAGTAGTTGATGTGTTTCAGAGCACAATCCACACATGTTTTTAAGAGTTTTCTTTAGTGTAGCTGATTTGGAGATCATCTTTTTTTTGTGCTCACTTAAATCTCTTTGACTTCTATGTGTATAAATTTGCACGTATCATTAATTTTCATTTCTTTTTTTATTGTTCACTCAGTGTTAGGTCAGCCATAATCATTTACATTCAACTTTACATTTGACCATCTTAATTTTTTTTTAACTTCTTGATAAATAGTCACATCACATGGTGGATATTTTAACAGTATTCATTGTTGTGGGGATTTCTCCAATAGCCTGTCTATTTGGTCAAAATTACTCTTTTTTTCCCTACTGTCTTTTTTCTCATTCTCAATCTTGTGTTCATATAAATCTTCAATTTTATTCTGTTGCAATTTAGTTTCTTTAAGAACATTTAATGCAAAACCTTCTTAAAAGGTTCTTTAAGTGTGTAGAAACACTTGGATCGCCTACCTGAAATAAATTTGAAGTTTTAGTTGTGGCTGCAATTTTAACAATTTTATTTTTTTGTTATTTTCTCCAGGAAAAGTTGACCAAAGGAAAAAAAAGTAGAAAATAGTTCATCTACTCCTTAATCTCCAAATTCTGAATTAATTATAAAGCTTTTTGTTATTATAAAGCTATAGTAGGATATTTTGCAGTAACTTGATTTAGGATGTCTTTTTTTTTCAGATTCCCACCTCTGAAATCTATTTTATTCTCTTCCTTTTCTCTGCTTTGAATTATGACCCTCCTGACAATGAAGAATTCTTTAAGAGTTGTATCCAACATCTTACTTCTAACTTGAGTAAGTGCAATAGACAAAGATTTTTACTAAATGAAAATGGGAATAGAATGGTACTTTCATTAAACAAAGAAAATGTAAGTATGTTACTGCTAATACTGGGTTAAACCATGGGGTTAAATCATGACAAATATTCAATTTTGGGTTTTGTTTTACCCATTAAAAATGACTGTTGATAAGGGACTAGCAAAGAGCTTTTTGGCATAGTAAAACGTAACTGAAAATTCTGATTATTTCACTGTGCTGTTACTGAATAGAACTGTTGTGTTCCCCAAGGAATCATCATTTGGAAAGAGGATACATTTTGTGATTTTGATGAGGAAATAGTTAAAATTGTGGAGGGAGCGTGTATGGATTTGGGTTGTACTTTAAGAGGGAAAATCAGATGATTTGAGAGGCCAGGGAAAGGGCATTGCAAATCCTTTCAACTTTGTCATGTGTTAATACGGGTTTCTCTCTGGTTTTTCAAGGTCATCTTGAAACTCATCACTTGGTGCTGCTTGGCCATGTTTTGGCAATGGCAGGCTATTTTCCTCCAATTCTGATAACGACGATATTTAATATTTCTTTCCTAAGCAAACTGGATGCTCAACTTAAAGGTAGCTATCTAACTTTTGATGAATTCGATTGTGTAGCATTTGGCATAAAATGCAATTTGGACTTACTTATGACTTGAGATATATAGAATTACTCTGCAAATGATTCTGCTTTTGGGAAAGACTCCTTCTTTATAATATTGTCATAGTTGGAGTGCTAAAAGGGCAGGAATGAACAAAAATAGGTTCTTTGCTTTAAAAGTACAGACCCGTATTGCAGATGAGAGACAGTAATACAAACCAAATTTTATAGTCACCTTAATGCAATCAGGATTTAATCACTCTTCAGTTTTATTGGAAATAAAATTACCTGACTGTGGTGTTTATTACTAGAAGTAGTCACAAAGCTGAAGGAATTATGTGGGATTCTTGTCTGCAGGAAATATATCCTACCTGTCTCTTCTCTCTAAATAAGAGACCGAGTGTTTGGCTGTTCATTCCTCTCTACCTCTATGTTGTTCATTATTAATGGACTCTTGCCATTTTGCCCTCAACTACTTAATTAAATTTACACAATAGAAGCAATTTGTCTTCTGTCTTGCTGTTTTTCTTAATGATGAGCAGAACTGTGTTTTTTTTCATTTATTTTCTCAGGGACTTTGAGAACCTTTCTAAAATTCTGCAGCATGAGTTTTATGAATGCCATAGGATACAGATATTTGCATTTCTAGTAAAAGATTCAGAGGTTACCATTTAGTTCAATTTGTTTGATTTTTCACATTTCAGTTCACACATTTCTGTGTTGTTGTTTTTTTGGTTTTCTTTTAATCAGTCCTGCCTGATATGGTAAAGCAGAGGGTCCACTCAAGCCTCATGAAATTGAACAGAGCAGTCTGTCTGGAATGCCCAGAGTTTCACATCCCTTGGTTTCATGAGCCATACTGCCAACGTGTCTTTCATAACAGTAAGTAATTTAGGACAGGAAAAACTGCCCTTGTTACTCATAATAGTCTATTTTTTTAGGAATATACTAGATGTTTCTTCTAAAACTGTCATACTGACACTAGCACACAATGGAAGGCACACCCCTCTCTGCTGAGCATTTAGTAGTGCAACCACTTCTTAGTGCAACTGGGAGCAAACTGGTTTTCCTTGTGAGAACTAATGTAGTAGAGATGGGATATTTCTGCAGAAGAATTAAAATCTAAATACACAGAAACAGTGCATATGGCATGAAGGATGGAAAGGCAGGAAGATCATTCTGTACCGGAGGAGATGGGTCATTTTGCTCCCTGCTTCACTTACAAAACTAAACATTTGACTTAAATTTTTCAAGGTAAACATTTTTACTGCCTTCTTTTGAACTTGGTCCTCCCTTTTTCTTCACAAGAATCAAGATCCATCAGGGATGAGAGATAGAGATGTAGGTTAGTGATCAATTGTAGCAGCTAAGGTCTTTCCGAACAATAATCAATTCGGAATCCATCTAATGCAAACACAGTATCTCCTCCACTAATTCTCATGGGGAGATCTGCTGTACTATCCACAGAACTCAGCTACTTTGTCTCTAAGAAGATGTTTAATGGAGCAAGGTGTTAACCTACAATGGACAAATAACTGGCAGATAGTGGGGTATGGCTAAGGTGAGTAAATACATGTCTAAGCATAACTAAAAGAAAACTAAATCTGCCAGGTGAAACCTAAAACTTGAGGTTTTGTAGCATGTGAATGAAAAAATCCTGGGATCTAAGCTCTGGATTTGAAATTTACTTAATAGCATGCATCTGCCACTTTTTAGCTAAAATTGATCACTTTGTCTCTGAATTATAATGGAGTAGCACTTGGGATCTGTGGAAAAGATTTAATTCAGTAGCCTCTCTGTCAAAAATACAATGTTTCATAGCACTGTTTTCAGAATTTTTGGAAGTTTTGATGTATGAATTCTTTATTTTGTCTTTGTAGGCATGAGCCAAATAAATCCACAGCGACAGCATATTCACAGAATGCTGACAGAGATCTTAGGAGGGAGCCATTACTCAAGAGTATCTGTTCTCACACCATACTACTATGAAATAGGTGAGAAGTTAATACTCTAAAAATTGTTATGAAGTCCTTTCATATCATTCTTATTACCAAGATTAGGAAGCTCCTGGTCATATGGCCCCAAATTACACAAGATATTGCAAAGAAGAAATTGTTGTATAAAATAGAGTTTCCAAAATGATCTTTATAGTATAAATAATGTTGGGTATCTCTAATTATGGCTATCAATTTTTCTAGAAGTAAACATTGTACAGATCAAATTCTTTCATTTTTATTTTGTCAGTAAACAGATTTGTTTTGTTTTCTGGCAGATTTTGAGTGTGTCCTGGATGTAAATAAAAAGCCTCTTTCCTATATGGCTCAGAATATAGCTTTGGGTGGTGTGGGGGGAATACACTTGAGACATCACATCAAGGATGAAGGGAGAAAGGCTCTGCCACCAGGAGCTCAAAGGTCAGTACATTGAATTCTTGCACATTAGCTCTTCCAAGCTTACATCCAGTTTAGACTGGGTTTTTGATGTTCATGTCCTAATGTTCTGCTCCTTTTTCCAAAGTCTAGTGAGGTTTAGCCTTCTGGGGTGTGGTGGGTTAGCCACAGCTGCTCTCTCCCATTTGCATGGCATGGCTCATGCCTCTGCAGTGTGATGGGGGAGAGAATGTGGAGGGTAACAGCAAGGAAGAAAACTCCTGGGTTGCAATTAAGATAGTTTAATAAGTGGAGAGGAAAAAAAGGGGGAGGGAGAAGCAAAGAAATCAATGGCCATGCAGTCATTCACCTACAGCGGACCTGTGCCAGAGCAATGGCTGTATGGGATAAAGTCCCCTCTGCTTTACTGCTGAGCATCATGTTGTATGGTGTGAAACACCACTTCAGGCAGCTGAGGTTCCCTCCCAGCTCTGTCCCTTGCTCTTGTCCATGCAGCCTGTATGCACTGTGGGCGCAGAGGGAGAAACAGGGAAGGCCTTGATGCTGTGCAAGTGCTTTTCAGCAGTAGCCATGATATTGGTGTGTTATTGACAGTTCTGGTCACAAGTTCAAAACACAGCATCACACCAACTGGTATGAAGAAAAGTACCTCCATCCCAGCCAAACCCAGTACAGGTTCTTGACATGTGTTTCATGAGACTGGAATACTGTTTTCCTCCCACTTTTTCAAATGCAAACCTTGAAAATGCTGGTTAGCTGTTTTTACCATTGGAACAAAAACAGATGCAGGCAGAAAAAGCTTTTTCTGAATTCAAGTATCTCTAGATAAATAGGAGGAAAATGTTTTGTCTAATTCCAGGGAGTTGTTTAATTTTTGTTTTCTGAGAATTGCTAGGTTTTTCTAGTCTTGCTGTAACTATCAATATTGAATGAGAACTATCACTTCTTACTATTCAGGTAGGACCTGAAAAGGAAGTAAATGCACATTTTTACTGTTTGCAGAATTGCTTTGGAATTTCTTGATTCAAAAGCTTTTAGCAAAGATTATTCACGTCATCTGAAAGGAGAACCTGCAGTGAAAAAGCGACACCTGGAAATGCTGGGGTACCGAGTCGTTCAGGTGAGCAGTCAGCAATACTTTGTGTCCTTCCTGGATTGTATCAGCAGTGCAAAATGATCCATTTTCCTCACAATAGATTTAGAGACAGTTTTATCTTTAAAAGCACCTACTGAGAGAGAGCAATTTTTGTAGTTGGGGGGAAGCTCTAAGCTGTTCTCAAAATGATGTAAGGACTTCACAGAACTCACACCTTCTCTGAAAGAGGGTAAAGCAAAGCTGAAATCAAAAGGTCCCAGTCTGACCTTACTGCAGGCAAACTAGCAATCTCATTGTAGCCTGAGTAAAGGAGAAAAAGTCAAATGAGAGTTTCAGTTCAATTCACTGAAGATTTCTATAGTAGAAAAAGATTAAACATACCCTCCATGAGTGATAAGACAATTTGGCAGCTGCAGACGGGGTATGGATGCTGTTTGTCTGCTGCAATGATAGTGCTGTGACAGGGAACACTAGAGGCCAGACATAATTCATCACCACCACCAAAACATTTGGGAATTGGATATTCATTAATGCAGAGGCTATATATTTATTTACTCACCTAACCTAATTTTAGATAGAATCCTTCTTTAAGCTTAAATGTTGTTGTTTTTTTTTTTAAACAGAATAATCATCCTTTTTCATGTTATACTACTGATACACCATTCCAGTCTGCTGCATTAGCATTACAAACTACAGTGACCTGGGATTTTTTTCTCAATTTGGGTTTTAAAAGAGGGGAGGGTGTAACAGAGTTGTCACAACCTATTATATTGTGTGGGCAGCTGTTTTATATCTCTGGAACAAAGCTGCTTTTTGGAAGCAGACTGACTGTACTTACATAAAGGAGAATCTTACAATAAGAAATGGATCTTTTCAGTATTAGAGTAAGCCAGGACACAGGTGGTAAATATCTTCCAGTGAAGAACATCAGATATCAGAGAGCCTTTTCTTTGCTCTTATGTGGTATGTGGCTTATACCAATGTTAAAAGTCATTTTGTACCATTCTGTTCTACAGATTCCTCATTTTGAATGGAATTCTATGGTTCTGTCAACAAAAAGTGAACAGCTGGAATACCTGAGACAGCAGCTGTATGGAATACAGTGATACCAGACATGCAGTCTAAAGTACTTTTATAAAAACAGTTTGTATGATCAAACGTCTTGTAATCCTGGAATACTGACGTTTCAAAAATCTCTTTGTCTGTATCAGCTGGGCCAAAGCTTGCCAAGGTCATCAGATGTAAAGAGATTTAATCCTTATTTTGTTAGGGATTGCAAAAGGCAGGTCACAGTGGGCTGGGAAGATGTGATAAGGATACTTAAAATTTCTCATTATCTGGAAGATCTTACAAGCACACGAATCTGGCAGTTTTGCAATCAAATTACATTATTATTTCCTAAATAAATAGCACAGAGGCTTAGCCAGACATAAAACTCTCCACAGAAAAAGTTGGAAATGCTATTGACTAGGAGAGTGGAGTCACCAATCTACTGGAAACTATGTCTGTCCTCCACTGTGTGACAGAATGAGCAGTTAGGAATCAAACAGTATCTGTACTCTGAAACCAAGAAACTGAAATACAGATTTTCTAAGAATAGAGCTGTTCTCAGAGCCATTCAGTTTCCATTCTCAGAACAGAGCTGCTGTAGGGGACTGTGCTGGGGGAGAGTGTTGTGTGGTGAGGAACCTCCAGCTGCTTCTCCTACCCTGTGATCTGGTGTGTGCAGAAGAATGGCTGAGCCTTCTGGAACACCTTCACATAAAATCCAGCCAGGGTTTGTGCAGGAGGTATAAGACACTGAGATGTAGAAGGAAGAAGTGGAATAGTCAGGAGAATGTTCATTGTAGAGCAGTAACTGCAGGGGTGTCATGCTTGGCAAATCATCCCATTTCCAGAGGCAGCCACATCGTGCCTACAGCTGCATCACCTTAGGGTGAGTGCCAGCTGTGCCTGTTTTCTCACATGTGCAATGAGGATATGTTTTCATGCTTATTTAGTAGAAACAAGACACATTCTTTTATCACTTCATCTGAAACCTGGCAGAGATAAGCAACTGCATATCTGAATTGGCCATTATGCATCTGGCTGTCACCTTTTTTTTTTTTTTTACTATTCAGTAGAAGAAGAAAAATGTTTTATTAACTGAATACAAGTCATGACAGGAATGGAAAGTCAGAAAAAACCAACAGAACTGATCTAAGCTGTAAGGTACTTCCCTCTTGAGGCAGCCCTCATGTTTGTGGGATGGCTGACAAAACTAGAAGAAGGCAGTCTAGACACTTAGGATTATCAAATGGACAAGGGCTCTGGGATGTAATGACTGCTTTGAGGAAATGTCATTGAAGGCACAGCACATAGAAGGATTCTGTGTGCATTGTATTTTGTATAAAATGGAGAAGACAATCATAAATCTAGGTTAGTATTTTAGAAGGTGGACTACCTGTCAAAGAGGTCTTGCATGACTCTGCTTCTGTACAGACAGCCTTCCAGTAGCAGCCTTGAAGTGTAAGAAAACTTCAGCCACTGACACCTATCAGTCAGGGTAGTCGTGTTTGAGCTGAACCCTGCTTTTCAGGGTTCTAGGAGTCACTGTACCAAGCCAGTTTTCTTCAAATTATGTATGGATATAGTTATGAGTATGCACAATGGGAAGAGGATTAAAACTTGTTATGAGTGGTCCAGAAAGGCCATTGAAGAAAAGCAAAAAAAAAAAAAGCAATTCAGTAAAATGTGTTGTTCTTGATTCTTTGCACTCATTCTTTCTATATTAAATCAGCAAGTGTTAGAGCAGATGAGTGGTGTAAACCAGTGATCTAACTGGAGCCAATAAAAATAGGTGCTAAGCACAGCTGCAGATTTGGGTACTAAAGGGAAAATGCCTCAGAGATTAAGTACTAGCGGTCAGTAACATACAGAAATGAACTATGATGGCTGTGCCTCTGCATATGTTTACTTCTGTCTCATAGGAGAGCAATGCAAGAGGGCATTTGATAGTTGGCATTGCTATTCAATCAGGTGTGGTGGCCTTCTTTTCCAATTTAGATTTTAATTTATGAAATACTTTAGATTGATGACACCCTCTTTATGCAATGGAGAAATCCTTTGAAGAGCTACTTGACAAAAAAATGGTAAGCAAACTCTGAAGAAGAAGAAAACTGAGTGCTCTATTTTGGGCAAAGGCTGTACTAAGAGATCTGTGTCCTGTCAATATGATAATGATGATGAGCTAATCACTAAAAAAAGACTCCATCGAGTGATACTTTTATAGTTTTAAAAACAAAGTTTAATTGTTAAAAGTTTCAACATCAAAATGCATCAACTCTATAGTAAATGAAAAAGTCCTCTCTGTCACAGGTATTTGCTAAAGATAGTTCTTTTAGGACTTTTTCATGAATTCTTGTTATTGACCTCAGATTTCTGAGAAAAACTTCCATAAAATATTTGCTTTGGAAATAAATATAAAAGCATTAAAAAAGTGGAAAATCCTTGTTATCATAAGTTTAAACACAGTAGGTAAAACAGAGCTACTAACCTTATGAACTTCTCTCTCTACCCTCTCCTCTGTCTACTAGTATAGCTTTGGCTGAGACTGGCATTTTTTAGGCCACATAATATTAAGCCACTTTTGTTTAAAACATTCATTTCAATTCCAAGCTAAATTATTTTTTGAGGTCTGTGATGAGAATATTTCCGAGATATCGCTGAAGAGTGAAGGATTTGCATACATTAGTAAAAGGGGAAATCTGGCCTTACAAACAGCCAGTTAAAATAAAATTAGCTACCTATTAGTTGTATTTAACTTAACAATTAATTCATGCACATTGTTTGGAGGACAGGCCACCAATACCTGGATTGTATTGAGTGCAAGGAAGGCTAACTAGTGTTGTTTGCAATTTCACAGAGTGAAAAATTGAGTTCTTGCCAAAATCTTAATCTAATCAACATTATAACCCTTTAGACATTTAAACACTGGCAAAAATTCAGTGGTTGCTGGTTAGCTAGACAGTATCTTAAGAAGTGGACAGATGAATTATTGAACAGTTCCCAGTATGACTAGTATGCTGCTATAGAACTGTACAATCTGGGGACATTTTCATGCAACAAAACCAGAAGAGCCTGTCAAAACTCCCTCACCATATCATATTTTCCAGCATTTTGTTTAGAGTTTTGATAACTTGAAGAGGTTTAAGCGTGTGGCCAGGCAGGAGGCTCCAGTAGCATATCGGATCTCTTTCAGTATGCCAACCCATTCCTTCTTCTCATCATCATACCTGCATTTAAAAAAAAGTTAGAAAATAGCTTCTTTAAATTTGAGTTTGATGCTTCAGCACACATACATGAAAAGGAGGCTAGTCCACCTGTGGCAAACGCTTGTAGCAACTGTGTGCTGAAGGGTGCCACGAAAGGCTGCTGTTGTCCTCTACTCCAGAACAGAAAGATGTTCTTGCACACAAGCTATTCTTTTCCTGGTTCCTAAAGCTTGTTGCTGACCTGTGTCATGCTTTAAAAAAGCTTCCTCCTTAAGCATCCCATGGGAATTTCTTCTTGCATATACAGTTGGGGAGTTTTCCTTCCTACTGCCAACTAAAGCTTCTGAATTCACCTTAGCAACTAAGAGTCTCAGCAGAGATATGATGTCTCATCACTGCTGCTGTGATTAGCTCAAAAACACCTAGGAGATAGGGACTTCTGTTTCTCTTGGAATATTAGTCATTTGACCATCAACACATCAGTACGTACAGGCCTCTATATATGTGCTTTTCTGCATCACAGTGCCACAAAAGAATGTTTTTATTGGCAAGGCTAAACATGCCAAGAGATGGCAATTTACTCTTCTAAAGAAGTTGAAGATTGTGACTTGGACTGGTCAAATAATTAGTAGGTGGAAGTAGTCATTAGATCCAGGTCTCATGTTTATTTGTTACTTTCTGACAAACTTTTTTATCTGTCACCAAATGTTTTACAGCCTGTGCTGTGGATCATTTTCAGAGTTGAGCAGAAAAATAGTGTCAGCCTCCAGTGTCTACAAACCTCAATTTTAGATAAGACCTTTGACGAGGAAAGAGTGACTAAAATTAAACTTACTTCCATATGTCAGTGACTTCACTAGGTGCAAATTCTTTGGATTCAAGCTGAATCATTGCAAAGCCTCCAATAGCATACAAAGCTCCGCTTAAAGTGACTAAACTAATGGAACTTCTCTCTTGGGGAAATTCAGGCATTATCTCCCATCTAAGGATCAAAAGAAAAAGTCAAGTTAAACACATAAGAAATATTGTAAACTGAATGTGCTAAAACACTTCTCTGGGCAACAAATTCAGGTACCAAGACCCATGGTTTAATAAAATGAAAGAATTCTGAGATTTATCAGCAGTATGTTCCAGTATCTCCACCCCCTCAGGGACTTCTGCAGCTCTTAAATGACACAATTACACTGTTGAGACATCTCTTCTCAGGGACAACTTCTTACAGATTCCCTGATTGTTCAGTAATATGCTTCGTAGAGACATATTGTTTCCCAGCTATTCTCATTTCACCCTACAGTTTCCAAGATGCATATTTCTTTCAAATGGCATTAGCATAATAATTGGAGTGTGTGCAGGTGCAAGAAAAACGACCAGAGGCCCGCTCTGTAAACTGCTGCTGTTGTTGCTGAAGATGTGACTGTAGACCAAATGTCTCAGTGGGAGTATAGGTACCTGAACAGCTTTGTGACTCTTACCTCAGGGCTCCTAAAAGCCTAGATGATAAAACTTGATTAAAATAGCTTGAATATTGCACTCACTTATTGGTGGTCAGATCAAAAGCTTCAACAGATGCAGTAAGGCCTTCCTCAGTGACACCACCTGCAATGACAATCTTGCCCTTATGAATGGCTGTTCCAAACATTGAGCGAGGCACTTTCATTGGAGCCAGGTCTCTCCAGTCTCCTTTCTTGGGATTGTACACAAAAAATCTATTAGTGCATTTCCTGGGGAGCAAAAAGAAAACTGGTGATAATTTCTAATGAACTTTTGACTTGTTCCAAGTAGATCTAATTCAAGTAGACTGTATGGGTTTATCTATACCACCTCTTCCCTCTCCTGGAGAATCCTTTATTCTGTCTAATCTGAGAATCCTTGCCATGTATACAAAGCATTACTCACATCCATAGGACTTAATCAAATGTGGTTTACATTACACAGGGCAGCCATTTCACTGTGCTTTTGAGGAGAAAGACAACATCCTTTCCCAGCATATTGTATTTAGATGGATTTGTGGAGGAATATATAAGGTAAAGGAAAGATTATGATGGTGTTTTGGCTGATAAGACAAACTTTTATCTTAAATATCCCCTATAAAACACTTAAAAATTACCACCCCATGTTCAGTGTGAGTGAAAATTTTTATTTTCCTAATGTCATACCCAATAAGGTATAACAGGTATCACAGGCCAGAAAATTGGAAAAACTGAGACTAATTCCAGGGCACATAGGTATTTCTATCTGAAAGGAAGAATAGTTTCAGTGAAGATCCTCATAGCTATGTATTACTAATTTGTCTGCAGTGTAAGTAAAATTTGCCCCGGAAATAAGTATGGTTGTTAAAATAGCAAATGGTATCCTACATACCATAATGTGTTCCCCTCTGCCAGACTGTTAGCAACCTTAAACCAGAGACGCAGAAAAGGGAAAACCTCATTTCTGAGTGTGAGGACATATTATCTATTAAGGACCAAGAAGATTATGTTATTAATTGTCATAAAAAGACTTAGAGACTCACTTATCATCAGTTTTTCCACCAAGACAATATATCAGTCCATTGTTAGAGATAGTTGCATGGCCGTATACTTTGATGGGCAGTTTTTTGATCTCACCCCATTTCATTGCCCTGGAACAAGAAGATCACTGTTAGGTTTTTTCAACTAGCAATGGGCCATCTACGTGTCCTCAGTGGGTATAATTAAATCTGAAACATACGCAGGGTCATAGCACAGTACTGAATCTAGCGACTCCTCGGTGCGAAGGTCCTTGCCTGCTATGACATAGATCTTGTTGTCTGACTCTCCCAGCCCGAAGAGACACCTGGCTGACGGCAGTGGAGGAAGGGCAACCCACTCACCAGCAATGCTATCCAGCTGAAAGAGCATCAGAACAGCAAGGGTTAGGAAAGGCAAAGAGTAAAAATCCACACAATAAATACTGTTCCACAGAATTTATCTATTGGCATTCAGTGTCTCAACACCAAATCTGCTTGCCTGAACAACCTGCCCTTCCCTCAGTGCAGCTAATGAATGATGTCTTCTATCCACGCATGCTGAGATCTAGCAGAGTCAATGCCATACAACTTTCTTTGTGTCTGCTCACCCTCACTGTTCCCTTGCCTCTTTATTAAGCTCTTCTTCCTTACACAAAGGTCCCTCACTCTCAGTTCCCTATCATGTTGGAAAGAACAAGTGGTTCTTCTTCCTGCCCAAGGGAGCAGCCACTCCTGCAGTTCCACACCTGTATGTTTAGCTGGCTGTGCTCATCGCTACAGTGAGGTGCCAGACATGCTCACACGGTCCTTCTTACTTTTCAGGAGACATCACTGGCAAATGGCACAGTTTTTTCTTTTGCAATCCCTAGGGCAACAGATGTGTGTTTCATCACAAATACCCTCAAGAGTTCGTGAGATCTCTGAAGACACAAAAACCACTTCACTCTTAAGCAAAATAGGAACTCACTGCAGCTCCCTCAGCAATAATATTGATGTCATTTCTACTGTAGTACTCTCAGGGCTCTCTCGATTAATTAACATCCAGTATGCTGAAAACACCTAAGGAGAAGCAGAGGATAGCAGCAGGAGGACAGATGGCAAAATAAACCAGGATCTTCCCAGAACTGTGGTGCTTATTTTTTGTTTTGATCTGAGAACTTGTGATTGAACCTGAATTACCTCTAACATTGAAAAAGAAATATTTTTTAAGACCTGCTGCTTATAGATTTGCTGGACATTGGTATAGGAAGGGAGAGTGAGATAAGAGTTTGTGTGGGTGTAAAGGCATTTGATAGAAAGTACAAGAAAGTTCAGTCAAAATAAAGTTCAGGATTTAGCTTGGTGACACTCTTCTTCCAGGAGTATGTTCCACAGTCAAGGTTTCCATGTTAAGTGCATCTCCCAAATCTGACAGACCACCCCTGTTGGAAAGTTTTATTGCAACAGTGAAATGTAGTTTGTGGACATGGATTTTCCCAGTAGCTGGATCTGGGTGGGGTAATGAGAAGATGTACCCCTCAGAGATCACAGCTTACTTCCTAAGTCTTCAAGATGACATATTTACTGCTGATAGGGCATCAACTTGCATTCTCAAGCCAGTGGCAGCCTTGTTTTCTCCCAGGTTGCAAGATACCAAATACAGTGCTTCACTGGTGGAAAAAGGAAGATCAGCAAGTGAAAATTGGTTTGGCACTGCAGTAATATTTTGGAGAGCACAACAGGCACATGGGTAACACAGACAAGTATTGTAACTACAGGGAATAGCAGCAGTAAGCAAGCTTAATGACAACAAGAAAACCATCATGATTTCAGGAAATGGATGTCAATAGTTAAAGCAGAATTTTGAAAACTTAATCTAATCTATTTTTAGTATCAGTCTTGAGGCTTCATTTCTCAGAGGCCCCTTTCTAGTAGCCTGAGACGTACTCAATTCTGGACTAAATACACATTACTACATCAATGTGTTATTTCTATTGGAAGAATATTTTTGTAACAAGTTTTTCACTTCAGTGATTAGTGTTTTACACCTACACAAGGAAATGAAACAGTGTTAGTCCCCCCCTACAAACTAAGACTTCCCTCTCATTGATGTAACAAATGTCTGAAATCAAGTCTTTTATTGTGTGCAAAATGAGTGAGCCATACTCCTATAAGCAATATTTGCATTTTTTAATATCTGGAGGCTTCAAAATTTTATCACTGCTTCTTACTGTGCTTTATTTCATATTTTAACAGGACTTTTACTCTTTTAGGCCAGTGTGCCTAAAGAGAGGATGTGGCCAGCAGTATATCGGATAATTCAGCACAAAATAGTTTAAATATACACCGAAGCATGTAGCTAAAAACACAACAGACTTAGTTTATGGTATAAGCATGACAAACTGCATTTTTTCTAATTTTCCTGAAATATATTGTGGAGTTGCAGTTAGCACTAATCAGCCTTGTATTATACAGATTTACAAAGATATACAATTACACTCATTTGAAACATGGTATTTAGTGTACTGACACTGACAGTTTGCCGAGAAAAAAACCTTCTGCCTCTAAATTACATATTTATATGGCCCTTAGGCTTTCAAATGTAGATACAACAAAAAGGACTCCTGCAATTTTAGTAGCAGAAATTGCACTTAAAATACACACATTACTGCTGTCATGAAAGTATTTCAGATGCAAAAAAGAAAGACACCAGATCTAAACCAGCTAAAGTGCTCCAACTTTCATCAAAATTAACAAAAATACACAAAAAGTATTTTACAAAAATATTATTAGACCTAAATTTAGATATCTGCACAATGAAAAATCTGGGCCTTAATGAAAAGCAGTGCCTAGACAGAATGTACTAATCTTTTTAATATTTTCTGAGATCTCACCAGCAGTTAATCTTGAAAAAGAAGATGCAAGGCCCTCAGTTTCATTTCTGTCTCTGAGACAAAAATAACTCTCTAGATACTTCTCTCCATCACCATACAAAGACACTAGACAGCCCACTTGCAGACACTCAGAAAACTTTTCAGTAACCCTCATAAGCACCTATTATTATACCAACAAATATAAAGCTTGTACCTGGAAGAAGTATGACTGGAAAGGCTGATCCTTGTTCTCCTCTTCCACATAGAGTCCTCCAACAATATAGACCTGATTTTGTTTGGTGACTATACTGGAATGATTTCTGGGAATCTGTTCTGCGAGGGCTGCTAGGTAGCATTCATTTTCAAGAGGATCATAAGCTACTGCAGCAGTGTCATTAACCAGAAGAATCAGGTCTTTGACGAACATGCCATGCCTGGGAAGGTCATTTAGGTAGCCAGGCAGTAAATCTTCATCTCCTACATCGCCATTCACCTCCCCTTTGGTTGACTTTTCTGTGCTTTTGCTAGAGTCAGGCAGTTTTCCAGCAAAAGCATCTTTAATAATCTTAACTTTTTTCTGAAGGTCTGAGTTGCTTTTAATTATATCATCCTTCTCAACCTGTTCTTTGAAATATTTTTCTGGCATTAGACGAAAACGTATGCAGTCAAAAATTTCCCCCAGGCTCTTTACTCTGTTCTCCTTGTCTGTTCGGACCCATCTCATTACTGCTTCAAATACCAGTTCTTCCTTCTCTACATTTAAACTGTCAGGTGAAATAACTGAGATAAGTTCATGCGGGGCAAGCTGCATGAAGTCCTCTTCTTTGCAGATCTGCACAAAATGATCTGAAACAAAATCACGGGCAGAAAATGCAAGTCTTGGGCAATCAAGCAGAACACCTAACCGAAGGATGGCCAGACAGTTACCAACAGCAAGCCTCTTCTGAAGGTAGGAGACGCACACAGTGAATACAGAAGGGATCTGAAAGCGGCTGGCCAAAGCAAAAATATCTTGCACATTAGAATCATTGAGATCAATACTTGCTGAATAAAGGTATTTGACAATCATATCCAGGATGTTGGGGTCAACATTATCTAGAACTACTTCCTTCTTTTTCTCTTCATTTTGCTCAGATAAGAAATACTCACGAAAATAAGGGCTACATGCTGACAGAATCAATCTGTGGCAAGGCAGACTTCTGTCACCAGCTTTTAGAGAGCAATCTACAAACTTTTTCTCTTCAAGGAGTTCCTTGAGGCCATCCTGAAGGAGGGTGGATTGGTAAAGTCTGAGCTCTTCAGTGAGTTCCCTTTGGGAATCCATTTCACAAACACTTGGGAAAGGGGAGGGAGTAGAAAGCTTTAGCTGTTGTCTGCCCAAAGGTTTGTCTGTAAAAAAGGCAGACCAATGTGCTTTTTGCCCTGCTTGAAGCCTCTGCAACTTAATCTCACTAGCTAAATATAGGTACATACTCTTACAGGTCGGAATTTGGGATGGACGGTTTGGAAAAACAGAGTTGCTCTTGCAGCTGTCAAAGACTGAAAGAAGCAACTGCTGCTCTTAGTCACTATGGTCAGGTTTTGCCATCATTCTCCACATTGAATCAGTAAGATTATGTGCAATGTAATAAATTATTTGACATGAGTAAGGACAGCAGAATCTGACCCTCAGTGAGACAGCTATGAGCAAGACTGCACAGATACATGTTACTAAATATTCTGAAATATTATTAATCGAGTTGTCAGTTTTAACTTCTGTTCACTTTTTCAGAGTTGCTTAATACAGCTCATTGCTGCAGTCATTAAGATATTAAAAAACTCCATAACTTTGTATCAATCACCTTTGTTCTAAGATTATACAGAACCATATCACATATACAATTTCTTCAGATATTAAGGCCATTAAATTTTGGGCTGCTTCTTAATATCCATTTGGTTTTAAACCAAACACTACTGTTTGGACATAAAATATGTGTTATTTCAGGTAAAGTTTTGCTTTCCAAAATAACTCAAATTGAATTCTCCACCCATATGGTAAAACGTTCTTTGAATGTAATGGAAACAGGATCAAAATACAAAATACAACTACTTGAATGCAAGATTTACAACAATATATAATATTATCAAAGTTTATTGAAGTAATGACTGCTTTTCAATATAGGTTGTATTTCATTAAAGTATATACTTGGAAAGATTTTCTACAAACACCAGTATACATTTGCACCACAGTTACTTTAACAGTCAGCTGCTGAAACAACAGCTGAGAGGACAGCTCATTTGACTTTTTCCATTTATAGAAAACAGCACAGAGGTTTTATCTCACTAGAAAACGTAACAGCTGTGTCTTCCTTTAAACAATAAATGACTCATTTCTCTATAACACGTAACATCATAAAAGGTCTAATGACTCACACACAGAAGCTATTTGCATGTGCCCTGTTTTCTAGATCATTGCTTTTAAAAGTGCTCTGGCAAAAACAAACAAACAAACCAACCAACAAACAAACAACTGTATGAAGATATCTGGATTACAATTAAAACTTGGAATAATACATGCTGAACATTTAGCAAAATTATGAGACATGAAAGCTGCTATTTGGAACAGAATTGCTTTTGCTTAAAGCTATCAATAACACCGCCAATATGCCTAGATACAAAATGTTCCCTGTATGATGGTATTTCTGTGTTGCAAATCATTAAACAAGTTATGGAAATGTAATTCAAACATAATCATTATGGGAAAGTACATCACTCTGTATAAATACATGAATGCTTGAAATTGAGCATCAAACTGCATACCTCACACTGCCCTGTCTCAGGCAGTGGTCTCCATGTTCAGAAAAAGAGGAGGCTTCTTTTTCTGACATAGTGCTGTGTAAAATGGCAAGCAGTGCCTGGTCCTGGCAGGCAAAGGGCAAATACATAAACAAAGAAGCCATGAAGTTATAAAAAAAATGGTGGCTACCTGCCAGAAAAAGGCGTCTGAAACACCATGGCCGAATTTGTGTTGTCAGGGAAGGGAGAAAGAGGCCAACCCTGAAAACAGCGGAGGTTACAAGTGTGTCAAATGGCACTGCCATGCCATTTGGAGGCGGTGTGGAGGGACTCCCGGGCGCTCCCAGTCTGACGTGACCGAGGGGCCTGCAGGGGGCAGCGCTTCCCACAGCAGCCCCGGCTGCCTCAGACCGGCTCTCCTCCCACTGCTTAGACAGGCAACACAGGCAATGCTCAGCTCTTAAGCATACAAGGTTTTTGAGTAACCTTTCTTTTATTACATAGCCTGAGGGCTTATTATATAATATTGGCCTGCTCTTTAGCTTTGACATGTTCTTTCTCTGCTACTCCGATATTTCTAAATTATCTTCTACAGATCTAAATCCAGCAAGAAAAGAGAGTTTTTTCCTGCGTAGGAAACAAACATGTGCCAATCTAAATCAGGTCATTACTTCCCAGAGTCCCTGGAGTGTGAATCCATCCTTTAGCTTCTCTATTGCAAGTCCCAGTTCTTCTGAAAACACAGGCTCCCGATCATGTTGCTTTTTGAATACAGGGCATACGAGAGAAAATAAAATAAAGCAGAAGGCACTTTTTAATTTCATTATCCCGTTTTATCAACAGGAATTTGATAGTATGAAAAAGTATCTCCTTACCTTGTTTTCATCAGCAAAGTAAGCCTGCAAAGGAAAACAAAAGAGAACTGTGAAAACAAAAGTCTAAAAACCACATATGCTAATAATTCCTTGGGGTCAAAACTGTATTGAGTAGGTCTTCCACAAGAATCCAGTCTGCATGGGTTTTACTTCTATGTTAAAATAATTTACAAAAGGGTTCTAACAGGATTTTCTGTTTTGGATTATAGATTAGATACCACTGGATTATGGTATTTTTCATTAAATACCAGCTTTTGAAATTTCCATCATAATAAAGAAAGACTTTTTAAATGGCAACATTTTTGTATTACACCGACAAACACTTTATAGGGAACATTAATATGAAGACAAACTGACAGCATCCAGGTATTTCTTTGCCTCATGTACAGCAGCTTTTACTATTCAACATCAAAAACTAGCTTAAAATGTATAATATCAAAATTCAGTTGACATCATACTCAATCTAAGAAAAGAACATAGAGTAATAGAACAACTCCATAAACAGATCTGGGACAGAGATACCATCTTTCCTATTCTGTGTGGGTGGAAATTCAGGCTCAAACTTTTTGAGATATCAGATCTCTGAAAATATCCACACTCTAGAAATCTCTGGACCAGCAGGTTCTAGATCTTATTTACCAAAAAGAGCCCAGTGTTGCTTCAGCTGCCCCTGTGGACTGGTGAGGGGCAGCAAAGAAAGCACTTCTCTGCAGCATCAAGTATTGTGGAATGTTGGTGTGTAGCTGCTCCTTGGGTCCTGGGCAACCTGTGTCTCTACAGCAACAAGTTTCTAACCATTTTCAGCTTCCAGTTTTTGTTTGAGAATATACAAAGCACAGTTATTTAGTTCAGGTGATAAAGGCACCAAGAAAGCAAACAGATCTCCATTTAAGGAGAAGGTATGTCTTCAAATATGCTGAAGACTGAATAAAAATGTGCAAAAATGAAAAGAAATAAGCCAAAAAGCTAGCAAAGAGGAAAAGGAAATAAACAATACCTTATCTGTTTCAGTAAAAGGAGAGGAAATAACACTTGTGCTAGGCCTGCTAATTTATCAAATTTCAGAGAATGATCAATGCATCAAGGCTAACACTTGAAAACACGCGCCATCTACCCTTGCAGTCAATCATGGAACCAATCATGCTACTGGGCTGCACACTAAGTTTGGAAATTTGTTGAAAGAGGGTCAATCAAGCAACCTAATGCATTTTAAAGTAAATTTTCCCAAAATACTGGGAGACATAATAATGTAAAAATATTATGCTGCCTCTCTAAAAATATCGAAAGTTTCAATCTTAGATGAATGTTGAGCATATAGATATCACCATCTATTAGTCTGCTTTAAGAGAGGGCAAATTATTGTTTCAATAATGTATCTGATTATATTGTACTGCTGATTTTCAAGCCGTTCCCAATTTTAATGTGTTGAGAAACTACATACAACTATTCTTTTAAATATCTACTACTATTTCTTTTGAATAATATTTAAATAATAGTTTGTTCTTAAATTAAAAATTCATATACAGAATAAATTCCTGTAATAATCAGGATGTTTAATAAAAGGCATCTAGATGTGTTTTAAATATAGAAAGTACAGTTGCAGCTTATCTTTAACAGAGGATTACAGCTGTACATTGCTTAAATCTGAATAACCAAACAAGAATGATTTTATTTTTCTGTTTTTTTTTTGTGGAGCCACTTACCACAAAAGCATCTGTATGTTCATCAGCTTCTATTTCCACATCATCTGGAACCTGCTCCACTGTAAGGTCTTCAAGGGGTTGAGGCTGCAAATTATAACACTGTAGTAAGTAAATTCACATATCTAATATGTTTAATATATTTTTATTATTGTTAACACAGTACTGTATCTAATTTAAAATAAATAAATGGAGTACCTTTTCTTCCATTTCATAATCCACTCCAAATATAGGATTAGCTGAATAAACTTTGTGAAGTGAATTAATCTCTTTCACTGCTTCCTGTAGTTTCTCTACAGGGTCTATTTTAAAACCAAGTACATATCCTCCACTCTATATAACAGAGAAAAAAGACAACATCTGCTTATTAGTCTTATTTTTTAAACAATTTTTTCTCCTTGATAGTGATTTCCAGTTAAATGATAGCAATTTTCAGCTTGCTAAGAAAATTTGAATCATGGTTGAAATAAAACAATGACAATGCTTCTCTATGAGGTAGATGAACTTTTTAACCCTTAGTCCATTATACAAAAGGGGAACAAACTCCTTATACAGAAAGCCACAAGTAAACAAGGGTGGCACAAATTCAGAAGTGATATTAATGATTTATTCCCAGCCACTCAGCAAATGTTGAGTCTGTTAGATCTTGATGCTGTTATTAAAGAAGCTTTCAGATACACAGAAATAATGAAAAAGATTAAAAACAGTGTCTTAATTAAGTACAGAATTAATTAGATCTCAAAGATAATCTGTCAGAATACAGTGTATTTGGCAGTTATAAGCTAGTCATGCTGGCCTATTGTTGCTTTGCTTAGAGAAACTGTAACTCCCAATAGCCATATTGATCATAACATACACTTACAACAGTGAAAAGAGAACTTTCCTAAAGTTTTCAAAAGGCCACACAGAAGAAATGCTCTATGTCACTTAAAAGTAGACCCATGACATTTCAACATCAGAGAAATATTGTATATAAAAATATTGCATCTAGAGAAATATTGTATATATGTATAATATAAACGTAATCAACAGAAAAAGGCTATTAAAGCTTCTTACCTGCTGAGAACTCTCTATCACAAGTGCCAAGCCAAACTTTGAGTCTCTCATTTTTATTGAACGCTAATGATAAAGAAGTATAATGCTGTTAAAAATTTTGTAATTACTGGATAAAAATCTCGCTTTGGTTTGTTTTTTTACAGTGTAATAATTACAATTACTGGCTCTGGAAGCTTGGCTACCAGCATTCCCTCCCATTTACCACTACAAATCTGAACCCCAAAGTGTTTTATTAGAAGTGGTAACAATAAATTTCTGAACATCAGGTTCACAGATTATTAATTCCAGTGTATGCAGGTGGCATGAAGCATCAGAGTAAATATTAAAAAGTTTGAAATACAAGCCATTTTCAACACCTGTACCTGCCCAGGAAATCCCCCAACTAATCAGGACAGAAAAGAAAATATACTTTGTGGTTGGTGCTGGAAAAACTAAGTTCCTCTCTGAATGAGAGATATGAAATAAAATTTTGGTAACCTGGGAGTTTTAACCAAAGACTTGAACATATGCTGTTTCATTTTGAAAATGGTTGTTGTAAGATACTTACAATTTGTAGATATGGTATGCTGACATTAAAGCTGTCATTCATATTTGCATGCCAAACTATTCTCACATTAGTAATAAAAAATGTTCCCAAATTTCCCTATTAAAGAAAAGTTATGTTAGAATTGCTTTAAGGACAGAGCTTTTTTCTTCAAACATGATGATTACTGTTACCCATTTACATATAAGCAAGATACAGCTTCATATTTTATTCACTAAAAGCCTGATTCTGCCCTACCAAACCCAGTTGAAATGTTTCTATTGACTGCAAGGAAGCAGGATCCTATCTTTAAAGGCTACGTGAATCTGAGTAATGAAAATAGCTGTAAGTACCTACTACTGCAGCAAAGCTGGATCAAGTCACAGCCCAGCCAAGCTCATGGGAATACATGAAGCATCTGAGCGTTATTAACTGTACAGATCTGGAATTGGCATAAGGCGTAAGTATAAAGGCATGTGGGTTAAACTTAGGTAATTGAGGAGATGTGTGCCAAGGAAACGTAGAGGAAAGAACTTTTTAGCTTGTCAGAGTGGATCATATTTCTATTCTGGACCAAAATTGCACAGACAGAAATATCAGCTCCTGTTTTGTTTCACTGCTCTGGGAAATGCTTGCAACTAGTGCCCTGTAAAATAAGAAATGTTTTCTATTTTTATCTTAAATTTTTTTGTTTTTTGTGGGTTTTTTTTAAGACACAGAATCCCTTCCATTATTTTCAATTTTCATTAATCAAAAGACAATATAATCTTACTACTGTTTCATCAAAGCTGCATGTAAACACACAAGTATTCAGCAGAGCACTTCTGAAACATCATTTTCTTTCAGTACCATACAGAGCTTTAGACTCTTAAATATATCTTTTTAACAAAAATTGTGTATCTAGTTCCTTGCATATTAGCCAGGTCATGTAGACTTCAGATTACCAAAAGGAAATTTTGTTGTAATGACTAGTGGAATCAGTTTCTCTGCACGCATCAGCTGATGAACAGCATTAAGGGTAATTCCCTGGAGGTTACTAAACCATAGGAGTACAATTGCTAGATGAAAGCTGAAACATTTTAACTTTTCTGTAGTCAATGTATTCTGATTCTTTACTATACCTGATCACTTGATAAATTCCAAACTCCATTGACTTTATCATATATTTGTTCCTGTGGTAACAATCTCAATTGCTTGTTTTGAATCAATGCACTTCTCAGCTTCAGATCACGATACATTTTGGAAGTTTCATAAGCTCTGCAAAAAATACAAAATACGTATTAGTTCATACATAGTTCTGGTTTTTTACTATCTTTACCTTTTGTTTCAGTACAGATATGAAATGTATATTTTCAGCTTTTCTTACCACCACATTGAACAAAAGTGAGAGTATTATTAAAACTTTTTCAACATAATTAAGAATATTCCAGCTTTCATTAATGAAATTATCTTTAAAGTTAAGACAGATTTTTAACAACTTTTTGATCTCCTGTAGTGTTCATATCTATACTACTTTTTCCTTTTCCTTAAGACAATCATCACCCAGCCTCTATTGCAAAGCATTAAGTTCTCTGGGTACATGATATAGCATGGACATTAACAATCCTTTATTTTTCAGTGTCAGTTAAATCACAAACATGCAATAGATATGTCAGTATACCACAGCTCTTAAATAGACACCCATGGTAATGTATTATGCACACATTCATTCAGATGACTTGTCTTTAGGTGGGAAGCATACAGTGTTTTGTACTCAATGAAGAGTTCTGACCAGGATTTAACTCTTCATTTCCTTTACATGCTCTGAAATAACAGGAAATTTATTGCAGACAGAAATTGTAACTAGAAAATGCACACTGAAATTAGCTCCTTTATACTCTTATTTGTTCAGATAGTTTATACACACGAGGTGTATAAATTGTGATGAATAACTAGTAAAATACACATTAATTTTCATTATGTGCAGCTATCTACTAAAATTTACAATCATTCTCCCCGTTTGTTCCAGAGATTGTTCTCTTTAGGGAAAGTTTTCTGAATGTTGAATAGGGACAGTCATATACTATGTCTATCAGCAGTTGTAATCCCCCATATTTGAGTCCTTGATCAAACACTATTTTATGTACACTACCTGTGCACAGCAATAACTGAAGTGAAGAGTCTGGGACTTCCAGGAACAACATTGGTGAATATGAACTCAAACCGAGTGTTGTTACATTTAGTCAATATATACAGAGCTTCTGTCTGCCCTCGTAATTTCTGTAAGGAAAAAATGAAATTTTACGTTTTGTCAATATAGTAGCTTGATTGTACAAATAATAAATAATCTTCAGATATTGTCTAAGTTATTGTTTTAAACAGTGTTTATGGAGGTGTAATCCTGATTCTACCAGGATTACCAGTAGATTCTAATCTACTGCTGTCTTCAACTGAATTTATTTTTCTTTTTGACCAACTAGCAGTTCCATTGACAGTAAAACTAATGCAGCCTGCCTGCTCTACATTTGCAATATCACGACTGAAACTGTACTTTTGGTTCTGTTATCATGTGGTTCCCCAGAAAAACTACATAATCTTCCTGCTAGTTCTTTGTGGCAGGTCAAACAAACAGCTTCACAGGTGCATGCAATACCATTCAGGCTATGTATTTGACAGCTCTCCACTTTAAAAACAAAACTTTCATTACTATTCTTTACTGTTCTTGCAAGTAAAGTTTCAGATTATTGTTGATATAGTGCAGTAAGTATAAGCAACTAATTACAGCTTCTTTTTTTATTTTTAAAAGTATTTTTTGGAACTTACTGAGTTGGCAGTTCTTGTAGTTATATTTATAACGCAGTTGTAACCGACAGCTTAGAAGTCAAGGGAGAAAAAAACATTGTTTTGAGAACAAGAAAAATGACAGTCAAAATTACAAATTATATTACTGAATTTTTTAGTGCAGCTTTGGATGCTATGTGTGAGAATTACATTTTGTGGTTAATACTCTGGGTCCTCATCACAACCCTGAAGACCAATGTAAGCTAGAAAGGATCTTGGAAGGTTCTTTGGTCAAGTGCTCTTCTCAAATCAGGACCAATTCTGGCTGCTTACTGTACTATCCAACCCAAGAAATACTTCCACAGAAGGGGACTGCACACTGAGCACTGGAAATAATTTGTGCACAAAGGAACTGCATCCTGCCCCCGTTTCAGCACATGAAATTAAATACAAGCAAACCTCTTGCTGCTCATTCAGTTTTAACTCATATAGTTAAAATGAGAAACTTATCCAGAGTTTACAATACTAAAACTGAAAAGGCAGGTACTTAAGGGGAATAAATAGAGAAATGCAGAGTGTGAATAAACAGGTGGCAACAAGGGCTACAAGTAAAGCAATGTATGATGAAGCTCAAACTTTTTTTCTAAAAAAACCACATGAATCCCACATGGGCCAAATGAAAATATGTCTGAAGAACTCTTCAACTTCTTTTCTGAGAAATTAACATAGAATATTGAATTTTACTATTTTGCTATGAATTATCATCTCAGTTCCTATATTATAAAGACATTCATTAGTAACAGTTTATTTCAGACTTTCCAGAGCAACACAGCTATACTTTAGCATTCTGTACTGAAATCAATACTTTGTGAAGGAATAGCAAGCCACCACAAAGGAAACAAAAGGTAATACTTACAGAGGTTGACTCTGGGCAATGACAGTGAGCGCCAAATGATCCGCAAATTTGTCACAAGCAGTCTGCCTGGAGATAAAAGTGTAGCTATTTTTAATCTAAATAAATTCCATTAAATGAAATATTCTGAAACAACAGGATATTCCTTCCCATTGACAGGAAAAAGAAAAAAAGCACAGGACACCCCACCAGAAAAATCACTAAACCACTAAACACTTAAATGCTTAAAATACTAGCAGAGAAAATCCAATAAGGAACAAATTAAACAACTTCTAATATATACCAGCATTCCTCAAAATCAAATCAAGAACAGTTATTGATTCCAATACAGATGCTTGTAGTAAAAATGTGGACACAATTAGTACAGAACTGCTCTGGGGAGGAGAAGGGGAAGGCAGTGACTTAACTATCACAGCAGTGTTCATGAAAATCTTTACCCCTTTGCCATATGCAAATTTATTCCATTCTGGACCCTGGAGAGCAGCACATCCAATCCCCTTAATGGGTCATCTCAGCATGCTGGCAGCTTCAGCCCCTGCCCACTACGTATTCCTTACTTCAGTAAGTTAATTCCTTACTTCATATTCAGTTAAAAACAGGGTGGGACAAGCTAAGCAATAAAGAGGATTACAGCAGAACAGCATCACACTGTTTATAAATGGAATATCCCTACAACACTTTCAATTCTAAGCAAATGCTGAGACAAGAATCACCTTCCTACAACTTTAAGAAAACATTCCAAGGCAGATCTGAGAAATAGGCAGGATCTCTTCTGTGCAACAGAGCACTGATACAGAGTTCAATGGGAACCTGACAGGGCTTTCATAAACCTACACAGGTTAAAGAGTAGAAAGTTTACAATTTCCCTGAGTATGCAGTTACCTCTGTCTCCATTGTTTCCTTTGGTATCTTCAACAGACTCTAAGCAGTCTATAAGGACCTCTCCAGGTCTCATTTTCATTTGTCTAAAAAAAAGGAAAACGAATTTGATTTATCTTCCAAAAATAAGGCCATTTTTATTTCGCTTTCCTCTGTTTTCTGCTTAGTACATCATGTAATGAAAAATCCACACATGCACACATACATACAAATCAACTTTGCATACCTGAAATTATCACTACATCTCATAGATGAAAAATATTAATAGGTTTATTATTAAATTATACCAGTAAATAAAGAAATAATTATGCAGCGTGACCATGAAAACTATACCCCAAAATAAGGACAAAGTGTGTGGAAACTGGAGGAAAAAGCAAAAAAAAAACCCACTTGCATTCATGTAATTTTTAGGGGACAGAGTTTATTGCCTCTTGATGTAAATTCAGGTCATAAGGAGTGGAGCTAGGCTCAGGAAAGAAGAGATGCCAGCAAAGGAAGTATCAGATATATAAGAATATGTGAAATGCTCGGCTAAATTTTTCACAAAGGGTGTGGTTTAGCTTTTTGTTTGAGTTTTTTTGTGAGGTCTACTATTTATTTGTTTGTATTATTTTTTTTATGTAACTGATCTAACCATTTAATTACATAATAACCAATGCAGTGTGAATTTCTGCTGTACTTTAGTCGTACTGTCAAAAGCAGCCAAACCTCTCCATGTATGACATGACAGAAACAAAACGTATTATTAAGACACGACTGTAGTGAAATACTGCACAGCCGCCGCCCCGTTTGCCAAGTCCTGCTAACCGTGAGTGCCACCGTCCCCGCAGACACACGCCTTCAGCTGGGTTGTACTTCTCAGTGCTAGAAAAGTTCAGCTGGGAAAAGCACACACCCTTCCCTCAGTCCTCCAGTGTCCATCTTTTGTTTTGTTTTATTTTCTTTTTAAAGACTGGAAACGGCGCGGGGACCCGACCCAGCAAGCGCTGACCGCCCCGTTCCGCAAGGGGCAGTCACGCTTGCTCCGCCGCGGCCACACGGGGGCGCTCCCGGCACACGCTGGGGCGCTCCCGCCGTGCACCGCGCCCATACCAGTGCTCGGCCTCAGCGCTCAGCCAGCCGCCTATCGGCGCCGGGCGGGCCCGAGAGCGCCGCTGTGAGGGCAGGGCGCGGTCGGGACACGGACACTCACTGCGGGGAGATGTCGAAGCGGACATCCCTGTCCTCCCACAGCACGTCCAGCACCCCGCTCATGGCCGCCACCCACGCCGACGAGTCCGCGCGCCGCCCTGGCAACGGCGTCGGGGGGAGGGTGGGTGGAGTCTCGTGCTCCGCGGCGGCCGGGATTGGCTGCGACGCCGCACGCCGGGAGCGCGCGCGCATTCGCGCCCGCCTCGGCTCCTCCCCCGGCTCGGCTGAGGGAGCGAAGCCAATCCTGAGGGACCGTGGCGGTCCCGGTAATGCAGGCTTCAGCTCTGCGGGTTTGCGGCGCTGAGTGTTTGTTTGGTGGTTTTGGGTTTATTTTAAACTAGGTGAGATGTGTCATTTTTAATTTGGAACGAGTTGGAAACTGTATCCAAATTTTAATTGCAGTGCCCTACCACTTTCAAATTAAAAAGAAAAATACTCCAAGTAAGACTCATAAGAAAAAAACTTGTCCTTCGGTAGTTCTTCCCCTAAAGCCTGTCCCTGGGTAGGCGAGGAGCCCGTTGCACCCATCCGGAGATGGACACAGGCTGGATGAAATAAAGCAGCGGGCGGGAGGTGCCCCGGCCTCTCCGGCCCCGTGAGGAGAGGCGCTGAGCGCTCTGAGCGCACAAAGCGGGGAGGGTGCTTTAGTTGAGGCCAAACTCCGCTTTTTGTTGATACGCTTGAAGTTACCATTTGCTCAGGGAAAAAAAACACAACAAACCGCACAAATCCAACTAAAAATGATCGACGAGTGCATAATCTGAGATGTTTGGCCTTGTTAAGGGCTGTGGCAGAAATCCCGTTATCTTGTCAGAAGCACATGACACAGTGAATGTCATTTAGCTGTGAGGTAAGTTTTTACTCTTGTAAATGTACCATTATCCATTTTCTGTCCTGGCAGTAAAACCAAAGATGTTTTATTAGAAATAAGCTTTAAAGTATATTAAATAACAGGAAATAAAACATATACAGGCAGACATAAATGTAAAAAGTAATATCAAGTGGCAGACAATAAACCGTGCTGTTTAATGTTTTAAACATAAGTTTAAATAGTTAACTAAGGAAGATGAAAATATTAAAATGCATTTAAAAATTAGACTTGGCTTTCAGAAGAGAAACACATTGGAATGACCATTTTAGACATGAGCTAAGCCAACACAGTAATGCCACTTATTGGTATATACACTCATAGAAATCTGTGGATGTGTTTTAACTGGATCTTGGCTAGCTAATAAAAACTGAGGAGAGTTTAATGAAAAAAAAAAGATGAAATGTACCTGTGATGTGCTTAGGAAAGGTGGGTAACTGAACCACCTCCCTGTCTAGTGACCCAGAGAGCACGTAGGCCACAATTTGATGCATTTGTTGTATTTATCTGTATTAAGTAGTACTCTGTGTGTCATTTGGAAGTTCATGTTTTGTGCTTTAAATAGTAAAATACTATTTGTGAGAATAGTTTTGTTTAAAATAAGTGAAGTTTTCATTGCAGAATCCATGCCAAACATTAGATTTCCATAACAAAGGGAAAAGAACTTATATAATGACCAAGGATTGGTTTCCAAAGCAATATATGTAGTTTAAAATAAGGTCTAGTTAGTGATTGTACAATGGTAATATTTAAAGATCTAGGTGAAGGAAGGGCAACTGCTATGAAAAATGCTACACTGGTCTAACTATAACTGAGTGAAAAATGAAATTTTGTCCTCTTGATGCTGTTGAAAATTTGCAATTTTGTTACAATCTCTGTCATATAATAAATGCTAAATAAATGAGGCTAAAGTATTTAAGTATGCTAGTGTAGGTAGACACTTTTTTAGTTAGTGGGTATATGACTTCATAATGTTAGCATTCTATAAATTATTTGGTTTGATTTTAGATGCCATGGTGGATACTTGATAAAAAAGCCAAACAATAGCTTCAACCTTATTATTTTTATTGTAGAGACTAATTCCTGCCTCCAGAAAAAAATACACAAGCCTGTCTACATTCCTGTTCAGACTCAAAGCGGTTGGCATTTCCATGGCAGCCACCATACCAAAACTGAGCACAGGCATTGGCTTGTTTGTCATAATACCATCTGATTGTGTAAACACGACATGGCCCTTGATCCAGCCTTAGCTTGCAGCGGAGGTCCACGGTACTTTCTAAAATTAAAAAAAAAGAAGAATAGAAACCATTCAGCTGGTAAAAGTCAGTTGTATTCCATAGATTTTACCTTTAAAACTCTCTTGTTTTTTTTTCTTTCTGCTAGTCGTATGCAATACTTGAAGATTCACTTTTAGTTCTAAAGATGGTAATATTGAAGACAAGTCAAATAAACTGTTCCTTTACTGGCATGATTCTAGTAATTCTAGAAATAAAATTATTATGGCTCCACATACAAAAAGAGCAAACAATATGAATATAATAATTTTAAAATATATTTTTTTGAAATCTTACTACATTCAACCAGTCTTGTGAGCAAACTGAAATTGTAAGCCAAAGAGCTGTGAGCTAGTTACATCTGCTGTTTTTGCATCTGCTGCATCCTTCTGCAGTGCATTAATTTTCCTTGTGGTGTGGGAGAAGAGACATTAAAATACTGAGAAGAGTGTAAAACTCTTGTCTTGCTTTTGTAAGATATTTGTGCTACTTTTCTAATAAAATGGTAGTAATTATGTACATCATTTTTGAGTTTAAAACTCCAACAGATATGGATTAGAGGACTGTGACATACTAATCTAGTCTCACTCCCTTTAATAATACCATGAGATACAAAACAGTTTTCTGTGAAGTTTAATGTTGTGACTAATATTTTGTCTTTTGCAACTGGTATCTTGTCACTTTTTTTGAAAAAAACATTAGTGCCAGAGACCAAATAAATCATGCCACTGTTCCCAGGAAACATTGGGAGCATGTTTCTATTGCTCTCTTCTGTTTCTCCCATCATAATACATTATTACTGGAACTGAAAATCCCCCAAATGATGAACAAAATACATTTGGACATTTCATATAAAAAGAATCAACCCTTTAAGCACTCAGCTAAAATGACTAAACACTGTTTTTTCCTATCACTCTTCTGAAAGAAAAATACATTCTTCCTGTCCAGTTCTGAAATCACTATCTTTGTCTTTAATGAAGTCTCCCACCTCTGTAGACTGCCCCTCCTTGGCTGATGAATGGCCTGCTGACTGGCCCACCCTCAGTGAGCGTGATGTTCTCCTTTTGATGCCCCTTAGGAGCTCCCTCTCAGGTTATAGACAGGCTTGCTTTTGCTTTAAGTGGAGTGGTGGGATCTGGAACTTGGGAAGACAAGAACTGCAACTAGATCTGTTATAAAATCCTGAAATCTCTTCTACATCACAGACTCACAAAATCTTTGGAGAATGGAACAAAATTACTCTGATTTAAAGCCTTAGTAAAAGTTAGTACCAGGCAAAGAGGTGACAAAATGAAAAATGTTACCCACCGGGTCTTGGTGTGGGGCCTGCAGTTGGAAGAGATGGTGTCATCACTTCATTGGATGGTGGTTGTTTAGATGACAATAATGGTAACACAGCTGCAGGTGAAAAGAATCAGAATGAGATACTGATTTTTTTATCAGCCAAAAAGGAAAATGAAGAAATGAACGACAATAGAAATACCTTTAGTGTTTCCTGTTAGCAGGGTTGGCTGTTGTTCTTCATCTTGTTCCTCTTCGTAGGCGTCAGAGACTACAGGAGGTACATTGGTCTGAAATAAGCATTTGATTTTTTTTTTTCTTTCCAGATACTGTGAAGTATTTCAAAATGAACAAGCCCTCCATGACTTAGAGATTTTCTAGTGTTTTTCCTTTCCATTTACCCTGACTTCAGTGTTAAGAACCAGCATTTTAACTTCTCCTGGTTTACCAGGAAATTTGTCATGTCTAAATGTCGGATAAATATTTTTTTTAGTTGAGCTTTACAGAGGTTTATTTATAGACTTAAAATTACAATCTACAATTGAGTTCAAGTACTGTTCTTAGACTTAATTATAACAGTGTAATTGCTTTTTAATATTGTTATGATTCACACTGTGGCACAAATATTACTGTGTTAAACAAAGGAATCCTTGTAACAGTATCAGGAATAAGTTATACCTATTAGTTAATTGCTTGCATGCAACATCAGAGCTCTTACTCAGAACAACCAGCTCTGAGCATACCATGTTAAAGTACCTGTCCTGCAGAAAATTTAGGGAAATGGTACAAATTACGTTAGGTGGCACAAAAAGGTATATACTTTAAAATTCTGATGAATTTTCATACCGGAGCTGATGGTTGAAGGAGATGGCCAAGACTCAGAGGACTTTCTGCTGTAGATGCTCTAAGTGTTTGTGCTGAAAGTGATTGCCTATTAACATTGTTCTTCTGAAGTATGTAATGTAAAGAACTTGGAGATACTGAATGGAAGGATCGGCCACTTATACTTGCACCATTTTCATTATGGTTGTATATTAAGGTGCCATGTTCATCTTCACAAAATTGATTGACTAATTTGGACTCCAGAGCTGTTAAAAAAAAAAAAGTAAAAAACTTAGCATACTGAGAAATTCAACGTCTTCTTAAAATTTGCATTACTTATATATGTTGCTAATACACATGTAATCCAGGACTCCTTCAGATTGTTTACACACATCTAAGAAGATTATTCCAGACTCTTTGGAGTATGGATTTTTTGGTCACAAATTTGCCAGCCTGTAAGTCTGACATGATAGAAAATACAGTGAAGTCAGGTAAGAGTGTTCATCTAAGCTTAGTAACAAATGCTAGTTGGTAATGGAAAAATAACTGCTTATGTTGCTGATGTGAATAACCATGTGAAAACGGGTTATTTCCCCTAGGAAGTGAACAAGTAGCATTTATGACAACATGTTTCATTCTGATTTACAGTCAAATTTTCAGTGCATGAGCCCTTACTCATCTTAGAAAACTTGTTTAAGCAACTTGTTTTCTTAGACTGGGTGACATTCCCCCATTGGCATGTTGCCCCATAATGTAACACCATAAACAAAGGGGATCTGTATGTCTAGATTCCTATTACTTTGCAGCATCAAAACATATCCACAAAGATAATGCTTCTCTCCCACCCTGCCCCCCTGTGAGAAGCATCCGATACAGGGCAGAATAAAACATCCATGAACGCACCTGAGAGGGTGTTGAAGTCATCAATGAGATACATGTGTTCTCCGTCGGGGTCTGAAGCAATCAGATTTAGCTCTCGCACAAACTCGGCCTGTGTTGGCTCTGAAGTATTTACGATTCCTATTGCATACATTTCGATGTTTGCTGCATGGGCCTCTCGAACAACAAGATCTAGTTTTGCAGCTTCTCTCTTGTCTGTTTGGCCATCTGTTAGCACAATAGCTACTTTCCGCACCCCTGCTCGAGCACCAGAAAATCCTTCCTGGGTTGCTTTGCGAATAGCGGTTCCTGTGTAAGTGCCTTCTCCCATGTATTGCATTTTCCTAATTGCTCGCTTAACATCCTGGCGGGTTGCATACTTGTTGAGACCAAATTCTAGCCGAACTTCTAAACTGTACAACACAAGGCCAATTCTGGTAGCATTTCTGCCTACAGTTACTCTGTCTACTAAAGCAGTCACAAAGTCTTTGATAATCTCAAAATTTTCTGGTCCCACACTCTCAGAGCTGTCAATCACAAATACAAGCTCCATAGGAATTTCCTTACACTTAATACTGCAACCTACAAAGGAAAAATAAACACACATCACAATGACGTGATTTGGCATGCTTTAGGGAAAGAGAAGAATGCAAATGTAATGAAGGAAATATAGAAATCGAACATAAAAGATTTCCTGAGTCCTTACCACATATCTCTTTAATTAATTTGATGATATCTTCTCTCTGGATGTGAAAAAAATTAAGTATTAAAATATTTTACAATTTGCCTCTCAAATGAGCTATAATATGACACTTACAAAGATTTTGTTTGTAATCAATATTTGTGTCCTACAGTGACTTAGAAAAATCTTACTGTTTAACTTCCAGACTTCTCCTTGGGAATGAATTCTACATTTTACAATGAACTATTTCATATGCATTCAAGAATCAATACCTTGAAAGCACATTGACGTCTCTATCTAAAACAATTAACTCCTGTTATTTAAAAAAAATGTTTTGTGATTAATTGATTCTCATTAAAACTGAAAGGCATAAATATTTTAGCATCTGAATAATATGATATCCCTTTTAAACATTCTGGGAGCAGAGAAATAGACCCAACTTTAGGAAGCTTAGGATTGCTTGTAATGAGCTGACATATGCCAGAGCACCAATACAGAATGGGAGTTGTCAGCCCTGATGTACCTGGCCCACTATTACCCAGCCTTCATCAGCACAAAACCCCAAAACTGCTGCCTTCAGAGCTGTCTGTTCAGAACAATGATAGTTTCTGTGACATGTGAACAAAGTGTTTCTCAGAGCAATCGTTTGTTATATAATTTGAAGTGCATGACAGGACTCATCTGGCATTGAGTCAGTCTTTCAAATACAACCTTTTGCTACTGCTTCTCAGCTTTCATCAAAAACTGTAGTAATATTTATGTACTCACTGACATACTTACTGAATTTGACTCAAATGTGGTACAGGCTTAGCAGAAATATAAATAAGTTCATAGCATGATAGACCATGATGAGTTTGAAGATCTTTGCTCTTTATACTCTTAAATACTTGCAAAAAAACCTTCCTGCAGCAAGTACACACCTGGGTGATCTAACACTAGCTATAAAAGAACTTATAGCAGAAAAATACCTAAATTCACCAGGAACTTTTAATTTCATTTCAGCATAAAGTAGATAAGAAAAAATCATAAATCTTTGAGTTGGTTTCTTTCTGTATTATTGCTGAGTCGGCTTCTAATCAGAAAGCTCTTTCCAAAATAATTACAAGGCTGTGTTTCATCTGATAGTGTTGTTTATATTTTGCTGTAATGGGATTTAAATAATGGAATTTGCTTACTGTTAGGCCTTGGTCTCCCTTTGGTCCGGTTTTGCCCTGTAACAGTGATTGCTAATTAATTTATTGCAATTAGATAGTAACATTGTAATTCAGAATATGACTTCATCAATACCGTTATTAGGATATTTTTCCAATAGAAAGTTAAACTAGGAAACGTGTGCTCCTGATGCATGTGCACTGCCTTGTACATGTAGTACCTGCAGCCCCCTAAGGTGGTTTATGGGAAGTGGATGGTCTCAAGTCTCCCACTGGGTCTCTGACTGTCAGTTGTCTTTCACTGCCATCCTGGTTTTGGCCAGGATAGAGTTCATTTTCTTAGTAGCTGGTTCAGTGCTGTGTTTTGGATTTACTATGGGAATCATGTTGACAACACACTTTTGTTTTGGTTGTTGCTAAGTGGTGCTTACCCATAGTCAAGGACTTTTCAGTTTCCCATGCTGTGTCAGTGAGAAGCTGCACAAGGAGCTGGGGGGAGCATGGCCAGCACAGCTGACCTGGACAGGCCAAAGGGATATTCCAGAGCATGGGAGGGCACACACAGCACAGAAACTGGGGGAGTTGGCTGAGAGGGGCCGATCGCTGCTCGGGGGTGGGCTGGGCATCCCTCAGAGGGCAGTGAGCAATCTTGCTGGGCTTCACCTGTTTTTTTTATGATTATAACTATGATTATGATTAAATACTATTATTATTATTATTATTATTATTATTATTATTATTATTATTATTATTATTATTATTATTATTATTATTATTAGTTCAATTAGACTGGTTTATATCCATCCATGAGTCTTCTGCTTGTTAGGGGTTTTTTTTACTTTTTCTTTTTCTGATTTTCCTCCCCATCACACCACTGTGGGGGGTAGATGGTTGAGTGGCTGTGTAATATTTAATTGCTGGTTGAGTTCAGGACGACTTACGGAAGAAAGCACATCCATGTGGGAAGTGGGGTATTAATCAAGTAAATGCCTTTGTGCTTTCAAAGTTTTTAATAGTTTCAGTTTCTTAAATGTTTCAGATTATATGTAATTAAAGAGAAAGAAGAACACACAACCCAGCTTTGTTTCTGAAAACATCTGTGATAAACCTGAGTTACTCACAGGTTCTCCAGATAAACCAGGGTCACCCACATCACCTTTTTCTCCTTTTTTCCCCTTGACACCTGTAGTTCCTCGATCTCCCTTTAAAACCATGGTGGTAAGGAGACAGAAAGTGTAAGTCAGTTTTTGTTACACTTTTCAAATTTCTCTCTCATAGCCTTTGTTGAATGCACATTAAGGTTGTGACATAAGTTAGACATCTTTGTTAGAGATCTTTTAAATAAATTGGTACTTTGTGAATTACATTAATAACTTCTAATTGGCTAAGCATTTTTATGGGAATAGATACCAGAAGTGGTCTGAACAATGAAGCATCTCAAACAATTACATGCAGACTGAGGAGTTTCATGGGCTATTGCATGATGGAAATTATTATCTGTGCCTTAGAAAAATAAGATAACACTAGAGAAACAGAAAAGAAACCCAAGGGTGTCATTAGAATGAATTAAGGGAATATCACTCTGAGAAACCTTTTGGCCCAGAAAAGGTGTTTGGCATAGCAAACAGATGTATTAGTGCATCTTTGTTTGATTTTTGGTAGACTATAGGACTTAGTACAGCCTTTCTGAGCCACTGTGATCACAGCTAAAAACTAAATCCAGCCCACCGTTCTCTTTTTCTTAACATTGATTTAGTTAAAATATTTTGCATAGCAGATAGGTGAAAGAAAGTGATATTAAATCTAATATTTGTTTTAATAATAAAAGAGTAATAGAACTTCTAATGACAATATAACTTCTAACAATAATATCATCTTCTGGTGTCTGGGGCTCCTTTTACACAGAATTCACATGCTTTCAATAAGAATTGACTGTAAAAGAGCATTTTGAGTGTGTTGGCTTCCATCTAGGGCATTATCTCACTATTATCTCTCATTTAGATATCATACCTTCTCTCCCAGAAGCCCATCTCCAGGGGGGCCTCGTGGTCCTGGCATTCCTTGAATACCTCGTTCCCCCTAATGATAATCCAGGTAGTGATATTAACCCTTTGTAATCATTCATCACACAGTAATTTAAAATGTTCAAAGAGAAAGTTTTTTAAACTGCATTTTAACAAGGATCTTAAGGCACTTGAGACAATTTAGTGGCTAACTTATATTTCTCAAATACTTCTTCAGTATAAAGATACAAAATATTGAAAACCCATATCATCATTATTGGATTTAATTTTAATTGGATTGCAATTTTAATTTTTCCCTCTTTTCATCCCATTTTATTTCTTCTCATCTTGCCTTTCTTACTTCTGTCTTTTGAGTCTGTCTCATCTGACTGATGCTTTGGGTAAAAGTGCATATTACGAGGAAAAATTAATATTCACATTCAGGATGGAGGCTTTTTCTCTACTGAACAGAGTGGTAGTACACATAACTAATTCAGACTGTTTCTGTGGGCATGACAGTTGAGGGAGTGGTACTTTTAATTTTGTAAAGGTGTCTTTAACTGATAAAAGTTCATTCTTCTTTCCTCAACACACACATGCTTGGGCTAGTTTGCAGCAGTAGACAGAACATCCTTTGCAGGTGCTCACATTTTCCTTCTCATTTTCTAGCCTGAGGCTCTTTTCATATAAGAAACAATGTGAAATCTCCTTAACACCGTGATGGTCAGATTGACCACTCAGCACAGGTTAAATATTGAAGACACTGAGTCTTTTTACCTTAGTTCCTTGAATACCTTCACCAGGAGGTCCCAGAGAGCCAGGTGGCCCTGGGCGTCCTATGCTTCCCTAGAGAAAGTTCATAATAAAAATACACAATAAATTGTTATACCCCTGTGCCATCTCTTGTCCTTCGTCTACCCTCAAACATGTCTTTTTATAAGTAGTGGGAATGAGATTGCTCTAGCTGAGAAAAACTCTCTTTGGCCTTTATCAGATTTTAATAATACAGTTTATTATTTGAAGGAGTCACTTGGCTTAATACTTAGTGAACATGAATCACCTTGCTGATAAGATATATGCTGCATTGAAGGATGGATTTTATTGGTGCCACATTGGGGACTGAATTAAAATTTAAGAGAAGATGACTATTGTTTTTTTATCTTTTACTACCATTACACAGTAAGACCTATACATATACACACTAATGTGGCATTGCAAATGAGCACTTGTTGCTAATTTATAAGCTAGTTTTCAATAGAACTCTAGGAAAAATGTTGCCCTTCCACGTTACTCACAGGAAGCAATCAAAACCCACATAGTACATATTAATTTTATGTCTATATGCTATTCTAGTAACCCTCCATGAAATTCTCAATTTCCTCATTTGTGAGGATCCCGTGGACATGCTGTTTCTTGGTGCTAGTGCTGCCTGAGAAGGTGCTTTGCCACTGCTTTTCTCTGGATCCCGCCTTCCTGCCAATGGGGACTGGATCTCAGGGACCAGTAAGTCACAGTAACTCATTATTATGTTGCATAATCTTTGCATTTGACATTGTTGAGTTCCTTTATATTTACATTCAAACTATTTCTTTTGTATTCAATAGACTTCTAAAGCAGCTGTAGAAGCATAAGAGTTTCCAATTTGGAACGTTTCACAGTGAAAATTTGTTTTTATGGTTACAGTTATTTTCAGGCCTTTGTCATGGTTACAAAATAATTACAAAAATAATCCTTTTTGCAGGGATCAATCCTCATACTGGCTATTAGATGATTATTTGATTTATACAATAAAAAAGAGGAATTAATCCCAGAAGAACTCAACAGTAGTGCCTATAGCTGTAATAGTATAGGCAAGACATGCTAAGTGCTTGCCTGGGCCTTAATTCTGACCAATGCTAGGTCTGAAGAAATTTTTGCCACTCAGTTGCAGATAATGTCTGCAGGAGCTAAATGTTTTGTCACTGATCTTCACTGCAAGGTTATCACCTTATCATTTATCATATGCAGCCACAAGGAGGCTATGATTTATGGCTAGTCACAAGAAATATTTTTGATTTTCTACAAAATAACGATTATTTGTTGGATTAGTTGTTTCCAGTAAAGACAGAAAACATGCAGATGTCTATACATAATCACACAGTTTTATAGTATGCTTCCCCCCCCTCCATTTTAGAAATTAGACAAAGAGAGACATAATTGTTTAAATCTCTTACTTTTGGTCCTGGTAAGCCTTTTCCTGGGGGACCGGCGGGGCCTACTGGTCCTCTACTACCAGGATCACCCTGAAAGCCAATACTTTAGGAAATAAGTAGTGAATACCATAGTTTAATGTATCTCTAGAACTCCAAGCATCTGTTACACCCAAATGGGACAAAGAGAAGAGAACTATTGAACTGCACTGTGCAAGTCCAAACCATGCTAACCAAAGGATATTGCTGGCAGGGCAAGGAAGTTGTTGGGGATAAACAGTGGTTGGTGGTCTAAACTTATTCAAGTCAATTATGCACAGTTACACAGGAATTACAATTCCTATATTATAAAATGAACTCCAGATTCTCCAAACCAAAAAAACCCCAACAAACCTAAACCAAAAAATATCTACCTTTTATATACTGAGAAGAAAGTTAAAGCTGGATGAAATAAATATTCTGACTATGACCTATAGGTAGGAATTGTATCTCTATGAAGTAGAATATACACAAGCATTTGCATTTCTAGAACTTGAAGCCTGTACCTTAGGTCCTGGTAGTCCAACTCCATCTGGGCCTTGTTCACCAGGAATCCCAGGGAGACCTGGCAAGCCCTGAAATTGTATGCACAGACAAAATATAAATTTAATTTACAGCTACATTGACTACATGCATTTGTTAATACTTTTATGGTAGCATCTTAACTATATTGTCTCTTAATGGGATCACTGGGATTTACAACTGGCTAAACTTTACTCTGATGTGCCAGAAGTAGTGTCAGTAGCTTTTACATGTGTGTTGCAAGTCATGCAGGGGCTTGAATGTGTTGGAAGGTAGAGGGCAGTTGCAGAAGCAGTTCTTCATTGGGTTGCACAAAAATATCAGAAAGTATTATACATCAATTTCCAATTTCCATGTTGGTATTTGTTAATTTTGGTTCCTCAGTGTGGTAAATACAAGCACTTTTGCTGTTGTCTTTAACATAGGCAAATGCAAGTACGTGTGGTCCAAACTCCCTGCCTGTAGCCAGCAATCTTTCTGAGACTTCCTTGCTGCAGAGGCAGGTAACTGCCAGGGCTGGTGGAGCACGCTGGTGAGCAGACTGGGTATGTGAGCTCAGCATTGCGCACATGTGCAGGGAAGGGAGAAGAAGGAGCCTTTTCTCTTTGCATCCTTTTTGAGGGGATTGGTTAGATCTACCAATAAAGGCCTCTGTAAACATTAGTTCTGGCTCTTTGCACACCAGTTACTTTTTCAGTGGTTCTGGGATGGATATGGATCCAGCTACTTAGCTAGATTGTCTTTTCCTGTTTGGGAATAAATTTTGTACAGTTGGGCAGAAGACAGGACCCTGTGGGAAGATTTTGAGGGAACTGATTGAAACATCAGTGATACTTTGGCAAAAAGATCAAAAGATCCCACTTGGAATATGTTACGGGCGTAATCAAGAGAAGAGGAAAGGATGATCTTGTGCTATTTCAGAAAGAGATTTCATTTTATTCTGTGTTGAAATGCATTTTCACAGTTGAGGAGTTTTAGGCTTTTAGACCAGCAAGTCTTTCATAGCATGTCAGACATGTAGGATAATCCCTTAGGTGTAGCACTTATTTCTTCCCAATTCACATAAAAGAAAATCTATAAACTTACTGGTGGGCCAGGATAACCATCTCCTTTTTGCCCAAAGGGCCCAGGGGGTCCTGGAAGGCCTTGGTCACCCTGATGAAGGCAGGAGAAACAGCTGAGTGAATGCCAAGACAATTGCTAGCAGGAAACTAACTATCCATGAAAGGGAAACTTACTTGGCAAATATACTGTAATTTGATGTTATCTGTCTATCGGCTAATATATTTTACTATGTGAATTATGATTTTAGGTTTATTTAATCCTGGACTAAACCAGTGACATTCAATAGTGCTCATGATCTACACTCCTGAGTCACTAATTTCAATATTTTTCAAGACCTCTGTCTGTTGTCATTTGTGGCCTACATGTAAGAAGAAATTACTTTAGTTTTATTTCTCATATATTTATCATAATTTGTTCTAGACTTTTATTTTCCTATAATGCTGTGGAACCTCATTAAACCTTTCAAGTATAACAGGATCTTCCTATGGGAAATGTACAACTAAACTCCTTTCATGGATCCAGACAGCTGGAGTATCTCAGGAGCAGATTTACCAAGAAAACTCAGAGGATTTTGACCCTTCCAGCCACACTGGGGAGTGCAGTGAGTTACTCAGTTGCTATAGAATGGATGATCAAGACTGCATTTTTTCCTGTAGCTATCAAAAATATGGGCATTTAAAACAGTGGCAAAAAGAGACCCATGCAAAAATAACTTAAAAAAATTAGGCTGTAAGAAGCTTTACCCTCTGTGGCTTTACCCTGTATGGTTGTATGTCTAAGAACTAAGCAAATGCTGTCACTAATGCTGACAAAGACAGCAAACAGTGAAGATTGTAGTCACAGAAATGTGCAGTATTGCCCAATTGAAAGAACTTTAGGAGGCTCAAGGTGGAGGAAGAGAGACTTGCAACTCTGAGCAAAGGATGTGCTTCCACTTGATTAATTCCTGTTAGAATCCCAGAAATGGAACAACATGAAGTTTTCTGAATTGACTGGACTATACCAGAAAATGATGTGATTCCATCAGCATAATCTCCTGATGAAAATAAATGGAAAAATCTTGAAAACCACTCACTGTCAAAAAAAGATAGAGATTGTCACACATTTCTCATGCTTCTGCTGCTCTGTTCAGTTCACTCAAAGAACAAGGGATTAGGGATGTATTCAAAAGTACTCTCAAACTCACTAAGAAAAACAGGTGGGGAAGGGGAAGGCGGGATCCAGTATATTTGGAGAAACACAGGTTTATATGTCCTGAATTAGTTGGTCTCCAGACAAAATCTTTCCTGGAATGAAGAGTGGCTTATGAAAGTTGAATCTAGGTACCACTAAGGCAGTGGTATACAGAAGCCATTAGAGATTAGCTATATATTCATGTTCTTCATACACTAGAACCCTGTGTTATGAATGTTATGAAGTTAACCCTGAAGTTACGAATGAAGCAAAGAAGCCTGGCTGAGAAAAATCAGCCGCTTGCTAATTAACATGTAGGCTGTTGTCAGCAGGGTTGATGGGGTGTTCTCTCTGAATTCACTCCACATCAGTTAGAAACAGTCATTCCTCTCCTGGTTCTCTGCCATCTGAAAAGTTATAGTTACAGACTCCGGAGGATTGACCGTCCCTGGTTTTCCAGCTCTGCAAATCCTTACACTCTGCCAGAGTTGTAGGACACACACATTAACTGTGGAACATTTCAGTGGAACACTGTGGCCATCCTACAAGGTTTGTTGCTGCTGAAATCCTCCTGCCTTATTCTACAGTTGTATCAGAAATCAGTTTAACAATTTAGGAGCTACCTTTGCCCCAGGAAGCCCAAAACCTGGTTCTCCAATTGGTCCAACAAGACCAGGTAACCCAATGTCACCCTGCAATGAAGAAAATAAATCCTCTGGTTACATATCTTATTAAATACTACAGGCTGTGGGTTTCTTTTATACAAATTCATATATAATGAACATAACAGCTCATTTTATTTATTGATATTGCAAACATTAAACACCAAAAGCATAAATTAAAATGAAAGAGTATATAGAAAAAATACAAAGAATAAACAAATGTGCTTTGATATCCGAAGTTATTCAGAATAAAGAAAGGAACAAAGGTAGGCCACACCTCAAGCTTCCATACAATTAATACAGAGTGGTAACTAGACTGGATGAAATCCACAACTCTGTTGATAGGAAAGAAGTTTTAGTTGACTTCATAAGGCTGGAATTGTTTACAAAAATATTAACGTAGCCTACTTCAGTTTTCACCCTGGGTTTCTAAGCACTAGGAGATGGAATGTGGATTGTACCTTTGGTCCAGGCACAGATCTTCCAGGAGGGCCTGGCATTCCAAGACGTCCTGGTGCACCAGGTTCCCCCTGCAGTGAAGGTAGGAGAGAAAAGGATTTTTCTGAAAGTGAGCATGACTATCACATAGATAAAACATTTATGCAATGATTTACATTTAATTCCATTAAAATTCTGTTAGAATTTCTAATAAGCTATTCTATGCAGAGATCAATCTAACTATTTGGAGAACTGATAACAACCATTTTTTGTTTTCTGCATGGAAATGAGATTCTTCTCAGTCACTAAATAAACATGTTTTTAGAAGTCCCTTAGTGTATTCAAGGCTTGGTCCACCACATACAATGTTCAAGATGCCCTGCCCAGCTGTGTAGGTATACTGAAAACATCTATACATTTCTGTTAGATTTTTTAAGATTTGTCTTTCAGTTTTCTTTTTTAACTCTTTTTCATTTTTGGGGAAATACTCTTGTGTGTATAAATAGCAAAAGAATAAGAAAATGGAGGATAAACCTGGAGCAGCTCTTCTCTCACTTTCATTAAATACCGAGTATTTTAACAGAAACTCCAAATCCATAAAAGAATATCAGCCATGAGTCAGTGTAAGGGAAAATAAAGTCCTGTCATGTATTTATATGCCATACACCATACTATCTCCTCAAATATTTCAATACAAAACTGCCAGTATATAGCTTTACTTTTTCCAAACCAACAGGGAAGCAATATGGTAAATGCAAAAGTTTTTAAAAAACTTTACTAGTTGTTTGTAGTGCTCATGGTGATTCTTGCTAAGAGAAGCCTTTGCTGAACTTTTTTGCAATTTTTTTTTTTATAAAGCAAGTTCATTCTTGAACAGTTGTTTCTGAGATCTGGAACAATGTACAGCTTTGGGAGAGTATTTTACACATATATAATAGTAATAAACTCACTTTAGCTCCAACAGGTCCAGGCATTCCTGTTGGTCCTGTTAATCCACGTATTCCTCTCTGTCCTTGATCTCCCTACAAAAGTGGACAAGATAGCAAACATCTATTTGTAGGTGGTGCACATGGGGTGTTCCTATTGCCTTCACTGGCAAGTCAGTTAATTCTGCTCAGGAATTGTCCAGTGTTGGATTTGTACAATTAAAAATACATAGATTTCATCTGAAATTAAGTAAATAAGTTTACTATAGAATACTGTGAGAAAAATAAAAGCCAGAAGGAATCCTAAAGGTTGAATAATTGCAGCTGAAAAGCAAGTTAAGTAATTACATTAAAAAGATAATAAGAAAAATAATCAAAAAAGGAAAATACTACCCGCTGCTAGTACTTGTTCTTTTTTTAATTTGAAGGCAAATAGGGCAAATCAATTGATCACAAAGAAAAGCTAAGAATATTGTGAAGTTCTCAAGGGAAAACTGCTGTTCAGGCAGATTATTGGGCTGTAATAATTACAACAAAAATGAAACAACCATGAGTCCAGAATAATATTTTTTTGTTACTTATATTGGACAAAAAAAAAGAGAAGTCTTTTACAAACCTATTCCTGGAACATTCCAATTTTGAGTGACACCTTTAGTAAGAAATCCTCACCTTCTCCCCCTGTATTCCAATTCCCGGAGCACCTTCAGGACCTCTAAGACCAGGCAACCCTGGTTCACCCTTGAATAGAAAAATCAAAGGAGTTTTTCAGAGCACTGCATGGACATGGTGCAAGACAAACTTGGTATTCCCTTCAATAAGTTCATGAAAATCATAGACCTTTCAGAGTCAATGACAAAACTGCCACTTATGTCAGGTGTGTCCAAGGGCTTTTTCCCATATTCAGAAGCAAGCACTGTACAGCTCCGTGTGGAATGCAAGAAGTAACACATTTCCTTAGTGACAGCTGAACACTGAGTATATAACCTTAAATATGGAGTTTCTGAATCTATTAAAAAACATGGTCAGAAGGCCAGTACAGCTTGCCCATAGCCATTTTAGTGGTTTCCCTCCTGAGCTGCAGGGCATTTAATGAATTACACAAAGCACACAAGAGTAAACAAGATAAGGCAATGCCCCACCCCAAAAAATTAGAAAAAGTGAGGTTTTTCCTAAAAAAGTGTACTCAAAAGAGGTTTTTTTTTTTTTTTTTCTGAAGAAAATGTGGTACTTTTTCCCTTTTTCATGAGCACTCTCTCTTCTAGGTTTGGGTGTCAGCACAGGGGGAACAGTAGCAATGCTTGGGGTGAAGCAGATAGACTGCAGAGAGAGATGAACCAACCTTTTGTCCAGGGGCTCCATCTTCTCCTGGAAGACCAGGCAGACCTGCCAGTCCTGAAGGCCCTGGATCACCCTGACATCAGTAAAAAGTATGTTCTATTAAATGCAGACTCAGTACTATTCCTTCTCTGAATTAAGGAAATCGATTTAATGCTTTTTTAAATTTTAATATATTTGTAGAAAACATTTATGCATATAAAGTCTTGTCTTTTTTATAAAGACAGTTCTCAATACGTGGTACTATCCGATTGTTTTGAAGTGTGCATTTTATCTATGCAATTAAAATTATTAGCTGTCAATGATTCAGCTTATTCTTAAAAGATAATACAATTGTTTCATTAAGTGGCAGCATTTGAAGGAAATATCAGATATAACTGACTGACACAATGACTGACATCTTGCTGATGAATATCAATGCAAATCAATGTCAGTGGAATTATCATGGCCCTTTTATGTAAGATTCAGGAGCCTGATCTGGTTTTAGATGAATTTGGGGTCAAATGGGTTCAATCAGCATTACGGTATTTTGTGAAATTAAAGAGAGAAATTGAATAATTTATTTTCTTTTCCAGCCCCTGTCACAAATCCCTAACAAACAAGAGCAAAATCAGGACAACCTTGTGCCTTTCCACTGTCACAAAAGTACTTTTTCATCGATTCCCCTATTCTATGTTAATCTGGCTGTTAATGACATAGGGACTGGTTACTATTTGGGCACTTCAGCACTGAGATAATCTGGTTACAGTTTCCTCTCCTCTTAGCAACTCAACTGTTCTATCTGTCCACCAGCACAGCTTGTTCCTTGTATGAAGGTGTGAGGATGTAGCTGCTCTGTTTCCTCTATATCCTGTGTGGAAAGGGAAGAAGCAGCACAATAACAACTGTTCTGGGCTTTTTTTCACCTCTCTGGCTACAATGTAGCTTATACTTGGGGCTGTGAGTTCTGGCAGCCATTTAATATTCTGGATGGTTTTCTGCACAGGCTATAGGTGAGCTGTGTACAATGATGACTTGAGCGTGAGCCAGGCAGTTGGAAATTTCCATAAGTCTGACTATTTTTTATAGAACAGGGGTATTTAAAATGCTGCCATATCTGGAGGTTATTGAAAGTCTGTGTGAAAAGTTCAAAATACTAAGAACCTAAAATTTATTTCTAAACCCGTTTTTATGTAGCTTCAGAAAGCATACTCAGGAAATATAACTTTATAATCCAAAGGAAGAAATAGATTAAATAATTCCTCTATTAACAATGTACCTTAGAACCAGGTTCTCCAATACCTCTTTCTCCTGGCACTCCAGTCTCTCCTGGCAAGCCTTGTTCACCCTTAAGCAGATATTAGTTTTTAACAGCATTATTATGAAAAATATAAAAGCATATTCTTCATTGCTTAAATTTTAAGAAAGATTTGTGTGATATTGTCTGCAGTAAGAAGTATTTAACCCTTGGTCACAAAGATTGGCACTTTGCCACATGTTTTGAGCTGTCACCAAAGAGCTGTTAGTGGGAATTATTAATGCTGTAAATCTACACTTGTATGTCCCTGTGAATCTTTCCTGCCAAAGAGCTGATATTTCAGGAGCATATATGACATCCAAAGACAATTCTATTTTTACTTTTTAGCAGTGGTAATCATATCCCTGCACAGTCACTTAAAATATAAGAGATGATACTTGATTCTGCAAAGTTCTTTACTTGTCATGGACATTTGACCCACTTACACCTCTACTTCCTTTATACCATGCTTTAATAGCCTTCAGTCATTCAGAAATTTGTCACATCTTTCAGAAAATTACTTTAAATCTCCATTCCAAACACCTCTGGAGTGATGTCTTTCATTAACAGTTCTGTATTTTGTGAATCAGTTAAGGCTAAATTATTCTGAGAGATTTTCTTTTGAAAAAGTAGTCCTCCTTGCACCGTGGACCATTTTTTATGTCTAGATACAGTAGATACACAAATTCAGATGAGACAATAGGTAGTAGAAGTTGCAAGGAAGGCAGTCAATCTCTAATGTATCTATGTATGTATTTTTCTGGAACGGAAACAGTATAGTGAGAATAAAAGATGATACGGAAATTGGGATGGCCCTCTCTTTTAAGGGCAGCTAATTTTTGTAACAGGTTTACTGCACCTCCACATGCCATGAAGAAACCACAAGCTCAAGGCAGACAAGCCTCTTAGGGGAAGTGTATCAGGCAAAGTGCAGCTCACTGTCAGGTATGTGGTATCTGAAAGCTTCTGTGTGAGTCAAGTAAAAACCTAAATAAGTAGCCATGGCATTAGTTTACCAAAGCTTTTCAGTGGAGTAGGATCTGCTGTTTGGTTTATAATATCAATAAGAAAAATATTTTCCTGCATCTATGTCAGTACTTATATTGGTGTTTCAGCAATCCAGTTTAATGTAAATAATTATAGAGACAGACCATTTCATCATGAAAATATAATGATAAAAACAGCACAGTAGCTTTTACTTCAGAAAATTCCCTGACCTTTGGTCCAGGTATCCCCTGTCCTGGTAGCCCTCTAGAGCCAGGTGGTCCTTTTGGGCCCTCCACTCCCTGAGAAGAGTAGTTAAATAATTATTAAAAAATAAAATAGTCTCTGTTACTGTACACTGAAGTGTGGGGGGACGGGAAAATGGTACCTTTTCTCCTTGAATTCCAATTCCAGGTAATCCAACTGATCCTGGTAAACCAGGGGGACCACACTCACCCTGGGAAACAAAGTACCGTTGCTTAGTTGTGCAAAGATACATTAACAATCTGGGACAACTCCCATGCTAGTCAGTACATGTTGACTTCTTCTGAAGTCAGTAAAGCTGGGGATCTGACCTTTTATCTTTCACACATGCATTTATTCCCCACTGGTGCAGTTGCAAACAACCTCTAGTCTCTTTTTCCCTTTTTAAACCCTAACTTTCACACAGAATCAGATGCTTTTCCTAACATCCTCTATTTTAATGAGGAGATGTTAAAATGGGTCGGGAGAATTTATTTGGCATAAATCTCAACTAAATACCACATTATCCAGTATCTTTTATGGGTTCCTTGCCTCATTGTACCTTCTGTAATGAGTATCAACTCTGTATTCCCTGTATTAGATTTATTTGCACTCCATTAATCCCCCGGTGTATTTATTGCTCACCTTTTCACCTTTTATGCTGATGCCTGGAAGTCCACGAGGGCCTTTTGGTCCATCAAAGCCACGATCTCCCTACATGAAAAAATAAGTTGTTAACTGTGGAGACACACAGCTGTTCTCTCTGAAGTAACTAGAGACAGTGTTTTCTCTGTCATAATGAAAGCCAAAAGGAAAAGAACCAGAAAACTGCTCCTGGATCTGTGTTCCAGGCTACCAAAGAGATCATCTTCTCAAAAGAGTTTGCCCTGCAATTTGAAATTGCTGAATTGCTGATGAAAGAGCTGAACAAGCTTCTTTTTTATCTTTCTGTCTACCTCAATTACTTAAGGTCCTGTTCTGCTTCCTCTCAAATCAATGGCAAAACTACAACTGATTTAAATGCCTGTAGGGCTGAGTATTGAGACTAACTGAAAACTGAATTCTGCTAATTTTTCCATGGGTTAATCTCATTAAAGTGTGGGTTAATCTCATTGAAGTGGGGTAATGAGGATGTGGCTCCCACTAAGCATTTGCCAGAATGAAGACCAGGTTGATTGTATTGTTTTAGAAATCTATTTGTAAATGTGTCATTGTCGTTCTAAATGTTCATTTACAAAACAATAAAATTATGCCCCAGACAGATCTTTTCTATCCCTAGTAAGCAATTCCATAATTTTCCATAACTTTGACAGAAATTCCTTATGAAGATTTGCACTTAAAATAACATTTTCTACTCCTGATGCTTTAGAACATCTGCCTTCATTATCCTTTTTACTAAACCGTGAGCTTGTAGTAAAATGTCATGAAGAAAACAACTGTAAAATTTGCTTAGATTAACAAATCACCTGTTTAAAATGTGTTTGAAACCAAAGAAGTGACATACTTGGCAGCCATAGATTGGATTAGAGATACATATGGACTCTGTTGATACATGCTTGGCTCCAGGTCAGACTTGGCAATAAAAAGGAGTACATTTTTTATAGAAAGTAGCACATTCTTTATAGAATGAAGAGTTCCAATAATGCTGACAAAATTTCACTTCAATTATTTTATTCTGCCTATCCATCTCAACTGCTTAATAGTTTTGGTTAGATTATGCATTCATCTGTACTTGTTCCCACTGTGCCTTGCTGCTGTGTTTTAGTTATTAGTTGTACTGTTTCTTCCCACATGAATTGGTATTTCAGTGAAAATTGAGTGATTTTGAGATGCATTTTCTTCACACTGTATTTTTGTTAGTTTTCATTCATGAGATCTGCTAAGCAGATACAAGCCATCAACGAGGTTAAATAGTTGATATAAATCATCATAAAAAAAATACACACTGGATGTTTGAAGATACTATGTTGCTAGCAGTAGTTAAATTTCTACCTGGCTGACAACAGTATTGTGCTAAGCAAAAATCCGAAGATTTTTAGTAAAAGGCTACTCTCAGAGAAAATTTAGTTGGGCTCTGCATCTGTGAAACCATTTTTTTATTATTTTCTCAAGCAGAATTGGTGCTTGCATAAAAACGAGACAACTGTTTAGTTGCTCACTTAGTTCATGTACAATCTGTGTCACTTTGTTATTGTAACCAAGACTCAGCCTAGGAGCTGGTTTTCAGTGGGCAGCAAAAGAATCTTCTAATAAGTCCATCCATGTAGGTACAACTACCACTCTCATTACTGCCACTGGATCTGCAAATTAGTAACAGCACCTTTCTTTTCCAACAAACTGAATTCGGTCTTGTGCTAAAATGCAGAAGCAAGTGGCTGAGGTATGTAAGAAGCTTAGAAGCCTGTCTTTATAGTGACATATATAAGGATCCTATATACAGTTGAAGAAAAAAGCCCAACAAGAAAATGGTAAATTTTTCATTTAGGAACCTTTTAATGGTGTTTTATTTAGAGTCAAATGCTTGAGGCTGTTTTAGAATTATGGAATTCATTCCAGGCTTAGATTCCCACAGTCAAGCATCAGGTAAATTAAATATTGTCTTTACAGGCCCCAAAGGCTAGCTATGCCTACAAGTCATGTTTGAACCAAGTTAATTCCATCAAAATATATTGGATTGTTTGATGGAAAATTGTAATATTAATTTACAAGGTACTTTCTCAGATTCCTGTGCCTTCTATGGACTTGTTTTGACATGCACTCATTTAATGGTGATGCTCTGGCCTTAGAACCCTTTGGCTGTTGTACCTTTGCTCCTGGAAGCCCTTCTCCTGGTGAACCTCTTTCTCCTTGAACACCTTGTGGTCCTTGAGGCCCCTGATAACATAAATTTTAAATGATCTATAATATGTATTAATCACTCAGATGAACAGCAGTGTATTCTATGTCATTGTCTTTTAGAAGCATGTCTTCAGATGTTGGTGTAGTTATAATATGTTATAAATAATGCAGTAACACAGCATTCCCAGTGAATAAGTGATGAGCATTCTGGCCTGTAGCAGTAACAATACCCTTCAGGTTACTAAGGAATCACTAAGATTATATAGATGAAATTTCTATTCCTGACATTTTGGAAATCTTCACTCCCTAAATTTCCATTTTACAAATTCTTGCTAATCCTTAATAATGTATCAGTATAATCATGAGAGACAGAACCAGATTAAAGTCCACAGAGAGTAATGGTGAAAGAGACAAAGCTGTAGAAAGATTTTGACTGTAATTGGCAAAGAGAAAAATAGCGTGCCCTTCTCTTTTTGAAAAAATATCTGATAGAAGCACAAGGGGCAAATAACAACAAAATGCATGTCCAACACCTGTGCATATTGAGACTGCTTCACAATGTTTTATTTTGAGTTTTTTTTTCTCAGATTTATTGCTTGGGGTTACACATATATCACGGAATGTTGGCAGATTTCTCTCTGCATAGCCTAAATATGCCTCTCCTTCTGCACAGAGCTTTAGAATCATTCCTGAGGTATAGATACTTGGACTCAATTAAGCCATTAAAAGGAACTTCTTTTGAAGCAAATAAACTTTTAAATAAATAAAATAAGCATATTTAGAATACTTTTAAAAAAATCAGAATCTCTTGTTATAGCAGTATCTTTATTGGCTAGGAAATATTCACATCACAGGCACCTCTTCCCGCACAGAGTTTGCTCTGTGGTGTTATTGAAAAGACTCTGGAAGTGTTACTGCTCTGCTTGGACTGACTGCCACCACCAGCCTTATTTGTAATGCTCTTCTCCTTGGGCCCTTCAGCAAGAACTCACTGCTCTCCAGTAGTGTATTTTCAAGCAGGTTTGAAATCAGTCAGTTCACCTACCAAATGATGATTCTCTTTTTCATGGAAGACCTCTTATGAAATGTTTATTCCAAATTTTGCCTTTTCAATGGGAAAAAGGTACTTGTGAAAAAACTGAACAAAATTTCCCTTGTGGTTGCACTAGAAATCTTTCATGCAGGTAAAGAGAAATGAATTTAAGTCTGCTGTATTGCAAATAGCTCAGTAAAAATTCCTGCCTGATCTTTAGAAAAAAAGGACCATAAAATTGACATGCTGGTTTTCTGAGTTGCCTCAAAGAGGAGTTTACTACTGCCAGGAGAAGGAAGGAAAGGAAAAGCAGGAAGAGACTTTAGAGGCAAACCTACTGTAAATTCTGAGTCTCCTCCTCAAAGCCATTCTGATGGTAATGTTCTAGTGGTACTGAAAAGCAGTCAACTTCAAAGTTATCACATAGGGACTTGACACTATTAAATCTATCAGGGGACAGATTTATTTATATATTTGTGTGGTTTTGCGTCAGAGGTTATATCTTCATACCCATTTTGGAGATATGATAATTAGAAAAGTTAAGAAATTGGAAGCATTTCCAGTTTATTGAGGGAAACGAGAGTCAGACAACATAATAAGAGTGAGAAATGGTAGAAGAAAGAAAAGAGATGGTATAATTTAGACCACATTTTTATGGAGAATATGGAGAATTTTTGCTTTCTGTCCTGCTTTCCTCTCACCAAATAAAAAAACAGACATACCATAAATCCTGGCTCACCAACTCCAGGTGGGCCAACAGGGCCCGGTCTTCCTGTCAAACCAGTGTCACCCTTCAAAGAAAGATGTACTTTGAATACGTCTGATTTAGGAATTTTTATGTGTGCAGCATATAACAACTCATCAGGCATTCTGTGCTTGAAATATTAGGAACAGCAGAGAAAATCTGTGTCCTCAGAGTCATACACCACACAAGGCCCAGCAGGCATTGAACTGGGGCGGTTTCACATTTTTAGGAGAGACATCAGTTCTGCATTTGAGAGAAGACAATGCTGAGTCTAAAAGATTAATTATTCCCTTCATGCACTCAGTCATGTATCACTTACTGTCCTTTCCCAAGAAGTCAATATTTCTATCATGGAGTTTCTGTTCTTTTTCTTTTTATGCCAGTCATCTAAACCAACAAGACTGTTTTGCACAGATCAATTTCTGTTTAAGACTACAAATTTGTTTTTACCTAACCATACTCTTCTTGGGTTGAGTTTATGTCAAGCATAACAACTACTGTAAAAAAATCCTTTAAAGTATATACTTAAAATGTACTTTTTATTTGCAACTGGTTGTAAACAGTTTTGATAACATATCAAATACCTTTCCAATACCACAAAACCAGCACTTATGGTCTTGAATTTTCTTGCGAATCAGCAAGTCTATTAGCTCAGCTGTCTTGATCCTTATCCTACAATACATGCAATACAGAATATGAGATTTTTGTACCTTTGGGCCTGGCAGTCCTATTCCAGTCTCTCCAGGCAAGCCAGGTGGCCCAGGGAGACCTCTTTCACCCTTTCAAAGAATGAAAATAACTTTGCTTATAAATTGGTGTCTAGGAAAATCAGTTTAACTCACATTGTAAATTAATTTTTAGTGCATCCTGAATTTCAGCCCATTGGAATTGTCTTACTCAGTACTTCATCCTTTCAAAACGAAAAAAATCCCTTGTAATGATTCATCTTGTACAAAGATAAGAGTTTAAACAAAAGGAAAAATGTTTCTTATCATAAAAGTTTTGCCACTCAACTGTACTGTGTATCACTGTTGGCCAGTTAGTGCAAAGAAGATAGCAAGAGGGATAAAAATAATGTCCCTTATGCACTTATTTTCAATATTTTCTTCAGGACTATATTCCTTTTGAATTACAGAATTCTTCTTGAGAATGTTCAGTTTCAAGAAAAGGCTTGATTTGAGATGCCAAACAGAATTCCCGCTTGGCAGTTGGGGAAAAAAAAGTTTTAAATTGAAAACTGAGGAAGTTCAATGCGAAGTAGTATTCTGTGACTCTACCATATTTTAACTGTTGATTAATAAAGATGGGAGTGTGATTCAATACAAAGAAAAAAGTAATAAATACCTTTCTTAAGAACCTTGTAGAATACCAAAAGTACACAATTTGCTATCTGTGTCAAGTTAAACTGCATTCTCTACAAGAAGGGTATAGAATATAAGGATAAAATCATAATTGTTGTGAGGCTATATTAATACCTTTCAACATTAATTAAGAGAAGAAATAGAGCAGTTCTTGCCTTTGATCCTTGCAGGCCTTCAGGCCCTTGATCTCCAGATTGTCCTTGCAGACCCTGTTAAAACAGGAGTGGTTTCAATGAGACTTTTCAAGCTTTCATAAAAATGGCAGCTTGAAAAACAATCTATTATTTGCTGAAGTCTGCATGAAAATGTTTTAAACATAGCAGAACTGAAGCTTTGCTTTGTCATGCCTGTATATTTTTAGTTACTCAACCCAGTTGGAGATGGTTCTGGTATTTGGGGAGAGAAATTGGCTCTCCCTTTTTTTGAATACAATTAAATACAATTTTTTGAATACAAAATCAAGATCTACAGAAACATCTATAATGGGCTAAGCTTCTTGGCCATTAGTCTGGGAGCACTGGGATGACAAGAGACTAAGTATTCTTCATGTACTTCTTGAGAAAATGAAATAATTAAGACACTGAAAGAGAAATTAGTGATTTTGGTTTTTATGGAAATGTATTTGCTCTGGTCTTTGAGACTGAATGAATTATAAGGATGATTTATTTGTCTAGATTGCTTCTCCAAATTCTTATTAATTTTGCTATATAAAATTCTTATTAATTTTGCTATATAACAAGATAGATTTTGGGTGCCTTGAACTCAGCAACTCAAAAATTCCATGTCAGTAAGGGTATGATATTATTGCAGATCTTTCAATCCCAGGGAACCAGGTATTGTTATTTTCATAGTTTGTTTTTCTTTTTTTTTTTTTTTCTTTTACCTGTATCCCTCTTACTCCTCTGGGGCCTACTGGACCTTCAGGGCCCTGAAAGATAAGTGAAAAAAATGATGTATTTCTGTACATTTAGATTTTGTCAAAACCACTTTTAGGTAACTTTTTACTAAGGTGTTTTATTTAGATATCTTTATATTAAAATCAAAACTAAATTTAAGAGAAGCTCAGCAGCCACAAAGTATTAAATAAATATTTTTAATTGACTGATAATCAAAATACAGCGTAATGATGAACATTATCAAGGACCAGTAATCCAGGATTAAACTCTATTTGAAATATTTAAAGCAATTATGCACTAAATCGTCGAGATTGGAGTTAGAAACCTTGTTTTTATTTTTATGTCTCATTCCCTTCAAGCCTTCTGCCTCTGTTAAAGTAGAGTTTTACCATTGTTTTAAACAGGGTCAGCCTTGCACCATAAGAGGAATCAAGTGTAGAAAGAGCTCAGAAAGTCAGTAAAAATTGTGTCCTTGCTCACTACATATTTCACAACTGTCAGATGTCAATTTCCCTCTGCCATAGAACTAATATATGCCTTAAATCTATCATCATTGTTGTTATGCAGGGAATTGTATTGGCTTTTTTAATGGTTTAACTGTGTTTCTTGGAAACATAACAACTTTCTGGCTACTTACTCTTTCTCCTTTTATTCCTGGAATTCCACATTCACCTCTTTCACCCTGGAAAGGAATAGGAATAAACACTTACGAGTTACATTACATCATCCTTATTCTCTAGGTGCTTTAGTTGAAAACCTAATTGTTATTCTATTCAGGACATATTATAGCAATTGTGCTGTAAGTTCATTGAGGTACAGTTACATCTTCTATTACAGCCTGTGGAGCAGCTGCTAAGATGATGTTTTTGTTCCTTGCTAGTATTTAAAAGAAATACAGCACATATATATAATAAATAACCACAAAGGTGTAGGCATCAATTCTGCCTAAACAACATACCTTCTCTCCTTTATATCCAGATTTCCCCTGGGAAAACAAAAACGCAAAGCAGGTTGTGATGATACATAACCCAGAAGTAGGAACATGAGTATTGGCTTCCTTAATACTCTACTCTCTTCAGAAAAATAGCATTTCAAATAGGAAAGATGACTCTGATAAATATAGCAATATGATTTGAAGTACTGTGCCTTTTAGTCATGGCAGATGCTGTTGTATGGGTAAATTGTATGAATGTATCATTTTAGACTGGGATTCTGGTGTTGTAAAAGCAGATCAAGTAGAGTGGATATTTCCATCTTAGTGAAAAACATGCTAAAATAAGAAAACAAAAAAAGATACTAATTAAAGTGGATGTACTGAATAAATAAGACAGCATAAAGCAGAGGGATTCATATGTGAATGCATTCAGAATTATGCACTTAAGAGACTGGTCCTGCACTTACTTCCTTTATGTATTTCATTCAAATTTTTCACTGCTATTATACACAGGGTCCTTTATTTGTCAAATTTAAATAAGCCCAGAATGATGCAGGCAGAGTGTCAGTTTCTGTAATGTTCTTAGATTACCATATCAGGGCATTTCAATGTTTTGGAGGCACTATGTATTATTGGAGAGTATTTTCTAGATTACACATATAAGAAGGAATTATTCCTTTTCATTAAGCAATGAGAATGTTCTCAGTACTTCTAATGTTAATGAATCATTAGATGGTAAACCAGAATTGAAATTTGCTCTTATAACAATGAAAAAAAAAAAAAAAAAGGTGGTATTTTGCCTTAAAGGAACACTGCTTACAGGCGAAGAAGAAGGAAAAAAAAGTATTTTTTTACCTCTATTCCATCTCGTCCTGGGATTCCATTAAGACCTGGGTCCCCCTATGAATAATTCAACATCAAGATCAGTGAAATTAGGACAAGGCAGATCTTTCTCCTAGATCTGAAAGACCAATCACCTTTGCTCCTTTCAGGCCTGGAGCTCCATCGTCCCCAGTGCGACCCTTTTTACCCTGGAAACAAGAAAATACAATTCTTATGATGTATGTTAGTAAACATATATATATATTTGGTTTTACAATATATATGCTGTTTTTCTCAAACTTAAGATACTTACTTCCTATAGATTTATTTCTCAAAATCTCTGCATTTACCATAACATTGAAATTGAATATTTGGGAACAGCAGGCCCAACTCAATAGGCAGTCATTTTTCTCTTTTGTCTCTGTTATAAATAAAACTAGTTTGTTCATTTCTTCTCTGAAGAAAAGAGGTGTTCAGCTGGTTTTGTAACTGCCCAGCTTGCTAAGTGGATGTTTTGTTTTCTTCTGAACTCTTTGGGTGTGTGCTTCTCTGTAAGCAATACCTGCGCTTTCCAAGTAAAGACAGCAGATATTAACCCAAACAAAACTACTGTTTGCACACAGTAGAGGGTATGTTTTCAATTAAAGTGCATTGTATGTGCTGCATAAACCCAGGGTGTCTTTCTGTTTGTGCATGTCGAGGATATTCAGGTCAAAAGGATGAGGTTGGGCAAATCTAGTGTTCTCTTTCAAGCTCTGACATCGTCCCTTCACCTTGAGCAAGGACTATAAGGTACTATAGTGCTTTTAGTTCAGTGTTAGTGATATAATATCAGACCATTCAGTTCTCTTTGAAATGTAAGCCCTGCAGTTTAGACCACCAATCCTTGTATGAAGCAACACCCTAGATTTGCTAAGGGGTCCTATTTGTAAGACTATTCTGAAAGAGGTCCAGTCTAGTTTATTCTTGTCTCAGTTGTTCCTAATGCTTCAGTATTTTGCTCTCTCTCTTGCTTTCAAAGAGCTCTTTGGATATTAATGTTTGATTTGAGGTTAGTTAGATCCAGCTGGTCTTGTCTGATTGCAACAGGAAAGGCGTTCCTTTCTGCCTTTCATACTGCTGTGGCTCAAAGGAGAGCCTCACCACATGTCACTGTTCCTCCTCCTGTCTGTCCCCACACAGAGGGAATGTCTCATGGCATTCTCTGGTCTCTCTGTGCATTTCCTGCTGCTGTGGCATCTTCATGCAATGTAACTATAGAGGAGTGTGTATTGACCCTTGAACTTCTGTGGTCTCAGGATTTGGGTTCAAACAATTTCTTTTAAAATTTTTAACAGTGAATTACATTTTTACTTATAGTGTATATCAGTTATTTGAGTGACAGCTACTTACAGCAGGACCAGGAAGGCCTCTTTCCCCCTTCTCACAGTTACATCTGTCAACCTGGGGACACTTTGAATGAAAATAGTACAAAGCACATTTTAATGGAAGAGATAGAAAACACTTTTCCTTTAAGTTACTGTATGGCTAGTCTAAATACACCTGTAATGACCAGAAATTATATTTACCTCTTTTACAGAAATCTTTTAACTATCAGTTTACCACTCATCCAGAATGTGGCCTCCTACACTCCATCCAAAATTTTGTATCATTCCTACTCCTAAAATTTCACTCATCTTGACAATGGCTTTACCTCCAAACTCTTCCTCAAAAGGTCTGTTTATGGGTATGCTGTGTCTGGGTTTTTTTCATTACTAGGCATGTAGAGATAGCCAAGAAGATGAAGTAAAAAAGCATCTTACAGCCCTTTACTTAATTCCATTGTCTGCAGGATAGTTCATAGTTTAGCTCTAGCTAGATCTATAAACAAAATATGTATGGATATGGTATGTATTTATGTGATTTTAAAGATATTTTTGAATCTTTAAGATTATGACAGTTATCACAGATACTGGAGTTGTTTTTGAAGGAGGGATAAGGAATGTAATTTTAATTTTTGGTTTAGTTATTTATTAAACCTTTGCTCATCTTGAAGATGTCTAGAAGTAAAGGGTTCAAAAATCATTCTTATCTGAATATCCAAATTAGTCACAATGTGATTTCCAAAGCTAACATTGACTGTCTTACTACTTCTATATTGATGGAGAAAAATCAATATGTCAGTGGAAGTGAGTAAAAAATGAAATGTTTCCAAGTTTTGTGAACACTCATACTATTTAGCAGTTTGCTTGAGCTGCTTAGGAGAACATTTTTTGTCTAAAATAATTGTGCGTTAAAAAGCACTAACATCTTTAAAAGGAAAACTAACTTTATTCCCCACAAAATGCCAGCCAGACCTATCAATGCCTGCACTCAGGGTGACACAGCATGGACAAGGTGGAAGTACGCAGTGGTGGAGCTTTGAGATCTTACCCTTTTTAAACCCTCTGACACAGGAAGAGGGTTAAGGGTTAGAACTGCCCTGCCTTCATTGCTGCATCATGTTTTCTTTTTCACTGAGTCTGTCGGAGGACATTTCAAGATGTATCAGCAAATTTTTGCTAGCCTGAAAACTCACACATTCTTTCTTTTTTTTTTTTTTTGAAAATACTATAGATTAGCAAATTAGTAGTTAGGAAATTAATAAATTATTAATTACTAAATACATTAGTAAATTACCTTAGGATAGCAAATTAAAGCTCTGTCCTGCAAATTCAAAAACATGTTTAACTTGAAGACAATCCCATTACACTTAGCATTTAACCAGCTTCCTGAGCTATCAGTTTTCCTGAATTATGTTTCCATACAATTGTAAATATCTACATTAAGCAGTAAGTCTACACAGGAAAAAAGGACCTTAAAATATTTACCTCTTCTTCAGACAGCTCTTTCTGTAAAAGACAGATATTAAAAACAACATTAGAAACTTAAAGTCTTAATCCAACTCTACAGAAAAGACACTGCAAGATGTGAAAATAAATAGATTCAGCGACTAGCTAATTAAATTATACAGTTAATATATTCACTAAAATGGATTAAATTTTAATTACTAAGAAACATTCTAGCAATCTCTCCATTCTAAAAAATAATTTAAATATTTTAAATTCTTATTATAGATTGTTGACTGAAATCACTGACTCTCCCTATCCAGCCATAATTTTCTAAAATTACAACAGTAAACAGGTTAGGTAGATATATGGGCACAATGCACCCACAAACTGCATAGTTTACAAACTGCTGAATAGCAGCAGCTCTTTAGTAGGAGTGAAGGATGAATGTTCTACACTTGGGAAATCAGAAGCTCTTTTATTCATACTGTTAAGCACACACAAAATGAGAATAGGAACAACACCCTAGGTAAGACTGCACTTTGCCAATGATCACATAGAGTTATCATCATTGATTTAGCTGCTATTTTTGAGATCTGTAGAGCTGCAACACCCACATGCAATGCATTCCTCCCATTTTCCACAACTAATGCAGTCTGTTGAAAGGACATAAAGGTGTTGATGAGCAGCAATGCAATACAGATCTCTAAAATTCTCATGCATGCACATCTAGCTATGACAAAGCCATTATTTAAACCAAACAGCAGCCATGAAATTGAGAATGACTGCCTGTTTAGAAGAGGTAAAATAAAGTGTGTTTTGTTACTTGACAAAGGTGGCTACTGTGACACAGGAAGCAGGGATAGTACCAGAGAAGATGGGAAGTGCGCTCTTCAGGGAACCAATGCACAGTAGCAGGCTGTCAAAGTGAAGGACAGGAAGACAGGAAAGCCAACAGAGGTGCACGTTCTAGGCCTGTGTGAGATCACTTTGGTGTCCATTTCATTGCAGAAGTCTCCTGGTTGTTCTTTATAATTCTATGTCTCTGTGCATGCTCAGACAAGGACTCCATCCACAGCTTCTGTCACCAGGGTTATAGGCTAGAATATGGCTGTATTCCCCATACTTGATAGGGAATGTTTCTTATATATTAAGTTTAAATGGAGAAGAAAGGCATCCAAACAAAGCTTCAAGCTCAATTTACATACCTCCTCTTGATTATGTGGTCAGTTTTTCATGGAAATTTAAAGATGTCTATCACCAAGGTCAGATTTTATTTAAATTGAGCTATCTCCATGGTCTGCAAATTTATTTTCCCTTCTACAAGAGCTGCATCTTTTTATTATACAAAAGGCAGCTTCACTTTCCTACTTGCTAGAGAATATAGCACTAGGATGTAAAAAAAAAAGGCTTTTTAAGATAAGAGATTTGAAATACCTTTCTTAGGAGGAAAAAAAAAGATAATGTTTAAATCTAATTCAGTTTGCAGTGTCACATATTTTGGATGACAAAATCTGAATGGTGGGAAGAGATAGGAAACCTGTATTTTGGCACAGTGATCTCAATAATAATTGGGCTACTTTAACATGTAAAATGTACAAGTTTCTCAATGGTATATTGAAGAAAAGTATTTTCAAAATATTGGAAATAAGACAAGATTTACATATGTTCCTAACACTATTTCAAATTCTTTCTCATACATACCATTTCTTTGAGAACTTTCTCCACAGTTCCTTTTTCCTGGAGGTTGAAAACAAACCTGGATGCTGGGACACTGGCCAGGAGCCGGAGCTTGGCAGCATTGCTGACCTCCTCAGCCACTCTGGTCATTCCCATTGTGAAAAATACAATTCCTTGGTGTTTAGCATCAGCTGCAGCTGCAAAAATATCTGGGTTTCTGGGATGATCCACTCCATCAGTGAAAAGCACGGCTACTTTTACACTACCCAAAGTCCCTTCAGACATGTAGAGCTGGGTAAGATTAGTTATAGCATAAGTTGTGTAGGTGCCATGACCTATGTGGGTGATGGGAGCAATGTGGGATTTGAATGCTTCAGGACCTTTCCAGTCATGGAAAGTTTGCTCGATGAAAACAGTGCTGCTGTACTGAAGTAAGGCCATCCTCCAGCGCAGGGTACGTCCAGAACTAAGCTGCAGACTTTTCATTCTGTCTACTGTTTGCAGTACAAATCTTTTCTGTTGTTCATGATTATAGTCCTTAGCACTTTCGGAGCTGTCCAGTAAAAAAGCAATTTCCAGAACGCAATCTTCATCTAGAATAAATAGGTATGTAGGTGAGTGGAGTGACTTCATACTAAATCTCATTCTACCCTTACATGGATTTTAGGATTGAAGAGTGGGATTGGAATTATAGAAACTTTTGATGACATCTGTGTTCACAAGTGTGAGCCATTTATGAAGATAGAGCTGATAGAGGCTGAGGGATTTGCTCCAGAACAGATGCTCCAAGGAATAAAAACCTGAGGGTGTGTTGATGTCATGTGGTATGTTGTCGTGGTTTTAAAATTTCATTCTGTCATCTTGCCTGGTATTTCACTGTACCCTACCAACACTGGTGGAAGTCATGTATAAGAAAATGAGGCTTACTGAACAAGACACTGGAATGTGATCTGACAGAGCTGGATTTTGAGTGAGTGTTAGTACTGTCCCTAGTACTAACACTCTCATCCAGTGACAAAAATTTCCAAAAGCAGGATCTGTAGAGTATTAATTTTCTGAACTACTGATGACATTAATCCTATGAAAATAGAGTTATATGGGCTATTATTCTTATGACAGTAAGAGGCGCTCAGCCACATCATAACAACATACAGATGCTATCTCCTTTTCTGAAATAAACAAAAAGGGAGGGAAAAGATGGGAGTAAAAAGATAAAAGTGCAAAAATTAGGCATGTGCAAATGTAGGATGAGGCAAACCTGGCTGATTATAAGCATCTAGAAGGCAAGTTAACCATATAGTCCAGAATCCAAATAAATCAGGATGTTTAAAATCACGCCTGTTTTAAAATTATAATATTCACCTGGATCACTTGAGCTGGGATATTTTTCTACAATATTTGACAGAATGTGGTTAGGTTTTGATCTTCTCAATCCATATATCTTCTCTTCCCTGAGATTTTCTGCTAAAATCTCATGATGTTTAAGTATCCACAAAACCCACCAGAATTGGAGGAACATCATTTGTTTGTTTCCTAAAGAACACAGATACAGAAGCACAGCAGTACAAGGATGATAAAATATGATTCGATTTTGCTTCAACAGGTTGCTTAGTCTTGTATTTTAAACTATCATCCCTTAAAACAAGCTGATTTTGCTTTCTTTGGGTAAAATCTTCAAAACCACACTATAAATAATAAATGGAGACATACTGGAATTTTTTCAAGCATAGTACATATCGTTCTAGCACATACATCTCTCTACGCTGGAGACAGACTTTTACAAACACATTTCAGTTCTCTCTCACTGCCTGGTATCGTTTTTACAAGCCATGGCTGTACCTGTGTGGATGCACTGTGAACCCCAAGTGTAATTCACAGAAGTGTTTTTTTCTAAACCGGCTTTTTCCATGGCTGACATGGGGAGAAGGAAGTACCAAGGCAAACCTCAGTTTTTCCCAGCTCTCTTTACTTAAGAACTAATGGCCGTGTGCATTTCTCCCTGCTATCCCCATCCCCTGACCTCAGCAGTCCTGCGGAGAACAGTCATGGTGGCCTGAGGGTGCTGTCAAGGCATGAATGTACCTGCTGTGCATCCCAGGGACGTGGGCCTAGAGTGCTGAGCCTAGGCTCAACAGCTACCTACTGATAGGACTTTTTCCTTCAGAAGGGATTATAACTGTCCTGGCCTCACATGCACACCCAGAGTTGCTCACAGCCTGCTCAGGGTCTTATAAATCATTCCTGCTGCACTTCGGTTTCATTGCCATCTCCCTGCAAACTCTCCTCAGGCAGCTACAGTGCATACCAAAAGGGCAATTTGGTGGCAAGAATGAACCTCCCAGGACTGAGCATAAGTCACCTGACTCATAAAATTCCCTAACGCAGCCTTGACGGCAGGGTTTCTTGGCTTCTGATAGTTCAGGGTGGCAATTCCTGTGCCCATAGACACAGGCATAGAGGTTAGGGGTCCTTACCTCAATGCTCCTATGCGAAAGGCTGTGCAGGGATGCAGGATGCTGCTCTGGGCTCACTGGCAGCTGCGTAGCTCTCCCTGTGATGGGTGCTCTGTGAGGAAAGGCGGGAGAAGCCGGGCGGCAAGCTCGTGTGAGAATCGGTGTCATATGTCAGGAGGGGCCAGCAGAAAGGAGTAAGGCAAAGAACAGCAATCCTGGCTCCCCCTCCTCCGCACCCAGCCGCTCCTCTCCTTCCCCCGAGGCTATGCGTATACATTATACATTCTAGTTTAGCCCCCACAGCCGTTTACACCGGAAAATGCTCATCTGTAACTGGGACATGAATGGAAGAGGGCTGTTCTTACCCCAGCCCACTTCCCTACACACCAGCCCAGTTCTGTTCACTCTCTTCTCCCATCACTACTATACACACTTTACCCTCAAACTTTTGCACATCTCTCATGCTTGACTAGGCAGCTTTTTGTAATGGGCATCATGTTGTCAACATCATTTTAGGAATTGATGGTTGTAGGATCCCTTTCAAACCTTAGAGGATCTCCTCATAATGCGCGACTACTATTAACTACTGAACTAAAAAGATATTTACTGTCCCATGAACTTGGCCAACTGAAATTTCAGTTCCTGGTGAAACTCTCCATCATGAGGTGGTCAAAAAAGGCAGGCCAGTCTGAAAGCCAGTTTCAGTTTCTGCAAATTTGTCTTTGTCTCACATCTCCTTTTAAAGACCGTAATAAGGAACAATAACAGACACATAGTATGATGCCTTCAAAATCTAAACTAGGGAGCTAAGGGGCCTGAAAGCTATCTCTTTTACTAGTGATTGCAGCTTATCACCTCATTCTTCAAAGATACTCAGAAAACCTTGCATTCCAAATTAACATATTAAACAAGTAGCTTTTTTCACAGAAATATCTTTTTTCTTTTAGTGTGGACTCATCATTTTCCACCAACAGGCACACAAAGAGGGCCCAGGGCTAACTGCTGTCCTCCTTTTCATCTTCACTGTCTAACCAACTCAGCCCACTTATCACAGGCACAGCCAAGGCAGCTGAGTAGATTGTGGGGAAAGAATGCAGCTTTGGCTCCAGTTTAGGTACGTGAGAGACACTGGCAGGACAATGCAGCTGGATGCTGAAGCCATTTGCTGTGGTTCTAACCCATCCTCTGTTTTCCATATTTGCCAGTAATTAGTCCAAAATTGGTGAACTAGGATGGCTGAATGCAACTCTACATATTGTAAGGCTGCTTATCCTTACCTAAGGATACCTGATATCCTTACCTATCCTTACCTGAAACTCTCAGCTACAGCTATTTGTGCCACAATTACAGCTAAGAAAGAATCTTCTTTCAGGGCTGGAAAGAATTGATATTTATTTCTCTCCAGCCACTTTGATTTTTCTGTGCTTAGACTGTCATATTCAGATTTTGATTAAGGCAAGGAATGAAAAGGCAATATCTTCCCATTTAGGAACACAAACTATATGGTGTTTGACTGAAATAGGTACAATAAATCTCCCATAGCCCCTAAATCTTACTGAGAAAAAATTCTAATTTTAGCAAGAAAAAACATGTTATTTATGGTTGGGATTATTTGTTTCCCATAAGCAAAACACTGAAATTCTTTCATTTTCACTGCTAATTCCTACCTCAAAACTGCTGGCAAATATTTTCTTAATTAAATAACTATTCTGCTTGCATGTTTAGTAGCAAGTTCTTGGCTTCGGGCTATTTCCTTTTATTGGTGAATAATGTTTACCTTCGGGACAATTTTTCTCTTTTTATCTTGGCCAGGTGCTACTTTAAAACCTTAGTGAGGCCTCTACATTTTTATACCTGTTTGCATGGTATTATTCATGTCCAAAATTCCAGCTATGTGACATAACACAGTACACTTCTAGACTTGCAGTCTTCTGAACTTGTGAAGTTCTCAATACCTGCACTATTCCTATAGTGACAGCTTATCAAAACCTGAATGATACCAATGTAAAATATGTATGCCTCATACATCTGAGATAACTCTTAAGACTAAATATTAACAGCAAGACTTCTTGCCTCATGTACCACAAACTTTACTAAGTGCTTATTTAATATTTTAATGGCATTATTCTGTATGTATTTTAAAATAAAAGAAATGCCTTAAAACCTATGCTAAGGAACATTCATGCTGTCATTTAGGTGTTATAAATTTATTGCTGAATTTAATTTTTTTTTTTGTAAAGGAGTAAAAAAGTGTTGTATTTTTTCTTGAGGAATCTAGACATTGGATGCTTCTGCACACAATTAATTGCATTTCCATTCTACTAATATTTAAACATTTTAAAGTATCTTTTAACTCTCTGGGAGGTGACACTATAGACTTCTGTACTTAGTTGACTAAGTTGGGCCCAGCTATCTTACCTCATGTATGCTTCCTCCATTAAGACTGGTAATCTTTGCAGGAGTCAAAGACTGACATGAATATAAGGCTATGTTATGGTTGCACCAGCTGAAGCTGAGATCATGGATATAGCTACATATTCAGATCTCTGGATTTTTTCCATCACTGTTTGAAATCCAAGAGTTCTCAGCTGTCTGGTCCCAGTATTTCAAATCTTTGAAATGAGGTCCAACACTTTTTTTCAAAGAATAGAGGGGTATATGAGAGCTATTTAAAATCACATCTAAATAGTTTATACTCAATCAAAGGGAATTCCTTATCATTTTTTAACCATGAGGAAAGGCATAATGAAGAAAGATCTGCAAGATCTTTTTGCAAGTGAGTGTGTTTAAGCACTTTTAGGAAAGGAAAAAAAAAGGAGATATTTATACCCCTTTGTTGGTGGCATTACCATTGCATAGGCGATGACAGCTTCAGAGCTACGTGAGGTTGCAGGGGCACTTTGAAGGGACACTGAATGAAGAACTGGGGCTTAGATACCACTTGCTGTGGTGTAGCATGTCCTCTTGTGTCAGCAGCAGCCCTCACTATTGCTTCCTAATGGGCAGAAGAAGCTGCAAGCCTGACAGTTCCAAACTTCTACCCCAGAGCTCTCTTCTTTGTCTGCCCCTTCCTTCTGTCTGTGAGTACCTCCTTTACACAGACTCTTGAGCCTGGTCTGGCTCAATTGTGACTCCTTCATCCACTGTTTAACAAAATTCAATACATTATTGAGAAGCCTTGAGTAATTTCTCTTAAGATAGAGTAACCAATGTCTTCTATCATGATATCATGTCACTAGAATGTGACAGAGTCTTGAGTAGCTCTTCAGCTGTCCTTACAAGCCTGCAACATCACTGGATATGGAGTAACCATGAGCCAGCATAGCTGGCAAAATACCATCTGAATATTTCCATATGCAAAAGGAATACTGAACCTCCAGGGAGGCCAGTTTGTGGGAGCAGCATGAAGCAGACAGACCATGCCTTTGATTTTCCTCTGCTCAGATAGTAATTTTTTTGTCCCAAAGAGCTTGACATGTTGTTCCTGAAATATGTTTGCTCTTTTTTGCTACTTCAGTGTGAATAATTCACAGATCAAGTCTGCCATGAACTGTTAAAAATACACACACTTCTGGTGTTTCATGGCCTCAAGATAGTCTTGACCATTTAACCTGATTGCATCATGGTGTAATGGCATTTCAAGAGTAGTTATTTCATTATATTATACATGTCAGTACATGACCAAAGTGTCCAGAAGAAACAAAAACCTACCTGACTTGAACTTGTAAAATAATGAAAGCACATCATTTACAACATTTTGAATCCTGATACTAAAGGATATTCACAGGACTGTGAATCATGTTATAAAGAACATGATTCACAGTCCTGTAAGTTGTATCACATAGGCAAATTTTGGGAGAAATAGTTTGAAAGTTCAAATACTTGAAGTAATTGAACAAGAAAATTTTTAAAAATTAGAACTTTACATAGGATTATATGTCAAGAAAGATAAAAACCTTTATTTCACCTTTTGACTACGAAATGTGTTCTAGTGAATTTGACAGCCCAGGATACAAGTGAGCAGTCACTTAATCATGTCTTGACAAATTGACTTCTGTTTGTCAACTCTTGAGGCTACAGTTTAAATTTTTTTTTAATATGGACTTACATTCTGCAAATGCAAATGATTTGTCAAAGCAAATCAGTTGTTTTCCTCTGACCCCACTGTCACAGAAAATGCTGTAAGGAAAGGCTTTGATGGCAGAGACTTGCTCTTTGTATAGTTCCCAACAGGTGGTAGTGATTGAGACTGGAGTAGTAAACATGTCTTTTTCTTTTGCAGTTGGTATGAATGTGGCTCTCCATTTTCCTCTTTTCAAATACTGCTCTTCTGCAATGTTTTTTCAGGAGGTGTGGCAAGGAAAAGACTCTAACAAGGCATAAAAGGGAGGAGGCTGTCTTCAGTATTTTCCTATTTTATCTAGAGACAGTACAGCCAAAAACTCACTCTGAGCATTTTAGTGGTAATTAAATATTCATAGTCTGCATGCAGTATCAATCAATCAATCAAAAGCTTTTGCTTTTGTTTTGTTTTTAAGGTATGTACTTATTTCTGCTTTTATTTTAATAATTCCCCTTTCATTTTCAGTTTCCCTCACCAAGAGATATTTTCCATCCTACAGCATAAGTCTGTAAGCATATCTATACATAAGCAAGTTATTTTCAAAAGTATTTGAAGCATTTAGCCTAATAAGAGAATGAAAGCATGCTAATAAAATAGTACAGCTACAGTTTTAACATACTAAATATTTGACTTAACATTTGATGGTACAAACATGAACATTTAACTAGATCAAGAATACTTTTAAAATAATTATTTCTTAAAGATTTAATTCGATTTGCTACATTGGTGCCAATCAAAATGTATTTGACAAGTAATTCTTTTGAATTTGCTGTTACATGCCAGTTACTTCTTTGTAAGAAAGTGTACAGTACACTCTGCATAATTATCTTTTTCCACCTGCCTGATTTTCATGTTGATCACTGTAATTGGCAATACAAAACTCTTTTTAAAATACAGTAATTACATTTTTAAGGAGTAGAAACTCATATATTTTAAAGGAAGGTGCAATAAATAGCAGATGCTAGGTGAGATGCAATCTCACCTAGCACATTTTGAGAAGATATTTTCCAATAATTTTAAGCGGAATAACTCTGCTGGAAATATAATCAGGTAGTTAAAGCATGTTGCTGTATGTGGTACACCATATTAGCAAATGACAGAGTTTTGGTAGAAAAAGTCATGTTCTATACAGTTCCAAAGTTGTGATCCTTTTCATGCTGGGAACAGATTTTCTCTTTCAGAGAGATGATTATTTATGGTGTTATAAAGAAGCATGTATTTATCTTACAACCATTCTTGTCAATATAACTCTAAACTTGCATAAATATTAGAATTTGATCTTTTGAGCTATTTTTAAACTGTTTGTGATATACATTAGCCTCTGAGCTAAGAGCAGTAATTGTGCTTGTAAACTAGCTCTCAGAGCCTTTAGTGATCCTGACCAGCCTCAGCTGACACCCCCACGGCTGGGACCTGAGGGCTCCATTTCAGCTCAGCCTGAGGCCATCAACCTTGCCCATAGTGGTGCCAGGGCAGGTGGGTTACTGGCTCTGTCACAGCCTTGTCTGGGTATGCTGGTGTCCCATACTGTCCTGTCCTATCCTATATTGGTGCCTGATACCCTTGCTGTGGGCAGTGGGATTAGAAGCCCAGCTCTGCTGTCCCATTTGGGACTCCCTGTTGCCCCTCCCCTGGGGATGCAGCTGTTCTGCTGCTCCTGACAGAACTGGTGCCATTATTTACAGGTCATCATGAATGCTGGTAGGCATCTCAATGTCAGTGAGTATCTACAGCTCTTCACAAACACCTCAGAGAGCCCTCGGTGAAACATCAGCCCTATTACGCAGCATTTGCTTGTGGTGAAATGCTGTGCTAGTGGAGGCAGGAGTAGGTCTTCACACTCATGAACTGGTAAACTTCTACCTTATTCAGAGCTTTTAAAAAAAGGTATGTGTAAGTATATGTTTAAAGGGTGAGAGAGTTGAGGTTGTTCAGTCTGGAGGAGAGCAGGCTCAAGGGAGACCTCATGGTGGCCTTCCAGTACTTGAAGAGGGCCTATGAGGAAAATGGGCATAGACTTTTTAGCAGGGCTTGTTGGAATGGGACAAAGGGTAATGGTTTTAGACTAAAAGAGGTTAGATTAGCTATAAGGAAGATGTTCTTTGCAAGGAAGATGATGAAACACTGGACCAGATTCTTCAGAGAGGTGGTAGAGGTATCATGCCTGGAAACATTTGATGGAGGTTGGATGGAGCTTTGAACAACCTGATCTGGTTGAAGGTATCCCTTTGCACTGCAGGGGGTTGGACTAGGGACTTTTAATGTCTGTAACGATTATAGAGGTGGGACTATATTCTCTAAATTTTTAAAGCTTCTTGACTTGTTAAATGCTTGTAGTGATACAAAACATCTGACTTGTTAGAGACTCTTAAGAAAACAAGTAATTTTATATATAATGTGAGTTTTCAGCTGATTTATTTTTGTCTTATGAATCTTATTGAACAACTGAATATTTTCAAATTTTTTTAAGAAGGGTCCTGAAGGTCTGGAGTAAATTTTCAACATGGAATTTCAGTTTTTAAAGTCAGGTTGAAAAGAACCAAACAAGTCAGTTACGAGATATGTCCACAGGGTGTCAGCCTTGATTCACGTTTGAAGGTTGCGTGGTTATGGGCGGCTGAGAGATGACTGATAGAGCAAGGCTATTAATATCAGTACTACAGCTAACAGCTTTTTTTTAAACTTCAGGAAATTTATGTAATGTAGGAGTCGCTGTGCTATCACTTATAGCCACTTTGGTTCAAAAAGAGATCAAAACACGTCATATGGTGGGTATTTTTATAGTTTTCTTTTGAATTGTCTGTTTGGGCATTGTGTACTATCTATGGATTAGAAATATCAGGATGGGAATAGCTGATTTTTCCTTCTACCTGGCCTGTATTGTGGCATGGGCTACTGGAGGTGTCCTTGAAGTAGAGAAGAAGGGAGACAGAACTAAGTTCTCTTGTATGGAAGTGTCACCTATTGCAATGGTGGAGACAGTTTGTTAGGTAACCTAGGCTGCTTAGTATATTGTTGCCCTCTGCATGAAGTATTCCTTTTTATAAGAATTTAGATCTTTTTAGTGTTATTGTAATGTGACAGACCTTCAGCCTTCTTTTCTGAAAATTTCTTGAAAATCTTCAGTTTTTCTGTACTGTGGAATATAAAGTGGATTTTTGAACAATAGATTTTTACACTCTCTTCACAAAGGTGTTTTTTACTGAGCTTTGGATACTGCATACACAATGAATGTCTAAGGCTATATTGCATTTCCTTATGTTAACCATATCTTCACCTGAGGGACAGGGAAATAAAAACATTACTTACAGAGCATCAAATAGTAAATTAGTTTTGCTACACTCTATTTGTGACTATTAATATTCTGTAATGTTTTAGTGGTTCAAATGAGTTCTGTTTTGGATCATCTCAGAGTATGAAGACCTTCAGAAAAGACTAACAAAATTCAAAGGAATGTGTAAAAATACAATTCTACTTAAATGAAATTAATTTAAGAGGCTATCTAAAGTGAGTAGATTACAAACTCATCTTTTCTGTCTTTTTCTGGATCCAAACGTAACCTAACAGTCTGCTCCTTCTCTGCTTCTTTTAATTAACTGCATTCATTGCTCACATATTCAGGAAATCTTTTTCCCTGATAAAAGTTTTCAAGAATGAGGTGGTAGTGCTGATGCATGTGGCATAACTGGGAAGGAATGTTCCTTCTGGTTTAAGTTAAGCAACTTCTTAGTTTGTATTTCTCATATTCTTGAGATGATATGTTGGGCTGAGAACTTAAAATACATGCTAGCTGCATATGAGAACATTGAAAGGCTTAGTGCCTGTGAGCAGGATTCTGAAGCATCTTCATTACATTTTTTCTGTTCTAGGCAGTTTTTTATGTGGATATGTGAACTCAATTTAATTTACAGATTAGTGACTTTTTTTTGTGGAGCATCTTCAATTATTTCACAGTGGTTTGTAGACATTAGAGATGCTGGGAGCACTGTGGGAAAGAACTGCTCAAAATGTGGTTCAAAACTTGCTTCCATGGGTTATATAATGACACTACCACATACCTGTAGAGATTGCTGAGTCCTGGGATAATGGTTCTAAGCTGTAACTGAGAACTGGGAGATGATGGATGATGTATCAGGTTAGCAAAGGTTGGCAAACAGCAGTACTTTTTTTTTCTCTGCACGCTTATGGGGCCTGATCTAGGCAAAGCAGCAACCACTTACACAAACAACCCACTTGTTACTTGTGCTGTGGTGCAAAACAGTGGATCTTAGATCTTTTTGCCTCCTTGGCTTGAGAACCTCTTGAGAACTCCAGCCTGGAGTTGAGCTTCTTACTCCACTCTAAATATATGCAGCTCTAGTGGAAGGATTTTAAAATAATTTAAGGAAAAAAGTGATGTTGCCTCAAAGGTAAATGCTTGCTCCTGGTTCTAATCATTGTATATTATGAAGCATGCTGTGCATAGCTCAGAGTTACTCTGTCAAATACAAGCAGGAGGAATTTGCAGTTTACAAGGATTTCGAAGTAGCATTCTTTGAGTATTGTGGGTTTTTGCTACAGTCTTCACTGTGCCAAGTATTTGGTCCATCTCAGCCCTGTTGGTAACAGTTACTATCAAGAAGAAGATAAAGTCAAGAAGGAAGAAGTCCTTTGTCAAAGAATGAGACTTTATATATACTGAGTGCATTACTATTTTATTTGCTTTTGGAAGTCATTCATGGCATAGCCCTTCCTGAGTAGACCATCACAGCTGATGTCTGTTTCTCAGGTCTGTTAAATGTCACCTCAGAGATGAGGAAAAATTTCACCTCCGCCCCTTAAACTCTTTTAGTCAGGGACAGCCCAAGTACAGATCACTTCAAAGGCTTTTTTTTTTTTTTTTAAACATGGTGTTGCAGTGGCAGTAGATGGTAGTTCTAATTTTACTGCCCCATTTAATGCAAACCAATGTTATGACTATGCCTAGTTCTCTTCATATTTGGGCATATCAGGAACATCTCCTGTAAAGATGATGGACTTGCAGTAGCTTTAAATTGGGGCTACAGAAAAATGGGATCATTCCCCATAACACAATACAAACTCTAAGGGAGAAAGGCATGTGACTCCACATCCCTTATCTTCAGCTGCAACTCCTTTCAGGACTGCTTAGATAAGATTCAAAGAACCAGGCTTCCTTCCAACCACCTCCCACTTTTCACCTGAAGAAATTTGCTGAGAAAAAGAGCAGACTCTAGCTGCAGAATTTGAGTCTGCTTCTAACATGCACACAAATGCAAATTCAAAGAAAATAGAGCTCATTTTGGCAAATGTGTGTGTGCAACTAAGCTCTTTTTTGATGTTGCATTTGACTTGATAGAAAGAGATTCTGCTGACTCCTTTGTATCATTCATCCTCTATGGAAAATTGTGTAAATTAAATACTAAAAGAGCTGCAAACCAAAATCTGAACGGTTTCTTGTTATTGAATTTAGTTTTGGCTTGTTTAAACTGACTGTTAGTTTAAACTGATTTAAGTTGCAAACTTTAGTAGTCTGAAAATGTAAATTATAATGTTCACTGGAAAACTTCACCTCTGATCCTCCTCACTAATTGTTCTTATTCTAGTTTAAGAAAGCAAGTGACAGGACTTATAATCTGTGCTTTGTTTTGCAGATAGGGGAATGAAGACATAAAGATCAAAATGGCATTAAAACTAAGAGGGAATATTTTATTATCTTCTAGGGTAAACCCACTAAACCAATATTTAGTGTATTCAAATTGCTTATATGATTAGGCTTCTAGATGGTAGGTTTTAATGAAAAAAAAATTTGAAATATCCTTATGCCTTCTATATTTAGAAATAATAAAACTTGAGCAGGGCTGATAGATTCTTTAGCATCATTTTGAAAATGTGACCCATGAGAAGATACCTCTTGCTATGGAGGGAAAGAAAGGGCATCTCCTGCAGTATATGATTGAGGGTATGCAGTGCAATTGTGTTCCTGTGGAAATTAGTCATTTCTGACAGGCTTTTAATTATTTATTTCTTTTTTCTTTTGTTCTAGCCCTTAGCTGGATTCCAGCGAGAATGGTATTTTGCATCCATTTCTTCTAATATAAACTTATACTGTTAAAACCTGAAGGTGAAACGAAAATGGAAAACTGCCCATGAATCCCTAGTCTTTCACTGTGTTTAACTCAGGATGAGTGTGAGATAATGACAGGTGCCTTATAGTACCTTTTGTCCCTTCCTAATCCTGGTTTATGGGGATTTAAGCATCACAGGCATAGTAAGTATTCAATGAAATGTTCTAGCTCATACATAGTTTCCAGGGATCCCTGTGAAGCAGGAAAATACAGAGGTTATAGTGTTGTACCTTCATCTCTTTCTGATATTCTAGTTGTGTGCTGGAGTAAGTTTTGTTCTGGTGATCTTAAATTATATTCATTTTGTATGGTTCTTATACTGGTGAGTTAGTTCAAATCAGCAGTTTCATAGTTGTGAACCTGACCTTGTATCTCCTAGTGCAACTTGATCAATATATCGGCTCGCATAAAAAGCAATCGTTTTGCTGTAAGAGGAGTAGTAAGGACTTCTGCATGTATTGATTCTATTGGTTTTGGCTTGCATTACTCTTTGCTGTGTCTTGTAACCTAATCTGCAATGAAATATTAGGAAGACCAAAATATACTGGGTATGAAGGAAAAGCAAAGAGCACTGTGGAAGAATATGTGATCCATACTGGAATAAGCACAAGTCTAGCAACAGAAATAAAGGGAATACCATGATGTCCTTTAAGAGAACAGTAAGTGGTTATTGGTGCTGTAGCTCTGAGAGCAAAATTTGGGTTTAATATTCTCTTTTATTAAAAATACTTTGGTGCAGAAATGGAAGAGAGCTGACATTAACACTATATTTTATCTAATCTCTGCTGACTGTAGTCAGGGCTTCAGTATTTGAAGCAGTTGTAGTCTAATGACATGGAAAAATTGAATGACAGTAAAACATGAGAAGAGTTTCACATATTTTGCATGTGTTCTGTAAATTTCATTGAAGCTCACTTACCTCACTTGATTTAAAACATTAAAAAGCTAATCTAAAGATAATGTATTGCCACACTTATGAGATTTGTCAAATCCCAAGCAAGATGGAATCCACAGAGACTGTTGGCAACGAGGTGCATAAAGGAACAGATATGACTAAATCATTCTGCAAGGATGGTGTGGGATACCTGTGTTGATTACAGAAGGCATAAATCTTTGTCTTGAATTTTCACTATGTTTCTTTGCTGGATATAAAGAGAGAGATATACTTCTGCTGGAAAAGGTAAAGATGGATCAGCAGACTTTCTATTCACTAGTCTTTATTTCAGTATTTCTTAATATCACTGGCTGCCTGTTGGATCATGACAGATTTTTAACAAATTTTATTTTTTAAACTTTACCATTCATATGTATGTGCCTTTGCACTTCAGGCTGAATAATTTTATTACATTCAAAAGGTATCAAACCTTGAACACCACTCAAATAACAGCTAATAAAAATTCAGGGGACTGATTATTTGAAAGGTTGACTGTTGACTACAGTGAGTTCCTACTTATATCTAGGAAAACTAGAAACCTAATTTCTAAAGTCAGGCATAGTTTTTTGTAATCTTTTATTTAAAAACTCTCTCTTTTGTTCCTGTAGTAGATCCAGGCGTCTTATATTTCATTTGAATAATGGCTATGGGTAGCTGTTCACTGACTGCTGATGAATCTTAGCTGAGACTATTGAACTTTGGACTTCTGCCTCCAAAGTCTAATAGAGCCTGAATTTAACCTAATGTCTATTTTATTTTTTAAAATTTAGAAGAAAGGTTTTTAACTGTGACCTGTGGAAATAATTGGAATGTTTGTGGAATTGAAGACATTCTTATTGATATGTATTTGATTACCCATCAGTTTTTCACAGGAAGATGGCAATAACAATATATCAGGACTGCTGGCTCCCTACTCCACTTTTTTCATCATGCAATAATTAACTGGGTATCCAGCTTCATAAATCAAAGGTCTAAGGTTTGAGACTTGTCCTTTTAATTATTTCTGGAGTTTTGACTACAACACTACAATATGAATAAAACATTACTTTCAGGTCAATATGAGGGCTCAAGCTAATGGTCTTCAAATTAATGAAACAACTTCTTCTACTGTACCTAATCAGCCACAGAGGATTGTGGGGACTGAGGGCATTTTCATTAGTATCTCTTAAAGTGTCTGACCCCAAGTGACATAGCTTCAGTTTTTCTAGAAGGCTAAGTATTGAAATTGCTCTTAAGGAACAAAGAAATTTTAGTACTAGGGGATGTGGTATGCAACTTACTATTCCCTTTTAATAGCTTCTGGCCCTGGCTTACAATGGCACTTTAGCACAATTATTTATCTTAAAGAAAAAAAAAAAAAAAAAACAAACCAAAAAATAAACAACCTTGCCGAAGCATTTGAAGACCCTGATAATTACAGTGGGTATATTGCTCAGCTGTTCTCATACATATTTTTAGAACTTAAAAACTACTGTTCCAGTGAGAACTTAGGCAAAAGGAGTCAAGAATGTGTTTCAGTTTCTTGAATATACTCTTCAGCTTATGCTACTGTGCAGCTGCACTAGAAACTCAAGTGTTGCATATCTGAAATTTCTTAAAGTTCCTTTTCTTACTAGAAAATAACTTCCATGTGGGTTTTGAGATCTCATCCTTCATAATGCTGATCACCATGTATTCAAAAGAGTAAAGCAACAGGACATAGCCTTTACTATGCCAAGGTCTTTAGAGGAATCCTAATTAGGAAAAATCTTAAATTTTGAAAGTGGATTATACAATAATAACTTCTGAATGCAAAAAATTATGCTGAAAGGAAGGAGAAATTCAATTAGCTATCTTGCAAAGTGCAAATCATGCTATCAAGCTATTTTTGATGGCAAACTTCTACCTCACAATTTTGTATTCTGCGAAGTGACTATAAAAATACCATTATATACTCTGTTCGTGGTAGCTCAGGTGGATGTAGCTTCTCCAAGCGTGCTACCCTGCTCCTCCTGGCCAGCAGGGTACGAGCTGCTGAGGCTGCGGCAGAGCAGCGCAGCGGTGTGAGGCTGTTGTGTCCCTGCTGCCGTTTGCCGCTCCGTGCTGCGTTTGGGGCTGTGCTGTGAAGCGGGCACGGCCGCCAGTGCTCCCCTAAGGGTCTGCTGGCTGAGGGGACAAAAGAGACTGGCAGTGGCTGTGCTGCAGCTCTGAGGGAAAGTGGATAAGGGGGAAGGGTAGACTAGTCAGGCCAGTCATCCTGCTTACCAAAGTTTGTGCTCACTGAACTGTCCTATATCTCATTCCTGTGAACAAGTCCCCCAGGGAGGAGAGAGGTTAGGTTTTTTTAATTATTGTAATCCTTTTGACCTCATGCATTCATGAGTTTGGTCTCTTCTTGTCAAAGTAGTTTTGCAGGTTGACTGAATCAGGTGCTATTTTCAAACCAAATATTTTGGGTATTGTTCCTTAGCAATCAGTTAAGAATTGCTACAGTGTGGCTAATCTTGAGCTATGATTTTCTTCATGTTTTTCAATTTAATTTAACATAAAAAAATATATTTATACTACAAAATATCTCTGTATACAAATCAGGGGTTTTCATTCACAGAGTCGTAGGGTAGCTATACTTTCACCATACACTCAGTGACTTTGTTCTTAGATGGTGTTTAATAGGGATATTGATGTCTAGTTCTCTTTTTCAACAAGCTTGGAAGCTTGTTTAGAAAATTCAGGGTTAGGCCATGTTTTCAACTTTTTTTAATAAGTGAGCAGTGGTGAACATTGTTGTTCTGAAATACATATCCAAACTGTGAGAATCTGTCAACTGCAATCTCTGCTAAACCATGTTCTCATTTGTTTACTGTGATTACCCCCAGGTTTGGCCTGGAATTCTAATTAATACTACTGAGGTCTTATTATTTATCTTTTCTCAGGTCTTTTGACAGACTGCTTTTGTGATCTCTCAAGCATTTCATCTGAGCTGTTGGAGGAATGAGAGCTAACAATTTTTAGTATGTTCCACTTACAAAGGTGTTTCTCCTGAATAGACCTCATATCTGTTATTAACAGGAAAGTAAACCAATGAAAATAGCAAAGGAGATTCAGAGTTATTCCAGCCTATCCTGTTTTCCTTGTGAATTCCCTATAAAGTTTTTAGATCATAAGTCATTTGCAAACGCTTCTCTACCTCCCATTCCTTTTCAAGTACAAATCCCATTCGTTGCTCCCTTGCAGGGCAGAATGGCACTGAAGGGCCAGTGGATTGGAGCAAAAATGAGGACCTTTGTTCTTTAGAGACAGAGAAAGTTCCAAAGAAATCTGTTTGCAGTAAGGCAAGTACCAAGATCTTTGGTAATTAGAGATGCAGCTGAGGTAGAGCATACTTGCCCTTACATTGTGACTGGGTCTCCAGGATGGGGCACAGGGACTTCCAGGGAGGAGCAGACAGTGCTGACCAAAGGACAACTGGAAAGAACAACTACAGTCTGTTTAATCTTCACTTTCTTCTGCCTTCCAGGTGAATAGAAAAAACCTCTCTCATCTCTACATGGTTACTGTTAAACTCCACCACAGGCCCATTTCTGCAGATGAAATGTACCTGGGGTGTTTTGGAAGCTCCTTTATTGACTGTCTTTCTACTAGTCTCACTTCTTCAGTGGCCATTATCAAAAAAGTTCCCATGTTCCTGCTTCTTGTTCCAGGATGCAGTAATATAATGCCAAGTTGAAAGAGAGAATATGTCACTAACCAGAAGACCTTGAGGAAAGTTTTGGCCACCGTGCCAGCTGTATTGTGCAATTCTAACTCTGTGATTTCTGTTCTGGACCAATTCACATCTCCTCAGCTTAATGTTTCTCATATTCATGTGGTCTGTTGACCCACTTTTGAGCCAGTCTTCTGGAAATATGTGCTTTAGTTACGAATATGCATTAGATTTTGGGTATTATATCAACGAAGGCTCTCTTTTTCTTAGTCTCAGATTAGGTGGTGTTTTTTGTGTCATTGTTGTGGTTTGGTGGTTTTTTTTTTTTTTTTTGTCTTTAAATCCTTGGAAGAAAGTACTTCCCTGGCAAATAACTTCCATTGTTTTATTGTTTTAGACACTGTGAAATGTGATGTGGCATATATGAGGAACTTAGGACTATTGTCTGTTTGTTTGGGTTTTTTCATGTGTTACAGTGTTGAAATTAATACTGGTCCTTTGTACAAGATGTATGTTCCCTAAAACATAACCTTTTAAGGAAACTTCTGCTCACAACACATGTATTTGGAAAAAATAAGTGGTGAACTCCAAATACAAATTGCTACTGTGGATCCCCATGAAAACAGCTTAATCTGCTCTCCCTGAAGTCTGATGTCTTTGATGCAATCTGAAGTGGGCCTTAGGTGAAGGAAATGTCTCAAAAATAGTATCTCTGAAGGGCCATCCTGCCATTTATAGTCTGTTAAGAAAGGAAGCCTCTAACACTCACACACACACGTTGCTTGCTACAAAACTAAGGTTCAGTTAAAGAAATGGGACACTTTAGATTTTAGAATAGCCAAGATGGATGAAATCTGAAGAGTTAATTGCTGCTGTTGGGTACTTACATTATTACCCAGGCAGAGAGACAGAGTTTAATTTAGATTTGTATGACTTGTCATTACCAGTGTTTTCCCAAAAAATGAGCATGGCTTTAGTATGTTTAAAATGTGACCTTGCTTTAGCATGATTGCACAAAAATAACAAAAAACCTTGTCATGATAAAGGCATTGGATTTAATGATTAAACTTTAAATGTGAAATTGGAAACACAGCTTGTAACTTAAAATGTTTTCTAGGTGGAAACACCTGGGTTTATCTGAGGACAGATTGACCACAAGATTACTGAATGCCAATGGCAATTACAGCCTTATTGGATAATGCACCGGGCAGATCCTTAGCCTCTCTAAACTGTCCTAGCTCCAAGAAGTTCAGAAGAGACAAATTTATAGATCTGACCCACATTTTCCTATAGTGAATATATATGCATTTTTTAACTTTCCTTAACCATCAGCTAGCTTTCTATATTTATCTAGTCATACATCAACCCTGATGTTTCTGTCTGTCTGTGGAGAACTGCGTGAGTTTGGACACTAATTTAGACTGAACCTTGGTCAAAAATGAAGCCTTTTAATTTTTAACTTCCTTGCTTAGCAGATATCTTTAATAAGTAATCAGTGTCATTGTTAGTTCTAAATTACGCCTTTAACTGCTTTTCTGAGTGCCTGCTTACACTAAAAACCAGGCAAGCAAAGACATCCCAAACTGTATTTTGAATCAAAAGTAGAGTTCAATGAACAACAGCATTGCCTATGTTTTCTCCCTCTAACCTAGCAGATGCAGTCTGCATCTTCTTAAACATGCATAATCAACTAAAAATCCCTAGGTCTAGTTCAGTAAGAAATCATGAGCTGCTAACAGGAACAGTCAACAGAAAGATGAGAGAAAGAGATGTGTTGCACCTACATGGGCAATATCTTGGGTGTAGTTATGGGAAAGCTTTGAGGAGTTTTTATTCTGATCTTTATGTCTCTAGTCTGGAAGAAGTCCCATTTAATGGTGTCCAGCAGGACAGGGTCCCTTTAGTTGGATGATGAGGTGCCATGGTAAAGTGAGAGGAGAAAATTTTAGATGAAGTAAGTAGAGGATAGCATTGTCCTGTGCTGGCCCCTTTGTTATAATTATTCAGCAGTAACATATCTGGGCTTATCAGTTTATATGCCTCTAAATGAAAATTCTGTCTTGTGATTGCAAAGAATAACGGCTGGGAAGGGCATGACCCTCCATCTCAGCTCACTGTCAACAGCATTGCCACCATTCCTGTTGAAGACTCCTTCTAGCTTCTCACCAATGGGAAATGCAGGTGCGTAGAAAGGGTGATGGTGAATGGGGCAGGAGCACATCTTCTGGCTGCCAGCTGTGAGGGAGTGAAACAGGTAGGTGCCTCCCAAAGCTTGCATCCAGGTCACTTCAAGCATACAGTGACAGAACACTACACATAGTTCCCAGCCTGGGGGTGCAGCTCCCAAGCACTGTTTGCCCTCTCTGTATGTTGCTGGGGTGTGAACTGCTTTAAACAATTCCTCTTCTAATTAAGTACGGTCAGTCTGTGTTGGCTTTGCAGGCACCCATCTGTAAAGAGCAGATCTGCTTGCTCCCCTCTGAGGATCCCTTCGTTCCCTCCCCATCGGCCTTGTTGGGAGATTAAAGCAGCAGCAGCCCTATACACAAACGCAGCTGGTTCCGTTTGGTCAGCCCGAGCCTTGCTGTGAAACCACGACAAGAATTCCAGTAAGTTGGCAACACTGAAACACAAAGAAAACAACAATAGGAAAAGACCTTCCGTGCAGAAAGGAATGTTTCAGGCACTATTCCCCTACAGTGAAAGGAGAGAGGGTGGGAGGGAGGAGGGAGATTTGAAGAGGGCATGTCTCCCCCTCCCCCGGCAGCTCTGGATCTTGTGATGGAGAGATCTTATCCTCTCTTTGTGATTCAGAGGTGCCAGGAAGCTAATTGAATATTCTGATCTGCCCCCAGTGTTTCTTGTGGCTTGACCCCGGTGCTGTGTCGTACCACTACACCAAACAGCCCTGAACCTGCATAAATCACAACCTTGCAAAAGCCTATGCTCCACATCTTCTCTCCCCACCCCCCCCTCTTTACTATCTTGATAGATAGAAAGCCTTTACGGAAAGGTTTAGAGGGATTAGCGTCCTACAGGACCTGGAGAGAAATCACAGTCTGCTAATAAGCAGCAACATGGTCCCGTGCAACTTCTGCAGGAACAATACAGGCACCTCTCCTCCTTTATTGAACTTGCAATCCATGGCAAAAAGAAGAAGAGTTAAGGTTTGAGATATTGCCTAAGTTCTTTTGCAGCATCAGCAAACAGCCATTGCAGTATAATGAGCATGGCATGATGCTAATGCAAAAGATATGTGGTATTTATAAAGGTGGTGTCATTAAAATTCATCTGCCAGAGTCTCTTGGAAGACAAATAGACCTATCTTTCTCCCATGGTATGTATGCACAGTAGTCACTGTTGACATGCATGTGTATGTGTGAAAGTACAGCTTGGCATGACTAAATTTCCTACATCAAAGACTATTTTTGACTAATATAAAAAAATAATTTAACTTCACACATTTTATATGTTATGCTTCTGATCCTGCAAGCAAAGCCTCCAAAATGTTTGTCCTTTTTACCAAGGCTGCATTCCAGCCTGAAGTTAGTCTTTATCTTTTCCCTGTGATCCTACATACTGCTCTTCCCCTGTTAGGGGGTATATGGTTCCTGAAATGGCAGCAGTAAAACACAAGGAGATATTTCTTTGTGCATTGCACACACTGTTGGAGAGTTAGAACTAAAGGAGCATGTCTCCAGCTGATATCTTGAGAATTCACAGCCAAAGCACTTTACCAAACTGATTTTATCTGCTTAGAAGGTGCAAAAATATGTTTCATCCCTATAGTTTTCCTTTCATAGTATTTGTGTGAGGACTACTAAGTTCTGAGCTTTACCTCTGCATTGGTGAGTAGATGCTGGATTTTTTTCAGGGTTATCAAAAATACTTTTTCTTATTTGGAGCATGCCTTTGGGACACTAAAACCTGTGACATACTTCACTTGCCACCTGCAATTCCCAGAACTACTCAAAACAAATGAGCACATTAAATGCAGCAGCAATGGACTCTGATACGAAGTCAGCAAAGTGCAGGGTCGTGGAAGCATCTTGGCTATCCTGCAAAGTGTGGAAGGAGGGGCAGAGGCAGCCTGTGGCTGCAGGGCCTGGAGCAGTGCCTGATTCCCTCATGCTGGTTCCGGGGCCGCCGGGTATAAAGAGCTTTATGCAATGTCTGGAGGGTGGGAGTTTATAGAAAACGCGATGTCTCAACAGGCGAACACGCCTTTCTTCTGCAACTAGCAGGATAAGAAAAAGACACCAGGCTCCTTGTGCTGCTGCTGTGCAGATCAGCACCCCGGAGTCCAGGAGCCAGCTTCTCAGGAAGCTGGAGCATCCCAGCCCAGATGGGACCTCACCATCGGATGGATGGAAGAGCAGCAACTGCTTGCAAACTGCTCATATTATTCACTGCATGCATGATGCAGGGCAGTTGCCAAGGTAAGCGCTATGCTCCAGCCTCTCTGGAAATGGGAATTGCACCGCCAGGAGCATATCCCTACTCCGGGGTCTCTTCTAAGAAAAAGACCAGAGTGCCTGAGAGTAGAGGGTTAACGGGCACTGATTCAAGGAGTTCTTTCTAATAGCTAGGGGAGACAGCTGGCTCTTTCTAGGAGTCATTTGATGGAGTCGGTTTCTGTTGTGGAAAAGTAAGTAGTAGCGCCTTAAAAGCACTACGAACACTGCTGATTCTGTAGCTTCACTTCATCTTGGTTTTAACTTATCCTAGGATACTTCCTTTGATTGTTTCTGGTTAGTACGAACTTTTTTTTTTTTCCCTAGTTGTGTAAGGCAGTAACACACAAATGTGGCTAAATTTTGAGGGACATGTCAGACTTTGCAACTCCACGGTCTAAACTCATGGTTTTACAGAAATGCAAGAAGGCAGGTTTTTCTGTGAGTCCTGGTTACTGGCTGTGAATAAGGTCAAAAAAGAAGAAAAAATCACCCCAGACTTTTTGCATTTTTTCCTTGCGATCTTTGTGCCTTTCTTGCTGCTGAAATACGGGTCATTTTGCAGAGCAGAGTTCACCTGCATTCCAAGAGCTGGTTTGGTGACCATAAAATTGTCCCTAGAGTTGTTTTTGGTGAGCAGTGCACAGGCTGCAGCACTTGCACATAGACAGGTTGGGCCGGGGGTAGGGGGTTGTGCGTGGACATGCTTGCGTACGTGTGGTATATGCAGTCATTTACAGAAGGCTATAAGAAAGAAACAGATGCTTAGTCTGGAGCACAATAAGCTCCCCTCAGTCGGTCTCAGACGCAGATTTGAAGTTGAGAGAGGGAGAACTTTTTCTCTGGGCTTTACTGTTGCTAGGCGACATCGAGGAGCATGTGACTGGCAGAGCAGGCTGAGTGCCGCTCCTCCGGTACTAATCTGGCTGCTAGGGATGGAGTAGCCGTGTGCCCAAGTCCTCCCTCCGGCTGTGACTGCAGCCGATCTTCCTGCCTTCCCCTTCTTCGCGCTGTTTAATTGCCTTGCATTGAAAATCAAGCCTGTCTTGTTGGAGCAAGAGTGGCTAAAGTGCATTTCCTCCGCCCTGTGCATTGACCTGCAGTCCTGCTGCTTCTGTGGGTGTCTGTGTATTACGTGTGGGTTCAAATTGTTAATCTGCTTTCTTTGCTCAACTCTTAGTTTAAGCTCCTTAGACAGAATCAACTAAGTAATTATACAGCAACTGCTGCTAGCAGCTCCCACTTATGAACAGGGAAATAAGAGCTAGCTAATGTGCTGGAGACCTGCAAAAACTCCAGCCAAGGAGGTCACACTGGGCAAAATTAATCCTATGCACTATTATTTTACATTGGAAGGAATGGAACCTGCAGTACAGATCAAAAATTTGGGTTTTTGTTCTACAGCTGCTTCTGATTGTCCAGAATGTACCTGATAAAAGACATGACAGAACGAGAGAGGCTTTGAACTAGTATCCATAGGTAGTAGAAGTACAGAAATTTTTTTACTTTTATGGCGTTCCTCCCCCTCTTTCTCCCATTCTCCCCTCCCCCCTGCCTCCACAGTAGAATAACTGTGGAAAACAAATAGTATAATTTTAGTAATGGCTGACTGATAGTAGCAAAATACCTGGATAGCAATTTTGTCTGCACTGTGATTATGATAGTGAAATATTTGGAAACCTTAAGTTGCAGTTCCTTGAATGTTGAGATCATGTCAGACTCTTATTTCCAAAAGAAAATTTGGAGAACCATGAAAGCAATCCCAAGCCTTGGAAGGAAAATGGTGAAAATCTGTTATCTCGCCTACTCAGTATTTCCAAAGGCACTTCACTGATGTTTTTTGAGATATTGGTTGGCAATATCTGAGTGTTCCCAATATAAGATGGATGTTTCTAGAAGAATTTAACCTAAGGACTTGCTCAAGTGACAGTACTCTTCCTCGATTTACCTAATTCTGGTTTTACTGAGAGTGAACATAGTGCTTATAAACAGAATAAAAATGCTGTGTTTTGTAATTGCCAGCAGTACAGGGCCTGTTTCTCCAACCTTTACTCTATAGGTCTTATTGTCTGTGGGGTAATTGTTGTCAGAAAAAAGTGTAACTGGAATCTAAAAAGTAGTTAAGTGAAGGTAGTGTCAAGCAGGAGCATCATGGGATTATTGCTCGTGTTTGTTTTGAGAAATAGCAAAGTGCTTCCCACTCAGCTATAAACTAGAGATAGTGGATGGATGTTAGTGCACCAAATTTGATTTGTATCCTGCACCTCTGCAATGATAAATGATCAGCTTCATACATCCCAGGCAAATATGACTAAAATTTGTTACCATTATGAAGTCTCTATTAGGCTGAGAATGGAGGCTATTCTAAGAATGAATGCATATGGTATGATAAGATATATCAGAAATCACAATGAAGATTTGCATGAAGTGTGGCAGGCTATTAAGAAATAGGTATGGTAAGACCAAGTAGAGAAGAGGTACAGGAGTTCTTTCTGGAAGTCATGGAGAAACATATTTTCCATAAGGCATTGTACTAGTTCAATCTCCAAAGTAATAATTCAGTGTTTTTTAGACATTGTCTTCACTCAAAACTATTTCATTTGTCTGTAGGATGATGTACAGTGACATTGCAACGGGTGACAGGTCAGAGTCACTGTACTTCCTTGTACAGCACTGCACGCTTTGAAATGACAGAAGCCTGTCTGTAAGATTCCACCTCTGCCAAGACCTAGAGTTTGGAGACTTGAGTGACTGGGGCCTGAGGATTTGGAAGTAATGGGAAGGGAAAAAGGATGGCAAGAAATATGAATATACTTGTGCAATCCTGACGAACAATTTACTGGTTTTTGTACATTTCAGTGGTCATAATCCTGTGCTAGGACAATTTTCTTGGTTCGTCTTGGAGATGTACTCACACAAAATGAAGAGCACAAATTGCAGTGCCTGTCCATCTGCCCGGCTTCTAAACTGGTTTACTTTGTGAGGCCTGACAATTTGCAAGTTTCTGTCAGTGAAACATGTTACATAGTCTTCTCACATTTTAATGAGCTTTTCTGTGCACTAACAGGGGTTTTGGGGCTTTTTTTTTTCCTTTTTAATGAATAGCTCACTTCTAGTACATCTCTTGAATTTTCTTAATAATTCACTCTTTTTCTGTATTCTGTTCAGTAAAGCATATCAGATATTTGCAAAGTAATCAGCTAAAGCAAAGAATGGGTCAAATCCCAGAATTTTAGTTAAATATTGAAAGCAGTAATTGGATGACACCTGGTTAGATATAAGTTCTATGCCAAATGCTAGAATTACAGTAAATAATTAAGCTACAGGAGTGAGGACAAACAGAGACAGAGAATCCAAGGAGATTTCAAGTAAGATAAATGTGTGATGTGTGTGATGCTTCTATTTCTCTGTAAGACAAACCAAAACCTTCTTTCATAAATTGAGCTGATTGGAAATTTGAGCAATGAAATCCTACTTTAATCCAGATTTACTTGCCATGTGTTTTGCAGGAAATAGCAAAGATTCATTTGGGGTAAAGGTAGACTGCAATTTCATTACAGCCTTTTAATTCTTTTCCTTTTGGGCTTCCCGGGTTGACATGAAATCACTTGTACTGTTTGGAGCCTTTCCCCTCCATGCACCTTCTTGCACTCTTAATTTCTCATACTTTAACACTGAACCTGGAGGCGCTTCTAAATCTGAAAACTTCTTTTTAGTTGAGCAGTAAGCAGGCACATTGTAGATGTAGTTTATTTCATCTGTGTTATTGGATCCATTCAGTCTTCTGCAGTAGTTATTTTTAGATCTGAGTGGTCATGATAACTTTTCAGATAGACCAATATGTAACTTGAATGACACTGTACTATCATTTTTTAAGCAGGAGTTGTATCTTCTCCTCCAGAACTCTACTTAAAGCACGCTGGCACTATATAGTACTTTGGATGTTTCAAAGGAACTTACACTTTCTAGAAGCTGTCGTTGTTGAAAAACAATAAAGGTCCCTTCTACTTAAGGATCTACAGGTTGACTTCTATTTAAAGAGAAGTGGATGTTTTTATTCCACTTTGATTAATTAGTGATGATAATCATAATTTGTCAGTTTCTTTTTAATAGCTTACACTGAATGTGGCAGATAGGAGCTGTTTTTAAGATTCTTTAAAACTAAAGTGCTTCTTTATATAATTTGATAATAATACTCTGTTATTAGAAATATCTTGAGCTGTTCTAGATGAAAGAATAACAAGGTTTCTTCTGAGTCAACCCAGTACAATTCCTTTAATTTCAAAGAAATTACTGAGTTGTACTGATCTAAGACAGAAAATAGGATTCAGTGAGGAGTAAACATCTCTTTAAATAGCTCTTCATTGTTTGAGATCCATTTTGAAGTCCATTTTGTTATGATAATGTTAATTCTTTTTAACAATTTTTTTCTCCCTTGACTCAGTACACTTACAGAACAGTTGGAAAGAAATAAGTTTAATGAGTAAGTGTAGAACTGTTAAATCAAGTGGATAGCCTTTAGTGTATTCCCTAAGCTTTGACTGTTGGTTTCAGGGGTTTTAGTGTTTTCTTTGTTTTGCAATGCTGAAAGTGGATTAGAGATCAAAGGAGCGCTGTTAGAAGTTTTGTTTTGGATTAATTAAACAACATATAAAAGTTGACTGAAATGGTTCTGTTTCTATGACCTGTTCTATTTTATAGTTTTAACATTAATAAGTTGCCTTTGTTTTACAATCAAGAAGCCAGATCTTCAGCAAAAGGGAACTGTTTACAGCAGCAGTGTGTCAGCCCAATTATTTTCCTGCACAGCCAGGTCATGATACTACACCCTGCTGAGTCAAGTCAGAGAATGGGGAATTGGGACTCCCTTTAGTGAGGATTGCTGGGTCATGCTTTTGTGGATGAAGAAGGCTGGGAGTTTAGTTGTGTTCTGTGGCATCTCTTAAAAAAAAAAAGAAAAGAAAAGAAGGCATAGTCTACAAGATATCCCAGGAACTGGTACATTCACCGATGTATTTAGAATCTAGGTAATGGTTTTTATCTTCAGAAACCATGGTGCACATTATCAACTCAAATAAATATACCATAGAAAGTTCAGTTTACTTTGAGGAAGTATAAGGCCTGCAGAACTGGAATACAGACATATATGTCCCAGATTTGTCCCAAAGAAGGAAATCTACTATGTCAAGTTCATATCATTCAATACCCATTTTGATTTGATCAAGCCCTTGTCATACCTTGTCATCTAAGGGTACAGCTTAATGAGAAGTGATGACCAGTGGCAGTTGGTTCACTGCTCCTTGGGAGCAGGATGCCCCCACTCATTTTCCTTCTCTTCTCCAACATCCCATGCTCGTGTTGCTGGCAACCTTGAGTTTTTTCCTTTGTGCCACTGCTGATTGGACATTTTCTGAACTGCTTTCCCTTAGAAACCTGTGGGAAAAATTAAGCCCAACCTATGGGATTATGGCTTAGAGATTTTGAGCAGCATGCAGAAAGAAAGGCCTGGTAGTTCCTGGAGTTTAGAAAAGAAAGGGAAACTTGGCATCATGTACAAAGGGAGGTGTGGGAAAGGGGGTGAGAAAGAGACACTCCATTTTCCTATGGCAAGTCAGGCTGGCCGTGCAACCGCTGTCTAATGCTGCTGCTAAAAACCTTACCATGCTGGGAACAAGAGTAGTCCTATCAGGGCTAGAATGAATATGTGTTAGTGCTGCTGGAAACCCTTTTGTAAAGTTGCCTTGAGTAAACAGATGGCTTGACTTTAATGGGGCTGCTCACACGTTCACTTTTGAGCAGGGTTGTAGGGCTGTTCTCAACCTCCAATGTGAGAAGTGAATTGGATAATAACCAAGCACGTGGAGTGTTGGCTGCAGTTCTTGTTGGCCTTCTAGCTGTGTTAATAAAAAATACTTTTACTACTGCAAGGTCTAATACTTTTTAAAACCTTTTCATGTGAAACAAACTCCAGTTTGTCTGAAATGAGTGACAAAGTCTGTGGTGTATTCCATAAGAATATTTGAGCTGGGTTTGCTAGCTCTGCAGTGAATTCATTTTCTGTGTGAAGTCAGCCACACAGAAAACAGTATAAAGCTTCACTGAAAACAGGTGCAAAACTTTTTAATTCTTGGCTATGGAACTTTTTCTAATAGGAGTTAAGAATTCTCAGAGACTTAAATCCTGTAAGACAGTAGAGGAAGGGAGAGCCCCAAATTATCACTCTGTTAAAGGAAAAATCTTGTCTTTAAACAGGCTGTGTGGAGATACTGACTCTCTGGACAGCAATATAACAGGCATGGTTGCAACCTTCTCCTAGCAGATATTGTGAAAGACAAAATATTGCTATGAGGCGGGGATTCCAAGTTAAAGGTTGCAGACCTGTAGGCAAGTGTCTGCAGTCCTCTGAACTGTGTGATTTGTATGTTGTGTGTTACCATTGAGATACCTGGGAGATGGTGTATGCCTTTCCTGTAGTTTTTTGTGCTTGCTTCTGGATGTAAGGACATAGGGCGCAGTACGTGTATGCTTCTGTGTTTCCATGCATGTTGCAAGTGTAGGGCTTATGCAGCTGTACCAGCTAGAGAAGTTGTTCCCTACTATTAACCTCTGTGTCTGGAATACTGCTTAGAGTAGTTAGCTTATGTAATTTAAACAATTCCTTAAAATATTAATTTATTAATTATTATGTCTTAATAATAATTTATGAATTATTTTAAATAAGAATTATTAATGTAGTGGCACAGCAGCCACTAATGAAGGGAAGTCACAGCAGAATCAAGCATCCTTAAAAAGTCACAATGGGTGAGTAAATCTGAGAGTTTCAGATTTTGGATGCTTAGGGAAGTTATAGGTAAAATACTTCCATTAGGATTGACAGGAAGAGTAATGTTTCAGGAGAAAATGATATTTCTCTTCTTCTGGTATGGTAGAAGATGGTATTTATCTTCTTCTGATGAATTCTAGGACTGTCTTTTTAATGTGGCATACTCATTAATATTACTGTTTGTGCAAAAGGATTTCTTGAAAAACTAGAAAGGAAATATGCTACACTTAGAAACGAAACAGCCAAAGGATTATTTAGTTCTTATTGTTCATTTTCAGGTTCTTTAAGATAAAACTAAATTTTGTGTGAGCACATCAGTCAACATTGCTGTTTCAGTTCAGGTGATCCTGGCAGGAGGTGTGGAATTAGATAATCTTTAAGGTCCCTTCGAGCCCAAGCCCCTCTTATGAATCTAAGATCTGTTGTTTACTCAGGCCTGTCTTGCCATATGGAATTTCCTTTTTGGGAAGCTTGGTACGGAGTGACCAGCCATTAGGTGCTAACTGAAACTGAGTCACTACTGAATAAGGGAGAAATGTGATGTGTCAGTGTACCCAGAGGAATAGATGTAGTTCCCAATGTCATGGGCAGTAGTAAGCAGCATTAGAATGTCTGTGTAGGCACACTAGATGCTTGTAGCATGTGGTCGATCTATTCTATACTGACATGTCAGTTCTGCTCTTCTGACAACGATCCCACATGTTTAGTTTGCAATGAGTAACTGCTGCAATTTTTGAAATTTGTGCAAAATGACTAGTGCCCTGTGAAGCTTTGGGACAGTTTAAATTGTCTTTTTTTCTAGAGTCCTACTGGTATCATGCTAAAGAATTTTCTTGAGATTAGGGGTTCTGTGATGGGAAGACAGAAACAGCTTTCATTTTATGTGCTTACCGTCTTTATTATCTGTAATAGAAAGTGGTTTATTTTTTGCATGGCAGGTTTCATTTTTCATTTAATAGCTTGTAATATAAAATTATAGTAAGGTTTATAATTTGACAAAATGTTATATGTTGCATAGCCATTTTCATTCTAGCAATGATACAGAAAAGAAATACAAAAATGAAACAATTTTAACTGTCATGAGCTGTGCAGGAAGGCTCTTACTGAGGCCAGTTTTTAGTGCTGCAATGACTCATCAGCTTTCAGGAGAGCATGACAGAATTGAATGCAGGTCATCATCTCAGCATGCAGTCTAATTGTGAGAAAAAACAGCACACGGGTTGGTAAATTTATTTAAAAAATTGTACAGGATTTCAAAATGCTAAAAGCTTCCTGAGAGGGTTTTATCATCTGCTACTGCATCTGACTTTCTCAGTGATATATACTGTACATGTTTTCTCTAAGTTAAGCACTTTCCCCCCCCCCCCCAACTTTCCCCACACTGTGTAGTTGTAAATACGTCCTAGTCTTGAAGATTTTCCTCTTTTGATCATATTCCCCCCCACCTTCTGTTACCCAATTGTTATTCTGCAGCAGCCTTGGGGCCATTAGCAAGGTTCATTCTTATGAAAATGCTTGGGATGCTTCCTTCTGTGAGTAACTGAGGCTGTCTTTATTTCTGCGTGTTTGCATGTTCTTCTTCCTCTTTATGTCAAATGGTCAATCAGAACAGATTTTTGCATACTGAATGTGCCATTCATGAAAAAGAAGCTACTAAGATTTAGGAGAGCTGGGATGTCTATACGTCCCTAGAGATCCACAGTTCTTGTTTCACTTCCCCAACTAACGCAGTCACAACTGATTTATGTGGATTAAGACACCTACTGTCAAGACAACTGGGTGGGGTTATCCAGTTGAAGGCAGAACACGTTCTTCACATGTAACATCTGATAGACATTTTTATATTGAGAAGGCTAATCTGTCAGCAGCACTGCAAGTGCTGGTTCTCTTGAATTTGGCCATAGAAATAATAATTTTACTAAAATCTCTAAGGAATACAAATAGTTTTTGTTAGTGTCCTCTTGGAAAGTACTTTATATGCAGTTTAGATTAAAGAAGGTGTCCAAGAAAAAAATTAATGGCTTACCCTCAGTTATCACCGAAGTACAAGAAATTTGTCAGTGACTTAAATGAAAGAAGGAACCTGGTCTGTTCAACATAAAGAATATTTACTTTATCAGTAGAAAGGAGTATCACCTCCTGTCTATGAGAATTAGTCCTTGCTTAAAGGATTATTTGTTTTTCTTGTCTTGTTATAGGAATAAAAAGATAGTAAAAGTTTATTTGTTGCTTTAAAAAAGTAAGTTGAAACAAGATTATAAAGTAACCTAATTTTTGTTATTTTGTTTGTAGTACTGTATGATAGAAAAGATACAAATTATGGATATGTACTTTTTGTGAGCATGTATGATAAATAAACTGTCATGGATTTAAATTTATAAGGTTGGGTATTTCACATTTACGATCAATGTGAACAACTTTGGAAGACTGAATATCTTAATTTTTTATTTTTTTATTTTCCCAGATAATTGATTTGAAAGTAGTAATGTAGAAACCATTGTTGTTCTGTTCTGAATACCAGAGTCTTAAGAAAAAAAAATTTAAAACTGATTTTTTTTTCCCCTAGGGGGTCCATATGTGGTATATTAAAAAAAAGAGTTTGTTCTCTTTATTGGTTCAGGCTTAAAAATGAAAAAAGATAAAATTGAATAGATTTGTTAAGAACAAATCAATAAACCATTTCCATTTTGATCAGGCTGTTTGCATTTGCTGCTTTTTCAGTTAATAGAACTGAAGTAAGGTAGAGGAGATGAGGATTATGAATATCTTTAATGTTGCTAGGAAGCATTTACAGTGTCATTCACTTGAACTTGTTGTCTGCAGGAGACCTAAACCCTTTTTTCTTTGCAGGAAAGCTTTCCTGCTTAGTTTCAGTAGATTAAAATCCTGAATTTCTTTAATTCTTGGATTTATGTTGAGGCATTAGCAGAAATTAATCTATAGCCCTTTTATAACTGTATTAACTGAAAACAAATAGTTTAACATTGAATACAATGATTTTAAGTCTTTTTATCAAAGATTTTGCATGTGAGCATTATTAAAATGATATTTGATGCTTTAGTTGTAACAATTGCTTTAGTTGACAAATATCTGTACGTGCAAGAACATGCAGACACAAAGCACAGGATATAATGTAGATTTTGCTGGGCTTTTTTGCTGCTTGGCAAGTAAAGGCAAATGATAAAAAAATACTGATGCTGCAGGGAAACATGGCATTTCTAAGTCCATAATGAAAGACAATATTTTCACTTTTGGTCTTGAATTTTGAATTGCTTTTTTAAAAAAAAAAATCAGTAGGTCAAAATTTCAAATGTAGGTATTGGTTCTTACCTGGCAGAGTAGAACTTGTTTGTTATAGTTTCTGATACCTGTCATTGTGCTGAACCCAAAAAGTGGTTAACTCAAAAATAAGTCCAGCCAGTACTAGTGAAGAGTCAGATCTTTTGCTTCAAGTTCAGTCCTTTATCATTTCCACCACTGCCCTCCGCCTCCCACCACCAAACAATCTGACATGTGTCTTGTTTCTTTTACTGTCTAATAAACATACTAGCAAAACACAGTGTGCCTCTTGTGTATTGTGACTTTTTTTGAGTGCTGACAGATTAAAAATAAAAAATGATTCTGTGTTGGTGAAAGAAAGAACAGGCCCATTTGGCTTCTTGACATCGGCGCACCCCCGGGAATTCAAGGGCCTCCTGTCTGTGTGCAGACTATCCAGGGCATGGCCCTTGACTGCACAGTGCAAGGTACAAGGAGTTCTTGATCAGCTGCTGTGTCTGTAGATGCTATTCTACTTATATATATATATATATACACACAAATATATATATATACACAATACTATATATATACACACACTAATATATATACTAATAATAATCGTTATATGTAATTGGATGATAATTCAGTAAAAGAAATCCTACACTTCCCTTTAACAATGCATTGCTGTTTATCTGACACTTCAGCTTTTCTGCCTCAGATTGTCCCTTGACTAGTCCTCTGTCTGCCTGTCAATCTGTCTATAAATATCTTGCAGCCATGTGAAGTGGGTGCAGATGCACATTTGTACTGTCTTTTTGTTGATATTGTCAGTAAAGTTACTTCTTTAATCTAATTTAGAGATATGCAGGTACAAAATATGTTTTGTGTTGCAAGGGCTTGAAAACTGCAGGTAAACCTTTTACTGCTTTGTGTAATACCTAAAGATGTTTGTGTGGTCTGTGGGTTTTTTAAAAATATGAATATTTTGTATTAAATGTAATGAAACTTAAAGAGTGTAGAAAGACTGAATGTTAAATGTCATGTTGAGATATATGAAAGTTAGCATAATTTCATCAGACTCTATTTTTCTTATCTGTTAATAATATTTGTTCACTCTCTGATTATAATTGCTAGCAGAATACTGCTTTTTCGTATCATAGGGCGTTATTTGAAAATAAGCTATGGTTTTTCCTAAACTTTGAATTTTGCTTCTTTCTACATTAGTGGGGTGGAACAGAGATGGAATTTCCACAGTTTCAGCCTTCCCTCCTTGAGCATTCCAAAACCTCAGGCTGTTTGACAAGTAATTAAGCTAGGCAAAAATCTTAACATCAAAGTGTATGGAAGGTGATTCTTCAGGATTCTTTTACCTGCAAGGCCCCTAGAGTGGGCTGCTCTGTTTGGGGGCCAAATGGGAAAGAGGGTACTCTTTTTTGGAAGCCAGAAAGGGAGAAAAAAAGAGCTTGTCACTTATTTTTCTATTTGTAAATTTTGTGTGGAAGAGGTTTGTAATGCACAGTCTGTTTGCATTTACTTGTTGAAAATCTGAAGATGTATTACGAGTGTTAAGTGCTCAGTTGAAAAAATATTGCCTGGAAGAACATTACTCTTTTAGATGCAAATAAATCTGTTGAGAGTGTTGATTCCTGAAGTGTGAAGTAATTGCAGCAGTGTAAGTTTGATTTCTGAGTGGACAGTTTGAGAGTGGTACAATCTACCCTGGGCTTAATACATTCCTCATTACTTTAAATTCTTCATTCAGACCTAACTCCTAAAGAAGTGTTAGCAGTTCTCAAAGGCATTGTGAGCACAAGGAAGGAAGAACAAATGAGGGTTTTGGCCTATTCTGTGTAGTCAGAATGGACAATCATGGCTCTTAATGTGTGGATGACAAAAGTAATTCAGAAGATGTGTAGTCAGAGTTAAAAGTGTGAGGGACTTCAAGGTTTAATGGGCAGGTAGAAAATATATGAAAATAATACAAAAGACGAGAACTGTTTGGGGAGGTACTTTAAGGAGTCAAAAGTAACACAGAGGTGAAGAGTAAGGCTGTTTTGGTTCTGTTATAAGCCAAACATAGCATTCTGGTTTGAATACAAGAGGATTGAATTTTAGGTTTAATTCTGAAAGGAAATGTTTCTACATGAAGTGAAGCCCAGTGGAGGCAGGAGGGTGTAGTGGACTGCCTTCCTGTTGAAGACTGTGGCCCTATGGGTTAAATCATTGCACTGTGAAAGGTGTGATGCTATTAACCTCTCTCTCTCTTCTGCTGGAATTCCCTGTGACTTAATGTGACATTGAGTAACATTCATCAGTGGTGTGAATGTTGAGTACCATCCCCTAGTGGCAGTGGGGTTTTTCTTTGGCAGTGGTTTACCGTGGGGTACTTCATTCATATGCAGGCAACAATTGTTGCAGAAAAATAAGGTGAATAGTGGTAGAAGATGCACTTATTTTTAATAAATTAAAAGTGTTTAGTTAGTAATTAGCTCAATCTTTCATCTGATAAAATCACTAATATGTTGTTGTGTTCCAGTGGAAAATCACTACCTGACAAAACCTTTCTGCCAGTAGCTTTCCCAGAGCTAGTAACATTAGCCTTCTTGTTTTATCTGAGCAACTTCTGATTCTGAAACATCCACTGGGAGTCTCTTACAAGAGAATCCCAGACACAGAGAACAATATAAATTCCAGTGACCAATTTAGGATGAAGACCAAAGATAGTAAGTATAACAAGATGTTTAGAAACAGTACTTTGGTCTACATTTTTCCAGTAATGCTTCTGATCTTTGCTTTGCAATTTCAGTATTAGACTGGTTTATATTAAAGCCAATATAATATATTTGTTATTTCTTTGGTGTTTTCCTTAATATTGAGCAGTTGAAACCAATTTTTCCTTTCAAAATTATTTTTGTTAATGCCAGGAGTTTCTTCTTTATGTATATAGGTTCTGATATGATTCCTAAGATCTGCCAGGCATTTTTTAGCCCATATTATAGTAGTGCTTTAATCACAGTCAGAAGACTGAAACTGAATTATAGTAATAGTAGAGCAACACCAAAAATTCTGTAATTTCTGGAACTTGAACTTTCAAAAATCACCCAAATTCTGTTCTATTAGCAAATTTTAAACATGAAAATGAAAACTGATTACTTTATTGCTTATTTTTAAACTCAGTGGTTATTTCCTTCCTATCAGCGTTTGTCAGAGTAAATCTGAATTTCTATGGAAATTAGTTCATTAGTATAATTTTTTTGTAATATCTGACTGATTAATGAGCTGCCTTACCATTTAAAAAAACCACAAAAACTTATTGAAAGGAAAACCCTCCATAAAACTACGGATTACTAATTCTTCAGTGACTTGAAGCTTCAAATAATACCAATAAACAAGTGAATACCCCTTTTTTTCTAACAGTCCCTGCTCTTGCTGAAACCCAGGTGCTGCAGGCTCACATTGCATAGAATATACCAAATCTGGTTATTACTGACATGGTTCTTTTTCTTTCATTCTGGTTCTTTCTCCTGGGTATTTGTAGCAACTTTGTAATCATGTATTTTTCCCCTAATTACTTTCTCCGTTATCAAAGTTAGAATTGTTTTTGCTCACAGATGAAACACAAGCTTTTTAGAACCTCTGTGAGAAGTGCTCTCATTACTGCACATCACTTCTACTTTTTTCATATTACTGATTTTCAAAGACTGTTTTTTTTAAAATGAATTTACATAATTATCTACTAGGTAATTCTCTTTGTTCTAAAGATAACATAAAACAATGATAATTGAAGTGTCTTTCATAACATTTGTAGGTGTTTCAGAGCTCTTTGCCTTCAGTTATAAGTAAGCACAGCAGATAACATTGTAAAGCTTAATGCCATAATGAACTGAATTGTAACAGGTCTGCTGAAGAATTGGTGCTTACTGTGTAGAGGTGTGAGCCTCTTAAATTATAATTCTGAGAAGTATAGAGAGTAGCAGAACTGTGTGACTTGCAGGTTTTCTGTTAACATTCAGTTACCATTTCTGGTACTGTACAAAGACTGCTGTGTTTATACTGCTTTTAAAAAGGTTTATTGGTGTTATCACCTCATTTTAATCACTATAAGAGTATGTTTAACTATAAGAACTTAATACAAGATAGGCAAAATAAATTATTGTTGTACACAATGCTTAAATTTTTTTAGCTAGTTATTCTTTAGAAATAATATGCAAGTTGCTCATATTGCTTGTTTATAAGCATGTTTCATTAAAAATGCTAATCATGTGGATGCAGATTTGATTCTATATTGTAACTTCCTTTCTTAAGTCACTATGAATATTTTTTTTAATAGCTATAACATGCTAAATATACAAGAAGATTTAGTATTTTTTTTGCATAGTAATTGCAATTGATAAATGGTGGGTTATATGTTGTGTTTTTAGAGCTTTAACTGCTAATCTCATATGAAAATGTTGCTTTGTAGGGCAAAATTCAGGGAGAGGGCCTGGGATTCCAGAGTGAACTTGTACATTCCTTCAGGGCATTTTTGCAAGGGAGGTTGTTGTGTTTTAAAGGTAGTTGATAAGAGACCTGCACCACCAACCCCAGACCTGCACCACCAACCACCACCATGCATTAGTCTATAGAAGGTATTTGGGTGAACATACTCCTGTACCACTCCGTACCACCATTTATCCAAGTGAAATTTTTGACCATTTGCAGGATACATTATAAATCAGGGTGTCACTAACAGACAATCAGATTTGAACATTCCTTGCATAAAGTAGCTTGCCTATATCCCTGAGGAATACATCACTTAACTGTGTTTATGTGACAGTGTTGATATGCCTGGTTTTACGTGAAAGTTAGGTAGCGTGTTATTTATGTCATCATGAATTCACAAAATAGGCGGTTGTGCTTTATGTATACTGAGATTATCTTCTCTGGACAGATCACTCAGAAGAATTGAAAGATGTAATTTTATTATATGGTTATTAATTAATTAGGAAATGGGATTTTCTTTTTTTTTTTCAGAATTGGACTTTGCTACTACTTCAGGTTTTTTCAGTGTTCCCCTCTCTGAGGTGCTGACAACAGATTAACGTGTAACAGAGCTCTGTTGAACCTAATTATGTTGTAGCTTTTTGTTTTGAGGATCTATAAAACTGTTCACTCCCTTTTTATGAGGCTGTAGTCACAATGAAAGGCCATAAACAGTGCCTTTTCTCTTTCCTACAGACTGGAGATTTCATTAGTTGACTCTAATAAAGGCCTGATCCAGCTGCATTTACACCTGGGAATGAATGCTTCTTTATCAGGTCTTAATCCTTAGTAGATGAAGCAGGAGAGAATGGCAGCAGGATAGCTTTTGATCAGCCATAGATGTCTGAAAGCTTAATTTTTAAAAAAAATTATTTGCTATTCAAATCTTGACTCAAGACATGCTTTCCTGTACTTCAGAGGAAATATTTTAAGTGTGAGGGCATTATTAAAAAGCAAAACAAAACTGAGATCTTTCTATACTTTCAAGCAATTACCACTGAAACAAGATTTCCACATCAGCTAAAGGGATTATTATTGTATGTTTTTAAATCCTCATACCCTTGGGAGAGCACTAATGTTTAGCATGTTTAGCCCTTAGATATAATGTGGAAAATGATGCCCCACCTTTATTTAAAGTCTGTACTGCTTGGGAATTTAAAATTGATCCATTCCTGCTAAATAGGTTTCTGTAGTGTATGTAGTCTGAGACTTGTTTGGGTTTTTTTTTCCTTTTTTATAACTATTTTTGTTTTGTTTGTATAGTATACGAATGCTAAAATTATTGGCATTTTCCAGCAATTTAGTTGGAGATTTCTGCAATACTTAGAGATGGTTCTTTGCTTTTTTATTTTGTTTGTTTGTCTGGGTATATACACACTTTTAAATATTTTTGTAGTATCTTTTCTATTATTTTTCATCTTATCATTTTATCTCCATGCTGCAAGGCAGTGGATAAAGCAGAGCTCTTGATGAATGTCCCAGTGTGTTTTTCTGTGCCTGTCCTGCTAAGCTGTCGTTCGCGTGTTTTGGCGCAGGCTGCGAGCGGGGGCAGTTCCGCTGTGGCGACGGTCGCTGCATCCCTGCAGACTGGAGGTGTGACGGGGCCAGAGACTGCTCGGATGACACCGATGAAGCTGGCTGCCGTAAGTGCAACAATACAGAGCAGCTCCTTTGTAATCTCAGGAACTGGGAGATTTCTGTGTGCTCAACTGTACCTGTGGTACAAGAATGAATATTGAATTGGGAGTTGTCATGAGTTACTGCAGAATCTGTTTGAGTCATATTCCATGAGCTCATTTGGCATGGTACACAGAAAATCAAGTAGTGCTCAGCTTCTGACATGACTTTAACATTTTCTTAAAAATCTGACTGTCCAATAATGCAGTTTCATATCATGACTAATGTTCTAAGTAGCTGTAGAAATGTATTGTGTTCTGTTACTGTAGTAATCCTGAATATTGGATGTATATACAGATACTACCAGCATCACTTGTGCTCAAAATCTTTGGATTTTTCAGACCCTGGACAACTAACTGTACCTACTGTGCCCAAAGCAGAGTCATGCTTAATTGTCTAGAGTTGATTGTGCTGTGTCAGCAGCTCATGGGCAACAATTTTATTCACATGGTCTGTAATATCCATGGACAAAGATTCTCTCAAATGGAGAAAATGGATTCTCTGAACAGGAAAGTTGTGAAAATGAAGAATTGCCCTCCACAGTCTGTTTTCAGGAACTTGCTAGTATTTTGCCTTTTCAGTTCTAGTGCCACTTACAGATTAGGCCAATTTTTGCCCCTCAGCTGATTGGAAGTGAGGCTAATTTATATCTGTTCTTTTTACACTGTTATTTTTTTGCTGCTTGACCCATGTAATAATTGCAGGCCATTGACATGGCTAGGCAGTCTGTTTTGTTGCTCAGCACTTTAGGTCTTAAAAAACTTGTGTAGTCCTGGGTGAAGATACCACTAAACTGGCAAAACAAAATGGTGCTGTCCCACAGCAGTAATTAAAATTAAACTTCATTTTTTTGAGTAAGTTGTCATTTAAAAACAATATGCTAATGTGCTATAGGTAGTGGGGCACATGAGTGGCTAGCAAGATTGTTTAAAACTGATTTGAGGTTCAAATCATACTAAAAGATTATTCTTTGGTTCTTGAAGCAGGAAAAAGTATGCATGAAGTACATGTCTGTAGTATGTGATCAATTTTATCCCACTAATTAGTTTACTACGGATGCTATATTGTACTTTTCAACTCTAAATTTACACATTGTTTTAATTTTCTCCCTCATGCTTTGGTTAAATTGATAGTTATGCTTGCATATCATCCCATGAGCACAAAGCTGACCTTGTATTTCTGCAAAAACATAATCCTGAGAACAGAGATGATCAGGACCAGAGTCCTGTTTACTGGACTGTGCTGTACTAGAGATTCTTCCAGGAGTATTAACTAGGGATGGAGTGAGCTGTGACACAGTTTCAAAACTTATTTTGATCTTTCTCTTTGATGGTTCCCTGTTGTTTGTCTATTTGAAGAGTACAGAGTGGAGCTGGAACAACAGCATTCAGCTTGTTCTGATCTGACCCTCACTTTTGCCTCATGAATTCACAGGGAGGAATTGTGAGCTTGTTTTGGGAGATCATGTTCTTACCAGGGATAAAGCAATAGAGGTGGTGTGAGAGCAGTTGAACAGACCCCCCTGTGAGACTGGGGAAGCTATGGTGACTCTATACCAAAGTGAAAAAAGGGCTCTGCCTTTTTTGGGGTCTCCCTTTTAGAGGAGCTTGTGTCTCCAGGAGAGAGGATATAAGGCTGAAGAGTCTATGCAGGAGTTTACTAAGCTGAATTTTGCCTTTGAGCATCCTTTCTCCAGTCCACTTTCACCTCCCTGGTCTGTCCATTTTCTTTGATCTGCTAAATGCTTCACGTGTTTCATGGAATTTACAATTCATTGACACTTGAATCTTAGACCTTCTTTTCCCTTATGCTATTATTTTCTTTGAAAGCGCTTTTACAGATGTCTGTGAAATGACAATTTTTTTCATTGCTTACACTAGCACAACCTACCTGTGAAGGAAATCAATTTCAGTGTCAGACTGATGGGGAATGTATTCCACAGTCATGGGTTTGTGATGATGAGGAGGATTGTGAAGATGGCTCAGATGAACATCAACAATGTCGTAAGTATTTTGACTTCAAGTGTTATACCAGCTTTGTGAAATAATGTAATTACATGGCAGCATATTGAGAACATGGAGAAACAAGTCCTCTGTAAGTAAAGAAGTGTCTCTAAGATGTTTCCAGAAATAAGATAATCTGAAGTAGATAAAATACAGAAAATATGTCTAAAAAGATATCTCTAGGTCTTGAAATCTGAAAATTACTCATGCTTCTTTTAATTAAAAAGAGAAAAAAATACAAAGTGCATACTAGTTTTATACTTAATAAAATTTTAGTAATTTTCACCATTAAAAAATGGTGAAACACACATATGTATGTACACACATGTATGTGCTCTATCCATTGGCTAGCAAAATTCACAGTGGCATCTCAGAACTATATATAAAAAAATTTAATTATTTTTAGATGACTTTGAAATATATTTGTATATAAAACAGGAGGAATTAGTAATAATCAGCAAACATTGGCCAGTATTGTATTATTTTCAGCAATGCTATTAGTAGCATTATTATTTAGAATTAACAGAGACATTCTTTCTCACACTCAGAGAGGAGAAATATCTATGGTCTTGGAGCCTGGTGGGAGTCTAGTCTTTCATTATCATTTGGGCAGCCTAAACTTAGACCATAATTCTGATCAGTATTTCACTTTAAATGTGCTGAACAGTGTATTATTCATGTCTGAATTGCTGTTTTCAAGTGAAGTGTTTAGTGTTCTCTGTGCAGTTCAGATCAAGAAAACAGTTTAACGGCCTAACTGCCACAGCCATAGGTTTTGCTCTTTTCTTAGTATTGATAGACAAATAAAATATGTTACTCTGCCTTAGAATTTCATGACTAAGCATTTGAAGGGCTATAAGGACATGCCAAAGTGATGAACAGTGAACTGAGCTGATTACTGCACCAAATTACATTCTCTGCATTATTGCATAAGACAAGAGAACAAATGTAGTGTTCTGAAGGATGGTTTTCCTGTCATTTCTACTATTAGAATTTACTCTAAGTGATGAAGATAAGATTAATTTATTTTCATTTTGATTGTGCGTATAATTTTTTTGATAACTTCTTTGAACTGAACAGCTCTGGAGCTACTCACAACCCCTGGGGACGTTAAAATGTTTATTTTGGAAGGATTTTGCTCACAGACTTGGTTTTTGCTTTTGTACCTTGATTCCATCTTAATCTATTGAGGATGGAAATTTTTGAATGATAGATAACTACCTTTTGCTCCCCTCTTCCTCTGAGAAGGAGTCAGCACAACTGCTGGTTATGTTTTAACTAAAGAATCTGTAGATACAAAATGCAAGATGAGCAAAAGCTCTGAGTTTGACCTTGGAACTGGGTCACTGTAACAGTGTTCACCATGTACTGGTTAATCATGAGTGCCAGTATCTACGCAGTGGCACGCACAGTGCTGCCATTTTTGAGTCATCTCCTGGTATTTGTTCTTGTTGTTCTAAAGGGACTTAATATCTCACTGTTTGGGAAAGCTAGAGGAGAATATTAAAACTTTTTCTTGGGAAAACTGTCTGACATCTCTGGAAGTCATAAATGCAGATATTTGTTTTACTTTGCTGTCATGCTCTTGTTTTTCCCCATGACACTAGTATCTCAGTGGCTGATCTTCTTTTGGGAACACTGCTGACAGAAGGCGGCAGAGAGAGCCCCTGCAGAGCAGCAGATGACAAGATGCCAATGTATAGACTGGGATGATGTTGAGAAACCACATGAGTTTGAAAGAAACAAATGTGCAGGGGGCAGAGGGAAGGGAAAGTTAGTAGTTAGCCAGTCCTTCAACTGTATCTTCACAGATTCATGTTAGTTTGCCTAAGAACTGGAAGTGTAATTTAGCTGTAGTGGAATCAAAGTAGAAGTGAACAGTTTTATGTGATTGCTTCTTCCTGACAGCTGTCAAGAGAAGAGACATAATCATTCTCAATCCTCCATTAGTTACATATGCAAACTATTCCTGACTGTTGAGGCCCTGGCTGTATTAGAAAGCAGTGCCTTACCTCCAACTCTGCTGTTTGCATTGTGAGATTCCAGTTGACTGAATAACTTCGAGTTACTGACAGATTTTGACCCAGTAAATAAAAGAAAACTTTTAAATCAGTGAGAATTGGTAATTTAATGTTTTAGGCAGAATAATTACAGGGAGGTGCTTTTTAACTTAGTTCAATTCTTCAGTGGAGAAAAGCAGTGACCTTGCAGACTGCAAGAGCCCTCCCAGAGCTATGCTGTTTGCTATGTGCTTGTCAAGTGTTCTTTAATCCTCTTGAATACACCAAGATACACAGGAGAAAGTGTTATACTGATATTTATGAGAGAGATGAAGTAGTTAAAGAGGAAGGAAAATATTTTTCCTAATAAAAAGCCTTGGTTGACAGGAAGGACTGACAGTGTGCCTGTTTGTTGCAGCGGGGAGGACGTGCTCGAGTCAGCAGTTCACGTGCTCCGATGGACAGTGCATCCCCGGCACGTACTGGTGCGATCACGTGCAGGACTGCGCCGATGGGACAGATGAAAGAGCCTGCCGTGAGTGCTAACTCCTAGCATGAGATCTGGTTTCATCCCATCTCTCTGTGGCATTTTAATACATTTGTAAGATTAAAGGGCTTGTTGATAGACAGGATGACCACAATATGCTTTTTGTTACAAGAATTTCATTTCAGATTCTTCTGTGTATTAGAGCTGATGTTCTGATACAGATCTGTTACCACAGAACTCAAGTGCAAACTGTCAGCACAGGATCAGGTCATATTGTTTCTCATTGTCTGAAAGGTAATTAATATTGCACTGTAAAAAGGCAACCATGTTTAGTTGTCTTATGGATTTGGGACACTCGGAGCTAACTTTGCTGAAGTTTTCCTAGTTGTTTTTGCATACTCCATATAAAATCAGTAGTAGTTATAGCCTGCACAGAAAAGCAAAATTTGACTCCAAATGACTAATTTGAGGATATTTGATCTCTTCAAAAGCAGCTTCTTGTGGAGATGATTTAGTCATATTGTATTCAGATGAGTTGTTTATATTGTGCCAGCAAAATGCAGATGGACAAGTAGATTTTTTTCACTCTACCTTCCCCAGAGCTGAGATTGCCTGTCTGTTGACAGTCTCTCTGAATTCTGGCCTAGGTTGAATATTGATGGAAAGGAAAGCTGGCCACAGAATAGAGGCCATGTTTTTCAGGAATGCTTTTGTCTAATACCTACACAACAGCGTGTAACAGGCATGTCTGTTCATTGTTAGTCCTAAGGAAATGCTTCACACAAACTGAGTGATTTCTAACATATAAGCTGCTATTCCAGCTGTTAGAACATAGTGTGCTTTTGGGAAATAGACATAACTGTAAACTCCGCTTAGAACCAGGCCCAGGGCAGGAGGTGGGGGAAGAGGCTGGAGTAGTAAAGGATGGACAAAGAAGCAAGAAATTAAATTTTTATAATGGCTGTGCTTAGGGGGAAAAAAGGGGATATGCCTATGCTGTGTAAAGGAAGACTATATGGTCATCTGACTGCTATTGTGGTTTATCCTTGACTCACAAATGGCTGAAATTGTCCCTATATAGAATGAAAGGGTATTTAGGACTATATGATACTCTGGAATGAAATGTTGCTAAATCATTCAGCTTGGATATTTTCATGTGATAGACCCACAGTCACTTCTGGTCACCAATACAAATGGCTAAAAGCCAAGATCCAAAGTACCCCTTCTCATTGCTGGAAGAATATCTTCTGTAGATTGGCATTTTATTCTCTTAAAGTTTAGAGTAAGAAATGAAGTTGATAACTTAGTTTAGTAAATCTGTCAGACATGAAAAAAATCCTGAAGAAAAGATATCTGGTTTTAAAATGTATTATCTGTGAATGAAAGAACTGGAACTGCTGAGCATCTCTGAAATACCTTTGAGTAGTCATTGGATACAGTGTGGAACAGCCAGGTGCCATGTGTGGTTGTTATAATGCAGAAAATCTGTGTCCGTCTGGGAGAGGAGTCCTAAGGATGATAGTTAAAACTCTTTTTTCAAACTAGAAGCTGCTTTGATGTTTGAAAATTGCAGTACACATTTTATTTCAGGTTTAACATTCTCAGCTAGGTAAATTAAAAAGGCAGCTAGAAAAGGGCCCTCTGGCTACATTAACAGTAGCACTCTACTGCTGTGGGGGTCAGTCATTGCTGCATCAGCAAATGGGCCCCATGACTGTTGTGGGGGCAGCATATTTAGCCCAAAGGAGAGGGACTGCCTCCTGTCATTCAACAGCCTCCACTCTGGTTTATTAGAATGTGTGTTGACAGTCCCTCTGAGACAGAAGAATGACTGTGACTTGGAACCTTGAAAGCAGTTAGACTAGTTTAAAGAAATGTGACAGTGCTGAAGACAAGAGGATCCAAAAAGAATGTCATGACAAGACTCTTGTGGAAGGCTGGTTAATTTTATTCCCTTTTTGTCTTTGCACGGCCTGGAACTTCCAACAGAAGCCATAAAATAAAATTTACAAATTGGGGATTTTATGATTAACTGTATAGTACAGATTAGCATACTAGCATATTAGTTTCGGAGTAGATTCTAATACTTGCCTTGAATGTTCATTTTCCTCAGTGTTTAATGTATTTCCTTTTCCACATTATCTGAGATAAACAAACGTAAGAGGAATAGTACTATTTTGGCCTTTTCCTTTGTCACTAAATTCTCCTTATTTCATTTGAACTAAAAGTTTTCATTAATAAAAGTGAAACATCCATGAACAACAAAGGAATAAAGCTATTTTTTAATTGATTCTGGTGTTTCATGGAGCATAACAAAATGGAAACTCAGGTCTCCTTACTTATGCTTTGTACTCACTCATCTGTCTGAAAGCAGATTTAGATTGTAAAGAAGATAAAGTTTTATTCCTGAATAAGTTACATTATATAAGAAAGTAATCAACTGCAAAATGTTACCAATATAAAGTAAGTCTGCAATTAAACATGTAAAAAGCCAGAACAAAGGAATTCAGAGCCTTAGTCCATTTTATTGCTAATGGGATTAACAGCAAGGGAAAACTGCCCATGCAGAGACTAAGATAAACATCAGAACAAATGCTTCAGCTACAGGTCATACAATTAGTGTGCTGAAGCTGTTTTGATTCCATAAAATTATAGCTTTTAGGTTTTTTTGAATACACATATCAGGCTGTTTTCTAGCTTTTAGAATAGTCAGCAGCTAGCAAATACTTTAATTTTAAAACTTTAGAAACAGAATGAAATGGCAGATTATTTGGGGTAGCAAGCACTTTTTGGGAGTATGCAGGCAATACCAGTGAAATTTTTCTGTTACATACTTTATTTCTTTCAGTTAAGATAGAATTCTCTATCCTGCCTCAGCTTCACAGTTGAGACATGAAAATCCCAGCCATGTCCATTTTGCTTTGCTTGACAGAATAACCTTTCTGGACACTGCTCTGGCAGCTGAGCACTACGCTGAGGCTGTGAGGGAGAAAGGGGCAGTACTTCAAAGACATGTTGTTCAACGCTAGTGGCCTGAGTGTTTTCCAAGATACACTGGATTTTTGATTCTTATTTTGATGTTGAGCTGCTGCCATAGGTCAGCTGCCTAACCTGTGAATTCCTGCCTCTTGTTTGCTACGCTAAATAGCTGTTGTGGTCAGGAAGGGGGCAGCCAGCTCTGGGATGAATTTACAGAGACCAGGGTGAAAGTGAATAGAGATCAAGAACTGAGGAGATCATAAAGGATGTAGTCCAAGAAAGAAGAAAAAGGCCATAGTCAGAGACTAATATTCTGGATGTCGGACAAATTACATGAAGCAGCTATAGGGTGAGGGAGAAGTTCAGGCTGAAGGAAATATCGCCGCCAGGAATAGTTTGGGACAGGGCAGTAGCAAAACTGGAGCGATCTAAGGCAGGCAGCCAAAGACTAGAGTCTCAGAGATCAAAATCAGGAAATAAGGCCAGGAATGAGGGTCTGGTCTCTCTGCCACCTCTGAAGGCATCTCTGCTATGAACACTGCCTGGAATCATGCAGCTCATAGGACTCTTGTGCTTGGAGAAAGTCTCCCTCCTGGTGTCTCTGGTAGGCTGTGAGCTGTCTGGGCAATGCTTTGACCACTGTGAGGTGATGACTCATGGCAGTGAACCAGAGAGTTTTAATTAACTTTATTTTGTAAAATGTTTTTACATGTTGCAATAAAAGACACTTGTTAGTAGGAAATTGCCTTTTTTCTTTTCCTTTTATTTCTACTCCTTGTAACATGGGTTAGGGTTATAGAAGCTTGCCCTGCTGACTATGACAGAAATCAGCTTGTGCTGAGTCAAATACTAGTTGCAACTATTTCCTGTTGCTGTTTTTGTATGGATTTATTTCCAGCTTGCAGAACAGAAGTGTTAGGCAGAGTGCAAAATAATGCAGGTTTAGCAATCCCTGTGACATAGGTTTCAAACGTCTTCCATGTGTCCATTGAAAGATGCCATTAAATATGTTCGCAAGTGTTGCCCCAAAACAGTTACAGGGAGCAAGGTGCTTCATCTGTCGTTTGTGCTGGTGTTTGCCAGTTATTTATGTTTTGCAACTGAAGCGTTGGCATGCATCAGGGAGACAGATTGTGTAAAAGTATTTTGGCTAAGGAAAAGCCTGAGGGGAGGGGAGAGAATGAAGAGCTCCCTTTCTTCCAGAGCATTGGAATGAACAGGGGTGAAAAACATTCCCCCTGTTTCACAAAGTTCATATTATCTTCTAGGAATTGTCATGAGTATGGAAACATTTCTTCTTTTTAGTTTTCTGTAAAATTAGCCACCCACAGGTTTTTGGGAGGAGAAGGTAAAGGAAGCAGTATTTATGTTGGAGGCTATTGGCCATCCAAAACAAGGTGAAAGAAAACAGTGTTTTTTTTCTGTCCCTTCACTTTTCTCTTAATGTTGTATTCATATTGTTTCCTTTGACTCTCTTGTACAGCTGTATTCCCAGATGTCCTTAGGTGCAAACTACCTGCCCTGTTGTCCTTTTTTCCTCAGAACCTTATCCTTCCTTTTTTTGCTCTTTCCGGTCCACTTGTCACCAATGAGGAAAGGAAAAAAGTTCCATTGTCTAGAAGACAACCCCTTTAAGTCAGTCACAGAGCACTGGCACTTTTTCCATACACCCCCTACAACAGAAACAGTACAATCAATTTCTCTGATTATTTTCAGTTCTTGCACAGATGTGGGATTTTATACTCAAATCCACTGATCTTGGATGAGGTGTGTATAGAGAATTCTTAGTTTAAATAAAAATTCAAATAAAAGCTAAGAAATGTTAATTTTGCAAGCCCCAAATGCAGTGACTGATGTAAGACCTTTCCACTTAAATTTAAAATGTCGTGATACTTTTCATTAAACTGGATTGTACAGGTAATTCTGTTTAGGGAATTAATCCCATTACTCCCCTCTTGCTGCCAAGGTTCAGATTCTTCTTTTCCTTTTAAGAAGTTCCCATTTGGTTATAGGAGTAGAAGAACTAAGCTCATTGCTAATGTCTTCTAAATTTTGGAGAGAAAGAAAGGGAGTTTAAGTCCTGGGGTTTTTACAATTGCAAGGACAGTCATTCCATTGTTTTCAGATATCCTAGTATTGTTATGAAGTTCTGTTTTGGCTTCCTTCATTCTCTCAGCATTGAGCCCTCACAGAAGCCAGCATTTCTTCCTTGATTCTTTTCCTTTTCTACTTCTCCTTATATTAAACTTACCCAGGTACTGAGGAACTGTCCTGATGGCACAGACACTCCTGAACCATGCAGTGCATTGGCTACAGCCTTTTGTGTAGCTCACAGCTTTGCCAGTTTTCATGAGGCTTAGTTCTTAATGTCCCAAATAATTAAAACAAATTTAATAAAATAATAAGCTATAAAGTACAAAGAGTACTATCTGCAGTGCAGAATGTAGTGAAACATATCTTTCAGAACAGTGAGCAGGCTGTGATCAGAACTATAATTTACTAACCTTGGTCTTTTGACAAGGGATTGGAAATGGGATTACCTGTACAGAGATAAAAATTATATTAATCTTTGTCAGGCTTTTCAAAGAACATTCTTGCTTGTGCAAGTACAATTGAAATAAAGAATCTGTATGTCAGTTTTGAAAAGGGAATAAGAGAAAAAAACATTTGTTCACATTCTAGTAAAACACCAATTTGGTAAGAATGAGTACTTTGAAGTATCTTCAAAACATCTTTACTTATGGCTCTTCTTGATATCTTTTTATAGTGATTGTGTTTATACAATACACTAGACTTAATAATATAATAAAGATTTTATTAGGCTGAGGGCATTTCCAGACCTGCTGCTGGAGAGGAGGTTTTGACAAAGTTTTCCTTCTTGTAAGGGAGTTTAATATAAGCTTGAGAAAAATCTTATTACTGGCTAGATTCTTAGTCTGCCTGGGCATTCTTGAAGAAACAGGCAGTGCAAGGCAATGGGTTCAATTGTTTATTTACTTGACATCAGTCCATTGAAAACAGTTTGGAACATCACTGGAGGTATTTCTGTGGGATGTGAAGAAAAGTGAGGAAAATTACAAAACTATCCATTATACATCCCATGGAAGCTTTTCTACCTCAGTGCATTTACAAGCACATACCTTGTATTCCTCCTTTTCTTCCACCTGCTTATAATACAGTGAACTGCCGTAGCTGTTTCTACTAGCCCGTAGAACTCCTGATGGTTCCTCCCTGTGATGCCTTCTCTGCTTTCAGACAAGGAAAAAGCATTAATTCCATGGTGAAGTTAAAACTTGGTCCCAGGTCAGGCCTTTCTTTAGTCTTTTCTGTAGGCAGAGGTAACACTTCAAAACCCATATTATTTCCAAAGCATTATGAGTTTTATCTGAGCCTAACTGAAGCAAGAAAATGATGTATTAGAAAGGTGATTGTCTTGTTGAGAAGTGGGACCAAAGAAGGCTTAGGGAACATGTTGGCATTGTCAGACTTTCAGAATGCAAGATTGGGAACTATCACTAGAAGGCCACAAGCAGTAATGCTGCAGCTGGAACCCTGCTAATCTGTAACTACTGTTCTTCGCTTAGGCACACTCGGTTCCTACGTGCAGGTCGCCACCTTATATTAACTGCAGTGAAAACAAATGAACTGTGAATAAATCAGCTGGGGAGATAGTCTGGCTGGACTTGTAGTGGACATGAACACAGCTACTTACCCTCTCATTTTAACATTTAACAGTTAAAATTATATAAGCCTATTCCATAAGTAATTGAAGTTTAGTGGGAATGTGATAATACATGGAACAGCAGAAGGAAGCAAAAGAGTTTGCCACTGTCTGGAAAAATTGCAGGTTTCTTGATATCTACTTGAATCAATTTTATAACCCATGTTTTGGATTCCAGGGAATCCAATGAAATATGAATGAAAATGTGCCTAAGTGAGAGCCTTCTCTGTCTGCTTTATTAACTCTTAGAAAAGTAAAATGGGATAAGAATTCAAACTGAAAATCTAAAAGGTGAAAAATGTTTTCTGGCTCTTCTGTGTTTCGAGTTCATTTATCTTCTATATAGAGACAAAGGTTCAAGAAATCTGATTTCTAAAATTAGCAATTCTTTGCTTTCTTACTTGCCATTTGACTGAAAAATATAAGTTTTGTCTACATAGCAACAAGATAAACTATGAGTTCACATTCTCCTACTCAACTCTAGCATGTGCATATGCTTAATTTGTTGGGTACTTCCACTGAACTCACTGACTGCTTGTATGAATAAGTATTTTCAGAATTTAATTTGAAACATTTGGAACAATCCCTTGCATTTGCATATAGGTCATCTATATAAGTAGAATATCCAAATCCTAAAAAGTCATTATTTCTGCAGAATCTGTTTTCTTTTGTGAAAAGGGAAACAAATAATAAAAAGCAATGGTTCTAAGATTGTTCATGGAACCTAAAAATTTAATATCTTTGGCTTAATTGGTACAAAACCATTACAACCTGAGGTCTCTGAGTTTGAGAGCTCAAGACACTTGAAGAAGACATAGAAACTGTAAATTTCAGGAAATCCTTTGCTATCTAAATACTTTTATTAAGATCGGGATAGTGTAAAACTGAAGTATAAAAGAATAAAACAAATGTTCACTGCTTGCACTCCTTTTATGTTCCAATGCTTTCTATCATATTGTAAACTGTTGCAAATCTTTTTGGACTGTGGGAAGGCATTTAATTTTTCTCTTATTGCTTGCAAGTTTTTGTAGCATCCATCCAGAGGATATTTTTTAATATCTGTTGGAGAAGACAGTATACTGTATAAATGGATTACTTGTATAGGACTACTAGTAATGGAGTTTTGTATTCCCTTTTTCCTTTAAACCCAAGATACTCTGTTGACACTAGGTGGATATGACTCATTGTAGTCTAACTTCATGCTAATATAAAGGATTTTTTATTTTAGACTACCCAAGATGTGAACAGTTATCATGTGCAAATGGAGCATGTTTTAATGCAAGCCAGCGATGTGATGGCAAAGTTGATTGCAGAGATTCTTCTGATGAAGCTAATTGCAGTAAGTCCCCTGTGTAGAGTGATCCCAAACAAATTTGCTTTATACACCTTCTTTTGGAGTTAAACAGATTTTCTGTTTCTGTGCTAAAATCTTTTTCAGCTCGCGGATGTACCAGTTCGCAGTTCCAATGTGCTAATGGGGAGTGTATCCCGCAAGCCTTTATCTGTGACCATGATGATGACTGTGGAGATAGGAGTGATGAAAACTCTTGCAGTATGATGTTTCTTTTTTTTCCTACTTTCTCTAACTGTTTTATTAAGAACTGGTTCAAGCAGCTAGCAGGAAGCAGATTGCTTCTGTACAGAAAGATGAAAATTGCAGTGCTACTTTGATAGACTTTGTCTTTGCTGTTAGGTTCCTGGGTACATCGTTACTATTTGAATTTGCTGGACTGAGTGACAGTCTGGTTCTTAATACATATAGTTACACTTATGTTGTTGTCATCCTCTTAATTTCAGCATGAACCAAAGGTAATTCATACCTAAATACATACAAAATATGGAACTGCCTAAATTTTTTAAGCAATATAATAAATGATTGTATAAGAGACAGTATTGATATTTTTAACCTTTTAGCTGTTTAGAGCAATTAGATTTTTTAATGTTTCTTTCTTTAGCTTATGCAACTTGCAGAGGTAACTTCTTCACTTGCCCAAGTGGCCGTTGCATTCATCAGAGCTGGATTTGCGATGGGGATGATGACTGTGAAGACAATGAAGATGAAAGAGGATGTGGTAAATACTATTGCTAACTTCCAATGGTATTTTCAGAGGAAGATAACACTAACCTACATCTATGAAATTTAGACCAGTCAAGATGTTCTAAATGCTTTTGATTTGTTTAAAAACCTTAGAATTCCATCTTCATTTTTATTTCTTTTTTTTTAATTTTGGAAATATTTTTGTTGTTGTGTGTGAGAATTATTGTGATACTGAGTATGATGCAACTAAGTTTAGCATATAGCAATATATATATATTTTTTCTTTTATATTTTGTTTTGGTTCTTCTGCCTTTTGAGATTTTTCAGGTTATCTGTTAAGAGACACAAGGCTTCTAATAACCAAACCTCGTTGATTCAAAATGAAATTTACTCAGATCCTGCCAAGATTTGTCATGTGAGAAACAGAAGCTTTAATGAATGTGTGAATGAGATTTCTTTCATTGGCCTTTTCTATGATGAACATGATTCTCTTTATCCAGACAGCATTTATGTGTTTTGAAACCACAAAACTATAGTTCCCCTTCTGGTGCACTGGTTAGTTTAAAGCTGAATGGTGTTACCATTTCTAACAAAGCAGAAAACTAAAGAGATTCATATGTTGTCTACCCAAGTATTGTTGGCATTGTAGTTTGAATGTAAAAGAAAGCATGACAAGTATAGATAATGTTTCTTTATAGTCTTTCCCAGCTGTGTGCAAGAAATGGAAATTGGATATTGAAGGATAGAGATGCTTTGGGAAGCTTTTAGAGAAGAAATTTTAGTGCTTGAAATATACTTTCCATTATTCTTGTTTTTCTTTTCCATAGAAAGTGGTCGCCATGAATGCTACCCAGGAGAGTGGGCCTGTCCTGGATCAGGGCATTGCATTCCAATTGGGAAAGTGTGCGATGGAGCTGCAGACTGCCCTGAAGGAGAAGATGAAACTAACATCACTGCAGGCAGACACTGCAGTATGTATTAGAATAAAAAACATACACAGAATAGCAGAAACATCAGCATTGACATCTTTTTACATTCGCCTTTTGTCTCCTAAACAATACTGACATTTGGAAGCTCACTATTTTCACTGGCACTGTTTTGACTGGATGATCTGGAAGAGGCATATATGCTGCAAAGAGACCATTTGTTTTTTTTAAATTTCTACATGAAATTTCACAAATAAGGATTTTTACTTGCTCTCCATACCCTAAAATATGTTTGTGAACTCAGGGAAAGGTGTGCTACATGCCTTCTTTGTTTAAATATCTGCTTGTCCCTTTGTCTGAGAACTAATGATTTGTGCTGATCAGAACACAGCATTGAATCAGTATATCCTAAGCTTTGACTAATTCACTTTAAAGATTAGGATTTAAGAAAAAAATCTTATTACTGGGATGTCTGTTTCTCCAGTTAGTGGTACACTGCGTTTTTATGTTGGAGGCAATGAGCATGCATAGTTCCTGTTAATTTCACTCTAATCTTACAAATATCAAATTCCTCTGAGGACAAAGACCAGTGTATTTTAATTTCTAGGAAGATAAAAATTCCTATTAACAAAATCATGCCTTTTGGAATAGGAGGGCAGAAAAAAATAAGAGGAAATGAAAGTTTATAGTAAAAGAGCATCTCTTGCTTTTCTGAATGGTTTGGTAGTTGCAGCAGATATGAGCTGCAAAGCAAGACATTTAACAGAAGAATTTGAGGAAAAGGAAAATGCTGTCTTTCACCTCCTTCTTTATCAAGTGTTTTACAATCATAATTCAAGTGTTTTGCAATCATTAGCGGCTTGCCACTGAATTGTTTATTAAATACTAGTAGAATTAGTGAAGGAAAAATGAGAGTGAGGGAGAACAAAAGGACACAGAATAATTTGTCCATGAACACAATGCAAACACATTCTAATACATTGGAATGATATACATATTCTTCTTAGTAGAACATACTAGGGGTTTTTCACATAGAAGAGTAAATGTACCAAGAGATGGAGCTCAAGGATGTGTCACACATAGGTAGGTCTTGTGGAACCATGGAAAGTTTTGGGGCATTACAGATGGCTTCCTCTGGTGTCACCTATTTACACAGCACTTGCCATTGGTGGTTCATATAAGATTGCTGCTTATCCTTTAACTCTGTTCTAAAAACCTATTAAAAATAGTACCTTCTCTTCCATGCCCTTGCTTGCATGTATGTAAATGTATGAGATTTTGTGGAATTTGTACATAATTTTCTCTGCAGATTAGTTTTAAGAAGCTGTACTTGAAATTGAAGGTTCATCATAGAAAAGACTTTAGCTTTGTAACTCAATAAGGCAGAAAGCTGTTCTTCTCTAATAGGTGTGTTTCTGAAATATTTCATTTGCCTTTCAGACGTATCGCGCTGTGCGGCACTGAGCTGCCAGTATCGCTGCCATTCCTCTCCATCAGGAGGGATGTGCTACTGCCCTGCAGGATATACAATAAGCAGCAATGACAGTCGTACTTGTATTGGTGAGTAAAGTCCAGGGACTACAGATAGCCAGTATCTTCTCACAACCCATTGGGAAAGCTGGGATTCCAGGAAGGCAAGTTAGTTCAAACTGTGTGGATGTACTGACAAAGAGAAAATCTCAGGAGTCAGCAAATGTATGAAGATTTCAGTAGCACAATGGCAGCAAATTTACACAGAAACAAACCAGAGAGATACCATAAAGACCTCTTTCACTTTGACCTAAAGACATAGTGACAGCATGATTAGGTTTAAAAATATGTCCTGTTGGATGGCTGGCTTATTATCAAGAGTTTTTACTGGTCTTTAAGTGTTTACATAGAGGGAGTTTGTTTTTGCCTCAGTAATGTGTGATGCATGCCTGGAAAAATAGTTAATAATGTTGAATTGATTGTTACTTTTGGAAAGTGGCTGTATATGCAGACAGCAGAACATGACTCTTGAAAATAAAAAGGGTGTTTTGTATTTGCATTATGGAAAGGTTGTGTCTTCTGTGGGCTTTCAGTATACACATAATTTACGTGAAAAAGAAGAATATTTACAGGAATGCAAGGGTAACTGTAAAGCTGCTGTAACTTGGTAGCACAAATTATTTATCTCAGTAGCTGGCAATTGAGTAACTTCAGAATTGTGAAAGTTAGCACTGCCTAATAAAAGAAAAGGGGTAAATATCTGTTATGAGTTTTCAACCCAAGCTTTGTTGTTTGTGCCATTAAAAGTATTTCAGATGCTCAGTCTCTAATGAGATTTTTATATTTTTGAGAATACTGGGTGGCCTAAGGCTGTATAAGGTACAATGGCTGAATGGTTGCTCTTTGTTGAGGCAGGGAAATAAGGCAAGAAATTTCCTCAATTTTTTCGTGCTTTTGTGGGAAATACGTGAAGGACACATTCCCAAACCTGATGCAGTCTCAGTGAGTCTTCTGTTGTTTTTTTGACTGCCCTGTAAACCTAGTTATCAGATTCTGGCTTGTAAATCTGAGTCAATGTATTTTGGTTTGCTAAAATCTAGGCATATATTTGTGACCAGAGCAAAACTTGTCATGAAGGAATGGCTGACAGTCAGTACTGGATAATTCCAGATCCAGTACTCTACCTATATAGTATTCTCCATGCTAAAAGGAACTTTTCTTGCTGATTCTGGTGCACAAACAGCTTTTAATTGTAAATCAGATACCTGTTAGCATGGTACTAAATCTGAACTAATAAGCACAGCCTTCAAGTAGGACTTAAAGGCTTAAGCACAGCACTAAAATAAAGGTAGAGCTCACCTTCAGAGTGGGCTTAAATCCAGCAAAGTCTTAAAGTCTTTGTGTGTGCCAAGTATAGAGATCTTTTGCAGGAAAAAACATATTCTGTATTGAGGAAAGTAGACAATGACATCCCTTCAAATGACTTTTCCTTTTCTCCTGGCAGGTGTGGTTTAGATTTTTTTTTTTTTTTTTTTTTTTTTTTTTTTTTTTTGTTGGGTAGTATTTTTTCTTGGGGCCAGAATTGTAGGTAGGTCCTTGGGAAGGAAACACAGATTTTTTGTTATCCAGAAATCCCAAACTGAAACACTGTGGAAAAACATGCAAACTCACTTTCTTCATGCTATAGTTTTGCAAATAGATATAAAGCAAACAGACAGGACAAACTTGCAGCTTCTTAATTATGATATGAATTTTATACAAAGTGTTTTCTATAAATATGCCTTATTCACTTGACAGATTTTGATGACTGTCAGATGTGGGGTGTCTGTGACCAGCTGTGTGAAGATCGTGTGGGACACCACCAGTGCCACTGTGTGGAAGGTTATTTCCTCGAGCATCACCGGCATTGTCGGGCCAACACTTCAGGTTAGTGCACCCCGAGTATCTTGTTGAGCAAATAGATATAGCTAGGTAAAATGGGGTAGTTTTAATGTCTGTGCCACACAGCTCTCTTTGATTTTAACTCTGCCCTTAAGGACTTGTGGTCAGGACACTTTTCAGAATATCAGCAACTGCCAGAACTCCGTATCTGCTGGCGTGTGCAGGTTGGTGTTGATTGTCTCATCAGGGCTACTTCTCCTCTAATCAACAAATGTCTTTTAGGCTCCATTGTGCTTTCACCACCCCTGACTTCTGCAGAGTTGAGAGGTTATTGCCAGAGCACTCCTGAAAAAAAAAAATCTTATTTCTGTGAGGGACGGGATTTTGTCATGTTCTCTGTGGAACTTAGTGTTGTCAAGAAATCAGGAAACCTAATTTTTTAGGAACTGTGCCAGAAGATGGTTTTGCTGAATGGTGAGATCAAGCAATTGCCTGTGAGAGAAGCCATGCTCTTGGCTTTGAGTGTCCCAGAGTCTAAACTCTGAAGAATACTTGTCTCTCAGAGTGTAGTTCCTCATCAGCTGTAGACTCCTTCTCCTGACCTCCTGCTCAGTTCTGAAAGCAGGCCCCAGGAAATTCTGCTTTGTGGAGATGTAATGTCCTAACAGGCAGGTGTGTAAGGCCTGCCGAGAATTAGTGGGAATGGGAGTTTCTGCTTGGCATAGCTGATTAGCAGTCTTGTTCCTTAGAAAAGCAAGAACTGCTCAGTTCCCTCCCCCTTCCTTCTTTCTTCAGCCACCAATCTTCAGTTCACCATTTTCTAAGAATTTCTCTCTTATAAATGGGAGAATTTAGTACCTGCTGTAAGTAAGTTTCACTGGGTTAATTTTAGCTTTAATAGAAATAGTCTTTTGGTGTTTGCACAGGGGTTTTATAAAAGTTTTAGCTGGTATGGCTTTAAATACACGTTCCTTCCTGATTTGCTCTAAGTATACAAACCAAAGGCTAATCACAGCAAGTTACTACTCACATAGAAACATTTATACAGGTTGTAGTCTCAGCATCTATTTAAAACTTTGTGTCCAGTGTGTATGAACCAGTATGTATATATTGCAATGCCCCTTTGCAAAATATCTTGCCTGCAGGGTAATCATGTCTCTGTCACTCCTGCTTTCAGCTGGTGTTGCATCGATTATTTTTTCCAATGGCCGTGACTTACTGATTGGAGATCTTTATGGAAGGAATTTTCGTACTTTGGTGCAGTCACAAAATCGTGGGATTGCAGTGGGAGTGGACTTTCACTTTTACCTGCACAGAATCTTTTGGACTGACACAGTGCAAGATAAGGTTGGTAGAAGTTTCAAGAAGAATGTATTTCTGTGTATACCTGGAAGTAGAGAACTTCAAGAGGCAGAATGTGTTGATAGGCCCTCATTTTTGAGAGCCAAAGCTGGCTGTATTTTTGTTTTCTAACAAAAAAGCTCCTTGAAATGTTTTATGTTAATGACTGCATTTTTCCAACTATACTATTACATGTGACATATTAAACAAAGAATCCTATTATATGGGAATGTCTTGAGCAACTTTTAATTTTACTAGAGACTGAGTCCAAAAAACTAATTAAGAGAAATAGTAGACATTCTTTCAAAACGGAACAAATTTTTCTTGGTAATTTTTGAAACATGATCATTTAAAATGTAAAAGCTGTGTGCCTTCCAAGATGATAAAAATCAGACTTCTTCATATACTCCAAATGGCACTGTAATTGAGCTTGAATAACAAATATTGACAGTATTTTGTGTAATGAGCCAATATTGTGTTACTTTTCTCTTTTTTTTTTTTATTAAAGAGTAATTCTTTTAGCTTCAAGACGCATTAGAGCAAAGCAATTTAAAAAAAAACAGTCTGGAGACTTGGGGAAGTTGGTTGGCACCCTTGTTCTTTTTTTCTGTGCATAACTTATGGAAACCAAAGGAAGTCTTAGATCAAATGCTGAAACTTCATAAACTTTGTCCTCATGTTGATTGTCAGGCAGAGTGAAGGAGAATCTGTGACCTGGCTCCTGCTAATGACACTGATAGATCAATTTGGTGTCACTGTCATAATTCTGAACCTACACATAAGACATCTAATAAAAACTATAGTTCTCACCACAGTTCCATGCTGATTCTGTGGAAAGAACGTTCACTGTGTGGCTGTTAAGTAGAACAAGATTTGTGTGCACAATTTTTGACTTGTTCACAGTTCTGATATTTTTATTGTGGCTGTAGTAGGTTCCTGTTGCTGCAGTTGCTTTATCAATGGCTGAATGTAGTCAGGGTTAAATCTGCAGTTTTATGAGACAGGAGATTTATTCTGTCATTGTAATAGGTATAAATAAAAGTAATATGGGGGTTTTTGCTGCACACCCCAGGTGGCCAGAACTGCCCAATATAGTTTAATCCTAATTAATTAATAAAGATTAATTAATCTAATTAAGTCCTAGGTAGACTGTCCAGACAAAAGCATTTGCATTTAGAATTTTCTTAAATGATGAGTATTTCCACCTGACATCTTAAAAGAATGATATTACTAGGGCATTTTTTGTCTTTTTTTTTTCTTTTTTAAGGTTAAGACAGAAACTAAACCAGAAAATTGTGGGTTGTGTTTTGTGTCATCTTTATCTCATTTAGTGTACTGCCAGATAACCTAATGCCCATAAGCTCTTTCATCAACAGGGTTTCCAGAGAACAGAGTAGACAGTTAAGTGGTTATCTTGATTATTGTTACTTGGAACTGAAGAATATTTAAAATTATACAACTCTTTCATTTTTCTTGCATATATGTACTTGGTCATCTCTATTTTCATTTAAATGCATTCCAAATCTCAATCTCATGCTGTTGTTCAAAAAAAAAATTCTACCTTTTCATATTACCCAATGTTGTAATCACACGATTACTGGATACATAAAACCATTGTGTTTGGACTGTTTACTTCATGTAGCTCTGAACTTGCTTCTAAAATAACAGCATTATTCTTCTTGAGCAGGATGCTCTTAAAATTAGAAATTAGCCTTAGACAAAGGAGACCACAAGCTGAGACCTCCTTTCTGTGAGGATGGACAGTTTCCCCTTACTTTCTTCATTTTGCAATTTCCCCTTAGTGGTAGCTGTAGTAAGAGCTCCCTCTCTTGTTTCTGGCCACTATTGAGAGCTTTACCAAAGCATAATCATTTGTTTTCAATCAATAAAGATGCTGGGGTTTGCTACATTCCAGGAAAGCAAATGCGTTTTCCTCTTTTTTTTTTTTTTTTAACCATTTGCTAACAGACTGTTACAAAACAGCAAAAGGCTGTTTTAGTCTTTTATCTTGTCCAATTTGCAGAAATGCTAGTTGAAGGCAAGCCTTCTGCAATTTTTTGCATTGGTTTCCAGATTTTTGCAAAAAATCCTGACCTAAGGAATAACTTAGAGGGTAACTTGCTTGTATCTGCTGGCAGATACATATATAGTTGTGGATTGGTGATCAATGTGAGGATAAAAGAAAAATACCATGTGACTTGTGATTCAAAACATCATGTGGGTATTGACAATATTTGTATTGTTTTCAGGTTTTTTCTATTAATATTGATGGCTCTGATTTCCAAGAAGTTTTAAATATTTCAGTTGACACACCTGAAAATCTAGCAGTGGATTGGGTTAACAATAAACTATATGTGGTTGAGACCAGTGTGAACAGAATAGATATGGTTAACTTGGATGGAACAAACCGTGTGACTCTTATTGCTGAAAATCTTGGAAATCCTAGAGGAATAGCACTTGATCCAACTGTTGGGTAAGTGATATTTATCAGATAATGGTAAAAGATGTCAGAAATTCCCTTATCCCCGTGTAAATGGAAAACAACTAGGAAATAACAAGAGTGGTCATTTTAGAATCAGATATAAAATATTCTGAACATTTGCATTCTATTCTAGCCCATTCTGCACCTTAATTTATGAGAAGAGTGTGCAATGCATTTATTTATAATGCGTGGAATCTGTTTCATGGCTGGAGTTTTGTGTGCATGAGCAGCACTGAAAATGGGACCTGTGGAATTGCCCTGCATAGGAGTATTATCCTTAAAGATTCCAGTTATAATACTGCCCAGAGATCTCCTACTATCTGAAATAAAAAGATGGAATGAAGCCAGGAAAGTTAGTGTCTCCTAATCCAAATACTTCACAAGTATATGTGAACCATGAAAACATGGATCTTCAGAGAACGGGAAGAGGAATTTCATGCAACTTGTAGTCATGGCTGCTGCTTTCATGATGCAACTATTTGTCATTGGTTTATTTCTGGCAGTAAACTTAAGCCTGTGATTTAATAAGGAAAACTAGTACTTCTGAGGTCTTTTGGGTGAAAGCATGCTTCTTTATGGATTTATTCTATAAAAGAAAATGAAAATTACTTTTTGTGTAGAAAGTATAAAGTATGTTTTCATAGTATGCCAGAAACAAATTCTGTTCTGTAAGGGTGCTGGTTTTAAATTCCATGTGAAACACTGGGGTTTCTTATAAAATCTCAAGGAAATGTGACCTTTTTTCTTTTTTATCTCTTTATAGTTATATGTTTTTCTCAGACTGGGACAGTCTGTCTGGTGATCCTAAAGTGGAAAGGGCCTTCATGGATGGCACAAATCGTCAGGATTTGATAAAAACAAAATTAGGCTGGCCTGCTGGAATAACCCTGGATATTGTGTCAAAGAGGCTTTACTGGGTTGACAGCCGGTTTGATTACATTGAGACTGTAACTTATGATGGACTTCAAAGGTAGGTGAAATATTATTCCTTGGAGGCTACAGATACACTGATTATTTTGTGTCTAGTTCAAAAAAAGATTTCTCTAACAAAACGAGATACACAAAGGATGAAAATTACAACATAATGAATGTTTGTCTCTATGGTGTCATGCTGCTTCTAGACATTCTTTAATTCATTATCCTTTGCTCTTTTTCAACCTTGAATGCCTCTTGCCCTTTTTTTTAATGTACATTTTATAGTCCACCAGTACAATACACATTTTTTAGAGCATTTACTTTTTACTATTTTTCAATTATATTCATTGTTTTCCATCATAATTTCTTTGTATTTTTTCATGAGTGAATTTATATGAACTATCCCACTTAAAAACATTAATATGTGTGATAGGAATTAAATGTTTTCCTTACATTTTATAAATCTTTGCTGTCAAAAATTGTCATCCTTCACCTTATTATGATGCTGGGGAGAGTAAATCACAGGAGGGAGTCCTTGAGTTTTTATGGAACTGCGTCTTACAGCATCGAGTTGTTTAAAAGCCTGCTTATCTCTGTATCTCTAAATAGTATCAGTTACTCCAAACAAGAAAAAATGTCCCCTTTAGCATACCTTCTATGTATTGACTTCAAAAAACAGTCTTCTGCTTATTTGACAGGTCTATTGTTCAAAGTATTTTTTTACTTACTAAATTATAAAATTAATGTTGGTATATTTTCCCTTCTCATCTTTACTCACTGCATTTTCTTGGAATTTGCTAACACTTTTTCTCTATTTTCGCTGTTGTATCCTTTAGGTTGATGAACTGTGTATGTTTAGCTTTTTCTCTTCAGTTCATTTGATCTTTTTAATTTGTATTTTAGTAGCTTCTCTGTTAAAACAAAAACCAGTGAATGAATTAAAAAATACTGTATCCTTTCTTCTGTTAATAATGTTATTTTCTAGGTAATATTTGGTAAATACTGTTAAATCATCTTTATAACAGGAAAACAGTAGCTCATGGAGGCTCACTGATTCCTCATCCATATGGAATCACTTTATTTGAACACAATGTTTATTTCACTGATTGGACCAAAATGGCAGTGGTGAAAGCTAACAAATTTTCAGAGTCTAATCCTCAAGTGATCTACCAGTCTTCACTGAGACCTTATGGAGTGACAGTTTACCACGCTGCCAGGCAGCCATTTGGTAAGACCATAAGTAGGTTATGAAGGGAGATTTAGGAAGTATATTACCAAACCTTGGTAAAAATTATGAGACTTTTACTTTGCTGTAAGGAGCTGTAATTATGATACATAAATTTGTATTGTAAAACTGGGCTGATTTTTAACACCCAGTTCTTTCATCCAACTCTTGTAGCTGATGAACTGTCAAATGCAACATTCAAGAGTAGGGGGAGCTTTATAAATTGATTGATTGATACTTGGTGGAGTCAAACCTGTGGGTTTGAGTAGTATTGGTGTTTAGGACTTTTTTTCTCAACACTGCAATAAATGCAGTGAAAAGGGTACCAGTATTCAATTAATTCTGTGAGATACAGTTCTGAAGTAGGTCTATGTGCAGAAGACTATAGGCCAAATTATGGCCTTAATGTTGTGTGCTGAGTGTCTCTATATAAGCTGAATTCCTTAATGATGGTTACCTGATGTGATTTCAGTGCATTCCACAGTAGAACTGGTGGGGTATATTGTCCATGTGATGTAACTCTCACATAATCCACATGATTTATTGTGGATGTTGAAGAAAATCCTGAAAAATCAAGATAATGATGCCATTTGGTTAATAGAGGAAGTTATAATTATATTTGCATTATTTTCCAGTAAGAAATCCTTGTGGAAGTAATAATGGGGGATGTGAACAGGTCTGTGTTCTCAGCCACAAAACAGATAATGATGGCCTAGGTTATCGCTGTAGGTGTACCCTGGGCTTTGACCTACACGTGGATGGACGACATTGTGTTGGTAAGAAAATGCCTTACAATTGTTGCAAGTAATGCTACTCCAAACAGCTCTAGAGCTGTTTCCAGAACATCTTTCTTCAGTAGCTTCAATATACTGAGGACTATTTGTCTTGTCACCACAACTCTTTTTGACAGCTTTAAATGTAGTCATTTCTGCTGATGTTCACTTCAAGCCACAACTTAAACTCACCTCCTTTAATGAGGATTTTGAGTTAAATATGGAATATATGTAGACAGCTGTATGACTAAGCTCTTAATCCTAAAATTAAGCATGTATCCTTGCTAATATGCAGAATTTGCATTATTTTGAACATATAAACCTGCTTTCCTGTGCAGTACTGTGCAGATTAGGTTGGTCTTCTCCCTTTGAACACATGGCAAGAATAACAGATACAGTTTTAGAGCTGTGTGTTTCCATCAGCAATCTTTTGCTTCCTGTTTGAGTGCAGAATTGTCACTGATGCACATTTACTATGACTGTATACTGACAAAGTATGTCATATATGTTGTCTATAATTTTAGTATTTGGCCATTCATTTATCTGGCTACCCCAGGTATTGTCTAGTTTTATGGTGGCTCGACAAAGCCTGTGAGTTATTTTTTTATAGATGATTATAAAGACAAGACTATGGAAGATGATTTCTGCTTCCATAGGCATGTTTGCTTTAAAAGTGTATTAGAACCACAGTAACAATGAAAGTAGAATACTTGACCACATCACCTAATATTCTGGACTGGGTTTGGTTTTCTTCCTCAGTTTTTACACTTGTCAGTATTTAAATCCCTATTTTCTCATTCTTCTTTTTTCTGCTTCCAGGCTATTAGTGTTGTCAAAATAAAACAAAGTTTTTCTTAATGCTCAGGTGTCCTCCCTTGTGAATCAGTAAAGGCTGTGTCTGATTTTTTATTTCACAGCTGTGAGACAGTTTCTGCTGTTTTCATCCCAGACGGCAGTGCGGGGAATCCCATTCAATCTCTCCACCCAGGAAGATGTGATCATACCTATAACAGGGAGCCCTTCATACTTTGTTGGAATTGACTTCTCTGCTCAAGATGACACAATATTTTTTTCAGACACAAGTAAAGACATGATCTATAAACAGAAGACTGATGGTTCAGGTGAGAATCATGCTTGGGAATTGTAGAGTAATTATGGTAAGGAGACTGTAATATATATTTTTCTAAAAAAAAAAGTGAAAAGTCACATTTTGAGATAAATCAGTGTGACTCCAGTAACCTGGAAATGTTTCTCAAAAATGTACAACTCATATTTAAGCTTGTTGAATTCTCTTGTTGTTTGACAAACTTGCTGAATGTATTTGGGAATTAACTATTTGTATTACTTCTTACAGCTGGTATTTGCCCTCCCAGTCTGTTTATGCCATTCACTCGCATGAAATTGTGTTTCTATTTTAATTTCCCTATCTGGAGAGCAGGATGTTTGCTATGATACTGTAATACAGAAAAAGAGTACTAACTTAGTGAGATTTTTGGAAATCCTATTTATGCTAGTGTAAAGAATGTTTCTCTCCAATTTATAATGATGATCGAATGTCAGCATATAGTCTTCTGCACTTGCTTGCTGCCTTGTGTCAGGTTAATGGTAGACTGCACCTGACCATTACTATGCAAAGAGTAGATAAAGTCTGGCTGTTGAGCAAGATGTCATTACTGCACTGACCTTCATTTGTAAAACCTTCAGTGTAAACTTAGTGACGGATTTTTCTCTGACCTTTGGTGAGTCTTTATTTCCCCTCTTTTCTAGCTGTGCTTGTGGACATACACCCTTTCTGTCTAGAGCAAAGGGCACTCCTCCCCTACCCTTGGTTATTGGTCTTAAGTGGCACAGAGGTTGCATTTTTACCAAGGAGAACCACAAGTTTTGTCAATAGAATACTGCACTCATGTTATTTCCCCTGTTCCTTAACATTTGCAAACCTTATGTGTGTTATAAATTCTAGGAAGGGAGATCTTGACTGCTAATAGAGTGGAAAGTGTTGAAGATTTAGCTTTTGACTGGATCTCAAAGAACCTCTACTGGACAGATCCTCGATACAGGAGCATTAGTGTGATGAGGCTGGCAGATAAATCCAGGAGAGCTATCGTTCAGAATTTAAATAATCCTCGTTCAATAGTGGTTCATCCTGTTATTGGGTAAGTTTAGATTTTCATTTTAAACTATATGTACAAATTCATGGTTTAAAAAGAACTGGTGAGATTAGGTTTACATCTGATTCCAGATTTTTGTTCTTTTCAAAGTACCATCTCTTTTCAGTTGTCTTGTCTTTATTTAGTTTGTTTTATCCAGCCTAGGATTCAGCACCCAGAGGGTGCTGAAAGGGCATGGTGAGAGAGATTCCACATGACAGAAGCACTCAAAAGAGTTCTCTTTAAAAGCATTATGGTTTTTTCCTTTTACTCCTGCTCATTGATAAAAAAGGCAAAAGAACCTTGTTTCTTTGTATTACTTACAAAGCTATTTCTCGTAGTTGAAAGACGGAGTTTGCTAAATTGTTTTTAATATACTTTCAATTTCCAGAGTGCTAACAATGATTCTGTAGTTTTATCTCTCTGAATTTCTTTATTTGAACCATATTGGATACTACTGTTTGTATTTGATACAGACCTTAAAATATGTGACTCCATACACAAAATAAAGCCCTGCTTTTCTTTGATGGAAATGCTTACTTTCAAATTCCATACTCTGTGTTCTTTGCCAATGCCAAGACAGTGTTTCTTTAACAGCATAGTTTGGCTTCATAATGTTGTGCAACCGAATTTCTTGATTCTTGGATATTGATTTTTCATGCGTAACCAAATACTCTATTTTGAAAGTAATCTCATAGCAATAATGTTGAACCTCGATCCTTGGATATCCCAACATTTTTTGTTTGCTGCTTTATAAAATCATTGAACATTAACTTCAACTCTTTGACTGTAAGCATAAGTTAAATGGATCAGGAGAAAATTCTTTGTAGTATTCATGCTGGAAGATGCATTTTTGATTGGTTCTATTTCTCTGTCAGTAATTACATTAGAACCTTAACAATTTCAACCAAGTAATGGATATTTTATATATAAAGGACCAAAATACTTCCAAATATTCTGGTGGTTGTATACAGGATAAATATGAATTGTTGGTACTACTGCCAACTGAGAAGAGGGACAACACGAAATGGTATCTTTTTAAGTTATTTGAAGGATGTCATACAAAGAAAAATGTTAATGCTGTCTCAAATGTTTGCTCTGTTTAATCACATTATATAATTTAATTTATGTGGCTTCTGACATGTGTCCTTTTAGGTATATATTCTGGACAGATTGGTTCCGTCCAGCAAAAATCATGAGGGCCTGGAGCGATGGATCCCATGCCTTGCCCATTGTCAATACAACACTAGGCTGGCCTAATGGCCTCGCCATTGACTGGAGGTAAGGGCAACACAGAAGGCAGAGAAGGTTTTTTGAGCTAATGTGTTTCTTCCTTTAAACTGTTAGGGAGTAAAAATAAAGCAATGATGTCAGATTGCATGCACTGCACTGGCACTCTTTTCTTGAAGACCTTATCTTTCAATCAGTTGAAAAGCCTTAAAATATAAGGTTTTCTCAGAATCCCTCCCCACACACCCCAATAGCTTCTTGTAGGTTGAAGATTATTATTTAAGAAAATGCTAGTGCTTCGTAATGGGTGTAATGTCACTTAAAAAGATATAACATTTTCATTATTTCTAGTTCTCTGAGGTTGTACTGGGTGGATGCTTTTTTTGATAAAATTGAGCACAGCACCTTTGATGGGCTGGACAGACGGACTCTTGAACATATTACTCAGATGACTCACCCATTTGGCCTTACAATTTTTGGAGGTAAGTCTGGCACTGAAAAATATTATCTATTATTATCACAGATTATTCTTTTCATATGATGATCTGTGAGTTCATGACATAAAATGGCAGAGTTTTTTCAATACTGATTTTCCCAAAAGAGCATTCTTGAAAGTTTCTACTAAAAATATGTATTTAGTACTTCTTGCTTGTTTTTAGAACTGGTTTTATGTATCTTTATTTAAAAATAATTTTAGATAGGTCAGGTAATTCATGTAGTGCAACAAGTCAGATATGCTGTACTAATTATAGCTTCCAAGATGAGCTGCTCATGCTGAACAGACAAAGTAAATCACCACTCCAGAGATGGTCAACGTTTCAGGCTTTCTAATAATTACATGTAAAGTTTATTACTGGATTCATGTTGTGTCTGCAGAAAAATGTCAGTACGTGACCCTTTTTGATTGCGTAATAAAAATATCTTCAAAAATACTCTAAAATTTTCTGTGAAGTAGTCTTAATGAATTACTTAAATTTGCCTTGGAATTTGAAATTCTAGTTGGGTTTGTTATATGTCAATTTCAGTAAAATTTGAGAAGGCTTCCCTAAGTTATGTCTGCCTGTGATTGAAGGCTCACTTTGACAGCCTTATAAGTGGTGAAGGTCCTTTTGTCTTTTTCATTAAATAATTATGAAAAATGGTTAAATTTTCATGAAAAGTCTTCTAAGGTTTTTTTATCATACTTGATCTTTTATGCCATATTTCTATATAATATGTTAAATATTTTTCGAAACAGGTTATGCCTATTTCACTGATTGGAGACTTGGTGGAATAGTTCGAGTAAGGAAGTCTGATGGAGGAGAAATGACAATTATTAGGAGGGGCATTAGTAACATTATGCATGTTAAAGCCTATGACGCTCATTCCCAAATAGGTGAGCCCCTTTCTTCTGCAGAGGGAGGATGTGATATAGAGAATAAGAGACAAAATGTCAAGACAGCAAATTTCCAGTTTCAATTCTGTGAATGGCTTCACTGAATCATAACTGACACGCACAGGAGGCAGCACAGGCACTTGCAATCACATGTTATTTATTTCCAGTTGTTTAAATCTGTTGTTTTATTGCATCCAGTCACTGCTTTGTGACCTTACTTAACAACCAAACAAAATGAAGTTATATTTCTATTGTGTTTTGTGTAATTGTATCACCAACTACAACTTCGTATTTCTCCTTTTCTGGTAGAAGTTTTATTTAAACTAAGTTATTTATTTTGAGAAGGTGGGTAAATGTTTATTAATCAAATTACTATTCTTCAAGTAATTTCTATGTATAAATCACTAATTTTTTTCCTTATTTTCTTATTTTCTCAAATTCTATGTGATTGTAAGATCTAAGCCAAGGATTTGGTATTGTAGTTAATTTTGTGAAACAGCCAATAAGTTCATCAAACATATGATTAAATCTAAGGTTCCCTGACTACTTGGTATCACAAGATTGGATCTGGTCTCGCAGCCTTGGTCAGACAGAGGTTCTCCTTTGTGGTAGTATACTCATTTCCAGACAGTTGCTGAAAATTGTCAGAAAATTGGATGAAATTTAATAGTATGTTTTCATCTTCCATAAACATTTATGTCAGGAAGATTGTATGGAATGCAACACTTCTTTTATGTTACTGCTACTATTGCTGTCGATGAGCTTGACCTTGTTGTGCAGTGTATGCAAAACGAGGACTTGCTGCAGCATTTTTTTTTACAGTTATTGTGTGCTTTTAATAGTTGCCAAGATGTTATCTGTAGTGTGTGCATTGATCTTCTCTATCACTATTTAAGGCTCTAACTACTGTAATAGAGGAACAAACCCCAATGGAGACTGCAGCCATTTCTGCTTCCCAGTACCAAATTTTCAGAGAGTTTGTGGGTGTCCTTATGGCATGAAGCTGGCTCCGAATCAACTGACATGCGTTGAAGATCCATCCAATGAGCCACCCACTTTGCAGTGTGGCTCCTACTCATTTTCCTGTGGTAATGGAAGATGTGTGCCTCGACACTATCAGTGTGATGGTGTTGATGATTGCCATGATAACAGTGATGAAAAAGACTGTGGTTCTTTAAGTAAGTAATCCCTGTAATCTGCAGTTACGGTTCCTTGTTTGCAGTTCAGGAAATTTAATGAGTCAATATGGCTTCATTGGAATAAACTCCAATTTTTTAGTGTTGCATCTGTGAATAAATCCCGAAATCTTCCTGGGAAATTAGTTACTTTGGAAATTACTTGGAATATAATTAGTTCGGAAATTATATTGTAGTAATACAGGATTCACTATCAGCCACCTAAACTATGCATGAAAATATTCATATCTCGCTATTCTCAAAATTCTATTTACAGAGTAAGAAAAATGTATTTTCTAAAGAAAAATGTTGTCTTTATTCTTATTTTTTTGTAAATTTTGAAAGATATTAGAATATCAATATCTTGCCTAATTTGGATGCATGGAGAGGAACAAGCCGTCTTAGTATAGATGAGGACACTTAAAAAATAGCACCATAAGAAAAACAACAAAACCATCGACGTTGCCTAACTTTCCCCGAAGATAATAGCAACGCCTTTTATTTCACTTAACATCAGAATAAAAGATTTGTGTTTCATAATATTTGGGCAGTGCTGATCTATTTGCTACATCTGGATTTTAACAGTTGAGTAAATTAAAAGCACAGTGGTTCATTTCCTGGTATTACAGTAGAGTGTCTCACACAAAATATTTTGTTGTTCAAGTAAATGAGAGAACAGTGGGATAATCACAGTTCATAAGGCATTGTAGAGAGGGTAAGATACTGAAGATATCGAAGAGGCATTTAAGACATATCTGGTGCTTCTTCAGAGTTAATTATTTTAAATCATGAAAATAGGACAGAGTAGTAAAATGTGCTCCCTAATGCACAGGACTAACTAGCATGACTGAAGTATAAACTGTTTCTTATTAATGGGCCATTTTAGAATAACTAGAATATCTTTTGGGGAAAGGTATAAAGCAAATGGTTACTAGAAGAAGTTCCTTTTCTTGTTCTTTAGATTGTTGTGGAGTGCTTAACTGTTTAATTTTTTATTGCTTCTTGCGGTTTAACAAAAGCTTGTAAGTATTCTGTTCAGTTCTGCAGCATGTTGCATAACAGACATTTTAATTCTAAGCAATTTGCACTTTAGAATTTGATGCATATTTTAGGCATTCTCTAAGTATAATGAATGTACTGATAACTGTTGCAAGAAAAGCAAGTTTTGAAGCTCTTTATAAAGACTTTTTTTTTTTTTTATTCAGACAGTACTTGTGCTTCTTCAGCTTTTACCTGTGCCAGCGGACAGTGTATTCCGGGTCGCTGGCATTGTGATGAACATAATGACTGTTTTGATGGCAGTGATGAATTGCATTGTCCTACAGAAGGACCCTCTTCATGCCCTGCAACCCACTTCACCTGTGATAATAGAAGATGTATTCCACGAGTCTGGCTATGTGATACTGATAATGACTGTGGTGATGGCTCAGATGAAAAAAACTGCAGTGAGTATCATGACTATCTGTTGGTTTTTAGTCAGCTGTGCATATCTTCACGGATATATCTGTTGGTATAAGGATAATAAACGAGATTGGGAAAAAAGGACTAGTATCTAATTTTGACTGATATTTTGTAGTCCTTAAGATGTGAAAAACTTGTCTAATTTGAAGTTTCAGGGCAAAGTAGAATGCAGAGAAATACTTAAAAAATTTAAAAGGGGCAAATGTGGTAATCACAATCATGATGCTGCATAACATCATCCACTGTAATTAGCAAAAAGCAGTTAAAGCTGAGATGTTCTAAACACCTACTTCATGAGTTATGTCACTGATGGCTAATGGTGTAGTCAGCTAATCTAGACTGGAAGTTTTTACCAGAAGTAAGACAGTAACTTTTTCATATACTTTCTTTTGAGCTATTTACCACTATGTGGAATCTTTTGTTTATTTTCCATGAGCCCAAGCCTACATATAAATGAAAAATTTCCTGATATTAATTTATTAGTGCTTATAATTTATATGATTGCTAGTTGCTGTATTATAATCTGCAAGTTAGGGGTAATGCTTTTCTACTTTCTCAGCAATATGCTGCTTTCAAGAGAGGAAAGAAACACATTTGCATTTATTGTCATTCTTAATAGCTTTCACAGGTACTTGTGAACCCAGGCAATTCCAGTGTCCAGACCATCGCTGTATTGACCCATTCTATGTCTGTGATGGAGACAAAGATTGTATAGATGGTGCTGATGAGCATGACTGCAGTAAGTGTAACTTTCTTTGTTGAATGCCTCTTTATTGTTTCTTCACACTTGCCCCCAAAGGAGTCTTTGGTGATCTCATATTACCAGCTCTAAGACAGCATAATAAACCCATCCCTAAATTAATCCTGTTTGTGATGCTTTTGATGTCTGGGCTGCTTATGGAGGGTTGAAATCTGTTTCCCCTGTTTTCTGTGAATTACAAAGTCACTGCATTTTCTTTGCCTCAGGGAAATTATGGTCTTCAGTGGAATTGATACCATATCAGACTTAGCACCTGTAGGGTAAATCTGATGCAGTCTAGCTCTGTAAAATAAATAAATAACATTCAATATTTTTAAATTTTGTAGTATATAACTGCAGTGCCACAGAATTTAAATGTCTAAGTGGAGACCAGTGTATCAGCACCTACTACCAGTGTGATGGTGTTTTTGACTGTAACGATCACTCAGACGAGGCTGATTGCCGTAAGTACATTGATGCTGAAAGAAATACTTCAGTTATTAAGTGATGCTTTCGGAAATTTCACTTAATCTTCTATGTAAAATATTGTCTTTGAAATCTTATTTTCAGGGAAATTTGTCTTTACATCATTTTCCTGAGCAGGAATTTCAAACACAGGTTCCGGTGCAAGAATATCATAGAATCATAGAATGGCATGGGTTGGAAGGAACCTTAAAGGTCATCTAATTTCAACCCCCCAGCCATGGGCAGAGACACCTTTTACTAGACCGGGTTGTTCAAAGCCCCATCCCACCTGGTCTTGAACACATCCAGAGATATGGCATCCACAGTTTCTCTGGAAAACCTGTTCCAGTACCTCACCATCCTCACAGTAAAGAATTTATTCCTAATATCTAATCTAAACCTGTTTTATTTCAGTTTGCAGCCATTCCTCTTTGTCCTGTAACTACATGCCCTTGTAAAAATTTTCTCCCCATCTTTCAGTATCTGAAGGGAGCCTATAAAAAAGGCCGCAATTGGGTCACCCCTAAGCTTACTCTTTTCCAGGCCGAACAATTTCAATTCTTTTAGTCTTTTCTTGTAGGAGAGGTGCTTCATCCCTCTAATCATATTGGAGTAGACTAAGCAGATTATGCTGGCAAGAGTAGATGGTCCAAGCAAAGAGGACAGTTTGCCTTCCTTTTGGCTATAACTTTTTGTTTTACTTGGCATTTCAGTCTCAGGATTTGAAAGTAAAATAAAGTCTATTAATCTGAAAAATCTGGTATTTATGAGAGTTAGATTGAAACTTTTTTTTGAGTAATTTTTTTACACTTAAATTAGTTAAAATGCCACAACACATGGTGGTGAAGGAGAAATTAATTTTCTGTAGCTTTGGACAGGTGCATAGGTATAAATATGTTTGCTCAAAGTATAACAACAGTTGAATTGCCTTGTTGACCACATTATAAAGTAGGAGTTAAATTAGTCACATTTTGAAATGTCATATAGATTGACTCACTGTGAATCTGTGGCCTGATCTACAAGCAGCACATTTCTTAATAGCACTGTAACTAGTTATATGAAAGATGAACTGTACATAGTGGTTTTGCTTCTCTGTCTAAAATTGAAACAGCTTCTGAACTGTTGAATGTCACTGTTCTAGCTACAAGACCACCAGGGATGTGCCACCAGCATGAATTCCAGTGTCAATCAGATGGCAGTTGTGTTCCTGATAACTGGGAATGTGATGGCCATGTTGATTGTGCAGATGGCTCAGACGAACATCATCGGTGTCCTGCCAGAACATGTCCTCCATCGCTTTTCCGCTGTGACAATGGCAACTGTGTGTACCGAGCGTGGATCTGTGATGGGGATAACGACTGCAGGGATATGAGCGATGAGCGAGATTGTCCAACTCAGCCCTTCCGGTGCCCCAGCTGGCAGTGGCAGTGTCCAGGTCACAGCATCTGTGTGAATCTCAGCAAAGTATGTGACAATTCTGCTGACTGTCCTAATGGAGCTGATGAATCCCCCTTGTGCAGTAAGTTACCCTTCAATTATCTGCTGTAGACTATATGTCATGTCTTCAGAAAGAAATGGAATATTCAGCATGCTCGATTTAATGTCACAAAGTTTCTGGCAGAAATGTCAGCTCAATGTAATTTGAGCTCAAATTTCTAAGTGGAACTTGCTTTCAGTGAAAAGATACTACAGTGATGACTGAGGAATTTATTTGCTATGTCCAATCTTGTGCTCAGAATTCCAGTGTGATTCCCACTGACTTTACATTTTTATATAACTACATGGGAATGAACTTTGTATTCCTGGACACATTCACTAAAGCATAGTATGCTTTATACTCAGATGAAATGTGATTCAGTCCTTAATATTCTCTTTTAAATTTTTAACTTCAAGAATCATGATTAAAATCAAGAAGTTCATTTGTAGCGAGAATTTGTATTTATGTTGATTATGAATTGATTTAAACATAATCTTTTTCTTTCCTTCTTTCCTCCTTCTTCTCTTTAATCAATGCACATTCTCAGATGAACCCCAGCCAGGTATGATTATAAACTATTTTAAATTGTTATTTATACAGCTTTAGGATTGGAGTGGTAAATTTTCATATATTTCTAGCTATTTTTGAAAAAGTTGTTCTATATACTTAGCCAGCTTTCTGTTTGGCATTCAGTTGATGGGATTCAGTACATGCAGTGTTGTTACCTGCCTTAATGTGCACTGTGTATGTTGTATTTTGTATAAGGACCACAGTCCATTCTCACACTGCATAACAGAGATTCTGCAGTTGATTTAGTAGCAGTCTTTGGCTAATAATGCAATTGTAAAGACTTAAATTTGTCATAGGAAGCATTTGTTGACTATTTGCTTATCTCTTTCCCCAACCCAAATTCAGATCAGGAAAGCTGCTCTGACAATAATGCTGGCTGTACTCATGAATGTATTCAAGGACCTTTTGGAGCTCAGTGTACCTGTCCTATTGGATACCAGCTTGCAAATGACTCCAAGACCTGTGAAGATATTAATGAATGTGACCCTCCAGGCTTTTGTAGTCAGCACTGTTACAATGAGAGAGGATCTTTTAGGTGTTATTGTGATGAAGGATACATTCTAGAAGCCAATGGGAGGATTTGTAAAGCAGCAGGTGAGAAACATTGATGTCAGTCTAAGAATGACAGCAGTGCTTGAGAAATGTCCAGCTTTGTGTCACAGTTTGAAAGTCAGGTGTCTGCCAAGGAAGGTGGAGGTGGGAACCTCCCTTGGAATGGAAAATATGACCCCCTTCCCTCTGAATCATTATTATAACTTTGAAATTCAGAGCCTTTCAAAGGCAAAGCTATGGGAAAAGGAATAACAGCTCTTTATTAATATATATACACATGTAGATATGTATAACAAGACAAACAGGCCAGCAACTGTCAGTGGCAGCAGCGGCAGCAACAACAAACCCATCAGAGCCCAGGGGCCGCCTCCTCTCGGCTGCGGGCGCTTCCCTCCGCTGCAGTTCGGCTCACGGCCGGCAGGGGCGCTGCTGGCTCCGGCCCGGCGGGTGCGGTGATTCCTCTGCGCCGGCAGGGGGCGCTGTGGCGCGAGCTCGGCCGCGTCTCCCTCAGGGGGTAATGGCGGCGGGCTGGGTGGGGAAATGGGCTGTGGCAGGAGCCTTGGAGCGGCGACTGGAACCCCAGAGTAGCAAACGAAATGTATCAGAAACTCCACAGCTGTAGCCGGGGCCACAGGCAGAGTAGATTAATTGAAGGCGCCAAAAACTTTGGGAGTTGAATCGAGAGTGGGAGATGAAGGATGTTTATGGAGGAATGAGTGTTGGATGTCAACAGCAAACTGTTTAGACAGTTTGGATAGGAGCCTTGAGGGAAATGTGTAGAAAGAGTTATGGAGAAAAGCCAAGGTAGATTTAGAAGTCAGGATGGACAGATTGGATATGATGCTATATCTTGGCCTGAGAATTGATTTGAATTTGTCCTTTCAATATGTATGTCTAGATACTAGAGTTTTGATGCCGTAAAGTCATGTTAAATTATCCAGTGTTTCTTTTTCTCCCAGTTACTGTTGAATAGCTCATTGGTTTATTTTAATTTCTATTCCTCTGACAGAATCTGGGAATCTTCTTTTGCTGGTGGCAAGTCGTAACCAAATTGTTGTGGATAACATCACTTCTCAGTCACACAGTATTTATTCTCTGGTTCGGGATGGGACAAATATTGTGGCTATTGATTTTGATTCAATCACAGATCGTATCTTTTGGTCTGATACAACACAGGATAAAATTTGGAGTGCTTATCAAAATGGGACTGACCGAAAAATAGTAAGTTTTGCTGAGTAAGTTTTCTTGTCTTTTATGGAGAGAAAATGAAGACACTGTAACTTCAGTTAACAAAGGGGAAGAGGGAAATCCAGATATTGTAAGAAGAGAGATAGCAAAGTGAAACAACTTTGTAGATGCTAAGCTAACATTTCATGTAGCTGTTTGAAAACGGGAACTAAATGCTTTCAAGAAGTCCTTTTTTAAACATCAAAATATAAACTGGTTTTCCTATTAGTAAATTCCAACTTCTTCAATAGACCTGCTGAAGTTAATAGGAGTGTTTGGGTTTATGCTCTGCCATAATTTTGAATATGTACATCGTGATTCATTATGCATAATAGACCTAGAAGATATTGGAAACTTGGTTCATCATTTTCCATATCTATGGAAATGCAAATGGTAAAATTTAATGTGATCTTTTTTTTCCTCCCCTCCACCTGCTTTTTTGTTATTGAACAGGTGTTTGACAGTGGTGTCACTGTGACTGAAAGTATAGCAGTGGATTGGGTGGGTCGTAACCTTTACTGGACAGACTTTGTTCTGGAAACGATTGAAGTCTCCAAAATGGATGGGAGCCACAGGACTGTGTTGATCAGTGAAAATATAACAAACCCAAGAGGACTAGTGTTAGATCCCAGAACTGAGTAAGATTATTAATATTATTTTTTAGTAAGATGCTTATTTTATGATGTAACTATTAAAATTTAAGACATGGCCAAATTGTATTGGAATTGTAAATGACAAGTGGAAGAGACAACTTAAAACAATTTAGTGTGTTTGAAGAGTTGATTAATATTTCAAGTAATGAAGTAATTACTGGTATGTACTCCACCCTGTCAGTATGATATGTTGCTCTGTTTCAGTATAACAATATGGCTTTTTACCTATAAAAGATTTTTCTACATTTTCTTCCAAGTTAAGAAGTATTAATTCAAAATTATGATGTCTCACTTCAGTTGGTGGTATACCACAAACTTTATGTGATTTCGTGTCATTTGCCTACCTTCATAGTTCCAAGTCTGAAATAATTATCTAGATTGAATTGTTATCACAAAAGTGCCTTCCCATTTCAGACAGCAAGTGATATAGAGTTAAAGTGATTATTTGAACTGTTCATGTACAAAATTTTACTCATTTTTTGAGGTTTTCAATGCCTTGAACTCTGTTTACTGCCAGATTCAGTGCTGTTAATATTATCAATACATACCTGTTAGAGTGTAAGTCTGTATTATTATGTAGCAGCCAGAGAATGAGATTATAATCAACATTGAAAACCAGTGACACCAGTAGCTTCTATATGCTGCTATTATTGACAAATAGAAACAGCAGTAGAAGTATGAAAAGAATTCTTATAATAGGAATTACTGTAATATCTTCAGTAAACATGTTGCTAAAATAAATTATTTCAGTATCATTAGGTAGGACTGTTCATAGAAAGATTGCTTCTACTTTTTGGCTAAAGACCCTTGATGGAATGTTTCTCAGTAGGCAGCTAGGTTTTTTCCCCAGATTGCTAACCATGAGTTATTTTTTTCAGTGCTCATGTAATGTTCTGGACGGACTGGGGCCAAAACCCTCGTATCGAAAAAGCCAGCATGGATGGCAAAATGCGCACAGTGATTATTAATAATAAAATCTACTGGCCCAATGGACTTTCCATTGATTATCCAAATAAACTTCTCTATTTTGCTGATGCTTATCTTGATTATATTGATTTCTGTGATTACAATGGAAACAACAGACGACAGGTGGTTGCAAGTGATCTGGTAAGACATTAATAAGGAGCCATTGTTTTCCTGTGTCCCTGCTGATAGTACTGAAAAATATATTTTCATTGTCATAGATTTGGGTATATTTTTCTTCAAAATTATTGAGTGAAGTAGATGTGAAGTATTTTATCTTCTTCCTGATGCTGGAAAAAGAGAAATTGCTATCCTATTCAGTCTCTCGGAAGATCTTCGGCAGAGTCTGGAGCTACATGTAGACTTGGTGCTTTATAGCATTCTCATCTGTTCTGTCTGCGTGTATGAAATCTGAAGGTGACATCTGACACTGCTGCTACTAGGTGGTGCATTTTCTGTAAGCAAATATAGTAGAGAAAGCCTGGAGAAACTTTTCCTGAAATTTTGTGAGTGATTATTGCTACTGTTCTTGACAGCAGTGAAGGGTTTTGTGCTATGATTTGTGTGCAGCAACTCCATCAAGATCATTCGTCTTACAGTCTATCTCCCAGTAAAGTGCTGCTGGCAGCTTGTAGCACTGTCCTTGTACCAACACAATAGTGCAGATGTTCAGCTGGCGCACAGAAAGTGGTATCAATAACCATGTGAATGTTTTCAGTAATTGACTCTTGGGACTTTTACTTTTGACTGGAGATACAGTTATTTTGATATAGGAGCCAAGGCAATCTTTCTACTCCTGTTCATGGTCTCCTAGTTATCTGAAATCTAGATGAGCCACCTTCTTTCATCCTTTGGTAAATTTTAGGGGAGCTTATAAAAGATGCAAGTTCTTGACAAGTCTATAATTCTCACTAGACATTTCCTCTTGTGCTTTTGAAAATCTGCAGTTGGCTCTTTATCTGTGGGTTCTGCCCAAAGTAGTTAGAATGCTTTGTTAATTCCTCATTCTCTTTATCTCACAAGGTCTATATGGCATTTCAGCTTTAAAAAAAATATATTTTCCTCATTATTAATGTATTGTTTTTAGACAATAGATGATATTTTATTTTTTTTCTGGAAAATGTTTTTTGAGACACAGTTGCTTCATTATTTGTTTGTTTAAAAATTATGCTCACCTCTGTTATTACTTCATTGCAAGCTTTACATCTGGAAATCTCCAGAAGTAAATTGGTAATCAACCTTGCCTTTTTAGATACTGCAGCATCCACATGGTCTAACTGTCTTTGAAGATTTTGTGTACTGGAGTGACCGCTATACTAATCGAGTAATTCGGGCCAATAAATGGCATGGAGGAAACCAGACAGTTATGATTTATAACATTCACCAGCCTTTGGGTCTTGTGGCAGTCCATCCTATAAAGCAGCCTAATGGTAAGTTCATCAAAACAACTTTGGTACTTGCAGAAATAAGCATGCAGTAATGTCATGCATTAGAGCACCAAGAATCAGTCTTTTCAGCAAATGTGTTGGGTTAAAACAAGCAAATAATTCATACTATTGACTTGCAACTGTTCAATCTGGTGCTAGGGAAAGCAACCACCTGGGCAGCATTTCAGGATTATGACTAGCCAAAAAGAATAATAAGGGGGTAGTATATGCCATTTTCTTGCACTTTGTTCTGAATGTTTTTACAGGACAATTGAGGCATTTTTCGAAAGCATTTTAATTTTAAAAATTTCTCTCTGTGGCACACTAGATTCAATTTCTTGTGCAATACTAATTATTTTTGAAAAGATTACTGTCATCAACTTTCGCTGAAAGTACTTCTACATTGCTTTAGTCAATGAAACAGTAATGATGAATAATCCCCTTCATTGCAATAAATATTCTCTCTGAGATCTTGTGCAGGTGATCTCTTGCAGCTTAAAGACTAAAAAAACCCTCAATTATGTCTGTTAGATAGAGATCTTTCATATCAGACTTTTTTGTTATTTCGTGTCATGACTTTAAGAGTGGGGAGCACATTGATATGAATATTATCTTTCAGCTTTAGTTACATTTCTTGTGTATGGAGTGATTCCAGCTAATAAATATTAACATTTTTCTTCTTTTTTTCCTTGAAATACACCCCTATGCCAGGGAAGATGGAGTATCTGAGTGAGGAACTACTACTTTCAGTGCTGGATTTGTTTTGGAACAAAGTCTTCCTCAGATAGGAACTAAAGAACTAAAGCTGCCTATTCTCACTGTAAATTGTTCAGTTAGCAAGGCATAGCATTAATTTATTCATCATAATTATGGTTTGAGAGGTTTTATTTTACAACCCAAGGTTTAAAAAAATTTCTATCACTGGAGAATTTTTTCTTCTTTTTCTTCATTGTATTTAGTACATTTTATAATTTGTCATTCTGAATTATTCTATTGTACTTTATGTGGCCAGGCAAAAAAGAAGGGAATAGAGTACTTGCAGAATAGCAAAACATACTGATGTTGACAAATGAAGAAATAATTACATGCTGATTGAAATTCCAGATGCAGCAATAAAACTGTCACCCACTCTCCTATTTTGTAAACCATTGGATTTTACACTAACCAGAGTTTAGATTTTTTGTACTGTTGACATGAACAATTTTCTTACAGTTTGAGTTCTGAGTTTATGCCATTATTTTATTGTCACATTAATTTGTTTTCAGTTCTTGTTAGTTTTTATTTTAGTAACAATTGTGTAAATTCCTGAAACTTCCAAGCTGTTTAGAATAAGGTCTGCCGCCATTGTTAAGGATGTACTCAAAATCTAATTATTGTTTTCTTATGAAGATTACTCATTCTGAAAAATCTTGTTCAGCAGCAAGTTTGTGAAAGTGGTTTAGATTGAATTTTAGTGTATAGTAATAATAGCAGTCAGGAGAGAACTTCAATATCTTTTTTTTTACATTTAGACTTTTCATTCAGTTTCAAAGTGAGGTAAGAAAATTGGCATTGAATTCCCACTGTCTTTGAGGAAGACATTGCAACTATTTTCTCTTTAGTTTCTCCAAGAAGTTTCAGCAAATAATTTAAATCCCCCATCTGAAGGGTTATTACAATCAAGGACTGCAAATCCCACAGGTTTCTTCATGCAGTTAAGAAAAGTTTGAAATAGAGTTTGAAAGTTTTTTTGTGATGCATAAAAATTGTAAAGATTACTATGATAATGTACTGGTTTTCCATGGAAAATTGTATCCTGTCCCAAGTATATTGTATTCCTTGTGGGTCTTAAAAATAATTTTGTTATTTTAATTTTAAAGAAATAGCAAAACTTTCTTAGTTCTGGGTTAATGTCAGTAGCAATGAGAATATTCTCTCTAGTTGCTTATATTGTTATATATATTGTTACAGCTTCTAATAGTTCCTTTCTTATTTTCAGGTATTAATTCCTGTGCATCATCCCCCTGTAGCCATCTCTGCTTACTTTCTTCATCTGGACCACTTTTTTTTTCCTGTGCTTGCCCTTCAGGATGGATCCTTTCTCCTGATAACAGGAACTGCATGAGAGGTAGGGCAGTACTAATGAGATTTTGAGAGGTGCAGTGATGCTGTGATTTGTGGTTTTTCATGCCAGAATTGTTAGTGCAAAATTTATATAAAGGTGTTAAGCAGCCAGTAAAGAAAATCAAAACCAAACCAACCAACGAAGTCTTTGATCTTATTATAAAAGATTCAATGGGTTACTTCTACAGCAGCCCAGTTCCCTGTTAAGTGGTAGCTTGTGCCTATGGGAAGAACAGGCTAGGATTTGTTCTCCAAAGACCAAAGCACAAGGAAAAGAGGAGGGAATCTGTGTTCAGGAGATTCTCTTTCCCTAGTCCCTAGCAGATGAGAAATGCAGTTGCTGACTCTCACTCTGCAGCTCTCTGGTGCATTTTCTCAGATCACCTGATGCATTGCCCTTTGTTAATAAAATTTAAGCATGAAGGTACGAGTTTACCTGAAAATAAATATACCAAAAGGAATAAATATTCCTTAGGAATAAAACAAGAAAACAGTACTGTGGTTATATTTTGTGATAATGATTGGCAGTTGCCGCTGTGATGTTGTTCCATGCTTGTGGGTCCTGCTTAATATGCATTAGAACCCATCACAGGCAGGTCCTGCAGAATCCTCAGACCTTTGGCTGGTTCCCCTTCTCAGAGATCTGAAAAAGCAGCTTAGAACAGCTGCACAAATATCCTTCTTTTTTCTGGCAGTGAGTGTTCCTGCCTTATTTACTTCTTCTGCTCAGAATTTGCATTGTGATTGCACAGTGCTGAAACTTAAAATGTTACAGCAGTTTAAATAACAGATAACCTTGTTCCCAGTGAGGGAACAAACCCCTCTATGTAAGTGGTTTCAAAACATCACTGGTAATGTTGAACCATTCTCTGCATCAGAGAACTTTTGGGTGGGAGGAGGAAAGCATATCATAATGCCTTTTTCTTGACCAGAAGCAACTCTGAACTACTCTTTGTTTTCACAGTTGAACACCCTTTCCTTATTGCTGTAAGAGATAATATCATTTACGGAATTTCTCTGAATCCTGAGGAGAAGACAAATGATGCTATGGTTCCAATAGCAGGAGTTCAAAATGGTGTTGATGTTGACTTTGATGACTCTGAACAGATGATTTATTGGGTTGAAAATCCAGTAAGTTAGTATTTGTGTTCAAAATGTACACTAAATGAAAACCTTTTTTTATTTTTGGGAAGTGTTTTGGACTGAAATTTTTAAAAGAACTAATTTTAAAGTGTATTCCATGCCACTAATAAAGAGATTATAATTTATTTAATTGTTTGTTCTTTTAAAGTTAGAATGTTTAGTTCAATGAAGTACTTAAACAGACCTATTTAAGCAAATCTTTGCCCGAGAAACTACTTAAGTACTTGGGAATCTGTTTCATCTTCCCTGCAGTCTGAAAAAATATTCTTTACAGATGTCAGCCAGCAGACACAGCTGACATATACAATAGTGTTGGAGGTCAAGGGCTGATACATCCCTTAACAGCAAGTTACATCCTGGCAAGGTGCCTTCACTGGACAGGTGTTATGTGTTAGGTCTGCTTTAGGTGGGTCTTGTCAAGACCTGACAAATGTGTGCCTCTGGATCTAGCTGTATCCCTGACCTGCAGGCCTCAGGCTTCTGACACAGGTGCTGAGACACCTGTGTCAGTCATGCATCATCCTGTGCAAAAAAGATATTTCTGTAGTTCCTGTGCTCCATTTTAGGTTCCTGGTTCTGCCTCCTAGAACTGTGCTAGCATTAGAAAAGATTGCAGTATAAAAGAAGTGCTAGTGTAGTTGGAATAGAAGAGTGTTTTCTGCTCTTGACATTTTTTTAACTTTTGTTATTTTTCTTTCCAAGGGTGAAATTCACAGAGTGAGGTCAGATGGAGCCAACAGGACAGTTTTTGCTCCAGCAGCTGTTATTGGTGCTCCTACTGGTCTGGCACTAGACTGGATATCTGCAAACCTGTATTACACTAACCCAGGGACACAGTCAATTGAGGTAATTATTTTAGAGGGACAACTGGAAAATAAGAGCCTAGATTTTTCACTGCTACATATACAGGTTGAAATTAGTAATGTTTATTTCATGAAAAAACTTAAATTAGATTTACTTTAAAGTGTAATCTGTCGGTAGAAAAATACAAACTTGAACAGAAACTTAAATTTAAACATAGTCAAAAAGATTGAAAGCGATATATTCTGGACACTTTATTTGTGCGTCGATCTATCCTGCAAACTTTATTTGTGTATAAATTTCTTTTTTTGTTTTCTCCCTACAATGCCTTAGGCTTCTAGTGTTTAACACACAGATGTGTTTAACACTATGATGACTAGAGTTACTAATGTTACTGTCCTTACTTCAAATCAATGATCCCAATGCAATGCCTCTGATAGTAAAGGAATGCTGCCATTGAACACAATAAGATCCATTCCCAAATGCTTTGGTAATGTATCATGTAGCTTTCTAGAGACAAGCAGTCTCATGGTATGTGAAGGATAAAATTGTAATTCAGAGTGGGGAAATGGAGGATAAGTAATATACAATATAGTAATGACTGTGAATAAACCCAGTCATTCTTGTTCCAAAATATAAATGCTTACTATTAAATTAAAAGGCAACTAATTTGAGCAAATGAAACAGTATACTTCCTAAATCAGAATTTCATCAACCCATTCAGGCCTTGAAGATATTATAGAAACTTAAAGATAAATTGGTTTTATGCTTAGGATCCTTCCTTGTTATCATAGGCAGGTTCTTAGCTGCAAGCAGCTCTTTCAAGGGGCGCGTGTTAGAGAAGGGAGGTGGTTAGAGTACAGAACAATGTGCTCTTTCTTCATGGTATTCACGAAAGTCTTCTGCAATTTCAACTCCCTGTTGATTTAGGCTTCATTCCTGTAATTTGAAAATGCACTATAAGTTCTATATTGCATGGTCTGATGAAGTCAATGTTTGCATAGGTCCTGAAGCTGCATGGTGACATAATGTACAGGAAAACACTGATTACCAATGATGGCACCTCTCTGGGAGCTGGCACACCAATTGGTTTGGCAGTTGATCCGGCAAGAGGGTAAATTTCCAAAACTGCTGTTTTATTTGCTCATGAATGTATTCTCCATATTTTTCTTGTTTTTTAGGGTTTTCATCCTGGATTTGACATGGTTTTGTTTGTTTCATATTTGTGCGGAATTTATTTACTCTTTCTAAGCTGTAAAAAATAAGGGCATAGCTTCCTAAATTATTACATAGATGTTCATCCTCCTTAATTTACAATATGGTTGTATAGTACCATTTTTTAATTAAAAAAAAAATCTCAGAATATTATGATTGTGAAAAAAATCCCTGAAAAATGGGAACCCAGAATAAAGAGTACTCCAAAGTCTTTCTGTAAAATATCTTGTGATGTCTACTTGAGCCTAGTAGAAAGACGTATTACATCATGGGAAAAATGTCACATGTCAAAAAGTGTAGCACTAAATATAATTTTGCTGCTTGCTCCCAAAAAGAACAATTTGCCTTTTTTTTGTTTAATCTAGATTTTTTCTGATTCTGCAGTTTTAATTGAAAATTGAAACCAAACTCACTCTGAAATGTTGCAGCCATCTGTGAAACAGAATTATTATTATTATAAGGAGGAGTCCTTTTATGTTAAAGTCATAATACTCTACTGCATTTACCTGCTGATGGTATTGTGGGATGAAATAGGCGAGGTTATGGATTTCTAAAAATTATTTAAGAGGCATTCCTCTCTTTCAAGAGAAGCAGGTGTTTCTCTTTGTTGAGAGAACAAGCATTCTTCTCTAGCTCAAATAAGCTCTTTTTCATTGTGGTTTGATTCAGCATGAGCTCTGTTCAGCATGAGCTGAAAGTGTTTGACTGACAGAGGAATCAGTTTTAAGCATATGCTCAAGTGACTCTGGTCCACTGATTTCTCTTGCCAGTTTTGCTAACAGATCTGATAATGTCTGTTACAGGAAGTTGTACTGGACAGACCAGGGAACTGACAGTGGAGTCCCAGCAAAGATTGCCAGTGCAAACATGGATGGCTCAGGCATACAAACCCTCTTCACTGGCAACCTGGACCATGTAGAGTTTCTTACCATTGACATTAAGGAACAAAAGTTGTACTGGGCTGTTACAAGCACAGGAATGGTAGGAGATCTATTTTTAATCATTGCTTCTTTACCTGTCTCTGCATCGATGGTTCACATGAGTCATTCAGTTGCTTCAGTTTTCTCTTATAAATGGGAGTTGCAGGACCAAGCAAAATCTGAATAGTTGTTATTAAATACCATCAAAAGTATAAGATCAGAAATCATATACTGCCTGCCTTTTCTTCTTGCCTTGTACCTAAAGATTTCATGCACAGAAGAGATTTCAGTATCTTGTGTTCCATTTTCGTTTCATAGTCTAACATTGAACTGTTGCTATAGGAAGAATAATCTTAATGTTTAAAATGATTTCTTAGATTGAGAGAGGCAATATGGATGGTACAAATCGTGTGACTCTGGTGGTTCATCTTTCTCATCCCTGGGGAGTTGCTGTGTACGGTACCTTTCTGTACTATACTGATCGAGATTATGAAGTAATTGAACGAGTTGACAAGGCCACCGGTGCAAACAAAGTAGTACTGAGAGATAATGTCCCGAGACTGAAGAGCCTACGAGTGTATTACAGAGACAGTGAGTATTTGCTAGACATCTTTCAGGATATTCAACTTGCAAAACTCGAACTTTCCTTAGAGACAGAATGGTTGCTCTTTCAAAGGAGACGCTTTGATTTGGCTTACAGGAAAAGTGTCAGCAACATTTTGCCTGGTTTTGGTAAAGAGACGCTCCACCATGTACTTAAGGCTTCTATTGGCTCATGTAGTTTTACTAAAGTCCTGTTGACTAAGAAATATTGTTACTTTAGTTTCAAATTTGTTTCATCTGATTGTTGGCCCCATTGATCTTCGATGACAAGAGACCAGTAAACCCATTACTGTCATATCTGTGCTAAAATGTATTCTGATTAGGATCTTTATTTTTGTCAGCAGATTATTAATGCTATACAGCAGTTGGTTGGGTGTATGCATTTGGGTGTACATCTATGGGTGTTTGTGATGATACAGTTGAGATTTTTGTTTTGCCATGTATGTCTTTTGCAGATTCTGCCGGTTCCACAAATGGCTGCAGTAATAATATTGGAGTTTGCCAGCAGCTTTGCCTGCCTGTACCTGGTGGATTATTCACCTGTGCCTGTGCTACTGGCTTTCAGCTAAATCCTGATAACAGAACCTGTTCCCCCTACCGTTCATTTGTAGTTGTTTCTATGCTCTCTGCAATTAAAGGATTTAGTTTAGAGACATCAGATCACTCTGAAGCCATGGTACCACTGGCAGGAAGAGGTATGTGAATATTATAATAGGAAAAAATCTTGTCATGACTACTATTTTGGCATTTCTTTCTAGCATAGCACATACTTTAAATAATTTAGTTTATATTAAAAAATCATTAATTCATACTTTTCAAAATATTTCAGGACGAAATGCACTTCATGTGGATGTTCACATGCCTTCTGGTTTCATTTACTGGTGTGACTTCAGTAGCACAGTGACGTCTCAGAATGCAATACGTAAAATTAAACCTGATGGTTCTTATTTTAGAAATGTTGTTACAAATGGAATAGGACGAAATGGGATCCGTGGCATTGCAATTGACTGGGTAGCAGGTAAGCACAGCTGAATTTAGGAGAATGTTATTCTTTACATGTTACAAAATTTTTAGGATAACATAAGCAGATTCTAATGGAACTATTTTGAATGGAAGTACCATGGTTCTAGCTTGTGGTTTAATGGACTGCTTTTAAAATTAAAGGAAGTAATGAATGGCTCTTACGTTTATTTATATATATGTAAAGGTGAAAATTTATCAGAGAAGATGTATAGAGCCTTTTCTCTCCTGACGCTTTAATATTTGTCTTAGGCCTCTGTTCTTGTCTGCATGTTTGTACGTAGCCGTGAACTATCATTGTGAAAACATGTACCAGAGAAGAATGCACAAAACCTGTCTTATGACATTGTACATAAGAAAGGACTTTTTATCTATCCTCAGATTGCTGTGTACATATAAAATAAGTTATGATGAAAAGTAAAAAAAGCAGAAGAAGTATTTATCTTTGAACTATAATTTCCACATGTGCACTTCTTGTTCCTATTTAAACATATTAGAGATTAATTCAAATATTAACTCTTCAGAAAGTATTAATCAACAATTACCATTAATACTTTAGTTTTGAATATATATATATGTACTATATATATGTTTTGCAAAAGTTCTTCAGTTGATTGATAAGCTTGTTGGGATGAGTTTTAGGATAATCATCTGCTGTAAACACTTAATTTAGTTCCTGTGTACAGTCTTGTGCCATAACATGAACTTCATAGTTGTGTGCTTTAAAAGGCAACTGTACTACTGATACCCATGGCCATCCATGAGAATTTAGAAATTAACTGACTACTGTTGGTTTGGCTGTCTTCTTTCTAACTCATCAGATGGTACGCGAATGCCTTATGCTTCCAACTACTACCATATTTATGATGGCTATTCATTTTGTGGTTTGGTATTTTAGCAACTTGTGTTTCTCAGGTATTGATGCTAATATTAACTTTCTCTTTTGCTTTTCTGATTTGTTTTGTTTTGGCTTTTGTATACAGGAAATCTTTATTTTACAAATGCCTTCCTGACAGAGACCTTCATAGAAGTTTTGCGCTTAAACACAACTTATCGCCGTGTGCTTCTGAAAACTACCATAGACATGCCAAGGCACATAGTAGTTGACCCAAAAAACAGATATCTCTTCTGGGCTGATTATGGGCAAAATCCAAAGATTGAACGTGCATTTCTTGACTGCACCAACAGAACAGTTCTTGTGTCTGAGGGTATTGTCACACCTCGTGGACTGGCCATAGATCACAGCAATGGCTATGTTTACTGGGTGGATGATTCCTTAGATATGATTGCAAGAATTCAGCCCGATGGTGGTGATGTTGAAATTGTACGTTACGGCAGTCGGTATCCAACTCCATATGGTATCACTATCTTTGGCAATTCCATGATCTGGGTGGATCGAAACCTGAAAAAAGTCTTCCAAGCCAGCAAGCAGCCGGGCAATACTGATCAGCCAACAGTAATAAGAGATAACATCAATTGGCTAAGGGATGTTACAATTTACAACAGTAATTTCCAGTCACGTTCTCCCCTTGATGTCAACAACAATCCTTGTTTGGACAACAATGGAGGTTGTTCTCACCTCTGTTTTGCCCTCCCTGACATTCAGACACCGAAATGTGGTTGTGCCTTTGGAACACTAGGCAGTGATGGCAAGAGATGTTCCATTTCAACAGATGATTACCTGATTTTTGCTCTTGAAAATGCCCTCAGAAGTATCCACCTAGATCCTGAAAACCACAGTCCTCCCTTCCGTACAGTCAATGTGTTAAGAACTGCTGTGGCCCTGGATTTTGACAGTATAAACAACCGAATATATTTTACACAAAGTTATCCTTCAGGAACAGGAAGAATCAGTTATGTTAGTATTTACTCAGGAATTAGCTCTCCAACTGTAGTTGCATCTGGTAAGTGCGCTGAAATATAGTACAAAATAATCAGATATTTTAAAAAAAATTACCTGCAGCACCTGCCACTAGCTCAACAGGTATTTTTATGCTAAAGGTCAAGGTTGACCACTTAGTTAAGATATCTAATAAAATACTCTTTTTTCTTTCTCGTTTTTTCCTTTTCTGAGATTCTTATTTCATTTTGATCTCAATGATATGGAAATATAAAACTGGATAGATATTATTCTGTATACAAAATGATACATAATAAATTAAAATTATATGCAATAAATTAGTATAATGGAGTGAGGGAGGATTCCTGCTACATGAAGAATAGTAACCAGAACTTAAATCTAGGTGAGGGAAATGTCTTTGTAACACTATTGTAACGCTATACCCAGGTCTGCCTGATTCCCAAGTATTACTACTCCAGTTTTTTAAATGGACAGATTTGCACTGGTACCAATGGCATTTCAAAGAAGTCTTCAGTGTAGCCAGATTATAATAGATGAAGAGTGCTGAAGTATCTCAGGAAACCGTGCTGAGCTTGTGTGTGTTTGCTTGCATGTGCCTAAGACCTGGGGACTCCAGATGGCATAGCCTTTGACTGGATCAACAACAGAGTTTACTACAGTGACTACCTCAATCAGACCATCAGCTCGATGGCTGTGGATGGATCAAACCGCACAGTGATCGCCCGCGTGCCACGGCCGAGAGCCATTGTATTAGATCCCTGCAGAGGGTATGTGCTGCACTTTGTTTTGACTGTAGGTGAAACTACAATTTAGACCTTGACAAAGATTGCCAGAGACTTCCTGTAACCCTAACCCCTTTTCTGTTGTATTCCTTGAATGCTTCAGAAGAATTCTTGTTTCAATATCAGAACATTTCCTGAGAGAATGGGGATGTTACTGTATGATACTGTGCTTTTAATTTCATTACCATTCATTCTTAATTATAACACAGTTATGCTGTGTTATAATTAAGAGAGATAAGAAAGAGATTAATTGACTTTAGTTGACTCACATAGGAGCTGGAAAAAATTTTCTGAAGTTCACTGCAGTAGACCCCAGTGATCCCTCTAGAAGAGTCTCTTGTCAGTGTGAGCCAAAATAGAGGAAGAAGATCTTGTAGTTCTGGAATGCTCACTTCAGTAAGGGATATGAGGGTGGAAATATCACCAAAAGCAGAGTTTGTGAGTTTTGTTTTATGAAAATAAAATTACGTTATTGACAGTTATATGTACTGGACTGACTGGAGTTCAAGTGCAAAGATTGAACGAGCTACGCTTGGAGGAAACTTCAGAACGCCCATTGTGAGCACAAACTTGGTATGGCCAAATGGACTTACCCTGGACTATGAAGAACAGCAGCTGTACTGGGCTGATGCAAATCTGTATGTATTGATAACACAGTTGTTGGTTTACATTTAGTTAATATTTTAATAGCTCTATTTAGTTTTCCTCATTTCTTTGCTGACTTTCAGCATTTCAGTTGAATTTGGCACTTGACATAATAGAATGTTAGGAGTTACTTAGTAGCAATGCAATATCAAGTTTTAGTATTGCTGTGAAACTACTGTGTAATAAGAAGTTATATTATGTCACAGTGTAGATTTTGTTCTCTGCTTTATGCACTTGCACCCGCTGTCAGTTTGTTTGTCTTACATGCAATTCAGGACTTTCACAAGTGTCTTCTCCAACAAATAGAATCGCAGCACACATTTGACAGTATTCATTGCTCATGGTTAATGCCTATCACCTGTGGATGTTGGCCTGCTATTCCTGCTGTTGCCTACCAGACAGGGCAGGACACTTGTAATGGGATGTCTGTTTTAAGAGGAATTCAGGATGTCAAATGGAATGTACACTTTTCTGTTTCAAACTCTAGTTAATGGAGTTGGGGCAGCATAAGCAGCACCCGAGATATTGGTGAATGCTACTGAAGTGCTGGATGTCAGTTACCAGACTAATTAGGGTGTGGTTTTATACATAAGTTAAAAGACTTCTTTAAGATGTAATAATTTCTTTGTTATTGTAGGCAGAAGATTGAGAGATGCACTCTCACTGGTACAAATCGTGAGGTAATTGTTAGCACTGCTCTGCATCCATTTGCAATGACAGTGTTTGATCAGCACATATATTGGACAGACTGGAACACACGAAGCATTTATAGAGCTAATAAGTATGATGGTTCAGATCAGATTGTAATGATCATGAATCTTCCACAAAGACCAATGGATATTCATGTCTGGTCAAAAAGTAAGCAGCAGCAGTGTATGAACCCTTGCAACCAGTTCAATGGTGGCTGCAGTCACATCTGTGCACCAGGTAAGCTGTTATGCTTGATGGCTGCAAGCTATTACTCTTGCCTGTATTAGAGTTTAGACTATAACAATTCTAGTCACTGGGGACAGCTGAAATACTTCTTAGTGTTCACAAATTTTTAATATGTATTTTATTTATAAATGCAATCAGAATAATTGCCAATTAAGATCATGGTGTTTCACCAACACACATAGGGGTTGTGTCTGACAATCCTCACAAGTGAAAAGTATGGGTTTCTCTCAAACCAAACTTAAACCAAACCATTGTTTTCTGGGGTTTAAACTTTCCTTGGATGAGACATGAAGTGAGTGCTGCAGGATATGCTTACTCTAAGAGTATATGCTCTTACTGATGGGGTGTTTCCTACAAGACATTCTAAAAATTTATGGTTGTTATTTCTTTACATAAGTGTTACAGAGCTGTTTCATGTGTTGTAGATTTTTGGAAGTTATGATCCTTGACTTTGAAAAAGTAATTCGGTGCTTTTTTTCATTTGTAGCATCTTAAATACCATTAAAGATCCACCTTGCCTGAAAACAACTCAAACTTCTCATTAATTTTGAGAAGAGCAGTTTGTCTATTGCAAGAAATTTTGAACACCTGTTTTGATTTTAAGGGGTAAAGTCTCAGTGAATATAGCTGTAATTTTTGAAAGCATCACGTGCCATCTTGCTGCCACTAAAAAGGCATTTGGACAACAAGCAACTAAGATACTCCAAATTCTGATCTCAGTTTGTCTAAGGAAATCTGAAATAACTTTTGTGGGTTTTAATGCACTTGCATATGCTTAACTGAGATAAAAAGTCTGGCTAAGTCACTACACTCCTATCTGTGTAAATAGATTGTATAGGAATTATGAAAATTGCTTTGCCTTTTCCAGTGTTACAACTGTGAACACTTTCACAGAAACCTGTATAAAACATCAATGTTAAATTAGTTTCCTTTTTGTTGTGTCCTATTTTTAATTTTTTAATCTGTCAAACATAAATTTAGGTCCAGCTGGTGCAGAATGTCAGTGCCCCTCTGAAGGTCGCTGGTATTTAGCCAATAACAACAAGCACTGTATTGTGGATAATGGCACCAGGTGTGATACTGGTTTCTTCACATGCCTTAATGGACATTGTATCTCTGAGCGGTGGAAATGCGACAATGACAATGATTGTGGTGATGGCAGTGATGAGTTGGAAAGTGTGTGTGGTAAGCGTTTAAAATAATTGCTTTAGAAAGGGTACTCTGTCTTGCCTGTTCTGTAGTCTCTGTCACTTTTATGGCTTTATGATTATGGATCTTATGGCTGTAGTTTAGAAACAATCCCTTGCTTGCTCACAGATTTGAGGTCTGAAAGACTAGTGGCTTGCTTTAGAATCCAGAAGCACTGTAGTATTGAATTTTTGTCATGTATAGCCAATTTCTAATTTTTTAATTTAAATATGTATTTTACTTTTCATGCAGTCCGTTTTGCAGCTGTGTTTGCACTGGCAGGTAAAAATATTGTGATTTTACTTGTTACTTTGTCAGAGAACTTAGATTACATTTTATCCACTTTTTTTGTTTCTTTTTTATTTTCTACAGCTTTCCATACTTGTCAGCCAACAGCTTTCACCTGTGGCAATGGGCGATGTGTACCCTATCACTACCGCTGTGATCACTACAATGACTGTGGAGATAACAGTGATGAGCTTGGCTGCTTGTTCCGAACCTGTGACTCCCACACAGAATTTACTTGCAATAATGGAAGGTGTATATCCCTTCAGTATGTCTGCAATGGAGTAAACAACTGTTATGACAATGGCACATCAGATGAGAGGAATTGTCGTAAGTTGAATCTTAGTACCTAGTGGCTCTTGGTATCTGACTCTCTAGACAAAGGAAGAGGGAAATATGGTTTTATGTGAAGAAATCTGACAAAACCAGCAAGAAGGACAAAAGTTTTTAAAATTTACATTGCAGCTACTGTTTAGTGCTGTTGAAGCAAACAGAGTTGCTAAATCATATTCTGGAACACACTAAGATATTACATAATAAATGTTGCTGTAAGTAGTCTGCCTTGGAGCAACAAATGCTCATGCAGTATGTAATGTTAATTCTTGTGAGTAATTGCGTGCATTTCAAAAATGTTATTTCAGATAACTTGGATTCAGGGTTTGCGTTTTTGCAGGATTAGCCTGGAATTTGACAATGGCCTTTTACTTTGTGTCATGCTATATTAATTATATTATATTTAATTATCAGGAGTGTATATTGGGATCCCATAATGGCACAGTTTAAAATTATATGCCTTATAAAAGTTATCAGTTATGTTTGTTTTCTTTAAGATGTAAACTGTGATTAGTTCAATATTGGCTACTTTTGCAATTCATGAAAATAACAACATAACAGTGTTTAAAATAGCTCTAAAGCATTTTTTCTTTTTTCCTCCCTCCTTAAAGCGGAGCGTACGTGCCAGTCTGGTTTTACAAAATGTCAAAGCACAAATATTTGCATTCCTCGAACGTACTTGTGTGATGGTGACAATGACTGTGGAGATATGAGTGATGAGAGTCCTACTCACTGTGGTAAGTCAAGAGAGTTAAAGGGCCTTTGTTACATCTCTGATACTTCTGTAATTAATTCCACTGCTCTTTTAATATAACTCCAACTTTTCTCAAAACATCTACTTTTTTAAACTGAAGTTATATATACATGGTACTATTATCTCATAATTATCTAAATAATGCTTTTATCTAATAAAAATGATAAATTTTTGCAGAGTTTTAATATAGCATTTGAGGATTGTTCCTTTTGCTTATTTTGGTCTGTATTTTTTATTGCTTTACAAGGTGTTTGGCACTTAAGTACTATAGAAAGTGGTCTTTTTCCATAACTTTAACATTAGAATATTCTACCTTCTAACCAAATGAATTTGTCTATGGTCCCAAATTTCTTTTAGCTCTTTCATGTGGTTAGACTTTAGCATACGAGCCATTGTTTATTGTATCTTCCAGTTAGGATATGGAAGTGTCTAGTCTTGAATCAGCCTTAATTGCAAACCAGATTAACTTTGCTAGGACATTTTTATTAGGTAGAAGTTAGGTAGTAGTTTTCCCGTATGAAATACTATGGATCAATTTGTAAAACATAATGGACATTTTCAGGTCGTGATTTAGTTTTAGTATTGTCTGAGCAAATTATTTTTGCTTTCACTACTTTTTCTAAGGGTACATGCCTTGAACTAACTATGCCACAGTTTTTCTAAAATATGAGTTCAATTTTTGTAGCCAAAATGTGGCCACTTTTATGTGTGGACACCAATGTGTCAAGAATATGTGGCTATAGTGAGTCTTGTTCTGCTTGTCAAAGGCGTGCTTTGTCCCTTCTACTGTTTATGTCTCTGTCTCTACTGAATTACGTAAATTGAGACGTGGTGAAGGGCAAGGAAGAGGGAGAGAGAATGAGAGATGACAGAAACATCAAGATATTAATGAGCAATAGTTAACTGTTTGATTTCCATCATTAAAGGCACAGGGAAGAGCAAGTTAAAACGCCAGACTTAATCCTTCTGGTATTTTGAAACTATCAGAGGGTACTGGAAAGTATTGGTAACTACTGAAGAAATTGTCAAAATCCCTTATACATGCAAGTGCAGAGAGTACTTGCAGCATGCTGAGCTGGAACTACTCAGTGTTATGGTTTGTTCTTCACTGCTATTAAGGAAAGATTGCTACCAGCAAGTGAAGAAAAATTGGTAGGGAAAATTCTCTACCATGAGATACTACTTCCTTAGTGCAAATTTAGATTTCCTGTAAAGCACTGAGTCTTTTATGCCTGGTTTGAGCACTGGAGGAATGAGTACACTGGAATGTGGTCATTTCCCTGTGCACAAATCTCAAGTATAAATGTAGGATATATGTACAGTTGCATGCAATCCTATTTCCAGGGGAAATTCTGTCAACTTACTAGCTGATATGTATGCTCAGGGAGAAAATCAAGTGCATTTTTTTGCACACGAGTATCAAACTAGTTTGTACAATTAAATCTTTCCAGAGAGGCTGAGAAAAGACATCCTTTCTAGCATAATTTTTCCTCTTTCTTTTTTGGGGACTGTAATATTTTTTTGCATAACATGGACTCAAAAGCGACTTAAAACAAGTTGGAAAGGTAGCAGAAAAAAAAAGGTAATGCATAGGTTTTTTCTTCTAGTCTCTCTGACTTGCACAAATAGTGAGTTTCGTTGTACATCGGGACGTTGTATTCCTGCTCATTGGTACTGTGATCAAGGAATAGACTGTGCTGATGGCTCTGATGAACCTGCCTCTTGTGGTAAGTCTGCACTCAGAAGATACAACATGATGGTTATGACAAATCAGTAGTTTGTCTTGTAGGCAGAAGCTTTAATCCAAACTAGATGGAAAATAAGTATCTTCTAGGTTTTATTCACTCTTGCTAATTTGAGTCACTGAGTAATTTGAGTTTTAAATCCTTAAAGCTGTGTATGAAATATGAAGGTTTTAGTTGCAACAACTGATTGCTTGTAATGTGATTACTCTTAATGTATAACTTCCTATCCCTATAAGACTATGATGGTAGTGAATCAAATGGCAAAAAATAGCAAGTATTTTGGTATTGTTTTGCATGTAAAAGCAGATGTCTTGCTGTACACAAAGTGTGCATGCAGTATTACATTTGGGGAAAAAGGGAATGTGGGATGCAGAGGGGAAGGGTGTTGACACAGTATATGGGTATCATAGTATTACAGTAAACAAATCCTGTGTGTACAATAGAAACTGTTGGGAATAAACAGAGTAGGGTATGAGGTGAAAAAATATATCTGATATCCAGGCAAGAAGAGAAGGAGCTAACTGAAATCACTGACAATTGATATTATAACATCATTATTATTCTCATTTTAAAAGTAAGAATAACACAAGGCAAGATTCTTCTGTGGTTTTACTTTGCACATTGTTTGAATTGCATCTTTAGCTTAAGAAAATGTTTTGCATCTTATACATTAACTATTTTGCAATTAGGCTTTGATTTTACGTGTCACTGTCCTAAGCCTCTGCCTGAAATAGTCCTCGGTAGATGTCATGGCAGTGCAGGTTAGTTTAACAAGCACAGTGATTGTGTTCATTTTGAAGTGCCCCAAATGCGGACTTGTTCGAGTGACCAGTTCAGATGTGATGATGGCAGATGTATCCCAGCAACGTGGATCTGTGATGGTGATAATGACTGTGGGGATATGAGCGATGAGGATCAAAGACATAATTGTGGTAGGTGGTCAGTGCAAGTAGATACTGCACTTTGTCCTGCAGGTGTTTTCTAAAAAACAACCAACCCCCAAACACTCACTGCCAATTTTTCTAACCCATAAAGGTGCACATTAAGCATGAGGTACGGTCTTTCTATACCTTCATTTTCATGATATTGAATCAAAAGTGAATATTTTACTAGTAAAAAAAATAAACAACAAAACATTGTTAAAATTTTGCAGTTATTCTTTGAATTGTTAAGTTGAAATGGAGGTATAATTAACCTGGGTTGTGTGTATGATCTGGGAAGCTAGAGCAGCTTCAGTGGAGATTTTCCCTAGTGATTATGCACTGCATCTTGTGCATATTAATAACCACATGTTTGTGGCTTAAAATTTTTAAGAACTAGTGAACAAAATACACATATCTGTTCAGAGAGTGAACGAAGGGAAGGAGGTTCACCAAGACTGGTCCTGCTTCTTGATTCTTTCGAAAATAGCTGGGTATACTTGTAGTCCTTGTCCTTATTAACTGTAATATTTCTACCTCTGCTTGCTCCCTGGAACACAGAATAGCTCGAAAGATAGGGAATAGAGGCTGTTCAGCTCCCAAAAAATCTGACTGAAAAAGTTTATTTGAGAATCTAGTAAGATGCAGATTTCTGCATGTGTCAGCATTGCCTTAAGGAATGCTTTGGCTCCCAGTCAGCCTCCATGAAAGGCAATGTGCAGTTTTGTAAATGAGAATGTACAGTGATGTCTATCTCTGCATGTGCAGCAGGACATGGCTCTGTTGTGGATTATGGGTGGATATCCAAGCTGTTTGTGTGGGCAGTGGAGGAAGGTGTCACATACACAGAGTACAGCTTGTTTAGTGAATGTGCTTTTCCTTCAGCAAACCGCAACTGCACAGCAGCAGAGTTCACTTGTGCCAACAATCGACCCCCCCTCAGGAGGTGCATTCCTCGGGCATGGGTCTGTGATGGTGATGCTGACTGCGGTGATGCCCTTGATGAACACCAGAACTGCACACGAAGATCTTGCACAGAAAATGAGTTTACCTGTAGTAATGGCTTGTGCATCCGTAACACATACAGGTTTGTAACTTCCCAAGCAGCTGTAGAAATTCTCAAAATTGCTTATTGTGAAGGAGCTAATTCAACCTTTTTTTCACATCATTTAGTTGTAATTAGATCTACATATTTTAATGAAACTATTTATCTGCTCTGCATTTGTGCATTAGCTTTGACTTGAAAATGCTCTAGAATTTTCTGTTAATATTCCTATTGCTCAGCATTAGCATTTAATCCTTCTTATTGTCACTAGTAACCTTTCCTGGGGTGATTCTGTCTAGACTGTAATGCATACAGGACTCACACGGTTAGACTATACCATATGACCCCAGTTTCTGAAAGTCTTTTCTATGGGAGCCAAAAATATCAACTTTCTTTGGAAACTGGGAGAGTGTATTTATCCATCTGTCCTGAAGACAGTGATTGCCTTCTTATATTTGAAGAGAGTGCTCATTCTTCTTCAGGTGTGATAGGCGGAATGACTGTGGTGACAGCAGTGATGAAAGAGGATGCATCTATGAACCGTGCCAACAACACCAGTTTACTTGTCAGAATGGGCGCTGCATTTCCAAAGCCTACATCTGTGATGGGGATAATGACTGTGGTGATGAATCTGATGAGCTGGAACATCTCTGTAGTACACCAGAAGCGACCTGCTCTCCCCATCATTTTAAATGTGACAATGGAAACTGCATTGAGCTGGTTAAAGTCTGCAATAGGTTGGATGATTGCTTAGATAACAGTGATGAAAAAGGATGTGGTATGTATAGATTTATTTGTACTGTCTAATTTAAAAATCTTAGGCACCTTTGAAAAAATACGCTCTTACGACAATTCCTTAATTCCAGTCATATCTATTCCATGGCTGTTCCTCAGAAATTACAATTATAAGAAATGTAACTTTTAAATTTTTTTGCTTTAATTAAGTCATACTTATCACGTGCTGCTTTAACTGTCTGTGTTGATGAGCTAATGATATAAACAAAATGTATTTCATACATTATTACGCTTTGCCATTGCATTTCCAAAATATGCCGTAGCCCATACTTTGCACCCTGTGTTTTGTGGCAGACTTGAGAGGTGGTAGAATAATTTGATATTAGATTATGTAATTTCCTTTTTTCCTTTATTACAGCAGCCCACATCCACATTCAGCATTTTCAGGTGGTAGCAAGGAGAGAGAGACAGAGTGCATTGGAAAGTGACTGCACTATTACTCTGCTGGCTGGTTCCTTGAATAGAACTCCTTTCCTTTCCCAGGTGTAAATGAATGCAGTGACCCTTCAATCAGTGGATGTGATCATGACTGTACAGACACACAGACAAGTTTCTACTGTACTTGTCATCCCGGATACAAACTTATGTCTGATAAACGGACTTGTGATGATATTGATGAGTGCAATGAAACTCCATCAGTATGTAGCCAGATTTGTGAGAACACAGCTGGCTCCTACATCTGTAAGTGTGCCCCAGGCTATATCCGGGAGCCTGATGGAAAAAGTTGCCGGCAAAATAGTAATATCTCCCCATACCTTATTTTTAGCAACCGTTACTATCTGAGAAATCTCACAGCAGATGGCCAGTCTTACTCTCTCATTTTGCAAGGACTAAGAAATGTGGTGGCACTGGACTTTGACAGGGTGGAAAAGAGGTTATACTGGATTGATGTGGGGAGGAATGTCATTGAACGAATGTTCCTAAATGGGACAAATAAGGAGACAGTGATAAGTGATGATGTGCCCAACGGGGAAGGTATCGCTGTTGACTGGGTTGGCAGGTAAGAAAATACATTTTTTGTCTTTCTGAGCTACTGAAGAAATGATGTGTGAAGGAGTTTATCTTAGGGCTTTTCTCCTACTCCATATGAAATTCCTGATGAGTAGTAAAATAGTTTGGGTTGTGGATGCAGTGTTACACAACTGCTCTGAAATTGTTTATTAGCATCTAATACATAACACTTAAATTACTCTGATATGTAGTATACTGAGGGTCTTTCAGACTTGCTCTCTCATTGATCATTTGCTAACAGTTGTTGGGATCGACATGCAGGTTTCACTCTGCATGAACAAAATATTGTAACAGTTAACTAGATCCCAATGCAGTAAGTAATAGCAAGCCTTAATGAAATTTAGCTCCTATAACAATGTGAAGAGCATGTGTCTTTGGCTCTTGAAAAACGCACCTTTAACTGACACACTCAACATAATTTGATCCACATAATTTTCTGTCAGGAGGTCAGCATATGGGTGAGGTAATTGAAAAACACATCTCATTATGGTAAATTTTTAATTGCCTGCTGTGTTTCAAAAAGTAGTCTGATTTACTGTCGCAGAACCTCTGTCGTTATGTGGTGGCCACTCTGATAGTGGTCTTGCTGTGGTTCATCTTGTTTTCCAAGTGCAGTAATATAAGCATGAAAAGTGTAAATAACATGGATCAGACTGTAAACCAATAAGAATTGTTCAAGTTACTTTTAGAACTTATATGAGAATGTTTATATGAATATGCCAGTGTAATAGTTTTTATTTTTAAGCCACTTTGTCTCTAAACCAAATGATAATTAATGTTGCCAGCAGCCCCAAACGCTTTATGAATCATGGAGAGATGATGAAGCAACAGGCAAATTTTAGCTGAACTGGTCCTACAGTTTCATTTCTAATACAGCTTTTGAATTATTTCAGACATAACATTAGTTATGTCTTCAGTCAGTTCTTGTTTAGGTGTGCCAGGCAGGCTGAAGAACAGTACAATGGTTGAATTTTCCTGCTTGTTTTCTGTGCAGAAAGGTCATTAAAGGATGCCATGAGGTGCAGGTTGGAGAAGACTGTTTTCTTCTCCTCCCTGGGGGAAATGGTGCTACTTAGGGTGGTGTAGGCAGAATTATATCTGTCAGGCTATTTCTGGAATGACACTGTGAATGCTGGAGCTGACCAGCTCTGCCGAGAATTTCAACGTATCCTGCTGTAGTTCTAATTGAATTGAATGCTTTGCTTTGGTGCAGGCCTTAAAAAAAATAATTGCTTCTGTTTGTATGATTTCTTGGCTTACAGCTGTGTGTAATTCCCAGGCAAAGTAATAGAAGTGTTAGAAAATTCAATGTGAAGTTTAAATTAGGGTGTCAAACTACTTAGGACTTTTCTACTTGTTGATGAGAGCAGAGGTGGCAGCATGGGACAGTTGAGGATACTCTGCAATGCCTTACAGCCCTGGTCACAGCCCATTGCACTGCATGTCCGTTTTCCTGCTCCTGGCCATTGTTGGTAGGAAAGAAAGGGAAGAGGGGTTCAGGAATTTGTAGGCAAATGGCATATTATTACTCAACTGGGCACCTGCAGGTTTGAATTTGGCCCTACTGGTTGTGGTTATGAGGAAAGCAAAAGTGAAAAGGGCAGCCTGGAGCATGGTGTAGAAAAGATGTCAATGAAGTATGTGTTCCTTTGCACTGGATACATTGCTTCTAGAAGAAAAAAAATTAAAGATGCTGTGAAGCAAAATAAGGGGCAGGAAATAATATTTAATAAATTAACTCTCAAATATTTCAGAAAATTGTACTGGGTGGATGCCTACCGAGATTGTCTCTATGTCTCTGAACTTGATGGAAGATTCCGGAAAAAACTGGTGGATCGGTGTGTGGATGCCAACAATACTTTCTGCTTTCAGTATCCCAGAGCAGTTGTTGTTCATCCAAAATATGGGTATGACTTTCCAAGAGTCCTTTTCCTTTATTTTGCAAATAACCTTGTACTATTCTGAAAATCTGAAGTAAACTTGGGCTGCTTGCATTTAAATTTCTGTGGTGTTAGTACTTATTTGCAGCTTAGGAGAAATAGTAGTTTGCCTGTTGTGGATGTATATGCATGGCTGTCAGCTACCATTGAAAGTGGAATTTGGTTTCATATGGACTAGAAAGTTCTGATTGCAAGGCTAAAAAGGTTGATAGAAGTGTGTTTAGTTTGGTAGGTGTTGGGGCTGACTGAATTAAATTGTGAGTGCACAATTGTCTGCTGTAGCAGTTAAACTAACAAATATATTAGCTTTCTTCTTCCTCAATCTTTGCTTTAGTTCTGTGGCAGGAAATACTATATTTGAGGCATGGCTTTTCTAGTATTTACTTCAATAATCCTAACTCTTAAGTATTCATTTGAACAGACAAATTTACTGGACAGACTGGGCAGATCGAGCCTATATTGGACGAGCTGGCATGGATGGCAAGGAGAAGACTGTAATCATCTCTACAAAGTTAGAGTGGCCCAATGGACTTACCATAGATTACACCAATGACAAGCTCTACTGGACAGATGCCCATCTAAACTATATTGAGTATGTACACAGGAAATATTAAAACAACTGAATGATTGCTCATGTCAGATTGTGGTGGGAGAATTTATAGGTGCTGGAAAAAGAATACATACTTCTGCCCAGTGACTTCATAGAAAACTGGAGTCAAAATGTCTGGAGTAGTAGATGATAGAGATCATTAGATGACACAGTAACTGAGTTGCTACATTCAGTGAAAATTGTCAAAAAATGACAGTGAAAAGTTTCACACTAAATATGCAACTTCCCTGTGTCTAGTTATACAACCTGAACCAAAGTAAAATTGACTATAAATTCCCTATTTTTTGATTCTCTTGTTTTGTTTTTGATTCTCTTGTTTTGCTTATAGATGAGAATTGAGCTGTAACTAAACTAGTTATGTGCTAATAAGTTGTATACAAACCTTTAGAAGATGTCTTAATGTCCATAAGTTTGATATGGAATTTCCTGTTGGCAAGTGGGATTTTTTTTATCAGTCAAGAAATATCTATACGTTGCTTCTAGTACTAGAAAATTCCCACCTAAATAGCAGTAAAAATAAGTAATAGTTATCTGACTATTTAATAATTTTGAAATTCATAATACTGAAATATTTTGAAACCAATAACTTGTATTTATGTTAGCGTTCATATTTGTATTCATATTTAGATGCGCATTTAGATTTACATTTGTATTTACTTTTATTTTTCTCTACATTAATTCTTCTGGCAGCCTTTTCTATGATAAAGTATCAGAGATGTCTTTTGAAAAATTAGGTTAATTATATGTATGTTTCTCTCTCTCTCCTCTCTTGTATTTCATAATTTCTCCATATGTGGGGAAGGTATAGAAAAATGTAAAATCTTGTCAAAGATAGCTCAGCAAAGGAAGCTCTAAATCAGAAAGACATAAAAAATTTAGGAATATAGGAAGCCTATTACTTGTTTTCAGTGTTTCATTATTAGCAGTCTGAATCATCTAGGCAAGCTAGTCTCTTTTGTGACAAAAATAACTCGCTGTTAAGGCAATAAATGTGCAAAATTTCATTGTTCTAGCTAATGTGCTTCTGGAGGACTATACATTTCGGTGGATGTTACTCTATTCCATTTATTTCCCTGAAATAGCCTGTTTTACTTTCCTCCATATACTAAAATCAATTTGCTAAGGATGGTGATATGTCTTTAGAGTTTAAAGAAGCTGCAATTCCACATTTCATGTTTCTGGTCACCAATAATGAAGGACCATAAGCATACATAATACGTGAAGAGAAAAGATGGAAGGAAGTTTTAGCATTTATCTGAATGTTTTGCACAAATTTTTCTTTGTGAAGGTACTCTGACCTGGATGGACATCATCGTCACACGGTATATGATGGGACTCTACCTCATCCATTTGCAATAACAATTTTTGAAGACACAATATATTGGACTGACTGGAACACAAGGACAGTTGAAAAAGGAAATAAATATGATGGATCAGAAAGGACTGTTCTTGTGAATACCACGCACAGACCATTTGACATCCATGTTTACCATCCATACAGACAACCATTTGGTGAGAAAACAGAATTAGATTTGCATTTAGGGGGTCAGCTGTTATTTGGGGACTAGTTGTAAAGGACCCTGAGTGCACTCAGCTTTTGCCTTTGCTGAGTGGAATAAAATGCACAGAGTAAATGTAGGCATCTAGTTTACATTTATAAATTGCCCTTTCTTTGAAAAGCAGTAAGTGCTAATGCATAATTTTAAATTAGCTTCTAAAACATCATTGCTTGATAGCATAGATTTTGTGTATGTGAAATTACATATATTTCTCTAATGAAATGCCTTCTTATCTAGGTTTTGGTTTTCAACTTCTTACATTTAAGGTTTAAAAAAGTATTAGAGGAATCTATCATAGATTGAAACCTTTGTGTTCTGGAATTTACAAAATATGGTAATATTTATTCTTCTCTTTTACCAGTTAATAATCCTTGTGGCACCAATAATGGCGGTTGTTCCCATCTTTGCCTAATAAAAGCTGGTGGTCAAGGGTTTTCCTGTGAATGTCCTGATAACTTCATGGTCATACAGTTTGGCAATACAGCCCACTGCCTTCCAATGTGCTCTAGCACCCAGTTTCTCTGTGCAGACACTGAGAGGTAAGTCCGCTGCTCCCCATCGCTTTTTCTGTGTATTTTTAAGGATATATTTTACAGCTCAGTCTGTTCAAAAGGGCAGGAAATTAGGGCTTTCTTCTGTTCTCATTATGGATTTGTGACATGCTTGCAGAGAGAAAACCAGGAAAAGACAGGAAGACAGGCTTTCATTTTGGAAAAGTACTTCTAGGCTGGTTCCTTAAGTAGTACTTTTTAACTTTTCTTTCTGTTATAGGCATTGCTAATGTAGCAAAGTTTGGGTTGTTAGGAGCATGTACCTCCAGAAACTATTTTTGTTGAATTCTCAAACCTGGAATTTTATTTTATTTTTTTAAACATCTTTTACAATGTATCTGTTTCTGCCAAATATATACTGTCTGTTGGTGGCCCAGGAAAGCCATTTAGCTGATGTGAGGGCACATTTCTAACCCCTTTTACTGAGACAGCAGTGGAGGAAGAGAAATAGTGATCTAAGAGCTCTTGTACTGATGTATCACCCTGGAGCCTATGAGGCAGGTGTGCTTATTGGGTTGCCTTTTGAAGCAGTGTTATAATGATAATCCCTAGTGAAATTTTTTGTGCTGAAGTTTGGGAGAATTTTTGAAATATTACCTCATTAAATGATTGACCTAAAAAATATCAGAGGATTACCACAAATAAACATGAAAATTAAATCTTTATTATTTTCTGTGAACTTCATTCTAGAAGTCCACCAATATAATCTGTTTATCATCTGTTTCTGGTGACAGTATTCTCCCATATTTTATTAGCATTTGACATATGAAATAGAAGACATAAAATTCAAGATGTTTTGGATGTTTCAAGAAATATCACTAAAATAAGACTGTCTTTTGTGCTGTAGAAGGATGGTTGTACATCTGTAAAGCCATGTCCTCAACAAAGAACACACTGTTTTATCTTTGTAGGTGTATTCCCATCTGGTGGAAATGTGATGGACAGAGGGACTGTCGAGATGGCTCAGATGAGCCCCCAACCTGTCCACACCGGTACTGTCCTGTGGGGCAGTTCCAGTGCAATGATGGGAACTGCACAAGTTCACATTTCTTATGCAATACCCAGCCGGACTGCCATGACAGATCAGACGAAGATCCTGTACTTTGTGGTATGTCCCAATGCATAAATTAGCCTGTTTTTCCAGTATAAAACGTGTAATCAACATATGAATTTCATAATCACTATCCCTTTTTCAGAGATAAAAAGGTGAGGTAGACAGATGCAGTCTTCTGTAATCTTGAACCTGCTGGAGCAATTCACCTCTGTGCAAGCAGGGTAAAGGAGAGCAAAAATGTACTATATCAAAACATAAACAGTTTTTATACCTCCAAGACAAATTTGCACTGAGATAAATTACCATCTGAGTTATAAAATCTTAGAAACAGGACTCACTTTGTTTTGCTCTGAGTAATGCCTTGGTGATTATGTAGAATCTAGGGCTTCCTAATGCCCAGGTCAGTCTAATTTTCCCTCTATTCTACTTTGTGTGATTGGACAAAATTATTATATCCTCTGCATTGCACAAAATCCAGTTCATGTGGGAAGATTTGTTTTGGAGAGCAGCTTGTGATAGCAGTCTTATAGAAATGTAGCATGATTATGCCTGTGGAATAATGTTATCTCCTTAAAAACGTATGCTATTCCACATACTTATGTCTAATTTAAAAAGCATATCCTTCCTTCTCTTTTTGTAAATAATGTAGTTCTGGCAGCTGCAAGCAAGTAATATAAAGCAAAGGGGAAAGCAGTGTGGTTATATAACTGAAAGTGTCATTGCCTTCCATTCCATCGTGGTTCTAACAATGACAGAATTAAATGAAATGTCAATTTGAACTGAGTTTCAAATAGCTAAGATTTTAAGTGTGCCACAGGGGAATTTAAAAGTAGAAGTATGGCAGCTGTGTAAGGCTGGTACAGCATAACATACTTGGTACAATAAAAATCAGTTTAGGCCTATGTAATTCCTTTTACTTGTAATCTCGTGCATGGTAACAGAATCCTTTGGTCTAGAACGTTAATGGAAATTATAATACACTGTTTTCTCTTGAACAGTTTGGCAGTGTATGTAAAAGAAAGTAGTAGAGTGGAGTAGAGCAACAAATTCTGGAAGTAGAGATCAGTTTTGACTTCTGTTTTCAGAGCTACCCCAGTTTGCCAGCACTGCTGATACCACCTTTCAGTGCTTTGCCCTTTGGGAATAGAGGCTATATTTTTCTAGGTTGTGTAGCTGATATTAGCGTGGTGTTCTCCTGTGTTTTCTGTCATATTCATTCGTAGAGAAACAGGCTCATCAGGCAATATACACCTAAGCTGATAGCATGGCCAGAGCCAAAATGCCACTTAGCTCCTCTGTGAAGTTGGTGGGAGACCCTGCCTCAATCATGTTGAATGCTGGGTTTACTTCCCTCTGCTTTAGGAGAAGGTAGTATATGTCCTTCTCCTAGAAAACTGTAGAGCCTTAGTGAGCTTGTCTGAAGATTCCTGGGGAAAATGTGACATGTGATGTTAGAAATGTGTACCTTAACTGCTTTAACTGGGCAAGTATATGTGACATTTAAAATTTCTTTCAGGCTTTGTTTTTAACTGTTGATGCAAACATAAGGGCTCAATTGATTTAATAGCAGCAGATCATTTCTGTAAGTTTCAGTATCCTAACAGCTGATCTGTATTCTTTCAGCCAATCACCAGTGTGAAACTCATCAGTGGCAGTGTGCCAACAAACGATGTATCCCAGAAGCCTGGCAGTGTGATAGAGAGGATGACTGTGGTGACAACTCGGATGAAGATAGCGCTCACTGTGCCAGTAGAACCTGTCCCCCAGGCCAATTTAAATGTGACAATGGCCGCTGTATCCCACAGTCCTGGAAGTGTGATGTGGATGATGATTGTGGTGACAACTCTGATGAGCCATTCCACGAATGCAGTAAGCACACAGATGTAGTAAAATGCCTACATTAAAGTGCACTAAAAGCAGAGTGAACCACATAATTTAAATTTCCTGAGATTGAAAGTTTATTGGAAAGGAGTATTTTCTGCAAGCTAATTGCATTCATGTAGTAAAGAGTGTTAGAAAACATAGAGACTGTGTGATAATTTACTATTTACTTATTCTTGAAGGAGGGAAAGCCTCTTTATGCTGGCCAGATTATCAGAAGCTGGCAGCATCTCACTCTGACTTTCTTGATGTTAGGATTTTCCTTTATGCTCTAGCATGTCTCTCTGAACTAAGGGGCATCTTCAAGAACTTGTGACCAAGTTTTTACCATCTGAGGACATGCTGCCTCCTCTGGCTTCCACATTTGGGGCTATTGCCAGTTTCGCAATAGTTTAGGGAAAAACACAGTGAGTGTGATTTGATCCTGTGATGGGCTTGTAGCATATGCAGCATACAAGCAGCATAGATTGGAAAAGATAGTAAAATCAGATACACTTAATGCTTTCTCTTTTTCAACACTAAAATTATCAGACAGCTCTTTTTAGTCAAAAATAATTGACTGTAAATCATAAAAGGTTAGGAGAGGCAGAAAAGCAAGGAGGACAGTTAATGGCTAAGTAACAATTAATTTTGACAACTGCCTCTTTCAGTGGGACCTGCTTATCGATGTGACAATCACACCCAGTTCAGCTGTAGAACCAACTACCGCTGTGTACCATTGTGGGCAGTGTGCAATGGGAATGATGACTGTAGAGACAACAGTGATGAACAAGGCTGTGGTAAGTTTGGAGAAGGTAATTTCAACTTAACTTTGTACCTGGAATATTTCTCCAATTTGTAAACACCCAGATTTTCTCAAAGCCCTCAGTAATAATGTACCTGGGCAAAGACTATGCTAATGTGTGCTGTTTTCTTGTCAAACTGTCTACATTTCAGAGGAGATGACTTGTAGTCCTTCTGGAGATTTCCGTTGTGACAATCATCGATGTATCCCACTGCGCTGGAAGTGTGATGGAGATGATGACTGTGGAGATAACTCTGATGAGCATAACTGCAGTGAGTTCTTGTTTCTTTGTAATTATGCAGTCCCACTTTTGACTTAAATTTCCTTCTATTTTTTATGAGAACAAGGCAGCTCTCCAAGGTGACCCTTCTTTGTTTTATATCGTAGTCTCTTTTTTATTTGCTGAAATATCATGCTGATATCAAGGATGCATAAAATCACTAATCTATCCAGTCAATCACAATAACACAAATTCCTGGTTTTCACTGAGAAGTGACATTTAAATTTTATCTTGTGTGCAAATGTATAGTTTCTTAAACAGTAATAGTGGATCTTTTTTCTCTAATTTGAATTAAAAGCTTCTGTATAATTCTGTGTTGAAACAAAATCTGCAGTGATTTTCCTTTTTTCTGTGTCAAGAGGGACATGGAATATCTACAATATTTAAAGAGTACTTGGGGGTGATGATGTTTTATCATAATTTAAAGATTTTACCTCTGCCCACATTACTTTTGTCTGGTTCAAGGAGATAGCTGTGGATGTTTAACTGTACATCTGGGAAACTGTTTATATTTGTACATTGATTTTAAATGAAGGTCCTCGTGAGTGCACAGAAAGTGAATACCGTTGTGACAATCTGCGCTGCATTCCTTCCCGCTGGATCTGCGACCATGATGACGACTGTGAAGACAATTCGGATGAACGTGACTGTGGTGTGTATTATCTGAATGCTACCTCTTACATGTTCACATTCCTGTTTCTAATGTGATAAATTATTCTGCAAAATGATCTTTTATGGGAAGTATCTTTAAAGAAGTAATGTTCACGCTGTCACGTTAGTCACTCCACCAAAAGTAGAGAATACCACAGTTTTAGTAGTCTGGGATTTTTCAGCTTTAGTAGTCTGGGATTGAGGTTGTTCTCAAATATAAAAAGTTTTTCTGTCTTTGAACAAGACATTTCAACAGTTACTTCTTAATCTTTTCAGAGCTGAGAACCTGCCACCCTGGTTATTTCCAGTGTGATAGTGGACACTGTGTTGCAGAGCGTTTCAGATGTGATGGAAATGCAGACTGCCTTGATTTCTCTGATGAAGCAACTTGTCGTGAGTTATAAGCTTTGCAATTGGTGCTCATTGTGCTCACTTCCAGAAAGATTTGCACTTTTCCCTATTTTTAAGTGAGGTGACTCCTTAGAGATACAGAATTCTGCTCAGTGATTTTAGTAAAAATTCAGGATAAGCATAATATTTTGAATCAGCATTTTAATGGGTTGCTGTCGCTTACACTAATTGTAAACACATTCTTAATGGTAGGAAATGAATGTGTTTACCAAGTCCAGGAGAAGATACAGGTGTCATTGAATTAAAATTTTTCACTATCCCATGAGCATTGCAAGAACCAAACTGTTTCAGTTGTACCAAATTCTAACAAGGTTTGTAATGAGATTGTTTTATATAATACTTAGAGTGTAAAATGTCCTAAAGTGTCAGTGAACCCAAGGAAATAATATACTTTTCCATTTCTGTTTTCCTTTGATATATTGATCTACTGTGAAAAAAATGTCTGTAGCTTGCCTGGATCTACAGCTGCACCTGTTTGCCCAGAAAGTGTTGTTCCCAGTTGGAATGAAAATATTCCCTCTGTGCTCTATCTGCACTGACTGACATCAGTTTTTTTGGTGATACTGATGTGTTGGTTCTGACTTGCATGTTTCCATGATCTTAGGCTTCAATACTTGGGAGAGTTCCTTTCTCTTCATGTTGGTATCAGGGCAGTTCTGTGCATCTTTCCACATACTTAATTTTAACACCTGTGCTTTAAGTAACAAAGGGCATCTGCACAGTACTATCTTTATTTATCTGATGGTTATCACATCCTGTGACATACATCACAGCAGTTGTCTTTCAGAACCTGAGTTATAAATATTTGACTGTTCTTAAATGGAGGATAAAATGTATGAGAAACCATGGAAAGGGCAAGGGTATGGTTTATTTATATAGGGTGGTAGAATAATATTTTGGTTTAGTTAAGTTTCTTTCACAGTTTTTTCAGAATATGAGTGGGTATTTTTTGCTATATCAACATGACTCCTTTTAAAATTACAAATCTTTTGTGCTTCTTCAATCATTCCTGTTTGGTGCTAGTGAGGTTAATTATCTTTTTTATTGAATTAGATTTGTCAATAACAAATTCAAGTAGCATTTGTTAAATTATTTTGTTTATTTTCAAAAGCTTGTCTAACATAAGTTGTTTCACTCTTCATTTAAACCTCAATTACTTACTTGTAGCTGCAAAGAAGTCTTCAGTCCTTGCAGCCTGTTGTTGCTGTACATTTGTGAAGCATCCCATAAAGTATCTCCTATTATGGAGATAAGTGTTTCTAAAAATAATATGGGGTTGGACTGACTATTTTTCATAAAAACATAAAATTTTTATTGTAAATGAAAATGTCATAATTTTCTTTTTTTTTCAGCAACGAGGTATCCTAATGGTACATATTGTCCACCCATGATGTTTGAATGCAAAAACCATGTCTGTATTCAGCCATACTGGAAATGTGATGGAGATAATGACTGTGGAGATGACTCTGATGAAGAACTTCACCTTTGCTGTAAGAGAGAGAAATTATATTAAAATGAACAATATGCTTAATCTCTACATATAGTAGATGAATTAGAAAATAAATAGTAATGATTTGGGATGAGTGCTAACAATTTTGCTTTACATGCAAATTCATTCTGTGACAGTATTTCTCACTGCTTTGCAGATGTTTGTATAGGTGGTTATGAAAGTAGGGAGAAGCATATCAGATATCAGAGGTATGCTTCACTATTCATGTTTCACTATTTCACGTTTTTCAAGTTGGTTATCAAAAATAAGAATGTCAGTTTGAAATCAGATCATGTATATTGTCACAAGTGCTGAACTTACAAAGCTATTAGATGCCAGGACATCTTTGTAAATATGGCTAAGAAGTCCTGACATGAGGTCTAATAATTAGGTGTTGGAGGTGCTACTTAAACTGGTTTTGTCATTAATGCACTTAAATAACATGTTGGATTTCCAGTCAATTTTCTTCATAAACAAACTAGAAACCTCAGTGTTATATGTAGTTGGAGAATTTGTCTTTGGACAAAGATGAGGTACTGTGTTCTGGTAAAAAAAAGTGTAACGTCCTAGCATGCAATCACCAAAATATGCTGAAAGTATTTTTTTTTAATGCCTCCTCACCTTTTGAAATATACAAAACATATAAATGTTCCAAGAGAAAAGTGATATGAATAATTTGTGACCCAATGGCCTGAAGTATCAAAATGTGACTGATTGACTTCTGTGCTTTTAGTGGATATTGCTTGTGAATCTCCGTTCCGTTTCCGGTGTGAAAACAATCGCTGTATATACAGTCATGAGCTGTGCAACCAGGAGGATGACTGTGGAGATGGAAGTGACGAGAAAGAGGAACACTGTATGTTTACAAAAACCGAGCTTCAAATTCAGTAATTTTGATGTGCTTAATATTTCATAATACCAAAGGGATGTCAAAGTTAACCTTAGATAATGAAAACGAGCTCACCATGAAGTAATTTTAACTATGGTTATTGGTACTATGTATTTATAGCTTTCCATGCAAGTAGCAAAAATGAGCAAACATTTGTCTGAAAAGTAAAGAGCGTGATTTTCAAGCAATACTAGATTTTATTATAAGCACCAGTTACATATATGCTCATCTTATTATGAGCTCTACCTAAAAGGAGGAAGAGCAAAGAGTTTGGCTGTATTGTAAAATTGGGATGGGATGGCTAGCTGGGACTTTTAAAATAAACAAATAGTAATACTTCTGAAGTTGTGGCACTGTTAAGCACATATTAACAGTCCTGACATGTAGGCCCAGACCCTGCAGCAGCTCTGTTAATATTCAGTAGGTTTTTACCCTCAGAAATCTTACGTAGTGCTCGCTGACTGTGCTGCACATTTTCAAGCGTAATCATATTTTTGGTTACTTAATGATATTTGCTGGCCTTATTGTACAATATTCTAAATGTTAATAGCTTACTAATATCTCAATAATTTCTTGAAGTCTGCAGTAGGTGTATGAAGTATATCATTAAAGGATATTAATAAGTTTGCACTATTAAAAGGAAAGTTAATCAACTATTAACACAAAGAATTTTCCTTTTGTCGTTTTTATAAAACAGCAGGACTTCTTTCAGTTCATGGAGATGTGACTAGAAATCAGGATGTTACATCCTGGTTGTGGTTTTAACTTTATACAGACTTCCAAAGTAGTCTTGCCACTTGTTTTACCGGATGGCATCAGCTTCTCCATTAGCAATGAGGAATAGGGCTGTCTGTTGGTACCTCATACTTTAAACTGACAGAGGAATATTTCTCTTCTTGATTGTAGGTAGAGAGCCAACACCAAGGCCTTGTAAAACTGAAGAATTCAAGTGCAGTAATGGAAATTGCATTCCCCTACATTATGTCTGTGACAATTACGATGACTGTGGAGACCATTTTGATGAAATAGGCTGCAGTAAGTAATAACATCAATAAAATACAAAATTACGATGCTGTTGAAATAGATATTTCTGAAACTGAAAGCAAAGAATGTTTTTTCTTGAATACCATACTAAGAAGTATTTTTTTTTAAGTAGCCTGTGTGAATTTCCTTATTGTTTTTTAATAAGCCTGTTCTAAGAGTATTCAGTTAGCAAGGACAATATTTACTGTTTTCATTCTTTCATTATTTTAGTTTATTTTGTTTTAATTCTCTTCTGTTTTCATTTTTTTGTATGTCTTCCAATAACATATAGATGTGCTGCTTAGAGACATGGCTTAGTGGATCTTGGCAGTGTTTGGTTTATACAACCTGATGATCTTAAAGATCTTTTCCAGCTTGAATGATTTCATCATTCCATGAAATTCAGTGCTCTGAATACAGTCTTTTTTTGGCTTAGAGTATTTATGCATCAAAAAAAAATTATATTGGTTTTGATCTTGTTTTGAAATAGATTGTGTTACAGAGGTAAGAACATCCATCTATTTCAACCATAACTGCAATAGACCAACCTGTGGAGTTGTTAGTGGGCAGACTCTGAACTGATACATGTTGCTCTAGCCCTGTTTAAAAATTCTGTGGACACGACCACAGAATTCTTTAAGTACCACAAGTCCTTTGCCTGTTGGCCCTCTCAGATCCCCTGTACAGCTCTTATGAACTATATATTATATATTTCCCAGCATCCATTTAAATGTAAAAGCTCTGACTTGAACTTTGAGTTGAGAGGTAGTCCATGAATCTCAGAAAAAACCAAAACAAATAGACAGCTGCAGAGTGGTAATATGAGCATACACTTGTAATTTCAATTTGTCAGACTGTGATGGCATCAAGTGAATGTGTGCCAAATGCTGCACTGGTGATTTGCAATCCAGCAGACTTCCAAGACACAAATAGCTTGGAAGCCTATAGTGTAGTCCATTTTGAAGCAGCTGATTTCTCTGTTTCAATTACCATACCAATCGTCTTTAGGTAATATAGCCCAATGCAATGATTTGATGAAAATATAGAAGTATAAAAAGGTAATGAAGCAGTGTGAAACAGACACCTTCTGATGTCTGCGTTCAGCTCTTTGAGGATAAATGTGAATACAGATGGTGACATTTGGAGCCTTTCCAACATCAATTACCTGCTATAATGAAAGTGGAATATTTGTGTATGTGTACAATGAATTTATGCTTCTACATGTATATGAAATTGAGCTGTTTAAACTTAATTTAATCATCAGTGGAATGTGTATGTAAAAAGAACATAATCAGCTTAATGTAAAGTTTTTGCCATACATCTGTATCTTTTCCTCATGATCTTCCAATAAGCATACTATTTATCTTTTCTGCTTATATAACAGCTTTGCATTTGTACTCAAGTATTTTATGCATATATAGAGTATATATGAACCAATAGAATTCTATATGTACTTTCAGACATGTATAATTTTCATTATCTGTTACAGACTGACTATTATCCCTGACTTGGCTTTTCCATTATAGGAGTGTTTTAAAGGGCAGTGCGTTCTCTGCAATGACCTGTACTGTCTGCAGTAGGCTTTAGATTAGGTTTGGCATGAACTACATGCCATCTTCTCTCTGGTTTCCAGATGTAGGATAATGTAGGGCCTGTGTTATACCTGATATCAATTGAGAATATTTCTTGTTCAGTTGATAAGAAAGCACTGGATAAGAATGAGCCCTGCAGGTAAAGTTAGGCATTAGATTCAAATCTCTTAAATTCTGCAGTTGTTGCAGATTGGTGGTAATTTAGAATGCAATTTCTGTTAAGGAAGGTGTGCTTTAATGATTATGGATCTTTTCCTGACCCTCTTCAATAGTTGACAGCTCTCTTAACCAGTGATTATCATTGTCTTGTAATTTTAATTAGAAAAAAAAAAAGGAAAGGAAAATAAATTAATCTATCTAAAAACTACTTTTAATTGCAATAATGATCAAAATTATTATGCCTTCCCCTTATCACTTCATTTTTTGGTTATAATTGTATCATTTGCTTTTTTTCTTTTTTTTTTTTTTTTTTTTTTTCAGATCCTGGAACAGAGCGAACTTGTGCAGAAAATATCTGTGAACATAACTGTACCAATCTGAATGAAGGAGGCTTTATCTGTCACTGTAGGCCAGGGTACAAGGCCAGTGAAAATAATCGCAACTCCTGTGAAGGTATTTTTAATCTTATAAATGTCTTCTTGCTGATAAGTGTTCAGTGACCTGTCACTTCATCATTCTAATGTGACCTCTCATTTTTACATTCTAACAGGATTTTTATATATTTATCAGATGCTTCCTAAAAAGTTCTGCCACTGAATCATATTTTCTAACATGTATGCCCCATTCAACAAAAAATTGGCTCACAATTAAGACTTCTTTGAAGCTTTTGTTGGCTGTAGATATGTTTTTGTTTTACAGCACATAGGTTTTGTCATATCTTTGCAATCTGAGGGATAGAAATGTGGGGGTTTATTTTCCTTCTTGAAAACAAACTTACTGCAGGTTATACTCTCCTTCTGTTCTGTTCTTGAACAGACCTACAGTAAAGGTGTATTGTGCCATATTTTTGCCCTGGATTTTATGCAGATAAAATGTGGTGAGGAGTCTACTCAAAGGCTATGGTTTGTGGTCATGTGATATATTTGGAGTTTCAGTATGTTTTCATGAGAACCTTTCTGCTTGTTGCTCCCAGCTCCTGTGGACAACTTGTGTGGTTTTATTAAAACAATCCAAGGCCACCCCTCCCTTTCCTGCTTGCTGATATAGTTTCTGAGGACTATGTGTCTTGTCTTCAGCATTTCAAGAAAGCTTTGCTCTTGCATCTCATTTTAGTCAGACCTCATCTTTTGTCTTGCCTTGTTGATTTAACATAAAAATACATAATCAAAACTGCATCTCTGAAAATAAACCTGTTAAGCAGGATTGGAGTAATTATTGGCAATCTGTAGTTAAGACATGGTAAACAGTTGATGAGTGATGAGGAGTTCTGTTTGATAATAGATGCAGATTTTAAGGATCACTTATTAGGTCACTGATCTTTTAGAGTATGTGGGGAAGGCACAAACCTACCACTTCATGGAGTAAAGATGACCAGCATAGAATCATCAAGGTTGGAAGAGGCCTTTAAGAATATCCAGTATAACCGTCAACCCAGCACCACCACTGCAACCCCTAGATTACTAAACCATCACCCAGCGCAGATGAAGATGCATCTGAAACACCTCCAGGGATGGAGGTGACTCCACCACCTCCCTGGGCAACCTACTCTGATGCTTGACCACCCTTAGAATGAAAGTTTTTTTCTAATATCTAATTTCCCCTGTCTCATCTTAAGGCCATTTCCTCAGCTCCTCTCATTGCAGATAGTGTAAAAGAGACTGGCCCCCACCTCACTTGCAGCCTCCCTTCAGGGAAGTGTATAGAGCAATGAGGCCGCCCCTGAGACTCCTAGAGAAGAAAGAAATCAAATTTTAGGACTCTATTCTCTTCTTGTGTCTAGATATCAATGAATGTGAGATCTTTGGAACATGCACCCAGGACTGCAAGAATTCCAAAGGAAGCTATGAATGTTTCTGTGCAGATGGCTTCAGGTCTGTGGGTGATCAACAAGGGAAACAGTGTGCAGCTGATGGTATGTTAACTGACACTGAGATTGACTGCCACTTGTAAAGAGCAAGTGCTCTACAGCAACTTAATGACTGTAATCCTCTCTTTTATAAGAAGAGGATAATGAAAACCAAACCTTACTCTGTAAGATAATACTATCTGTGTATTCCACCTATTCCATAATTAGGAATGAAAGTGCTCATCTCTGCTTCCAACTGTAAACATTAGAAATTAATACCTTGATTTTTATGCCTGCCTTCATTTCTCCTGAAATTTTCTGCAAACAAAAACCTGTTGTCCTGTGGTTATCCTCAGAAGGAAATTAATGTCGCCTATTCCTGAAGTTTAGATTTTTTCAACAAAATAATGCATCAGCAAAAAGTTGCATTAAACTGGTATAAGTCAAAGGCAGTTTGATGACAGGTTGCCATTCATTGTTCATGGACTGATGCACACAAACAGAAGGACTTTGGCCAATGTTTCAGGTCAGTCATTGGCTTTTTATCATACCGCAGTGCAGAGACTACCATGTGTGGCAGTCCTTGAATAGGCGGAGTTGACTCAGAAAATAATAGTAATAGATGAGTAATAATAAAAATAAAGAGGTGAAGAAAAGAGAAAAAAGTGACAATGGAGCAGCACTATATAAAAACCAAAAGCAGAACTTTGTCTAGAAAAGTAGTTACACTTTAACAGCTTGAAGAGCTAAAGGAAAGGCATATGGCCTGCCTAGTCAAATGGTAAAATCTTCAGAACAGAATGCCTGTGACCAAACTTACATGCTACTGGAGGTTTTGAAACCTAAAAATTATTTGTAATATGAAAAATGCTACAAGAAAATGAACTCTCCAGGTTACCCATCGAGGGGCCTAGTTCAGCAAATATTTACTGCTGAGTGTTAGGCTGGAAATGCAAAGGACATTTACACGTCAGTTTCTGCCTGTTTGTGCCTGTGTCAGAAATCCAGTTCCTTGATACCCTTCTTCACAGGTTTTGTTCAGGAAGCATCTAGACACACAAAATATTGAAGGCTAAGTGATAGAAGATAATATAATTGTAGCTGGTAACAATTAAATTTGTTGTGCCTAAATTCTATTTCTATAGAATAGAACTCAGCCCTGCTTTGTCATACAATCTCACAGCCCTCATAAATGAGGGCCTGATGGGATGTTATCAGGCTAACCCAAAATTAAACTGTGGCCAGGAGAACATTCATCTGAATATGAAGAATTAGAATTCACAAACTTTAAGGTAGAACTTGGACATGTCATGGCTTAAGGGACTGGCAATTTATTTGTATTTTCAAAATTGTTTGCTGTACTTTGAGTGGGAAAGTGGAACCATTTAGTGTGTAGTGGCATTCTGTTTTTGAGATGTGGCGATATATTGTGTAAGAATACATATACATATATATATATAATATATATAATATCTACAATATAATTAAAGAATTTTTAAGGAATTAGGTTGCAAGGTCTATGGTGAAAGGGATAATACTACCCTCAGTGGTAAACATTTCAATTTTTATGAATTTTGGAAAGCCAAGAAGGTTGGGTAGCTCTGAAGCTTTAGAAGAGGCACTAGATTCCCTCTGCTTCTTGTACAGATACAACCTGTGAAAATCCTGCTTAGTTTTAATTAGAAATTACTTTAATTTGTTTTTTCTAAAATGAGAAATACATGAAAATAAATTCATGATTGCTTCCCAGGTAATCCTCCATTGTTACTGCTGCCAGATAATGTGCGGATTCGAAGGTACAATATCTCATCAGAGCAGTACTCTGACTATATTGATAACCAGGAGCGCATCCAAGCTCTGGATTATGACTGGGACCCTGAAGGGATAGGCCTGAGTGAGTATGTTGATACTCAGTCATGCAATGGTTGGTTTAAAAAGATGCATTTCTGCAGCATGGGTGTTTAATTTACACTGGAAAACAAAATCAAATTAGATCAACTGGCCAGGTCTCCATGGAATGTGCCCCTCCCCTCTACTCTTTCTGCAGCATCACTGTGGTTTCTTTTAATGCTTTAATTTAGTTTAGCTGGATTTTGATCTGGTTTTCCTTTCAGTTTAGTGTGAGTTTAGCTGTAAAATTGTGGCTCTTTAGGATTATGCTGCAATAGAAGATTGTTATTAACCCCTTCTTTTTCCTTTTGCCTCTGCAGTTCCCAAACCTGGCCCATGTCTTGCAAGAACGTATACTAAGCAGAAATGGCCAATAGATCCCTGTATTAAACTTACATTTTTGCTTATTCTTCAAGTTCCCTTTCTTTGCTATTTCCACAGAGCCACTGTCCTGGGCCGTACTTGCTCCTTAGGGTTATGAAAGTCTTGCTCTCAAAGTCATGTGTAAAGGTTTCAGAGCTAAGATCCTCTGCTCTTGAAAAATGTGATATATATTTCTTGATAATCTAGCTCAAGATGACTTTGGATGTGTATCATTTGCATGTGATGGATGACTTCAGAATTTACACACTAACACATCCTTACTCATAAATAATTGTTGCTGGTAAATTCGCATAAGAGCCTTAGAAAAATTAGAATTTTTGACAAATATGTAATTAACTAGATATTTCTCATCTTTTTTTAAGGTATTGTGTATTTCAGCATTCTAGGACAAGGTTCTGAGTTTGGAGCCATCAAACGTGCTTATCTCCCCACGTTTGACAGCAGTAGGAACAATCCAACAAAGGAAGTTGACTTGAATCTCAAATACATAGTTAATCCTGATGGGTTAGCTGTTGACTGGGTTGGAAGGTAAGTACACTGAAAAGCTAGAAAAATGCTGCGCCTTCAATGTGTCAGTTTGTGAATTTGATCAGGCTGTGCAAAATCCACTTTTTTCTTCTTTATGAATTGTCTCTGAATGTGTCTAGTCTGAAGGTAGTTCAGAACAATGTAGTAAGCTGTCCTTGCCCAGACAGCAGGTTAATAGATGTGCTTGTGGCTGACTGCATCACATATTCTGTGCAACTGGCAGATCAGTTTTACATCAGTAAAGTGATAATACACAAACCTCCATGTCAGATGGATTCTTCTTCAATGACTTAGGTACGCTCCAGGGAACAAGCTTTCTTTGCTGTTGGAAGGAAAGCTCACCAACCCAGAATGGAATTTTATCTTTTACCTTTGCTCATTCCTTACCAAACCTGTGCTGTATGAGCAATCCCAAAACAGAAGGAGCTCTGAAGTTTAATGAATAGATGCATTTTCTCAGAAAATGGTTACGTTTTTGTCATTGTGATTCAGAGGTCTTTCTCTCTTTACTGACTGTGGATTTTTTTGGCCTAAAACATGGTAACTTTTTAAACTTAATCATAGAAGTAATGAGATCACTCCTTATGTTGATTATCTTGGAGAAGAGCTGGCACAGAGTTGGGCCTGACTCTCGGGAGTTTGATATTTATGGTGTCATTTCATCTTGCGATATAACTGTTAAAGGGCATGGTGGATAGGCCTAGCTGTAGTAGCTCATGTGGTATAATGTTGAGAGGAACCTGATGCATCCAGGATATATATCACAAGCATCCTGGTGAGGCTTCAGCTTCATCTTGGTGAGCAACTTCAGCACGTCAAACATAGTGCTGCACTGATTTCAGAACAATGTTGAAATGTATTTTAAAAAACTATGTTTTATTATCTGCACATTATATAAAATGCTACACATGGTTTGAGACACTTAGTCTTGCTGCTCATCTGCCAAATAGAAATTACAGTATTTTTTCACGTTCCCAGGCCAGCTAGGAGATAATTTATTCAAGCAGAAGGCACTGTATGATTAGTGAGTGCATAATAATGAATCTGTTTATTATCTAAGGTAAAAAAAAAATATAAAGGCATGATGATAAAGATAAACAAAATTCAAGGAAGAGTAGACTGAGCACCCTGTTTTATTAGGACTAAAAGCATTTTCATCTGATGTGGGAACAATTTATTCATTAGTATCTCTGTCAGAAGACAAAAGTCTAGAGAGGAGCTGTGAACTAATAAGCTGGATATCTCCAGAGCTGCTACATAAATTACATGGTGAATGAATTTTTACTTGTAATGAACCTCTTCGTCTCCTGAAAAACAAAGTCTTTAAAGATGCTTATTAGCCACTTCTGCTGCTTAAAAGTAACAATGAAAGTTTTCAGTAGTACTTCAATGAAGATTATTTGACAGGGACCGGAGGTAGCTGCAGAAACTTTTTCACAGGAAAAAAACAAGTGAGCCAACAGATCACACACATTTGCTAAACTTACCTCTATTTAGGGTCTGTATATTCTATAAAAGTTCAGTAATCAATGGAGGTTCATGATATTTTCTTCAAGTTTGATAGAGTGTTTCTTCTTATTTTTTTTTTATTCCTCTTCCAAGTGTAAACTATTTACTTTTGGAATGTTTTGTGTTTTATGCAATTCAGACATCTTTACTGGACTGATGCTGGGACTAATCGCATAGAGGTGGCAAAATTAGATGGACGGTACAGAAAATGGCTTATTTTTTCTCACCTTGATCAACCAGCAGCTATTGCTGTCAATCCAAAACGCGGGTGAGTATTGCAGGACTTACCAGAATTATTTTCAATGCTATTCGACACCAAAAACCCCACAGTGGTAAATTTTTCAGGAAAGACTAAGGGAATGTTTTCCTCAACTTTCTTTTACTAACATTGCAAAGTTTGTGAGCATGGGAAAGCATTTTAGGATTAGATTTAACATGGATGCCTGTGTTGGTGACTAAGCCAGATGGTTAAAATAAAAATCTCTTTTCTACATTATAATGTGCCCACCAAATTTCTCTGTTACTCCTGAAGCAGGGAAATAGATGGGATTGTCTCTTCACCAGCTCCAAGCAGGACAGTCATAGCCTCCTCCATGGGGAAAGGCAATGTAAATGCACTTGTAGATTCAGTAGCTGGGCTTGCTGCAACTTGGATTAAATGGTAGATCATGAGATACTGTGATATGTGCTTCTCTCAGTAGGAGTACAGCAGCATAGCTCCCTGAAGTGACATGGATGCTACAGCTTTATTGTGACTAAAGGGTGTTCTTTTGGTATTTATTGTTCAGTGAATTCTCTGTGACCTTCCTAATCACATCTGCAAAACATAAGTTGCTAAACAGTTTTTTTTTTCCATTAGTGACCTTTTCCATGAAACTCCAAAGGATAATCACTGTGACCAAATACTGAACCGTATCCATTTCTCATTCTGTCCTTTCAGGCTCATGTATTGGACTGACTGGGGAAGGCAGCCAAAGATTGAATGTGCCTGGATGGATGGACAACAAAGACAAACTCTGGTCTCTGAAGACCTTGGCTGGCCAACTGGTCTTTCTATTGATTATTTGAACAATGATAGGATCTATTGGAGTGATTCTAAAGAAAATATAATTGAATCCATGAGACCTGATGGGACAGACAGAACCATTGTACTACATGGAGGTAAGAACGTGCAATGCAATTAATAGTAACCAAGATGTGTGCTAACAGGCACTTGGGCTTCACACGTGGGGCTGCATTTGGGAGCTTTTCAAGCAATAAGCCCTGGTAGTGTTTTCTCCTTTATACAGTGATCAATGGTGCACCAGGCTCAGGGATGCCAGGTGACTGGACTCCCAGAGTAGAGTTTGTGACCCAAATAGGAAACAATGTGAAAAACTGGATTCTTGCTTTTTTATGTATACTATTAATCAGTATAGATCAGTGTGGGCACTGAGACATGAAGAGGTCAGGCACATGAGGATATAAATATATGACTGCATGTGTCTTAAAATGAAAGCAATGAATCGTGTATTTAAGCTGAAGAACAGCAATTTTGTCTGTTCTACTGAAGATTTGCTTGCTAACAGTCTGTTATTTGTTCCTTTGAGAAGTAGGCAGTCCATACAGCCTTGATGTCTTTGAAGGCCATTTATATTGGATAGCTAAAGAACGAGGAGAAGTCTGGAAGAAGGATAAATTTGGAAATGGAGAAAAAGTGAAAGTTCTGACCGTAAATCCATGGCTTACCCAAGTGCGCATCTATCACCAGCACAGATACAATCAATCAGGTGGGTAATCAGGATCCCAGTGAGCCATTTTCTGCTATGAAATTGAAGTTGGTATTGATGTCTGCAAAGAGCTTAGTAAACTTTTGATAATGTGTCTATTAGTAAATGATAATATTAGTTTCTGAAAACCTAAAAATTAAATACAGGCTGACAAGTATTTTCTGCACACCTAAATGAAATCAACAGTGGAACGCCAGACACTGGTCTTTCGAGTCTCTAAAATACGACCCTGTCATTTCTCTTTTCTCCCTCCGTCACAAGGACAGTTGTAATATATATTTATCCTAGCAAAAAGTGCTGATCATTTAATACTTGGTGTAGTTTGTCCTGGTGCTATATGGGCTCTCAGCAGCCATTGTCTCTCCCTTAAGGGTGTAAGAAAAGGCAGAGAGGTTTTAGTGTAAATGTGGTATGTTGACACAATTGACTATGGAATTGCCTTATCTCAGGAATATGCCGCATTGCTTCTTCAAATCTTTATCACTTTATCACTTTTTCAGTGCCTAATCCTTGTAAAGATGTCTGCAGCCACCTCTGCTTGCTGAGACCAGGAGGATACACCTGCTCATGTCCCCAAGGGACTCGGTTCCTAGAAGGCAGCAGCACGGAATGTGATGCAGGTAGAATAATTTGTCAAACTGGAAATGAAAGCAACAGAAGCTTTTCTTTAGGAATACAAATGCATTACTGAATTAGAAGTATGGAGAGATATGCTAACTGATGTAATAGATATTGGTAAGTCAGAATATCTGGCTTTTATTCTCAGTCATCGCTGATTTGTGGTCATCTTGTACATTTTCTTTAATGTCTTTGCATGTGATTTGTAAAATGGATATAAGTCTGTCAATCCATCCAGAGCAGACCCAGCTACAAAACTGGTCACACTTTCTTATTTTTCTTCTGAAATTCCAAAATATTTTTGAAATTTGAAAATATTTTTTAAGAATGTTTGATTTCAGAATGAAGAATTTCTGACAAATTATTGTTAACGATTTTGTTTACAATTCTGTAGAAGCTCTTACTTAATCAGTATCATAGAAACTTGAAGTTTACAGAACTCAAGAGTGCGGAGAGAGATAACTTCTGGATAATTGTACTCTGGAAAGTCTTTCAGGCACTAGAATTTCATGCTTGCAATGCATTTGTTGCATTGCAGCAAAACCCTCACAGTGCTTCCAGGAGCACAAATCAAATAGAATTTCTCAGCGTTTGCTAAGAACAGTGAAAATACCACTGCAGAATTTCTATTTCTCTCTAGCTGAGAGTCTGCATTCTTAGCTTACAGTGGTGTGGGTGGTAGCCAGATGTCCTTGTACTTGTCCTTGGAACATATCTTTAATGTATTATGATTTGTGACATTATGTCTGGCATCTTTCCTATGGTTAATCTTTTCTGAATTATATTCTTATTGCACTGAAAGAGAATATGTCATCACTTTGACACTGCTTTGCCTCTAAATTGCATTTTCTTTATAATTATTAGTGATTTTTTCAATTGCCATGTGATGTGAGCTGCAGAAAGAGGTTATAGTAATATGTAGTAGCAAATGAATGTATGCAATGTGTTTAAATTAGGGATCAATAGGGTGTTGATTGCATTTACTAATTGCTGCTTATTGCTCTGGAGACACTGAATGTGATATTCTTTACTCACACTGCTTTATATAAAATGTTTGGGAATTAAGAAAACTGTGTTTGTGCAGTGACCAAACACAGTTTTTGTACATATATTTAGTTTATTTGACTCTATTGCAGCTACTGAGGGACGGCCGTAAAACCTCTGCCTTTCCTGTTTTTTGTACCCCATTTACTTGAAGGGTGTTTTGCCTGTAAGAAACATTGTAGCAACACACTTCCTTCCTCTGGCTGATAAAAATTTTGTGATTTATGTCCCTCCTCAATCTATAGCCTATAATAGTGGCTCAGATCCAGGGCTTTTCCTATGTTAAGTACACTTTTCTGACAGCATATCTAGAGCTCTTACTGGAGACTAGTGTGATTTTTTTTTCCCCACTTGATTCAGCATTACAATAATGCTCTTCCTCTATGTGTATTTCCATCCATTGCTTTTCTTCATAAGTAATTGCATTCCAGTTTGGCCTTCTCTGTATTCTCTTTCATTCTTCCTGCCGGTAGAATGAAAGAATCTGGACAAAAGAGAGAAAGCATTGCTGCTTTCTGAATGGAAAGGTTTGAAGGGTGGTGTTGGGCTGTATTGCATGAAGGAAAGAAAGTGAGGAGACACACAGCTCTTCAGCTGACTGTGCCTATACTCTACTAAGTTGTTATGTTCTGAGAAGAGATTTTGCTTAAATTTATTTAAGCTGATTTGGCAGAAGAAAATAGACACAAGAGCAACAAGCATATGTGCTATCATACCCAAAAATTCTGAAAAGCAGCCTTTAAGTTTGCACATGCAAGATCTATAGAGACAAAATGCATTATTGATATTATTTAGTTTGTTGAGGATGTCTTGTTAATACATATGTGGCTTCTGAACTTTGCAGCTATTGAATCTCCTCCAACAATGCCGCCAGCTTGCAGGTGCATGAATGGTGGAACCTGCTACATAGATGAAAGCAGTCTCCCCAAATGCAAGTAAGTCTGTATGTTGTTAGGGTAGTCCTGGCTCAGACTGTGCTGGTTTAGTCTCATGAAACAATTAAACTCTTTGAAATCTGTTGGAAACAGATTTCACAAGGTGTCATACGTCTGCAATAGCGTTTTTATAACAATGATGGAAAAACACATGCATAAAAATATCAACAAATAAGTAATGTAAATGTATCAGTTTAGGAAAAAAACCCCAAACAAACCCCAAAACCAAAAACCCAAAAAGACAAACCTCTGAAGATTCTAATAAAATGCTATACCCCAAAATTATTACAATGGAAAAGCAACTCTCAGAAAATGTAGCTTGGAACAGCCAGCAGGTGCCACCAGAGCTCTGCTGAAACCAGACCTCTGACTCAGCACTTTTTATTTTCCCTTTTTGTTCTCTAAATATAGGAGACATACTATATTTACTTACAGTCAGTGCAATATATAATTACTGAGCACGGAGTTAAAATTTCTGGGTTGTAGATAAACATTTCAGAATATAATCATAAAGCTGAGATCCCAAACTTAATAAAAGCCATTCAGTCAGCTGTCCTTTTTACATTTACAGATGTTCTTATGGATACACTGGGAATTATTGTGAAATAGGATTGTCAAAAGGAGTCCCTCCTGGAACAAGTAAGCTTCAAGAATACATTGCACTTGACATTTGAGCTAAAGAATTTGTAATACCTCACCATGACACCTGTTCAGGGTCAGGCTTTTAATTCTCGGGGCTCTTTATTTGCACTGAACTATGCTTGCTTGAATGTTTTCTTATTCTTCTGTCTTTGACAGCAGCAGTAGCAGTGTTGCTGACAGTCATACTAATCATCATAATCGGAGTGTTAGCGGTTGGAGGCTTTTTTAACTACAGACGAACAGGCTCCCTTTTACCAGCGCTTCCCAAACTACCAAGGTATGTTTTGAAGGCTTTCAGAGCAGGAATGTCTGTCAACTGGAAATGCGTATTTGTTTCTAAATATTTCTGGAAAATCAATTTTTTTGCCATTTGTCCATTCTGGTGGATTATGGGAAGTGCATTGTTCCAGCAACTCCAGTGAATTTTTTATTCCAGGCAATACCATAGCTGATCATTATTGTGTAACAAAGATGACTGTAAAACTCTTTGACATTCTAAATTAGCTTTTAAATAATGGGCAATATAGAATACTGTTTAACAGATCTGAAGCTGCATATTCAGTTCAAAAAGATACAAAAGACCACAGTTTTCATTTTTTTATAAAACTTTGACCTGAGATGAATTGAAGAGATCTTTTAACAGTGAAAGGCTGTACTCATCTGCAGTGCTGTATTCATGTGCTTAAAAATATGGCACGTGTATAGTAAACTTTTGTTGCCAATGTCTGAGACAATGCCTGATAGCCATACTGCTGATAGCCATACTGTTGAGTGAAAACCAGCTTTGTGAAATGTCATCAAAAATATTTGATGTTTTAAATGAAAGGAAGATGAAGGAAATATATTTAAATTATTTAAAATTAATTTGTTTTAGAAAGGATATCAGAATATGATGCTTTGAATTTTTTTAGCTTTAAGCTAATTATGTGTTTTAAAATGCATAAAAGCACATCTTCATAGTCCTTGCACCCATTTCCCAGTTATAGCTCTTAAATCAATGTAATTAAATCACTGTAGTCAGTAATGTGGATGAAGCTAAAACTGCTTCTTCACTGGAGAATTGCACTGAACTAGTGACACTGAGTGAGCCCAGATGAAGACCACCAAGATAATTAGAGGGATGGAAAGGCTGAGAGAATTGGGTTTGTTCAGCCTGGAAAAGAGAAGGTTTAGGAGTGACCTGAGGATGGTTTTCTAGTAGTTGAAGGAAAATGGGGAGAGATTTTTTACAAGGGCACATAGTGACAGGACAAGCGAGGAATGGATTCAAACTGAGAGTAAGTTTAGATTAGATATTAAGAATTAATTCTTTGTGAGAGTGGTGAGGCACTAGAACAGATTTCCCAGAGAAGTTGTGGATGCCTCATCTCTGGCATTGCTGAAGGCTGGGTTGGAAGGAGCTCTGAGCAACCTGGTTTAGTGGAAGGGGTCCCTGCCACTGGCAGGGAGATTGAAACTGGATGATATTTAAGGTCCCTTCCAGCCCTAGCCATTCTATGAATCTGTGATTCTAATCCAATTTATTCATGAGTGTATGTAGGTAAACTGGGGCAAAATTTTTGTGCAGGTAAATTCTGAAGGACAAAGAGGTTTTAAGAAATCTCCAAGCTACTCACTGAAATTCCCTGATTCCTGCGTGTTTGAATGGAAACTTCCTGCATTGTCAGATAGTGAACAAGCTGAAATTTTAATGTATGACTTGATCTTTACTATTCAACAATGCTTCCCACATAAGTTACAAGACTGTGTGAAAAGGAGACATCAGTTTTTTGTCTCTGAGGCTTGATTTGCATTTGTTTCTGCCGTGAATGTGTCTTAGTGCTGCCATTGCTCAATCCCTCTTTAAACTCAGAACTCATACCTTTACAGCAGACTTAACTCAAGCTATAGCTTAGCTGTTGCCTGCAGTATGAGACCTGTCCATGTACAGGAATCATAGCTAAGAGGTACCTTTTAAAAATTGAATCAGCTGATGCCTACAGGGCCACCTGGTGACATGTGCACACAATGCACCAGCTGTTGGGAAGAAGTCTAGCATGAGCCAGATCCAGTGAGGACATACAACTGGACATACAATTCCAGTACTTCTGCCTTCCTTCAAGTTCGGCAAATTTGACAAAATGAAACCAAAAGTTAGCTATGGAACAGATTTGTAGTTAGATGGGGATGTTACATATTTGGATTTCTGTGTGAGAATGTCCTGTATTTGGTTACTGATTTCTATCTTTCACTTCTCTTATTATTTCTTAGCCCAACAGTGTGCTTTCAGACCATTTCCAGTATTATTCATAAATGTCTAGAGTGCACTTATGGTTGTCATAAATTTATACACAAATTGAGCATTCACTAGTATGAAAACAGTGTCTTGTAGGTATCTTCATGATTTGCATGCATAAATCTTCAGTATAGGTTTTGGTGGATTTATTTTGTCAAATTTTAGATGCGTGTTTTAAAAACCAGTTTCAATGAATTTGAATAATTGAGTGGATCCATGCATTTGTCTTTAAATCAGCATTGAAGTAAGAGTGTGAACTTTGTGGAAATTTTATTTCATTGACATCATTTGATGTCTACATGAGCACACAAAGGTATTTGAGATGATTCTGAATGGGCTAACTTAGGTTAAAAAACTCGTTAAAATAATAAAGAAATACAACTTCTGATGCTAGTTTGCCAAAATTCAAAGTGATTATGGTTAGAAGTGAAAAACAAATGAAAAAAACTGTATTATAAAGTCACTTTCTGTGTAATCTCTTCTACTTTCTTTTAATTTTTGTCTGTTTGGGTTTTTTTATAGTTTAAGCAGTCTTGTAAAATCTAATGAAAATGGCAATGGGGTAACTTTCCGATCTGGAGCAGATGTGACTATGGACATAGGAGTCTCTGGCTTTGGGGGAGATTCTGCTATAGACAGAGCAATGCAAATGGTAAGGTTTAGTTCTCAAATAATTTTTAAAATTGTGTTCTTTTAATGTAATTAGTAGCTTGTAGAAGGGAGCCTTTTATCTATAAAATGATGGTGGGATGATAAATGTGTTCTAGAAAAAGAAGTGAACAATGATTGATAGTTTCCTGAAATAGCTTTTTGTAATTTGAAAGCAAGGACAAATATAGGATGTTCTTTAAAATAATGTGCATTTTTCTAAGATTTATATAGCAGAAACTAAGTAAATTACCCTCTTTTGTCTTTCAGTACGTTCATGGGATATAAAGGGAATGAGTAGACAAATTACAGCATTGTAACAGGGAAATTTTAGGACCTTTGTGCTCCATAGAACATATTAAAATGTATAGTTTTCAAAACCAGATAGTATGTTAGAGCATAGTTCAGAGGTAAAACTCATCCTAACCACAGGACTCACTATTTTGTGCAATACAGTATAGATTTGAAAATTTCTTAATTTATGAAGTTTAAACAAATCATGTTTAACACTTATGGGAACATCATAAAGTCTAACTCTACTTAATCCTCATTTTGTTATGCACATCTGCAAAATAGCAGATCCCTCTGTTATTCTCATTTACCACAAGTACAATGTACAAATGACTTTTACTTGTAGGAAACAGATCGTAGATATGTTTCAGTAGTAAGCACTTGCTGCCAAGTATAAGGTAGAAACTCCCTAAACTGATGGTGAATAGATATGAAATGAAACAGCTAAAGAAGATAAGCTCCTAGTATGACCTTTGCTTAGATGAAAAAACACAGTCATTGTTAAAATTGGGCAGCTTGTGTAACAAAACATCCACATAAGCATTTTGGTAAATACTGGAAAAATAGCTTTAGGCTTGTATATTACCTCAGGTCTTCTTCATGCACAAAGAACTTTGCTGTACTTGGCATTTTCTGGCCTGATACTGACATACTGAAGCTCAAGCAATGCAGTTTATACATTGCCAATAACAGGTCTGGATCCAGACTATCTCTACTTACGCGGCGTTAGTTCTCCCTATGTAATCAGAGTATAAACAAAAAAAATGTTATGTTCAGTGGGAAAGAATTCAAAGGGTTTGGTGTGCAGCAGTGGAGAACTGTGGGATGTGCCTCCTAAAATTTTAACCTCATATATGCATGAGTAGATGTTGGATATTTTTCCATGGGGCGATTCTTAGTCAATCTTGATTGAGGGAGCTGACAAAAGTTTACTGTGCTATAAAAAGCCATATTCTGGTAGCAAAAAGCATGAATCCATTGGGCATGAAGCAGTGTTTGTGCAAATGAGGCAGGTTTAAGGGACTAGCTGCTGTACTATTCCTGTGCTATTCCTTGCTGGTTCTGTCATGAGGCTGTGTCAAAGAGCAGGACAAGTATCAAAGTGCAGGACAAGTGTCAAAGAGCAGGACAAGTCTGGGTGGGGTTTTGTTTTCATCATCCTCCTACCTGATGTAACTCATCTGACATAACTGAGGGGAGACACTGCTTTGTCTCAAAAAATACAGCAATCTCCTTGCTGGGACAAAATGAATGAATCCCATTCTTTTATATGTCAGTTACTGCTTATTAATTTGTATGTCATTTTGAAGTCTCTAAATTAAAATATTTATTTGGATATTATTCTTACTTTGATATCTCTTCCTTGTTGAAGGTATGATTTGTGAAAGTCATCTTTTCTCATCATAAAATACTTTGAGTCAAGTATTGAAATGTGTGTGGGGTTTTTGTCCATCTAGGAAATGGGGTAATATTGGAACAATCAGTAGTCCAGGCTGCCAAGTCAGGGAGTAAAAGTAAATTGATGTTGTGATTTTAACAGCTAAAGGTTTTGTCTAAGCCGATGTGGAAGTAAATGTGTTGTTCCCCAAGATGAAGAGTTTGACTACACATTAATTCCTAGGAGTATGGAGGTGTTTATTCCACTGCAGTTGTTGGGTTTTTTTCCTCCATAGAATGAAAACTTTGCAGTGGAGTCGGGGAAACAACCAATCACGTTTGAAAATCCAATGTATACAACCAGAGATGGTGGAGCCAGCACAGCTGGTGCAGTTACAGTCATTCGGCCAACACTTGTAAGATCAATTTTGGCTTGACTTTCACCTTTCATTTTCCCTTATGACCACCTTTTCCTCTTTGAAGATTGTTGATTTTCTTTCTTCTCCTACAGGCAGCAGCACCTGGTAGTGGGGAAAATGAAAATTTTGAAAATCCTGTGTATTCCTCTGTGATACCTACTAGCCCTGAGGAAACCCCTCAGAGTACAGATGCACCTCCGGTAGGAAATTAAAATGCACTAAGGCTGCCTTGTTTGTTTTCTGCTCCAGATCAGAAAAATTGAATTGCTAAGGGAAGTCAACTTATTGTAGTTTCATGTCCCTCAATAATTTCCCTTGTGTTTTTTTCGAGACAGTTTTTTACTTTTTTATGTACTTGTCTGGAATGTAGGCTTCCGTGAAGTAATTCAGTAATTTTTGTTGCCTAGTCTTTGTGAATACTTCTTTAGGTGAAATAACTTGGTAATCTAGCAAAAAAAGAAATTTGTGTTCCATGCTTAGAATTACAACATAGTGATGTAAGAACATCTATCTGAAGTCACTGGGGTAGCAGTCAATGCAAGTGAAATCCAACACTGTAATGGCAGTTTCCAGAGAAGTTTTGAGAAAAATGTGTGAAGTTCTAATAATTTCTGTGTTTCAGGAATCAAAATGGAGTTTCTTCAAGAGAAAAAAGAAACAAAACACTAATTTTGAAAACCCAATATATGCAGAGGTATTGTTTATAATATATAATTCTATTTTTCAGCTAATGTACTGATGGACTTTGTTCTTGCTTTCATAGGATAAAGATTATTGGTAGATTCTGCTGCTGTGTGGAACAGCACAGAAATTCCAATCCAGGTTAGGGAATGAGGTGGTTGTCAGAGGTTACTAAATGTCATGCACAATGAGGTGTTGAGAAGGCTCAGCTCAGGTGGCACAGCTGCTCCTGACATTAGGCATTAGAGTAGAAGTTCCAGTGTATGGAGTAAGTTTCTAGTATTGTTTTCACTCAGCTGTACTATCTAAGGTGAAATTAGCATTTCATTTTGTTACAGGTGATGTTTTGCAGAAATAATTTGTACCATTACATTTAACTTCAGGAATATTTATTTACTGTTTTTGAAAGCTAATGTTGGATGTATGGTGCATTAGAATGTAAGGTTTTATTTTATTATTATTGTTTCAGATGGAAAACGAGCAGCAACAGGACACAGAAAATGTCCCTACCCATTCTCCTTCACTGCCTCCCAAGATAATTCTGAAGAGAGACCAACCACTAGCTTACACAGCAACAGAGGATACATTTAAAGACACCGCCAACCTTGTTAAAGAGGACTCTGTGGTGTAACTAGGTAACTCATTTAGGGAAAATTAGATACATCCATTTGCACGTATATTTTTTATAAACAGAAGAGTAAGGTTCACATTCAAATGCTTTATAAAAATATATACATCTCTTAGCTAGTGGCTGGAGATGTACGTTGAAACTATGCCTTGTTTTTTGACAAATGCCAATTTCTATTTTTATGAACAATTATCGTGATGTACTATATGTATATCTTTGCACTGAAGCTGTCTGAAAGTAATGTTATAAATATATTGTACATTTGTAAATTTTTCTGAGATTATCTTGTTCAGTGATGTTGCTAGTAGAAATTTGTATGGAATCGGTCATATATTTAGGGCTAAATTAATTATATAAATGCTTAAAACTAAAAAAAAAAAAAAAAGAGAACCAAACAAGGCAAATAAAGGAACATTACTGATTTACAGGGTCTTTAGAGTGTACCTTTAATCACAGCACCTTTTAAAAATTCTACTGGTGCTCTGGGCATCTTTGCCACCTATTTTATACAGTACTGTATATAAAAATGGGTATCTCTTCCTCTTGTGTTAAAACAAAAGATGCAAGAGTCAATGCAGCATTATTATGCTGAATACTTACCTGTGAAAAATATTGTTCTCACAATATTTTAATTGCCTGACGTAATTTTCTCTCAATCTATAAGACATACTTTTCCTCTAGGTTCCAATTAACACAATTCCATTAATAGTGTTCCTATGAAGACTGGATATATTTAGATTTTAGTGCCACAACTACTTAATGAGCTTTTCTCTTGCTCATCAGTGGAATACCTCTGTTCTTGTCTGGAGTCTCTGGAACTATGTACTCTTTGTACTATGAAGTAGCTAGGTTTCTGTAACAGCTTACTTCCAAACAGCAAAATATGAAAGATATTGGTTCATTTCAGAATTCCTTCAGGGTTTTTTTTAATGTGAAAATTTAATTTTATTGACTATTTATTTCCTGAGGTGGATATTAATAGAAAGGGAAACAATTTCTACTAATGCAGTCTTTGTAGTTATCTGGTTGTTCCTCTAACCTTCCATCAGAATATATTGTTGATCTTTTTAGCTCTTCTATTAATTAGCCAAGATAGTTTCCACAACATGAACCATTTCAGAAAACTCCAATTGCAGGACCATGTTCTTCAGTATTCCTGGCTAGCTACTCCAACAAAAGATTTCTGAATTTATAATGATTGAGACTTTTGCTACTTGATTGTTTTATATCTAAATTCTCAAAATATATACTATTTCTAATTAGAATGCTTGTAATTACATTGTAACATACTTTGATTAGAAAAGAAAACTGGAAAATGATGCTGCTGAATAACTCTAATAAACATATTATTTTATCACTTTCCTATACCATAATTTGTGTCAAGGCTCTATGTACTTTTTTCAGTTGTGGAGACTTCCATGCACTCTGGGATGAAAACAACAATGCTTTAGATAAAGTCCAATAAGAATGGTGCTTACTGCCTTACACGACTGTTTAAAGTTCTTCCTGTAAGGTGATGTCTTGATACTGACATTGTATCTCTGTAAGTGTGAAAGCTGCCCTGTTACACACATTCAGTAAACTGGCCCTTGAAACAGGGAACTCTTACTGTTGAGAGACTGACAACCAAGGTGCAGTGACATAAGTGATTAAAACCTTATTTCAATTACCTTTCATATCTGATGTCAGAATCTGATGCTTTGACTTTTTTTTTTTTAAGCACATTATGTGTTTTTAAAAGAATTTTTTCTTGAGTGCATTAATGTAGAAAATTCCTTAGAGTCTGCAACACAGCAGACACATCTGTAAGGATTTCTTTGGGATGCAAGGTGCTGTTCTTAAGGAAAGAATTCACAAGCTTTTAAAGGGAGAAGGCAGGGCTGACCCTTCTGAAAGACTTGCCTGCAGTTGCATACCACGAGAAAAAGTACTGTCAGTTTTGGGAATAGTCTTTGTCAGCTCAAAGATTTGGAACCAGTATTGGTGAAAACTGCTAATATGTGAGTCACTTATCAGAAATATGTTTTTTTCCTGTAATAATTTTAACTTTTTAGATGTGAAAGAAAACAGTCTCTGGGTTACTCTGTAGTTAGGTAGTATGTAGGTTTGGTTGTTTAGCATATCTGATGGCCTCAACTGGGACTCCTCCTCTCAGTAGCATAGCTACTGAGAACCCTTCTGATTATCTACTCTTCATCAGTGTACCCTTCTGATTATGTCAAATTTGAATTTTGTTACTTTGTACAACAGAAGTTTTAGATTATACTCATAACTTTATTTTTCACTTGTATTCTTTTTCCCTTATCAGGACAATCCCTGCTTGAATTCTTAAATTTTGGACTCTTTCTGTTTCAAAGAAAGCTGATTTTTAGAGATTTCCACAACTGTCTGTATTCTGCAACTATAGAGCTGATAAATTATACCGTTATTTTTTTCTTGTACATCCTCTTTAGAGCTGCCTGGCCAAATAGAAAGATTTCTCTCTCTGCAGGTACTTATTGTGAAATGAAGTAAAATAAACTTATTCTTGAAGCCGTTTGCTAGAGAATAGAACTTCAATGAAATACTTGAAGGTTACTAGCACTTTTTACATACTGTCCTTTTTTTGTCCATTGCAAACACACACACATGCCCTCTCACACATAGTGATGAAACTTCTTTTCTTATGTTTGGAATTCTGACCTGCACATGGTATTTTTTTAAGCTTAATAGAATTGCACATTAATGATTAATCACCAGCACAGCACTTCAGCAAATAAAACCTTTACCCCTTCAATTTTAATATCTCTAGGAGAACCAATTTGTGAGCCTCTGGCCAACAGCTTAAGAGACAGAAATAGTGTACAAAAGGCACAGTAACGTCAGCTAGTGTTTTGCCATTCTGAACACGCTCTGTACAACTGAAAGAATTTGCTATACCCTACACTGATGAACTACTTCATCTGATAAGTGAAATAATAATAATTTTAGCTTGAAAAACACACTGAGGATGAAAGAAATACAAATGCATATTGTTTTTGTATTTTCCCCATAAACTATACTAATATTAGGAAGACAGTTAAAAGTATGCATTTTGATACTCTGTTTGCACAGAACAGTGAAGTTTTGATTTTCCCTAGAATTGCAAATCTGTAAAATTGCTTGTGGTTTTTTCCTGCCAAATTGAATAATCAAGTGGTCAGATACTATAATTGTGATTTCTGGAATATGCTGCAATAGCTGCACTTCATTATTATTTGACTTCATGTCTTGTGTGAATAGTATTAACTAGCTTTGTAGCTGAAAATTTTATGAATGCAGATCCTATAGAGGTATAATTTCTGAGCAACAGCCTTCAAAAACATGCTGGATTTACAAGCCTACCTGTGAACTCAGAATTTCAGGTAAGGTGGGGTGAGGGATGGAAAAAGAATTTTAGCAGTCTAGTAACTGGTAAAGAAGAGGACATCTAGTTTTGGTAGGATAAATATTTATTTCTGCACAGCTGATACTGTTCTAATACTAGACATTCATCAGAAGTCCATGAACTGGTCTCCTGCTCTCTGCTGGAGCTGGAAATGTCATACGCAACAGCATATCAGACAGACAGCTCGGGGTATAGGAGAGAAACAGCCAGAAGAACTTTGCATCCCATCCAGCTCTGTATCGTGTCCTGGGGTACTTTGCTATCAGGGCATGTTCCATGCATTTTATGACATTAGAAATATCATAGTCACACAGTCTTTTCACTGATGATCTTTGGGCTTTTATATCTGTAAACAAAAAATAATCCTGAAAGCATTTATATGCATCATCTCTGTGAGAGTGTTCTTTATATCCAAAGGTTTGGTTACAGCTTCAGCTTACTTGCTTTAAACTACTGTCTCAAGTGCTGAGAGCCGTATAGCTACAGCAAAGCAGAGACAATAAAGGCTACAAAACACCCAGAAGCCCAATAAGCAAAAACCTCCCCGGCCCATACTGTGAGCCAGATGTTCCATACAGTATGTTCTGCACTAACTTTCTAGATACCAATAAGCAATAGATGTAGCATATGGCCATAGCAGCTCATTCCTACTGGGCATCCTACCTGTATTTAGGGACAAGGAAAGGTTGCATGACCTCTTATCTCACCAGTCTCATGTGTGAACTAATATCTCAGGCCTCATCTAACATACACATAGTAATGAACAGTCAGTGATGGGTCCTTAATGAGCATTAATGATGTCGAGTAAATGTTCACAGAATCACAGATAGGTTGAAGTTGAAAGGGACCTCTGGCATCAAACTCCACTACTTAAGCTGGGTCACTTAGACCAGGCTGCCCAGGACATGTTGAGATGGTTTGGAATATCTCCAAAGAGGGGGACTCCACAGCTGCCCTGGGCAACCTCAGTCACTCTCACACTGAAATGTTCAGCAGGAACATCCTGTGTTTCAGTGTGTGCCCTTTGCCTTGAGTCCTGTCCCTGGACAGCACTAAAAAGGGCTTGGCTCTGTTGTCTTTACAGCTTCAATTCAGGTATTTGTGTATGTTGATAATATCCCCCCTGAGCTTTCATACAATCCTTTCTACTTACATTCAACTAAGTATTTTTCTCCATAGGAGTCCCTGATCTCAGGAGTCAGTCTGTTCCAAAGTTTGAAGAGGTCTTTCTCAATGATATCTGAATTAACTTCTTCTGCCTTAAAGAAACCATGCTCAACAATGCTTACTTTCACTCCAAAATGCTGCATTTCTATCCTAGAAGAAAAGAAACCCAGTAATCTCCCTGGCCATCCAATAATGGCACAACTATGAATCATAAGTAAGTTGAAAATCCGTCACATTAATATTTGAGAATTTTATTATTATCTTAATATATCAGAATTATTTTGAAAGGTTCAAATGTGTATCAGCTAGGTGCATTTTAGGCATGTATTATCATACAAAAGCTTTTGACAATTTTATATACTATTGCATTATTTTAGTTCACAGCTACAGCAGATTATTAAAGTGTCTGAAAAAATGTAAAAGTGAAAAAAAATTTCAGTTGGATTAGAACTTTATTCTCTATCCTATGGCTGAATGGCTATGGTTAAATGATTAAATGTTAATGCAATAAAGGTTAGAGGGCTTCCTCATAGTGTAGTTCCCTCTATGTAATTTCGAGTTGCAGTGCAACAGCTCCTTTGGAGTGAAAACGGCATCTTTGCCTTGCTGGGCAGCTCAAGAGACCGAGGAAGCTGTGTTCTACAGTGTGGAAAGGAATGGAGCACATATATGTTAGCCATTAGTTTCTGTTTCTTTGGGGTGTATGGTTTCTTTAAGTAAGTACTCATAATGGTTTGAAACCAGCTTTCCTAGTCACTTGGCTCACTGGGCTGGGCCTTAGCTTTCTAGAGGCAGTGCAGTACAACTGTTTCAGCAAAGGGGGTTCAGCTTAATGTTCTGAAGTTACAATTACCTTTGGTAGTGTGATTGCTGTCTGGAATTGCCCGGCTTAGATTGTTGTGGAGAATTAGAGCAAAATATACAGGCAAGTATAACTTGCCCAAGAAACTGGATGTCCGACCAGCCTATATTGTTGATTTACTTTCAGGCATGCACTGGATTCACATGCCTGAAATCTGCACACTAACAACTTGTCTGGAACAAGAACATTTTCCAAGTGCAGCTCCTTGCTGGGTCTATCCATAGTACTGGAGGCCGACATCTTAAAAAAGCCACCAGTCCTCTTATTTTCCTTTTCCACTTTAGGCAAAATTTCCAGAGAGAAATCAAAATGGGCAAACATACAGTCACCCTTCCTCAGCATGTCTGAAATCTGTTCTTGGATTCATGCATGTGTTTCTGGCTACTTACCGTAAGGTGTCAGAGAAAGCTTCCATGCCCCATTTGGACAGACTGTAGCCACCTCCTACAAAAGCCATGAGACCTTTGGCATTTATTAGATTGACAACTCTTCCCTCAGCTTTTTTCAGAAGTGGCAGAAGCTTGAGTGTGATTTCAATCAATCCCAGCAGGCTAACATCCAGGACCGAATGGAAGTCTTCAATCCTCAGCCAGTCGGTGGGTCCTACAGGTGCTGTTCCTTCAGCATTGCTCACCAAGCCAAAAAGCCCTAGGAGGAATGCAAAACCATTTATTTCAGTATTTGGCAATATACTGGAGTATCATGTGTGCATTGGGAGCCAAGCACGCAGTCTGCAAAAACTTCAGTGAGATGAATACAGTTATCTGGTGTTTGCTTGGATGGTCTACTTTGTGTACCTGTTAGAATTTGCTGAAGAGCATGGGTAAAGTGTTAAAGGAAAACGTTTTTGTTTGGAGATGTGGGCCACCGTGCTGGGCTTTATCCAGATCTGCTCAGGTATGTAGGCTCCTAATATGTGTTTGTATTCTTGTGAAAATCAAATGGTCTGCATAGAAGTGGAGAGACTGATTGTTCTGGCTTGGGGTCGAAAGGTCTGAACCAAATGTGTAGAATTAGTCAATGCTTCTAAAGATACTAGCTTAGCCCTATGTATTGATAGCACTGCTTTACTACCTTTATAAATTACTTGAGGAACTTCAGATAAATAGTGACGTTTCCTAGAGTTTGCTGAGGACAGCCTGTGCCTGAGGGGAGAGGCTGAAAGTCCAGCACTCAGCCTCCATAAAGTCTTACACACTGAGGTGAAAGCATTAGCAGTGGCTATCCTGGCCGAGAACGTACAGCTTTCTACAAGTTGGGAGCAAGAGCCTGCTGGAGGAGGTAAGTGCTAATAATTTTGTTAAACTTGCTCTCAATCTCTGCATTCAAGAATGGCCTGGAATACTCAGGATAAGGCCAAAAACCTGTTACAAGCTTTGAGGAGAAAGTCTTATGGTAGAAGATATATGTTTTGCTGTTTTAAGTACTTAATTTATTAATAAGCCTATTGAATAGTTGGTGTAACTGTGTGTTACAACTGGTAGTTACAGTGCTGTGATGCCCTTTGGTAGCCTTTAGTCTGAGCTATCAATGCTGATAAATGTGTATTGCCACAGTTGAATGTATTTAGCATGCAGATCTTTTTAGTCTTTGCCAAACCCATCACTGAAGTCTCATAGGTATCCAAGGGTAAGCTCCTCTTCTTTTGCAGGAGTGCTCAGAGGTGTATGATAGGGGTAGTGAGAGCTACCTCTGTAACAACTCCAACAAAGCTGGCAGAAATTGCAAGTGTTTCACTGTTGCAGTCAGTGCAATTGTTGAGTACAATGCAAATGTCAGACTTATCCAGGCATTCAAAAATATACCCTTATCTTTACGAGTGGAGGACTGCAGAGCCCTGAATTAACCATTTTTAATTGAGTGGGCTGAATTGTCAAGAAAATTTTCTGCTACCAGTTAGTACCTTCCTTCCATTGATATTCTTCAACTACACCAGAAGGAGTTTAAAAAACACATCTGGGAATGATCTGGTTTTAACAGACTGAGCAAATAGATTTTTAGGTATCCTGTTGGTGAAAGCAATGGGCAGCATTGCTGGAGAGACTATCTTTGAACTGAGAAATGAAAGAACTGAGAAGTGAATATGCTTCATCAGTGAGATTAAAAATGCCTCTGCAGTGAGTAGAGAGGCAACAGAACTTTTAGCTAGACCAGATTTGGTTATATTGAATCATCTTTCTGAGAAATTGCCTTGTCACTTACCGTTGCCAGCTGTCTGTTCAGTCACAAACACCACAGCCCTGGCAATGCTGTTGAAGTCTGCTAAGTTCAGATTCACTGTCTTCAGTGAGACTGAAGAGCAGCACTGTAGCTCTTGGCTTCCTTTTTCTGTGGCACATGCAGCAATGACACAAAATCCCTTTTTGTCAAGCCATTTAGCCAGTGAGTTTCCAAGTCCAGTGTCACAGCCTGTTATGAAGACATGCTTTCCATTCAGGTTTCTCACTTTGTATCTGTCTCTGATGATCCAGTAAGTGATAAAAGAAAGTATGGAAGCCAAAACTGCTATGTGCAGTGGGTCTGAAAGTGAGAGCTACAAGCAAATAAGTTAATGATGTAGAAGTGCAATGAAGCAAATGTGCTCAGCCAACCCTCCAGCTTCCTGAGACACAACTACTAGTAGGGGCTTTGCTTCTGGTTGCAGCCCTTCCAGACCACTGTATGTTAGAGGAGAGCAGGAATAGGAGCTTTGGCACAATGTGATCGGGATCCATGAATAATGTGTGCCTTGACAAAACCTTCTGTATCTTTCTTCTCAATAGGTTTTCCCTGCTTTCAAACTTTGTTGACCGGGCTTTCTAGTCAGCTCTGTCCTTTAAGGGCATTTCAGACTGAAAGGAATGACCTTATCAGTTCTGAAAGGTTTTTTTTGTGGACATTGGTCATTATGCTGATACCAGAGAGGGAAATTCCCCTGGGGAAAAGGATTATTCTCGTTGACCACTTTTATGATGCTACCCAGGCTGCTTTTCTTATCTGTAACACAGAAGCAGTGACCCCAGGAACAACTCAAGAGAAGTGTAAGCTGCAGTGGTGGATCTGATGACTAATTTGTTATGTGACTTGTGTGACAGTGAGTGATTTGCTCTCTGCCCCTTAGACAAGGTAGACTTTGGGGCAGTGCCTGAGTCTTCTGTCACTTGCTGCCTGTTTAGAAGTGATAAACAGCACAGCAGAACACACTATATAGAAAGTGTGTTTGTATAAAGAAATGTGGAAATGCATGCCTTAAAAAAAAAAGGCACTGAGGAAACGCAAGGTTTCCTAACCTTGATAACTGATTACTAGTTTTCTATTTGTATTTTGGTTTTAACAAGAACTGAACCAAATTAATTCATTAAAGCCAATATTTATGGGAGATCCAATAAGCACATTCCAGACATCCTGTTAAGAGAAACTTTTTCACAGTTTCTAAGCAGTCACCTAGGCTCTAGTTACCTACATATGTGTAGACGTGCAGACATCTCACCTTTAAAATGTGGCATCTTTAAAGACTGTCTTCTGTGTAACATTATTTCTATCTCAAGACATGAATATTAAAGGAAGCTCAATGTATTAGGTCTGTTTTCTAGAGCCTGTTTGTTGTTCTTGTTCCTACAGAGTTCATGAACTGATTTGCATTTGTTCTGATCCTAAATGTTGCTGTCACATCACCAAGTAGATATGGAAAGAAATCTCAGAATCTGATAGTGAATGGATGTTGAACTCTCATTAAATAAGTAAATTAGTTACAAAGCTAATAAAGTATAACAAGTGACAACATCCATTACCACTTAATGATATTTGAGTGCCTCAGTAGCCATCAATGTGAACTTCTGAGCTATTGACTAATGAGCTCTGATTTTAAACCATTAAGCAAATATATACAGGTAAGAGTTTTCTTCTCCTTCTGCTGCAGTTGACAGGAGGGTTTTCAGTGAAAGCCCTCCAGTAAACTGCAGTGGAAGGCGAAGAAAACTGAAATCCCAAATTTTTGGGATGTTTACACTGCTTATTTTAGTGGCTCATCTCACTGTTGTTTTGGGGTTGATGTAATCAGCCCTCTAGCTCAGGTACTTTGATTAGACACTTGGCTTTCTTCCTGTGAATGTCCCTGTTAAATTTGACAAGGATAGCAATGTTCCTGAACGGGTGCACTTTGAAATCATCGCTGTAATTTTTCCCTGTGTTGGTGACATTTATTTTCTGAGAGGACTCAGAGAGTGCTCTGACAAAGCGCCACTACAACGATGTGAAAGCACTCAGGCTAATGAAGGCTTTTGTAATGTAAAATCAAGTCTGAAAACAGAACACTGTAGCAGCTGATCGTGGATCTCCCCCATCCATTTGCAATGATGTGCCAGGCAATGACATTTCCTTTGACTGCCCATTTAGAATTTGGAGCAGTGCTAGACACAAAAAGAGAGAGGACCTGCTGTCAACTGACTCTGGTAACCCCTTGCCACTGAATCACAGCAAGGTATTGGGCAAGCTAGTGCAGTGATATATATACATAATTTTAGGACTCAAGTTTCCTTTTTTCCAATACAAAATTAAACAAAATAATTCAAGTTTTGGGCAAACAATTAACCTAATTGAAAACAGGACTTGTAAATCACATCTTCCTTTTTTGGCTGTGCTGTAGGGAGGAAGCAGTGGGCAGTGAACTTGCACTACTGGAAAGCAAGTTAAATTTGAAACCTGGCTTCTGTAAGGAAAACGCCAGGGATTACTCCAGTTAGTGTTAGCCACTGTGTTTATGTAGCAATAATTGGCACAGAAGCTCTGTAAGACAAAAGACACTAGGGGAGACGGCTGTGAGGGCAGCACTGTGGGGTCTCTACTGCTCTTCTCTTCCCTGACAGCCCTGGCCAGTGTTACTAAGTCTGTATTTCCTAACTGCCTAGCTCTTGCCACGTGCTAGCACTCCTCCAGTAAGATAGTGACCTGAGCATCATGGTAGGTTTTGCTCTGCTGGAGCCTTCTGCCTTATGTATTCTGCTAAATGATGTCACTACTGGAAGGAACCTGGGGTCAGAACCAAGAGAAAAAGTCTCAGTTAAGTTCTCTTACAAGAAAATCCTCTAATTCTGTGAATGTACAATGTTATCCAAAATATCTCTTGTTTGATAACTGTGAAGTTCTACAAAAGCCAAAAAAAAGTACTTGGCTTCTAAGATCATATTGATTTTGAAATAGCTACATGGAGTGGCAAACAGTGCACTTCCAGAGAAAATGTCAGCATGATATTTCAAGAGTATTGATGTATCTTCATAAATATTGCATTTGGATTAATAATGTAGCCAGTAAATAACTAAAGGCAAATTCTGTTTTCCATCAAACTTTGATATTTGCCTGGCAAATTGAGAACTTGTGTGATAGAGCTTGGCTTCTCGTGCCTACACATGTGCCATTATAAAAGCAATTGATTTTAGAGAAAAGCAGCATGACTGCATTGAGAGCCCTTGAAGATCCCTAGATGACTGCTAAGTACAGCATGCCTCTGCTGCTCTGCACTAAAGGAAACCGAAGCACATAGACCCCATATCAAAGGAGGGTGTTCATTTATTCCCATGGGAAGTTTGCTTATGCCAAAGAATTTCAGACTGGGTTGATGTCTGCGGCCTGTGTGTGCTTTGGATTCCTTCACCCCCCACTGTGCAGGCGGTGCAAAACTCCAGAAGTCAGTGCTCTGCAAGGGGTAGAATGACCTGCCAGGCATCCTGAGGAAGGAGTGCCACTGGAAAATTTAGGCCTTGTGGTTCTTCAGAATGGGCACTCACATAGCACACAGTGGAAGGTTTGTATATATATCAGGCAGCCCACTGAAAGATCATCCAACAGCTCTCTTCCATAGCTACAAACCTCTAGTTTTCAGTTAATTCATTGAACAAATTGGCAGGCACAAAACATCAGATCTCTTAGGAGAGCTGTGCCTGCACATGCAGAGCTTTGCACTTCCGTTTCATGGAAAAGGAGTGCTTTTTGGTATGCTCTGTAAATATGGCTTAATTTGGTTTGGTGGGCAACAGATAATTTAGGATCTTTATTAATATTTTATCTGAAAAGAAATACTCCTCCAAACTCTCCTACGCAGCATTTTGTAGGGAGATTAATGTAGTCTGGTACAGTGAGTTTTCAGCTGATGAAAATTCTGTGATTGTATCTTCTTTGTATAGCTTGTACTTCACATTTTTACCACAGCATCATAAAAGCCCTAGGTAAACAAAACCATTTAAAATCTTAGGTTACCAACCCAGTATTTGAAAATTGAAGTAGGGAAAGATCCCACATGTTGGGAAGAACATTTCTGAGCTAGCATTTTATTCAGACCCTGTAGGTGCTAAGATAAGCAACAATTGTAAAAATCCCTCTAGAATGGAAGGGACTGCATATTCTCTTGTCTGTGCACTAGAAAACAAATGTTTAGTTCTCTTAGATAACCTGCAAATGCATATAATAGATACCGCTCACTATAACAGTAGATGTAAGTTCTACTCACATTCTGGGGAAACATCTGCAAGCTCAGTCTATACCTCCATGTGCTCATGAGTTGTCTGTTCCAGTGATTTCCAGTGTCAGAACTTAGCAGCAGCCCAGTTTGCTCATAAACTTGTGTGCCAAGACCTGCATGTTGGTTAAAAAAAATAATCTCATAAATTCTGTGTCTGGTCGTGCTTTCCTAATCAGCACATCAGCAGAGCCCCTCTCCCTGCTATTTCTAATGACTTGTACTGTGATCTGTCTATTTTAGGGATGTACTTGGTATTAATCTTCTGGCTATGCTCTATGCTTGCCTCACCTACCTATGTTGTATAAGCATTGCTGGCTATATATAGTGATTTAAAGAGCCTGGGGGACTGTAAAGGCTCGTTAAGGAGAACTAATCTACTGAGCTGAAAGGACTGATCTGTGCTTTGTCCTGAAATCAGCAGGAGTCCTTCTGTTGATTTAATAGGTTTGCTTCAGACCTCGGACTTTTCTTTAGCATGTGAACGATGTTATTGTTGATGTGACTCAATATCTTAAAATACCTCTTTATGCACGAAAACTGTCAGGGATTAAATTATCTTTACTAGTCTAGGGGCAGTTTTTTGATACTAGGAACAAACCAATTTCAACGCTTCTCAAATAAATGCTCAGCTACTACAAACTGTACAAGCAGAATCTCTACAGTTTGAATGGGCACAGATGCTAACATATGATTGCTGGGTGTCTTGTTTGCTTAAACTTTAGCCCAGAATCTGGTGGGTACTTCTGATCCAGCTCTGAGTACTACTGCACAAACATGGCAGCAGAATTTCTTTTCCCTTCACATATCTCTTCACTCACAGTACCAGGTGCTGCAGTCAGCAAGGAGGCTTGGGCAAAGACCATTCTCAACAGCAAAATGAATGAATAAGCTTTCTTGTGAAAATTGATTTGAAAGTAACTGAATGAGTAGGAAATTCAGACTGAGGAAATGAAGGAGGATGGAGCTGGAAATAATCTTGCCCAAACAGCTGAGTGGATGATGGTAATGGCAGCCTGTGCCAGACTGGCTGGTGACATGTGCTCTGGCTGGTCCCTGACAAGAGCTGCAGAGTTGTTAGTTAATCCTCTGTGTGGTGGGCAGCTCTTCCCCCCCATTTCTCTCCAAGCTCCCTTTGGCTTGGTCCTGGAAATTCGTTCTTCTTTTGCCGCTCGTGAGCGCCACAAGCTGCGGTATTGGTTGTTACTGTACTTTCAGCACTCTTGGGGCAGTCGGGATGTGCATGCATCTTGCTGGAGATGTGAGGCTCAACAGGTGACTGGCAAAAATTTCCTCTCCAGGGCAAGGCTGCCAGAAGTGCCTGCATAGCCCTGTCTGGCCTGATTCTAATGATAGGCTCTACAGTGTGGTTGGAATGACCACAGAACAGCACTCCACCAGCATGCAAAGGCTGTTGCAGGGAAACACTGCTCAATCAGTGTCAGCTCAGGGATCCTGCTATTGTGGGTAGCAATCCTTTGCCATGCAAAAGTAGGAGAGAAAAACATAAAAGGAGTTTCTCTCTACTGCTGTGTTTTTGTTTTTTTTTTCTCAGTAAAGTGCTTTTGAACTGCAGAAAGTAATTTCAGAAAGCTGAATAGAATCTGCTTAGCATCTCAGAAAATATAAAAACAGAGAATTTTCCCAGTAAGTTCTCATCTTCACAGAGGATCCTCCAGCTCTCTCAGAACACAGCATTGATTCCTTGGATGTATTTTGTAATGAAATCTCTGACTCTTAGAAAGGAAAAATTGCCATACTTGAACCATAACATTGGGGAAGGAAATTTGGTTCTCCAGGGAAAAGCAAGAAGCTAGAGTTATTCCTGCTGGACAGGTGAAGGTGTTGAAGCACACATTGTGCTGACTCTAACCAGGAAACCAATCCAGGTTCTGTGGATGTTCCAGGATGTTCCAGGACGTTCTGACCTTGTGGACGTTATGGATCTTCCCCCATGAGATGTCCCTTCTAGTCCTTAAAAACATATGTCCAAATATGTTTTTACCTGCCTCATACAGCCTTGTGAACAGGTCAGATTTTGCTTCTCATAGCACAGCACACCATGGTTTGCTTCTTTCCAGAAGCCACTGGCTTCTTTTGCTGGCATTTAAAAAAATGCAGTGTCTGCTGGCATTTTAAAAATACAAGGAAAGTAAATGTCAGCACAATCTGGTCCTCCATACAGTGAGAAGTAATACATTTGGCAAATTGCATTTTTTCTTGCATGTATAATTTAAATAATGTATTTACAGGTAGTATGCCCTGTCTCAAATCTTGTTTATATTTTCTTACAAATGTTATTATTTGCAGTGATAGTGTCTCACAGCAGCTGGTGGTATACTTGTGGTCTGACAGGGACTGAATTCTACCAACAGAACTTTAATTCCTAAAGATAAAGATCAGAGTAGGTGGTGTCATTTCACAGTTTCTTTGTTTCCCTAATCAATCCTTTTAACTGAGTAATCTTGGTGGAGAAAAGATAAAAAGCTTAAGTTTCTAAAAAGCCTCCCTGTGAAACAAGGAAGTCCAAGGATCAGAAGACAAACAGCCCCTGCTCCAACAGGCTCGGCAAGTGTTTGTTTGACAGATCCTGAATGGTTGGTTCATCACTGGGGCTAGCAGAAGAAAGGGACTTTCTTGATTTCTGTTTGATTTCTAAATAAATAAGCAAACAATAATGACAGAAAAAACACGTTGACTACTTCAGCAGATAAAAGTTTTTCTGTTTGGGAGTTCACTCAAACTACATGCCAACATGAATAATTAATCTTTAACTGAGATTTAAATAAATCTTTCTAGACCAAATATGTGTGGACAGTCATATTGTGGCACAGATGCATTTAAGATTAGCTTTTCATATGACAGTATTTCCAAAAAGTCAGAATTATGAGGAAATGTAATGCTACTTTGCAAGACTTTCTCAGTGAGAAATGTATTGCTACTTTTGACAAAAATGTCTGGAAATTGCCTCACCTTTTTGAGAGTACTTCTTTCCACATTGCATTTTAAAGTCAGGGAGAAGCTCACTTCAAATAACTTCTTTCTCTTTTGTAATCTTTGCTGGATTATGTTATGCTGTTTTGAACAGTTGTTTTGAGCGCAACAAACCTTTACTCCAAAAGCTTTCATATCTTTCCTGAAGGTAGCCCTATGATTTAATTGCTTTAGACATTGTTAATATTTATACTATTGGATTTTTTTGCTGTACTAACACTTCTATTTCTGTCTTTATATGGCACTCAGCCCACAAATACGGCAAGGTTTATTCATGATTCATGTGAACTTTCAGCTTGTTCATAAATGAAAGCGGGCTCAGCTATTTTACCTGCTTCCCGGAGTGAGAATGTGCATGTACAGTAGCTGACAGGGTAATTCAGATCCTAGTTCTCCATGCAGTAGGTCATTAGTTATCTGACTTGCCTGAAAGACTGGCTGGCTGCCCAAGTGCAAGTATGTAGAGCCAATTTACATATCTTAGGAAATCCCTTCTTTAGGGAAGACCTCAGGATGGTGGTAGGGTTTCTTCTGGCCCATCTGGTATCACTCCTGTCCAAATGTTCTGGTATCTAAAATGGCACTATATGTTTTTAGACACACAAATTGCTCCTTATCTGTGCTACAAGAAGCCACCATGGTAGTCCCCAGAATTTGTTTGCTGTGATTTCTTGATATTCATAACAATTGCAATAATTAAGAGAAAACACTGCAGAGAAGGAAGCTTAGACAAAAGTTATTATGCAAGAACTCATGGTATGTATTTTATCTGGATGGGCGGCTGTGAGAAATTTCTAGGTGCACTTTTCATGTTGCAAAGACATCTCAGTTTGGGATTGATTTGGAAAACATTTCTGAGCCCTCATAAATTGAGGGGAGGGGGGAAAATATAAAAATGTAAACCAGCTTGTATCAGCTCTTAGAGTTCAGTGAATGTTTTTGCTTTTGTGACTTAATCACAATTTTTCAAGGGGAAAATAATACTTTCGGCCTGAAAACAAACATAGTTCAAATAAAAGCAATTTGTCAAGTTATAAGCAATTTTATGAAGTGATAAATGCCAAATGGAGATTAGAATTTAGCAATGAGTATAATTGGTACTATGGCACATCATAATAGACCAAATTTAAAACTCAAATTTAGTAGGATCCACCCAGTAGGATCTTGAGCCTTTGCAAGCTCTACTGCAGTACTGTTCTTGCTGAAATCAATTAGCATCAGCAACGGCAGCAGCATCTTGTCCTTCACAGCTTGCTGGGTCAGACATATGGGATTTCTCCAGTTTTCAGTTTGCAAGCAGTTTTCCAAAACAGTTACATTCAGATTTGTTCAGTAGAGTGCATATGTGATTTTTGCTTTTGATAGAATGAGTGATAACTTTGAAGTAATTTATTACATGTATTCAAATTTTAAAACAAAACGACACTTGTTAAGTGGAATTTATTTAATTTTTCCCTACCTGGGTAACACAGCATGGGAGGTGCTGAGCACTTGTGCCAAAACCTAGATAAGCATGTGAGAGCAAAAAGTTCCAATGAAGATTCCAGGAACTGCATTTCTGTTCTGACAATGGTGTATTGATAACCCTGACTTCTTGAGAACATTCCCAAATATTTATCTACCACTAACTAGATGTATAAAACATCCCTCTAACAAACACAGGCTTGTCAAATGTCAAGTAAAATAAGCTGTGAATGTGGCATGATATTGTGAGGAAAACTCTCCTGTCTTTTCTTTTCTTGAGCAGAAATGAGAACTGGTGATATAGGAGTGATACTGAGGCCTACAGGCAACAAAAAGTCAAGCAGAGCAAGCAGGACCCGGAACCTTTCCCATTACTGTGGATACTGAAGTAATGCTACCCAGAAAAGCTTTATTTTACTAAAACCTTTTGTTGTCAATGCGGAAGTCTCAGAAAAGAAGAGAGCAAGTATTGCCCTTTTGCTTCTGAAGCAATAAATTTGCACCACTAGGCTGTGGGAGTTTGCCTGTGGTCCCTGAGCACAGGAAGGAGGGTGCAGGTTGGAGCACTTCACCTGCTGAACTGAAGCTTAGGCTGTGTGAAAACAACAATACTGCAAAATACGTTTGGGAAGAGCCTGCATATCTGGGATTATACTCCAATTGATTTAGTAGTGAATTTATAAGTAATTATTGATGATGAATAAAATTCTGCTTAGAGAAAAATTCAGTTATATTTCTCTATGAGCACTCTTGGCCCAGAAAACAAAGAATACCTAATGCAATCAACTAAGAAAATATTAAAATAGATTTAAAGTACAGAACTTTTTAGAGATTGCTTTTGAACAATCCATCTCTTGCAGGGCAAGATGCAATGAAGTTGCACTTATTATGGTCAAAGTCTGCTCTGGCTAAGCTTAATTTAAAAGGAAATTGCAATCACTTGACATGTTTTTAAGCAAAATAGTAGGAACAGAATCACTGCTTTTTTTTTCTGCTCATACATCTGCTTTCTGCTCTGACATGGCAGGGTTAAGATATCTGTTTTACTGCAAGCCCTATGGCTTTGGTTGCATTACATAAGTATGTATGCTGATGAAATGCAGCTTCTTGTGCTGGCTGGAAGTTATCCAGCATGTTGTAAAAGTTGCAATTGAGAGATGCTAGTTTTTATTGCTTTACTTCCTCTCCAGCATCAGTAGTAAAGAAAGTATGAAGAACAGATTAGGTAACTGCCTTCCCTGTATAGTATTTCTGAGTTCCTTTAGGTCAAGGAAATTTTTCTCTTGGCATATGTATGCACGCGGAACAGACCCAGTGCACAGGCTGGCTTTCGTTTTCTTGCAAACCTTATTAAAAGTACCATTTTCTTTACAATATCCCTTACTCTGCTTGGAGTTGCTGTATTCCTTTGCTGAAGCATTTGTTTGCCTGCAGCTGTGTTGCAGTCTGGGTAGTCCTTGGCTGTTGCTCATCAGAGCCAGGGCCAGGCTTGTTTCTGAAGGCTGTGTAGAGACCTGCCCTCCTTGGCACAGAGGAATCCCTGTTTTCCTGACAGTCCTGCCCACGCACACCTACCTGTCCTGAGACTTTAGCCATGCCAGAGAGCTACACCATGTGTCTGCTAATGCTTGTGCAGGGCCATGGCAGCAACCCAGGGGTCCAGGGCCAGAGACACACTAAGAACAGTGCCTCTAGAGAAGGAAGCAGAACTGTGTTTCATCAGCTATAATGTATATTTGTAAATCAATATAAAAACAACAGAGTTTTGCCTTGATCTGCAGTCTGGTCAATAAACAAAAATAAAAGCCAGTTTAGCTGGACTGAAGGAAAAAGCCTGGTTTTGTCATGACAAGAGACAGGTCTACAAACATGGGACTTAAATTGATCTCTCTGGGCTTTAATCAGTGAGTGGAACTTTATATCAAATAAAGTAATTACAAGGCTTTCAGTTAGAATGCTTTCCACAGTGTGTTTTATCTCCAGCCTGCCAGGAGACTGACAGGTCCAGTCTGTCTGCAGTCATCCAACTTTGCAATGTAAAGATCTACCTGCATTTTTTTATAGAGGCCACAAATCAAAAATGAAAAAAACCAAAAAAGACTCATGAAGAGTGTGCCAGTGTGAACTCTGCTAAAGCACCTTGAAAACCAAAGGCATTGCATTGCCTTTGGCCACGTTGCTCCTGAAGAAGCTCTCACTGGGGATTGAAGTAAAGCAGAGTTCTGCTCATCATATAATTTTTCTTCCCGCCTTTCCACTGCCAAGAAGGTAACTGTCCCTGCATTGCAAGTAACTGTTTGTTTTACTCTGGCTCTGTGCCATGGTGGACTAAATTATTATGGCTGTGATGTTACCTCCAACAGTGTTATTCTCAAATCTGTACTGTGTACAGTGGTATAGCTGGAGACTTCTTTTTGTAAAATAGTGGGAGCAGACACTGGGTTTGCACTTAGTTATGCTGTCACTGTAAACACAGTAATGATGCTAACCGAGGAAAATTGGATTTCTGCTTAGCTACATTTCATTGTGACACTTTTGGGTATGAGGCTTTATCACAGGAAGTGTGAGAGCACAGAAGTCTTGAAGAGACCTGACAGTGACTGTGATTAAGACATTGTCTATCTTGTTCCATCAGTCAGGAGCCTCTGTAGTGAGAACTGACTTCAGAGAGGAATCAAACCCTGTTTGCCATTTCCCTCTAAGCTATACAGTGATATTATCTGAGGTCATAGGACTGTCCTCATCAGTGTCCCTTACTGAAAAATCCATGGAGGGCTTGTATCCAATGAGAATTCACTACTACTCAGGAGCTTCCAGGATGTAAAATCTTCATTTAAAAGGAAAAATTGGAAAAAGTTAGAAGCCATGTAGAGACTGGCAATCTTAGTTAGAAAGCCAAGCTTTTGAGCAAGTTTTTAATCTGAATTTAGCTTAATCTCTTAAACCAATTATCACATTATTCAGCTGATGCTGCTGTGTACAGTGGGACAAGAGCATACATAATTATTGTCTGCCAAATAAAGTTGCTGATAAAATTATGCTATAATAATTCTTCCTGTGCATTGAACTGTGAGTTGTTTTCCAGAGAACTGTCTGGTCTCCTCATGTATAATTGTTTTCCAAGTGCACTGACTTTGTTTTGAGATTGCATTAGTCAAATATAAACACTCCATTAGATGTCAATGAACTGAAAACATTGTGACCGCATGGTTATTGACCCAGGTGCAAATAGAAATGCCCAATTGAAAGATTCAGTTCTGACAAATGGGTTAAAATAATGAAAATATGCTGGGAAATGTTTGAGTGCTTCACTGATTAATTGAGCAGAGTCCTTGCAATTTGTTTATGATCCTATGATTTTTCTCAGCCACAGGTGAGTAACAAATTAGTCCAAATTTGTTTATTATTTCAGAGTTAACTGATGACACTTCCTGAACTGAAAGGTATTTGTATTTTTTTCCCTTTGGGACAATTTTATCTAAATACTGCATTTCCTGTGCACAGTTAGTGTTGGTGGTTTTTGTTTTGTTTTGTTTTGGTTTTTTTTTTTCCAGTTTTTAATTTTTTTTTTAATGGGACTATTTGAAGAACAAGACATTTAAGTTCTGTTTTGAAGCAATATATGTCTTTCTGCATAAATGCTATCACCAATATGTGAGGAACCTAACTTCAGAGAAACATGAAGGATAGTGCTTTCAGGGCCAATTTTAATTGGGTTTTTTTCCTCCACCCCTCCACTCCCATTTATATTAAATAAAGATCTGATCTGAATAAAGAGGTGATTTGAAATAGATTGAAAGGACTTTGGATCAGATCCTAATATTACTCCATTTACAGGATGTGTTCCTTTGTTAGCATTTTTCAGTATTACTTACTTAAATCTGGACTTTGAGTTCCTCAAAGATTTTTCTTCCTCAAAAATCCAGCAACTGCACTGTAACTGGCTAGGGTAAGATGCTATTTCATTTGAGTGCAGTTTGAGTAATTCTCTGCTACTTGGTTGTATTCTGCACACACATGGGTAGGTCTATTACCTTCTATTTTCTCTGATTTCTATTATCTTGATTTTAAATTACAGCATCAACAACAGTATTTTTCAAGATGTTCTCAGTGATCCCCATTAAACATTCAGACCCTGAGGAAGGTTATTTTAATAGTCTAGTACAGCATGTTAATCTGCTATACTAATCTGTTTGAGTAAGCTAATGAATGATGCCTGTGGAACAGGACAGTACTTGATGTGTTGAGCTTTAGAAAAAATGGGAAAAATGTTTCAGAAATGTGGGACAGTCAAGTCTGTCAATCATTCGGGTTTTTCCTGTAAATTAAGACTGTTTCAGCATTCAGGCTTAAAAAAAAGTTACAATTACAATTATCAATTACAAAATTGATAAAAATTTGTTAAAATAAGGACAACTGAACTATGTTATCTAAATGCTTAATATGCTTACAATAAGAGGTTTTGAGTGTTTTATACAGACATATAATCATGTAAATGTTGATACTTAAAGACTGGAAGAAGATGCAGGATTATGCCTTGGGATGCATTACATTAAATAAAGGTGTAGATGAGGTAACATTGCTTGTGAAAGGGTTTATTTTGGGGATGACTTCTGCAGCATTTCCCCCTGGGTGCATCTTGGATGCCAGGCTTCCCTGGCAGACTTTTCCTCATGAAAGCGCTTCTTTAACCAAAAGGTATTGTCTTCTTATTTCTTTTCATGCATGAGATCTGCTCATACATTAAAAGAAGCACATCAGTGTGACTACAGGGAAAAAATTGCCCACAGGAGCAGCTCTGGTAGCCAAGAGTGCAGCTGGTGGTGATGATGCAGATGTCAATGGGGCTTCCACCATTCTCCCTTCTTGAGCCCCAGTTCTCCCCTGTCATGGTTCTCCCAGCTGTTGCCAGTTGGGACAGCACAAGGCAGGGACTGGTCCTGCTGCTCCCTTGTAACTGAGGCAGGATCTGCCCTGTTGTGGTCTCAGCCTCCCAGATGCCACCCTCACAGAGGCAGGAGTTCCCTTCAGCAGAGCCATGCCTGGGGATGGGACTGTTTGCCAGGAGCTGCCAAGCCCTGCAGGGCAGCCTCCTCAGAGGCCTGGCGGGGGTGGGTTGGGCACCCTCTGAGGTGTTTTGTGGTTTCACTGAGTCCATGACATCTGTACTGTTACAACTTGTGCTGCAATCTGTGGTGTTGTCCTGGGATCATGAGGGAAAAGGGGGAGTTTATGATAAGGTTGTTTTATGTTCACAGACAAATGGAAGCTGATGCTCTTCTTCTCCCCATCCCCACACCCCATCTCTTTTCAGGACTTTTGATTGAAGTAAATAATCATCATGTCTGACCCAGTAGTTCTGCGTAGCATCAAGAGACTGGGAGAGGATAATCATGCTTTTGACTCTGATGGCAAATGTAAGAAGCTTATTCTTCAGTCACCTCCTTATGTTATAAAGCATGTAAAATAGGTGGTGGGTGGCCTAAGCAAAGGAAGTAATCTACAGAATGCAAGTAAATAGTCTGTGGAATAAATAGGGTTATATGGTACCTGCTGTCATAAGTACGCTGCCCCCAAAACTTTTCTGTAAAAAATATAATAATCCCTACTCAGGGACAGTGTTTATGGGTAAACTAACAAGTTTAAGGTATCTACATAGGTTTTTACATTTGGTATTTTGTTGTACAAGTAAAAGGGTTCTGTTGAAGAAAAAAAAAAGTTAAAAGTGCTGTCTTACACAGTTTCTTCCAGCAAACACTCATATTTGTAGTCGTACATATATTTGGCAGAATTCTTACGAGCTAATTCCAAGATCTTAGCTAATGCTAAGATCTGCATTCCCTCATCTTATCAGAGCTTTTTTTCCATTTTTCCTTTTCAGTATGCAGTTTTCCATTTTGTCAGTTTAAATGCACAAAGAGTCAAGGAGAAACATGAAAAGAAACTGCTCAATATTTTGAGTTCTCTTTGTAAGACCTGAGAAAAGCAAAAAAAATAGAGGATGTTAAATATTTATACAGATCATAAAGTACAAAGGAAAGCAAAAGAGTAGTTCATAATGGAAGCTAAAGTGCCATACATTAATGGGATTTGGCCAACTTCTGGGACAGAAAACTGTTCATGTCTTCCAGACATTTACTTTGAACTCCCACATTGCTTAGACTTATCTTGCTGGTTTGAGGAGTTGTTTTTTGTCTGCCTGTTTGTTTTACACACTTCTTGTTTTACTTGTAATGAGATTTTGGCAAAAGGCCATCTACCAGCAAAAGACTATTCTTCTTTTGACAGCTGGGTTGTTCTTTGGGCTATCAAGTGAGCTTGTCTCCAGTTTCTTGGTTTCTTTGGAAATACACTGTTTTCTGCTTCTCTGTAAGGAGAAAGTTGTTAAACTGCTAGAACAACATTCCCAAAGCAGATAAAGCTTTAAAATCCCACTGGGATTCTGCTGATTGACCTCATCTATAGTGAGTTTTGCTTCAATAACCTCCTTTTGTACAAATTAGTTAGGATTAGCCCTCTCTGGATCAACCCTTGAACATCACACGTGTAAGTGTAGTTAAGAGACAGATTTATTTGGGAACTTTTTGAGTACAATTTTTCATCACTTGACTCTCATGGAACTACTTTGTGTCTTCTCACTTTAACAGTAAACACTCAAATTCTTGCCAGTGTTTTTCAGCTCTTCGTTGAGTCTCTGCTGTTTTTTTTTTCCCAAATTGTAAAATTTCTTTCTTAAATGCCTTAATTCTGCTTTCAAAATTTTTTTGGGCATTCAAAGATAATTATGTCTTTTTTTCTAAGTTGTGAAGAGCGAAGAGCTACCACTCCTCCTTTCAGGGAGCATGCATGGAGGGAGCATTAGCTTAGTGTCTTAAGGAGGCAGTGTCCAAGACAACTAGTTGAATATTAGCAACCAGTTGACAATGAAAATGACTTCTGGCAAATGTCCTGAATAGTGTTCTTAGTTTAAACCACATCCTGGCTATATGTATTAGTGGGAATAAGATGTTTATAAATCAGGAATGATCAGGTCCCATGGAGTTCTAGTGTTTATGTTTCACATGTCTATAGAAGGTTATGTACTTTAACAATAATCATTAACTAGACTGTGCATTTATTTTCCCTTACAGGTAACAGCTTCAAGAAATCAGAGTAAGTCATGTACATGATTGGAACAATCAATATTTCTAGAAATAATCAAAAAAGTTAATGTTATTGGATGGAATTGATGGATTTTTTTTTTTTTTAAAAAGCTGTTCTCTAGTAGTTGAACTCCCTTATTTGATACAACTGAAACAGGTAGACCAAAGCAGTCCCAGAAACTTTTAAAAACATAAATGTCAGCAATATGATCTTCCTTCTAAAAATGTTTTTGATATTCAAATTTATCTTTCTTCAGTGTTTTTAGTTTGAGAAATCACTTTTTCAGGAATTTTAATCAAACTTGATTAATTTCTCTTAAAACTTAACTGTGAGATTTTAAAATGAATTATCTCAGATACTAAGATTTAAGTGTAGAATTCTGGATAGTTAAAATTGGGGATGATTTAGAGAATTTGACCTTCAGCTATTATTAGAGGTCTGATTGGAATTAAGAACCTCCTCCTTCCTAGACCTTTGCACAACTCTGTAGCAGGCTGGACAGTAAAAATACTCTAATTTGAGCCAACTCTTTCTGACACAGTGTAACCAGTCTGGGAGCTACCTCTAGAACAGGGAAACCAGAGTATCTCTTAATTTTTCCCATTGTCAGATTGCCCATCTAAGAGAGCACCAGCCCACTCATAGAAGTCTACCACATCTTTCCACCTTGAAACCCAAGTTCTGTTGGACTTTCACATGTAACATGCATGTGATCCATACATACCTGAAGAAAAGCTTCCTTTAGGCTTTCTAGGATCTAGTTTCTGAAAACAGTTTATGACAAATATAGCTTGAATAGTTTGCTTCATTCAAAACCAAACCAAAACAACCCACCACAAACAGAATATCCCTACTCATTCATCACTGAATGTACACAACTGATGATGATTCCTTGCTATGGGAACAGGAACTTTCTCTGTTTCAAAGGAAGGATTAACCAACAATTTGGGCAGTAGATATTTCTTTAGCTGACCTCAAAGAACCCACAATCCACATTGTAGGATCAGTGTGTTGAGGTGCTGCTTATGGAACAAAGTATAAACCTTTAAGAATTTTAACCTAACCTCCATTCTAGTCCCTGTCTAAAATTTCAAAGAACCATCAAATCACTGGTTCCAAAGAAATCTGAAAGAAACAGCTTGTCTTTTAAAATTCTGGGCAAAAAGTCTCAAGTAATTTCAGAGAAGCAACAAAGAGATTAAAAGTAACAATGTAAAATCTTATCCTTTTTGCCAGAAATTTCTATGCATATGAAGAACCTTTTATAGAGAAGAAGAATGAAAAGTGAGTTATGTTCAATTCTTTATACTTAGTATATAAAACAAAATAAGCACTAAAATACAAGTTCATCATTTTATGTTTTCTGTTGTTGAAGGTCATCAAAGAAGAAAGAAAACAGTGTTCGTGTTGGCTTCTTTCAGCTGGTAATGAAAGCAATGTCTATAAATATTTGATGTGTATTGTGTTGTAGAATAAGTGACAATTACCAATAAGGTTGTTTTCGGGTATAGCTGTGACTGTAAGCTGAACTTTTAAGGATTAAATCTTTTGGCCTGAAATCCTACCAATAGTTCAGTGGGAATTCACTAGAACCCCTTGTTGTCTTGTCAGTTTGGTGTCAAAAATGTCTATTAAACACATTATATTTAAGCTACAGGTACATATATGGAAATGAGGTAAGTTGCATAGCAGGGATTTATGACCTTGGTTTATTCTTATTTCTGCCAAAAATTTTCTGAATGATACTTGGCAGATAATTTACCTCCCTCTTATTTATTCCATGGGTTTTAGAAGATTTTGTTGCAATGGAAACTTGTGGATGCACAATACCATATGGTATGACTTGCATCTAGCCTTTGATGTCATGCCATTGGGTTCATCTAAATTTTAAAATAAATGTAGCCCAGAGGTTTCCACCCAGCAGCGTGCAGCTGTTTTGCACACAGCCCAGTCAGTTAGTCTGTAATGTGTCCAAACGAGTATGGTCCTGACTGTAGCAGCAGGCTAGTGCAGTAACATCCCTTGCAATGTACCTGGGTAAGTATCTCAACTCCCAGGTGGGTGGAGAGAACAGTCTGTCCCCACAGAGGGCAAGCAAAGAGGTTTGAATTCAGTAGCTTCTTTTGCACAGATGTTTAACTACTGAAGTGCAGTTGGTCAATACAGTGTGTTTGCTTCAGATGTGCTGAGAGATCAGATATCACATATTTGTGCATTTTCTGTGTGCTTTTTTTTAAAATCAAGTGAATTCCTAGGCTTCTTAGTAACAAGATTTGTAAAACAGTGGCAGAATTACAGTTTTCTTCTGACTTTTTTTTTTTTTTTTTTTTTTTTTAGAAGGACATTTTATTTATTTATCTTTTGTGTTAACTGGTTTTCCCTTTATATTGTCTTTGCCCTAATGTCCTTTCCATATATGCTGTAAATTCCCACCCACCCTTTCGTCTCTAGGGCACATTATAGCATCTACAGAACCTAGACAGGTTCTTCAGCAGGCTATGATTCCTCTTGACACTCCTATTTTAAAATGTATAGCATTTGATACTGATAGTCCATATGGACAGTTTAATCTATATATTTGCACCTGACTTCACCGTGAGAATCAGAGTTCGTACAATAGTGACAAAGGCAACTTAAATCACTGTATCCTTGCCAAGCTACCTGTGTGAAAGCTATTTTCTACACATTTCTCTCAGATTAAAGCAATGCACAACTGCCTGGCTCAGCCAAAGCATTTTAGAATTTTAGCTATGCAAACTTGCACTGAAGATGTTTAGTTGGTTTCCTACCATAGCACTGCAGACTTTTGAGAAATTGGCTGACTCTATTCAGAGGCTCTACATAATGCCTAAGGCATTTTCCTCCCCTCCCACTCTCTCCACTGGAAGTCTGCAAAGCAGACTATATATATGAATGATAGTTACTATTCTTAATATCTTACCTGTTTCTGGAAGGATGATAATGCAGAATGATATTGAGCTATTAATGTTATCTGATAATACATTCATTCACATGTTAAAAGGAAGCTCGTAATAATTCATGAGGCTGTAATCACAGATGTAATTAGATTAGATTGGACAGAGAGATTTGTCTTCTTTTTATATTGAAGATAATTCTGAAATTTCAAGAGAATGTTTTTTTATCTGATCCACCTAATTAATGATTTATCATCAAACAACTAGTATGAAGACTGCCTTGCAGCAGAGATCATATTTTTTTCTTCCCTCTTTAGTTTCGATTTTCATCATCTGTGGAGATTGTAATGATGGTTGCTGGTAGTTTGTGTGCTATTGTTCATGGAGTGGCCCAACCAGCTGTGTTGCTTGTGTTTGGTGCAATGGCAGACACATTTATCGAATATGACATTGAAATGCAAGAGCTTAAAGATCCAAACAAGACATGTGTAAATAACACCATAGTGTGGATTAATGGTACTATTCATCAGAATGAAAAGAACGCCACAATAAAATGTGGGTAAGTATGGATGTTATCGTTGTTATCATATCCCATTGTTATCATAGCTTGTCAGAGAATGCATTGCTATTGAAGGTCCTGTTCAGCCTCTAAATCTTATATTTTCTGTTCATAAGGTAGAAAAAAGGCATGGTTCTTGTTATATAGTCCTGTTTCTGAGCTGGCAATATTATCTGGAGGGACAGAAGGTCAGCTTGGATCTTGGTCTTTCAGTTATATTTGTCAGCAAGAATATTTTCTCATTATGATTGTTCAGAAAACAGATATATATGTTACATATCTGAGTTCATTAATCTATTTTCTCTGATTACCCTGTAGGTAGTAATGACTTCTGGTCATTCCGGTCAGGCCTTAGTTACCTGTAGGTGCCTGCTGACTTCTGAGCAAGTTAGCTAAACTTGTGTCACTGAGAGAAATGAGCATTTCTAGAATGCAATTAATCTTAGCTTATGGGGCATGTCTGAGGCAGATCAAAAGAACTGCCCCATAAGACTGGCTGTTTCTTTCCATTAAATATAATAAATGGAGTCTAGATAATTCATTCAGATACAGATATCTGTAAAGGCCAAATTTGAACCTATAACCTTTCCTAAGAATCATTTCTTGGTGCATCTTTACAAGAGTTTTCTAATCTCTGTGTGACATTTCATTACATACTTAATTGGAATTAAAAGTTACCTGTCTAAAGGTCTCTGAAATTCAGGGCACATGGGAAGCTATTCATATTCTTAGATGTAGGTGATTAGGGACAAATTATTTTGCTCCAGGCCATCCAAGCCAGCCTTCAGAGATGGGCTGGCAGATAAAATACAGGATTTACTACTGCCCTCTGTACCTCTGAAGCAGCAACTACAGGCCAGGCAGGACACATTCATAGAACCACAGAATAGTTTGAGTTAGAAGGGACTTTAGGGATCATCCTCTAGTTTCAATTCCCTTGCTATGGATAGGGACACTTTCCACTAGATCAGGTTGTTCAAAGCCTTATTCAAACTGGCCTTGAACAATTCCATTCAGCACCCTTCACTGATATTAGGAGTAATTATCAGTACTACTTGTGTAACAGACAAATTATCATTTTAGATTAGCAAGTTTGTGGTACAAAGTAATATTTTATTTGACTTTAGCAGCCCTCACTTCTCCCTATAAAATGCAGTTGAAATCTGAATGATATTAGTTGCTATAATGGCAGAAAGCAAGCACATTCAACATCTAATGAAAACTTGTCGGGCAGCTCTTCTCCGAAACACCCTCTCACCTGTGCTGTTTTGGAGCAGGCAGTCTGGGGCATTTCCTGGAGACTACAGGGGTGCTGAAGCATGGTGGAGCTTTTTTGGGTAGCTGCCAGCTCCCAACCCCCGTGCAACAGCCAGAACAAGGAAACCAGCTACTTGCAATAGCCTCGGTATTGGGAAACAATGCCTCTGTTAGCAGAACAAGCTGACTTCCACCTGGTCTGAATCTAACTTGAGGAACAGATTAGAAACCTGTGAGAAACTTTAAAAAGTATTACTCACTTCTTTTTTCTTTTTTTTTTCTTTTTCTTTTTTCAGCCTGCTGGACATTGAACATGAAATGACCAAGTTTGCAGGATACTATGCAGGAATTGGTTGTGCCATACTTGTGTTAGGATACCTCCAAGTCAGTATTTTGTTTTCCATTTTGATTTTAAAGTTTAAATCATAAATAATTAAGTTTATAATTATTATGTTGGTTTTAACTGCTTAGCTACTTATTTGAGCAGAACAGATGCTTTCAGTTCTCATTCCATGGCTGAAATACGTTAGCTCTGGCAATCTGAGAGCTCCTTGGAGCTGGGCATGCGTGCCTTTGTAAAAGGATGCATTTTACCCACACCACAAGCAATACTTGATCAAGTGCAGCTACTATGGAATCCACATGCCCTCCAAAAATAACAGCTGAAGGGCATGCAGATTCCCAGTAGGCATCTCAACTGTGTTGAGCCCTGTTTCTGTTACAGAGATATTACAGAGCAATACTAGTGTAAAACTAATGTTGGAGAAGAATTGTGCCCTACATATTTGTAATAATTGTTTGGTCCTTATGACTGAAGTGAGTCAAAAGCTTGGATGATTCCTGCAAAGTCTGCTGAAGGGCCCATGGCTTTTGAAGCCTTTTATAATCACAAACATCACTTGTCAATCTCCTTCCTGAAAAGAATCCAAGAATTTTGCAGAGGTAGGATGGCTGCCATCCCTTTATTACTTACATTTGTAGATGGAAAAAATGTTGTCCATATGGTATTCATGTAACAGCATAAGTAATTTAACTTGCCTCTCCTCCCATCTTATCAGAACTGAGACAAATGCCTGATCCAGAGGCTACATAAAATTATTGGATTATTTAAAGATCAAAACAGCTATCATGTCTAGGTAGCCAGAATGTATTTTACCTGAACAGTAATTTTATCAATAGCCTTTCCCATTCTAGCCAAATTGCTTTTTCTGATTTGTTGGGAGTGGAAAGACTTTTTACTGCAATTATCAGCTATTTTGTGCTTTTCCCAGATCTGCTTTTGGGTTATGTCTGCAGCTCGTCAGATACAGAAAATCAGGAAAGCTTATTTCAGGAAAATAATGCGAATGGATATAGGCTGGTTTGACTGTACATCTGTAGGAGAACTGAACACCCGAATTTCTGAGTAAGTAATCTAAGAAACCCATATGCCACAGAAAACATTTTGCAATTTGTTCCAAACACTGCAGAATGCCAATAATCAGGCATGTGACAAACACCCTTTAGTGGAAATACAGCTATGTTTGTGGGAGCAGCAATCAGACTGATTAGCTCTCCCATCTTTGAACTAAGTACCATAACTGTTGAACCACAATTATTTCCCTTTCATGCCTTATCTGACAGCAAATGTGTGGGTGGATGGGTGGGTGGGTTAGATGGGTTTTGGGGGGAGGGGGGGGGTGGTTCTTCCAGTTTGTTCTCTCCTGTCTTCTCCTTTTGTGCCCAGTCATTTCAGAGTGATCTATGATTTGGCTGCCAGTGCACCCTTCCTGAATCAGCTGGGGCACAGTACTAAGAGCCAGCTAGTGAATCAGTCTGCTGCCAGAACATTTCCTGGGAAAGGACAGTATATTCTCTGCAATATTCATACCTAAAAGGCTTCTCCCTTGCAAAGGCATCAGATTTTCTCATTGTACTCCAGGGTCTTTATATGGGGTAATTGTGAAAGAATAGGGATGAGGATGAGCCCTCTGTGGTGAAAAGCAACAAACCCAAATGTGGCCAAGACCTGCAACACAAACTGATGTGATGCTCACCACTCTTCCATTGATTTTTGTTGCTGTTATTGTTTTCCAGTGATGTTAACAAAATTAATGAGGCTATTGCTGATCAAGTAGCAGTCTTCATCCAGCGCATAACCACCTTTGTAGGTGGATTCCTCCTGGGATTTGTCAGTGGCTGGAAATTGACCTTGGTTATCATTGCAGTCAGCCCTCTGCTTGGGGTTGGAGCAGCTCTCTATGGCTTGGTAAGTGAATTGTGAAAGGTTCACATTGAGCAATAATGAACAGGAGAGATCTGATTACACCTCAGAAAGCTGTGAGGATTGGTGAAGTTGATTACACCCCTTTAAAGTCAAGAGACACAGATTATGGTCCCAGTAGCACTGAGGGAGGAGGGAGGGGTGTGGTAGAGGGGCGGTGGGCTTTGCTCTCACTTTTTTTTTTCTAATTCCCAGAATAATAAACCCTGCTTCTAAGAGGGGAGTGTAAGCTTACCTTCTTGTGGGTCCTGTGGATGGGTATTAATGCTGAGATCAGAAGCTGGCCTTAACCTTTCTCAGTTACTACTCGCTTGCTTTAGATGGCTACAAGATACAAGACTTGATGTAAATTAGTGACTTTTATGGGTGCTAAGTTTCAGAGACATAAAATGGTTGAAAACAACTACTCAAACTTACCTCAAACTGTCCCTGCTCCCAGAAGCTGCTGCACCTTCTCTAGTTGTTCTTGTTCTGCTTCTCCATCCACTTCCTACAAACTTCCTGTCACTGTTCAAAGGACAGTGAAAAGGCAAACTGCAGGATCCTCTGCCCTCTCATGTCCTCTCCCACACTCAGCAGGGCTGGGTAATTCCTGCTCATCCTCTTCATTCTTGTTGGGTTCAGTCTTTTGGCAATCTCATTTCTTTCACATCAGGAACAGTTTGCTGTCATTTTACTATCAAACATCTAATGTAACTGTGACTAATTTCTTGTCCTCCAGCTCTCCTTTAGCACCTTGTGATGGCTGCAAGTAGCTCTCCCACTTCACTCATGTGAAGTGGAAGAGCAGAAGCTTGGCAGGGAATGAAATAAAACCCAAAATGTTTTTTCTTCATTTGTTCCAACTTATTCCTCTTTATCTTTGTAATCTTCTCCCTTTCCATTCTTACTTTACCCATCTCTTTCCAGTCACATACCTACTTTTAAGTTTTTCCTCATTATGAGCCTTTCCAGCCCAAGTCTTTATTTTACACCACAAAGAAAATAGACCCAAAGTTAATCTGGCCTGGTTTTCCATCTTCAAAAAGGACTAATGGATGGAAGGGGTAGGGTATTTAGAAAGAGAAAGACTGACACATTACACTTTCTAATGATATCTCATTCCCAAGTCAATGTGATACCTCTGTGTAGAATTGTAAAGTACTATATTTTTTTCCAATAATTTGAGCATTTTTTTGAGTCTTAAGTAAGCTTTTGGCATCCAATGAGCTCTTGGTTGCTGTGTAGGGACCTGTTTGCTATCAGCCCACAAAACAAAGCATAGCAGTGGCAACTTCTGTTTTTATCCTCCCCCACCACTACAGTTACCTCTTCTTCCTGAAGTTGGGATCTGCCACGGTGGTTAAAGGGCTGCTCCTGGCACTTAAGCTCCCCCTTCCTCCCACTGTGCACAAACCCTCAGTCTGCAATCTGCTTCAGCCTAGTTAGAGCAGAGAGAGGGAGGGAGGGAGGGAAAGCAGGAGTTGTCAGCTGTTCTTTCTAGCTATTTGGAGCAGAACTGTTGCAAAACATATGCTACAAAGGTGTATGCCCTGGCACCAGAAGGCCTAAGACTTCCAGTGTGCAGCGTGCCTGCTTGGAGTGCAGGAGGTGACCCAGTGCAGAGCAGCCAGCACAGGGTGATAGCCAGCATTGCTCATCACTGTCTTTTTCTGTACCTGAAGTTCAGGTGTAACCAGCTCTGCTTATGCTTTTGTAGGCTGTGGCAAAACTAACAGGCCGAGAACTAAAGGCTTATGCAAAAGCTGGAGCTGTGGCTGATGAAGTGCTCTCAGCCATCAGAACAGTGGCTGCTTTTGGTGGGGAGAAGAAAGAAGTTGAAAGGTTTGTTTGAACAAACTCTAAGGTCTCTGATTTCTTTTTCCTGAAGCAATGTAATGCTGTAATGCACATCTGATTCAGAACAATTAATTGCTATATTCTACAACTATAACTATCTAGTAGCTTTGAAACTTATATGCATATATGTTTCAGTAATTTAGGTTTCAAGTAATGTATGTAGAATTAGTTTTATAATTCAGTCTATCAGTGAAATAAAGCATCAGCAATACTATCTTCAATTCATGCTTACTTGTAGGAACATTGTGTCAAATTTTTCGCTAAACACTGTCTGATGCATCAGTTTTGCAGCATATCTGGAAACTTTGAGTACTTTCAAGCTAAGTAGGAGAATTATTTTCATTAGTTTCATCAGGACATCCTCACGATGACATTCAATCATAACATCATTTTTCATCAGAAAAACAACAGATTTTTCTTCTGCAAATTTCTCTTAAATTCTATGAAAACATAACATGGCTGTAAGATGTGCTCTGGAGTGTTGGCCAAATTCTCAAATCCTGTTTTAATCTGCTAAAACTCCAAACCCCGTGATGAGGTGTCTGCAATGAGTGTGGCTTTTCTTGTGCTTATTGCACTAGAACATGCAAGGATTTAATGATCTGGGAGCATTGCTGGTTTCAGCAGTGATCTCTCACTTCAGAGTGATTCTGTATCAACCCTATGTGTGGACATTCTGCTGAGTCATCAAAGGTGCCTCATACGATCTTTGCTAATTTTGAAATTTCTGTCAAATTTATTTAATTCCCTCTTATTTTTCTCTCTTTCTACAGATATGATAAGAACTTGGTGTTTGCTCAACACTGGGGAATTCGAAAAGGAATGATAATGGGATTATTCAATGGTTACATGTGGTTTATAATTTTTCTAAGCTATGCATTAGCCTTTTGGTATGGCTCTAAACTTGTCCTTGAGGAAGAAGAATATTCACCTGGCACTCTTCTGCAGGTACTCATTTTAGCTTGATGCAACTTTTCTGGACTGTTCTTTAAAATAATAATTCTGGAAGACATATCTGTTCTGGTATCTGGTGGCTCCATGGTAACAAACATCATTTATGTCTTTTAAAGATCATTACTCACTATATGTGTGACACAAGTGGATAAGATAAAAAAAATCAATGTTTATTTTAAATATTTTTAATATTATGTATGGTTATCAGAATAATGCCTTCATTTGACAGCCCACACAATTATCAGAGGCCTGAAACTAGCTTTTCCATTTTGAGGGTCAGTGTGGGGCTTCTGGGATGTTGGCCTTTCTGAAGAATTTTATGATGAAAAATGTTGTGGTAAAGAGACACCTAACCAAAGAAAGTCTTGTCACATCTAATTTCTCATGAACACTTTGTGTTCCTTTGAGAAACCATTTCCTGTTGTTTTGTTTTTACAAAGGCCATGTAAACATGTATGCAGATAAAAACACACCTGGCTGTGGCTCCTGCAGCATGTACAAAAACTATGTTAACCTGCACGGCACTCATGCATTCACTTTTGCACAGAAGGTACTTTAGACACCTCTGGGCTCAGTGCAACAAAGCCAACACCTACAGGTATTTTGATTAGTTGCTTAAGCCAGGACTGCCCAAATGGCAGACTCCAGTCCAAACTCAGAACAAGTTTTCCTGAACCTTAGTAAGTTCTGGGTATTCTGATGAGAAATTAACTTTTGCTCCTTCTCTACCTTTTGGGCACCATGAGAGTTCCCAAACACCTGCTGCACACAGTGCAAACTACCACCCACAATAAAGCAACAAAATGGACCAAAAGCCAACACCAAAGGCATTGTCCAACCCTTACAACCTGTTCTGCCAAGAGACACCTGTGTAATTGAAAAACTGAGGAGAAGTAAACCAGAGTAAATTCTAGGAAAAAGTGTGTCAAAAAGCATTCAAAAGCACACCCCATATGGTAGCACTGAGAAGAATAAGCTATACTTACAATACAATGCAGAACCAGACAATGAAATAATTTGCATCTATGTGGTATACAAATGCTAAATAAGGCTCTACCTTCTTTCTGTTCACCACCTTCCAGTGTCCTGTTCTTTGAAGCCCCTGCCAGCATTTGCAGTCTTAGTTCTTGTCTATATTTAAGAACCTTCATAGAAATGAAGTATTGGTAGCTCTTAGGAAATTTCTAACAAACACTTTTGTGTTTTAGTTGGTATGCTACAGCTTCACTTGCTTCTGATGCAAGGCCACACACCAGGGCTGAATTCTTGGACTCAAGGGTCCTCTGATATTCAGCGCTCTATCCAGCTGCCTTTATTGTCTGTTGGTCTTCCCAGGAAGAGCAGATGCTGTTGCTCATTTTCTCTCATGTTGTCCTAGGCTTAAGCAAAAAGGGGATCCTTGGGCTTTCAGAAGGGGATCTTAGTGAGTAACTCTTATTTTGGTTCTTAGGAAAGGACTTAAAACCATGAGCCCATTGGGTATGTGCTACCTGTAGAACCTGTTCACCCAAAATGATAGAATATTTTCATATCAAAAAGTGGCTTATCCAGTGTTGGTAGCAACCCTGTGAGACAGAGAAAAAAATATTCTCTATAGCTGGTACCTCCTCAAAAGGAAGTTTTGTCAGTGTTGGATAAGACAGGAGCTGCTATATACAAAGATTGTAATACAGTGTTTTAAGCTTCTTTCTATTTTTGCTTACTGGTAAAAGGCATCCCTGAAATAATCTAATTTCCACCAATGTCCTGTTCCAGATCTTGTTTCAAGGAAAAGGCACCCAGTCAAACTGAGACAGCTTAAAAATACATCAGTGGCATCTCAGTAAATACCTAGATGCATACTTTTTTAGGCAAAGGCAAATATGAGTTGATTTACTTCAGCCTCAAGCAGAGCTGTGAAAGACAGCAAAAAAACCTTCTGAAATGCATTTATTTGCTTTCTTGTTGGCTAATAATGCTCATATAGCGAATCACTTCAGTTAAGCAGATGCATGAGAAGTCATAAAGCTACTGTAGTTAGGGTTGTCTAAGGTGTCAGCTATAATAAAAATGTGATGCCATATTTTGTTAACTTCTTTTTCCACTTCTTCAGGTTTTCTTTGGTGTTTTAATAGGAGCGTTAAATCTTGGCCAGGCATCTCCCTGTCTGGAAGCCTTTGCCACTGGTCGTGGGGCTGCAACAAATATTTTTGAGACAATAGATAAAGTAAGTAATGCATTTCTAAGCTGTGTTACTTGGTAGTGGAAAAATAATTAAATATGCCTGAAGTGGTACTAGTTTTATCTGCGGTGTAAATGAGGAAAAATGAGTCTGATTAAAGAAAAACTGACTGTGCAATAGAAGAGTCTAGTTGGATGCACATGAGCTCAAAGAACACATTGAACAGATTTCTTAAGTGGCCTGGTTCTGAGTTCTGAAGCTTTACCCAAGCTGCAGCTGTTCTTTGTTCCCATTTCTCCTTACATGCAATTACCTATCAGTGCTGGCCCATGGGAGGTGTACTGGCAGGCAGTAATAGCCACTCTGCAACCAAACTTGCAGCAACCATCCCATAGCTCCCAGCTTCCACATGGCATCAAAAGTTGTGGCTCTGTTGGCATTAATGGTGAAGGTGGCCTCTGTCACCTGTCCCAGAGCTACCCTGAGCAAAAATGGGATCAAATGAGCACAGGCACTGGTCATGCAGCTGTCATAAATGTTAATCACAATATTATCTAAACAGATACTTGAAATAATTGTATGAGAGACCCTGAGATGCCACTGAAATTTACTGATTCATTTCTTGAAGATACCTTTCTATAGCTTTATAAATTTAGTGGTTGGAAATGTACTTTTGATTTCTTAAAGTATGTATTATCTCTGTTCACTGACAAGATTTATTGTGCTGAAAGCTGTGTAAATACAGTAAAATGCTGCTTGTCTTCTACAGAGCACATAAGGCTATGATAATGCTAACAGTTTTTAGTAACCCCTCAAACTTCAGTAAAAATGACAAAACATATACACTTCATAAGCTAAAGCTCTAAAATGAACTGAAAATAGAGGTGAATTAGGGATGTGTTGTTCTGAAAAAAAAAATTAAAATCATAAAGAATTGCAACAGTAAGGATTAATCACAATATTCAGGATAAGGCTGAGTCACATAACCTTAGGGTAAAAAAAGTAAACCAACGTCGCATTTCATCTATCTAGAGAAAGGGTGACAAAATTAGATCCATCTGCTTGCCATATTTGTAGATTTGTGATTAGACAGACAAGCACAGCTCTGCCCTGGGACTAAAACTAGTCATGTTGAGGTTCTCATTTGCAGGAACGGTGAAACTTCTTCATAGATTAGTATTGTAATTTAAGTAAGTTATATTCTGAAAGTGGAACCAATCTTGTAGCTGTTCTTAACATCTTAGAACATACACATTTTTCATTTTAACTTTCCTTTCAATCTGTTAGGCTATATTAAAAAAGCATTCACATTTCAGTTATCAAATATTCATTGCTATAGTTTTAATTTACTGTTTGTATTCCATGCTTCAGAAATCTATCCTTAGAAAATTTTATTTCTTTGTGATTCCTCAACTTTCTCAGTTCTCTGCTCATGTCAGGCTGTCCACAATACCCAAGACCTGGCCAAAAGTACGTGAGACCCAAAGCACTTCTTAGGAAAAGTTCAGTATTTCAGCTCTTAGGACTGGGTGTACAAGGATGGATGTTTTAGTTGTCAAGTGGCAAGGCCTGAAGATTTTTAGCAAAAAATTGGTTGTTCGGTGCTGTGAGAGGATGTTTTTGAGTGAGGTAGTGCCATTTTATCTCTGAGGAGCTGGCTAAATTAGCTTAGTCAAAATGCCTCTGTCAGTCAGCTACTCAGTTCCAGCAAAAACTGCCTGAGTGGTTGGCTGTGGTATTTTTGCAGTAAGCCTACAATGAGAGGAGGGTGCATCCTTCTTGTCTGTGCTACCCACCAGTGCCAACTCCCCCATCACTCTGGCCCTCAATTCCATGTCCCTTGCATGCTATCCCTGGGGCAGAGCCTGCAGCTGGCTCCATGCTGTTCAAACAGAAGTGCCATGGCTTTGCATGGTATTGTATTTATCTACTGCAGCACTGTTGACTGTTTAACAGCAAATAAATATAACCCAATAAATTTCATCCTAGAAACCCACCATTGACTGCATGTCAGAAGATGGCTACAAGCTGGATAAAGTACGAGGGGAAATTGAATTTCATAACGTAACATTCAATTATCCATCCAGACCAGACATAAAGGTAATTATTCATCACCCATCCTGTGAACATAATTATTGTAAACAAGAAAAATATCCTGATTCTGACAGCAATTTCTAGATTTTCCGTAGAGATTGTTTTCCAGAAGCCCAGACTCTTTGCTTAAGAGTAGACTGAATAATTCTTCCATTAAAGTGTTCTTCTGCTTACTGTTTGGCTTATTTTACCATTCTGACATATCCATTGCCACATCTGCATATTTCCTGCTGCTGAAAAATAAACTCCCAGTAATTCTGGGCAAATTCACCTGCGTACAGCTTCTCTTGCAATCAGTGATGCCCTTGTATCAATGTGTACGAGACAGAACACAAAGTAATGGTGCAAGGAGATTTTATAAAACTCTTGCATTACCCTGGGAATGCACCATGTGACCCATTAAAAGGCTTGGAAAGGCACAGGAGTGTAGGCTGTATATGCCACTATTTCTCTACTCCTGTTTTTGAATTGACAAATTCTCCTTGGAAAAGCATGTTATTGGACAAGCATATTAGTGCTATTACTTCTAAAGATGGCAGCACATGTTGTATCAGATTTTTCTACAAAATTTCATGGTTACATTCTTAATATTTATGCTGTAGCATACATTCACATTACACACACAGTGTTCTTTAAAGGGGATATAATTAATTAACTTCTCTAGTGTACTACCTTGACTAGTTCTTAATGACGAACAACAGGAACAATAAAAGGTCAAAATCTGCCTGCCTGTTGTAGAAATGAGTGCTCTGCATCTATAAAGTCTTCAAACAGTGTAAAACTATGGGGCTTGCTTTATTCTCTTTCTTCATAATACTTTTTTGAATTTTGTAAAATTGCTTTGAATCTTTAAGGTACAGAATATACTCACTTGGTTGTATGTCTGTGGAGAATTAAAACAGACACATTCTGTTTCTTTTTTTTTCCTATGCAGATTTTGGATAACCTTAATATGGTGATTAAAGCAGGAGAGATGACAGCTTTTGTCGGAGCTAGTGGAGCTGGGAAAAGTACAACAATACAGCTCATCCAGCGTTTTTATGACCCCACTGATGGCATGGTGAGCCTAGAATGTGTTTCTCTGGCCCCAGAAATGGAAAGATTGGCATGGTTTCTTCTCCAAAGTGGGAAGCAATACTACTATCTTCCTTTTCATTTCTTTCTTCTTCTTTCTTTTCCCAATCATTTTTTAAATTAGTGAAATATCTTCCTACACATTTATTTTATAAAACTGTGCTTAATAGTCTTATAAAAGCAATTATGTAAAAGAGCAAATTGTTAGGAGAAAATAAAAATTCAGTGCTAAATCTGTGTAAAAAGCCATACCCATAGAAATGATAATTCAAGAGTGACAAATGTTTTTTGGAAAACACAGTATTGAACATTTAAACATTAACCCATAATATCACTTAGATATATGCAATTACCACTTAGTAATGGCTTGGCTAAGAATATGAATTATAGCTATTCAAAATCTCATTCCATTTATGAGTTCCTATATTAGATAGGAACACAGAATCACAGGCATTGACTCGTATTTGAATATATAAAAAACAAAAAACAAATTACTGTAAATAACATAATCATCACTTTCATGATTACTTTTCACCTGGTTTTATTTCTGGTGCCAAGCAGAAATGGGAAATGAAATCAAAGAGTGCAACTCTAAGAGCCAACACTACTACCACTGCTTTGCCACCTTCTGTATCTGAAAGTTGATTTTTACGCTGGTCATGGAAACAGTATCACAAGCCCTTCACTTCCACTGTGTCTTTCTTTGTCTCTGAAGTGGAGGGCACAATGTCCCTTGTTTTTTTCCTGATTTTGTGTCCATGTTGTAATTGTAGATTACCCTGGATGGCCATGACATCCGTTCCCTGAATATCCAGTGGCTGCGCTCACAGATTGGCGTAGTTGAACAAGAGCCAGTGCTCTTTGCCACCACGATTGCAGAGAACATTCGCTACGGCCGGGACGAGACTACCATGGAGGACATCATCAAAGCAGCCAAACAAGCCAATGCTTACAATTTCATCATGGACTTACCACAGGTATGCTCTGCTTTGGAAAGTTTTTGGCAGAATTTGATAAGAAAAAAGAATCTTTTTGTCCTTTTTTCCCTCCCAGCCTGCAGCACTTTGTGCTCAAGTGGAAGGACAGAAGATTAATACAGATAGGAGGCAACAATCTTTCCTTTCACTACAGTTATTTAGGTCTTACTATATGTATGCCATGAAGTTATGAAAGCAACACCCCCTCCAACCCCCCCACCCCAAAATACAACCCTGAGAAGAATTAGTTCCTCAGGAATCATTTACACAACATTCAATATTTTGGTAATAATCATAGCATGGTTTAAAAATTTGTATTTTTCATGTTTTGGAGATGTGTTTCTGTTCAGGCCAAAAGCAATGTAGAGCTCAGCCTCTCACTAGCCAGTGTTTGTTACTTCACCTGTCTGTACTGATGCTCACACCCTCACGTCCCTGTACAAGCTCTGTAAGCCAGCTGGAGGTTCCTTCTTCTCCAGTTTCTTCCCTGATGATGACAGGCCTTCAATGATTCCTCCTTAAAAAGCACAAATTGGGTCGTATCGAGCTCTCTACTTTTCTAGAATGTTATTTTGCCAAGTAGCTTCTGAAAATTACATGTTACAACAGTGAATGTTATTCACATGATTCAAGTACCATTAACTAATATTAGTACGTTGTCTTTTTCCTGCATCTACGCATTTCAAGGTTTCCAGGAAACTATTTACTGAAAGGCTGTTCAAAGGCCCCTAGTTATTTCATGGAAATGGAGGAATAAAAAAGATTTGGCTCTAGGTGAATATAATGATCCTGTCTCTCAATATGCCAGGCTTTGTGTGTTTATTTAATTCTCTACCTGAACCCAATACTGCCAGAATATGGTGTCCATGAATCACAGACAGTGTTCATGAGTCACAGGTCATCAGCAGACAAGGCCAGGAAAAGTTTTCTTGTGAGTCATCTGATGGAGAGTGGGTGGGTGATTCCTCTCCATTTCAGCCTCTGCTGATATAGCTGTTTCAAGCTGAACCAGTACATCTCACCTTTTTAACCAGTGCATACTTTTGGCATGGGGTTGAAAACCTGATTCAGGCAAAATGATCTTGTACATTATGAAGAAAGTTATTTCACCTGTTGCTCTTTGAATCTGCTGCACTACCAATGTTTTTGTTTCAAGTCTACTCCCAGGACAAATCTGAGGCGTTTTACCACCACCTTCACCAGGATCTTAACAGGCTTTTTTCTCATCTGTTTGATTTTAACTTTTTTCCTTCACACAGAAATTTGACACTCATGTTGGAGAGGGTGGAAGTCAGATGAGTGGAGGTCAAAAACAGAGGATAGCTATTGCTCGAGCTTTGGTGCGAAACCCCAAAATTCTGCTCCTGGATATGGCTACGTCAGCATTGGATAATGAAAGTGAAGCAATTGTCCAAGAAGCACTTCATAAGGTTTGCTATAGTATAGGAAAAATCAGACTTGAAAGAGCAGAAATTATTTATAATGTACTCTGCAGAGGGTGTTCCTGAATTGCAACAAACCAGTCAGAAGTGTTTCTTAATAACTGTTTTATAAGTACAAGTAGAACCTTAGTAATATGGACTGAGAATAATTTTTACTTACATTGGGACATGAACAGAAACCTACAGCTCCTTTTGCAGAGAAACAGATGCTTCTCTGTGGGCTGTGGATGGAGCTAAAGCCAAGGTGGTCTGAACCGACTAGAAGGACTCCAGTTAGTTTGAGGAGCCTTTAGATTGCAGAGCTCATTGGCAGCATTTCAGTGGGCTGTGCTGGGAGTGGGGCTGTTGCTGTCTCCCTCAGGCTCGCCTCGGCCGCACGGCGATCTCCATCGCTCACCGCCTGTCAGCCATCAAAGCTGCCAACGTCATCGTCGGCTTTGAGCACGGCAGGGCTGTCGAGAGAGGAACTCACGAGGAACTCTTACAGAGAAAAGGGGTTTATTTCATGTTGGTGACCTTACAAAGCAAAGGAGACACAGCACCTAACAGAGAAGAAACACAAAGTAAGCATTTTTTTTCCTTTTACTTTTATTTTTCATGTAAAATCCCACAGAATGCAGATTTTTTTTGGTCTTTTTATAAGGGCTAGCAGCTGCCTGTTTTTCTTCTGCTTTTTTGGCTGAATTCTATCATTCATACAAGTAATACACTGCTAGCCCTGGCTAAAGTGGTTTGGCTGCATATGCACTGAAAGACGTTCCTAATATGTCTGCCCTGAAACATTAGTTCTGACCTGAAATATCCATAATTTTATAACTCCACTGAGTGCCAAAAGTCCAGTTCTGCTGCATTTGGAAATTAGGCACATTACAGACTATGCTGAAATCATCCTATTTGTTTTGCTAGAGGCAGATTTGAATCAAAGCTTCTGGGAATTAAGGTCCAATAGAATGATTTGCTGTATTTTTGTGAAGCATGCATTAGATATTATTATCTTGAAATAAGAAAGCAATTGCAGAGTTAAAATAGGTAAAAATGCTTTAGCAGTCCATCCGAAGTGAGATGGTCCTTGAGCTAATATTCAGTTAACTTCATTATGTCAAATACAAATTGTGAAACTTGTGAAACATGTAGGTTGAGTAGCAAGGTTATATTACACCCCTTTCCTTCTATGAAGTATTCCATTTATAAGTTGGAGGCTATGCATTTTTTTGCAGAACCACAGTGTATTTAGGTTGCATTCAATTTTGGCACTAAATTCAGAGCTCTATATGCTGTATTTTGCAGCAGCAGAGAATAATGTGATTGAGCCAAATCTTGAGAAGGTCCAGTCATTCAGCAGGGGAAGCTATCGTGCCAGTTTGCGGTGAGTCTTAAAAATGGTTGTAAATCTAAAGGTTTCCAGACTACTCTCAATGTTTCTACTTCATACCACTATTCCAAAATCCTAATAAATAACTTTTCTGTGTGCTGTGTAAAATAGGGTTGAAAGGCTGCAAGCATTTTACTGAGATAGAGTTCTCTTGCAAAGAAATAGCTTGAGTAATAATGTTACTGATTGAAATCCATGGATGAATAGCAAGGCTCTTAGTTTTGGTCCTTTCTATCCATAATACCTTCTCTCCAATTTTGATCTACTCTGCTAATATTCTGGGTTTGATATTGCTAACATACAGCCTTAGTTGTAATATCTAATGCACTTTCTGTCCAGCCATTTGAAAAATTACTTACTGTACAATTACTTGAGAAATCAATGCAATCTACGAGCACATTTTTATTTTGGCTTTTACTGGATGAAAGTTAAAGCATTTTACAGCCAGACTTTCTTGTAGCTAGACACAAACTGTTTCTTCCAGGCAAACCTATGTCCCGCATGTGCAAATAAATACATCTCCTACATTACAGGGTTGTGTTTTGTCAGAGAGAGAGGTACTTTGTTTCAGCTTCCGGAATTACTGGTAGTGGTAACAGTGATTTGACTTGGTGTCTTAATAACTTGTGCAAATGTACTAGAACACACCACAGTTTTACTTAAAAAATACACAGTACATGGTTCATCTAAGAAAATGTCTGAGTGGCGTGAGTGGAATATAACTTTGAAAAGTATTTGTCCCAGTTGCTGAGATATTTTCTTCCCAAAAAGGTGAGAGCATATTCAAGAAAGAAAAAGTGAGGGATTCCTATGAATTGCTTCAGTGCATTCTGATTTAATTGACATGAAAACTGTACCTGCTTTGCAAGCAATTATTGTTTTTACTAAGCTGTAAAGAGTAGGCCATTTCTGTTCTCTTTGCAGAGCTTCACTTCGGCAGCGCTCAAGATCCCAGCTCTCTAATGTGGTCCCTGACCCTCCACTGTCTATTGGAGGAGATCCTGCAGAGTCCCCTTACCGTAGCCCTTCTTATGGAGATGATGATGGAAAAGCAAAAAAGGTCAGGTCCAAAAGTTTGTTATGAAATTTTCAACTGAATAGGTTATATTACTTGTTAATGATCACCTGTACCTATGTGCTTGTAGCTTAAGAGTTCCTGGCAGGTACGCCTTGCCTTGATCCTTTTCTCTCCTTAAACAAAACTACAGCTTCAATTCTTATCTCTGTGTAAACCCTAGGCTGCATTTTGATGGCTGTTTTGATTATTTGGTCCATATAAAATTTCTAGCAGAGAAATTTTGCTATTTGCTCTCTACCTGTTGGTAAATTGATATATGTTGTAGATTTAGTTGAAAAACATGCATTCCTAAAAGCTAAATTAAATGAGAAAAAGCAAACTGCTCAGTCTGTGAAGTGT